>NW_026775573.1:76773436-78023436 GCF_030987335.1 Cornus florida | reverse complement strand
ATTATCAAAATTCCTAAATATCATGCCAATAAAAACACTTCCATGAACTCATCTCCATCGTCACTATGAAAATGTAGCAATATAATCATGAGAGAAAAACAATCTAAGACAAGATATTTGACTCAAAATGATCATTTATAGATAAAGAGATTTATTACATTATATGAAGTGCTCTAGTTCATGGAAAAGTTACATATATACATTTTACCCCAAATATAAATCAAAACATAGCAATGCTTACAAAATGGAGCTTCATCACCTCCCTAGATAGGAGTTAGTTGCCCATGAAGACAAAGAATGAAGGAGAAGATGAATCATCCCTCTCCATTTCCACACCTCAAGCTTAAGAACACCCATGGCCCTCCAAACTCACTCTTTCTCTCTCTAGAACTTAGCAAAATGTGAGATATCTTTCATAATGAGCTTCCACTCTCTAAATACACTCAAAACCAACTCTTCATACTCAAAATCCTGAGCTCCCCCCTCTACATGAAGCTAGACCACACAAAAGAAGGATAAGGGGACCAAGATGCTGAAATTAAGGACAGTTGAGCTGCCTTTTGCAGATCGGCGGGTGCCCATGGTGGCTTGCAGGGGACTAGCGTATTTGAAGGGCACCCGCGGTTGCGAAGCCGGCACCCGCGGTGGCTTATGGGGGTTCACCAAGGCCCCGCGAAATGGGGCAGAGAGATAAGGGAATTAGCGGGCGCCCACGGGGCCTTGCTGTTGCACTTCTTCCAAGCTTAAATTTTATGTAAGCTTCTTCAGGCTGGAGCGAAGACACACTTCCACTATGAACATTAAGCCACGAACTTCACAAAAACGGTGACTGAAGAGGTTAGGTCCTAAAGATGACTCCCCGACATGAAGCACGTATTTTAACAAAAAGTTGTCAAAACCGCTTCTTTAATCATTCTTGGGAAAAATACCTGAAATCAGAAATAAAAACACAACTGAATTAAAATTGTACATTATCCTCTAATAATGGACTTAACTACAGCAAGAAAGAGCACTTGAATATGGAATATTCGGTGCTTATCAACGAGATTGGAAACACACAAGGCAAGTATATAAGGCATGAGTGTACTAAATGGAATCTAGATACAAGAAGCAAGCGCACAGTTTCAAGTATACCATATGAAGTCTAAATGCACGAAGTGAGCATAATGTCTATGCAATTAAACAAGGTAGGAAACACTCCATATACATGACAAGGTTCTTAGATCTTTAAGAGATAACGCTTGAAATCTAAGGGTTTAGAGATTTTGCATGTTGATATAAATCATTACATGTGGTCCATGCCACCTAGAATCAAAGTCAAGTTACATGTATTGGATCATTCCAAAGTCACAATAGCATAATGTAACATGAAACGAGATAACTAGGAAACTTAACAAAGTTTAAACAATTCAATTAACACGACAATTTTAATACATGAAATTAAGTACATGGCATAATATTTATGCAAGTAAACAAGATTGAAACATTCCAATTAACACGGTAGGGATAATACACAAAATCAAAAACAAGACATAATATCTATGCAAATACACAAGGATGAAACATTCCATATAACACAAAAAGGTCTTAAATCTTCAAGGAACAGAACACTTGAAATTTAAGGAGTGAAATCACGGATGAAGCATAAAATCTATGCAATGAAACAAGATTGGAGCATTTCACATAACATGACAAGTTTAAATCTTGAAGGAATAGCAACTTGAAATTTAAAGAGTGAAATCAACCAATGTGGAAACTCGGATATCGTTCGGATTAAAATTGTACTCTTGGGATGACTTTAGGGCTACTAACCCATGTGTACCTTCCCCTAGTGTGCACTATGGTGTAGGGAGCTCTCTACCTCACGTACAAGAACCAAGTCCTAGCCATGTCAATTTATGATTGATATCTCAAGTTCCAAAATCAGGAAGTTGTGCAAGTCAAGATAGTATCAAGATACAAGAAATGCATTAACCACGTTTCATGCACAACTAACATTTTGGAACACACAAGTCATGCCCTAAGTTTCATCTATAATGGCAAGTGAAATGTCAAGAAATCATAGAGTACATTTAAATAGAGCACAAACTAGGATTTAAAATACAAGGAATCCGTTAATGTGAATATACCACATGTATAAGACTAATGATTCGATTATTTGTTTAACAACTCTTGAACAATTAAATCATTCCAATGTAAGGATGCAAGTTCATTAACTACATTAATGGAGCTAAATTGCAACAAGTCATGATACATGCTAAAAAGACAAAAGTCCTATGAAATAGATTTCCAATCCTTAGAACACCAATTAAAAATTAATTAACCTAATTAATTAATTTATCTTGAAATCACAGTTGTCCAAAAATTCCCAAAATAACATATGTGAATGTCCATTTCATGGTGATTGCAAATATCATATTAATTTCACAAAGTGAGCAAGATATAAACATGTGGAATTTAATTAATTTAAAATTAATTAAATCTCTAGATTTCAAAAGTTGTTCAAATGATTCAAAATTCATATATGTCAAGGATTAAGTCATGGCCATGCCATATATCAAGTCAAAAGTAGAAAACAAGCAAGGTACAATTAAGTAGAATTTAAATCAAATTTAAATTAATTTCTAGAACTTGAATAAAACATGCATACAAGTAGTACAAGCATCAATAACATGCAAGATAATAAGAATATAAATTATAACACCCCCTACTTCAATTTGAGATGAAAATCTCAAATCCCCATCGAAAGAAAAGTGCTCTGAATCTGACGATACCAAAGGGTTTTGTCGAGGACAACACGGTGAACAAGAATCCCAAGGAAGCCCCAAGAAAATCACAACTTGACTTCAAACCTGAACTTAAGAAATGGTCAGAAACGGGTTCTAATAAGGGGTAAAGGTGCGTGTCGTCAAGACGAGCATTAAATACGAAGGCACTACGATGTTTTAACAAGAGGAAGGAGCTCAAAAGAAGAGAGAGAAGGTGGCAGCCCCATGGTCTTCCACGGCTGCCAGCCAAAGAGAGGAAGAAGAAGAGAAAAAGTGATTTTTCACTTTATGACTTTCTATATATAGGAAAACCTTAAAAGTGCCACGAAGGGGTCCCGCTGAGTCCGGAAAAGTGGAATTTGAGTAGACGCACTCAAATGGCAAAAATCCGTGAACAAAAAAGAAAAGAAATGAGAAAATATAAACAACGGAAGAAACGGTGTCAAAAATTGAGTCCCAAGCAGAGAGATATGCCCCGAACAAGTTCGGCGGCAACAGGGGTCAGAAATCCCTGAAACTGGGGAAAATGACCGGAAGAGAATTCCAAGAGTTCATGACTTGATAAAATGTGAAAATGAATCCCGTATGAGGATCCAGGC
Organism: Cornus florida; assembly: GCF_030987335.1. Taxonomy (NCBI): domain Eukaryota; kingdom Viridiplantae; phylum Streptophyta; class Magnoliopsida; order Cornales; family Cornaceae; genus Cornus; species Cornus florida. The sequence goes on along the minus strand of NW_026775573.1, from coordinate 78,020,069 downwards.
TCAAAATGAGGTATTTTGCAATAACTTTTGTTAATTGCACAATGGCCCCCCAAAAAAGGTTTAACTGCACAACTAGCCCAGAATGAAAATATTTTCTTAAAAACTCCTGAAATAAAATATCTTTAAAAGATATTTATGAAAAATACCCCAAGAAAAGAAAAAGATTCTGAAGAACTGTGCATTCATGCCCCTATAGACACCGGGAGCTAACAGAGTACTTTCTTCCAAAAATAGAGATACGTATTTCGTGGAAACCACTTATGATGGAGATACGTGAAGTCAAAAACCAAATCCGAGCAGGAAAAGTGAGGTTGTGCCAAAAAGTGATGAACGGGGAAAAGACAAAATAGGAAAAAGGACGAAAAGTGAAAACGTGGAAATGACTCAATCCTTAAATGAAGTTGTCAATCCAAACAAAAGAGTCTCAGAAACCATTTTTGAGCACTCATGATGACACTAAGTGACGAGAAATAGAACTTGGAAAAGAAAATTAAATGGAAAAAAAAAAAAATTATCCGTAAAATTTCAAGAAAAATGAAAAGGAGGAAAATGACCGGGTCTTTACAACCTACCCTCCTTAAAGGAATTTCATCCCAGAAATTAGGAACATATCGGAGAAGAAAAGAACAAGGACTAAACAAAAGGTCAAATCAAAAGACAGCCCATAAGGCACTAAAGGACAACTCTAGAAGTCTCAAGATCAACTGAAGGAACGCGAAAACACAGACTGATACAACACCTCATACGAATAGGCACGTTAGCTCAACGTCAACCACCGAGAGAATCCCAAGACAATGAAATGTTGAAACACGATAAAAGAAGAGAGTGACAAGGCAGTATGAACAGTGACTAGAACCTGTCCACACTTACTCGTCAGTAAGGTAACATGACGGTATAAGGCACTAGTTCATAACATGCCCCGACCAGGTCAACTCAGAAAAACCTACCGATACGGATGATATCAATGTCAAAAATGATCATTACCAAAAGCATTACAGGAACCAGGCATCTACGAGAGTTGGGGTAGCTAATCCTAAAATTCTTACAACAATGTCATAGGTATCGCTACGCTTAAGGCCTTAAATCCTTGATGCAAGTAGAGCCAACAGTTCCTACATTGCAAAAACACCCATGACACTCCCCGACCACATAATAAAGCCACGAAGGAAAAGGAAATGAAACAGTGCCTCCCTGGCGCGCGTCTCACTCCACCAGACAAGGACTACGATTCTATGCTCACACGAGCCTTGCTTGTATCAACCGTCAGACTAAGGTCTTGAAACACCCAACCAACAGAACAGACAAGAAGGTTCTCGACATGGGTCCTTACAGAATGAATTTCTCCTATCCAAGGAAGAAACTCGTAAAACAAGAATGTACCTAAGGAATACGACCGACCCTAAGAGACAATGCCAAAACCAGATATGAAAGGAAACAGCTAGCATGTAACATAGCAACGGACTATCTACTCACACAAGTAGTAAAAACTATGTAAGACATGTCAGTATATACAGGAGAAGAATGTAAGGCATGACGATATACTGCATATAATCATGTCAAGATGAATAATGTATACAATGTACTAAGGTAAACAAGTGTATATTATACGCTAAGACAGTCAAGGTAAGCTTCTAAACAAATTGCCACATAAGTAAACATACATGCTATCAAGTCAAAATATGTTATTATATAAGACATATTATCAAAAAAGTCATGTCATCAAGATACAAATAACATATCAAAGCAAAACAACGTGAGCATGATATGCACCTAAAACCCATCGTCCAAGGTATTTGAACCCGAACGCTCTGATACCATTTGTAATGACCCTGGATTTTATAACCCAGTGCGTCCTGTGATGACCTGAACTGGATCCAGAATGTAGAAGTAAAAGATAAAAAAAAAATGGTTTCAAGAGACACAACACGTCCCTAAGACACCAATGTGACCCTCAATGAGGTCACGGAACCCAAAGAAAACAAATGCGGAAGTGATGTTTCAAAAAGGGACAAGAATGAACCTAGGGGCAATATGGTCATTTCCAAGGTGAAAATGGGTCGTACCGAGCACACCATTGGAAAAACAATGAAAAATCAATTAAGATGGACTCAAGAATCACATGATTCGGAGTCCGGACGAAAGAGAAACGGCAAGACGAAGAAAAACGAGCAGTTAATGCTAAAAGGGTAAATTGGTAATTATCCATGAATATTTGGCAGAAACTGAGCACACTGTTTGATAGACGAAGAAAAATTAGTCAAGTTCAACAAAAAGTTCACTTGATTTGGAGTCTGGACGAAGGAGATATGGCCAACGAAAGGAACAGAGGTAAAAAGGTCAAAATGGTTAACCAATGAACATCTAACCGGTTACAAGGTCTTCCTAACTGGTTAGGAGGCAAAAAATCACAACCACAACACTGCCCAAGCACATCTAACCAGTTACAAGATCCCTCCTACTCGCACACTTGTACTACAGCTCAACAAAAAGCTGACAGCAGGGGTTTTTTTGGGGAAAAAATGGATTTTTGAGGGCCAAGATGACATTTTTTGGAAAAACACAAAGAATAAACCCCCCTTCAAAATTGAGTTTTCTACATGATCGCATAAAAGGAATAAAATAAGCTCACTGTAAAATGCCCAAAATGGCCCTCCATGAAATCAGGTTATGAAGGTCCAAAAAGCTGCTAAATGAAAAACAGAAAACTGAACTTTGCGATGGATTTCCGGCACCAAGATGACATTTTCTGGAAAAACACGAAAAAGAAACCTCCTTAAAATCATGTTTTCGAAGTGACCATGTTAAAAGAAGAAAATAAAACCCCTGTAAAAATTCTAGAATGCCCCTAGATCATATTATGCAATAAAAACACAAAATGAGTCCATAGGAGACTCAAATCACCAAGGATGGGGTTTTCTTGAAAACTATCATGCACGCAAATGTAACTTACCTATTTGGATGTGCTATAATGGTCCATGGCTTAAAAATATAGCCGATGCAAAATCCAACCCCCCAACGGCCAAAAAGGCGAAAATGAACTTGAAATGGAAAACATGAAATCCAAAAATATAAAACGGAGTCTAATGACCTTTTGGCCCTTGGACACACTTCTTATATGATTAATGAGACCATATGAAAGAATAAAAATGGAATTCCCATACTCGATGCAACTATGCTGAGACAATGACTTCACATTTTTCAAGGTTTTCACAATATTTCATGAAGTTTAAAATTTACATAGAATACAAGATACATGTCATTAGCGTCCAGCCTTATCTCATACATGTCAAATACATTGCATAGAGTGTACTTATGTATATATTACATACATGGAATCAAATATAGACATTTTGACAAAAAGGCTATAAGTGGGGCATTTCAAGCCAACCTTTACAAGAATTAAGACCTTCAAATCTACAATCATCCAAGCAATGATGAACATCACGAACCAAGTCTTCGTACCTAAAATAGCCCCTCAGTAACTTCGGGGTGAGTAAACAAGTTTACTCGTAGAGAATGAGCATGCATCGACTCGATTTCTTTAGAGATTTTTACATTGACTTGAAACGATTCAAAAGGGACATGCCACCTAACGTCTATGTCAAAGGTTAGACTCAGGGAGTATCCTAAGCTCCTCATGCGATTGAAATGAGATACATGACATGCAAGCATACCAGTTACAAGTGTATTAAACGAAGATAAAAGCATGCGAGATGAGTATACAAAACATAGGCATACTAACGAGATTGGAAACACATAAGGAAAATATACAAGACACGAGTATGCTAATTGGAATCTAGATATAAGAAGCAAGAGCACAGTTTTAAGTATACTGAATGAAGTCTAAATACACAAAGTGAGCTTAAAGTCTATGCAATTAAACAAGGTAGGAAACACTCCATACACACGACACGGTTCTTAGATCTTCAAGAGATAACGCTTGAAATCTAAAGCTTTAGAGATTTTGCATGTTGATATAAATCGTTACATGTGGTCCATGCTACCTAGAATCTAAGTCAAGTTACATGTATAGGATTATTCCAAAGTCAAGATAGCATAATGTAATATGAAACAAGATAACTAGGAAATTTAACAAGGTTGAAACAATTCAATTAACACGGCAAGTTTAATACATGAAATCAAGAATAAGGCATAATATCTATGCAAGTAAACAAGATTGAAACATTCTAATTAACACGGTAGGGATAATACACGAAATTAAGAACAAGACATAATATCTATGTAAAAAACCAGGATGGAACATTCCATATAACACGAAAAGGTCTTAAATCTTCAAGTAACACAACACTTAAAATTTAAGGAGTGAAATCACGGATGAAGCATAAAATCTATGCAATGAAATAAGATTGGAGCATTTCACATAACATGACAAGTTTAAATCTTGAAGGAATAGCAACTTGAAATTTAAAGAGTGAAATCAACCAATGTGGAAACTTGAATATCGCCAGGATTCAAACCGTACTCTTGGAATCACTTTTGGGCTACTAACCCATCGGTACCTTCCCTTAGTGCGTATTATAGTGTAGGGAGCTCTCTATCTCCTATACTAGAACTAAGTCCTAGCCGTGTCAATTCTTGATTGATATCCCAAGTTCCAAAATCAGCAAGTTGTGCAAGTCAAGATAGTATTAAGATACAAGAAATGCATTAACCTCGTTTCATGCACAACCAAGATTTTGGAACACACAAGTCATACCCTAAGTTTCAACTATAATGACATGTGAAATGTCAAGAAATCATAGAGTACATCTATATAGGCCACAAACTAGGATTTAAAACACAAGGAATCTATTGATGTGAATATACCACACGTATAAGACTAATGATTCGATTATTTGTTTAACAACTCTTGAACAATTAAATCATTCCAATGTAAGGATGCAAGTTCATTAACTACATTAATGGAGCTAAGTTGCAACAAGTCATGATACATGTTAAAAAGACAAAAGTCCTATGAAATAGATGTCCAAATCCTTATAACACCAATTAAAAATTAATTAACCTAATTAATTAATTTCTTTAGAAATCAAAGTTGTCCAAAAATTCCCAAAATAACATATATGCATGTCCATTTCATGTTGATCGCAAATATCACATCAATTTCACAAAGTGAGCAAGATATAAACATGTGGAATTTAATTAATTTAAAATTAATTAAATCTTTAGATTTCCAAAGTTGTTCAAATGATCCAAAATTAATATATGTCAAGGATTAAGTCATGGCCATGCCATATATCAAGTCAAAAGTGGAAAACAAGCAAGGTACAATTAAGTAGAATTTATATCAAATTTAAATTAATTTCTAGAACTTGAACAAAACATGCATACAAGTAGTATAAGCATCAATAACATGCAAGATAATAAGAATATAAATTATAACACCTCCTACCTTAATTTGAGATGAAAATCTCAAATCGTTGTTTGGCTATGGCTAGGACGTGGTTCTAGTACGGGGGATAGTCCCTCTATATAGTCTAGTGCGCACATATGGAGGTTACCCATGGGCTAGTAACCCTAAAGTAACTATGTTGTCGGTCTGATCCGACGTGACGTTCGAGTATCCACTTTGTTTGATTTCGCATTTCATTTTCAAGTTGATAACTAGATGATGTTGTAACTTGTTGTTTCTTATTTGTCGTTTTATTTTAAGTTACAGGATGTTAACTTTGCGAAATTGTGCTTTATGCGTTGTATTGGAAGTTCCAATGTTGGTTAAATTGCATTGATATTGAAAATCGTGTTTTGACATTCTAATAAAGCTTAGGATTGATCCTATTGATTCATTTATAATATAGATGTTAGGTGGCATGAACCACTACTGTTATTTTGTGCTTTAGATTCTAAGTTGATGGCTTTGAGAACTTGAACCTCGTTGCACTGTATAACACGCTCTTTTGTTGTTGAATTGCATGGTTAATGTGATTCTTGTTAACTTGTATTCAAATATGCTTTTGTCATGTTGTATGGATTACTCTAGATCTAGTTTAATTGTATTGAAAACGCAATTCATGTTAATCTATGCTCAAGCATTCTTCTTGTCGTGTTCTTTAGATTATCCCAACCATGATTCGTTTCATACACGTATGTATATCATGATTCTTGTTGCTTAGACTCTAAGGTAGCTTAGGATGCTCCCCGAGTTCCATTTGGACATAGATGTTAGGTGGCATGAGCCCCTTTAACTTATTTCACCTTAAGGTGATAAATTTGTAAAATGCTAGGTCGATGCATGCTCATCTCCTACAAGTAGCTTTATGTTACTCACCCCTACGATACTGGGGCATATTTCAGGTACAAGAATCAAAGTTAAGGTCTTTATTATGCTTGGATGGTTTGTGGACTTCCATTTTTGTGAAGATTGGCTCGGAATGCCAATTGTAGTCTTATATGTTAAAATATGTATATTTGATTCCATGTATGTAATGTGTACTTAAGTACATTTCTTTTAATGTATTTGATATGTATGAGATGAGGCCAGAGCCCAATGACATGCATATTGTATTCTTTGTAACTTTTTAACTTCATGAAATGTTATAAAAACCTTAAAAAATCGTAAGTCATTGCTTCACCATGGTTGCATCGGGTGTGGGAATTCCATTTTCATTCTTTCATGAGGTCTTATTAATCTTGTATGAAGTGTGGCCAAGGGCCAAATGGTCATTTGACTCCATTTTAGATTTTTGGATTCCATGTTTTCCATTCCAAGTCCATTTTTGCCTTTTTGCCCGTTGGGGGGTTGGATTTTGCATCGGCTAGATTTTTAAGCCATGGACCATTGTAGCACATCTAAATAGGTAAGTTACGTTTGTGTGCATGGTCGTTTCCGGGCAAAACCTCATCGTTTGTGTTTTGAGCCTTCTACGAACTCATTTTGCACTTTTGTTGCATATTCTAATCTAGGGGCATTCTAGACTTTTCAATTCAGTTTTATTTCCTTCTTTCAACATGGTTGAATAGAAAACATGATTTTAGGGGGGGTTTCTTTTTGTTTTTTTTTCAGAAAATGTCGTCTTGGTATCAAAAATCGCATATGAAGTTCAGCTCTCAATTTTTAAATTTAGCAGCTTTTTGGACCCTCTAGACCAGTTTTCTTGGGAGGGAATTTTGGGTATTTTACATTGAGTTTTTTTTTTTTTTTTTTTTTTTTTTTTTTTTTTTTTTTCTCACGAGTCACGTAGAAAACTCGATTTTAAGGGGGGGTTTCTTCTTTGAGTTTTTCCAGAAAATGTCATCTAGGCCCTCAAATTTCCATTTTTTCCAAAAAAAACCCTTGCTGCCAGGTTTTTGGGTCGCACCCTTACTGCCCCTTCACATCTAAACGTTTAAATGGGGCTTTGTAACCGGTTTCATGTGCATGGGCAGTGCTTTGGTCGATATTTTTGGCTTCCTAACTGGTTAGGAAGGTCTCCTAACTGGTTAGATGTTCTTGGTTGTCCCCTTTTTGATCGTTTTGCCCCTTCTTCTTCCGTAAGCCACATCTTCTTCATCCGGACTCCGAATCAAGCGATTTTTGAGTTTAAGTTCATTGATTTTTCGTTGTCTTTCCAATGGTGTGCTCGGTGGTACCCACTTTTAAGCTGGAAATGACGATTTTTCCCCTAGGTTCAATCTTGTTCGTTTTTGAAACATTGCTTCCCCATTTGATTCCTTTGGGTTCTGTGACCTTGTTGAGGGTTAGAATGGTGTCTTAAAGCCATGTTGTATCTCTAGAGACCATTGTTTTGTCTTTTGCTTCCGCACTTCCGATCCGTTATCGGGTCATCTTTCGGTTCATCACTGACGCACCAGGTTGAAAAACTTGGGCCGTCACAATTCAACCATGCCTCCACAAACATATATATTTATACTTTTAAACTAGCAGCTCATCCATACTTCCTATGTATATATTTTATTCACACAAATACTTAGGCAATATATTTATGCCTATGGCAACTCATCCATGCCTACAATTCAACCACGTACTAACTTTAGACTCAATGATAACTAATTCATACATAGATATCTCATGCAGATTATAAGCATATCACTAATTTAATAACCAACCTATTCAGATATATCAAATAAGAATAATAATAATCATTATCTTAATAATATATACATATGCACATATATTATTTAATATTTTATATATATATATATATATATATATATATATATATATATAACTCTCTCCATCACCAAACTAATAATTAATGATATTTACGCAAATTAAATGCTATTAAATATCGTTATAAATGGTTTCCCATAAATACTCCATATCGGTTTAAATAATTTTCAGATATCATCTCATTAAAATGTAAATATCTCTTAGTATGATGGAAATATGAGAATGAAATTGGTACCATTGGAAAGAGAACGAAAAATTCTTAAATTTGAGCTAAAAAATAACCCAATTTCGATTTAAAATGAATGAGTTATAACTGTTTCAATTTCAAGTAACAAAACAAGCAAAATAATAGGCTGACCTTAATCGCTACTATGAGCGTGACTGTACCGGATTAAAGACTAAGATACTGACATGTGGCGCACTCTGATTCACTGTTGTATCAACTCTGATGGTGCGCCCCGGACCAGATCATTTTTCCATTGACCAGATTTAATCTATGGTCTATTTATGCGGTGCACTGAGCTGTATAGATTCGCACCCCACCGAATCAATCTAGTTAACTTTAAATAATCCAATGGCCTAGATCAGCTTGTGTACCAAATTCCTATATACTCACCCACACTGGATTTCTCGCCCCTTAATGCGTCGACTCATGGTTGTGCATATATATATATATATATATATATATAAACAGTATATATTTATATATAATTTTTCAACAATTATAAGAAAATAAAATATAATAAATTTCTAAAAAAATAGAAGAATACCATGAAATTCTAAAAAATTATAGAAAATTTCCTATAAATGAGACGACCCTGGGTTTTTCGACCCAATGTGTCCTGTGATGACCCAAACCGGATCCGAGATGCGAAAGTAAAAGATAAAACCAAAGTCTTAAGAGATATAAATCATCTCCAAGACACCAATGTGACCTTCCATGAAGTCACGAAACTCAAAAAAATAACGAAAAGCAAAAGCTAGAAAGAAAAGGTCAAATGGTACCCTATGGCACCAATGACACCCAAAGGAACAAGATTTAGTTCAAACTAGACCACGTATACTGTTAAATGGCCCAAATAAGATTAACGAAGTCAAGTGGAAGTAAACCAATTGGTACAAGCCTGAAGAAACAACAAACAAACGAAATCAACAAGGCAACTCTATTTCGGTCGACCGAAATGGAGCTTCGGTCGGCCTAAGTGAGCCAGGAACAAAAAGGAAATGAGCATTCATTTTGGTTGACCGAAATGACAAACCGGTAGATCGGTTTATGGCTCGAAGTCAAATTACCTACTGGAATTGACAAAACATTGATCAAATCAATTTGAACAATGAATCGGCCAACCAAAATAAGCCACTGGTTGACCGAAACAGGTCGAAAATGTGAAAATCAAGCCTGCTATGCACCAAGGCTGAAAAGAGTTCTTAAGTCTCATTTGAATCCCTCGTGGCATGATCAATTTACATTATATGCTATTGTGTGATGATGTGAACATGTATGCAAGTGCAATATGGCGTTTTAAACATGCTACATTGGCCGATGGCCTTATTACAATTCATTTACTAAATTTGACACGGCAAACCTCCAAAGTTGGAAAAATTACATTTTTAAACAAAATATGGCGCCAAATGGCCTTATTACAAGTGCAAATATAAACATGCTTGGCCCTTGGCCTCATGTCTTACATATCAAATAAGTCAAAAAAGGGTGTACTTAGGTACACATTACATAGATAGAATAAAAATACAAGTTTTGTCATATAATACTACAAAATGACATTTCATGCTAACATTTGCATGAAATGGTAACTTAAAAGTTATAAGTCATCAAAGGAGTGATGAGCATCACGAACAAGGCCTCCGTACCTGAAAAAAATCCCCAGTAACTTTGGGGTGAGTAACATAAAGTTACTCATAGGAAATGAGCATGCATAGACCTAACATTTTACAAATTTATCACCTTAAGGTGAAACATGTTAAAGGGGCTCATGCACCTAACGTTTATGTCAAAATGAGACTCAGGGAGCATCCTAGACTACTCATGTAATTTAAAGTGAACAACGGCATACAAGTATACATGTTCAAGTATACTAAACAATGTTAAAGCATGTTGTACAATATAAAAGCATACATTTCCGAGTATACTAAACCATATTAAGACAAGTCATGCAATGTCTAAGCATATTTACTTAAGTATACATTTTATATGGAAATCTCATAAATGAAGTATACGAACACAATTATACTAAGCTAAAAGAAATACGCCTAAAATAAGTATACACGGCACAAGCATACTAAATGAAATTTAAACTCACGGAACAAGTATACAAGTTCAAGGATACGAAATATGATTCAAATATCCAAAACAAGCATCAAATATCAAGCTACAAGTAATCCATGATTAACAACTTGAAATTAAATGCGAAATCAAATAATGAAAAGACTAGGACATGCGGTCGCTAGACCAAGCAAGTATTTTCGGGTAATTACGACCCACAAGGTATCACCTAGTACGCACTTATGACTTAGAGGACACTTGTCCACGTACTAGAGCCAAACCCTAGCCATCATATAAATTATGTCCTCACAAGCTTTCCAAAATCAATAAGTTCAAAACTTACACAAAATTAAATGCAAGTTACTACATTCCATGCACAAATAAGGTTGAATCCATACAAACCATGTCCTAAAATTCAAGTCTATATAGCGTATGACATGTAATGTCCTCAATATGCAATTTATACACAAAGTAAGAATATTTTACAACAATTGAGCCACATTACCATCCTAAGCCACAAGTACTAAATAAGCTCTAATTTAGTAACTAGCTCCCACGATAAACAATTGTAATATTCTAACAAGCTATTCACCTAGACAAGATATATTTAAACAAGGTATACAAGATAATGATATCATATATCATGCTAAGTCCAATTCCTTGATTTAAACATAGAAACAATTTCAAAGACATAGTTAAAACCATGGAACAAGTAGACAGAATTTAATTATCTAAAATAATTAAATTCTTTAGATTTCAAATCAATCCCAAATAATCTCAAATTAATATATGTTAAGGGACATAGCATAGTCTTCACATATATCACATCAAATATCGAATCAAGGGATTAAAACACTTAAAATAAAATTAATTAAACTCATTAATTAATTTTCTTTGCATTTCCAAATAACTCTAAATGTCCTCAATTTTACATAGGTTGAAGAATATACCAAGGCCTATTTTAATATCATATTACAAGTTGATTTCATACTTGTTACAACTATGTGAATTAATATTTCACAAAAAATAAATGTTAAATAAAATTTGCATTTCTTATTCAAATGCTCCCAATTTAATATATATTGATAAACATACCAAGGCCTAACTTACTAGCATGTCATAATTTAATTCCAAGTTATACACAACCATATGAATTAAATCTTAAACATAGAAAATAATTAAATTAAATTCTAAAACTTATACAAGGCATGTTCACAAGTTACATATGCTCATAAAACAATTAATATAACTCAAATATAAACCTATGACATCCCCTACCTCAATTTGAGATGAAAATCTCAAATCTCCACCGAAAGAAAAGTGCTCCGAATTCAATGATAGTTCGGGGTTTTGTCGGGGACAACACAGTGAACAAGAATCCCAAGGAAGCCCCATCAAAATCACAACTTGACTTGAAACCTGAACTCAAAATTTGGCCAAAAATGGGTTCTAATAAGGGGGAAAGGTAGACCATGACGAGGCCTACGATAAATGTTAAGGCCAGAGACTTCTACTAAGGAAATCAAGTGGAGGAGAAGAAGAAAAGGTGGCAGCCCAAGGAGCTCCCATGGCTACCAGCCAAAGAGGGAGGAAGATGATGGGGAAAGTGACTTTTCACTTTAAGATATTCTATTTATATGAAAACCCTAAAAGTGCCCCGGAAGGGCCTCGTCGGGTCCGAAAAAGTGAAATTTGAGCAAACACACTCAAACGGCAAAAATCCGTGAACAAAAAAGGACCGAGATGAGAAAATATGAACAATGGAAGAAACACTGTCAAAATTTGAGTCCCGTGCAGGAAGATATGGCCTGAACAAGTTCGGCAGCAATTGGGGCCAGAAACCTTGAAATTGGGCGAAAATGACCAGAAGGCAATTCTAAGAGTACACGACTCAACAAAAAGTGAAAATGAATCCTGTATGAGGATCCAGGCTCAAAACGAGGTATTTTTGCAATAACTTTCATTAATTGCACAATGGCCCCTCTAAAAAGTGAAAACTGCACTAATGACCCAGAATGAAAATATCTTCCAAAAATATTTTCTTAAAAACCCATGAAATAAAATATCTCCAAAAGATATTTATGAAAAACACCCCTAGAAACAAAAATATTTTTGAAGAACTTTGCATCCATGCCCCTATAGGTACCGGGAGCAACCAGACTACTTTCCTACAAAAGTAAAAATACGTATTTCATGGAAACCACTTAGGATGAAGGTACATGAAGTCAAAAACCAACTTCGAACACAAAAAGTGATGTTTTGCCAAAAAGTGACAAACGGGGAAAAAATAAAATAGGGAAAAAGGACGAAAAATGAATAATGTCGAAAAACGAAAAAATGTGAAAATGACTCGGTCCTTAACGGAAGTTGTCAATCCAAAGGAAAGAGTCTTAGAAACCATTTCTGAGCACTCGAGACAACACTAAGTGACAAGAAACTAAACTCAGAAAATAAATTTCAACGAAAAAAATTCATTCGTAAAATTTTGAGGAAAAAAGGAAAGGAAGTAAATGACCGGGTCATTACAACCTACCCTCCTTAAAGAGATTTCATCCTCGAAATTATAAACATTCCCAGAAGAACCGAACAAGGCCCTTACACAAGTTCGCACCAAAAGATAGATCATAAGGTACCTGTCGTGACTCGAGTTTTATTCAACCCGGTACGTTAGTGATGATCCAAAATTCAACCCAGTAACGGATCCTAAATGTGGAAGCAAATGATAAACTAAAGTCTTTAGAGGTAGAAGTCATCCCTAAGGCACTAATGTGACATTCCATGAAGTCACGGAACTCAAGGAAAGTCGAATGAACAACGAGAGTCAAAGCGAGTAAAAACCATTAATTAAGGGCAAAATGGTCAATTCACAATCTAAAGGATAAAATTGACTCTAAACAAGTCAAAAAAAGTGAATACAACCTAATCTAATCATTTCATAACATTCCAAGAAGTTCTAAGAATTTTAGACAAGAATCCCACAAAATGCCCTTTCCCAGTTCAAGCGAAAACTCACACTACCTCACTAAAACCTAGATAACTCCCACTATGTTTTGAATCTGAGAGTGGAATTGGTACCATTGGAAACACGACTCAAAATCCATGAGTTTAGGCTCAAGAATCACCCCATTTGGGTTTGGAATAAAGGAGTTATGACCTTTTGAAGTTGAAACTTCAGTTCTGAAACATAATCTGGAAGACTGGCGTGTCAGGGCTGTTTCGATCGACCGAACTGGAGTTTCGGTCGACTGAACTAGACATAAATTTGTTGGAAACATGTTTCTTAGGGAAGAGGAAGTTTTGGTGGATCGAAATTGAGTTTTAGTCGATTGAAATGACCTTGAACAATGAAAAAGGCTACTTGAATGGATGATTTACTGTGCAATTGAATTCCCAAAAGCCATCGGTTAACCGATTTGGTGTTTCGGTCGACCAAAACACCTCGAAATGTTGCTAAAAGACCTGCTATATGCCAAAGGTGTTAAGGTTGAACCCATGCTTTGAATCATGTGATGATTTGGTTCAAAAATGAAGGTTTAAAACTGGTTTTCAATGAGATTTGAATGTGTGAACATGTCAACAACTTTAATATGGATAATTAAATGCAAAACAATGGCTCATGGCCTCATACATGTTAATTACAAGAAGTTCAAACGTTAAACCTCCAAGGTTGGTTAAAATATGCTTTTAAAGCAAACTATTGCACAAAATGAAAACAAGTGCTAAAGTAAACATGTTTGACCCTTAGCCTCATTACAAACATATCCGTAGAGTATCAAAAGGTGCACTTAAGTGCACATTACATGGTTTAGACAACGAATACATATTTTGTCGTAATAAGCAAAATGAAGTGCGATATGCTAACAAGTGCATATTCTAATATAGCAAAAATACTCTAAGTAGTCTACCAAGTCTAAGATTGTTGAGCATCCCACAATATTGCTTCTTTACCTGAAAAACACCTGCTAACTTCTGGGTGAGTAATCAAGTTTACTCGTAGGGAATGAGCATGCATAAGCTTAACTTATTACAAGGTTTGCAATTATATATAATTCAATCCATGCTATTAAAGTGACATTAAAACTTTCAACATAGCACAATGAGATGCAAATTCACGAAGTTAACAACTCGGAATTTAAATGCAAAATCAAATCAAAGGGGATACTTGGATATTGCCCGGATGAAAACCGTACTCTTGGGACCATTTTAGGACTATTAACCCATGGGTACCTTCCCCTAGTGTGCACTATAGTGTAGGGAGCTGTCTATCTCCCGTATTAGAACCAAGTCCTAGCCAAGTCAAGTTCTTGATAATATCCCAAGTTTCCAAAATCAACAAGTTGAGAAACAAGTCATGATATGTGATAAAACATAATAAGTTCCATGAATTAAATGACTAAATCATTATAACAATGAAATAAAAATTAATTAAACGAATTAAGTAATTTCTCTAGATTTCAAGAGTTGTCCAAATGATTCCAATTAAATATATGACAAAGAGTAACTCATGGACATGCCATATATCAAGCCAAAAATGGAATTTGAATTTAAATTAATTAATTCTCTAGATTTAAAAGCTCATTTAAATCATGCCAAATTAATATACAATAAGGATCAAGTCATGGCCATACCATATATCAAGTCTAAAGTGAATTATATACAAGCTACCGTTAGTCATTTATTTCTTAAATTAACATAGGACATGCAGACAACTTATATATGATTAGCAGATCAACTAAATCACTTGGAAAAATAGATTATAACACCCCCTACCTCACAAGAGGATTGTCCCTCTTGAATCCAAGGGAAGTAAAGGAATTTCAAGTTTTCCTTCTAGGGTTATGAAGAGGAGAGTGAGGCAAGGCTTTTGTATTCCAAGCTTAATGGTCTAAGGTGAGTGGAACGGTATCAAAAATGAAGTCAAAGCTCTAAGTCAAGCTTTACTCCAATGGTGGCTAAGTTAGGGTTCTTGAGAGGAAAGAGATAACTGAATTAAAAGTGAAAACCCTAAGTTAAAATGGTGGGATTCTCCACTCACTAGGTGCTCTTGCACTACCTCTCACACACACACTAATGGAAGACCAACTGTGAAGCCGACACTTGTTATGAATACGCTTCCAAGATTAAATATCAAGCCTACACTTGTCAACCATCCATGCCAACAAATGCTCCTATCCTAGGCTAATAAATGGGTGAATCTCCATCCTCCATGTGTTATCAAACAAGGCTTCCAAGTGGTTTCACCACAAGATCAAGAAGTGGCACCTTAGAAATGTGACACTTGTCACATTTTTCAGAAATTGCAAAAAGGTCCAATTTGAAAATATCTTCCAAATTAAATTGCAAAATGGTCCCTAAGATGAAAAATAACTACTTTATTTAATTACATAAAAACCCCTCAAGTTTAGAGTAATTACCAAAAGTTATGCATTCATACCCTTTTTAAGAAAAGTAAACATTTAACATGCTTTTCTACAAAAGTGACAATGCAGATATCATGGTTGTATGCAAAGTCGGAATCAAATCCGAGTGCAAAAAGTGAGGTTATGTAAAGAAAAATGAAAAAGGACTAAAGGACGAAATAGGAAAAAGACGGAAAAAGAAATTTACCGAAAAGAGAGAAGAAAGAAAATGACTGAGTCATTACAACCTACCCTCCTTAAAATGGATTTTGTCCCCGAAATCAAATCGTACCTGAAAGAGAGAACAAATGGGGGTACCTAGAGCGAACCTCTTACTCAAGCTCCAAGGTAGCCTCCTCGACGCCGTGGTGTCTCCACAAGATCTTTACCAATGGAATGGTCTTGGTCCGCAAGACCTGTTCCAGTGAATCAAGAATATGGACTGGTCCTTCTTTGTAGGTCATGTCCTCATCAACAACGATATTTGTCCATCACAAAACATATGATGGATCCGGCTCATACTTCCGCAGCATAGAAACATGAAAGACATTGTGAACCCTATCCAGGTTTGGCGGTAAAGCTAAACGATAAGCAACTTCACCGACGCGCTCCAATATCTCAAATGGTCCAATGAATCTAGGAGATAACTTGTCAGTCTGGCGAAATCTTAGAAGTCCCTTACGCGGAGAAATCTTAAGAAAGACATGGTCTCCTACCTCAAAAGACAAGGATCGCCTCCTCCTATCAGCGTAACTCTTCTGTCTGCTCTGAACGGTAGCCAACCGCTGCCGAATCAACTTGATTTTCTCTGTAGTCTTGATGACAATGTCAGGACCTAAGGCAACGGTATCACTGACCTCGATCCAACATACTGGAGATCTACAAGGTCTGCCATACAACGCCTCAAAAGGTGCCATACCAATAATAGTCTAATAACTGTTGTTATAGGCAAACTCAACCAAAGGCAAGTAATCATCCCAACTACCCCTGAAATCCAAGATACAAGCCCGTAACATATCCACCAATATCTGAATGGTGCGCTCCGACTAAGCATCAATCTGAGAATGGAATGCCGTGCTAAAATGAAGCCCTGTGTCAAGAGCCTCCTGAAACTCTGCCAAAAGTGAGATGTGAACCGCGGATCCCTATCTGAAACAATGGATACAGGAACCCCATGAAGTCTGACAATTTGCCTCACATACAGTCCACTTAGTCTTTCTATACTGTCTGTCATTGCCATGGTTAAGAAGTGAGCCGTCTTAGTCAACCTATCAACTATAACCCATACGGCATCATTCCCTGCCAGAGACCTCGGAAGTCCCGTCATGAAATCCATAGTGATGTGCTCCCATTTCCACTCAGCTACTGGTAATGGTTGCAACAGTCCTGCTGATCGCTGATGCTCTGCCTTCACTTACTGACAAGTAAGGCATTGAGCCATAAACTGTGAAACATCCCATTTCATGCCCTGCTACCAAAACTGTCCTCGCAGATTGTGACACATCTTCGTACCACCAGGATGAGCTGCGAGCTGAGAGTGGTGAAAATCCCGAAGAACTTCTCCATGACAAGATAAAGGAACAAACATCATCCCCTTATACCTGAGACCACCGTCTGAATATAAGGTCCAACCTCTACATCCTCACCGCTTGAAATCCAAACATGGATGGCCTTCATCTCCCCATCCTCCAACTGTGCCTCAATAACTTTACTAACAAGAGCCGGTTGAGCCACAAGGCTAAATAAAATAGCCGGTGAAACATCCTCATAAGACTGTAAACCAAGATCTGCAAGCTCTTCTAGCATCTTCCATCTGTGAATGGAAATGCAAGCGAGATTCCCCCGTGACTTCCTATTTAATGCATCGGCCACCACATTGGCCTTACCCGGATGGTACTTTAACTTAAAGTCATAGTCTTCCATGAACTCAACCCATCTGTGTTGTCTCAAGTTCAAATCCTTCTGAGAGAAGTGATACTTGAGACTATTGTGATTGGAGAAAACCTCAAACTTTTTCCCGTACAAATAATGTCTCCACCCCTTCAGGGAAAAGATAACTGCTACCAACTCCAAATCATACGTCGGATAGTTCAACTCATGAGTCTTCAATTGTTGAGACCCGTAAGGAATCACCCACTCTACCTGCATCAAGACATAACCCAAACCTTCCCGTGAATCATCACAGAAGATCACGTAACCCAAACCACATTCAGGAATGATCAACACTGGAGCCGATGTCAACCTGACCTTCAACTCCTGAAAAACAAACTCACATGCCTCGCTCCATATGAACTTAACCCCCTTGTGGGTAAGTCGAGTCATAGGAGCCGCTAAACAAGAAAAATCCCGAACAAATCTTCGGTAGTAGCCATTTAGGCCAAGAAAACTCCGAATCTTAAACACTGTCTTCGGACGTTCCCAATCCATCACCGATTCAATCTTTGACGGATCCATTGCAACACCGCCCCCTGACACAACATGTCTAAGGAACTTCACTTCCGATAGCCAAAATTCACATTTCTCGAACTTGGCATACAACTGATTATCCCTAAGGATCTGTAATACTATCCTTAAATGATACTCATGTTCCTCTACCGAAGTTGAGTATACGAGAATGTTGTCGACAAAAACCAGAACAAACTTATCAAGATGATCACTGAATACACTTTTCATCAAGTCCATAAAAGCTACGGGAGCATTGGTCAAACCAAATAGCATCACTTGAAACTCCTAATGGCCATACCGTGTGCGCAAAATGGTCTTGGATATATCCTCATCCTTAACCCTCAACTGATAATAACCTGATCTCAAATCAATCTTCGAAAAACAAGTGGCTCCCTTCAACTGATCATATAAGTCATCAATCCTAGGCAAAGGATACCTGTTCTTGATCGTGATGTGATTCAGCTTGCGATAATCGATGCAAAGTCTGAAAGACCCATCCTTCGTTTTCGCAAAAAGAACCGGTGCTCCCCAAGGTGAAGCACTAAGATGAATAAAGCCCTTAGCTTTTAAATCATCCAATTGAGCTTTAAGCTCATCAAGCTCTGCAGGTGCCATACGGTATAGTGCCACAGAGATGGGCGCTGTACCAGGAATGACATCAATGGCAAAAACAACGTCCCTCAAAGGAGGTAACTTGGTCAGCTCCTCTGGAAATACATCAACAAAATCCTCAACAACTGCCGGAAGAACACAGCCCAAACAACTATCTTCATCAATTAGTAGACTAGCCAAGTAGGATCTGTGGCAACTCCAGTCACCAATACTGAAAATCATTGTTAAGTGGGAATCGCTCCGATCTTCCATGAAGTGAAAATAATCTCCCGTGGGAGTGCAAACAGTCACCCTCCCGTGGAAGCAATCGATCGTAGCACGAAAGAAGGACAACCAGTGCATCCCGAGAATGATATCAAAGCCCGTCATGTCGAAAATAACAAAATCGAACTCTAAAGTCCGCCCAGCTATCTCGATAATACAACCCGGACAAACATAATCTAAAGACACTGGACCCCAACTTGCGTGTCAACACAAAGGAAAATATCCCGCTGCGTGACCTCCAGACCCAAAGAATGTACAAACGATACAGATATGAATGAATGTGATGCACCTGTGTCAACAAGAACTCTAGCCCAAGAACTGAAAACTGGAAAGATACCTTGAACTATAGAAGTCCTAGCGGAGGTATCGGCCTGTGGCAATGCGTAAGCTCGCCCCTAAGCCCCCGACTGCTAAGAACTGCCCTGGTGGCCCCACTGATGTCCAGAAGCAATAGGCGTAGAACCCCTACCCGGATAAGATCTAATTGGTGGTGCCACTGGCTGTGGTGCCTGAGGCACCCTGAAACCTGACTGAGCAACTGCAAACTGTGCTGGTGTGCCCTGTGAACATGTGCCACTCTATGCCGTGCTCCATGGATGAGGGCAATCCTTCCTCATGTGACCGAGCTGTTTGTAATAGTTGCAAGTCCCTTAAAACCCCTTTGTCAAAGTTATAGGCTTACTAGCCTGTGATTGACTGGTCTGTGGCTGAAGCTGCGGGCAGCGAGGCTTGATATGCTCTGGCTACTGACAATGGTGACAAATCACTCCTTGGGCTGACCCCAAAGATACTGGAACTGCAGATGCAGACCAAGCCTGCTGTGACTGTCCTTGAGTGCGTGAACTATCCCCAGCCTTAGCCTTCTTCCACTGATTCCCGGAAGATGACAGAGTGTCACTGCGAGGCTGCTTATGTGAACCCCTGATCCATAACTGATCCCGTTCTTTTGCCTCAGCTAACATTGCCCTCTGGACCACCTTTCTGTAAGTCCTCAAGTCAAGAATTGAGACCCGTGGCCTGATGTCAAGATGTAGTCCATCCTGAAATTTCATTGCCCTGGCCTCATTTGTCACTACCATATCCTCGGCATAACGAGAGAGAGAGAAGTAAATCGTGTCTCATACTCAATGACACTCATAGTGCCCTGATAAAGACCTGCGAACTGTATCCTCATCTCCCACCTCATAGCCCTAGGAAAGAAGTGCTCGAAGAACAATGTCCTGAACTCCTCCTAAGTCATCACTTCCATATCGTGGATATTGGTCATAGACCTCCACTAGATATCAGCATCTCCTATGAACATAGAGGCTGTCAAGGAGATCCTCAATCGGTCTGTAGGCACTGCCAGCTATCGAGCTTGCGTACCATAAGATCAAACCATGCCTTTAAAGCGAACGGATCTATAATCCCTACAAACTGGTCGATCTTAACCCTCTGTAACTTCATGAACTAGTCCAATGCCTCATTAGCAACTGGTGCCGGTGCTGGTAGAGCCACTCCCTGTGCAATCTGCTCCTCATAAGTCGGAGCTCGTGGTGGGTTAGGACCCATGCCACGAACTAGAATCCTAGGCCTTCTTGGACCCCTCGTAAACTCAGTGTCATCGACCTGTTCCTCAACGCCCTGACATGAAGACTCCCCACGCGTGACTACCATGATGTTAAATGCACAAAAAGGAAGAGGTCAACAATAACACAAGTTATTATGACCGAATGTAACTCACGTGATGAATGCATGAAACAAGATGCATGTTAATGTATGTAACATACAGTCATGCTAAAACAGGAATGCATATACAACATGCTAAATAAATACTGAAAACTTCTAGGTACTTCAACACGTAAACACATATACATATTATCAAACTAAGCGCATATACATGTTATAATACTAAAACATGTTATCAAGGAATATGAATAAATCAAAGTACACCAACAAAAGTATGATATGCACCCAAAACCCGTCATCCTAAGGTTTTCAAACCTAGGAGCTCTGATACCACTTGTCGTGACTCGAGTTTTATTCAACCCGGTACGTTAGTGATGACTCGAAAGTCGACCTAGTAACGGATCCTAAATGTGGATGTGAATGATAAACTAAAGTATCTAGAGGTAGAATTCATCCTTAAAGAACTAATGTGACCTTCCATGAAGTCACGGAACTCAAGGAAAGTCGAATGAACAACGAGAGTCAAAGCGAGTAAAAACCATTAATTAAGGGCAAAATGGTCAATTCACAATCAAAAGGATAAAATTGACTTTGAACAAGTCAAACAAGGTGAATACCACCTAATATAATCATTTCATAACATTCCAAGAGGTTCTAAGAATTTTAGACAAGAATCCAACAAAATGCCCTTTCCCGGTACAAGCGAAAACTGACACTACCTCACTAAAACCTGAATAACTCCCACTGTGTTTTGAATCTAAGAGTGGCATTGACACCATTGGAAATATGACTCAAAATCCACGAGTTTAGGCTCAAGAATCACCCCATTTGGGTTTGGAATGAAGGAGTTATGACCTTTTGAAGTTGGAACTTCAGTGCTGAAACATAATCTAGAAGATTGGCGTGTGAGGGCTGTTTCGTTGACTAAACTGGAGTTTCGATCGACCAAACTGGATATAAATTTGCTGGAAAAATGTTTTTTTGAGAGGAGGAAGTTTCAGTGGACCGAAATTGAGTTCGGTTGACCGAAATTGAGTTTCGGTCGACCGAAACTCAACCCTGAACAGTGAAAAAGGCTACTGGAATGGATGATTTACTGTGCAATTGAATTCCCAAAAGCCATCAGTCAACTGATTTGGTGTTTCGGCCAACTGAAACACCTCAAAAAGCTGCTAAAAGACCTGCTATGTGCCAAAGGTGTTAACGTTCAACCCATGCTTTGAATCCTATGATGATTTGGTTCAAAAATAAAGGTTTAAAACTGGTTTTCAATGAAATTTGAGTGTGTGAACATGTCAACAACCTTAATATGGATAATTGAATGTAAAACAATGGCTCATGGCCTCATAAATGTTAATTACAAGAAGTTCATACGCTAAACCTCCAAGGTTGGTTAAAATATGCTTTTAAAGCAAACTATTGCACCAAATGAATACAAGTGCTAAAGTAAACATGTTTGGCCCTTGGCCTTATTACAAACATATCCGTAGAGTATCAAAAGGTGCACTTAAGTGCACATTACATGGTTTGAACAACGAATACATATTTTGTTGTAATAAGCAAAATGAAGTGTGATATGCTAACAAGTGCATATTCTGACATAGAAAAAGTACTCCAAGTAGTCTAGTAAGTCTAAGATTGTTGAGCATCCCACAATATTGCTTCTTTACCTGAAAAACACCCAATAACTTCGGGGTGAGTAAACAAGTTTACTCGTAGGGAATGAGCATGCATAAGCTTAACTTATTACATGGTTTGTAATTATATATAATTCAATCGATGCTATTAAAGTGACATTGAAACTTTCAACATAGCACAATGAGATGCAAATTCATGAAGTTAACAACTCGGAATTTAAATGTGAAATCAAATCAAAGTGGATACTTGGATATTGCCCGGATTAAAACCATACTCTTGGGATCACTTTAGGGTTATTAACCCATGGGTACCTTCCCTTAGTGCGCACTATAGTGTAGGGAGCTCTCTATCTCCTGTACTAGAACCAAGTCCTAGCCTAGTCAAGTTCTTAATAATATCCCAAGTTTCCAAAATCAACAAGTTAAGCAACAAGTTATGAAATGTGATAAAACACAATAAGTTCCATGAATTAAATGACTAAATCATTAGAACAATGAAATAAAAATTAATTAAACTAATTAAGTAATTTCTCTAGATTTCAAAAGTTGTCCAAATGATTCCAATTAAATATATGACAAAGAGTAACTCATGGACATGCCATATATCAAGCCAAAAATGGAATTTAAGCATGGTACAATTAAGTAGAATTTAAATCAATTTAAATTAATTAATTCTCTTGTCATGGCCATGCCAAATTATATCATTTAAATCATGCCAAACTAATATACAACAAGGATCAAGTCATGGCAATGCCATATATCAAGTCTAAAGTGAATTATATGCAAGCTACCATTAGTCATTTATTTCTTAAATTAACATAGGACATGCATACAACTTATATATCATTACTAGATCAATTAAATCACTTGGAAAAAGAAATTATAACACCCTCTACCTCACAAGAGGATTGTCCCTCTTGAATCCAAGGGAAGCAAAGGAATTTCAAGTTTTCCTTCTAGGGTTATGAAAAGGAGAGTGAGGCAAGGCTTTTGTTTTCCAAGTTTAATGGTCTAAGGTGAGTCGAAGGGTATCAAAAATAAAGTCAAAGCTCTAAGTCAAGCTTTGCTTCAATGGTGGCTAAGTTAGGGTTCTTAAGAGGAAAGGATTAAATGAATAAAAAGTGAAAACCCTAAGTTAAAATGGTGGGATTCTCCACTCACTAGGTGCTCTTGCACTACATCTCACACACACACTAATGGAAGACCAATTGTGAAGCCTACACTTGTCATGAATAAGCTTCCAAGATTAAATATCAAACCTACACTTGTCAACCATTCATGCCAACAAGTACTTCTATCATAGGCCAACAAATGAGTAAATCTCCACCCTCCATGTGTTATCAAACAAGGCTTCCAAGTGGTTTCACCACAAGATCAACAAGTGGCACCTTAGGAATGTGACACTTGTCACATTTTTTAAAAATTACAAAAAGGTCCTTTTTGAAAATATCTTCTAAATTAAATTACAAAATGGTCCCTAAGACGAAAAATAAATACTTTATTTAATTACACAAAACCCCTGAAGTTTAGAGTAATAACCAAAAGTTATGCATTCATGCCCTTTAAGAGAAAAATAAACATTTAACATGTTTTTCTACAAAAGTGAAAATGTAGATATAATGGAATTTAAATATCATGGACGTATGCAAAGCTGAAATCAAATCCGGGTGCAAAAAGTGAGGTTATGCAAAGAAAAATGAAAAATGACTAAAGGACGAAATAGGGAAAAGATGGAAAAAGAAATTTACCGAAAAGAAAAAAGAAAGAAAATGACCGGGTCATTACAGTACCCAATGACAACTCCAAATGTCTCAAGATCAATGAAAGGACAAGAAACCACGAACCGTGAGACGCCTCTCTAAACGACTTGACATACTAACCCAATGTCAGTTACCCAAAGGAGATCAAGGCAACTAAATAACTAAACAAGGAACACAACCAGAAGCAATATGGTAGCACGAAAACTGACTAGAACCCGCCCACAACGTACCCGAGGTATGGTAGCATCGACAGCATCAAGTGCCCACCCACACTCACATTACTAGCTAGGTAATGCAAGGTAGCATCGACGGCAACAAGCACTCGCCCACACACAACCTGTACGTTAGCATGACAGTATAAAGCCCTAATTCGTCACCTGTCCCCAACAAGCTTACCCGTGAAACCTATCGATATAAATGACATCAATGTCAAACAATCATTACCAAAAGCACCACGGGGACCAGGCATTCTGTGAGAGTTGCGATATGGTCCAAAATGTCCGACCGGACCATTCTGGCCAATCCAAAACTCTGACAACAATGTCATAGACACTATTACGCTTAAGGCCTTAAATCCTCAATACTGGAAAAACTGACAACCCCAAGTCTCAAAACACAGTTATCAACCACATCAGTCACGAATCCAAAGCCTGACAAGTCTATGCCCTCAAGCCAATGGATCAAACTTTATAAAATCAAATAATATCATCATCGCCCTAGCCATAATGACTCCCAACAAGACAATGCACCCAAAATCCTCCCCGTCATCCTAACGCTGACCTACTACAACGCTACGCCTTGGAATCCAGACATCGGATCAAGCTCACACACACAATCCCGACAACCAAGGTCGTACAACCCCAAGCACAGTACAGAATGATAAAGGAAATGAACTAATAAAACAATTAGTTATGAAACATATATATATCTATGTAAGTATACTTTCACAAGTATACCAAGAAATATCGAAACAAAAACACAATATATGTATATGTACAAGTATACACTCATAAGTATACTAAGCAGTACTAAATCCATAGTAGACAAGTATACAGGCTCAAGTATACTAAACCAAAATGAACTGAAATAAACAACGTGCAGGCACACTAAGTACAAATATACTAAACGTAAACAAAAATCCATGCACCAAACAACTAAACACATAGTGTACAAGGGTAATCAAATATGCTACCTATTACATAAGAGTCAAGCAACAAAGACACGCTACACATCACCTATGACGCTAGCATGACGAATAAACATAGTAAATGAAAAACACCTCATCTATATCATCACATAGCTACCAAATAGTCACATCCCCAAACATGTTTCTAAGGCATGCTCAAAACAACAAGGCATATAAACATGTAGGAATGGCTATGCAAATAACAATCCCACAGAATCAAAAGCAAGAAGGGATAGAATGCCTCTTGGAAGGATAACTCACAAAAAGAAGATGAGTCTGATCTCTCTTCGTAAGGAAAGGAATCATCTCCCCAGAATAAACACTGAGGTTCCTAAAACAAATAGTCTACAAGTCTTTCCCAAGACTGGCTCAAACACCAATGTGGAATCCTAATGCCACACAAAACAAACAATGATATAATGGATAGTTCCAACACTAACCATTAAGAGACACCTACAAGAGAACTCAACTCAAGATGCCAATGAGTACGATGAGAACTCTATAAGATCCTATCAGAACCCTAAACGCAACCCCAAGACTCCAATGACGAGGGAGAGTAATTGATTTCACTAATGTAATTAATTACACAAAAACACTCACACCCCAACCTAAGCTTGTAAGAGTTGTCCAAGGCAAAACAAGAAGATATCCTAGGTCAACGCACCTATCAAATCCCTAACCATCACTTTAAGAAGGAAAGACGCTAGGAAGGACTTGAGTCAATCTGACCTAACATCCCATGATGCTAGAAACAAGACCCCAATGACATCATCACATCAAGGTTACCATGAAACCTCAAGGGATGACACCAACACCCTAGACACTCTCGACTACGTCGTGAAGCCACGAAGGAAAAGGAAAATGAAACGGAGCCTCCTTGGCCACGTCTCATTCCACCAGACAAGAATTGCGATTCTACGCTCACATGAGCCTTACTCGCATCAACCGTTAGACCAAGGTCTTGAAACACCCAAACCAACAAAACAGACAAGAAGGTTCCCGTCGTGGGTTTCTTACAGAATGAATTTATCCTGCTCAAGGAAGAAACTCCGCAAGATAAGAATGCATCCGAGGGACACAACGGACTCTAAGAGACAATGCCCTAGCATCAATCTCTACCAACCAAGCTGGGACAACCCATAATGCCTAAACAAGATATAAAAATAAGCAATTAACACGTAACACAGCAATGGGCTACATATTCACATAAGTAGTAAGGTCACAAAAGGCATATCAATGTATACATCATACAGTCATGCTAAGAATAACAAGCACTTGCAATATGTGAAAGCAAACAAGCACAACCCTTATGTTAAGCAGACAAGCATAAATTAACATTCTAAAACAGACAAGCATATATAATGTACTGAAGCCGACAAGCTAATACAGTATTCTAAGGCAGACAATCACATACAATATGCTAAGACCTGCAAGTATATACAATATACTCAAACAGACTAGCACATACAATATACTAAAGCTACAACTATATATATCATGCTGAGACAGTTAAAGTAAACTCCTAAACATATGTCCATATAAGCACATAAACATGTTATCAAGAAGCAACTAACACTTAGAGCATAGAAACACAAGCATGATATGCACCCAAAACCCGTCGTCCCAAGGTTTTCGAACCTAGGAGCTCTGATACCACCTGAGATGACCCTGGAATTTGCAACCAGTGTGTCCTGTGATGACCTGAACCGGTTCCGAGATACGAAAGCAAAAGATAAAACCAAAGTCTGAAGAGATATAAACCATCCCCAAGACACCAATGTGACCTTCCATGAAGTCACGAAACTCAAAAAAATAACCAGAAGAGAAAGTTAGAATGAAAAGGTCAAATGGTACCCTATGGCACCAATGACACCTAAGGGAACAAGATCTAGTTCAAACTAGACCACGTATACCATTAAATGGCCCAAACAAGATTAACGAATTCGAGTGGAAGTAAACTAATTGGTACAAGTATGAAGAAACAACAACCAAACAAAATCAACAAGGCAGCTCCATTTCGGTCAACCGAAATGGAGCTTCGGTCTGCCGAAGTGAGCCAGGAACAAAAAGGAAATGAGCCTTCATTTCGGTCGACTGAAATGATAAACCGGTCGACCGGTTTGTGGCTCGAAGTGAAATTGCCTACTGGAATTGACAAAACACTGTTCAAATCAATTTGAACAATGAACCGGTCAACCGAAATAAGCCACCAGTCAATCGAAACAGGTCGAAAATGTGAAAATCATGTCTGCTATGCTCCAAGGCTGAAAAGAGTTCTTAAGTCTCATATGAATCCCTCATGGCATGATTAATTTACATTATATGCTATTGTGTGATGATGTAAGCATGCACGCAAGTGTAATATGGCATTTTAAACATGCTACAATGGCCCATGGCCTTATTACAATTCATTTACTAAATTTGACACGCCAAACACCAAAGTTGGAAAAATTACATTTTTAAACAAAATGTGGCGCCAAATGCATATAAGTGCAAATATAAACATGCTTGGCCCTTAGCCTCATGTCTTACATATCAAATAAGCCACAAAGGGTGTACTTAGGTACACATTACATATTTAGAATAAAAATACAAGTTTTGTTATATAAGACTACAAAATGACATTTCATGCTAACATTTGCATGAAATGGTAACTTAAAAGCTACAAGTCAT
Organism: Cornus florida; assembly: GCF_030987335.1. Lineage (NCBI taxonomy): Eukaryota > Viridiplantae > Streptophyta > Magnoliopsida > Cornales > Cornaceae > Cornus > Cornus florida. The sequence continues at coordinate 77,992,016 of NW_026775573.1, read as the reverse complement.
CCAAGAAGTGATGAGCATCACGAACCAAGCCTTCGTACCTGAAACAAATCCCCAATAACTTCGGGATGAGAAACATAAAGCTACTTGTAGGAAATGAGCATGCATAGACCTAGCATTTTATAATTTTATCACCTTAAGGTGAAACATGTTAAAATAGCTCATGCCACCTAACGTTTATGTCAAAATGAGACTCAGGGAGTATCATAGACTACTCATACAATTTAAAGTGAACAACGGTATACAAGTATACATGTTCAAGTAAACTAAACAATGTTAAAACATGTTATACAATATACAAGCCTACATTTTCGAATATACTAAACCATACTAAGACAAGTCATGCAATGTCTAAGCATATTTACATAAGTATACATTTTATATGGAAATCTCGTAAATCAAGTATACGAACACAAGTATATTAAGCTAAAAGGATATACATCTAAAACAAGTATACACGGCACAAGCATACCAAATGAAATTTAAACTCACGGAGCAAGTATACAAGTTCAAGAATACGAAATAGGATTCAAATATCCAAAACAAGCGTCAATTCTCAAGCTATAAGTAATCCATGATTAATAACTTAAAATTAAATGCGAAATCAAATAGTGGAAAGACAAGGACATGCGGTCGCTAGACCAAGCAAGTATTTTCGGGTAATTAAGACCCACAAGGTACAATCTAGTGCGCACTTATGACTTAGAGGATATTTGTCCACGTACTATAGCCAAACCCTAGCCATCATATAAATTATGTCCTTACAAGCTTTCCAAAATCAATAAGTTCAAAACTTATACAAAATCAAATGCAAGTTACTACATTCCATGCACAAATAAGGTTGAATCCACACAAACCATGTCCTAGAATTCAAGTCTATATAGCGTATGACATGTCATGTCCGAAATATGCAATTTATACACAAAACAAGAATATTTTACAACAATTGAGCCATATTACCATCCTAAGCCACAAGTACTAAATAAGCTCTAATTTATTAACTAGCTCCCAAGGTAAACAATTATAAGATTCTAACAAGCTATATACCTACATAAGATATATTTCAACAAGCTATGCAAGACAGTCATATCATATATCATGCTAAGTCCAATTCCATGATTTAAACATAGAAACAATTTCAAAGACATAATTAAATCCGTGGAACAAGTTGATAGAATTTAATTAACTAAAATAATTAAATTCTCTAGATTTCAAATCAATCCCAAATAATCTCAAATTAATATATGTTAAGAGACATAGCATAGTTTTCAAATATATCACATTAAATATCAAATCAATGGATTAAAACACTTAAAATAAAATTAATTATACTCATTAATTAATTTTCTCTAGATTTTCAAATAACTCTAAATGTCCTCAATTTTACATAGGTTGAAGAACATTTGAAGGCCTATTTTAATATCACATTACAAGTTGATTTCATGCTTGTTACAGCTATGTGAATTAATATTTCATAAAAGATAAATATTAAATAAAATTTGCATTTCTTATTCAAATGCTCCGAATTTAATATATGTTGATAAACATACTAAGGCCTAACTTACTAGCATGCCACAGTTTAATTCCAAGTTATACACAACCATATGAATTAAATCTTAAACATAGAAAATAATTAAATTAAATTCTAAAACATGTACAATGCATGCTCACAAGTTATATATGCGCATAAAACAATTAATATAACTCAAATATAAACCTATGACATCCCCTACCTTAATTTGAGATGAAAATCTCAAATCCACATCGAAAAAAAGTGCTCCGAATTCGACGATACTTCGGGGTTTTATCGGGGACAACATGATGAACAATAATCCTAAGGAAGTCCCACCAAAATCACAACTTGACTTTAAACCCGAACTCAAAATTTGGCCAAAAACGGGTTCTAATAAGGGGGAAAGGTAGAGCACGACGAGGCCTACAATAATTGTTAAGGCCGAAGACTTTCTACCAAGGAAATCAAGTGGAGGAGAAGAAGAAAATGTGGCAGCCCAAGGAGCTCCCATGGCTGCCGGCCAAAGAGGGAGGAACATGATGGAAAAAATGACTTTTCACTTTAAGACATTCTATTTATAGGAATACCCTAAAAGTGCCCCGAAAGGGCCCCACCAGGTCTGGAAAAGTGAAATTTGAGCAAACGCATTCAAACGGAAAAAATTCGTGAATAAAAAAGAACCGAGATGAGTAAATATGAATAACGGAAGAAACGACGTCAAAAAATGAGTCCCGTGCAGGAAGATATGCCCCTAACAAGTTCGGCGGCAACCGAGGCCAGAAACCCTGAAACTGGGGGAAAAAGACCACAAGGCAATTCTAAGAGTACATGACTAGACAAAAAGTGAAAATGAATCCCGTACGAGGATCCAGTGAAATTTGCACTAATGACCTAGAATGAAAATATCTTCTAAAAATATTTTCTTAAAAACCCCTGAAATAAAATATCTCTAAAAGATATTCACAAAAAACATCCTAAAAAACAAAAATGTTTCTGAAAAATTTTGCATCCATGCCCCTATGGGCACCGGGAGCAACCAGACTACTTTATTACAAAAGTAAAGATACGTATTTCGTGGAAACCACTTAAGATGAAGGTACATGAAGTCAAAAACCAACTCCGAACACAAAAAGTGAGATTGTGCCAAAAGTGACAAACAGGGAAAAGACAAAATAGGGAAAAGAACGAAAAATGAATAGTGTCGAAAAACGAAAAATGTGGAAATGACTCGGTCCTTAAAGGAAGTTGTCAATCCAAAGGAAAGAGTCTCATAAACCATTTTTGAGCACTCGAGACGACACTAAGTGACAAGAAACCGAACTCAGAAAAGAAATTCAACGAAAAAAATTAATCCGTAAAATTCTGAGGAAAAAAGGAAAGGAAGGAAATGATCGGGTCATTACAATAAACCCTAAATAACCCTTTTGGGTCACAGATCAAGCATATAGTTGATTTAAAATATATACAACCTGTATATATAATTAAGGGTAAAGTACAGTCACACCCCCTGAGGTTTGGCAAAAGGACACTCAGAGGAAACTTACTTATTTTTTGGACAAAGACACCCCTTGATGGTTCAAAAATGGACAAAGACACCCTTTTACATAAAAAATTAACCAAATTACCCTTTGACCATTTAGGAAACTTTTTTAACTTTAGAATTTAATAAGTTGAACCAATCTAACCTTATGAACAATTTATGCATAAAAAAAAAAAAGTAAAAAAAAAAAAAACTTTATATTGTTCACATTTTTTTTTGTTATTCACTTTTTCTTTTTATTTTTAAATTAAGATGCTTAATTCTTTGATCTAAAAAAATTAAACCAATTTCTTTTCCTTAAAAATAAAAAATATGATACCGGTATAACTTTATACATCTTAAATTATATATCAAATATTATGCATGTCCCAACATAAAAGAAAATACTACATCTCTTTTTATCTCAAATGTATTCTCATGATTAAAATTATAAATTTTTCCTCATGCTTATGATTTTGATGCTTTGATCCACATACAAAAAGTTATACAGAATTAACTTCCACATATTAACTTCTACATATTAGTTGATTTGAGCTTGTAAGTCCGTAGGGGTGTTTGAACACCTAATGCCCTAAACCCGTCTGGTTTGGGAGTCATTGACCTAACGCTCGACCTCATGAATCGCTAGAAAGCTTAATAGATCAACACATTGCACCATGCTTCCATCTTTGAACCTATAAAACAAAAACAAAAAAATCGAGTGAAAAGAATAAGCACACCAAGAACAATAAAGCTTTAATAAAAGGTCTACTTTTTGTTTTGATGATCGGTACTAGATTTGTGTGCTAGTTTGAGGGTAAGGATGCGATTAATTCTTTAGTTGGCTAAGATAGTAACATATTTGATGCCGGTCCAGTCAAAAGGATTCTAGAGTTGTTTTGATTTGCATGATCATTTTCTTGATATGTGGAGGACCATACTTGCTTACTTTATGTTGATATTTTGGGAGATTGGTTGGAAATGTTTGAATCATTGCATACTTGAGGTAGTTTTCTCCCAATGCTTGTTTGCAATATTGGTGCCTTTTTTATGAAAATGAGCTTAATGTTTGTGGGTATCATTTCTGGAAACCCTCACGAGACTTCACTCGTCCACTAGGGGTAACCTAGGGGTTTAAAAGGCTTGTTGCATGTGCTAAGTGCAATCGTGTTCCCTACGAAAGTGGCGTTATCCATTTATTGTTTTCTAGTTCATAGTTGTATAGTTGTTCATTTCATTCCTTTACTTTCTAGTTCATTGCGTGGGACTAGCAATATTTAAGTTTGAGGGTGTGATGAGCGCTAAAAAGTGCGTATTTAACGCCCTTAAGCTTAGGCATTCTAGTACCTTTATCTATCTTACTTTACCGTTTTAGATTGATTTCATATTATTTCCATTTTCAGGCACTTATCCTGAAAATAAGCTAACTCAGCCAAATAAGAGCAGAAATGAAGCAATTCTAGGATGAATCAAAGAAAGGAGCCAAGTGGAAGTAAAATGAAGAAAAAGATGGAAATCAATAACTTCGTTCGATCCAATATGATCGATCTCAGCACTTCAAGATGGATCAGAGCCATGATGACATTTTCAGAGATCTCAAAAGTTCGATCGATCTAATATCATTCTTCGACTGATCGAACTACCTTGTCCTTATCTAAATGATTGATCTTATCTAGTTGTACCACCCTACCAACCACTTTTGTCCTTTTCCCAAAAGTATCTTCAAAATATCTCAGATTTATTTTTATCCAAAAAGCGCCGCCATTGAGGATCGATCCAGCCTAAGTTCGATAGATCTCAGCCATGTTCGATCGATCCAAGTCCAAGGTTCAATCAATCAAACTTCCTCCAGTGCGAAAAAGTTAAATTTCTAGCTCACAAAAAGTTGTCCTTTATCCAATCATTGGGGAATATTTTGTGCACGACCCCAGTTCATTTTGTGTGTCATTTTAACCTACCTATATAAAGATAAGGATTACTTTTTACATCATATCACCTCATATCATCTCATACCTTGTGAGAACTCTTGGAGAGCAAGCTTAGAGGAGGAAGAGGCTAGAGACACCATTGGAGACTCTTCATTAACCAAGGAGCAAATCTCTACTATGGAGTTAGCCCTTGAGGGTTGGAGAAGCACTATGTGAGTGCCTAGACATCCGTTTGAGGCTAGAGTTAGTCCTAAGCATGCTTTCTACATCTTGATTTTGTGTATTATTGAGGGATTAGTGTTGTAATACATGTTTTGCACTTATATATATATAGATCTTGTTTATTCAATGATTTATGTGGTTTAATGCTTCCAATTGATCATTTCATTATATCCATATGTCTATGTATGCTAGAATAGATGTTCGTGTGTTTGTCTCTATTTCTTGTGTTATTGATGCATATCTATGTGTATTAATGCCATAGATCTAGAGATTGTCAAAACATAGTGCTTAAAGGAATGCTCTTGTAATTTTCTAGGTGGTTCATACTTATTTCTTGATGGATTGTGCCTCTCCCTTAGCTTAATTAGTTTAATTTCATGTCATTAGCTTAATTGTAGTGTAGTGGTAGCATAGTTGTTAGATGGGAGGACAATCCATGCTTGTTGTTTGATGTTCCATACTTTTGAATGCAAGTAGCATATGTCTCTAACCTTGTAGTCTATTTGGCTTGTGAGCTTAATGAAAGGATTAATGACTTGCTAGATATATTGTGCTTTTCACATGCTATTTAGACAATATACTTAATTGCTAGATATATTGTGCTTTTCATATGTTGATTAGACAATATATGCTTAATTGGTCACCCTTGCTAATTGAATCAACCAAACACACACACACATCAATATTGCAGCACACATTTCCCTCATTAGTCACTAGTTAAGGGTGTAGAAAAACATTGTTTGGTGGTGACCTCTAAACCCTAAGATCTCTCTCTCTCTTACTTACTCTTTATTGAATTCAATTATTTAGTTTAATTTGATCTCTAGTTTAATCAACCAACCAACTATTTGTCTGATCATTCGACCTACTAACCCTAATAGCGATTCCATAACCAAATTCGACTCCAATCCCTTGGGACGATCCCTACTCACCCTAACTATATTTTTAGTGAAGGTAGTAGTGGCTTCTATAAATGTAAAACTTGGCCCTCGCCTTAATGCACACTCTTTTTAAGCTTGTGGTGCGGCAACACACCATATATACATATACTTCATACCATAATAAATTTATTATTTAATTGTTTTAAATAAATAAATGCTACTACGTATATTAGTAATACTAAACGGCTCTCCAGAACCCTAACAAAATCTCCTGTAGTGGCTGATTTCAACCCCAACAGACTTAAAAATAAATTCTGGGACATCACCGGACCCCACTGAAACTTTTCGGGACATCACACACATCCCCACGTGCCCTTACGCACCACCACACCCTCCTACACTATTGCACATGCCCCCATGCGCAAGGACCCACTGGCAGGCGCGTCCACTCCCCGGCTACACTCTCGGCACGTGTGTGGCTTGCTCCTATTGGCCAGCCTTCAGCGTTCTGGTGCACTTGCTTACACCAAATCATTTTTCTATTGACTGGACCACATCTATGGTCCAGATGATCAAGCACACCAGTCCTTCACGTGCCAAGAAGCACCGAATCAAACACCCTTTCATCAACTTTTCTCAGCCGCTGGATTAGCTTGCACACTGGATCTTTCTTCATTTAATCAAGCTCCGTCCATGGTGCTGATCCGCGGCACACTATAATAACATGGACTGCGACGCACTGGATTCTAGCCCATTGAACAGACTCCGATTTGAATCCAGCCCCAGTATGTTTATAAACCAATATTTATATATATAACAGGATATATAAAACAATTCCTAAAATTCATTAAAAATATAAACTAATTCTAAAAAATTTTCAGAAAATCTCAGAAAAATCCCAAAAGCATTATTTATTATTTTGGACCTACATAAACATATATAATTATATTAAGATATATTTAATTTAATTAATCATACTACACAAGGTTAAAACCAATTACAAAAAAAATTTCAAAGACAGAGTTTAATTTACCTAACCTCTCACACAGGATTTAAATTATCAGAATGATACATGCGAAGATTTAATTCTATAATCTTGTAAAGAATAATCTTGTTTATATAATCCCATTAATAAATAAAAAAATAAAAATAAAGTGAAATAAAACTATAATTTCGATAATCAAATGATAGGCTTATGAGTCCTAAGAGAATAATTAGAAAAGAACTTGCCTGTCTATTCCAAATCCGACCTCCTCTTTCTCTGATCCAACCTCCTCTTCATTAGCCCCTCTTCTTCTCTCTCTGACTCTCTCTTATTTTTCTGACGTGAAAACTTTTCACAATAAAACGTTATGTGTATATTTATACATATAACACTAATCCTATTACTAGTACGACTATTAAATAAATAATAATCATCCTTTAATAATATAAATATATACAAATACACATATATTATGTTATATATATATATATATACACACACACACAAATACACATATATTATATATAATATATATGTATACTTCCTTAAATAATTAAATCATATGCACATTTATTCATAACTATATATAAAATATAATTATATATCCTTCCATAATAGTTATTAATTAATTATATTTATATAATTAATTAATTAACCTCAAATAATAATAATTATTATTATATTTATGCACAACAACATCCTTTAAATAACCTCATAACCATGAGCCTCTAATTAATTACCCAACAAAGCTTCATCCAAGCTCAAGACCACATCCTTTGGTCCAACTTCCCCTAAGCCCATTCCAATTAATTTAAATAAATAAAATAATTACTCAACCACTTAAAATATTAAAAACTAATTTCACGAAGCACATTAACAAACATGAAGTTACAACTAATTCACACCATATCAAGAAAATCAACACGCCAACAATCAACATATATAATCACGAAATATAATTTAATTAAAGCAAGACAATTTATCTACACACTTATTAAAATGAAACAAATCATTTTTAAAAAATAAAAATAAAAACAATTAAATCAAATAAATAATTTTAAAAATAAAATAATAGTAATTAATTCCATTTAATAAATCCTGTAAAATATCGGGGTATTACATTCTTCCCCCCTAACAAAAGGAATTATGTCCTTGGAATTCACGAATCCGTGAAATGAAACCCTGGTTATTTATTCCAAATTTTCATTTTCCCTTATCAAAACATTTGCCATGTAAATATCCAATATGTAAATAACTATAGAATTATTCCCACAATTCATGTGTAAATTGCTCCAACACCCAGTGGTGTAATATACTAACAGTCAATGGTTTATATATATATATATATCACCATCATAAGTCAAAACAATCCAGATACTAATGAACATAATGCACATGTATCTAATACGTCATGTCTACGTCTACCTCGAATAGAAAACATACCCTCAATTCTTCTGGGGTGCCCATGTATTATAAGGTGTGGCATTGTACACCATGCCTTGATGTAACTGTTGTATAGGCTACCTCGACGGTGCCGGTGGTGCTGGTAAGGCTGGAAATGTCTAAGCCGGCACAAGTGGAATTTGTGGAGTACGTAATGGTTGCCACTGTCCCTGTTGCCCATTCTGTTTCTGAGCCAACCCAGGACATCGTTGGCTGAATGCCCATAATCTCCATACGTATAGCAATGACCCTTAAATATGTAATGACCCAGTCATTTTCCTACCTTTTCCTTTTCTCAGTTTTTTACGGATAAATTTTTTCCGTTGATTTTTCTTTTTTGAGTACGGTTACTCATCACTTAGTGTCATCTTAAGCCCTCAAAAATGATTTCCGAGACTCTTTCCCTTGGATTGACAACTTCCTTAAATGACCGTGTCATTTCCATATTTTTCGTTTTTTGACACTATGCACTTTTCGTCATTTTCGCCGTTTGTCACTTTGTTGGCATAGCCTCACTTTTTATGTTCGGAGTTAAGTTTCAACTTCATGTACCTTCATCCTAAGTGGTTTCCATGAAATACGTATCTTTACTTTTATAGGAAAGTACTCTGGTTGCTCTTGGTGTCCATAGGGGCATGGATGCAAAGTTCTTCGGAAACATTTTTGTTTCTTGGGATGTGTTTCATAAATATCTTTTGGAGATATTTTATTTCGGGGGTTTTGAAGAAAATATCTTTTGGAAGATATTTTCATTTTGGGTAGTTTTACAGTTATCCCTTTTTGTAGGGGCCATTGTGTAATTAACGAAAGTTATTACAAAATACCTCATTTTGAGCCTAGATCCTCATACGGGATTCATTTTCATATTTCATTGAGTCATGTACTCTTAGAATTTTCTTGCGGTCGAACCCTACAGTTTTTGGGTTTTCGGCCCTAATTACCGCTAAACTTGTTAAGGGCATATCTCTCTGCTCGGGACTCAGTTTTTGACGCCATTTCTTCCGTTGATCATATTTTCTCATTGTGGTTCTTTTTTATTCATAGAGTTTTGCCGTTTGAGCGCGTCTGCTCAAATTCCACTTTTCTGGACCTAGCGGGGCTCGTTCGGGGCACTTTTTGGGATTTTCTATAAATAGGGGATTTGAAAAATTAAAAGAGAATTTTCTTCTTCTCCACACGTTTTGGATCTGTTCCCAGTGCTTCCATGGCTGCCACCCCTCTTTTCCCAAATTAACCTTCTTCTCTCGAGTAAAATGTCGTAGTGCCTTAGCGTTTATCGAAGGCCTTGACGACGCGCACCTTTCCCCCTTATTAGAAGCCGATTTTGACCATTTTTGAGTTCGGGTTTGAGGTCAAGTTAGGATTTTGGTAGGTCCGCTTTGGAGTTTAATGTTCACGGTGTTGTCCTCGACAAAACCCTGAAGTATCGTCAGATTTGGAGCGTTTTCGTTTTGGTGGGGATTTGTGATTTCATCACAAAATGAGGTAGGGGATGTTTTAGGTTTAATTATGTATTGTATTGATGGTTTTATAAGCATATACAACTTGTAAGCATGCCTTTGTATTAATTATAGAATTTAATTTAATTATTTTCTGTGTTTAAGATTTAATTCTCATGGTTGTATATAGCTTGGAATTAAATTGTGGAATGCTATTAAATTAAGCCTTGATATGCTTGTTAACATATATTAAATTGGGAGGATTTGAATAAGTAATGCAACTTTTAATTAATCTTTCAGTTGAATAAAAATTTAATTCACATGGTTTTAACTAGCATGGAATCAACTTGTAATGCGATATTAAATTAGGCCTTAGTATGTTTTTTAACATATGTGAATTTGAGGACATTTGGAATTATTTTAAAATATAGAGAAAATTAATTAATTAATTTTACTCTAAGTGTTCTAATTACTTAATTGGATTTTTGACTTAATATTGTTGATGAGCTTGGCATGTTCTATCATATATACTAAATTGAGAATATTTGAATGAGCTTTGAATACTTTGTTTAATTATTTTCCTTGTATGGAATTTAATTCACCTAGTGATGCCTAGTGTAGAATTAACTTCTATTATGAAATTCAAACAGTGGTAGATCCAAGGAGGGGCTTGGGTTGGCTTAAGCCCCCCCAAAAAAAAAAAAAAAATTTTTTTAGTATAAGTATATTTAGCCCAATGTTTTAAAAAAGAAAAAAATTAGTAGTAGTATTAGCCCCCCAATTTTAAACCATCCAAACAAGCTCAAAATTTAAGCCACAATTTTAAAATAAATGCCCAACCAAATAGGTTCAAGCCAAACAAACCCTAAAGAATCACTAAGCCAAAGCACAGAGAACTCTTAAATTCCTAATCTTGAACAGATCAAAGAGCTCACTCCTTCTCTCCCTCTAAAGTCTAACCTTATTTCCTCTAAAAATTTTCAACTTTTTAATCTTTCGATCCCCAATTCCCCCTTGTTTAATATTAGCCCCCTTCATTAACAATTTCTAGATTCGCCCTTAAATTCAAATAGGCCTTGATAAAACCTTTGACATATTTGAATTGTAGAATATTTGGAGTTGCTTTGTAATCTTGAGAATTTAATTACTTAAGATATTTAAATTCCCTTTTATGCTTCCATTGAGGTAATTAGGCATTAATGTTGTATTCTTCCTTAATTTGTAGTTTGGAACTGTTTATATGATTACATGATAGTATTCCATGAGTTGAAGTTATGATTTAACTTGTAAGTCTTCACATTTTACTTATATAACATTTAATATGCTATTGTAGCTTAAATGCCTAGGGCATGGCTTGTGTGTATTCCATGACTTGGTTGTGCGTGGTGATTAATTTCGGTGCATTGTGTATATGTGATATACTTGTTACACAACTTGATGATTTTTGGAAGGCATATATGGACATTAAAAATTGTTACGGCTAGGGCATGGCTCTAGTATGGGGGATGAGAGTTCCCTCTATTTCATATAGTGAGCACCGGGTGGTACCCTGAGGGCTAGTAACCCAAAATCACCAATATAATGGTTTTATTCTGGTTTAGTTGCGCACTAGGTAGTACCTTGCGGGCTAGTAACCCGGAACCACTTGCTTGGTCCTTGAGACCTTATGTCCTTTGTCTTTCCGCCAATTATTGATTTCGCATTCAATTTCTAATTGTAATTGTGGATTACTTTTAACTTGTGCTTGGATGCATGACACTTCATTTCTTGCTTAGTATACTTGGATTTGTATACTTGTATGCCTTATATATCAAAAATGCTTAGTATACTTGGATTTGTATACTTGTATGCCATGTATGTCACTATTACCTAGTATCCTTAGAAATGTATACTTAAATATATATGTTGCATTTCCATTTCAATATTACTTAGCGTACTTGCTGTGTATACTTGTACATTGATGATTTACTTTTGAGTTAACATAGTATACTTGTGTCTTGTATACTTGTCTTAAATACATTTCAATATTGAGTGTATACTTGTGTACGTATACTTAAAAATTGATTATCTTGTTGCGTTGTACCGCATGCTCCTATGTTGTTTAAATTGCATGAATGATGTGGTTTATGCTAGAAATCCTCTGAGGTAGCTTAGGATGCTCCCTGAGTCTCACCTTTGACATAGAAGCTAGGTAGTATGACCATTTGAGTTAAATTATAGTAACTTAATAGGTTTATAAAACGTTAGGTCCTTGCATACTCATCTCCTACGAGTAGCTTTATGTTACTCACCCACGTAGTGGGGACATTTTTCAAGTATCGGGATCAAGATTCGGGATTCACATAATGCTTGGATGATTTGTAAACTTAAAGTTCTCATTTCTTGTAAATGTTGGCTTGAAATACCATTTATAGCATTATAAATGTGTAAATTTGATTCTATTTATGTAATGTGTATGTAAGTACACTCTTTACAATGTATTTGTCATGTATGAGATGAGGCTATAGGCCAATGACATCTAATTTGTATTCTATGCATTTTCACTTTCAAGGTTTATTATGAAAATATTGAAAAATGCCAAGTCATTGTTTCACCATGTTTGCATCGGGTGTGGGAATTCCATTTTTATTCTTTCATAGGATCTTATGAATCATCTTTGAAGTGTGGCCAAGGGCCAAATGATAATTTGACTCCATTTTATATTTTTGGATTTCAAATTTTCCATTTTAAGTCCATTTTTCTCATTTTTGGCCGTCGGGGGTCGGATTTTGAGTCGAGGCTTCTCGGAAGCCGCGGACCATTCCTACGCGCTTGGAATCACTATTTACACTTGCGTGCACATTCATTTCAACCTAGAAATACATTTATGGTCAAATGCATACTTGGTGCAAAGTTGCATTTTCTGAGTTTTTAGCCCTCTTCTGATCTAGGGACATTTTAGGCATTTTATAGTGTGTTTTTTTCATTTTCTCTCACGTAGCCGGGTAGAAAACTCGATTTCAGGAGGGGTTTCTGTTTTGTGTTTTTCAAGAAAAATTCATTTGATTGTCCGTTTTTGCTCTCAGTTATGGACAGATTTTGAAAAAAATCTTGTAGCAGTTTTTTGGACTTCTTGATCTATGATGATCTAAGGGGCACTTTAGGGATTTTACAGTGTATTTTTTTTGTTTCCTTCCACGTGGCCAGGTAGAAAACGTGATTTTAAGGGGGGTTTGTTCTTCGTGTTTTTCCAGAAAGTTCGTTTAAGGGTTCGTTTCTAGTCTTAGTTCTAGGAAAAAAAAGCAAAAGATGTTTTCTGTCAAAACACTATTCCTGCCCAGATTTCTTACCCGGAAAATAAGTTGATTTTTTTGAAACTTTGAGGTTCATATCTTCATCATCCGGACTCCAAATCAAGTGATTTTTGAGTCTAAGTTTATTAGTTTTTGCTTTTCTATCCAACGGTATGCACGGTTATAGCCAATTATATCTAAAAAGACCATTTTACCCCTTGTCAAATGCCGCACTGATTTTAAACCCAAAAGTCAATTTTTTTGAAACTTTGACGTTTCATATCTTCTTCATCCAGACTCCAAATCAAGTGATTCTTGAGTCTAGATTCATTAAATTTTCCTTGTATATCTAATTGTATGCTCAGTTGCATCTGGTTTTGCCTGAAAAGACCATTTTACCCCTTGTAAAGTACCATTGTCACATTAATTTCAAAACCCAAAAGTTTGATTTTATGAAACTTTGGAGTTTCATATCTTCTTCATCCAGAGCCCGAATCAAGTGATTCTTGGGTCTAACTTCGTTAATTTTTTGCTATCTTTCTAGTGGTGTGCTCGGTAGCACCCAATTTTATATTTTCAGAAATGACAATTTGCCCTTGGGGCTAAATTTGTCTCTTTTTCTTTTTATTTGTTTCCGCTACTTTCTTTGAATCATGTGACTTCATGGGAAGTCACGGACATGTCTTAGGAATGATGTACATTCCAAGGACATTGCTTCCATGTGAAAAGACTATTTTGCCCTTGGGGGCCTGTTTGGTTTTTTTTTTTTTTTTCTGATCATTCGTTTCCGCATTGTTCTTGTTGAGATCCGTGGCCTCATGGAAGGTCACTCTGGCTTCTTAGAGATGTATTGCATCTCCAGGGTCTTGTTTTTCTATTTTCGATTCCGAGTAATGACCCGGTCATTTTTCTTCCTTTCCTTTTCTTAAATTTTTATGGATATTTTTTTTCCGTGGTCTTATATTTTCTGTGTTCGGTTTTTCATCGCTTGATGTCTTCTCAAGTATTTTGGAATGATTCTCGAGACTCTTTTCCTTAGATTGATGACTTCCTTTGAGGACCGAGTCATTTTCACATTTTCACGTTTCTAACACTATTCACTTTTCGTCTTTTTCTCGTTTATCATTTTTCCTTGCACAACGTCACTTTTTGTGTTCGAATTTGATTTCAATTTTGTATGCATCAACAATATTTAAATTTCATGCCATGTGTATTTTTACTTTCTTAGAAAAACATGTTAAGTGTTTACTTTTCTTGTAAAGGGTATCGATGCATACTTTATTGTAATTATTCTTAACTTGTGGGGTTTTAGTGTAATTAAATAAAATAATTATTTTTCATCTTGGAAACCATTTTGTAATTTAATTTGGAAGATATTTTGGAAAAGGACTTTTTTTGTAATTTTTAGAAAATTTGACAAGTGTCACATTCTCATAGTACCACTTGTTGGCTTCGGGGTGGAGTGACTTGGAAGCATGATCTCTTGACATTTGGAGGGTGGAGATTTACCCACTTGTTGGCCTAGGATTGGTGCACTTGTTGGCTTAGATGGTTGACAAGTGTAGGCTTGAGATTAAGCCTAGGAAAGAGCCTTAGATTTGTGATAAGTATAGGTTCACAATTAAGTCTTGCAATTATTTTTGGGCCACTTTGGGATTATGGTTTTAAAGAAGGGTTTCTTGTGTAATTGACCAAACTTGTGTGTGTTGACCATGGTGTAAGATCATATAGTGAGTGGAGGATTTCTATTTCCTCCACTCACACTTCATTCATTGTTTTCATTATCTTCCTCACCAAAAAACCCTAGCCTCCATGGATGAAGCTTAAAGCCTTAAGCTTGACTGTGATTTTTGAGAGCCTTCCATTGATTTCCAAGCTTAACCTTGGGAATACTTTTTGTTCCCCTCATCCTCCTCTTCATAACCCTTAAAGGGTTTGCCATTTTGTATTGATTTGCCTTGGATTCAAGAGGAACAATCCTCTTGTGAGGTAGGGGGTGTTATAATTTATTACCTAAGGGTATTTCTTGCTTTTGTAGTGATATATAAGTTGTATGCATGTCTTTTGTTAATTTAAGAAATTAATGATTTGTAGTAGCTTGCATATAACTCATTTTAGTCTTGGTATATGGCATGACCATGACATAATCTTTGTTATATATTAAATTGGGATGATTTAAATGAGTTTTCAAATCTAGATATTAAATGAATTTACTATGATTTAAATTCTAGTTAATTGTGTTTTGCTTGTATTCCATTTTTGACTTGATATATGGTATGACCATAACTTAGTGCTTAACATATATTAATTTGAGATCATTTAAACAACTTTTGAAATCTAGAGATTTAATTGATTTAAATTAATTAAATTCTATTTGATGACACCTTGCTCATTTTGCACTTTTGATTTGATATATGTAATGAGCATGTTATGTTGTTTAACATATATTAATTAGAGGTTATTTGAATTTGATTTGAAATCAAGAGAATTTAATTATTTTGTTTAATTAAATTCTATCTAATGGCTCCATGGATCTATTTGTGTTTTAGAAGTTGTTTCTATATTCAAATCATGAACTTGGACTTGTTGTGTATTCACTTGGTTTTGTGTTGAGCATTTAATAACAGTGTTGTTATATTTATATTCATAAGAACATGTTTTCTTTATGGGATATATTGTTGCCTTGTGTAATGAATTGTACACTTTGTAATTGACATTATGTATGCGATTTTAGAATTGAAACCCTAAGGCATGGATTGTGTGGTTTCAACCTACTTACGAATGGAAGGTGTTTTCATGGATTGTATAAATTATGTATAAGTTGTGAACTTATTTAGTTTATTTTGGAATCTTGGGACATTATTGTTACAAGTGACATGGCTAGTGCGGGAGGTATGAGTTCTCCCCAATTGAGATAGTGTGCACTAGGGTGGTCTTCCCAGCCGGTTAATGCCCAGAATAACCATTTTATTCTTGGTTTAGTCCGAGACGTGATATCCAAGTCTTCCACTATTTGATTTCGCATTTAATTCCAAGTTGACAATCATGTTTAATTGTGACTTGTGGTTTTGGTTATTGGCGATTTTGATGTTGCAAAGTACATTTGAGCTTTATGATTTCAATGAATCATGGTAAATTTTGATGTTGTTAAGTACATCTTTCCTAAATGGTTATATTTAGTTGTTCTCGTACCTTAGATTTTAAGTTGATAACTTTGGAAACCTTTATCTTATTGCTTGTATAGCATGCTCTTATGTCGTTTGGAATTGCATGAAGGATGTGATGTATGCTAGAAATGTTCTATGGTAGCTTAGGATGCTCCCTGAGTCTAACCTTTAACATAGATGTTAGGTGGCATGAACTTTTTGAATTGTTTCAAGTCAATATAAAAATCTCTAAAGAAATCGAGTCATGCATGCACATTCTTTATGAGTAAACTTGTTTACTCACCCTGAAGTTACTAGGGGGCTATTTTAGGTACGAAGACTTGGTTCATAATGTTCATCATTGCTTGGATGATTGTAGACTTGAAATGTTCATCATTGCTTGGATGATTGTAGACTTGAAGGCTTTTAGTTCTTGTAAAAGTTGGCTTGAAATGCCACTTGTAGCCTTTTATGTCAAAATGTGTATATTTGGTTCCATATATGTAATGTGTACATGAGTGCACTCTTTATAATGTATTTGACATGTATGAGATGAGGCCGGAGGCCAATGACATGTAATTTGTATCCTATGTGATTTTTGACTTCATGGAATATTATGAAAATATTGAAAAATCTTAAGTTATTGCTTCACCATGTTTGCATCGAGTGTGGGAATTCTATTTTGATTCTTCCATAGGGTCTCATTAACCATGTAGCAAGTGTGACCAAGGGCCAAATGGTATTTTGAACCCATTTTATAGTTTTGAATTCCGAGTTTTCATTCCAAGTTCCATTTTTGTCATTTTGGCCGTTGGGGGGTCAGATTTTGCATCGGCTATATTTTTAAGCCGTGGATCATTGTAGTGTATCTAAATAGGTAAGTTACGTTTGTGTGCATGATCGTTTTCAAGAAAAACTTCTTCTTTGGTGAAATGAGCTTCTTACGGACTCATTTCGCATCTTTTTTGCATAATCTGATCTTGGGGTATTCTTAACTTTTTGCTGTGGTTTTATTTTCTTCTTTTAATATGGTTGAATAGAAAATGTGATTTTAGGGGGGGTTTCTTCTTCATGTTTTTTGAGAAAATGTCGTTTTGGTATCAGAAATCGTTCACGAAGTTCAGCTTTCAGTTTTGCTTTTAGTAGCTTTTTTGGACCCTCATAACCTGATTTAATGGAGGGGCATTTTGGGCATCTTACAGTGAGTATTTTTCGATTCCGTTTGTGCTTTCACATAGAAAACTAAATTTTGAAGGGGGTTTCTTCTTTGTGTTTTTCAAAAAAATGTCATCTTGGCCCTCAAAAATCCATTTTTTGTCGTAAAACCCCTGCTGCCAGGTTTTAGGGTTGAGCATTCTGGTTTTTGCCATCTAACCAGTTAGATGGGGTCTTTTAAATGGTTAGATGTACTTGGGCAGTGTTTTGGATGTGATTTTTGGCCTTTTAATCGGTTAGAAAGGTGTGGTAACCGGTTAGATGTTCTAGGGTTGGCTCCTTTTGACCCTTTTGCCCCTCTTTCTTCCGTTAGCCATATCTTCTTCATCCGAACTCCAAATCAAGTGAACTATTTTTTGAAATTGATTAATATTTCATTGTCTTTCCAATGGTATGCTTAGTGGCACCAACTTTTATGTTGAAAATGACTATTTTTCCCCTAGGTTCATTCTTGTTCGTTTTTGAAACGCCGCTTCCGCATTTGTTTCTTTTGGATTTCGTGACCTCGTTGAGGGTCACATTGGTGTCTTAGAGACGTGTTGTATCTCTAAAGACTGTTGTTTCATCTTTTGCTTCCGCATTCTGGATCCAGTTTGGGTCAACACAGGACACACAGGGTTAAAAAATCCAGGGTTGTCATATTCCGCGTTTGGATCCGTTATCGGGTCACTCTTCGGTTTATCACAGGACGCACTAGTTTGAAAAACTAGGGCCATCACAAAATATATTTGACTGCCCCTCCTGGTGATTACCCTATAGTTATCCCTGTCCAATCTGAGGTGCTCCATTCTGCTGAGTGGAAACTCCCTTTCTCTAACTTCAGAATTACCCTTGTGCTGCTTCCAAGGCTGTTGTCCCTGGAATCTGCCCTTATCATTCTGTTAGTTCCCATTATCATTCACTTTCTCAGCTGGCTGATTAGTAGAGTCTCTGTCACCCCACTTCTCACCCCTAGTCTGTCTGAAATCCTTATTCAGCTGATAAAGCTGCAAAGCTCCATCCACCACTTGAGCATAAGTAATGTAGGCTGGATTACCTGTAATAGATCGCTTAATAGACCACATCAATCCCTTAACAAAACTAGTATGTATCTTCTCCTCTGTATCCACCTCCTCAGGAGCAAAAAGTGATAAGCATGTAAACTGCTGCTCACACTCTGCTACGGACATGTTCCCCTACACTAAATTAAGAAACTCCGTCTTCATAGCGGTCCTGATCGCATAAGGAAAGTACTTCTCATCAAAGTAAGCACTGAACTGAGCATTGGTTAATGCAGCCCTTTCCTCTATAGAAGTAACTGACTCCTACCACTGGAATGCATCCCCGACCAGCTTGAAGGTAGCAAGCATTTGCTTATGAACCTCCGTGTACTGAACCATGAGAAGATGTCGCTCGATGTCCTTTTTCCACTGATAAGCTACTTTTACATTGGTGGAGCCTAAAAATTTAGGTGGCCTCCCTTTTGTGAAAGACCTCCTAGCCTTCTCCCAAGGATCAGTTGGAATAACCGGTGCTGGTATCGATGCCTGCTGAACCTGTGGTTGATTCCGGAATGTAGTTATTACCCCTGCTTCTATAGCCCAAGCAATTAGGTCATTGATATGAGGAGGATACTCTGGATCTCTGTGATCCTGAACCTGCTGAACTTCCTCCTGTTCCTCCTAAAACTGACCATCATCATCTTGAAACCCAGGCATTTGCTGCTCTTCCTCTGTCTGCTGACACGGCAGGCATTCTTACTGCTTACGTGCCGCTCTTTTTTGTCTACTATTTCCTTGCATGTTCTGTCCTCTTCTAGCATTAACTATTCTGTTAACACAGAAAGATAGACATTAGTACGATTATAACGGACCGTAAAGGAATACAATGAATCTTAAACTTAAGCTCTACATAAAATAGTATACAACGCAGAATTCACACAACGAAAGACACCCTAGGGACACTTGAACCTAGAGTGCTCTTATACCAACTGTAATACCCCCTACTAATTTCAAAACATGGGTTGATGAAATCCGTGCACAAAATTAAGGAATATCAAAACAATTAAAGTATTTAAACAAGCACAGATTACAAAATGAAATAAAGAATAAAATAAAAAGCTGAAGAAACTAATAAATAGTAAATCCCTTAATAACTCCCAAATGGTTACAACTCGGGAATCCTGTAACTCAAGGACCCCTTAACCAAAATCCATTATCCATAAGTTCATTAATAAATACTAATAACATAAGAAGAAATAATAATATCCTACTTTTAAATAAACCGAAAGAAGTGAATAAGTCCTCCAGCTACGGATCCTCAACCTTGAGACTTGAACTACTAATAACCTAAAAAATAAATCGTGGGTTAAACCCTACGAGCAAGCTCTCTCTACCAAGCCTCTGAAAATCAATAAACAGATCATCTCTACCAAAACCATCCTAATGTAAGTTTTAACTTTAATATACGATGATACATATAAATATATATACTTATATATATACAATAATCCTCTCCATTATTAGGTTCATTAAATTGTAAAACCATTAATCAATGATTAATAAATAATCCTACCTAAACCTATCCACCAACATATATTTCTTTTAAAAAGAAACTCCTCTAACCTTAACTCCCCCAAACAATAACTTAATTAAACAACAAATTTTTAAAATAAAACAATACCACATTTAATCCAAAAACAAATAATAATTTCAATTATCTTTATTACATAGCTAATGTCTATGCTTTGACAATTAGTCCATATCTTTACCATTATTATTTTACTATTATACTAAAATAGTAACAACATTTAGGTACTAGACTATTCTAATAAGAATATCCAATCCTAACCAACTTACACGTACAATATTCATAAATGAATTTTAAGTCATCTGACACATAGCAATTTAGTTATGTGTTGGCAATTCAACCATGCCATTATAAATATACTTATTTATTTATTAGCAATTCAACTATGCCTCCTTAAGTATATTTACTTATATCATTAATTAGTAATTCAACCATGCTTTCCATATATGAAATTTATTCATAACATTAAGGCAATATATTACAGCCTTTGGCAACTCATGAATGCCTACAATTTAACCATGCCATTACTCTAAACTTAACTATAAGCTTAATCATACATAGACTACACATGCATATTATAAGCATGTCCTTAATTTAATAATCACTCTATTGCGATTTTAAATCAACTATATCATCTACAAATCAAGATACACCAAATAGAATTTATAATATTTAACAATCATAAATGACATATATATACACATATATTTTATAATATATATATAAGTGTGTATAATACATTCCCCTAATAATCGTTGATGATTTATATCACATATATACGTTTATATCAATAAATACTTATATGCAACTTTCCATACTTATTATAAATTTATTAAACCATATAGTTGTATATATATAAACAACTATATATATATATATATATATACTTATAACTCATACCATAATAAATTTATTATTTAATTGTTTTAAGTAAATAAATGCTACTAAATATATTAGTAACACTTAACGGCTCTCTAGAACCCTAACAAAATCTCCTCTAATAGCTGATTGCAACCCCAACAGACTTAAAATAAATTTTGGGACATCACTGGACCCCACTGGAACTTTTCAGGACATCACACGCATCCCCACTACACGCGCCCCTACGCTCAAGGACCCACTGGCAGGCGCATCCACGCGCCAGCTACACTCTCTGCGCGTGTGTGGCTTGCTCCTATTGGCCAGCCTTCAGCGTTTTGGTGCACTTGCTTGCACCGGATCATCTTTCTGTTGAATGGACCATATCTATGGTCCAGATGATCAAGCGCACCAGCCCTTCATGCGCCGCGAAGCACCGAATAAAATGATCGGTTGGTCAATTAACATCAACCTTCGCAATAGCACGAATCATTGTAAAATAGGGCTATTGGTCGGGTAAGTCGAACCACAGGGACTGCGCTAGTCTAATACAACCTAAATGTCTAGAATCATTCTTAGAATGATGAAGGGTGTATAGAGGTTTTGTTGGATGTCACTTAAGCTAGGAAATTAAAAATGCATAAAACAATAAATTGCAAGAATTCAAGGGAGTGAAGTACAAGTAAAGAAGGCTAGGGAAATGAATCCACCTCCATCCCTATACACATGCTAGGTTAAGATTAATTTAAGGGGAAAACAACATATATGATAGTCATGATACATAACAATACTAGGTTGCTATAATATCCTTAAGAAGTTCATTTAATTAGAAAGGCAAGAATAAACCATCAAAGGTTCACATGATCAACTACCTAAACTAAAATGTAGCTTAGAACAAGCTTACTAAGCCAAGGATTATCAAGCCCTAATTTAAATGGTGAATGCACATAAAGCTAAGAATCAAGTATAGCCCATCAAAGGGGAAACCCTAAGCCATGAACTATCTAGGTTCTCCAACTCCATGCCATTAAAACCATTCCATGATCTAACTTCCATTGTCACCATGGAAGTGCAAGCAATATGATTAAGAAAAGCAACCATCCAAGACAAGATGAATAACTCACAATAATCATTTAAAACATTCAACATTCATTACAACAAAAATGAGGCTCTTGACCATGGAAAGACTATCAAAAATACATTGTAATCCCCAAAAATAAACTATACTAACACATGCTTACAAGGGAGGGGTTTCATGACCTCCCTAGATGAGGTTTAGTTGCCCATTGGTGAGCTAGAAGAAGGAAGAAGCATCATCCTCATCTCCATTTTCGAGCTCCTACTGTAGCACTCAAGAACACCCTTCTCCTTGCTCTCTTCTCTCTCCTCTATCTTGCTAAAGATGAAGCTTAATGATATATGTGGCCTTTGGGTAGCCTTTTATGCTCCAACAATACCCTCTCTCCTCCAAGGAACACCTCCAACCACTTCATAAAGAAGGAAGATGGCATTGAGGAAACCAATGTGCAAGTGGGCTGAAATGAGCCATTTCCGAAGGGCATTCTGCCTGATTTTCGAGCGCACGCTTGGTGATCTCGAGCACTCTAACTTAGTGCAATGTGCAACATGCTCCTCTTGCTCAGCGCTGACCTATTTTGGGAAAACTGCTATAACTTTGTGCCCCAAACTCCGAATGATGATCTGTTTGAAGATTTGGAGAGCTGATTCAGTGCTTTAAAAACTTCATGTTTTGATGAAGACCCAATTCTCAAGTCTGGTTGGTCGAAAATGGGGAGAAAGGCAGTACATCAGTGCTGCTAGGCAGTTCTGCGCACCTCTGTTGTGAAGATCATAACTCTCTGCTCCGAACTCCGAATGATGAACCACTTGAAGATTTGGAAAGCTGATTCGGAGCTCTAAATCTTTCATGTTATGAGGGAAGTCCAGTTCTCGAGTTTGGAAGGTCAAAATGGCAAGCAAAGTCCAGGCTCTACTGCTGCCAGAATTCAGCATTGGCACCTTTTGTTGCTCAAAATTCCACAAGGCCTTATTCTTGCTCCATTTTGGCCAATGAACCTGAAAATGCATAAAAACATGCAAATGGAGTTAATCTACATAAAATAATTAATAACTGGACTTTGTTAATGTAATTTAGGGCGCTTGAATATGCAATATTCGGCGCTTATCATAAAACGCCCTTCCATCAACTTTTCTTAGCCGCTGGATTAGCTTGCACACCATCTTATCATAAGCCGCAACACACTGGATCTTTCTTCATTTGGTCAAGCTCCATCCATGGTGTTAATCCGCGGCACACCATAATAACATGGACCGCGACACACTGGATTCTAGCCCATTGAACACACGCTGATTTGAATCCAGCCCCAGTATGTTTATAAACCAATATTTATATATAAAACAATTCCTAAGTTCATTAAAAATATAAACTAATTCTAAAATTTTTTCAGAAAATCTCAGAAAAATCCCAAAAGCATTATTTATTATTTTGGGCCTACATAAACATATATAATTATATTAAGATCTATTTAATTTAATTAATCATACTACACAAGGTTAAAACCAATTATAAAAAAAAAAAAATTCAAAGACAAAGTTTAATTTACCTAACCTCTCATACAGGATTTAAATTACCAGAACGATACATACAAAGATTTAATTCTATAATCTTGTAAAGAATAATCATGTTCATATAATCCCATTAATAAATAAATTTAATAAATAAAAATAAAAGTGAAATAAAACTATAATTTCGATAATCAAATGATAGGCTTATGAGTCCTAAGAGGAGAATTGGAAAAGAACTTGCCTATCTATTCCAAATCCGGCCTCCTCTTTCTCTGATCCAGCCTCCTCTTCGTTAGCCCCTCTTCTTCTCTCTCTGACTCTTTCTTACTTTTCTAACGTGAAAACTTTTCACAATAAAACATTATGTGTATATTTATACACATAACCCTAATCCTATTACTAGAATGACTATTGAATAAATAATAATCATCCTTTAATAATATAAATATATATACGCATATATTTTGTTATATATATATATATATATATATATATAATATACAATTATATATCCTTCCATAATAGTTATTAGTTAATTATATTTATATAATTAATTAATTAACCTCAAATAATAATAATTATTATCTAAGTTTCCACACTGGTTGATTTCACTCTTTAAATTTCAAGTTGCTATTCCTTGAAGATTTAAACTTGTCGTGTATGTGAAATGCACCAATCTTGTCTCATTACATAGATTTTATGCTTCATTCGTGATTTAACTCCTTAAATTTCAAGTGTTGTATTCCTTAAAGATTTAAGACTCTTTTTGTGTTATGTGATGGGTTCTACCCATATTTAAATGCATAGATATTATGCTTTGTTCTTGAATCCATGTATAACTCTTATCGTGTCAATCGGAATATTCCAATCTTGTTCATTTGCATAGATATTATGCCTTATTCTTGATTCCATGTATGACTATTTTCGTGTTTCATGTAACGTCCCATTCTTGTTTAGTTGCTTAGATATTATGCCTTATTCTTGAATTCGTGTTTAACTTGCATAGATATTATACCTTGTTCTTGAATCCGTGTTTAACTTGCATAGACATTATGCCTTGTTCTTGAATCCTTGTATAACTCTTATTGTGTTAATCAGAATGTACTAATCTTGTTAATTGTATAGATATTGTGCCATGTTCTTGATTTCATGTATTATCCCTATCGTGTTAATTGCTATATTCCAATCCTGTAAATTGCATTGCTTTATGTGTTCCATGTATTCTAGTATCTTCTTGTCGTGTTGTCTGGATTATTCCAAATCTTGCTTAATTGTATTGAAAATGCAATTCATGTTAATCTATGTTCAAGCATTCTTCTTGTCGTGTTCTTTGGATTATCCCAACCATGATTCATTTTATATACGTATGAATATCATGATTCTTGTTGCTTAGACTCTAAGGTAGCTTAGGATGCTCCCTGAGTCTCACTTTGACATAGACGTTAGGTAGCATGAGCCCCTTTAACATGTTTCACCTTAAGGTGATAAATTTGTAAAATGTTAGGTCGATACATGCTTATTTCGTACGAGTAGCTTTATGTTGCTCAGCCCAAAGTTACTGGGGCATATTTCAGGTCCGAAAACTTGGTTCATAATGCTTAGCATTCCTTGGATGTCATGTAGCTTTCAAGTTTAGATTTCATGCAAATGTTAGCATGAAATGTCATTTTTTAGCCTTACATGTTAAACTTGTATTCTTTGATTCCATGTATGTAATGTGTACTTAAGTACACTCTTTAAAATGTATTTGACATGTATGAGATGAGGCCGGAGGCCAATGACCATTATATTATGTTCTATGTAGTTTTTAACTTCATGAAATATTATGAAAATCTTAAAAAATCTCAAGTCATTGCTTCACCATGGTTGCATCGGGTGTGGGAATTCCATTCTCATTCTTTCATAGGGTCTTATTAATCTTGTATGAAGTATAGCCAAGGGCCAAAAGGTCATTTGACTCCATTTTATATTTTTGGATTCCATGTTTTCCATTCCAAGTCTATTTTTGCCTTTTCGGCTGTTGGGGGGTCGAATTTTGTATCGGCGGTATTTCTAAGCCATGGACCATTGCAGTGCATCTAAATAGGTAAGTTACGTTTCCGTGCATGGTCGTTTCCAGGAAAAACCTCTTCGTTTGTGTTTTGAGCCTTCTACGGACTCATTTTGTACTTTTGTTGCATATTCTGATCTAGGGGCATTCTAAAATTTTCACTATGGTTTTATTTTCTTCTTTCAATATGGTTGAATAGAAAACATGATTTTAAGGGGGGTTTTTTTTTCATATTTTTCCAGAAAATGTTGTCTTGGTATCAGAAATCGCTTACAAAGTTCAGCTCTCAGTTTTTCAATTTAGCAGCTTTTTGGACCTCCATGACCAGATTTCATGGAGGGGCATTTTGGGCATTTTACATTGTATTTTTTTTGAATTCTCCTTAGGGCAACATAGAAAACTCAAATTTGAGGGGGGTTTCTTCTTTGTGTTTTTCCAGAAAATGTCATCTAGGCCCTCAAATTTCTTTCTTTTTTTTTTTTTTTGGGAAAAACCCCTACTGCCAGGTTTTTGCTGAGCCATAGTACAAGTGTACGAGTCAAGTGTATGGGTGATGAATCTCGTAACCAGTTAGATGAGTGTGGGCCGTGAGTTGGTCATTGACGTTTGCTTTCTAACCGGTTAGAAAGATCTCCTAACCGGTTAGATGTTCTAGGGTTGACTATTTTGACTATTTTAGCCCTGTTTCTTCCATTGACCATATCTTCTTCATCCGAATACCGAATCATGCGATTCTTGAGTCCATCTTGCTTGATTTTTCATTGTATTTCCATTGGTGTGGTTGGTAGAACCCAATTTCTAGTTGGAAATTACCATTTTACCCCTAGGTTCATTATTGTCCCTTTTTGAAACGTCACTTCCGCATTTATTTTCTTTGGGTTCCGTGACCTCATTGAGGGTCACATTTGTATCTTAAGGATATATTGTGTCTCTTGAGACCATTATTTCATCTTTTGCTTCTGCATTCTGGATCCAGTTCCGGTCATCACAGGAGACATTGGGTTGAAAAATCCAGGGTCGTCACAAGTGGTATTAGAGCGTCCGGGTTCGAATACCTTGGACGATGGGTTTTGGGTGCATATCATGCTTGTGTTGTCATGCTTTACGTGTTTAAATGCTTCTTGATAACATGCCTTGTTTGATAACATGTCTTATTTGATAACATGTCCTGTTTAGTACCATGTCTTGTTTGATAATATGTCTTGTATGATAACATGTTCACACGCTTAGGTGTTTTGAGACATCTATTATTTGTTAAGCATGCTTTATGTGTATATATGCTTCCTGATAACATGGTCCTTGTTTGCTATCATGTCCTGGTATGATATCATGTTTGCGTGCTTATGTTAGCATGACTATATGCGACGTATGTCGGCATACCTTATATTTTTCATTCACGTGTATTGTCATACCATGTACTTACGTGCTTCTTGATAACATGCTTTGGGTGGACAACATGTCTATTTGCTTATGTGGCAACTTGTTTAAAAGCTTACTTGACTGTCTTAACATATGATATATACTTATTTGCCTTACATGGTACCTGTTTGTTATCTTAGCATGTGGTGTATACTTGTTTACCTGAGTACATTGCATACACTTGTCCATCTCAACATGATTATTTGCAGCATATCATCATGCTTTACGTCCTTCTCTTGTATACTCTGACATGTATTACATGATCTTGCTACTTGTGTGAGTAGATAGTCCGTGCTATGTTGCATGCTAGATGTTTTCTTTATGTCAGGTTTTGACATTATCTCTTAGGATCTATCATATCCCTTGGATGCATTCTTATTTCACGAGTTTCTTCCTTAGATAGGAGAAATTCATTCTGTAAGGACCCATGTCGGGAACCTTCTTGTTTGTTTTCTTGGTTGGGTGTTTCGCGACCTTAGTCTATTCTGCCGATTGATGCGAGTAAGGCTCATATGAGAGTAGAGGACTGCGATTCGTTCCATTTCCTTGTCTGCAGGAGTGAGACGTGGGCCAGGGAGGTACCGTTTCATTTCTTTTTCCTTCGTGGCTTCTAGATCTAAGGCCTTAAGTGTAATGGTGCCAGTGTTATTGTTGTTAGAGTTTTGGGATTAACTACCCCAACTCTCGCAAATGCCTGGTTGGGTGTTTCGCGACCTTAGTCTGTTCTGCCGATTGAAGCGAGTAAGGCTCATATGAGCGTAGAGGACTGTGATTTGTTCTATTTCCTTGTCTACAAGAGTAAGACGTGGGCCAGGGAGGCACCGTTTCATTTCTTTTTCCTTCGTGGCTTCTAGATCTAAGGCCTTAAGCGTAATGGTGCCAGTGTTATTGTTGTCAGAGTTTTGGAATTAGCTACCCCAACTCTCGCAGATGCCTGGTTCTCATGGTGCTTTTGGTAATGATCATTTTTGACATTGATGTCATCCGTATCAATAGTTTTCTCCGAGTTGACCTGGTTTGGGGCATGTTATGAACTAGTACCTTATACTGTCATGCTACCTTGCCGACGAGTAAGTGTGGGTGAGTTCTGGTCGCTGTTCGTACTACCTTGTCAGTCTCTTCTTTTATTATGATCCAGCCTTTCGTTGTCTTGGGATTCTCTCGGTGGTTGACATGGAGTTAACGTGCCGATACGTATAAGGTGTTCTCTTAATTCGTGTTTCGCGTTCCTTCAGTTGATCTGGAAACTTCTAGTGTTGTCCTTCAGTGCTTTATGAGCTGTCCTTCATTTGACCTTTTGTTCGGTCCCTATTCTATTCTTTCTTGTACGTTTTGAATTTCGGGGACGAAATTCCTTTAAGGAGAGTAGGTTGTAATGACTCGGTCATTTACCTTCATTTCCTTTTTCCTAAAATTTTAAGGATAATTTTTTTTTCCGTTTAATTTTCTTTTCTGAGCTTTGTTTCTTGTCACATAGTGTCTTCTCGAGTGGTCAGAAATGGTTTCTGAGACTCTTTCATGTGGATTGACAACTTCCTTTTAGGACCGAGTCGTTTCCGCACTTTTCATTTTTCGGATACTATGCACTATTCCGTCCTTTCCCCTGTTTCGTCCTTTTCCCAATTTTGTCTTTTTCACGTTTGTCACTTGTTTGGTAAAACCTCATTTTTCATGCTCGGAGTTAGTTTTTGACTTCACGTGCCTTCATCTTTAGTGGTTTCCTCGAAATACGTATATTTACTTTTGCAAGAAAGTACTCTAGTTGCTGCCGGTGTCCATAAGGGCATGGATGCACAATTCTTCAGAATCTTTTTCATTTCTTGGGGTGTTTTTTGTAAATATCTTTTGAAGATATTTTATTTCAGGGGTATCTAAGAAAATATCTTTTGGAAGATATTTTCATTCTGGGGCAGTTTTGCAGTTAACTCTTTTTGTAGGGGTCATTGTGCAATTAACGAAAGTTATTGCAAAATACCTTGTCTGGAGCCTGGATACTCGTATGGTACTCATTTTCACATTTTGTCAACTCATGGACTCTTGGAATTCCGTTCTGGTAATTTTTCTCCAGTTTCAGAGTTTCTGAACCCAGTTGCCGCCGAACTTGTTCGAGGCATAACTCTCTGCTCGAAACTTGGTTTACAACACTATTTATTCCATTGTTCATATTTTCTTATTTTGAATCTTTTTCATTCACGGAGTTTTGCCGTTTGAGCGCGTTTTCTCAAAATCCACTTTTTCGAACTAGCGGGGCCCTTTTAGGGCACTTTTCGAGACTTACTATAAATAGGATGCCCTAAAGTGAAAAATTAGATTTTCAGCCTTCTTCTTCCTCTTTGGCCTGCAGCCATGGGAGCTCCTTAAGCTGCCACCTTCTCTTTCCTCCTTTGATTCACTTTTCCTTGATGAAAATTCTTCGGCCTTAACGTTTAATGCTTATCTTGACGCTGCGCACCATTCACCCTTACTAGAAATCATTTTTGACCATTTCTTGAGTTTGGGGGTGAGGTCAAGTTGTGATTTTCATAGGGCTTCATTCGGATTCATGTAGATCGTGTTGTCCCCGACATAGCCCTTCAATTTCAGTGGATTCGGGACATTTTTTTTTTCAGTGGGGATTTGAGGTCTTCATATCAAATTGAGGTAGGGGGTGTTTTAGGTTATATTCTTGCTATTTTGCATGCTATTAATGTTTATACAACTCACATGTTCACTTTTGGTACAAGATCTAGAAATTGATTTAAATATGATTTAAATTCTACTTAATTGTACCATGCTTGTTTTCCAATTTTGACTTGATATATGGCATGGCCATGACTTAGTCCTTGTTAGATATTAATTTTGGATCA
The DNA here is from genome assembly GCF_030987335.1 of Cornus florida. Classification (NCBI taxonomy): domain Eukaryota; kingdom Viridiplantae; phylum Streptophyta; class Magnoliopsida; order Cornales; family Cornaceae; genus Cornus; species Cornus florida. Next base: position 77,962,129 of record NW_026775573.1, on the reverse strand, counting down.
TTTGGACAACCTTTGAAATCTATAGATTTAATTAATTTTAAATTAATTAAATTCCATATGTTTATATCTTGCTCACTTTGTGAAATTGATGTGATATTTGCAATCACCATGAAATGGACATTCACATATGTTATTTTGAGAATTTTTGGAAAACGTTGATTTCTAGAGAAATTAATTAATTAGCTTAATTAATTTCTACTTAGTATTCTAATGAGTTAGACTTGTGTTTCATGGGGCTTTTGCCTAATCATCATGCATCACGACTTGTTGCAACTTAGCTCCATTAATGTGGTCATTGAACTTGCACCTTTACATTGGAATGATTTAATTGTTCAAGAGTTGTTAAACCAATAATTAAATCATTAATTTTATACTTGAGGTATATTCACATCAATGGATTCCTTGTGTTTTAAATCCTAGTTTGTAGTTATTATAGATGCACTTGATGATTTCTTGACATTTCACATGCCATCATAGTTGAGAATCTAGGGCATGACTTGTATGTTCCAAAATCTTAGTTGTGCATGGAATGTGGCTTAATGCATTACTTGTATCTTGATACTATCTTGACTTGCACAACTTGTTGATTTTGGAACTTGGGATATCAATCAAGAATTGACATGGCTAGGACTTGGTTCTAGTACGGGGGAATGTCCCTCCACAACTATAGTGCGCACTAGGGGAAAGGTACCCATGGGTTAGTAACCCTAAAGTGATCTCAAGAGTACGGTTTTAATCCGGGTGATATCCAAGTTTTCACATTGGTTGATTTCACTCTTTAAATTTCAAGTTACTATTCCTTAAAGATTTAAACTTGTCGTGTATGTGAAATGCACCAATCTTGTCTCATTACTTAGATTTTATGCTTCATTCGTAATTTAACTCCTTAAATTTCAAGTGTTGTATTTCTTGAAGATTTAAGACTCTTTTCATGTTATGTGGTAGGTTCTACCCATGTTTAAATGCATAGATATTATGCTTTGTTCTTGAATCCATGTATAACTCTTATCGTGTCAATCGGAATGTTCCAATCTTGTTCATTTCCATAGATATTATGCCTTTTTCTTGATTCCATGTATGACTTTTTTTCGTGTTTAATGTAACGTCCCATTCTTGTTTAGTTGGATAGATATTATGCCTTGTTCTTGAATCCGTGTTTAACTTGCATAGACATTATGCCTTGTTCTTGAATCCGTGTTTAACTTACATAGATATTATGCCTTGTTCTTGAATCCGTGTTTAACTTGCATAGACATTATGCCTTGTTCTTGAATCCTTGTATAACTCTTATCGTGTTAATAAGAATGTACTAATCTTGTTAATTGCATAGATATTGTGCCATGTTCTTGATTTCGTGTATTATCCTCATCGTGTTAATTGCTATATTCAATCCTGTAAATTGCGTTGCTTTATGTGATCCATGTATTCTAGTATCTTCTTATCGTGTTGTATGGATTATTCCAAATCTTGCTTAATTGTATTGAAAATGCAATTCATGTTAATCTATGTTCAAGCATTCTTCTTGTTGTGTTCTTTGGATTACCCCAACCATGATTCGTTTCATATACGTATGTATATCATGATTCTTGTTGCTTAGACTCTAAGGTAGCTTAGGATGCTCCCTGAGTCTCACTTTGACATAGACGTTAGGTAGCATGAGCCCCTTTAACATGTTTCACCTTAAGTTGATAAATTTGTAAAATGTTAGGTTGATGCATGCTCATTTCCTACGAGTAGCTTTATGTTGCTCACCCCAAAGTTACTAGGGCATATTTCAGGTACGAAGACTTGGTTCGTGATGCTTAACATTCCTTGGATGTCGTGTAGCTTTCAAGTTTCCATTTCATGCAATTATTAGCATGAAATGTTATTTTTTAGCCTTACATGTAAAACTTGTATTATTTGATTCCATATATGTAATGTGTACTTAAGTATACTCTTTACAATGTATTTAACGTGTATGAGATGAGCTGGAGGCCAATGACCATTATATTGTATTCTATGTACTTTTTAACTTCATGAAATATTATGAAAATCTTAAAAAATCGCAAGTAAATACTTCACCATGGTTACATCGGGTGTGGGAATTCCATTCTCATTCTTTGATAGGGTCTTATTAATCTTGTATGAAGTGTGGCCAAGGGCCAAATGGTCATTTGACTCCATTTTATATTTTTGGATTCCATATTTTCCATTCTAAGTCCATTTTTGCCTTTTCGGCCGTTGGGAGGTCGGATTTTGCATCAGCGGTATTTCTAAGCCATGGAACATTGTAACACGTCTAAATAGGTAAGTTACGTTCACGTGCATGGTCGTTTCCGGGCAAAACCTCATCATTTTGTTTTGAGCCTTCTACGGACTCATTTTGCATTTTTGTTGCATATTCTAATCTAGGGGCATTCTAGACTTTTCATTGTGGTTTTATTTTCTTCTTTCAACATGGTTGAATAGAAAACAAGATTTTTGGGGGGGTTAAACCCCTGCTGCTAGGTTTTTGCTGAGTCGTAGTACAAGTGTATAGGTTAAGTGTACGGGTGATGAATCTCATAACCAGTTAGATGAGTGTGGGCAGTGAGATGGTCACTGATTTTTGCCTTCTAACCTGTTAGAAAGATCTCCTAACCGGTTAGATGTTCTAGGGTTGACTATTTTGACCATTTTACCCCTGTTTCTTCCATTGACCATATCTTCTTCGTCCGGACTCCGAATCATGCAATTCTTGAGTCCATCTTTCTTGATTTTTCATTGTCTTACCAATGGTGTGGTTGGTAGGACCCACTTTTAGGTTAGAAATTACCATTTTACCCCTAGGTTCATTCTTGTCCCTTTTTGAAACGTCGCTTCCGCATTTGTTTTCTTTGGGTTCTGTAACCTCATTGAGGGTCACATTTGTGTCTTAAGGACGTATTGTGTCTCTTGAGACCATTGTTTCATCTTTTGCTTCTGCATTCTGGATCCAATTCGGGTCATCATAGGAGACATTAGGTTGAAAAATCCAAGGTCGTCACATCCACGATATTTAAGTTCCATTCTATGCGTATTTTTACTTTCTTATAAAAGCATGCTAAGTATTTACTTTTCCTGTAAAGGGCATGAATGCATAAATTTTGGTAAATATTCATAACTTGAGGGGTTTTTGTGCAATTAAATAAAGTAATTATTTTTCGTGTTAGAGACCATTTTACAATTTAATTGGAAGATATTTTCAAAAAGGACCTTTTTGTAATTTTTGAAAAGTGTGATAAGTGTCACACTGTCATTGGTCCACTTGTTGACATTTGTGTGGAAATACTTTGATGCCTTGGATGATGACATGTGGACGGTGGAGATTCAACCACTTGTTGGCTTAGGATTGGTGCACTTGTTGGCTTGGATGGTTGACAAGTGTAGGCTTGAGATTAAGCCTAGGATGGAGCCTTGGATTAGTGCCAAGTGTATGCTCCAAATTAAGTCTTGCAATTAATTTTTGGGCCACTTTGGAATTATGTTGTTAAGAGGGGTTTTTATGCAATTGACCAAAACTTGTGTGTGTTGACCTTGGTGTAAGACTACATAGTGAGTAGAGGATTTCTATTTCCTCCACTCACATTCTTTCACACTTAATTTCTATCTCTTCCCTCTCTTGTAAAGAAAAACCTAGCCTCCATGGATGGAGCTTTAAACCTTAGGCCTTAACCTTGATTTTTTATGGCCTTCCACTCACCTTAGACCTTGAAGCTTGGAATACTTTTTGTTCCCCTCATCCTCCTCTACATAACCCTAGAAGGGTTTGCCATTTTGTGTTGATTTACCTTGGATTCTAAAGAGATTCTTCTCTAGTGAGGTAGGGGATGTTATAGGGTTATATTTTTGTTTCTTGCATGCTATTGATGCTTTTATAAGTTGTATGCATGTCTTTTGTTAATTTGAGAAATTAGTGATTTATCATATCTTGTATATAACTCATTTTAGACTTGGTAAATGGCATGGCCATGAGTTGATCTTTGATATATACTAATTTGGGATGATTTAGATAAATTTTCAAATCTAGAGATTAAATGGATTTAATTTGATTTAAATTCTAGTAAAATGGATTTAATTTGATTTAAATTCTAGTAAATTGTATTTTACTTGTATTCCATTTTATACTTGAGATATGGTATGACCATGATTTGGTGCTTGACATATATTAATTAGGGATCATTTGAACAACTTTTGAATTCTAGAGATTTAATTAATTTAAATTAATTAAATTCTATATAATGCTATATTGCTTATTTGACACTTTTGATTTGATATATATATCATTCGCTCGCAATTTCCTGAAATATTAGAAGAAGGTAAGAGTGAATTCCAAGGACGGAATTCCTTTTGTTAGGAGGGAAGAATGTAATACCCCTAATTTTAAAAGGATAGTCTCGGTATTTAATTAATGGTTTTCTTACAGTTTTATTTGATTATTTGCTATTTGCTTAATTGTTTAATTATTTAATTGTATTTTTATTTCTTTAATTGTTTATTTGCCTGTTTATTTGAATTAATTGATGAATTGTTTTATTTAATTGTATTTTTATTTTTCTTTAATTGAATTAATTGCATTATTATTTTTCTTTCATTGAAGTAATTGTTTTAATTATTTAAATGTTTTAATTGGATTACATTAGGGTTTTATTAATGTTTAATTTAGGTTTTGTTTTTCTTTTATGAATCACGTTGTGGCCAAATGGGATTAATTAGGGTTTTTCGACTCTAATTGTAAGTGGACTAGGGTTTATATTAGCCTATAAAAATATGGTGATAAGTTTGTATAGGGTTACAAACAAACCCTATCCACGTATTGAGAGGCAGAGACAAACAGAGGGTGAAACTTGAGAGATTAACAGATGGGTTCAAGGAGGATGGGACGGATTGCTTCTAGGTTGAACCAAGAGCAATGGAGGTGTAGAACGGCAGTCTAGGAAGTGGTCGAAAAATTCAGAGATGGAGGTTTAAGGTTTTGAACGGAAACCTAAAGGCAAGTCACTATTCTAACTCCTTCCCCTAAACCTGTGTTCTGTGCATGCCTAGGTGGACTCCAGGGTTTAAATAAATGTTAAAACATATCTTTATGCATGTTTAAGCTGTATTTGATCTCGTTGAATCAAACTGGTTTGGGGTTGATTGAAGTTGAAATTAAATCTTGCTACCGTTAGTTTAAAAGCTTGTGTTTAATTCATGTTCGTTGTTGTATAAAAATGTTTTATGATTAATCTAGAACTGAGATTGAACTCTAATAACATAAATATAAGCAGTACAGAGGGAAATAATTTCAACTTATATGTTGAATAATTTTTATGTTTTCTTTTACATCGGACTCATAAATTGTTCCTGGAAGTTTTGGAGTTTAGTGGAGCTCCTACTCAAAGGCAGCGTTCACAATGGAACGTTAATGAATTTTAATGAAAATAATTTAGGGTTTCGTGAATTCCGAGGACGGAATTCCGTTTGTTAGGGGGGGAGAATGTAATACCCCTAAAATTAAAAAGGATATAATTGAGATTTTACTATTTATTTTAAGTGTTTTATGTGTTTAGGTTTAATTGATTAAATTATTTGTTCGTTCTTTATTTGATTTAATTGTTTAGTCTTTAATTAATTTAATTGTCATTTAGGTTGTTTTTGAATTGTTTTGTTGGTTAATTATTTTATGTAATTTAATAGTGGTTTTAATTAATTGGTTAATTGTTTTTTTTATTTTATTTAATTAAATAGGTTAAATTATTAGGATTTTGTCTCTTTACTGTCACGTTTGAATAAAGCCGCCTTGTTTAATTAAGCCGCCTTAGAGATGTAAGGAATTGTTGATTTCCGTCTCTATGATTAAAGTAGAATTAGGGTTAATATCTTTTCCTAAGCCTATAAATAAAATAATAAGGGTCGGCTTAGGGTTGTAAGCACAAACCTTATTCATGAATAGTGAAAATACAAAGAGTGAAACAGAGAGTTTAAGGGAAAAACTAAAGGAGAGGAAGGTAGGGTTTGAGCCAAAGATTGTAAGCCAGACTAAGGAGGAAGCTTGAGGGCTGTTTGAGGGTTAGAACCAGAGCAGAGGAATCCTTGACGGCGATCACGATCGCCGGAAAGTCTAGGAAGAAGACGACGTTGAAAGGTTTCAAACCGAAACCGAAAGGCAAGTTCTTTTCTTCCTCCTTCCCTTTGGCTTGTGTTCTGTGCACCTAGATAGTCTCTAGGGTTTAATTAATCAGGAACTGGAATTTACATGGTCAATATATGCTATATTGATGGCTGTTCGTTGTTGAAATTAAATCTGTTACAATTCGTGCAAGTCTGTTTAGTTTTGTTTTCTTAAAGCATGTAAATTCTATTGGAATTTTAGTTACTGTATTTTCCTTTAACAACTGTAAACGAATGATTGGGATGCTACTGGGATTAGATAAGGCTCCTAAGTTCAGTAGTGAAGAGGAACAGAGCGGATTGGAATGGAATTGATATTGCAAAATAGTTTCAGTTTCGTTCCTAAAGCATGTTTTGTTTCGGTAACAAATTTAGTTTTAATTTGATTTCAACTTCTATAAACGAATCATGGGAATGTTACTAGGGTGTTATAAGACTCTTAAGATGAGTTTTAGAAATCAACAGAGTGGTAGGAATGGTCCAGAGACAGAGCAAACAGACTGAAATGAAGCAGAAACGGACTAAAGCTCTCAGAGGGGGAGGAATTCAACTTTCCCATGAGTAGAGCCAGCTCTAGAAAGAGTAGAGCAGGCTCTACCTCAACAAGAGTTGGCTCTAAACTCCTCTGAGCCGGCTCTAGGCTGATTAGAGCCTGCTCTAATTTTCCAAGAGCAGGCTCTACCTAATTTCATGCGTACTGTGACTTTTTAAGCTACTTTTTGGGCACTTGGGGTTTCTAAATAGTTTTAAAACTTTAATGGGGTTTTAAAAACATTATTTTAACATGTAATCAAGGTCTTGAATTGCATAAAATACCCCTTTGTTTTAATAGAATTAAAAGTGCGCTAATTAACAAGTTTGCCTACGGTTAACGGCTGGAAGGAAATAAATTGTCTAATTTTAATTTGACAATTTGGGATGTTATAACATGATTCTAAATTAAATTTTAAATGCATAAGGAAGTCTTTTAATTAACAAATTGGACTCATAGCATAGTTTATGGTTCGGTGCAAGAACAATAAAACAGCATACAAGTATGCAACCTAGCTTGCTTTTGACGGATAAAAGGAACTGAATTGCTAGAAGTAATTTAGAATTAATTTTAGCAAATTCTTGGACAATATTGTGATTTTTTAAATTTTTTTAAATTGCACGATAGAGTTGTTGATTTACTAAAACTGATCTATTCATGCTCTGGATGCTAGTTGATAAACTATTAAACAATACATGGGTTAACACTTGGATTTAAATTGCTGAAACTTTAAATACGTTTCTACAATTATTTGGATTTTGATTTTGGATATTAAATTGCTGTACTATTTATCATAGTGTGTAATTTTTACATGGTTTTGGATTTTAATTGCTGGATTAATATATATTCTGTCAATTACATGGATATGGAGGATTGTATACACTAGTATGGGATGGTGTCATACTAGGGATGGTTTAGCTCAAAACGCATAAACCTAACCTATTGGATTAAAGGAAAGGATTGTAAAATATTGAATCCTAATTTTGTTTAAGTCAGATCAACTGAGTAAGTTGAGTGACCATTTGGATTTACTGTTGTTTGGAGTTAACTCATATCAACTGAATAAGTTGAGTGGTTAACTGATTATACGTCTTATGTCAGATCAACAAAGAAATTGAATGACATACTCTGGTTTGGATGGATTTTAAATATATCATTATGGTACCGCGAGATGAGCTTAAGTCTCAGACTCGTTGGTGAGGGTGCGTATATGCAGTGGATGCGTAGCTGGTTATAGTAGGTTGAGGTGTGCCCTGTTAGGTCTAGGTACTCATGCCCACCTTTGGGTGCGTTTTTGCATGTTGCCTTCTATTCAGGTTGAGACCCCCTACATAGTCCCGTGAATGTCCCTTAGTGTGGATATTTATATATGCATGGACTAGATAGCTATTGCTGAGATATCTAGGATGTATCTGCGTATCGGGTCACTGTCTGGATTGCAGTTAGGATAGAACTTGCATGTGGGCCTGACCCACTCTTATTTTTATAGGTGTTCGTCAGTTCCAGGCTTAGAGCTTGATCGTGCTGAGCAGATACAGTTATTCACTCCACCGACGACGTAGGAGTATTTTCTTCTCATTATGATCATTGGTTTTCTTTGCAGTTGTTCATGTTCAGTATTGGAATATTTTTAGTAGGGGTCAACGAGATGGATTCCCGAGTTGTATTAGAAGTAAAGGAGAAGTTGGTGTATTCAAACTAGTTCTTGCATATAAAGTTTATTCGGAGGTTTTTTCCATTAAAGGATTTTCATTTTAGTTCTTTTCAGCAAAATTTTATTTATTCCTGTTTCCTATATTGTATTATATGTTCGTTAAATTGCTAATTGATTTGATATCCTTGGGTTATCGAGCGTGGGCCTGGCCAACCCGCATCTGAAAATCCGGGGGTATCACACAAATGGTTAGATGAGCTACTGAACATCTTGTGGGCTTACAGAACAACCCCAAGACGGCCAACTGGAAAGAGCCCATTAGCTATGGCCTATGGCACCGGGGCGGTGATACCAGTCGAGCATTTGGTTCCAACTGTAAGGAGCTTGGCGTGGGATCAAGAGCAGAATGATAGAATACTGAGGTTCAATCTTGATTTGTTGGAGGAAAAAAGGGATGCGGCTACAGTGAGGCTTGCCTCTTATCAACAGACGCTTGTGAATAGCCATAACAAGAAGGTGAGGCATAGGGGTTTCGCTCTTGGCGATCTAGTTCTGAAAAGGAAGGTGGGAATAGTCAAAAAGATGTTCTCCCTATGGGAAGGTCCATACAGAATAGCAGAGGTCATAGGGAAGGGGGCATACGTCCTAGAAACTATGACAGAAAGGGTGGTCAATAAGCCATGGAATGCTACGTCTCTGAAAAGGTACTACCAGTAAAAGTAGAGTTTAATTTCAAGCAATATGTACGCTCTAAATTGCATGCTTGCAAGTGTACGAAATTTCCATGCTTTATAAAAAGTCTCTTATTTGTTAAAAATTTGCACTCTTCCCATTCCGCAAAGTTAGTGGTAGCTGGCACTTTAAGCCGAACACCAAACACTTGCTCAAAAAAAAAAAACAAAAAAAAAAAAAAGCCAAGTGGCAAAAGGCGTTCAAGCCGAGCGCCAGGCATTCAACAAGTTAGTGGTAGCTGGCACTTAAAGCCGAACGCCAAACACTTGCTCAAAAAATAAAATAAAAAAGCCAAGTGGTAAGACGCGTTCAAGCCGAGCGCCAGGCATTCAGCAAGTTAGTGGCAGCCGGCACTTAAAGCCGAATGCCAAACACTTGCTCAAAAAATAAAAAAAGCCAAGTGGCAAGAGGCGTTCAAGCCGAGCGCCAGGCATTCAGCAAGTTAGTAGCAGCTGGCACTTCAAGCCGAACGCCAAACACTTGCTCAAAAAAAATAAAAAGCCAAGTGACAAAAAGCCAAGTGGCAAGAGGCGTTCAAGCCGAGCGCCAGGCATTCAGCAAGTTAGTGGCAGCTGGCACTTCAAACCGAATGCCAAAACACTTGCTCAAAAAATGAAAAAAGCCAAGTGGCAAGACGCATTCAAGCCGAGCGCCGGGCATTCAGCAAGTTAGTGGCAGCTGGCACTTCAAGCCGAACGCCAAACGCTTGCTCAAAAAATGAAAAAAGCCAAGTGGCAAGAGGCGTTCAAGCCGAACGTTAAGCACTTGTGAAAATACACTACAAAGCTGAAAATAGAAAACTCAAAGGAGGAAAGTGATGCTGAGCAAAAGCATTATCATTCATAACCGAAAAGGCCCCAACGTGCGTAGTACCATGCATGCAGATTTAAAAAAAAAAAAATAAAAATAAAAAAAAAATAAAAAAAAAAAAAAAACTGCTACTGCTTATCAGTTTTGATCTTCTCTAGGCTGTAACTTGTCATTCTCACCACCATCTTCCTTTGGACCATTGAGATTTTCTCCATTCTCATCTGCCCTATCATCCTTAGAAGGGGAGTCGAGATGAATCACCCCCTCGGCAGGCATAAGTCGGTCGGCAGCAACTGAGGAGGAGGGCACAATGGTAGAAAGGGGAAGAATGTTCAGGGGATGAAAGGGTGGGACAATTCCTGAGGATGCGACCTCTATGCATTCAATAAAAATATTCTCAGCTGGGTCGCATGGTGGATTTTAATAATTGTTTGGGGGGTGGATGTCCAGAGAAGCATCTAGTTCATCAGGACCAATACAAGAACTTGATTCACCTTTAGGGGCAGAACGGTCAACAAAACCGTCTCTGTACCCTTCAACATACCGGATGGCACTGGTCCTGGTAAAGCGAGCAAGGAGAGCTTTCATACCCCCTTCGACTCTACCGATCATGTTCATTAGGGAAGACCGTTCATTTAGGAGTTTTTTCCTGGGAGTTCGCATGTGACAATCGTTCAACAATGAATGAGCGCTGAAGGTCTCCCTTTTCGGCTTTGAGAGAGTCCCTTTCTGTCAGAGCCACACTCTTCTCAGTTTTCAAGATGTCAACCTCATCATAAAGAGAATCCCGTTCGGTCTTCAGGGAATCCCGTTCAACTCTGGGGGAATCCCTCTCGTTTGCCAGACCGCCTCTCTCTGCCTTTAGGTCAACAACTCCCTTCTCTGACTCCCTAAGCTTGGACTCCAGCTCAGCAACTCTAGCCTCAAGAAGATTCTCTACTTCAACAGACCTTTTAAGGCCCACAGAGAGGGATTTAAGCTTTTTATTCAGAGTTTCAATTATTTTATGAAAAGTGAACATCCCGAATAAAGTCTGCATGAAAAAAAAGAAATTCAGGTCAGACTAACTACTAAGGAATCATAACAGAAAAGGAACATATTTCAGTAGAAGAAGAGTCACCTCCATAGCAGCGGTCGGGAACCGTTGGAACATCTCACCAAAGGATAGCTTGTTCTGGATTTCAAGGTCTTTGGGGGTCCAGAAACCCTTGTAGAAAGCAAATGAGGTGAGGGGGTCCTTGTATATTGAGTCAGTGGGGCCAATGGTTGATCCATCTTCACGGCTGAGTAAAGGTCGCCATGGAAGAACGGATGGAATTGGACCAGAGGTTCTGGCCGACTCGCCTTCAGGAATGAAGAACCGGGTAGGGGGCGATGGTTCAGTAACCCTGAAGGAAGCCGTGCTGATCCTTCAGGTCAGTGGGATATCACTCTGATCATGACCACCCTCAAGCATTAGCCTTTTTCCTAAACTCTTTTCTGACAAGAACAGCATTAGCTGGCCCCTCATTGTCTTCAAAATTTCCAGCATCTTGAGTGCTCTCTGAGGAAGTGTCGGACGAGATGTTTGATGGCATAATGACGGGGGCAGTAGGACGGACTTCAGCAGTATGGCCCACAATAGGGTTCTCAACATGGGTGAGCTCAGAGGGCGCATCAGCAGAACGATTTGAGACTTGAATCACAGCTGGGGCAACCGCAACTTGCTCTGGGGCAGAGACAGCAAGGAGAGATGATGTGGAAGTAGGTGTAGATGATAAAATAATGGCAGGAGCATTAGAAGGGGTGGGAGCAGGACGCCTCCCCCTGCTGAACGATGGGATCTGAATGTTCTCCATTATAGACCGTAAAAGAGAGATGTCAGAGAGATTATCAGATGTAAGCAAATCAGTAGCTGAAGGGACATCGTTCAGCACACTTTCTTGCAAGGTATCTGGCCCAGCCCTACAGACGCTATAAACTAGTTCATCATGGGGAATTTGAAGGTATCTACAAAGAAAAGTGAAAAAACGGGGAAGACAACTTTCACAGTGGCATTCGGTAGGATGTGTTTTCAGCTTTTTGTAGCCAGAGACCGAACATGCTCCAAAGGAAGAAAGGATAGGGAAGGAATGGCCGAGCAGAGTCTGCCAATTCCCACCAACCACGATTAAATTTCGCCTCCAACCTTTTTCAAATAAGTTCTTATCTGTGCAGATCGACCATTTGTCAATAGGAAAGAAGTGATAGTACAAGTCATTTTACGAAATCTTGTTAATCCGATAGCAGAGGAGAAGGTCAATAATGTCAAGATTGAGACCCCTATCACAATTCAAGAGCAGGAGGACTGAAATTACCCTAAGAAAGTTTGGGTTAACTTGTAGGGGGCAGAGCCCCAATTTGTTGAAAGCATAACAAAAGAACGGGTGTAGGGGGAACCTAATGACGTTCAAGTAAACGGCGGAGAATAAAACTTCCCCAGGAAGAAGACCCTCGCCAGATCTCTCGTCTAAGTTTATTGGGTAGACTCTGAGAGAAACGTCGCAAGGAATATAATTCTTGGATCGAATGGCGTTTAGGTTAGGGGAAGCCATAAATAAGGGGAAGAGTCCTAGGCAGTAAAGGCGTCTCTTAAGGAGAGGTTTTAAAAAAAAAACTAACCTTGAAAGTTTGTGATGAACTCAGCAACGACACAGTAGCTAAAAATCGAAAAGGAAGGACTTGCCGGAGAAATTAAAAAGGATCGCCGAAATGTGCAGGAAAGCAACAGAGAGTAAAAGCAAGAGGTAAGAGGAAGGGTGAAGGTTGAAAGACCAGAATTTATAAAGAGGAGAAGTAAGAGCAACATGGAACTCAAAAGGTCAAGGCAAAAACTAGCGCTGTAGATCTCAAAACTTGGGTTCTTGTACCAGCCGTTCGATTCCTTGAGTCATTGCTCCAAGCCGTCAGACCAAGATCATGTCCTTTCAATAATCTCACCCTCATTAATAAGGAAAGAGATTATTGGGGGCAGATGAGGACACCAAAATGACCCGGGTTTGGTGTGATCCACATTGCATAGGATGGGTCGGGTGTGGACAAATGGGATGGAGCAAGTTCGCGCTGGATGGGCCCAGGTCCATAAAGTCATTTCAGAAGCCCATGTTAAAATGAGGGAAGTTGAGTCCAGGCAAAGGGAAGCGGATAAGGCCTAGGCCAAAGGAGGTTGTAACCATCTATAAATAAGGAAAATTGAAAGGGAAAAAAGGAATTGGAGTGAAGAAGTTCTCTCTCTATAAGAAGGGGAAATTCTTTGTACTTTCACTAGGTCCAACTCATATTTAACAGGGATATCCGTAAAGGTCTCACCTAAAGACATGATTATGTCATATTGGATGATAATCCTCCCACTACATCAATGTACCGATGCAGGAATATGTGTACTAGATGATGCTGACGCATCAATAGGGAATTCTTCTATAATTCTTAATCTCTATAATAAGTGTGTTCATATGTGGTACATCTGGTACTCATACCATATTCTCTAACACTATGCTACTAAGTATGTGATTCATAATATGATTCTCCTATAGATAAATAGTGAGTGTAAACAATCAACTTTTATCATTGAGATCATAAAATAATCCATCCTAGTGACTTTTAGAGTAGCTATCAAATCTATCATGCATATGATCTGTTTCCAAGTTACTTGTCCATGTCAAGCACACATGTGCAAGACTACCCCATATACGCATGTGATTCAAACTAAGATTTAGTCAAAAACACAGCTCAACAGTATCCTTGAGACAGACTAAGATGGAATGCAATTTATAATGTGCGTTGATATTGTCAAAGCTAAACTCTAAAATGAAAGAGATAATTTAGCATAACAGATCATAGATCTAACCATGTTAAGCAAAGTTCTATTATTCCTATTTGACACCTAAATCTATTTAGCGTCAATTGCGGAAAACTTGGTACACCACACCCTCATTGACCATATAGTCTTTGCACTATCCCAAGAAATACTCATCTCCACGATCAGATTGGAGTGTTTTGATAAGTTTACCTAATCTGTGCTCCACACCAGTCTTGACACTTTCAGAATATACCAAAAATTTAAGACTTATGTCGCATCAGATAAATTTATCCAAATCGTGAGTAATCTTGCTTGGATGTTCATAAGACCACATGTGTCAGTATGTACCGACTCCAATTGTCCTTTATGTCTATTTCATTTGGCTGATTAAGCCCTTAGAGTTATCTATCCTTCAAAATAGGATTCACAAGTTTGGTTTAAGCTCCTCTGCCTCACTAGGTAATAAACCTTCTTTGACAAATCTTTGAATCTCATTTTGATTGATTACAACCCAAAAATAGACACCAAAAAATACAACGATTCAGGAATAACAAATTTTTTTTTAACACTCAATCTAGAAGATGTAACATTAGTTTCTACATCCTGCAAATCTTAAGAGTTTGTGATTATAGTATATTAACCATCTTTCAATGCACCAGAAGCAATCGCATATCTATTAAATTTTATAAAACCAGTTTTACAAAATAACAACACAGTTTTTATAAACCACAAGTGAAAAAATAACTAGATAGCGTCTAACTTCTGTGCATAAAGATAGTTCTCTAATACTAATATCCTCATACTCTTCTAATTTCAGATATAATACTCCCACTGACTTAGCCACAACCATAGTATCAGGTCAAAAGACAAATATATATCCATATCATCGAGGCTTCTGGATTCCTAAAATCCTTGCAATGAATTACAAACATGTTTAGTGGCTCCAGAAACTATCCATCAGAAATTAATAGATACAACCACATAACATGGCTCAATGTTTAAATATATATTTACCTATGCCATGTCATTGCTTAGACAGTTCGTCCTTTAGTGTCTTAGTTAGCGACAAAAGAAACAGTTTTCTTCGCCCTCAACATACACTGCCTTATTCCCTTTAACCTTTTTGAATAACCATGTTTTGTGCTAGCCTAGTCCTATTATCATCCTTCTTCTTTACTTTGCCCTTCCACTTGGGCCTAGAAGAAGATGGTATAGACTAGGTTAGATTAATAGGAACGCCTATTCTTTTGATTATCCCTTTATCTGTTACCAATTCTATAAGAATATCGGCGAGTGTGAACTCAAACTGATTCCTTACTTAGTTTACTCTGAAAGAGCCAAACCAGTTTGGTAACAAGGCAATAATCATGTCAATTGAAACTTACCATTCAAGTCAACCCTATTAACCTCCAGTTCAATTTTTAAATAATAAACAATCATTTTTCAAAATCCGATATCAAACTGGAGTTCCTCAGGCTATCTTGATGGTATTTAAATTTGACACAGTACTTAGGAATATGCTCTATCTAATCTCACTAAAACATCTTCTTAAGTATCTTATAGTAAATGAATTAGGTATAGGAGTATTAAATACATTTTGTACCCTTATGTTGTGAATAAAATATCTAAGTTCCTTTTACAGTCATTATAAAAGAGGTCCACATACATTGAATATGTTAGCAAGCTATTACCATGGATTAGACATAATTAATCTGAATATAAATGCATTCATACAATAGGCAAGGTGAATTATTAATACTATCATATATATTTAAAATTAAAATGAGTTTGTTAACCACATAATATAATAAATCTCAATTAAATAAGAGATCATTATCATTATTGGTGAACAATCCCTTTTAATTAATGCGGGTCCCTCAACTTCGTAGCACAATAAATCACCCAATCAATATGCCAATAACTTATCCTATTGGATGAGTTCATTATTACTATTGTTGAGATTCATTTGCTATTTGGCGAGCACTTCCATTAAAATAGTATGTGGGTACCTTAACCACTGCATGAAAAATAGGATAACCAATACGCCAATAACTTATTCGGTTGGCGAAGTTCATTATTGCTATTGGCAGGCAAATCCCATCATTTCCATATGTCTTAAGACAATGCCTTGTCTATCATATGAAATGATTCCCGATTTATGTTTAGCGTTTCTAAAATCACCTAGTGTAGACCACTCCGTTGGGGAGCTAACACTATTGATTTTAGATTGAGTGTGTAACGTTATTAATGGTTTAAAGAAAAATAAAACATTAAATATCTTGCCATTATAATCTAGACTCTTTAAATCATGCGTAGGGCCTTATTTTTAAAGATCTAATTACAATGAACATTTAATATTTTAATTTTCATGAGACAACCATTCTTGTAATATTAAGACTCTTCAAATCATGCGTGGGGCCTTATTTTTGAAAATCTAATTACAATGGTTTTAATAACAAAGGCTATGGGGCAATGTATAAAAATCCCCGCTCCCACTCAATTTTTAATCATTTATAATTAGGTTTTCATTTTATTCATTTATATGATGTAATGCATGCAAAACGTCTTGATTTTAATCCAATTAAATTTAGAAAATATTTGGACTTTAAATGATTTACTAATATTTAATTTGAGGCACACTCTAAAAATAATTTACAAAAATGATTTTTTGTTTCCCAATAAGTGCCCTCAAATTAACTAGTATTCAAATCTAATTAATTTTCATAATTTAATTAATATAAATCAAGTCATTTAATTAAGTATCATGGATCCAATGCACGAATAATAATTAATCAACAATTATCTATTATATACATCACATACATCAATAAATAACAGATAAAGCAAATAAAATGGCCAATGGATCAGCTTTTAACATTCAATTGCTCTAAGTATTGCGCGAGGATCCTTCGTCACCTTGCAAACACCCGTAGGAGGCTAGTACGCGCCTGGAGAAACAAAATGGTGCTTGGAACGCGCCTGGAAGGGCTCCACACACGCTCACAAGCGCCTGGGGCATGCAGCAGGTGAATGCATGCGCCCCAACGCGCTTGGGAGCTGCTGTGGCGCGTGGCACGCATGTGGACGTGCTTCCACGCGCCTGCACCCACGCATGGAGGTTGAAGTGTGGTCTAGCACGTGCTAAACACGCGCCAGCAAGCTTGTGACGACCCTGGATTTTTCAACCCAGTGTGTCTTGTGATGACCCAAAACGGATCCAAAATGCGGAAGCAAAAGATAGAACAATGGTCTTTAGAGATACAACACCCCTTTAAGACACCGATGTGACCCTCGACGAGGTCACGAAACCCAAAGGAAGAAAATGCGGAAGCAACGATTCAAAAACGGAAAAGAATGAACCTAGGGGCAAAATGGTCGTTCCAAACTGAAATGGGTGCCACCGTGCACACCATTGGAAAAACAATGAAAAATTAATAAAGATAGACTCAAGAATCACTTGATTCGGGGTCCAGACGGCAAAGATATCAAGTTCTGAAGTCGAAGGAAGGGATACCCTATCCTGGTTTGAACCAAAAACAGATAATACCTTACTAAAACTTAATTAACTTGAGGCACAAGAAGAATCTGAAGATCTAATTAGTACCATTGGAAAGCTTATTTCGATGCGATCAATTTAGACTCAAGAACGGACCAATTCAGAGTTAAAACGAAGAAGTTATGATGATTTGAAGTCGGAGGTGCAGTGCTGAACCAAGACACACACACCCGTGAACAGTACTTCGAGCGCTCGAAAATTGCCCGAAGAAATCTGCCCAAAGTTCAAGCGCTCGAACTCCCCATTGAAAGCGCTCAAACTCCTGTAGGCTGCCCTGAAATGCTGACTTGAAATGCAATTTTGAGGACTTTCTGGGCCTTTTTGAGAAAAACACAAAGAAGAAACTACCCTCAAAATCATGTTTTCTAGCTAACCATGCCAAAAGAAAACTTTATTTTTGAAGTGAAAAAGCCAAAATGCCCTTATGCTCAATTTAGGCTCAAAACGGCAAAAAATGTAAGTTTGCACCAAACATACTTTTGACCCCAAATACAGTTCTAGGCTGAAACGAATATACACGCAAACGTAATAAGTGATTTTGAGCATGCGGGAAAGGTCCGCGGCTCCTGGAAACAACCGATGCAAACATAATGAGACAATAACTTAACATTTTTCAATATTTTCATAATATACCATAAAGTCAAAACTACATAGAATACAAATACATATCATTGGCCTCCGGCCTCATCTTATACATGTCAAATACATTGTAAGGAGTGCACTCATGTACACATTACATGTTTAAATTCAAATATACATATTTTGACATATAAGGCTACAAATGGCTTTTCAAGCCAACCTTTACAAGAAATGAAAACCTTCAAGTCCACCAATCATCCAAGCATGTCGAGAATTACAACCTTGATTCTTGTACCTGAAATATGCCCCAGTATCGTAGGGGTGAGTAACATAAAGCTACTCGTAGGAAATGAGCATGCATCGACCTACGTTTTACAAGTTTGCATGATTTAATTATTGTGGTTCATTCCACCTAACGTCTATGTCAAAGGTGAGACTCAAGGAGCATCCAGGCTACCTAGGATCATTTCTAGCGTCAATCACCTCATTCATGCAATTTTAGCAACATAGGATCATGCTTACACAAAGCAACAACATAGGAGCATGCTTACACAAAGCAACAACATATAGATTCTCAAGGTAATCAACTTGAAGTCTAAAATGCAACATCAACTAAATATAACAATTTAGCATAATTAGAGTATCTAATACCACACATCAAGACATAGGTTCTCTAGGTTATCAACTAGAAATCTAAAAGTGTGAAATCAACTAAATATATCAATTTAGTATGGATGTACTTAACAACATCAAAATGATTCATTAAAATCATATTCATGGATGTACTTAACAACATCAAAATCGCCAATAACTAAAACCACAAGTTACAATATAAACATGATTGTTAACTTGAAATTGAATGCGGAAACAAATAATGGAAGACTTGGACATCTACGCTCGGAATTCTGCCGAGACCTCAATGGTTATTCCAGGCACTAACCCGCAGGGAAGACCACCCTAAGTGCCCACTATCTCAATGACTTAGAGGACTCACATCCCCGTACTAGAGCCAAACCCTAGCCATCTCGACTCAACAATGTTCCAAGATTCCAAAATTAACCCAAATAAGTTCACAACTTATACATAACTTATATAATGCATGAAAACACCTTCCATGCACAAGTAGGTTGAAACCACACAATCCATGCCTTAGAGTTTCAATTCTAAAATGACATACATAATGTCAATTACAAAGTATAGAATTCACTACACTTGGCGTCAATATATTCTATAAAGAAAACATGTTCTCATAAATATAAATATAACAACAAAGTTATCCAATGCTCAAAACACAATCAAGTGAATACATAATAAGTTTAAGTCCATGATTTGAATATAGAAACAACTTTTAAAATACCAATAGATCCATGGAGCCATTAAATAGAATTTAATTAAACAAGGTGATTAAATTCTCTAGATTTCAAATAATCTCAAATTAATAAATGTACAGCAACATATCATGGTCTTTACATATATCAAATCAAAAGTGCAAGATAAGCAAGATATCATCAAATAGAATTTAAATAATTTATATCAATTAAATCTCTAGATTTCAAAAGTTGTCCAAATGATCTCAAATTAATTTATATCAAGCACTAAGTCATGGTCATACCATATATCAAGTCTAAGATGGACTACACACAAAACACAATTTACTAGAATTTAAACCAAATTAAATCCATTTAATCTCTAGATTTGAAAACTCATCTAAATCAACCCAAATTAATATATATCAAAGATCAACTCATGGCCATGCCATTTACCAAGTCTAAAATGAGTTATAAGCAAACTACCACTAATCATAATTTCTCAAATTAAGCATACTAGTTGTATAAGCATAAAAAACATGCAAGACAACAAACATATAACCCTATAACATTCCCTACCTCACTAGAGAAGTGTCTCTCTAGAATCCAAGGCAAAATCAACACAAAATGGCAAACCCTTCTAGGGTTATGAAGAGGAAGATGAGGGGAACAAAATGTATTCCCAAGTTCAAGCTTGGAAATCAATGGAAGGCTCTCAAAAATCAAGGTCTTAAGGCTTTAGGCTCCATCCATGGAGGCTTGGTTTTCTTTACATGAGAGGGAGGAAATGAAAAATGATAAAGATGAAATGTGAGTGGAGGGGATAGAGATCCTCTACTCACTGTGTGCTCTTACACTACCTCTCACACATACACTAATGCAAGATCAAATTGTGAGCCTACACTTGTCCAAATCCAAGGCTCCATCCTAGGCTAAATCTTAAGCCTACACTTGTCAACCATCCAAGCCAACAAGTGCACCAATCCTAGGCCAACAAGTGGTTAAATCTCCACCCTCCACATGTCGTCATCCAAGGCCTCAAAGTGTTTCCACACACATCACAACAAGTGGACCAATGAGAGTGTGACATTTGTCACACTTTCCGAAAATTGCAAAAAAAATCCTTTTTGAAAATATCTTCCAAATTAAATTGCAAAATGGTCCCTAAGATGAAAAATAATTACTTTACAGTAACTACACAAAAACCCCTAAAGTTTAGAAAATTACAAAATGGTCATGCATCTATACCCTTTACAAGAAGACTAAGCACTTAGCATGCTTTTCTACAAAAGTGAAAATACACATAGTATGGAATTTAAATATCATAGATGCATGCAAAACCGGAATCAAATCCGAACACAAAAAGTGAGGTCATGCTAACAAAGTGATAACCAAGAAAAAGACGAAAGTGAATAGTGTCACAAAAGTGAAAATGTGAAAATGACTCGGTACTCAAAGGAAGTTGTCAATCCACTGAAAAGAGTCTCAGAAACCATTCCCGAGTACTCAAGATGACACTAAGTGACGAGAAACTGAACTCAGAAAGGAAAAGATCAACGGAAAAAAAAAATCTGTGAAAATCCAAGAAAAGGAAAGGAATGAAAATGACCGGGTCATTACAACCTTCCCACCTAAAAAGGATTTCGTCCCGAAATCCAGCCCCAACCAACAAAAGGCGAAACAAGGAACACCACAGAGTACATCTCCGAGTATCCCACACAACATGCTACAACAGCGACCTCAAAGTTGAAAAGAACCCCACAACCCAGTGTCATTTGCACCCACGTGCTCATGACAAGACAACCTCTTAAAAGGAAAATGACCACACGGCCATACAACAAGTCAGAACTCACACACAGAACCCAAGGTCAGACAAGGGAACGGAAGACAACAACCGAAAGCATCCCTCTTGACAACCATCAAACGGATCCAAAACACATCCACCAAAAAGGACTCCAAAATAATCACGTATCAAATCAGGGTACAGAACAAACACAACGTGGCAGTACGAATAATGACCAAAACCCGCCCACGACGCACTCAAATGTGTGGTACCAATGACAGTACCTAGTGCCCGCCCACACTTACTCGTCAGTAAGGTAGCATCGACGGCAACTAGTACTCGTCCACAACACATAACTTTGTACGGTAGCATGACAGTATAAGGCACTAGTTCATAACCTGCCCCCCACTAGTTCTACCCATGAAGCCTCTCGATACCAATGACATCAATGTGAAAAAAATGATCATTGCCAAAAGCATTACAGAGACCAACATTTTGTGAGAGTTGAGATATAGTCCAAAGATGTCTGGCCGGACCATCTTGGCCAATCCCAAAACTCTGACAACAATGTTATAGGTACCGCTATGCTTAAGGCCCCAAATCCTCAATACAGCAAAACCAACATCTCCAATGTCTCAAAATGCCCCTATTAACAACATTAATCAGGAATCCAAAAACTGACAAGCAAGTCAACTCCTATATAAATCAAAACGAACCTCACAATAAGACATTTCATCGAAAGTCCTTCATATCTCCCTGAAACAGATCAACTACAAGACTACATTATAATCAAACATCTGATCCACATCCCTATCATGGATAACTAAATCCTCGAAATACAAGTCCACTAAGTGGCATATACATCAAAATGTCAACAACCAAGGTCACAAAATGAATCTCTCAAAACTGTACTTGGAAACACCAAGTTAAATCAAAATTCCTCAATTTTTGATCCACAACCAATCATCAGAACTACAATTCCTCAAAGCTACGCCTAGCCGTAACTAGGACGAGAAACTCCACAGACAAGCCATATCCAACAACGATCTTTTAAAACTTTTCTAAGGGTCAACCACATCAAGGTCTCCAAAACTAAAACAAGTCTCTAAAAGACATTCCCAAAAAAGCATCGAGCTCACCTCACAATCAAATAAATCCTCAATCAAACGGACACAAGTCCCCTTAAATGGTCTTATACCAATCCACTCACACTGAGCACCACAACCCATCAGCAACCACGGCAAAACTCCCCAAGGGAAGACACAAAAGAAAAGGAACCACCAGTCCTAAGAAGAACAACACCACGACTCCATTTCTGAAATGAAAGACAGCAAGGTCAAAGACTTCACCCCTTACATGGAGGTAAGTCGACCAAAACCAACCAAATCCTCACCAATAATTCAAGACAACAATGGTGATCCTCACGGACCAACCAACCCCAAAGCTGTACACAATGTAATGAAAAGAAGAGACTCACTCCTTGTGACGTCCCTAACATGAACCAACACAAAACCCTTATGGAAACCCACATACACATTACGTGCGACTGAGGGAAACGAATGGGGAAAACGAAACCTGGAAATTATGCATATGACAAGGAAATGCAACTACCAAGAAATAAATCTACTCACATAGATAAAAATCAAAGTTACACGTAGCACGTCGCCATGTAAACACAAAATCATGTCACTAAAGTACAGCAACAACATGGCATCTCTAAGTATATAAAAAAGGCATGCTAATGCCACACAACGAGGAAACAAATGTGGATACACTTCCACCTACTTATGCATCATAACATCAGAAATCATACTACTAACATGGTAGTAAATGAAACTGCAGAAAATAAAATGATACAACAATGAACCCCATGGACATCGTGTCCTAGAGTGTCTAGGAAAAAGGAAAGACCAGTCCTAGTCATAACTATCTCCAAAAACCAATGCGACAACAACCTGTCTCAAAACAAACGTGAGCCTTTACCACAATGGTAAGACTACAACAATCCAATGCCGAATCTAGAGGTGACGCTATACATGACACTAACAATGCAATGCTCTCACCAACCCAAAACATCGATCAATCGACTTGATCCCAAAAGCATCATCACACAAAGAGAACTCAAATAAAATGGCTACTTTAGCCGTACAATCAGACAACCAATTCAATCTCCAAAATCGTCCTCAAAATAACCATCAATCACCGTCTCAACACCAAACGCCCAAAACAAAACTCACATCATCACCAACCAAAAGGACAACGCCTATCACAACAAAACCAATATTGATTCCATCCGAACTGCACTTGTAGCTAGCCAGTACGGTAGCATGACAATGCCATGCACCTGCCCACAACGTACCTGCCCACGAAAATTATAATATCAGAGGAACCTTCCAAAACAATTAAGGATCCTAAGAGGTCCATGACCTTATCATGGCCCAAAACCAATAATCCAGCACCATTGTAATGCCAAAGGACTCACCTCACGAGAGCCTAAACAAAAGGTGTCTCACCACCTACCTCAAACCAATGCTAGGTCGACAACAACCTATACTACCATAAAACCATGTGGACAGTCACCAACAACCTCAAGGAAGAATGCCAAAATGAAACCAATTTCACCAACCATCATACTAAGTAAAAACTCACCAAACGACTCAATCTTAACTCAAACATCCAATGACTAATCCCAAGTCCTGCCAAATATGCAACACAACAATGCATATACAATTCTAATCTAGCACACATCACATGTCATGCTCTTTACATTAGAATAAAATCATGCTTAAACAAACGGCATACTACATAAACCACATAAGCACATAAGCATATAAACATGTTATTAAACCAAAACATATTATCATAAAGCATATAAACATATAGAGCATGGCAACATAAGCATGATATGCACCCAAACCCGTCGTCCAAGGTATTCAAACCTATAAGCTCTGATACCACCTGAGACGACCCTGGATTTTTCAACCCAGTGTGTCTTGTGATAACCCAAAACGGATCCAAAATACGAAAGCAAAAGATAGAACAATGGTCTTTAGAGATACAACACTCCTCTAAGACACCGATGTGACCCTCGACGAGGTCACAAAACCCAAAGGAAGAAAATGCGGAAGCAACGATTCAAAAACGGAAAAGAATGAACCTAGGGGCAAAATGTTCGTTCCACACTGAAATGAGTACCACTGTGCACACCATTGGAAAGACAATGAAAAATTAATAAAGATAGACTCAAGAATCACTTGATTCGGGATCCGGACGGCAAAGACATCAAGTTCTGAAGTCGAAGGAAGGGATACCCTATCCTGGTTTGAACCAAAAACAGACACTACCTTACTAAAACTTGAATAACTTTAGGCACAAGAAGAATCTGAAGCTCTAATTAGTGCCATTGGAAAGATTATTTTGACGCGATCAATTTAGACTCAAGAACGGACCAATTCGGAGTTAAAATGAAGAAGTTATGATGATTTGAAGTCGGAGGTGCAGTGCTGAACCAAGACACACAGCCGTAAACAGTACTTCGAGCGCTCGAAAATTACCCTAAGAAATCTGCCCAAAGTTCGAGCGCTCGAACTCCCCATTTAGAGCACTCAAACTCCTGTAAGCTGCCCTGAAATGCTGACTTGAAATGCAATTTTGAGGACTTTCTAGGCCTTTTTGAGAAAAACACAAAGAAGAAACTACCCTCAAAATCATGTTTTCTAGACAACCATGCCAAAAGAAAACTTTATTTTTCAAGTGAAAACCCCAAAATGCCCTTATGCTCAATTTAGGCTCAAAACGGCAAAAAATGTAAGTTTGCACCAAACATACGTTTGACCCCAAATACAGTTCTAGGCTGAAACGAATATGCACGCAAACGTAATAAGTGATTTTGAGCACGCGGGAATGGTCCGCGGCTCCCAGAAGCGACCGATGCAAACATAATGAGACAATAACTTAACATTTTTTAATATTTTCATAATATACCATAAAGTCAAAACTACATAGAATACAAATGCAAGTCATTGGCCTTCGGCCTCATCTTATACATGTCAAATACATTGTAAGGAGTGTACTCATGTACACATTACATGTTTAAATTCAAATATACATATTTTGACATACAAGGCTACAAATGGCTTTTCAAGCCAACCTTTACAAGAAATGAAAATCTTCAAGTCCACCAATCATCCAAGCATGTCGAGAATCGCAACCTTGATTCTTGTACCTGAAATATGCCCCAGTATCGTAGGGGTGAGTAACATAAAGCTACTCGTAGGAAATGAGCATGCATCGACCTACGTTTTACAAGTTTGTATGATTTAATTATTGTGGTTCATTCCACCTAACGTCTGTGTCAAAGGTGAGACTCAAAGAGCATCCTAGCTACCTAAGATCATTTCTAGCATCAATCATCTCATTCATGCAATTTTAGCAACATAGGGTCATGCTTACACAAAGCAACAACATAGGAGCATGCTTACACAAAGCAACAACATATAGATTCTCAAGGTAATCAACTTGAAGTCTAAAATGCAACATCAACTAAATATAACAATTTAGCATAATTAGAGTATCTAATACCACACATCAAGACATAGGTTCTCTAGGTTATCAACTAGAAATCTAAAAGTGTGAAATCAACTAAATATGTCAATTTAGTATGGATTTACTTAACAACATCAAAATGATTCATTAAAATCATATTCATGCATGTACTTAACAACATCAAAATCGCCAATAACTAAAACCACAAGTTACAATATAAATATGATTGTTAACTTGGAATTAAATGCGAAAACAAATAATGGAAGACTTGGAGATCTACGCTCGGAATTCTGTCGAGACCTCAATGGTTATTCCGGGCACTAACCCGCAGGAAAGACCACCCTAAGTGCCCACTATCTCAATGACTTAGAGGACTCACGTCCCCGTACTAGAGCCAAACCCTAGCCATCTCGACTCAACAATATTCCAAGATTCCACAATTAACCCAAATAAGTTCACAACTTATACATAACTTATATAATGCATGAAAACACCTTCCATGCACAAGTAGGTTGAAACCACACAATCCATGCCTTAGAGTTTCAATTCTAAAATGACATACATAATGTCAATTACAAAGTGTACAATTCACTACACATGGCATCAATATATTCTATAAAGAAAACATGTTCTCATAAATATAAATATAACAACAAAGTTATCCAATGCTCAAAACACAATTAAGTGAATACATAACAAGTTTAAGTCCATGATTTGAATATAGAAACAACTTTTAAAATACCAATAGATCCATGGAGCCATTAGATAGAATTTAATTAAACAAGGTGATTAAATTCTCTAGATTTCAAATAACCTCAAATTAATATATGTTAAGCAACATATCATGGTCTTTACATATATCAAATCAAAAGTGCAAGATAAGCAAGATATCATAAAATCGAATTTAAATAATTTAAATCAATTAAATCTCTAGATTTCAAATGTTGTCCAAATGATCTCAAATTAATTTATATCAAGCACTAAGTCATGGTCATACCATATATCAAGTCTAAGATAGATTACACACAAAACACAATTTACTAGAATTTAAACCAAATTAAATCCATTTAATCTCTAGATTTGAAAACTCATCTAAATCGACCCAAATTAATATATATCAAAGATCAACTCATGGCCATGCCATTTACCAAGCCTAAAATGAGTTATAAGCAAACTACCATTAATTATAATTTCTCAAATTAAGCAAACAAGTTGTATAAGCATAAAAAATATGCAAGACAACAAACATATAACCCTATAACATTCCCTACCTCACTAGAGAAGTGTCTCTCTAGAATCCAAGGCAAAATCAACACAAAATGGCAAACCCTTCTAGGGTTATGAAGAGGAAGATGAGGGGAACAAAATGTATTCCCAAGTTCAAGCTTGGAAATCAATGGAAGGCTCTCAAAAATCAAGGTCAAAGCTTAAGGCTTTAGGCTCCATCCATGGAGGCTAGGTTTTCTTTACATGAGAGGGAGGAAATGAAAAATGATAAAGATGAAATGTGAGTGGAGGGGATAGAGATCCTCCACTCACTATGTGCTCTTACACTGCCTCACACACACACACTAATTCAAGATCAAATTGTGAGCCTACACTTATCACAAATCCAAGGCTCTATCCTAGGCTAAATCTCAAGCCTACACTTATCAACCATCCAAGCCAACAAGTACACCAATCCTAGGCCAACAAGTGGTTAAATCTCCACCCTCCACATGTCCTCATCCAAGGCCTCAAAGTGTTTCCACACACATCATAACAAGTGGACCAATGAGAGTGTGACACTTGTCACACTTTCCGGAAATTGCAAAAAAATCCTTTTTAAAAATATCTTCCAAATTAAATTGTAAAAATGGTCCCTAAGACGAAAAATAATTACTCTACAGTAATTACACAAAAACCCCTAAAGTTTAGAAAATTACAAAATGGTCATGCATCTATACCCTTTACAAGAAAAGTAAGCACTTAGCATGCTTTTTTTCAAAAGTGAAAATACACATAGTATGGAATTTAAATATCGTAGATACATGCAAAACCGTAATCAAATCCGAACACAAAAAGTGAGGTTATGCTAACAAAGTGACAACCGAGAAAAAGACGAAAGTGAATAGTGTCACAAAAGTGAAAATGTGAAAATCACTCGGTCCTCAAAGGAAGTCGTCAATCCACCGAAAAGAGTCTCAGAAACCATTCCCGAGTACTCAAGATGACACTAAGTGACGAGAAACTGAACTCAGAAAGGAAAAGATCAACGGAAAAAAAATATCCGTGAAAATCCGAAAAAAGGAAAGGAATGAATATGACCGGGTCATTACAAAGCTGCTAGCATCTGGCGAGTGAGAAGCACGCGCCGGAAGGTTCTTGGTCTCTGTTACCTTGGCGCGTGACCATCACGCACCCCTGGATTGGGTGTGCTTGGAGTGCACCCTTGCCGCCGCTACACAGGATAATTACCTCCTTTCTCCGGCCAGTACCATGCAACTGGAAAATCTCCGGTCACCAGAAAAAAGCCGATAATTCCAGAAAAATATTTAAAAAATTCCAAAAATTATAAATTAAGCCCAAAAAATTCCAGAAAAATTCTGAAAAATTCTGAAAAAATTAAAAAAAATTCCTAAAGCCTAATTTAACCCTTTTGAAATCTTCTTGAAGCTTCATAGCATCCTTTGATGAATATTACATGGCTTTAAAAATATTTACAATTTGAAATACAATGGAAAAAATTAAATTACATCATTGAACTTTCAAACGGCTAAATCAAAGCCTTAATTACATTCATCCAAAGATAAAATTATATTCCAATAACCTATAAGTTTCATCCATGGCCCAAACATTCATCATCATCCATTCACAATTATATATACATCATTATGTATATAGATATTAAATCATACATTAACATACATCAATATATATATAATTTGGATCTATGATGATGATTTAGATAAAAACATCATCTCTAGTAATGAATCAAACCATGCTCTGATACCACTGTTGGGAAACATGCAAGTTTTAATTACTTTTCAAGGGATTTTAAAACATAGATCTTGATTCATCACATAGAGACAAGTTTTATGCAAAAATAAAATATGATGTATCATTCAATTAACAGATTGAATACTTACATCAAATGTTTGAGTAAACCTTTAAATCTTTCCTCTAAAGTGAATGTTCTCACTTATTGTAGATCCCTTAGCAAGATGCCTTCTCCTTGGATCTCCATCTCCTTGGTAATTGTTTTGCCTTTAGGAATCACTCATAAGCCTCCATGAATGACCTTGGAAAACTAGGCTTGTGGGAGCCTCCATTAGATGAGAACATAAACCCTAATTTTCTAGAGAGAGAAAATATATTCATTTTTCCTTCTACTAAAAATCACCCCTAAAATATACATAGACCATGTATATTTATAGGCAACATAAAAATAAAGAAAAGGAAACAACAAATCTTTCTCAATCTTTAATTCATATGTCTCAAATCTAATATGATTCCAATATCAAGTTGGGCTATGAGTGAGAATCCATTAGGCCTATTATTTTATTGGCTAAAACGAATTAATAATTGGTCCGGTCCATAGACCCAATTCAATTAATTCATAAATTAATTTCTACTCTACTAAAAGAAATTAATCGCACTACAATTAAATAATAAATAACCTCTAAGTCAATATTGCACTTTTACCCCTCTATGCATAATTAGTTATCGGATAAATAAAGCCATCAATCCGACTACTTAATTAATATATTTATTTTGTTGCCATTGATTATTTCTGGCTCGATCACAATAAAACATTTGTTTGACAAAAATAATAATTTAAATAAATAAATATATAATAAATTATTTTGTCTAAAAACTCACGAAGGCCTTCGAATTTATTTTGTGATCAACCATAATCAATACAAAATAAATACAAGTAGCAATGATGCAAATATTGAAAATATAACCCTCTAACTATTAATTACATAACTACCCAAAGTGTCAGTCTAAGGATCCCGAAGAATCCGCCGAATAAATCAAAGTAATTATTAATTAATAAAAGAGTCTGTACTTTTCTCATGCTTAAGAGTCAAATGCCATGACAGTGATAGGGAGCAATTGTATACGACAGCTCTCGTAATATATCTTAACCTAACGCAGATCCAGTTCAAGTCTTAATTAATTATGAGTCCATCCATAATTACTAACTATGAACCATTTATGATTACTAGTTATATTCATGTATTGATTGCCATCACATACATATATAAATATCTCTTGTAATCAAGTGGACACTATCAATTCTATAATGAATCGAAACATAATACATTGAATTCACCAATCGTATCAAGCATAAATATTTCAGAAATGTCAGGAACTTATGTCACTATAATCCATATAGGAATTTGTTATGCCAGGGCATATAAATCCCAAAAACTTGGTGTGGGACGTCGTCGAACCCAAAAGTTTATGCAATGTGGCCAAGTTTTACATTTAGAAATTGCCACTACTACCTTTCACTAAAATTATAGCTAGGTGAGTAGGGATCGTCCCAAGGGATTAAGGGTCGCATTAGGTTAAGGAATCAAAATTAGGGTTAGTAAGTCCAGTGATCAAAATAGTAGTTGGTTGGTTGAATTAAACTAGATGCAAATTAAATTAAAGTAAGCAATAAAGCAATAGAGAGAATCAAAGATAGACAGAAATCTTGGGGTTTAGAGATCACCACTAAGCATAGCTTTTCTACACCTTTAATGAATGATTAATGAGGGGAAGAACATGTATTGCAACAAAGTGTGTGTGTGTAGTTGTTCCAACAAGTATGGATGCAAATTAAGCATATATTGTCTAAACAACTCGGTGAATAGCACAACATATCAAATTAAGCCATTAATCCTTTCTTTAAGCTCACAATCCAAACACATCACAAGGTTAGAGATACATGTTACTTGCTTTTCATAAGTATGGAACATCAACAACAAGCATGGATTGTCCTCCCATTTAACAACTACACTACAACTAAGCTAATGACATGAAATTTAACTAATTAAATTAAGGGAGAGGTACAATCCATTAAGAAATGAATATAAATCATCAAATAAACCACAAGAACATGACATTAAGCATTATGTCTTGACAATCTATAGATCTATAGCATCAATACACATAGACATGCATCAATAACACAAGAAATATAGACAAACACATGAACATCTATTCTAGCATACAAAGACATATGGATAGAGTGAAATGATCAATTGGAAGCATTAAACCACATAAATCATTGAATAAACAAGATCTATATATATATTAGTATCAAGACATGAATCATAATGTAAATCCCCTCAAAAATACATAAATCAAGAAGTAGATAGCATGCTTAGGGCTAACTTTAGCCCCAAGAGGATGTCTAGCCACTCATGGATGATGTCCTCCAACCCTCAAGGGCAAGCTCCATGGAAGAAATTTGTTCCTTGGTTGATGATGAGTCTCTAATGGTGTCTCTAGCCTCCTCTTTTCCTTTCCTTTCCTTCCTCACTAAGAGTTCTATAAGGTATGATATGATATAATGTAAAAAGTAATCCTTATCCTTATATAGGTAGGTCAAAATGACACCCAAAATGAGCTGGGGTCGTATAAAAAATATTCCCTAATGATTGAATAAAGGACAACTTTTTGTGAGTTGAAAATTTAACTTTTTCGCACTAGAGGAAGTTTGATCGATCGAACCTTGGACTTAGATCGATCGAATATGGCTGAGATCTATCGAACTTAAGCTGGATCGATCCTCAATGGCAGCGCCTTTTTGCATAAAAACAAATCTGAGATATTTTGAAGATATTTTTGGGAAAAGGACAAAATTGGTTGGTAGGGTGGTACAACTAGATAAGATCAATCATTTGGATAAGGATAAAAATGTTCGATCGATCAAAGAAGGAAGTTGGATCGATCGAACTTTTGAGATCTTTGAACAGGGACAAACATGGCTCAAATCCATCCTGAAGTGCTGAGATCGATGAAATTTGGATCGATCGAACTTTTCTTAAGATCGATCGAAGTTGCTGAAATTCCACCTTTTGCTTCCTTTTGCTTCCTTTTGCACTACTTTGCTCCTTTCTTTGATTCATCCCAGAATTGCTTCAATTATGCTCTTATTTGGCTGAGTTAGCTTGTTTTGGGGATAAGTAACTGAAAATGGAAATAACACGAAATCAATACAAAATGGTAAAATAAGATAGATAAAGGTTCTAGAATACCTAAGCTTAAGGGGTTTAAATACGCATTTTTCAGCACTCATCAACATATATTAATTTGAGGTTATTTGGAACTGATTTGAAATCTAGAGAATTTAATTATTTTGTATAATTAGATTCTATCTAATGGCTCCATGGATCTATTTATGTTTTAAAAATTGTTTATATATTCAAATCATGGACTTGGACTTGTTGTGTATTCACTTGGTTGTGTTTTGAGCATTTGATAACATTATTATTATATTTATATTCATGAGAACATGTTTTTTTTATGGAATATATTGTTGCCTTGTGTAATGAATTGCATACTTTGTAATTGACATTATATATGCCATTTTAGAATGGAAACTCTAAGGCATGGATTGTGTGGTTTCAACCTACTTGTGCATGGAAGGTGATTTTGTGCATTATTTAAATTGCGTATAAGTTGTGAACTTATTTGATTATTTTGCAGTCACTTGGGACATTATTACTGAGATATAGCTAGAGTTTGGCTCTAGTATGGGAGGTATGAGTTCTCCCTATTTTATAGTGCGCACCAGGGTGGTATTCCCAGCGGGTTAGTGCCAGGAATAACCATTTAGGTCTTGGCTTTAATCAAGATTTGATGTCTAAGTCTTCTACTATTTGATTTC
This sequence comes from Cornus florida, assembly GCF_030987335.1. Taxonomy (NCBI): domain Eukaryota; kingdom Viridiplantae; phylum Streptophyta; class Magnoliopsida; order Cornales; family Cornaceae; genus Cornus; species Cornus florida. Next base: position 77,929,793 of record NW_026775573.1, on the reverse strand, counting down.
GCATTCAATTCCAAGTTGGCAATCATGTTTAACTGTGACTTGTGGTTTTGGTTATTGGCGATTTAATGTTGTTAAGTACATTTGTGCATTATAATTTTTTTAAGGATTCATCGCATGTTTATGATGTTGTTAAGTACATCTATGCTAAATTGTCATATTTAGATATTTTTGCATTTTAGATTTCAAGTTGATAACCTTAAGGATCTATGTCTTGATGCATTGTATTAGAACTTCTAATTATACTAAAGTGTTATATTTAGTTGTTATCGTATTTTAGATTTCGAGTTGATAACTTTGAGAATCTATATCTTGTTGCTTTGTATAACATGCTCTTATGTTGTTTGAAATTGCATGAAGGATGTGATTTATGCTAGAAATGATCTAAGGTAGCTTAGGATGCTCCCTGAGTCTCACCTTTGACATAGACGTTAGGTGGCAATACCCTTTTGAATTTTTTCAAGTTAATGTAAAAATCTTTAAAGAAATTGAGTCTATGCATGCCCATTCTACGAGTAAACTTGTTTACTCACCCCGAAGTTACTAGTGGATTTGTTCAGTAACGAAGACTTGGTTCGTGATGTTCATCATTGCTTAGATGATTGTAGACTTGAAGGTTTTAATTCTTGTAAAGGTTGGCTTGAAATGCCACTTGTAGTCTTTTAGGTCAAAATGTGTATATTTAATTCTATTTATGTAATGTGTACATAAGTACACTCTATGCAATGTATTTGACTTGTATGTAATGAGGCCAAGGGCCAAAGACACTTATATGATATGTATGCAAACTTTTAACTTCATTGTTACTTATGGAAGTTAGGAAATTTCATGCATTGAAGGGTCATATTTTACATACAACATGCTATGAGGCCGTAGGACATTGTAATACATCTACCTTATAATATCAGATATACTTATATGTTCACTTTGGCAAACAATACCCTTCTTGATGAAACAAAAACTTAAGGTTGCATTTTTTTTTAGTTTTTACCCAATTCTGTTCCAGGGGCATTTTAGGTATTTCACAGTGTGTTTTTTTTTCATTTTCGCCATTATTTTTGGGTAGAAAACTCGATTTCAGAGCGGGTTTCTTCTTTGTTTTTTTTCTAGAAAACGTCATCTTGGCCCTCAAAAAGCCATTTTTTCCCGAAAAATCCTTACTGCTAGGTTTTTTGCTGATTTTAACACAAGTGTACTTGGTACTATTCATCAACTTTTTTTTGAAAAGTGTGACGACTGATCCGAAACTTCTGGGGGTCTTGTGGGTGTATTTTAAGATTGTATTTTCAATTTAGGCAATTTAAAAACCTCCCGAAGCCCCATTTCCTTTCCTTGGGCGGTAGCTAGAAATGATTTTTACCCTCTTGACCTGATTTTCTTGGGGGCATTCTGGGCATTTTGTAATGCATGTTTTTTTGTTTCTGTCGATGGTTCTAGGTAGAAAACTTGATTTTAGGGGGGGTTTTTTCTTTGAGTTTTTCCAAAAAAGTCCGTTTAGATGCCTGTTTTTACTCTTAGTTGCAGCAGCAGTGGGTCGGCAACATTGTAGCTGTCATGACCCTCTTTTTGTTTTTAACCTTTCTCCCTCGTCTGGACTCCAAATCAAGTAAACATTTTTTTTGAACTTGACTTTTTTTTTTTATTGTCTTTCCAACGGCATGCTCAGTTACACCTGAATCTTCCTGGATAATTACTAGTTTACCCTTTTTGCTTTGTATGTCCATTTTTTTTTTGTTTTGCCGTTTCTCCTTCGCCTGGACTCCGAATCATGCGATTCTTGAGTCCATCTTGATTGATCTTTCATTGTCTTTCCATTGGTGCGCTCGCTAGCACCCGAATATATATTTTTAAAAATGACCATGTTGCTCTTGGGACTATTTTTGTCCGGTGACGACGGCCGTTCCTATACGCCAAAATAATGTAGTGAATGTGCAGTTCAAGAAAAGCCTTTTTGGTCAAGTTTAAATTTACAAAAACCACTACCAACACTACTACTAACGTAGCAAGAGTGAGAAGGGATTATCCCAAGGGATTGAGTTGTCGTACAAGGTGGAGGATTCAAAATTAGGGTTAATAGGTCGAGTGATCAAAATAGTGGTTGGTTGGTTGAATTAAACTAGATGCAAATTAAACTAAAGTAAGCAATAATGCAATAGAGAGAATAAAAGATAGAGAAAGATCTTGGGGTTTAGAGATCACCACTAAGCATAGCTTTTCTACACCTTTAATGAATGATTAATGAGGGGAAGAACATGTATTGCAATAAAGTGTGTGTGTGTGTGGTTGTTTCAACAAACATGGATGACAAATTAAGCATATATTGTCTAAATAACATGGTGGATAGCACAACATATCAAATTAAGCCATTAATCCTTTCTTTCAGCCTATAATCCAAACACTTCACAAGGTTAGAGATACATGTTACTTGCTTTCATAAGTATGGAACATCAACAACAAGCATGGATTGTCCTCCTATTTACCAACTGCACTACAACTAAGCTAATGACATTAAATTAAACTAATTAAACTAAGGGAGAGGCACAATCCATCAAGAAATGAGTATGAACCATCAAATAAACCAAAAAAACATGACATTTAAGCACTGAGTATTGACAATCTCTAGATCTATAGCATCAACACATATAGACATGCATTAATAACACAAGAAATAGAGACAAACACATGAACATCTATTCTAGCATACATAGACATATGGATAGAATGAAATGATCAATTGGAAGCATTAAATCACATAAATCATTGAATAAACAAGATCTATATATATATAAGGGTCAAGACATGAATTACAATACAAATCCCTTCAAAATACATAAATCAAGAAATAGAAAGCATGGTTAGGGGTAACTCTATCCCAAAGAGGATGTCTAGCCACTCATGGATGATGTCCTCCAACTCTCAAGGGCAAGCTCCATGGAAGAAATCTGCTCCTTGGTTGATGAAGAGTCTTCAATGGTGTCTCTAGCCTCCTCCTCTTCTTTTTTTCCTCCCTAAGAGTAGCCTCTCTCTAAAAATCTCTAAGAATGCTAAGAATCCTCCTCAAAAAGTGTATCATATTCTTTATATAGGTAGGTCAAGTGACACATAAAATGAGCTGGGGTCGTGCATCAAATATTCCCCAATGATTGGATAAGGACAGCTTTCAATGAGCTGGAAATTTAACTTTTTGGCACTGGAGGAAGTTCGATCGATCGAACCTTGGACTTGGATCGATCGAACATGGCTGAGATCTATCGACTTGAAGTTAGATCGATCCTCAATGGCAGCGCCTTTTTAGATAAAAATAAATCTGAGATATTTTGAAGATATTTTTGGGAAAAGGACAAAAGTGGTTAGTAGGGTGGTACAACTGGATAAGATCAATCATTTGGATAAGGTCAAAAATGTTCAATCGATCAAAGAAGGAAGTTGGATCGATCGAACTTTTGAGATATTTGAATAGGGACAAACATGGCTCAGATCTATCTTAAAGTGCTGAGATTAATGAAAGTTGGATCGATCGAACTTTTCTTGAGATTGATCGGAGTTGCAAAAATTCCACCCTTTGCTTCCTTTTGCTCTACTTTGCTCCTTTCTTTGATTAATCCCATAATTACTTCAATTATGCTCTTATTTGGCTGAGTTAGCTTATTTTGGGGATAAGTACTTGAAAATGGAAATAACACAAAATAAATACAAAATGGTAAAATAAAATAGATAAAGGTTCTAGAATACCTAAGCTTAAGGGGTTTAAATATGCACTTTTCAGCGCTCATCACACCCCCAAACTTAAATATTGCTAGTACTTAGCAATGAACTACAAAATAAAATAATGAAATAAACAACTATACAACTGTGAACTAGAAAGAAATAAATGGATAACGCCACTTTCGTAGGGAACACGATTTCACTTAGCATATGCAACAAGCCTTTAAAACCCCTAAGTTACCCCTAGTGGACGAGTGAAGTCCCGTAAGGGTTTCCAGAAATGATACCCACAAACATTAAGCTTATTCTCATAAAAGAGACACCAATATTGCAAACAAGCATTAGGAGAAAACTACTTCAAGTATGTAATTTTTCAAACATTTCTAAGTAATCTCCTAAAATCTCAACATCAAGCAAGCAAGTATGGTCCTCCACACATCAAGAAAATGATCATGCAAATCAAAACAACTCTAGAATCCTTTTGAGTGGACCAGCATCAAATATGTTGCTATCTAAGCCAACTAAATAATTAATCATATCCTTACCCTCAAACTAGCACACAAATCTAGTACCGATCATCAAGACAAAAAGTGGACCTTTTATTAAAGCTTTATTGTTCTAGGTGCGCTTATTTCGGCTACTTAGTGAAAAGGGGTTGTTATCCACCTTTATCAAGAATGAAAGCTTTCAATGCACTACTAGCCCAATTGGGATATAACTAATTCAATAATCAACAAAGCATGTACCCCACAAATGAATGCTAGTGTGCGCCTGTGCTAGTGTAGAAGACTAGAGTGAATCTCTAAATAATCACAAAATCAAGATGATGTAGACCACGAGTGCAAGCAAGTTATTAATATTTCAAAAATTTACTCCTAAATGGCATCCACAAGGCATACAAGGAGTATTGGACTCTCAAGTCATGCAATTTTTAAATTTTAAGCAATATAGTCCTCAAAAGATCAAAATCATCGCTAATATGGACCAATCATATAAAATCTCTCAAATACACAAGACATGTTCAAAATTTTGAATTTAAAAACAAACACTGCAAAACACCAATACCCCCAAACTTAAATGGCACAGTGTCCTCAATGTGCAAGGAGAAAAAAGAGAAAGAGTATACGAGTGCAAGTAGCAAGAATGATCGGGACAAAAGTATCCAAATTGGGTGGCATGGACCCCCCAAACTTGCCATGAACTATGGTCCTGAAAAGGTGGCACTTGGATAAACTCATCAGATAACAAAAGGGATAATACAGTGCACAGTGGTCGTGCAAGTGCAAATGGGATAGCAAATAAAGTAGTGAGAAAGGTATAAGGGTGGTCCTGAAAATTGGGCAGTACCCTCTCTCACTAAAGTCACTGTGATACACCTGATGGAGTCAAACAGATAGATATGAGATTATAAAAAAAAATAACATCCATAAAGAAAGCATATATAAAGAAAATAGAGTACAAAGACATAAAAATGTCAAAGCCGATAGACCCGGCTGTAAAAATAATGTACTGTGACAAAAGTGAAGTATGAATGACAGAGATGTAGTATGAAAAGATAGAAGAAACTGGGAATCTTAGGTGGATGAGGCAGGACGGGCAGGACGTGCTCCGCGGACATCCCTAGATAAATCTCGGAATATAGTCGTGATATCTGTGTAGAGTGCAGCAAAATCAGCTCTGTGGGCAACAATATTAGCTCTAAGGGCAGTAATATCAGCTCGCATAGCAACCACTGCATCCTCAAGAGCCTGAAGGCGCTCTCCAAAGCTGGGGGTCTGACTAAAAGCCTCAGGTATATAAGGATCTGAAGAATGAGAATCTTGAGTCTGCTCCTCCTCGTGTACTGGCGACCCAGCTGGAGAGTGATACTCTGCATCATCTGCAGGTCGCTCTAAATCAATGTCCATGCGCTCGGCAACCGGATCAACTGGTGCGTCATCCGCTGCTGGGTCTGCTGTTGCTACTGCTACCTCCTGAGCCTCTAACTCCTCTGCTGCCTCTGCTGCGTCCTCCTGTAATCTCTTGATAATGGCATTATAGCTTTTATCCCAATCCTTCTTCAGGAAGTGACAGGATCCCCTCTTAGGGTGCACCCGAGGATGGAAAGGATAACGCTGGTCTAGTAGGATCTGGGTGATGAGGTGGCCAAATGGGAGAGACTTAGCCCTTTTGGGCCTCTCCTTGTTGATGTGCTCATCGTAGAGCTTCCTCACCACGCTCCAGATGAACATAAGAATAGATAGCCAATGCCCTTTATAGAAAGTGTACAAGGCTGTTAAGTAGTTGCCTCTCCGCTGAATCTTATGGCCAGCCATGAAGACGTTGCGGAACAAGACTGAGTCAAAGAACTATAAGTCATCTAGCAAGTAAGTGCAGGTGGCGAAGGTCTCGCCATCGGCATAATGACCTGTAAGAAGAACTGCCATGTCGGCATAAGAAGGCCTGTATAGCCTCGGATATATCTTCTGAAGCTTCAGAGGGCATCGATGTGGACAATGGCAAGATGCGGATAATGTGTCCACTGTAATAGAGATCTGGTGGCCATCAATGGTGGTAATCATCTCTGCCGTGGTACACAGGGATGGTCAGAGGTTCTGGAAGAACACCCGTATGAGCCTCGGATACACAGGGTTAGTAGCTGGCGCAAGAATAATTGCAAGGCCCCTACGGATAATGTCATCATAAGCGGATCGGGTCAGCACCGATCTGGAGAAGAAATCTGTGTCGAAAACTGACTCATACGCCATTAGATGGCGTAAGTATCTGCGCAATGGGTGGTCTAACTCCCGGGCTGGCTGAGCTGGCTGTGGTGGAGGAGATGGAGATGGTGTAAACTCAGCCTGGGCCTGAGAAGGTGACTGTGTGGGCTTAGACGGCTCCTCCTATATAGGGTCCTAGGTATGAGAAGGACTGGCCTCGTCATCAAAAGTGTGCCTGCCTGGGCGGTGATAATGTCCGCGGGCTATAGTCTTGAGCTTAGTCATGGCCTGAAAGACAATTTAAAACTTGCAAGGGGAGTTGTGCCAGAATAAAGAATTTAAAGTACAAAATAGAAACATGCATGTCAAATAAGATAGACAAAACATATATGACATGAATCTATACAAGTGACAGGATGTGAACATGCTAAGCAGTATAAGTGTAAAATGCATCCAATGTGGAAAATCACAGACATTGGGCATGAATAAGATAGCATGGACACAAGATAAGATGCATGGAATGTGTGTATGAAATCTGTGAAGTTCGATCGATCACAAAAATTATGAGATCGATCTCACTCGATCGATCTGAGAAATTGAGAAACTAAGTTCGATCGATCTCACTCGATCGATCTAAGAAATATGTTCGATTGATCGAACTCTGCGAAGAACGTGGATAGTCACAGATCTGTGACGTGGATGACATGGGGCCTTCACGAACTAGGTCGTGGTCCCATCAACACAATAAACAATCAATCCTACTCATTTGATTCAGCCCATACTCCCATAAATCAAATCAAAACACAAATATATATACAACATATATACATATATATAAGCATATAAACACAGTGCTTTAAGCTTCATCAATGGCGGATTTCATCATCAAAACATCTTAGATCTAGCATGTAAAGCACGAATACATAAAATAGAAGCTTAAATCACAAAGTGGAGACCTCGGTTCTTACCCAAATCGAAAGAAAGAAGTGAAATGTGAAGGGGTATGAAATCCGAGAGGAGAGAGAGATTGACGCTTGGATATTGCCGGAGATTCGCCGGAGATGGTGAAGATGGACGGATGCAGCAGTGATGAAAATGAGGGATATGGTTTTGAGAATGAGAGAGGGTGAGATCGATCTAATGAATCGATCTTGAGACCCTCGGGTTCTATTTTTAAGAACTGTTTCCATCCAATTCGATCGATCGAACTAAGATTTCAGATCGATCGAACTGTGATGATCTCTCTTCAAAGTATTTTTCGAATTTTTGAAAGTTTTGAAAAATTAAAAACTAAAATTAAAAATTAAAAATTGAAAACAGAAAATATTTTTGGATTTTTGAAAAATAAGAATAAAAATAAAATAAAATAAAATAAAATCTTTTTGGATTTTTGAAATAAATAAAGTAAAATCTCTTTTTTTTTTAATTTGAAAAATTAAGTAAATAAAAGAAAATAAAGGAAAATCTTTTTGGTATTTTTGGAAAATAAAATAAAATAAAAATATTTTTTGGATTTTTGAAAATTAAAAAGTCAAACAAAGTCAAAGATAGTGAGATGAAGAATAGAGATCGATCTGAACAAAATGTTCAATCGATCTGACAGAGAGCAAAAATCTGCAGGTTTTTGGGTTCAGAAATTTGTCTAAGTGTTGGAACTCGAGATCGATTAAACTTGAAGTTTGGATCGATCTAAGGACTTATGATCGATCTAAGAATAAGTTCGAACGATGGGACAGAGAGGTGATTTGGATGCAGGTTGAAAATTTTCTAAGTGTTGGATGCAGGTAGAAGTTTGATCTATCAAACTCTCATTTGAGATCGATCGAACTTATGCAAAATGCTCAATTTCAACATAAAAGTGCATCCAATCCTAATCACAGTTCCTAGCAATGCACATGAACTAAAAACAAGTATCTAGACTTCGCAAGAAATGAAATTAAAGATAGAAATGAGGGAGGAATAGGGTTTTGACACCCTATGAAATGTCGTGCTAGTCTTTAACGTCTCGAGCAAGACGTTGGGCTCTTTTAGCCCGGATCAAACATCTTGTAGTGCATCCCCTCCTCAATGGGGTGATAAGTGCTTTGAACTCCACCCAACAAATGGTTCTTTAAGGGACTTATTAGATTAAGCTCAAAAGATGTTTTCGGTCCTTGGTCAATGCAATCTTTGGGCTTCCACGCCCTTTCAAAACAGGATATCGAAACAACTTTCTTTGGTTTTAAGGTTGAAGATGGACTTTTTGAAACCTTGGTGTCACACAATAGCTCAATTCCTTCACTTTTAAGGTCATGATATTTCTCTACAACTTTAAGGTCATGATATTTATCCAATGAATTGGGGGTTGGATTAAAAATATTCAACTTTACCTTCATATGGCCAAATGAGATCTTCATTATCCCCAGCCTACAATTAATGTTGGCATTCACGGTTGCTAAGAAAGGACAGCCAAGGATAACGGGAATTTAGCTCTTAGGATTTGGGACCAGTTTCGTGTCAACGACAACGAAATTGACGGGAAAGAAGAATTTATCAATTTTAATCAAAACATCCTCGATTATACCCCTAGGCTTTTTGATTAATCGGTCGGCAAGTTGCAAAACTACCGACGTTGGTTTTAAGTCTCCTAAGCCTAATTTGATATAAACCGAGTATGGAAGAAGATTAACACTACCTCCTAGGTCAAGAAGAGCCCAATAAATGATATGATCACCAATGATGCAAGAAGTAGTAGGTGAACTGGGGTCCTTAAACTTGGGGAGAGTGTTATGCTGTAAAATTGAGCTCACTTGCTCAGTTAAGACCACTTTTCTAGGTGCTTGGCTTTTGTTCTTCCACTTTTGGGTGCACAAGTCTTTCAAGAATTTGGCATAAGCCAGAATTTGCTTGATTGCATCCAAAAGTGGAAGGTTGACTTTCACTTGCCTAAACACGTTCATGATTTCATTGACTTTGGCCTTTTGCTTGTCATTTGAAATGGATCCTTTTAAGGCATCCGGAAATGGAGCTTTTGGTTCAAAAACCTTTTCAGAATTTTTTTTTGAAGTCTCTTCAACACAAGAAGTTTTCAAATCATTTTGAACATCTTTCTTTTCAAAATCACTTTTCAAATCACTTTTTAACACATTCTCATTTATATGGTCATGCACATGCAATGAAGGAGGAATATGATATGAAACGGGACGGGTGTTAACTCGTGGTTGCACCGATTCACTCTCTTCATTGGACATACCCACTTGGTTGTCTACAATCTTTCCACTTCTCAAGGTAGTCGCCACATTGACATGCTCTATTGTGTGACCTTCCGATAAGGAATAAGTCTCCACAACACATTGTTGCTTTTGTGGGGGCATTCAAAGGCATTTTTCCTTTCTCTCTAGCATTCAAAGTACTTGTTATTTGCCCTACTTGGGTTTCTAGCTTAGCAATGGATTGAGAGTGGGAATGAAGCAATTGTGTGTTTGCCTCCAAAGTGCCCAAAGCAGTCAAAACTTTCTCTTTAAAAGCAGGACTTCTAACATTTCCTTGGGAATATGATGGATTAGGAAAATGAGAATTTGAAAATTGGTTTCCTTGTGATTGATATGATGATCTAAAACCTTGGGAATGATCGGTTGATCAACTAAACATCAACCTTCGCAATAGCACGAATCATTGTAAAATAGGGCTATTGGTCGGGTAAGTCGAACCACTGGGACTGCGCTAGTCTATGGCAACCTAAGAGTCTAGAATTGTTCTTAGAATGATAAGGGGTAATAAGGGTTTGTTTGATTGGTTTGTCACTAAGCTAGTGATTGAAGTGCATAAAACAATAAATTGCAAGGAAATTAAAGGAGTGAGATACAACTAGAAAATACTAGGGAGGTGAATCCACACTACACCCTAAGTACATGCTAGATTAAGGCTAAACTGGGGAAGTACAATGTATAAAATGGTCACGGAATATATAGCAACACTAGATTACCATATACCCTTAGAGAAGTTCATTAAATCATTAAACAAGAATAATCCCTCAAAAATTAATACATTTGAGCTACCTAAACTAAAGTATAGCCTTCAACATACTCACTCAAGCAAGAACTATCAAGTTTGTAATCAAATGATGAAGCACATGAAAGTAAGAATCAAGCATAGTCCATCAAAGGAGGTACCTAAGCAATGGAATATCAAGTTTCAAAATTAACATGCCTTGAAAACCATTCATAGTTAATATCTTCATTGTCACTATGAAAATAAAAGCAATAAGACTAATGTAAGAATCATCAAGACAAGCTAAATAACTCACATCAATCATTTAAACATGAATGTTCATTACAAGAAGTAATAAGCTCTTAAACTATGAAAAGACCAAAGTTTATACATTATAATCCCCAAAATAGAACCTAATCTAGAACATGAACAAAAGGGGAGGCTTCATCACCTCCCTAGATGAGGTTTAGTTACCCATGAGTGAGCTAGGAGAAGGAAGAAGCTTGCCCTTTTCCTCCATTTTCGAGCTCCCTTCCTTTTGCTCCAAGAACCCTATTCTTCTTGCTCTCTTCTCTCTCCTCTATCTTGCTAAAGATGATCCTCCTTCATGTGTGGCCCTTGGGTAGCTTTTTATGCTCCAACAACACCCTCTCTCCTCCAAGGAACACCTCCAACCACTTCATAAAGAAGGAAGATGGCATTGAGGAAACCAATGTGCAAGTGGGCTGAAATGAGCCATTTCCGAAGGGCATTCTCCCTGATTTTCGAGCACTCACTTGGTGATCTCGAGCACTCTAACTTAGTGCAATGTGCAACATGCTCCTCTTGCTCAGCGCTGACCTATTTCGGTAAAACTGCTATAACTTTATACCCCGAACTCTGAATGATGATCTGTTTGAAGATTTGGAGAGCTGATTCAGTGCTTTAAAAACTTCATGTTTTGATGAAGACCCAATTCTCAAGTCTGGTTGGTCGAAAATGGGGAGAAAGGCAGTACATCAGTGCTGCCAGGCAGTTCTGCGCACCTCTGTTATGAAGATCATAACTCTCTACTCCGAACTCTGAATGATGAACCACTTGAAGATTTGGAAAGCTGATTCAGAGATCTAAATCTTTCATGTTATGATAGAAGTCTAGTTCTTGAGTTTTCTAGGTCGAAAATGGCGACAAAAGTCAGGATCACCGCTGCCAGAAAATCAGAAATGGCATCCTTTTTGTTCAAAATTCCACAAGGCCTCATTTTTGCTTCCTTTTTGCACTTCAACCTGAAAATGCATAAAAACATGCAAATGGAGTTAATCTACATAAAATAATTAATAACTGGACTTTGTTAATGTAATTTAGGGCGCTTGAATATACAATATTCGGCGCTTATCACACCCCCAAACTTACATTTTGCTAGTCCCTTAGCAAAACAACAATGAAAAATATAATGAAAAGACAACCATGGGCATGCTACTACAAAAATATCATCCATGGTAAAATGAGATAGATACATAGCTCAAATACAACTTGAAACAGACAAAAACTGGAGATGGGGTCATTGGGAAAACTACCTTGCATATATGAAGAATTGATACAAAAAAATGGGAAAAACCATTTCAACATGCATGCATCAACATCATAGTCCATATAAATAATTCAATTGTCATCTCTTAAATGGAAATAACTCAAACTCCAGTGAAAGTGAATTGGATTCTCACATGCGGCTTTTACTTTCTTGTCCAATTCCAGGGCACAAGTTTTCAAATCAATGAATTCCCTTTTACATGAAGTCCCTAAGGCATGATTTTATTTTCAAGACAACTTTTGTTGCTTGTTAACAATTTATTTCAACACATAAACGAAACATAGAATGGTTGTGCAATGCTAAAGTCCCTTAAGCTTTCTAACCAACCTATGTAGCAAGCGTTAGGCCAACAACTCCCAAACCAGACGGCTTTAGGGTGTTAAGTGTAGAGACACTCCAAAGGACTTAATAGCTCAAGTTGGAAAGGCTACGAACTTCAGCTAACCATGTTTATTACAATTTTATTTTGAATGACCGTGCAATGTTTAAGTCCTTTAAGCTTTCTAACCAACCCTTGTAGCAAGCGTTAGGCCAACAACTCCCAAACCAAACGGCTTTAGGGTGTTAAGTGTAGAGACACTCCAAAGGGCTTAATAGCTCGAGTTGGAAAGGCTACGAACGTCAACTGGTCATTTTTCAATTTTTTTTTTTTTTTTAATGACATAAATCATGCCAAAGATATTCATCTATCAGGTTCATCAAATCAGATTAACTAGGCCAAGGTCAAGGTTAATCAGCTGCATGCCTCACAGTTAAGTTTCCAATGTGCATCTGTGCATTGTGAAGCTTATAAGAGTGTAAATCCAGCAAGAATCTAATTGAAACATTTAGACAGACTAGTTTGAATCTACATGATCATTTCAACTCAAATTTTTCTTTATTTTCAAAAATTTCAATTGCTTCTATACACAAGGTATTAAACATATGTTTCATCTCCGACAAGTGTCAAGTTATACTATCATTGCTTAGCAAAAATTATGGAACCAAAAATATGCCAAGAATGCTTTGATGCACCCCCAAACTTAAACGACACAGTGTCCTCAATATGGGACATGGATGCAAGTTAGAGACAAAAAGGACAAAGAGTATAAAAGGAACAACAATACCCAGGGGGAGGGAACGGCATTTTGAGACAAAAGCCCCCAAACTTGAACTGGACTGCGCAACCTGGAGAGCAACATAAAGAACCAAAAGAAACAACCACAAACAGCATTAATAGCACAAGCATAAAGACAGAAAAAGAATGTAGCGAAAGTTAACAGAACATAAAGAATTTGCATTGCAAAAAGAGTTTACATGATGACAAAAAGAGCTGTACAGGGATCATGTTGACCAGAGCAACCTATACATAGCAAATTCTTACAGTTTAAAAGGAAAACAAAATATACAAGAGAAATAGTTACAGATGAAACAAAAAGAGAAGGTTCACACTCGCAACAAGCTACTGTCCAGAAGGTAAACGGGCGAGGATAGAATGGAGGAGAGATTGAGTCTTACGCCATTCAGCGGAAGCCAAATGACGGTCCTCAGCAGCGACACGGCGGTCTTCAGCAGCAAGACGACGATCTTCTTCAGCACGTGAAGAAGTCTCACACAGAGTCTGAGTGCACGCGGATAAAGAATGCTCAAAATGATCTAGTCGCTCATGAATACCGGCAATGGAAGCCCGGATGAAAGCCTGGTCCTGGTGAGAGTCAACCGGAGGCTCGACCCTTGCAGCGGCTGCGGCGGTGGAAACCGCCTCAGAAGGAGGAGGAGGTGGAGCGTGGATGAACAAGGGGGCAGGAGGCGGAGGGGTACTAGAATGGCTCAGAACATTGATCCACCGGCGTTGGGTAAAAATTTTAATTTTGTCGCCTTTTGGTTCATGGGGAGGAATAACGAAACCCTTGTGCTGAAGGAGCCGAGTGATGAAAAACGGCAAAGGCAATTTCTGATTTTCAACTCGCGGAGCCCGTGTATTATGAGCATCATGCCAAAACTTCATAAATGTGGACCAAATGAGCTCTGGGATGGAGAACCATTGGCCTTGGTCCATGGCATATAAGGCTTGCAGAAAGAGGCCCCGACGCTCGGTGCTATGCACCAAAGGGCAGACATTGTGCTTGAAGACAGTGTCAATGAGCCATAGGCGTTCCGGAAGATTGGTTTTGCGGATAAAAGACCGGGGCCGAGTAGGATCGTCAATAGTGCAAATGGCAGCGGCAATCTGCACCACAGTTAATGTATCCGGCTCCTCATATAAAGGGAGATTCTCATGATTGACAATGTCATCGGGGCACTCAATGGGGCAACCAGAAACCTGAATGATGTCGGTCATAATGAAAGCATAGGCGGTGCCATCAATGGATGTAGTGAGAGAAATGGGTGGCTCTTCAGGGCATTGGAGATTCTGGTAGAAGAGGCGCACTACACGGGGGTAGGCAACCCTGGCAAGGGGTGCGCAAATGTGTTGCAGACGCCGGTTAGTCAATTCGGCTACAGCCCACGAAGTTGTGGGTAGAATGTCAAAGGCATCCGTGAGCGAAAATGAGAGTTCGTAGTTGAGTTGTTTGCGATCCCAAGGATCACGTGGTCGCTCACGAGTGACAGCACGGGCACCTGAAGAGGGTCGAGGAGGGCGAGAAGGACCGGAACGAGACATTTAGAGAGGTGGACTTGGTTGAGGAATTTCAGCGAACACCTGGCATGCACCACAAAAAGGAGAAGGTGAAAATGAGTGGGGAGGAGGAGGAAACCCAAAATTTTTGACAAAGAAACAAGCCCTATTATCAACAAATCAACAACAAAGCACCAACAGAACCAAACTCCAACATTACAAGCCTATCTTCCTTGTAAAACACCATGAATGAACAAAGGAAAAGAAAAACTAAGGAAGAGGACACAAACCTGAATTTCAGGGTATCCGAGAGCAAGAAGGAAGGCAGGAAGAGGGAGGTGAGAGGATGGGTGCTTGTGAGAGAGAGAGAAGGAGGTTAGGTGCCGGGAGGGGGAAGGTGGGTTTGTATGGTGGATGAGAGAGAATTGGTTTGGTGGTGCAGAGAGGAGATGATGTTGGTTAGGGTGGGAAGGTTGGTTATGCATGTGGAGGTTGAAGGTTGTGGATGGAGGAGTGCCGAGAGGGTGAAGGGTGTTGGATTTTGCATGCATGCATGGTGTTGTGCATGCTGGTGGTTTTGAATTTGGTTGTGAGTGGGAGAGAGAGAAAAGTTGGTGTGGTGTATGAGAGGTTCGAGCAGGAGGGTGGTGACGTTAGAGAGAGAGGGGAAAAGTGGTTGGCAATGTGGGTTGAGTTGATGGTGAAGGAAAGGGAGTTGAGGTGGGTAGTGTTGCAGGCGAGAGAGGGTGATGAGAGTGAGGTGTTGGTGTGGCTTCGGGGTTTAAAAGAGAGAGAGTGAGAGCTTGGTTCGAGCACTCGAAGTGGGACTTCGAGTGCTCGAAATTTTGGCAGAGAGTTGGGGGCCGAGGGTGAGAGGGGCTTGAGCACTCGGTGGTGAGTGAGAGAGCTTGAGTGATGGGCTAGGGTGTGGGCATGAGGAGTTGGAACACTCGAAGCTTGGTCTTCGAGTGCTCGAAATTTGAGCAGTGGGTTGCAGGGAAGGGTGAGGATGCCGAGAGAAGTTGGGTGTGAGTTGGTTGAGGTGCATGGCATGGTGAGGGTTGATGGAGGTTAAGGGGTGATAAGGTGAGATGTGGTTGGCATGCATGCATGTGATGTGCATGCATGATGTCGAGAGGAGATGAAGAAGGTTGTGTGAGTTTGTAGAAGGGTGGTGAGCTTGGGGGTGGGATTCATACATTGTGGTTGCTTGGGTTAAGAGAGAGAGAGGAAGAAAGTTGGGTGGTGAGAGTGAAGGAGGTGGAGTTCGAGCACTCTAGAGAGGCTTGGCGAGTGCTCGAACTGAGAGCAGTGAGGTTGTTGTTTGATGCAAGCAATGTCGAGCACTCTAAATGGGCGCTTAGAGTGCTCGAAATGAAGCCAGAGAGGTCGAGGAAAAAGGCAAGGAAGCTCGAGCACTCCAAATTGGAGTTGGAGTGCTCGAAAGTGGGTCAGTAGGCTCAGAATGGTGTGGTTTAAAAGAGGGTGTGAGCTTGAGCAATCGGGGCTTGGGTAGGAGGATGAAGCTGGTTCTGGAAACCATTGAACCATGGAGGGACAGTGAGCATGCCAGTGAGCAAATGACTACAGTGGCATGCCATGCAACATTGAGTCCGATGCATGCAAGGGGTTAAGGCATGCAAGAATTTCTACATGGAATTTGCATGCATGCATGAAGGCAATGCATGCACTGAGAGCTGAATGCAGGCAACAGGATGCATGAGTGCAATGCATGCAAGAAAACTATGAACTGTAACCTTAAAAATTGGTGTTAGTATTATTATTATTAACAACAATAATAATAATAGTAAGTTGGCGGAAAATAATAAGTAATATTATTATTATTATTAATATTATTATTATTATTATTATTATTATTATATATATATATATATATTTTTTTTTTTTTTTTTTTTTTTGAAAATTTTCATGTCAGTCCTAAATTCAAGCCGTGCATGGAAAATTTGAAACTTGGCACATTGTTCCAATCCAATGCATGGATGGATAATTTGTCAAACTTTGCAACATCTTGCTAATGCATTGATCAAATTGGAAAAAAAATTTCAAACTTTGCACTTCCCACAATGCATGGATGAGTTTAAGAACATTTCAACAATGCATTGAAGATGAGAGGTTATGCATGTGAGGGCCATGTCGGGAGTCCGAGAAAATTGCCTGATAAAGCCGGAAACTTCCGGGAATGAAAACAAGAGCTGAGAAGGTCTAAGAAGCCAGTCTTAAAAATGTGGAACACAACTTAAGATAGTTCCAGAGAAAGTTAAATTTTGGCATTTCTACCCCGTTTCCTAGAAAATTGGCGAGGCACGAGCAATTTCAAGGAGAAGGACGCTTGGAAATTGAAAGAATTGCTTCCCTTGCTTTGCTAAATTTACTGTCGATAGCTAGACAAAGCTAGAGCAGGCACTAATCCTCATAAATTGGATCCGTCAAGAGGACTTCCTCAACTTTTTGGGTTAGAATTGTGCCGTCAATGCAAGGCTTAAGCCTTTGGCCATTTACCTTGAAGAGTGATCCACTTTCCGGATCATGAAGTTCGATTGCTCCATGAGGAAAGACGGTAGTGACAATGTATGGACCATCCCATCTTGACCGGAGTTTACCGGGAAAGAGTTTCAAGCGGGAACTGAAGAGCCAGACCTTTTGTCCCGGGGCAAAAGACTTTTTGACGATATGTTTGTCATGAAAAGCTTTAGTCTTTGCCTTGTAAATTTTGGCGCTTTCATACGCGTCATTACGCAATTCCTCAAGTTCATTTAATTGCAACGCACGATTAGAGCCGGCTTGTTTGAGATCAAAATTGAACCTTTTTATGGCCCAATAAGCACGGTGCTCTAATTCTACCGGGAGATGACATGCTTTTCCAAAGACAAGTGGATATGGTGACATGCCAATGGGTGTCTTATAAGCTGTCCGGTAAGCCCAAAGTGCATCGTTTAGCCTTAATGACCAATCTTTGCGGTCCGGTCTAACCGTTTTTCCTAAAATGTGCTTAATCTCCCGGTTAGAAATCTCTACTTGACCACTCGTTTGAGGGTGGTAAGGTGTAGCAACCTTATGAATGACTGAATACTTAGCAAGGACGGATTTGAGATAACGATTTCGGAAATGAGATCCGCCATCACTAATGATTGCTCGGGGCGTACCAAAACGACTAAAGATGTGAGATTGAATGAAATGGATCACGACTTTATGATCATCGGTTTTGGTAGCCGCGGCTTCAACCCATTTAGACACATAATCCATCGCTACAAGGATGTACTTATAGCCATAAGAAGATGGAAATGGTCCCATGAAGTCAATCCCCCACACATCAAAAATTTCAACAATTAAAATGTTGGTGAGGGGCATCATGTCTCTTCGGGACATGGATCCAAGTTTTGACATCGTTCACACGATTTGCAAAAATTGTATGCATCCCGGAACAAGGTAGGCCAAAAGAATCCCCTTTGAAGGATTTTGTTAGCGGTCTTTTTGGCACTGAAATGGCCTCCACAAGCAAGAGTATGGCAAAAATTTAAAATGCTTGTGGCCTCGGTTTCAGGAATACATCGCCGGATGATTTGGTCCGGGCAATACTTGAATAGTTCCGGATCTTCCCAAAAGAAATGCTTGACTTGGGAGAAAAAACGGTCCCTCTCTTGTTTGGACCAATGAGCTGGAATTTTGCCAACCGCAAGATAATTGACAATATCCGCAAACCATGGAAGAGTAGAATGTGAAACTTGAAGAAGTTGCTCATCCGGAAAGGAATCACGGATGGCTGCAAATTCTGAAGATTTCTCAATAAGTAAGCGAGAGAGATGATCGGCGATAACATTGTCGGTCCCTTTTTTGTCCCGGATGTCAATGTCAAACTTTTGAAGTAAGAGGATCCATCGAATTAAGCGGGGTTTTGTCTCTTTTTTCGCTAACAAATGCCTAAGAGCGGCATGATCTGAAAAGACGATGACCTTGGAGCCAAGAAGATAGGAGCGAAATTTATCCAAGGCGTACACCACAGCTAGCAATTCTTTTTCAGTGGTGGTGTAGTTCAATTGGGCATCGCAGAGAGTTTTGCTAGCATAATAAATGACATGCGGAAGTTTATCCACACGTTGGCCCAAAACCGCCCCTAATGCATAGTCGGATGCATCACACATGATCTCAAAGGGAAGAGACCAATTAGGGGGTTTCATGATCGGGGCAGAGGAGAGGAGAATGCGAAGTTTGATGAAAGCTTCCATGCAAGCGTCATCAAAATTGAACGGAACATCCTTGGCTAAGAGATTACACAAGGGCCGTGAGATTTTGCTAAAATCTTTGATGAAGCGATGATAGAATCCGGCATGGCCAAGAAAAGAATGGATTTGACGGACGGAATTGGGAGGAGGAAGATTAGAGATTAACTCAACTTTGGCCTTGTCTACCTCGATTCCCCGCTTAGAAATGACATGTCCTAAAACAATGCCTTCTTGGACCATAAAGTGGCTTTTCTCCCAACTTAGAATGAGATTCGTCTCTTTGCATCTTTGGAGCACAAGAGATAAATTTTTGAGACACGAGTCAAAGGAGGAGCCAAATACGGAAAAGTCATCCATGAAAACTTCCAAGAACCTTTCAACCATATCGGAGAATATGGACATCATGCACCTTTGGAACGTTGCCGGTGCATTGCATAGACCAAAAGGCATGCGTCGATAGGCAAAAGTACCAAAGGGACATGTGAATGTTGTTTTCTCTTGATCTTGGGGGGCGATGGCCACTTGGTTATAGCCGGAATAACCATCAAGAAAACAATAGAAGCTTTGGCCGGCTAACCATTCTAGGATTTGATCAATAAATGGGAGTGGGAAATGATCCTTCCTAGTTGATGAGTTGAGTTTAAGATAGTCAATGCACACACGCCACCCGGTGGTGGTTCGTTGTGGCACGAGCTCGCCCGCTGAATTTTCAACAACGGTGAGACCGGATTTCTTGGGGACAACTTGTGTGGGGCTCACCCACTTGCTATCAGAGATAGGATAGATGATTCCTGCATCTAGCAATTTGATCACCTCTTTCATGACCACTTCCTTCATGTTTGGATTTAACCGGCGCTGGACCTCTCTAGTAGGCTTTGCGTCATCCTCCATATGAATGCGGTGCATACAAATGGAGGGGTCAATTCCTTTCAAATCCGCCACTGTCCAACCAATAGCTTCTTTATGCTCTTGGAGCACCGCTAAAAGGTTGGTCTCTTGGTCTTTTTGAAGGTCCGAGGCAATAATGACCGGAAGGGTTTGCTTTGGACCAAGGAACACATACTTGAGATGGGCCGAGAACGGCTTAAGCTCAAGTTGTGGCGGAGATAACAATGATGGGATCGTAGGAGTGGTGGAAAGTTAGGGAAGTGGTTCTTTTGGAATTTTCCAAGGAGGTACATCCATGATAGCATTAATATCAAGCAAGGAATTGACTTCTTGAATGGCTTGATCAACATCAAAGTTTGAGATGTCAAAATGGGACATGCAAGTTTCAAGGGGATCTTTGCTTAGGATAAAGGGGAGAGATTCTTCGACCACTTCATCAATGACATCCACAAGAAAACAATCATCCTCATTGGAGGGATGTTGAGTTGCATGAAAGATGTGGAGTTTGACTTGCATGTTTCCAAAAGCAATGTCCATCACCCCGATTCGGCAATTAATTGATGCATTAGCCGTAGCTAAAAATGGCCTACCAAGGATCACGGGAATGTGCTTTTTTGGGTCATGGACTGGTTCCGTATCAAAAACCACAAAATCTACCGGGAAGTAGAATTTGTCCACTTTGATGATAACGTCCTCAAGAATACCTCGTGGATTCTTGACCGATCTATCGGCAAGTTGCAAAACCACGGAAGTCAGCTTAAGATCTCCCAAACCAAGTTGTAGGTAGACCGAGTATGGAATTAAATTCACGCTAGCTCCTAAGTCAAGGAGGGCCCTCTCGATTTTGCTGTCACCAATGACGCACGAGATTGTGGGGGCACCCGGATCCTTATACTTCGGGGGAGTGCTGTGCTGAATGATAGCACTAACATTTTCAGTCACCCTCACTTTTTTTGGCAAATGATTTTTAGAAGTGCGCTTTTGTGTGCACAAATCTTTGAGAAATTTTGCATAGGGAGGGATTTGCTTGATAGCATCTAACAGGGGCAAGTTAATCTTCACTTGCTTGAAAACTTCCCACATGTCTTGAATTTTACAATTCTTGTTCCCAAAATGTGTCGACTCTTGAAGACGTTGAGGAAACGGAGCTTTTGGCTCATAAGTAGTTTCCACATTTGGGGAGACATGTGTGGGATTTCCGTGAATGGTATTGGGACAAGAATTTGGATTAGAAGAGCTTGAATTTGGATTTTTCAATGGAGAAACTTCCTCACTTTTGTCTCCATCGACCTTGTTGTCCACCACTCTACCACTCCGAAGGGTGGTGATAGCTTGAACTTGTTCATGAGTCGGCCCACTCGGAGGAGGGGTTTCGTCAATCACATGCATTCCTCTAGGATTTTCAAAAGGTTGAGAGGGAAGCTTGCCCTTGTCCTTTTGAAGCAATTGATTCACCGAGTTAGCTATTTGGCCCACTTGATTTTCGAGATTAGCTATGGATTGAGTATGAGAGTGAACCATTTGGAGAGTAGGCTGCAAGGATGTCAAGAGTTGCTTGTTGGCATCCATTATTTGCTTATTTAATAATTCCATCATTTGCTTGTTTGCAGCTACTATCTCGTCAGTTGGACACACAGGAGGTTGATTGGAGACATTTAGATTGTAAGGAGGACGGTACCTTGAAGAGGCTTGGAAAGGTCTACCTTGATATTGAGAAGAGGGCTGATTTTGCCGCCCTTAGTTTTGGAATTGGGAATTCTGTGGGGCTTGTTGCCACCACGAGAAATTCGGATGATCTCGCCAACCCGGATTGTAGGTGTTGGAATATGGATTGTTCCCGGGCCGCGAGAACATGGCATTAGCTTGCTCTTGGTTGGGACTAGGAAATTGCTCCGGTGTGGGGCAATCTTCCGAGAGATGGAATGGACTAGTACATGAAGCACAAACTGAACTTATGAGCGATGGCATCCACTTGAGATGATTCCTCCCTTATTGACTTTGGTTGACAAGGGTTGGTGTTGTTTGGAGTGGTTGCGGTCGGAGCCCTACGAGAATTGTGTTGAAGTGAATTTTCACTCAAATTCTCAAGTAAGGTCCAAGCCTCATCCGCATTCTTGGACATGAACATCCCACCACAAGAAGAATCAACCATGAATCTATGGGTTTCGGTCAAGCCAGCATAGAAAGCTTGCACTAATTGCCATTTTGGGATCAAATGATGAGGACACTTCCGAAGAAGATCTTGTAACCTTTCCCAAGTCTCGTGGAGTTGTTCTCCATCAACTTGAGAAAAGCTTAGGATAGAACGCCTCATTTGGTTGGTTTTACTCACCGGATAATACTTCTTAAGAAATTCTTGTTGCAATTGAGCCCAAGAAGTAATAGAGTTGGGAACGAGGGAGTTCAACCAATATTTTGCCCTATCCTTTAGGGAGAATGGGAAAAGATGGAGGTGAAGTGCATTGTCCGGAAAACCTCTCAACCGGATGGTCGAACAGATTTCAAGGAACTCATCAAGATGCTTATATGGATCTTCATTATCAAAGCCATGAAATGATGGAAGCATTTGAATGGTACTAGACTTGATCTCATATTAAGCTGCATCGATGTTTGGCATCACTATGCAAGATGGAGAAGCATAGGTGGTAGGGATGAAATGATCTCTAAGAGTCATTGGCTCGATATTAGGAATTTCAGCCCTTTCATTCCCCGGATTTCCTACGTTATCCCCCATTATATTGAATTCAGTTCCAAGGTCCCTTATAAGAGTGGGTTCCCTAAGGTTCCGTCTAAGAGTTCTTTCAAGAGAGTTAATATCAATGGGAGAATCGATTGTGGGTAAGGAAAGTGACCTACGACCGAACATCAACAACAAAGCATATACTCAACAAAGCAATTCATCAACCACAACTCCACATACGATGTTCCCTTTCTCCTCAATTATCAAGACAGAAAATGTAAATGGCCACGACAAGGACCGATGCTTGAACACAAAATATAAACAAGTTAAGAGCCTCGACAAGGGCTTCACAACTAAATTAAACACATACACAATATTCACAATGCGAAACTAGAAGTCAAGAGACTTACCTGGGGTCCTCTAGACTTACAATTTGCTAGCAATCCCACGGCGCGCTCCGAGTCCCTAGAATCTTACAACACAAAGATGATCAAAACACACAAGGAATATTCACAAGACACAATATTCACAATCAAACTAAAATTAACCCTAAACTTTGGTTGCTAAACCGTTTGCAGTCCTGGGCAACGGTGCCAAAAATTGATCGGTTGATCAACTAAACATCAACCTTCGCAATAGCACGAATCATTGTAAAATAGGGCTATTGGTCGGGTAAGTCGAACCACTGGGACTGCGCTAGTCTATGGCAACCTAAGAGTCTAGAATTGTTCTTAGAATGATAAGGGGTAATAAGGGTTTGTTTGATTGGTTTGTCACTAAGCTAGTGATTGAAGTGCATAAAACAATAAATTGCAAGGAAATTAAAGGAGTGAGATACAAGTAGAAAATACTAGGGAGGTGAATCCACACTACACCCTAAGTACATGCTAGATTAAGGCTAAACTGGGGAAGTACAATGTATAAAATGGTCACGGAATATATAGCAACACTAGATTACCATATACCCTTAGAGAAGTTCATTAAATCATTAAACAAGAATAATCCCTCAAAAATTAATACATTTGAGCTACCTAAACTAAAGTGTAGCCTTCAACATACTTACTCAAGCAAGAACTATCAAGTTTGTAATCAAATGATGAAGCACATGAAAGTAAGAATCAAGCATAGTCCATCAAATGAGGTACCTAAGCAATGGAATATCAAGTTTCAAAATTAACATGCCTTGAAAACCATTCATAGTTAATATCTTCATTGTCACTATGAAAATAAAAGCAATAAGACTAATGTAAGAATCATCAAGACAAGCTAAATAACTCACATCAATCATTTAAACATGAATGTTCATTACAAGAAGTAATAAGCTCTTAAACTATGAAAAGACCAAAGTTTGTACATTATAATCCCCAAAATAGAACCTAATCTAGAACATGAACAAAAGGGGAGGCTTCATCACCTCCCTAGATGAGGTTTAGTTACCCATGAGTGAGCTAGGAGAAGGAAGAAGCTTGCCCTTTTCCTCCATTTTCGAGCTCCCTTCCTTTTGCTCCAAGAACCCTCTTCTTCTTGCTCTCTTCTCTCTCCTCTATCTTGCTAAAGATGATCCTCCTTCATGTGTGGCCCTTGGGTAGCTTTTTATGCTCCAACAACACCCTCTCTCCTCCAAGGAACACCTCCAACCACTTCATAAAGAAGGAAGATGGCATTGAGGAAACCAATGTGCAAGTGGGCTGAAATGAGCCATTTCTGAAGGGCATTCTGCCTGATTTTCGAGCACTCGCTTGGTGATCTCGAGCACTCTAACTTAGTGCAATGTGCAACATGCTCCTCTTGCTCAACGCTGACCTATTTCGGTAAAACTGCTATAACTTTGTGCCCCGAACTCCGAATGATGATCTGTTTGAAGATTTGGAGAGCTGATCAGTGCTTTAAAAACTTCGTGTTTTGATGAAGACCCAATTCTCAAGTCTGGTTGGTCGAAAATGGGGAGAAAAGCAGTACATCAGTGCTGCTAGGCAGTTCTGCGCACCTCTGTTATGAAGATCATAACTCTCTGCTCCGAACTCCGAATGATGAACCACTTGAAGATTTGGAAAGCTGATTCAGAGATCTAAATCTTTCATGTTATGATGGAAGTCTAGTTCTTGAGTTTGCTAGGTCGAAAATGGCGACAAAAGTCAGGATTACCGCTGCCAGAAAATCAGAAATGGCATCCTTTTTGTTCAAAATTCCACAAGGCCTCATTTTTGCTTCCTTTTTGCACTTCAACCTGAAAATGCATAAAAGCATGCAAATGGAGTTAATCTACATAAAATAATTAATAACTGGACTTTGTTAATGTAATTTAGGGCGCTTGAATATACAATATTCGGCGCTTATCAAGGAACCTTGGCCTTGTAGTGGAGGTGGAATGTATTTTCCTTGAAAACCGCTTTAGGAAGGGTTTGAGCCCTCCCTTTGGTTTTTCCAAGAGAAATTCGGATGATTCCTCTAACTAGGATTGTAATGATTTCCATAAGGATTGTTCCCTTGATTAGCAAAAACAACATTTGCTTATTCATGATGTTTACTTTGCACATGTCCATGGGGACAATTGGAAGTAGAATGTAAAACACTTGAACAAGTCATACATGTCTCATTAAATGCATGATGAGAATGGTTAGGGAAGGAAGATACTTGATTCGCCGAGTTTTGGTTGATCAAAAATTGATCAAACCTTTGAGATAATGATTTCATTTCGGTGGCAATTTCATTGGAGTGATTGACTTGATGTAAGCCAACACTCTTCCTACCACTAGAATTTCTACCATTCTTCGAAGATAAAGTATGATGCAAACAAATTTCACTCATACTCTCATAAAGACGCCACACGTCATCCTCATGCTTATTAATGTAAGAGCCACCCATGGAAGCATCAACCATGCCTTTGTAATTGTCCGGTAAGCTCTCAAAGAAATATTGAACTAATTGTCATTTGGGTATGTCATGATGTGGACACTCCCTAAGCAATTCATTAAAGTGTTCCCATGCCTCATGAAATGTTTCTCCATCCCCATGTGAAAATTCTCGAATTGAGGTTCTCATGGCATTGGTCTTAGAAACCGGATAATACTTCTTCAAGAACTCTTGTTGCATTTCTGCCCAAGAAGTTATTGAAAAAGGCCTAAGATTGTTAAACCAATATTTTTCCTTATCTTTAAGGGTGAATGGAAAAAAGTTTAAGCCTTAAGACCTCTTCCGGCATGTCCGTATATTTTACGGTGGAACATACTTCAAGAAACTCATCCAAATGCTTGTAAAGTTCTTCACTTGGAAGTCCATCATAGTTAGGAAGCATTTGAATGGTTTGTGGCTTAATTTCATTGTGATGTGCTCTAAATGGTGGCAATTGAATGCATGTGGGTGCATTATATTCATTAGGCACATAGTGATCTCTTAAAGCAAGGGGAGGATTAGCAATTGGAGGTGCAACATGGGCACCTTGGTTGCCTTGAATGATAGGAGGTGGTGGAGCATAGATTGGCCTAGGCATTCCAATGGAACTTGGCCTTGTTGTTGTGGTGGATGAACATATGGCCTTGGCATGCCTAATAGAACTTGCATGTTATCATGATGCACAATGGGGTGGAGGATACCTTGTTGGTTTGTGTGACCAAGGTCCTCCACATGGTCCTCATTGTGTCCTTCCATTGATGAAATGGGTTGACTAGAACTACCTCTCCCCTTAGGGTTTCGAATAATGGATTCAAGATGAAAATTTAAAGGGACAAGAGTAGGTCTCAATGATCTACGACCATGCATGCACAATGCAACACAACAACCAATAACAGTAAACACTTCACCTTCACAAAAAATCAATAATTAACAAACTTCCTCCATATACAATGTTCACACTCCCATGCTTTAACAATATGTAAGAAAAGTAAATTGCCTCCACGCAGGCTCACGATTTATCTAAGAATTGAATTACAAGCCTTCACGCGGGCCGACGATTTAACTAAGGGATGAGTAAAGAAAAGCTCACAAAGGTCCTTTAGCACTTCAACTCCAAATTTATAGCTTAGCTTAGCAACTTTTTAATTTTTAGCCTTTTTTCTTGCTTGCTTAGCTCCTTTGCTTGAATATCCTTTGCTTGCTTCCTAGCTCAATGCTCCTTGTCAATCAAGAATAAGCACAATAAGTAACAAAAATTGAAAACAAAGTAAAGACACGATCAAAAGAGTACTAATTCCTAATTGATTCCACAAATACGACTTTGCCAATCAATCAATCCCTGGCAATGGCGCCAAAATTTGACGACGGCAGTTCCTATACACCAAAATAATGTAGTAAATGTGCGGTTCAAGAAAAGTCTTTTTGGTTAAGTTTAAATTTATAAAAACCACTACCAACACTACTACTAATGTAGCAAGAGTGATTAGGGATCGTTCCAAGGGATTGAGTTGTCGTACTAGGTTAAGGAATCAAAATTAGGGTTAGTAGGTCATGTGATCAAAATAGTGGTTGGTTGGTTGAATTAAACTAGATGTAAATTAAACTAAAGTAAGCAATAATGCAATAGAGAGAATAAAAGATAGAGAGAGATCTTAGGGTATAGAGATCACCACTAAGCATAGCTTTTCTACACCTTTAATGAATGATTAATGAGGGAAAGAACATGTATTGCAATAAAGTGTGTGTGTGTGTGGTTGTTTCAACAAACATGGATGACAAATTAAGCATATATTGTCTAAACAACATGGTGGATAGAACAACATATCAAATTAAGCCATTAATCATTTTTTAAGCCCACAATCCAAACACTTCACAAGGTTAGAGATACATGTTACTTGCTTTTCATAAGTATGGAACATAAACAACAAGCATGGATTGTCCTCCCATTTAACAACTACACTACAACTAAGCTAATGACATGAAATTAATCTAATTAAACTAAGGGAGAGGCACAATCCATCAAGAAATGAGTATGCACCATCAAACAAACCACAAGAACATGACATTTAAGCACTAAGTCTTGACAATCTCTAGATCTATAGCATCAACACATATAAACATGCATCAATAACACAAGAAATAGAGACAAACACATGAACATCTATTCTAGCATACATAGACATATGGATAGAATGAAATGATCAATTGGAAGCATTAAATCACATAAATCATTGAATAAACAAGATCTATATATATAAAAGGGTCAAGACATGAATCACAATAAAAATCCCCTCAAAATACATAAATCAAGAATTAGAAAGCATGGTTAGGGCTAACTCTAGCCCCAAGAGGATGTCTAGCCACTCATGGATGATGTCCTCCGACCCTCAAGGGCAAGTTCATGAAAGAAATCTGCTCCTTGGTTGATGAAGAGTCTTTAATGGTGTCTCTAGCCTCCTCCTCTTCTTTTCTTTTTCCCTAAGAGTAGCCTCTCTCTAAGAATCTCTAAGAATGCTAAGAATCCTCCTCAAAATGTGTATCATATTCTTTATTTATGTAATAACCCGGCCTTTTTCCTCCTTTTTCATTTTTGGCGATTTTCTTTTTTCGTCTTTTTCCTATTTTATCTTTTCCCTATTTCATCTTTTTCCCGTTTCTTTCATTTTTCCTTGCATAACCTTACTTGTTGTGCTCGGATTTGATTCCGGTTTTGCATGCATTCATGGTATTTAAATTCCATGACATCTACATTTCTACTTTTGTAGAAATGCATATTAAATGCTTACTTTCTTTGTAAAAGCCATGAAAACAAGACTTTTTGTAATTATCCATAACTTGAGAGGTTTTTGGGTAGTTATGTAAAGTAATTATTTTTCGTCTTAGGGACCATTTTGTAATTTAATTTGGAAGAGATTTTCAAAAAGGACTTGTTTGCAATTTCCGGAAAGTGTAACAAGTGTCACACTCTCATTGGTCCACTTGTTGACATTTGTGTGGAAACACTTTGATGCGTTGGATGATGACATGTGGAGGTGGAGATTCACCCACTTGTTAGCCTAGGATTGGTACACTTGTTGGCATGGATGGTTGACAAATGTAGGTTCAATATTAAGTCTTGGAAGTTTACATAAGATGGTGACAAGTGTAGGCTTGAGATTAAGCCTAGGAATGAACCATAGATTCATGACAAGTGTAGGTTCACCATTTAGTCTTGCATTATGTGTGTGAGAAAGGTAGTGTAAGAGTACATAGTGAGTAGAGGATTTCTAGCCCTTCCACTCACCATTTTACACTTTATCATTTTCATTTTCACTTGTCTTCAAGAACCATAACCTAGCCACCATTGGAGAAAAGCTTGGTTAATAGCTTTTTTCTTCATTTTGGCCTCCTTCCACTCACCTTAGACATAAAATCTTGGAAGACAAAAGCTTCCTCTCACTCCCCTCTTCATTAACCCTAAACTTGTTTTCCATTTTGAGCTTGGTTGCTTGGATTATAGAGATTCAATTCTCTATTGAGGTAGGGGGTGTTATCATTTATCTTCCAAATGATTTTATTTGTTCCTATAGTGATGTCTAAGTTATATGTTTGTCTTGTATTAAAATGAGAAATAAATGTTTAATTGTGACTTGTATGTAATTCACTTTAGACTTGATAAATAACATGACCTTGGCTTGATTCATAACTTATGTTAATTTGAGGTCATTTAGAGTTGTTTTAAAATCTAGAGGGATTAATGAATTAATTTAATTAATTTTTATTTATATGCTCCCATGACTTAAATCAAGTTTTGAAGTGATTTATATAATAACCATGACATGTACTACAACATATATTAAATTGAGCATGTTTGGATGAGAAGTGAAATCTAGGGAATTTAGTTATTTTATTAAATTGTTTAAATTATGATTTTTAACTTATATCATACTTGTGAGGTTATGTTCTTGTTGTTGAATGATATTGTTGTAATTAGTGGCAAATAGCATAATGATCATTCAATGTTCTTCATGCCATTTTAGTTGAGAACTTAGGGTATGTATTGTGTTTCCAAAATTGATTTGTGCATGTGTATGGCTTTACATTGTATATATATATGTTATGTTGATATATATATGTAATGTGCACAAAATGTTGATTTTGGAAACTTGGGGATGTCG
Source organism: Cornus florida (assembly GCF_030987335.1). Taxonomy (NCBI): domain Eukaryota; kingdom Viridiplantae; phylum Streptophyta; class Magnoliopsida; order Cornales; family Cornaceae; genus Cornus; species Cornus florida. The sequence continues at coordinate 77,900,396 of NW_026775573.1, read as the reverse complement.
CTGTTACGACTATGGCTAGGGCATGGTTCTAGTACGGGGGACAGTCCCTCTACAAATCTAGTGCGCACATAGGGAGGTTACCCATGGGCTAGTAACCCTAAACTAACCACATTGTCCGTTTGATCCGGCGTGACGTCCAAGTATCCACTTTGATTTGATTTTGCATTTAAATTCCAAGTTGTTAACTTTGTAAAATTACATCTCATTGTGTTATGTTGAAAGTTCTATTGTCACTTGATAGCATAAATTAAATGGTATTGGATTGTAACTTGGTACAAAGATAAACCCATGCATTCCCTATGAGTAAACTTGTTTACTCACCCCTAAGTTAATGGGTGTTTTGCAGGTAAAGAAGCCTTAGTGTGGGATGCATGGCATTCTTAGACTCACTAGAGTTCTTAAAGTATATTTTGATGACATAGAATATGCATATGTTAGCATATCTTGTCCTGATCGGTTGATAATATGACCTAAATTTAATCAACCTTCGCAATAGCACGAATCATTGTAAAATAGGGCTATTGGTCGGGTAAGTCGAACCACTGGGACTGCGCTAATCTACGGCAACCTAAGTATCTAGAATCATTTTAGAGTGATATGGAGTGTTCATAGAGGATTTGTTGGTTGTCACTTAAGTTATGAAATTAAGATGCATGAACTAAAAACTTGCAAGAATTTAAATGAGATGAAATTCGATTAAAGACAACTAGGGGAGTGAATCCGTCTCCATCCCTATACACATGCTAGATTAGAGCTAAATTGGGGAAAAACAATATATAATGGCCAAGAATTATATAGCAACTCATGGTTGCCATATAATTAACAAGAAGTACATTGAATCACAAACAAGAATAATCCATCAAAGGTGAATATGTTTAGACTACCTAAACTAGAGTGTAGCTTAAACACATATACTTAAATGAAAGACTATCAAACCCTTGACACAATGATGAAGCACATGAAGGTAGGGATTAAGCATACACCATCAAAGGGCTTCCCTAAGCAATGATCTATCAAAGTCACCTATCAACATGTCAATAAACCATTCCATAACCTAGTTTCCATTCTCACCATGAAAACTCAAGCAACATGATTAATGTAAGAGGTCATCTAAAACAAGATAAACAACTCAAATAAATCATTCATAGCAATATTAACATTCATTACAACAAATGAAGTGCTCTTGGTTATGAAAAGACCATAGCATATACATTATAATCCCCAAAATAAAGCTAAACTAGATCATGCTTACAAGGGAGGGACTTCATCACCTCCCTAGAGGGTGAGTTAGTTACCCATAGAAGCTTTAGATGAAGGAAAAACCATGCCTTTTCCCTCCATTTTCGAGCTCCCTTCTTGTGGCTTCAAGAAAACCTTCTCTTGCTCTCCTCCCTCTCTCTAGAAATTCTGCCCTTCCAAGATCCTTGATAATGAAATGCTCCTTTAGCTTTTGTAGGCAAGAAAACCAACCAAAACCCCTCAAAACAAGGCCCTCCACACATCTTCTACCAACTCCAAAAAGAGGAAATAAGAGATGAGGGTGACAAGGCACAAGTGGGCTGAAAATGAGGACTTCCGGAGGGCATTCTGCCCAATTTTCGAGCGCTCGAAGGTGGCTCTTCGAGCGCTCGAAGCTACTTTCCAGCTTGAGCCACTTTGGCAAAATGACCATAACTTCCCGCTCCGAACTCCAAATGATGAACCGTTTGAAGATTTGGAAAGCTAATTCAAAGCTCTACATAAAACATGTTATAATGAAAGTCCAGTTCTGAAGGTTGGAGGGTCAAAAATGAGGAGCAAGGTCGAAATCCATTGCTGCCAGGCTGTTCTGCGCACCTTTGGTGAAAATAGCATAACTCTTTGCTCTGAACTCCAAATGAAGCAAACTTTATGTCTTTGGAAAGTTGATTCATAGCTCTTCATGTTATATGTTTTGATGAAAGTCCAGTTCTCGAGTTTGCTAGGTCAAAAATGGCGATCAAACTCACTTCCCACTGCTGCCAGAACTTCCTTAATGAGCACCATGACATTTAAGGCTTCAACAAAAACTCATTCTTGCTCCTTTTTGGCCAATGAACCTGAAAATAAATATGAACATGCAAATGAAGGCAATCTAAATAAAATAAACAACTAATGGACTTAACTAATGCAAATAAGGGCGCTTGAATATGTAATATTCGGCGCTTATCACACCCCCAAACTTACATTTTGCTAGTCCCTTAGCAAAACTAGAATGAAAAAAAAAACTTAATGAAATGACAACCAATGAAATGCTTCCCATAGACATCAACCATGGTGAGAAGGAAACATGCATAGCTCAATTACAACTTGGAACAGACAAAAGGTCAGAGATGCTATCATTAGGTAGACTACCTTGCATATACGAAGCATTGATACAAAAATTTGCTAAACACATTTTCAAATACATGCGTCAACATCGTGGTCAATATAAATAATTCAATTGTCATCTCTTGAATGGAAATCAACTCTAACTTCAGTGAAAGTGAACCGGATTTCCTAACATGTGGCTTTAACCTTTTCTTTTCCAATTCCAAGACACAAGTCTTCAAATCATTGAATTCCCTTACTTTTGAAGTCCCTAAGGCACGAATTTATTCACAAAACAACTTTTGTTGCTTGTTGACAATTTATTAAAACAAAAAAAACGATACATAATATGGTTGTGCAATGTTGAAGTCCCTTAAGCTTTCTAACCAACCCATGTAGCAAGCGTTAGGCCAGCAACTCCCAAACCGGACGGCTTTAGGGTGCTAAGTGAAAAGACACTCCTAGGGCTTAATAACTCGAATTGGCAAGGCTACGAACTCCAACGAACCACAGTTATTTATTCTTATTTTTGTGAATGACCGTGCAATGCCTAAGTCCCTTAAGCTTTCTAACCAACCCATGTAGCAAGCGTTAGGCCAGCAACTCCCAAACCGGACGGTTTTGGGGTGCTAAGTGAGAGAACACTCCTAGGGCTTAATAACTCGAGTCAGCAAGGCTACGAACTTAAGCTAGTCATTATCTTTCTATTTTCCTTTTTCTTTCTTTCTTTTTTTTTTTTTTTTTTTTTTTTTTTTTTTTTAACATGCCAAAGGTATCCATCCATTAGGTTCATCAATTCAGATTAACTAGGTCAAGAACAAGGTCAATCCAGTTACATGCCTCACAGTCAAGTTTCCGGTGTGCATCTGTGCATTGTGAAGCATACAAGAGTATAAGATCCAACGAGAATCTAATTGAAGCATTTATACAGATTGAATTGCATCCGCATGATCATTTCAAATTCAAAATTTTTTCTTTATTTTCCAGACTTAACAATTGCTTTTATACACAAGGTATTAAACATGAGCATCATCTCCGACAAGTTTCAAATTGTCATATCATTGTTTTACAAAAGTTGACTTTATTGCTTTACATGGATCAAAATACATTATGCAGGCAAAAATGAAATACCAAAAATGCAATTGCACCCCCAAACTTGAATGACACATTGTCCTCAATGTGTGAAGACAAGTGACGTCAACAAAAAGTGAAAAACAAAAACAGGAACAACAATACCATGAGAATGAGGAGAGAGCATGACGGGGTGACAAAAAGCTCCCATGCGACGTCTCACAAAAACAAGCCCCCAAACTTGAATTGTGCAAGCTGCAAGAAACAGTTAGAAAGATAGATGGGAATAAACATGACAAAAATAATGAGACAGTAAAAGAAAATATGTATTGAAAAGCAGGTGGACAAAAGAACAAAAAGAACTAAAAAGGGGGCATGCCAAACCAGATCTAGAAAGACAAAAACAACTTGCCAAGTTCAAAATAAAAACGAACATACACAATTGAAAAAAAAAATAAACTACGAGCTAGGGGGAAGACGGGCAAGGATAGCATTGAGGAGAGAGTTGGTTTCACGTCTTTCTTCTTGAGCTATGCGACGCTCTTCAGTAGCAATACGGCGGTCTTCTTCTGCACGGTGGTAGTCCTCACGCATGGTCCGATTGTAGTCAGCAAGGGTGGCCTCAAAATGGTCCAGGCGGGTGTGGATGCCGGCAATGCTGGCTTGTAGAAAAGCATAGTTAGGTGGAGGGTCAACAGGGGGCACCTCCATGCCAGCAGCCTCAGCCATGGGATCATCCCCGGAAAGAGGAGGAGATGGAGAGCGGGGGATTGGAAGGGCAGCAAGCTGAAGTGGCCGAGAATGGCTAAGAACATTGGTCCACCGGCGGAGAGAAAAAGTCTGAATCTTTTTGCCTTTAGGTTCATGAGGGGGAACAATGAAACCTTTACGCTTCAAGAGCCGGATGATGAAGAAAGGCAATGGCAATGGCCGATTTTGAACGCGCTGATGCCGCGCATTGATACATTCGTCCCAAAACCGCATAAATGTGTCCCAAATGAGCTCCGGGATAGAGAACCATTGGCCTTGGTCCATGGCATACAAAGCTTGCAACATTAAGCCTCGACGCTCGGTGCTGTGCACCAAGGGGCAAACATTGTGCTTGAGAACCGAGTCAAGGAACCACACGCGCTCCGGAAGAGTGGATTTGAGTGTAAAGCTCCGGGGTCGATGAGGGTCATCAATATTGCAAATGGCAGCCACCACTTGCTCGACAGTTAAGTCATCGACTTGTTCATACAATGGGCGGCCCGTGGGGTCTAAGAGGTCATCGGGACACTCCAGAGGACAACCGGAAATGTCAACAATGTCAGCCAAAGTGAACGAAAAAGGAACACCATCAATAGATGTGGCGAGAGAGATGATGGGTGACTCTTCAGGACAAGTGAGATTCTGGTAGAAGAGTCGCACCACTCGAGGATAGGTGGTCCTAGCGAAGGGCCGACAAATGTGCTGAATGCGCCGGTTGGCTAGTTCGGAAACTGCCCAAGAGGTGGTGGGAAGAGTGGCAAAGACATCCGTGAGCGGAAAGAGAAGCTCATAATTGAGCTTTTTGTCGAGCCAAGGGGCCTGGGGCTGCTCACGAGCAACAATGGGGGCATCCACAGATGGTCTAGGATGACGAAAAGGGCCGGCACGAGACATTTGGAGAGGCGGACGTGGATGGGGAATTTCAGCGAACACCTGGCGTGCACTACAAGAAAGAGAAGGTGTAAGAGATGGCCATGGATGATAAAACCCAAAAATTTTTGACAAGATATGTTCTCTAACCTAGAGCAACATCAACAAACACCACCAATCCTCCAAAATCGTCATTCCCACACTCCTTAAAATGAAAGCAATAGAAATGAAATGAAAAAGAAAAGAAGAGGGTACTTACATTGAGAGGAAGCTTAGGAGAAAGATGGATGGATGGAGTGAGGGAGGAAGGTGGTGAAGATGGAGATTTAAAGGGGTGGGAGACATGAATGGGGGTGCATGAATGGGGGAAGTGGAGGGGTGAGGGTAGTTATGGAGGAAGGTCATGGAGGGAGTGGGAGAGGTGATGGGGAAGTGGAGAGGTTAGGCAGTTGGGAGAGGGAAAGGGTGGGTTTTTTTTTAAAAAAAAACTGAAGCTGCTCGAGCGCTCGAAGGTGGCGTCGAGCGCTCGAGCTTCTGGCAATGTGGTCGAGAGAGGGCGCTTCGAGCGCTCGAAGGTGGCGCTTCGAGCGCTCGAGAATTGGGCAGTGGGGCATCAGGAGGCATCGAGCGCTCGAAGGAGGCGCTTCGAGCGCTCGAGATTCGGGCAGTGAGGGGTGCAGGTTACCTCGAGCGCTCGAGGGTGGCGTCGAGCGCTCGAGATTTGGGCAGTGGGGTGGCGTGGCTGCGAGGGGGAGCTTCGAGCGCTCGAAGGAGGCTCCTCGAGCACTCGAAATCTGGGCAGTGTGCTCCTTGAAAGCTTCGAGCGCTCGAAGGCCCTTTTTCGAGCGCTCGAACTTCTGGCAGTAGGCTCCTTAAGGCTTGAACTTCAGGGCATTGATGTTCCTAGGTCCCCTAAAAGCTTGGAATGAACTTTTTGCTACATGGTAGTGACAACAAAGTCCCCGGGTGAGTCAATGTAGGGATTAAAACACTCGGATGGACTTGGAAAACCTTGAACATTTGGTGTATTGAAAGAAGGAGGTTATGCGCAAGAGTACCATGTTGAAGGACCGATGAATTTGCCGGATAGAGCTGAAAACTTGCGGGAATGAAAACAGGAGTTGAGAAGGTCTAATAAGCCGGTCTAAAATTGTGAAACACAATTGAAGAGCATTCCAGAAAAATCAAATTTTTGGCTTTTCGAAACCATTTCCCGGAAAATTTCAAGGCTCAGGCAATTGAAATGAGGGAAGCTTGGAACATCGAAAGAATTTCTTCCCTTGCTTTGCTAAATTTAATGTCGATAGCTAGACGAACCAGGATCAGGATCCATTGGAGAGATGGATCCTTAACGCTCCGTATGCAACTTGCCTCCTTCATATGGTCTCAGACTTGGATCAATGAATGGTGAGGGATATTGATCCTTCCGAAGAGAAACAAGGTTGGCCTTAGAGGATTTGAGCATCGCTTTTAATCTCACTTCTTTTATTTTCAGATTTAAGCAAAGGTGTTGCTTGTTCGAGATTATGGAGGCTCGTTGAATGTCATTGTTTTGACTAACAATGGTAGGATCATGACCTTTCATATTTGCAATCTCCAAGTCATATACCTCATTGTACTCAAATGGTTTGTTCACAGATTGAGTATCATGGACAATGATTCTAGATTGGGCTGGAATGATTGGAAGAATTTTCAGCAACTTGTTAACATTTTCCTTACCTTTGTCCGGTGGTTCACCCTGAAAATGTTGAGGTAACTCTGGTGAAGAAATGGAAGGAGATGGACAATCCCACGATAGAGATGGATTTGGTGCTTCCCATAAAGGAGAGGAAAATGGTGATGGAATATCAAGCAAGGAGTTGACTTCCCGAATGGATTTGTCCACACTAAAATCCTCAAAATCAAAAGGGACCAAGCAAGCATGTAGGGGATCCTCCGTTGAAGGAGGTGGGATTGGATTTTGAGTGTGTTCATCAGCAATAGTGATTTCAAAACACTCATTGTCATCTGAAGTAAGTTGCACAGCATTGAAGATATTGAGCTTAACATTCATATTCCCAAAAGAGATATCCATCAATCCGGATCTACAGTTAATGGAAGCATTAGCTGTAGCTAGAAAAGGACGTCCGAGAATTATGGGAATGTGTTTTCTTGGATCATGGACTGGTTCCGTATCAAGAACCACGAAGTCTACCGGGAAGTAGAATTTGTCCACTTTTATGATCACATCTTCAATAATTCCCCGTGGTTGCTTAATAGATCGATCAGCAAATTGCAACACTATCGGAGTTGGCTTTAGATCTCCCAAACCAAGTTGTAGGTAAACCGAATATGGAATCAAATTCACACTAGCTCCTAAGTCAAGGAGGGCCCTCTCGATTTTGTTGTCACCAATGACACAAGAGATTGTGGGGGCACCCGGATCCTTATACTTCGGAGGAGTGCTATGCTGAATGATCGCACTAACATTTTCGGTTAACCTCACTTTCTTTGGTAAATGACTTCTGGAAGTGCGCTTTTGAGTGCACAAATCCTTAAGGAATTTTGCATAGGGAGGAATTTGCTTGATAGCATCCAAGAGAGGAAGATTGATCTTTACTTGCCTAAAGACCTCCCACATGTCTTGAATTTTGCAATTCTTATTCCCAAAATGTGTCGACTCTTGAAGACGTTGAGGGAACGGAGCTTTTGGCTCATAAGTAGTTTCCACATTTGGGGTGACATGCGTGGGACTTCCGTGAATGGTATTTGGACAAGAAGAACTTGGATTTGGACTTGAAGAGCTTGAATTTGGATTTTTCAACGGAGGGTTTTTCTCACTTGCGTCTCCATCAACCTTGTTGTCAACCACTCTACCACTCCGAAGGGTGGTGATAGCTTGAACTTGTTCATGAGTCGGCCCACTCGGAGGAGGGGTTTCATCAATCACATGCATTCCTCTAGGATTTTCAAATGGTTGAGCGGGAAGCTTACCCTTGTCTTTTTGAAGAAGTTGGTTCACTTGGTTAGCTATTTGTCCCATTTGATTTTAAAGCCTAGCTATGGATTGAGTATGGGAGTGAACCATTTGGAGAGTAGGTTGCAAGGATGTCAAGAGATGCTTGTTGGAATCTATGATTTGCTTGTTTAATGATTCCATCATTTGCACATTTAATGATTCCATCATTTGCTTGTTTGCAGCCACTATCTCATCAATTGGATTCACAGGAGGTTGAGTGGAGACATTTGGATTGTATGGAGGTTGGTAGCTTGAAGAGGCTTGGAAAGGCCTACCTTGATATTGAGAAGAGGGCTGATTTTGAGGCCCTTGATTTTGAAGTTGGGAATTTTGTGGGGCTTGTTGCCTCCACGAAAAATTCGGATGGTCTCGCCAACCCGGATTGTAGGTGTTGGAATATGGATTGTTCCCGGGCCGTGAGAACATGGCATTAGCTTGCTCTTGGTTGGGATTGGGAAATTGCTCCGGTGTGGGGCAATCTTCCGAGAGATGAAATGGACTATTACATGAGGCACAAACCGAACTTGCCGAATTTTGAGACAATGAAGGAGGAAGATGTGGTGCCATCAATTGGTAGAATTTATGAGCTATGGCATCCACTTGAGATGATTCCTCCCTTATTGATTTTTGTTGACAAGGATTGGTGTTCTTTGGAGTGGTTGAGGTCGGAGCCCTACGAGAATTGTGTTGAAGTGAATTTTCACTCAAATTCTCAAGTAAGGTCCAAGCCTCATCCGCATTCTTGGACATGAACATCCCACCACAAGAAGAGTCAACCATAAATCTATGGGCGTCGGTCAAACCGGCATAGAAAGCTTGCACTAATTGCCATTTTGGGATCAAATGATGAGGACATTTTCGAAGAAGATCTTGTAGCCTTTCCCAAGTCTCGTGGAGTTGTTCTCCATCAACTTGAGAAAAGCTTAGAATGGAACGCCTCATTTGGTTGGTTTTACTCACCGGATAATACTTCTTAAGAAATTCTTGTTGCAATTGAGCCCAAGAAGTAATAGAGTTGGGAGCGAGGGAGTTTAACCAATATTTTGCCCTATCCTTTAGGGAGAATGGGAAAAGATGGAGATGAAGTGCATTGTCCGAAAAACCTCTCAACCGGATGGTCGAACAGATTTCAAGGAACTCATCAAGATGCTTATATGGATCTTCATTATCAAAGCCATGAAATGATGGAAGCATTTGAATGGTATTAGACTTGATCTCATATTGAGCTGCATCGATGTTTGGCATCACTATACAAGAAGGAGAAGCATAGGTGGTAGGAATGAAATGATCTCTAAGAGTCATTGGTTCTACATTAGGAATTTCAACGCGTTCATTCCCCGGATTTCCTACGTTATCCCCCATTATATTGAATTCAGTTTCAAGGTCCCTTGTAAGAGTAGGTTCCCTAAGGTTCCGTCTAAGAGTTCTTTCAAGAGAGTTAATATCAATGGGAGAATCGATTGTGGGTAAGGAAAGTGACCTACGACCGAACATCAACAACAAAGCATATACTTAAAAAAACAATTCATCAACCACAACTCCACATACGATGTTCCCTTTCTCCTCAATTATCAAGACATAAAATGTAAATGGCCACGACAAGGACCGATGCTTGAACACAAAACATAAACAAGATAAGAGCCTCGACAAGGGCTTCACAACTAAATTAAACACATACACAATATTCACAATGCGAAACTAGAAGTCAAGAGACTTACCTGGGGTCCTCTAGACTTACAATTTGCTAGCAATCCCATGGCGAGCTCCGAGTCCCTAGAATCTTACAACACAAAAATGGTTAAACCACACGAGAAATATGCACAAAACACGATATTAACAATCAAACTAAAATTAACCCTAGAACTTTGGTTGCTAAACCGTTTGCAAGTCCCCGGCAACGGCGCCAAAAATTTGATCGGTTGATAATATGACCTAAATTTAATCAACCTTCGCAATAGCACGAATCATTGTAAAATAGGGCTATTGGTCGGGTAAGTCGAACCACTGGGACTGCGCTAATCTACGGCAACCTAAGTATCTAGAATCATTTTAGAGTGATATGGAGTGTTCATAGAGGATTTGTTGGTTGTCACTTAAGTTATGAAATTAAGATGCATGAACTAAAAACTTGCAAGAATTTAAATGAGATGAAATTCGATTAAAGACAACTAGGGGAGTGAATCCGTCTCCATCCCTATACACATGCTAGATTAGAGCTAAATTGGGGAAAAACAATATATAATGGCCAAGAATTATATAGCAACTCATGGTTGCCATATAATTAACAAGAAGTACATTGAATCACAAACAAGAATAATCCATCAAAGGTGAATATGTTTAGACTACCTAAACTAGAGTGTAGCTTAAACACATATACTTAAATGAAAGACTATCAAACCCTTGACACAATGATGAAGCACATGAAGGTAGGGATTAAGCATACACCATCAAAGGGCTTCCCTAAGCAATGATCTATCAAAGTCACCTATCAACATGTCAATAAACCATTCCATAACCTAGTTTCCATTCTCACCATGAAAACTCAAGCAACATGATTAATGTAAGAGGTCATCTAAAACAAGATAAACAACTCAAATAAATCATTCATAGCAATATTAACATTCATTACAACAAATGAAGTGCTCTTGGTTATGAAAAGACCATAGCATATACATTATAATCCCCAAAATAAAGCTAAACTAGATCATGCTTACAAGGGAGGGACTTCATCACCTCCCTAGAGGGTGAGTTAGTTACCCATAGAAGCTTTAGATGAAGGAAAAACCATGCCTTTTCCCTCCATTTTCGAGCTCCCTTCTTGTGGCTTCAAGAAAACCTTCTCTTGCTCTCCTCCCTCTCTCTAGAAATTCTGCCCTTCCAAGATCCTTGATAATGAAATGCTCCTTTAGCTTTTGTAGGCAAGAAAACCAACCAAAACCCCTCAAAACAAGGCCCTCCACACATCTTCTACCAACTCCAAAAAGAGGAAATAAGAGATGAGGGTGACAAGGCACAAGTGGGCTGAAAATGAGGACTTCCGGAGGGCATTCTGCCCAATTTTCGAGCGCTCGAAGGTGGCTCTTCGAGCGCTCGAAGCTACTTTCCAGCTTGAGCCACTTTGGCAAAATGACCATAACTTCCCGCTCCGAACTCCAAATGATGAACCGTTTGAAGATTTGGAAAGCTAATTGAAAGCTCTACATAAACCATGTTATAATGAAAGTCCAGTTCTGAAGGTTGGAGGGTCAAAAATGAGGAGCGAGGTCGAAATCCATTGCTGCCAGGCTGTTCTGCGCACCTTTGGTGAAAATAGCATAACTCTTTGCTCTGAACTCCAAATGAAGCAAACTTTATGTCTTTGGAAAGCTGATTCATAGCTCTTCATGTTATATGTTTTGATGAAAGTCCAGTTCTCGAGTTTACTAGGTCAAAAATGGCGATCAAACTCACTTCCCACTGCTACCAGAACTTCCTTAATGAGCACCATGACATTTAAGGCTTCAACAAAAACTCATTCTTGCTCCTTTTTGGCCAATGAACCTGAAAATAAATATGAACATGCAAATGAAGGCAATCTAAATAAAATAAACAACTAATGGACTTAACTAATGCAAATAAGGGCGCTTGAATATGTAATATTCGGCGCTTATCATGTCCTACTTTTGCTTACTTTGATAAAACTTGCACTTATTGTCTAAGTTATGTAATATGCACTCAAGTGCACCTTTTGAAACTCTTAGAATGTGGTTGTAATGAGGCCAAGGGCCAAATACACTTATGTGAAATGTATGCTAACTTTGAACTTCATTGTTGCCTATGGAAGATATATGGATTAATGCATTGAAGGGTTCTATTTTGCATATGACATGCCATGAGGCCATAGGCCATTGCAACACATCTATTTTATCATATTACATATGCTTGGTTGCTCACTTTGGCAAACAAAACCATCCTTGATGAAACAAAGACTCTAAGTAGCATTTTTAGGGAGTTTTACCCTATTCTATTCTAGGGGAATTTTGGCTATTTTAAAATGCTTTTTTTTCATTTTTCCTTGGAATTTACATAGAAAACTCAATTTTGAGGGGGGTTTCTTCTTTGTGTTTTTCCAGAAACTGCCATCTTGACCCTCAAAAATCAATTTTTTTTCCCGAAAAATCATTGCTGCCAGGTTTTTGCCGACTTTAGTGCAAATATACTTGGTACTATTCATCAACTTTTTTTTCAAAAGCGTGACGACCAATTCGAAACTTCCAGGGGTCTTGTGGGTGTATTTTAAGATTGCATTTTCAATTTTGGCAATTTAAAAACCTTCCGATGCCCCATTTCCTTTCTTTGGGCAGTAGCTTGGAACGATTTTTGACCTCTAGACCTAATTTTCTTGAGGGTATTTTGGACCTTTTGCAATGCATTTTTTTGGTTTCCGTTCATGGGTTGGGTAGAAAACTTGATTTTAGGGGGGGTTTCTTCTTTGAGTTTTTCCAGAAAAGTCCGTTTAGATGCCCATTTTTACTCTCAGTTGCAGCAGTAGTGGGTGATGGCACTGTAGCTGTCACGGCCTTCGTCGGGCCGCCGCGACGTTGATTTTGTTTTTGACCTTTCTCCCTCATCCGGACTCCAAATCAAGTGAGTTTTTTTAAAAAATTGATTAATTTTTCATTGTCTTCCCAGTGGTGTGCTCGATAGCACTTGAATCCATTTTTTTGCAAAATAACCATTTTGCCCCTAGGTTCCTTTTTGTCCGTTTTTGAAACGACTCTTCTGCATTGGTTTTCCTTTGGGTTTCATGACCTCATTGAGGGTCACATTGGTATCTTAGAGACGTATTGTATCTTTAGAGACCGTTGTTTCACCTTTCGCTTCCGTATTTCGGATCCGTTATCGGGTCATCTTTTGGTCATCACTGACGCACCGGGTTTACAAAACTTGGGCTGTCACAAGTGGTATCAGAGCTCCTAGGTTCAAAAACCTTAGGATGATGGGTTTTGGGTGCATAGCATGCTTTTGTTAGTGTACTTTGATTTATTAGCATACATTTGATAACATATTTTTGGCATTATAACATGATTACATGTTTCTTGGTGACATACTTGTTATTATGATATGTCTCTATGTTTGTATGCTTATATGTTTAAGAAGTATCCTTGTTTAACATATTGCTTAAGTGCTTACCTGTTTAAACAACGTTCCTTGATTGCCTTATCATGACCGTATGTTACATACCTCATCTTGTTTCATATTTCTTACTTTCATAGTACGAGTTGCATTCGGTCATAATAACTTGTGTTATTGTTGACCTCTTTCATTGCATATGTTTAGCATCATGGTTGTCACACGTGGGGAGTCTTTACGTCAGGGCGTTAAGGAGCAGGTGGATGACACCGAGTTTACGAGGGGTCCAGGGAGGCCTAGGATTCCAGTTCATGGCACGGGTCTAAATCCACCACGAGCTCCGACTTACGAGGAGCAGATTGCACAGGGAGTGGCTCTGGGGATGTCAAAGTCCATTCAGGCGATGTTTCGCCAGCAAATGACGGGGATATAGATTCCAGTACCGGCACCAGCACCGGCACCAGTTGCTAATGAGGCATTGGACTACTTCATGAAGTTATAGAGGGTTAAGATCGACCAGTTTGCAGGGAGTATGGATCCGCTTGCTTCAGAGGCATGGTTTGATCTCATGGTATGCAAGTGCGATAGCATGGCAGTACCTACAGACCGATTGAGGATCTCCTTGACAGCCTCTATGTTCATGGGAGATGCCGATATCTAGTGGAGGTCTATGACCAATATCCACGATGTGGAGGTGATGACTTGGGAGGAGTTCAGGACATTGTTCTTTGGCCGCTTCTTTCCAAGGGCTATGAGGCATGATATGAGAGTGCAGTTTACAGGTCTCTATCAGAGCAGGATGAATGTCATTGAGTATGAGACACGCTTCACTTCTCTTTCCCGCTATGTACTAGAGATGGTAGCCACCGATGAGCTCAGGGCGAAAAAGTTTCAGGATGGGTTACATCTTGATATTAGGCCATGAATTTTAGTGTTGGATCTGAGGAATTATGGGGAGGTAGTACAGAAGGCTATGCTAGTTGAGGCAGAGGACCGAGATCAGCTTAGGACCAAGGGTTCATATAAGCAGCCACGTAGAGAGGCTTCATCAGTATCCGTTAGGGGTCAGTGGAAGAAGGCTAAGGCTGGGGATAGTTCACGCACTCAGGGACAGTCACAGTAGGCTCGGTCTACATCTGCAGGTCTAGTATCTTCGAGGTCAGCCCGGGGAGTCATTTGTCACCACTGTCAGCAGCCGGGGCACATCAAGCCTCGTTGCCCATAGTTGCAGTCTCAGGGCAGTCGTTCTCAGACTAGTAAGTCTTCAGCTTCGACGCAGGGACTTCAGGGGGTTTGCAATTACTGCAAGCAGCCAGGATATTTCAAGAGGGAGTGTCTGCGCCTACAGAACAGGGCACAGAGTGACGCAGGCCCACAGGCCACACCGGCACAGTCGATAGTTGCACAGTCAGGTTTCAGGGTGCCTCAAGCACCACAGCCAGTTGTACCAGTCAGTTCGTATCCGGGTAGGAACCCTACACCTACTGCTTCCGGACATCAGTCAGCTCAGCAGGGCAGTTCACAGCAATCAGGGGCTCAGAGACGAGCTTACGCACTGCCATAGGCCGATACCTCTGCAGAGATTTCTACAATTCGAGGTATCTTTACAATTTTCAGTTCCTAGGCTAGAGTTCTTGTTGACACAGGTGCATCACATTCATTCATATCTGCATCATTTGCACATTCTTTGGGTCTGGAGGTCACACAATGGGATGGTTTCCTTTGTGTTGACACACCAGTTAGTGGTCCAGTGTTTTTGGACCGTGTTTGTTGGGGTTGTGTGATAAGCGCCGAATATTGCATATTCAAGCGCCCTTAGCTGCATTAGTTAAATCCATCTTTTGATTATTCTTTGTAAATTATCTTTATTTGCACACTTTTATTTATTTTCAGGTTTATTGGCCAAAAAGGAGCAAAAATGGTGTTTTATCAAATCTTTGAATAGCAATGTGCTCAAGGGTAAGTTCTGGCAGCAGCGAAATCTGACTTTGCTTGCCATTTTTAACCAATTAAACTCGAGAACTGGACTTCCATTTAAACATGACATATTTAGAGCTTCAATTTAACTTTCAAAATCTTCAAACAGTTCATCATTTGGAGTTCGGAGCAAAAAGTTATGGCTGTTCTACCAAAGTTGTGGAAAGTAGGTTAAGAGGAAGGAGCTCACTGGACTAACTTTGAGCACTCGAAGTCCTTAGTTCGAGGGCTCGAAGTGCTAGTTTGAGCACTCGAAGTCCTTAGTTCGAGTGCTCGAACTCCGGGTAGTTTCCTCTCTGAGAACCATCACTTCAGCCCACTTGCACCTTGTTTCTCTCATCTCTAATTTTCATCTTTATGGGTTGGTTGGAGATATCTTTTGGTGGGTTTCTGTGCCTTGTTTGGTGGAGGGAGATGTCTATACAAAGGAGGGGAACCACACAAACAAGATATCTTTCATCTTTGCAAGATTAGTGGGGAGAGAAAGAGGAGGAGAAGATAGAGTTCTTGAAGCCAAGGAAAGGGAGCTCGAAAATGGAGGTTCCAACCAAGCTTCTTCCTTCTTCTAAGGCTCCCATGGGTAACTAAACCTCCTTCTAGGGAGGTGATGAAGCCCCTCCCTTGTAAGCATGTATTAGTATAGTTCTATTTTGGGGATTGCAATGTATAATCTTTGGTCTTTTCATGGTCTAGAGCATTTTGCCTTTTGTAATGGAACTTCATGGATGTAAATGATTAATGTTGAGTCAATTATCTATCTTTAATGGTTTATTCTTTTAATCATGTTGCTTGCACTCTCATGGTGACAATGGTAGTGAGATCATGAAATGGTTTAATGGCAAGTTGATAAGGACTTTGATAGATCATTGCTTAGGTGAAACCTTTGATGATTTATGCTTATTTCTTGCCTTCATGTGCTTCATCATTTTATCTAGGGCTTGATAGTTTTTTATTCAAGTAAATATGGTTAAGCTACACCCTAGTTAGGTAGTTTAAACATGTTAACCTTTGATGGATTATGCTTGCTTTAGATTTAATGAATTTCTTGAGGATATAATAGCAACCAAGTGTGCTATGTATCATGACTATATATATATATTGTTTTCCCCCAATTTAGATCTAATCTAGCATGTGTATACGGATGGAGGCGGATTCACTTCCCTAGTCCTTTTTACTTGTATTTCATCTCCCTTCAACCAACAAATCCTCTATGAACACCTCTATCATTCTAAAAAGACTCTAGACATTTAGGTTGCCATAGATTAGCGCAGTGCCAGTGGTTCGACTTACCCGACCAATAGACCTATTTTGCAATGATTCGTGCTATTGCGAAGGTTGATTTATAATTGTAATCGACTCAACCGATCAATTTTTGGCGCCGTTGCCGGGGACTGCAAACGGTTTAGCAACCGAAGTTTTAGGGTTAATTTTAGTGTGATTGTTAATATTGTGATTTGTGAATATTTCTTGTGCGGTTTTGACCATCTTTGTGTTTTAAGTGTTTGTGAGATTCTAGGAACTCGGGGCTCACTAAGGCAACGCTAGCAAATTTGTAAGTCTAGGGAACTCCAGGTAAGTTTCTTGACCTTCTAGTTTCGAATTTGCAATATATTGTGCATGTGTTAACCTTAGTGATAATTTAGTTTTAAAGCCCTTGTTGAGGCTTTTATCTTGTTTAAATTTCGTGTACAAGCATCGGTCCTTATCGTGGCCATTTAAATTCTGTCTTGATAATTGAGGAGAATGGGAACATGATATGTGGAGTTGGGAATGATGAATAGTAGTATTGATAGCACTATATATTGTTGATGTTTGGCCGTAGATCGCTCTCCCTACCAACTCTTGACTCGCGAGTTCACATAAATTCACTTGAAAGAATGCTTAGACGAAACCTTAGGGAATCTTCTAGTGTAAGAGAGCTTGAAACTGAATTTAACACAATGGTTGAAAATGTAGGATATGTTAGAAATGAGGGGATTAGGGCCGAAATTCCAAATGAAGAGCCACTGACTCTCAGGGACCATTTCATCCCTACTACATATGCTTCACCTTCATGCATAGTGATGCCAAACATTGATGCGGCTCAATATGAGATCAAATCAAGTACCATTTAAATGCTTCCATCTTTCCATGGCCTTGATAATGAAGATCCGTATAAGCATCTTGATGAATTCCTTGAAATCTGTTCGACCATCCGGTTGAGAGGTTTTCCTGAGAATACACTCCTTCTGCATCTTTTCCCATTTTCTTTAAAAGATAGAGCAAAGTATTGGTTAAACTCACTCACTCCAAATTCTATCACTTCTTGGGCTCAATTACAGCAAGAATTCCTTAAGAAGTATTATCCGGTGAGTAAAACCAACCAAATGAGGCGTTCCATTCTTAGCTTTTCTCAAATGGATGGAGAACAACTCTACGAGACTTGGGAAAGGCTACAAGACCTTCTTAGAAAATGTCTGCATCATTTGATTCCAAAATGGCAATTAGTGCAAGCTTTCTATGCTGGCTTAACCGAACCCCATAGATTCATGGTTGACTCTTCTTGTGGCGGGATGTTCATGTCCAAGAATGCAGATGAGGCTTGGACCCTACTAGAGAATTTAAGTGAAAATTCACTTCAACATAATTCTCGTAGGGCTCCGACCTCAACCAATGCAAAGAACACCAACCCGTGTCAACTAAAATCAATAAGGGAGGAATCATCCCAAGTGGATGCCATAGCTCATAAATTCTATCAATTGATGGCACCACATCTCTCTCCTTCATTATCTTAAAATTCGGCAAGTTCGGTATGCTCATCATGTACTAGTCCATTTCATCTCACGGAAGATTGCCCCACACCGGAGCAATATTCCAATCCAAATAAAGAGTAAGCTAATGCCATGTTCTCAAGATCCAGGAATAATCCCTTCCAATACCTACAATCCGGGATGGCGAGATCACCCTAATTTTTCGTGGCGACAACAAGCCCCACAAAATTCCCAATTCCAAAATCAAGGGCATCAAAATCAGCCCCCTCCTCAATTTCAAAATAGGCAATTTCCAGCCTCCTCAAGCTACCGTCCTCCGTATAATCCAAATGTCTCTAATCAACCTCCGGTCTACCCAACTGATGAAATTGTGGCTGTAAACAAGCAAATGATGGAGTCATTAAACAAGCAAATCATAGACTCCAACAAGCAACTCTTAACATCTTTGCAACCTACTCTTCAAATGGTTCATTCTCATACTCAATCCATAGCTAAGCTCGAGAATCAAGTGGGCCAAATAGCTAACTCTATGAACCAATTGCTTCAAAAGGACAAGGGTAAGCTTCCTGCTTAACCATTTGAAAATCCTAGAGGGATGCATGCGATTGATGAAACCCTTCCATCGAGTGGGCCGAGTCATGAGCATGTTCAAGCAATTACCAACCTTAGGAGTGGTAGAGTGGTTGACAACAAGGTTGGTGGAGACAAAAATGGAGAAGAACCTCCTTTGAGAAATCCAAATTCGAGCTCTTCCAATCAAATTCCAAGCTCTTCTTGTCCAAATACCATTCACAGAAATTCCACACATGTTAACCCAAATGTGGAAACTTCTTATGAGCCAAAAGCTCCATTTCCGCAACGTCTTCAAGAGTCAACACACATTGGGAACAAGAATTGTAAAATTCAAGACATGTGGGAAGTTTTCAAGCAAGTGAAGATCAACTTGCCCCTCTTGGATGCTATCAAGAAAATTCCTCCCTATGCGAAATTTCTTAAAGACTTGTGTACTCAAAAGCGCACTTCTAAAAGTCATTTACCAAAGAAAGTGAGGTTAACTGAAAATGTTAGTGCTATCATTCAGCACAACACTCCTCCAAAGTATAAGGATCCGGGTGCCCCCACAATCTCTTGTGTCATTGGTGACAACAAAATCGAGAGGGCCCTCCTTAACTTAGGAGCTAGTGTGAATTTAATTCCATACTCAGTTTACTTACAGCTTGGCCTGGGAGATTTAAAGCCGACTTCCGTGGTTTTGTAACTTGCCGATAGATCGGTCAAGCATCCACGAGGCATTCTTGAGGATGTTATCATCCAAGTGGACAAATTCTACTTCCCGGTAGACTTTGTGGTTCTTGACACGGAACCGGTCCACGATCTAAAAAAGCATATTCCAGTGATCCTTGGTAGGCCATTCTTAGCTACGGCTAATGCATCAAATAATTGCCGAACCGGGGTGATGGACATTGCTTTTGGAAACATACAAGTCAAACTCCATATCTTTCATGTAACTCAACATCCTTCCAATGAGGATGATTGTTTTCTTGTTGATGTCATTGATGAAGTAGTTGAAGAATCTCTTCCCTTCATTCTAAGCAAGGACCCCCTTGAGACTTGCATGTCTCATTTTGACTTCTTAAACTTTGATATTGACCAATCCATCCAAGAAGTTAATTCTCTGCTTGATGTCGACGCTATCATGGATTTTCCCCCTTGGAAAATTCCAAGAGAGTCGCTTCCTCAGCTGTCCACTACTCCTCCGGTTCCATCTTTGAAATCTCCACCGCTACTTGGCTTAAGCCGCTCCCGGCCTATCTCAAGTATGTATTCCTTAGTTCAAATCAAACTCTCCTGGTCATCATTGCATCAGATCTTCTAAAGGACCAAGAAACCAACCTTTTAGCGGTGCTACAAGAGCATAAAGAAGCTATTGGTTGGGCAGTGGCTGACTTGAAGGGAATTGACCCCTCCATCTGTATGCACCGCATTTATATGGAGGATGATGCAAAGCCTACTAGAGAGGTTCAGCGCCAGTTAAATCCTAACATAAAAGAAGTGGTAATGAAGGAAGTAATAAAATTGTTAGATGTAGGAATCATCTACCCTATCTCTGATAGCAAGTGGGTAAGCCCCACACAAGTTGTTCCCAAGAAATCCGGTCTCACCATTGTTGAAAATTCAGCGGGTGAGCTCATGCCACAACGAACCACCATCGGGTGGCGTGTGTGTATTGATTACCGAAAGCTCAACTCGTTAACTAGGAAAGATCATTTTCCATTACCATTTATTGATCAAATCCTAGAAAGGCTAGCCGGCCAAAGCTACTATTGTTTTCTCGACGGTTATTCCGGCTATAACCAAGTGGCAATCGCCCCTCAAGATCAAGAGAAAACAACATTCACATGTCCCTTTGGAACTTTTGCATATCAACGCATGCCTTTTGGGCTATGCAATGCTCCTGCAATGTTTCAAAGATGTATGATGTCCATATTTTTCGATATGGTTGAAAAATTCTTGGAAGTTTTCATGGACGATTTTTCTGTCTTTGGCTCCTCCTTTGATTCTTGTCTCAAGAACTTATCTCTTGTACTCCAAAGATGTAAGGAAACAAATCTAATTCTAAGCTGGGAGAAAAGCCATTTCATGGTCCAAGAAGGCATTGTTCTAGGTCATGTCATCTCTAAACGGGGAATCGAGGTGGACAAGGCAAAAGTTGAGTTAATTTCTAATCTTCCTCCTCCGAATTTCGTCCGTCAAATCCATTCTTTTCTTGGCCATGCTGGTTTTTATCGCTGCTTCATCAAAGACTTTAGCAAAGTCTCAAGGCCCTTGTGCAATCTCTTAGCCAAGGATGTTCCATTCGATTTTGATGAAGCTTGTACGGAAGCTTTCATTAAACTTCGCACTCTCCTCTCATCTGCCCCAATAATGAAACCGCCTAATTGGTCTCTTCCTTTTGAGATCATGTGTGATGCATCCGACTATGCATTAGGCGCGGTTTTGGGCCAACGTATGGACAAGGTCCCATACGTCATTTACTACGCTAGTCGAACTCTTTCTGATGCTCAATTAAATTACACAACTACTGAAAAAGAGTTGCTAGTTGTAGTTTATGCCTTGGATAAATTCTGCTCCTATCTTCTAGGTTCCAAGGTCATAGTTTTCTCGGATCATGCCGCCCTTCGGCATTTGCTATCAAAAAAAGAGACCAAACCCCGCTTGATTCGATGGATACTCTTACTTCAAGAGTTCGACATTGAAATTCGGGATAAAAAAGGGGCAGACAATGTTGTCGCCGATCATCTCTCTCGCTTACTCATTGAAAAATCGTCCGATTTCGCTGTTGTCCGTGATTCTTTTCTGGATGAGAAACTCTTCCAGATTTCCCATGCAAATCTTCCATGGTTTGCGGATATTGTTAACTACCTTGCGGTAGGTAAAATTCCAACTCATTGGTCCAAACAAGAGAAGGACCGGTTCTTTTCCCAAGTCAAACATTTCTTTTGGGAAGATCTGGAGCTATTCAAATACTGCCCAGACCAAATAATCCAGCGATGTATTCCCGAAGTTGAGACTACAAGCATTCTCAATTTCTCTCATACTCTTGCTTGTGGAGGCCATTTCAGTGCTAAAAAGACCGCTCATAAAGTTCTTCAAAGTGGATTCTATTGGCCCTCCTTGTTCCGAGATGCATACAATTTCTGTAAATCATCTGAAAGATGCCAAAGGCTCGGATCCATGTCCCAAAGAGACATGATGCCCCTCAATTCCATATTAATAATTGAAATTTTTGATGTGTGGGGAATCGACTTCATGGGACCATTTCCATCTTCTTATGGGTACGAGTACATCCTTGTAGCGGTGGATTATGTTTCCAAATGGGTGGAAGCCGCGGCCACCAGAACCAGTGATCATAAAGTTGTGATCGAGTTCATTCAATCTAACATCTTTAGTCATTTTGGTACGCCCCGAGCAATCATCAGCGATGGCGGATCACATTTCAGAAATCGTTATCTTAAATCCGTCCTTTCTAAGTATTCCGTCATCCATAAGGTTGCTACACCTTACCATCCTTAAACGAGTGGTCAAGTAGAGATGTCTAACCAGCAGATAAAGCACATTTTGGAAAAAATAGTTCGACCGGACCGCAAGGATTGGTCACTATGACTAGACGATGCACTTTGGGCTTACCGGACAGCTTATAAGACACCCATTGGCATGTCGCCATATCGACTTATCTTTGGCAAAGCGTGTCATCTTCCAGTAGAATTAGAGCACCGTGCTTTTTGGGCCATAAAAAGCCTAAATTTTGATCTCAAACAGGCTGGCTTTAATCGTGTTTTGCAACTGAATGAACTTGAGGAAATCCGAAATGATGCATACGAAAATGCCAAAATCTATAAGGCAAAGACTAAAGCTTTTCATGACAAGCACATTGTTAACAAGTCTTTCGCCCCAGGACAAAAGGTTTGGCTTTTCAATTCCCGCTTGAAACTTTTTCCCGGTAAACTCCAGTCAAGATGGGATGGTCTATACATCGTCACTACTGTCTTCCCTCATGGAGCAATCGAACTCCAAGATCCGGCAAGAGGATCGCTCTTTAAAGTTAATGGCCAACGGCTTAAGCCTTGCATTGACGGCATAGTCCCAACCCGAAAAATTGAGGAAGTCCTCTTGACAGACCCAATTTACGAGGATTGATGCCTGTTCTAGCTTCGTCTAGCTATCGACTTTAAATTTAGCACAGCAAGAGAAGCAATTCTTTCTATTTCCAGACTTCTCTACATTTTCATTGCCTGGGCTTTGAAATTTTCTGGGAAATTCATAAGGAAAGCCAAAATTTAACCTTATCTGGAATTATCTTAAATTGTGTCCAACAATTCAAATTGATTCTCTTAGGCCTTCTACAACCCTTGTTTTCATACTTGGAAATTTTTAGCTTCATCCGGTAATTTTATTGGATCGTTGGAATGCTTCACATGTGTATGACCTCTATTTTTTTTAATGCATTATTGGAAAATTTTCTCTAAATTCCATTCATGCATTGAAGAGATGTTGGCTAATTGGCAATTTCAGTCATTTCACCCAAGCTTTGCTCACCAGTCAAATTTTGAGCACTCAAAGTCCAACCTTCGAGCACTTGAAACTTTCATTTTTCAGTGAAGAGCCTACTGTCTGAAGTTCGAGCGCTCGGAGTGCACACTTCGAGCACTCGAAAGTCCATCGAAACTCACTGCCTTAAGTTCGAGCGCTCGAAGGCCTAACTTCGACGCTCGAACCCCCCCTCCCCAGTTTTTAAATCTAATCCCCCCCTCTCCCGCGTCTTTCTAGCTCCCTAACCCACGACCTCCTCCCTCCATTTCCACCTTTTCTCTCTCCCATTACTTCTCTCCTACCTCCCCCACTCCCTCCATCACCCACAACCACAACCTTTCCACCTTTCTCTCTTCCTCCATTAACTTCTTTCCCCCCCACTCTCTCTATCACCCACAACCTCCACCTTTCCACCTTCCTCTCTTCCTCCATTAACTCCTACCCACATCCCACTTCTCTCCTTCTTCTTCATCCATCCCTTTATATATGACCGTCACCCCCATTATTCCTCCTCATTCCACCGGTGCCTTTCTCTACTCTTCTTCCAAGGTATGTCGCTTCCCTCTTTCTCTTCAATCTCTGTGTTTTCTTATTAGAATTGAGGAGTATGGGCATAAAATCTTTAGAGTTTAATTGTGCTTGTTGCTATGCTCTATCATAGAGAGCATTGTGTCTGAAATTTTTTGGGTTTCTTTATAGATTCTTCTCATTCTCACATCTTTTCTTTCTTTATGCATACCAGGTGTTCGCTGAAATTCCCCAACCAAGTTTGCCTCTCCACATATCTCGTGCAGGCCCTTCCCGTCGTCCTAGACCCTCTGAGGATGTTCCTGTCGTTCCTTATGAACAGCCCCAAGCCCCTTGGCTCGACAAAGAGC
Organism: Cornus florida; assembly: GCF_030987335.1. Taxonomy (NCBI): domain Eukaryota; kingdom Viridiplantae; phylum Streptophyta; class Magnoliopsida; order Cornales; family Cornaceae; genus Cornus; species Cornus florida. The sequence goes on along the minus strand of NW_026775573.1, from coordinate 77,876,571 downwards.
TCAATTATGAGCTTCTCTTCCCGCTCACGGGTGTCTTTGACACTCATCCCACCACTTCATGGGCTATCGCGGAGCTAGTTAACCGGCGTCTTCAACACATTTGCCAACCTGTTTCCAAGGTCACCTACCCCCGTGTGGTGCGGCTCTTCTTCCAGAATCTTAATTGCCCTGAAGAGCCGCCGGTCACTCTCACCACATCTATTGATGGCATCCCTTTTTCCTTCACTCTTGCGGACATGGTGGCAGTCTCTGGCTGTCCTCTGGAGTGCCCCGATGACATTGTCAATCGTGAGAATCTCCCTTTATATGAGGAACCGGATACTTTAACTGTGGACCAGGTTGTCGCTGCCATTTGCAACGTGGACGACCCTCATCGCCCTCGGAGCTTTACCCTCAAATCCACCCTTCCGAAGCGAGTTTGGTTCTTTAACTCCGTTCTCAAGCATAATGTTTACCTTTTGGCACACAGCACCGAGCGCCGAGGCCTGATGTTGTAAGCCTTGTATGCCATGGACCAAGGCAAATGGTTCTCTATCCTAGAACTCATTTGGGACACATTTATGCGGTTTTGGGACGAGTGTATCAACGCACGGCAGCAGCGTCTTAAAAATCGGCCTTTGCCGTTACCATTCTTTGTTATGAGCTCTTAAAGTACAAGGGCTTCATGGTTCCTCCTCATGAACCAAGGGGCAAAAAGATTCAAAATTTTACTCTCTGCCGGTGGACCAATGTTCTAAGCCATTCTCGGAACCCTCGGCTCACTGCTCCTCCTTTGCCCCATTCTCCATCTCCTCCTTTTTCTGAGGATAACCCCATGGCGGAGGACGCTGCAAGGGACGAGCCTCCGGTTGATCTTCCACCTAACCAAGCCTTCTTCCGGGCTAGTCTTGCCCGTCTTCATGAGCGGATGGATCGTTTTGAGCTTTCTTTACCCGACTACACTCGGACTGTGCGGGAGGACTACTTCCGTGCCGAAGAAGACCGTCGCCTTGCTGCCGACGACCGCCGTGTTGTGATCGGTTGATCAACTATACATCAACCTTCGCAATAGCACGAATCATTGTAAAATAGGGCTATTGGTCGGGTAAGTCGAACCACTGGGACTGCGCTAGTTTAAGGCAACCTAAGCGTCTAGAATCGTTTTAGAATGATAAGGGGGAATAGGGTGTTTGCTTGGTTTGTCACTAAAGCTATGAAATTAAGATGCATAAAATAGAACTTGTAAGAATTTAAAAGAGATAAAATGTCGGTAAAAGAGACTAGGGAAGTAACTTCACCACCTACAATATAAACATGCTAGAATATGATTCATTCGGGGAAAAACAACATAAATATGTGGCTATGATAAGTAGTTACTCATGGTTACTACATTACCTTCAAAGGATTCATGGAATCAATAGGCAAGAACAATTTATCAAAGATTTTACATGCTCAATTACCTAAACTAAAGTGTAATTTAAGACATGTTCACTAAGCTAGAAATTGTCAAACCATCAATCACATGATAAGAGCACATGAAGCTAAGAATTAAGAATAAGCCATCAAGGGAAGAACCTAAGCTATGGCCTATCAAATCTCTCAACAACATGCCATTAAAACCATTCCAAAAATCTCATCTTCATTGTCACCATGAAAATGTAAACCATACAACCATGAAAACATACATTCTAAGACAAGAAAGTAGGTCCAACATGATCATTAAATCAAAATCAATTCATTACATCAAGTAAGAGTTCTAGATTATGGAATCACCACAAAAATACATTATTTTTCCCAAACTAGAATCAAAAGTAAAGCATGCTTACAATGAGGGGTTCCATTACCTCCCTAGAGGAGGAGTTAGTTACACATGGGAGCCTTAGAATGAAGAAGAACCATGGATCCTCCTTCCATTTTCGAGCTCCCCTTTCTTGCTCCAAGAACTCTCCTTCCTTTGCTCTCTTCTCTCTCCTCTAATCTTGTAGAATGAAGCTTTCCCCTATTGTGTGGCTCATATCCCTCTTATCTACCACCAAAAGGCCACCAACCAACATCTCCAACCACTTCATTAAAGAGGAAAGTAAAATGAAGAAACCAAGGTGCAAGTGGACTGAAATGAGCCATTTCCGAAGGGCATTCTGGCCAAAATTCGAGCACTCTAAGCAAGGCCTCGAGCACTCGAATTTAGTGTAAAAATGCCCATGCTTCACTTGCTCCGCCCAGACCTACTTTGGTTAAACAGCCATAACTTTGCGCTCCGAACTCCGAATGATGAACCGTTTGAAGATTTAGAAAGCTAATTCAGAGCTCTAAATATTTTATGTTTAGTGGAGATCCAATTCTCAAGGATGGTTGGTCGAAAATGAAGATCAAGGCAGAATTTCATTGCTGCCAGGCAGTTCTGCGCACCTCTGGTAACAAGGCTATAAGTCTCTGCTCCGAGCTCCGAATGACAAACCGTTTGAAGATTTGGGAAGATAATTCAGAGCTCTAAATCTTTCATGTTATGAGGGAAGTCCAGTTCTCGAGTTTGGAAGGTCAAATTGGCAAGCAAAGTCCAGGTTCTACTGCTGCCAGAATTCAGCATTGGCACCTTTTGTTGCTCAAGATTCCACAAGGCCTTATTCTTGTTCCATTTTGGCCAATGAACCTGAAAATGTATAAAAACATAGAAATGAAGATAATCTACATAAATTAACATACAACGGACTTTACTAATGCAATTTAGGGCGCTTGAATATATAATATTCGGCGCTTATCATGTTGCAGCGGAGGACCGTCGCATGGCACAAGAGGACCGGCGTGAGACTCAATCCCTCCTCAATGCCATCCTCACCCATTTTCCCCCAGCCCCGTAGATAGCTGCCAGTGTTGGACTTTTTCATTTTGTTTCGTAATTGTGTATGTTTCCTTTCTGTTTTTCTTTTACTTTTCAACTTTAGGATTGTGCTATGCATAAGTTGCTCTAGTTCAACATGTTTGCCTCTCAGTTCCTTTTGTAATCATGTTTTTATGAATAAAGATCCTTTAGCATTTCTGTTATCTTCTTTTTCGCCATTTTCTGTCCATATTTTACTGTTTGTTACTATTTTTGTCGTTGTTCTTTTTTTTTCTTCATGTCCCAGTACAGGTGGCCCATTTCAAGTTTGGGGGACGCATTTTGCGCTTTTTATTTATAGCAGGAAACCTTGGCCTTCGTCGCTCCACTGGGTATTTTTGTTCCTTTTATCCCCTTTGCCCTTTTCTTTTTTCGATCTTTGTCTCCCACATTGAGGACAATGTGTCCTTCCAATTTGGGGGTGCAATTTGCATTGTTGGTTCCATATATTTGCTAAGCAATGACAGTATAATTTGAAACTGGGCGGAGATAAAGCATATGTTTAATACCGTGGATAAGGAAGCAATTGTGAATTTTTGAAAATAAAGAAAAAAATGTGATTTTAAAATGATCATGTGGATTCAAATTAGTCTGTATAAATATCTCAATTAGATTCTCGTTGGATTTTCCACTCTTTTATGCTTCACAATGCACAGATGCACATTGGAAACTTAACCGTGAGGCATGTAACTTGATTAACCGTGATCTTGACCTAGTCAATCTGAATTGATGAACCTAATAGATGGATACCTGTGGTGTGAAAAAAAAAATTATATATATATATATATATATATATATATATATATATATAAATTTGACCAGTTTGAGTTTGTAACCTTTCCAACTTGAGTTATTAAGCCCTAGGAGTGCCTCTACACTCAACACCCTGAAGCCATCTGGTTTGGGAGTTGTTGGCCTAACGCTTGTTATATGGGTTGGTCAGAAAGCTTAAAAGACTTAGACATTGCACGGTCATTCAAAAATATTTTTATTAAACATAGTTCATTGGAGTTCGTAGCCTTACCAATTCGAGCTATTAAGCCCTAGGAGTGTCTCTACACTCAGCACCCTAAAGCCATCTGGTTTGGGAGTTGTTGGCCTAACGCTTGCTATACGGGTTGGTTAGAAAGCTTAAAGGATTTCAGCATTGCACAACCATTTTATGTATCATTTTCGAGTTAAAATAAACTGTCAACAAGCAACAAAGTTGTTTGTAATTTAATTCATGCCTTAGGGACTTCATTTAAAAGGGAATTCAACGATTTGAAGACTTGTGTCTTGGAACTGGAAAAAGAAAGTAAAAGCTGCATGTTGTGAATCCAATCCACTTTCACTGAAGCTAGAGTTGATTTCCAGTCAAGCGATGACAATTGAGTATTTATATAGACTAGGATGTTGATGCGTGTTTATGGAAATGTGTTTAACCAATTCTTTTTTGTATCAATGCTTCATATATGCAAGGTAGACTCCTCAATGACCCCGTCTCCAATCCTGTGTCTGTTTCGAGTTATATTCGAGCTATGTATATATTTCGTTTTGCCATAGTTGATTTTATGGTAGCATTTCCATTGTTGTCATTTCATTGAGTTTTTCATTTTAGTTTTGCTAAGGGACTAGCAAAATATAAGTTTGAGGGTGTGATAAGCGCCGAATATTGCATATTCTAGCGCCCTTAGCTGCATTAGTTAAATCCATCTTTTGATTATTCTTTGTAAATTATCTTTATTTGCACACTTTTATTTATTTTCAGGTTCATTGGCCAAAAAGGAGCAAAAATGGTGTTTTATCAAATCTTTGAATAGCAATGTGCTCAAGGCTAAGTTTTGGCAACAGCGGAATCTGACTTTGCTCACCATTTTTGACCGATTAAACTCGAGAACTGGACTTCCATTTAAACATGACATATTTAGAGCTTTGATTTAACTTCCAAAATCTTCAAACGGTTCATCATTTGGAGTTCGGAGAAAAAAGTTATGGTTGTTCTACCAAAGTTGTGCAAAGCAGGTTAAGAGGAAGGAGCTCACTGAACTAACTTCGAGCACTCGAAGTCCTTAGTTCGAGCGCTCGAAGTGCTAGTTCGAGCGCTCGAAGTCCTTAGTTCGAGCGCTTGAACTCCGGGCAGTTTCTTCTCCGAGAACTATCACTTCAGCCCACTTTCACCTTGTTTCTCTCATCTCTAATTTTCATCTTTTTAGGTTGGTTGGAGATGTCTTTTGGTGGGTTTCTGTGCCTTGTTTGGTGGAGGGAGATGTCTATACAAAGGAGGGGAACCACACAAACAAGATATCTTTCATCTTTGCAAGATTAGTGGGGAGAAAAAGACGAGGAGAAGATAGAGTTCTTGAAGCCAGGGAAAGGGAGCTCAAAAATGGAGGTTCCAACCAAGCTTCTTCCTTCTTCTAAGGCTCCCATGGGTAACTAAACCTCCTTCTAGGGAGGTGATGAAGCCCCTCCCTTGTAAGCATGTATTAGTATAGTTCTATTTTGGGGATTGCAATGTATAATCTTTGGTCTTTTCATGGTCTAGAGCATTTTGCCTTTTATAATGGAACTTCATGGATGTAAATGATTAATATTGAGTCAATTATCTATCTTTGATGGTTTATTCTTTTAATCATGTTGTTTGCACTCTCATGGTGACAATGGTAGTGAGATCATGAAATGGTTTAATGGTATGTTGATAAGGACTTTGATAGATCATTGCTTAGGTGAAACCTTTGATGATTTATGCTTATTTCTTGCCTTCATGTGCTTCATCATTTTATCTAGGGCTTGATAGTTTTTCATTCAAGTAAATGTGGTTAAGCTACACCTTAGTTAGGTAGTCTAAACATGTTAACCTTTGATGGATTATGCTTGCTTCAGATTTAATGAATTTCTTGAGGATATTATAGCAACCAAGTGTGCAATGTATCATGACTATATATATATATATTGTTTTCCCCCAATTTAGCTCTAATCTAGCATGTGTATAGGGATGGAGGCGGATTCACTTCCCTAGTCCTTTTTACTTGTATTTCATCTCCCTTCAACTCTTGCAAACTTTTACTTTATGCACTTTAATTTCATAGCTTAATTGACAACCAACAAATCCTCTATGAACACCTCTATCATTCTAAAAAGACTCTAGACATTTAGGTTGCCATAGATTAGCGCAGTCCCAGTGGTTCGACTTACCCGACCAATAGCCCTATTTTATAATGATTCGTGCTATTGCGAAGGTTGATTTATAATTGTAATCGACTCAACCGATCATTATACTATCGAGATAGCTCGACGGATGTTGGAGTTTGATTTTGTTGTTTTCGACATGACGGGTTTTAACGTCATTCTTGGGATGGACTGGTTGTCTTTCTTTCGTGTCACGATTGATTGCTTCCGTGGGCGAGTGTCTGTTTGCACTCCCGTGGGGGATTGTTTTCACTTCGTGGGAGATCGGAGCGATTCCCACCCGACGATGATTTTCAGTATCGGTGACTGGAGTCGCCACAGGTCTTACTTGGATAGCCTGTTAGTTGACTAGGGTAGCAGTCTGGGCCGTGTTTTTCCGACAGTTGTAGACGAGTTTCTGGATGTCTTCCAGGAGGAGTTGACCCTCCTCTTCGGGACGTTGTCTTTGCCATCGATGTCATTCCCAGTACTACACCTATTTCTATGGCACCGTACCGTATGGCACCGGCAGAGCTTGATGAGCTGAAAGCTCAATTGGATGATTTGAAAGCTAAGGGCTTTATTCATCCTAGTGCTTCACCCTAGGGAGCACCGGTTCTTTTTGCGAAGAAGAAGGATGGGTCTTTAAGACTTTGCATCGATTATCGCAAGTTGAACCATGTCACAATCAAGAACAGGTATCCTTTGCCTAGGATTGATGACTTATTTGATCAGTTGAAGGGAGCAACATGCTTTTCGAATATTGATCTGAGATCGTCTTACTATCAGTTGAGGGTTAAGGATGAGGATATATCCAAGACCGCTTTCTGCATACGGTATGGCCATTAAGAGTTTCTAGTGATGCCATTTGGTTTGACCAATGCTCCAGCAGCTTTTATGGACTTAATGAACCGTGTATTTAGTAACCATCTTGATCAGTTCGTTGTAGTCTTTGTTGATGACATTCTTGTATACTCAGCTTCGGTGGAGGAGCATGAGTATCATTTGAGGACAGTGTTGCAGATCCTTAGGGATAATCGATTATACGCCAAGTTCGAGAAATGCGAATTTTGGCTACCAGAAGTGAAGTTCCTTGGACATGTTGTGTCAAGGGGCGGTGTTGTAGTGGATCCAACGAAGATTGAGTCAGTGATGGATTGGGAGCGTCCAAAGACAGTGTTTGAGATTCGAAGTTTTCTTAGCCTAGCCGGCTATTACCGGAGATTTGTTCGGGATTTCTCTCGTTTAGCAGCACCTATGACTCGATTTACCCGTAAGGGGGTCAAGTTTGTATGGAACGAGGCATGTGAGTTTGCTTTTTAGGAGTTGAAGGTTAGGTTGACATCGGCTCCAGTTTTGATCATTCCTGAACGTGGTTTAGGTTATGTGATCTTTTGTGATGTTTCACGAGAAGGTTTGGGTTGTGTCTTGATGCAGATAGAGCGGGTGGTTACTTATGGGTCTCGACAGTTGAAGACTCACGAGTTGAACTATCCAACACATGATTTGGAGTTAGCAGCAGTTATCTTTGCCCTGAAGGGGTGGAGACACTATTTGTACGGGGAGAAGTTTGAAGTTTTCTCCGACCACAAGAGTCTTAAGTATCTCTTCTCTTAGAAGGATTTGAACTTGAGACAACGCAGATGGGTTGAGTTTATAGAGGATTACGATTTTGAATTACAGTATCACCCGGGTAAGGCTAATGTGGTGGCCGATACATTGAGTAGGAAGTCATGGGGAACTCTTGCTAGCATTTCCCTTCATAGATGGAAGATGCTAGAAGAACTTGCTGATCTTGGTTTGTAGTGTTATGAGGATGTTTCACTGGCTATTTTGTTTAGCCTTGTGGCTCAACCGGCACTTGTTAGCAGAGTTATTGAGGCACAGTTGGAGGATGGGGAGATGAAGGCCATCCATGTTCGGATTTTAGGCGGCGAAAATGTAAAGGGTTGGACCTTACATTCAGACGGTGGTCTCAGGTACAAGGGGATGATGTTTGTTCCATTATCTTGTCGTGAGGACGTTCTTCGAGATTTCCACCACTCTAGGCTCGTAGTTCATCCTGGTGGTACAAAGATATATCACAATCTGCGATAATAGTTTTGGTGGCAGGGCATGAAACGGGATGTTTCACAATTCGTGGCTCGATGCCTTACTTTTCAACAAGTGAAGGCAGAGCAGCGACCGGTAGGATTGTTGCAACCATTACCAGTAACTGAGTGGAAATGGGAGCATATCACTATGGATTTCGTGATGGGACTTCTGAGGCCTCAGGCAGGGAATGATGCCGTTTGGGTCATAGTTGACAGGTTGACTAAGACGGCTCACTTCTTACCAATGGCAATGATAGATAGTGCAGAGAGACTGAGTGGACTGTATGTGAGATAGATTGTCAAGCTTCACGGGGTTCCTGTATCCATTGTTTCGGATAGGGATCCGTGGTTCACCTTTTACTTTTGGCAGAGTTTTCAGGAGGCTCTTGACACGGGGCTTCATTTTAGTACGGCATTCCATCCTCAGACTGATGGACAGTCGGAACGCACCATTCAGGTATTAGAGGATATGTTGTGGGCTTGTATCTTGGATTTTGGGGGTAGTTGGGAGGACTACTTGCCTTTGGTTGAGTTTGCCTACAATAACAGTTACCAGGCCAGTATTGGCATGGCACCTTTTGAGGCGTTGTATGGCAGACCTTGCAGATCTCCAATTTGTTGGACTGAGGTCGGTGACACTGTTACCTTGGGTCCCGACATTGTTATTCAGACTACAGAGAAGATCAAGTTGATTCGACAGCGATTGGCTACCGCACAGAGTAGACAGAAGAGTTACGCTGACAGGAGGAGGCAATCATTGTCTTTTAAGGTAGGGGATCATGTCTTTCTTAAGATTTCTCCGAGTAAGGGGCTCCTGAGATTTCAGTAGACTGGCAAGTTGTCGCCTAGGTTTATCGGACCATTAGAGATTTTGGAGTGCGTCGGTGAAGTTGCTTATCATTTGGCATTGCTGCCAAACCTAGATAGGGTTCACGATGTCTTTCATGTCTTTATGTTGAGGAAGTACGAGCCGGACCCATCTCATGTTCTGCGGTGGACTGATGTGGTTGTTGATGAGGATGTGACCTACGAGGAAGGTTCGGTCTAGATTTTTTGATTCACGGGAGCAGGTCTTGCGGACCAAGACCGTTCCATTGGTTAAGGTCTTGTGGAGACATCATGGTGTTGAGGAGGCTACTAGGGAGCTTGAACAGGAGGTTCGCTTACAGTATCCCATTTGTTCTCCTTTTTAGGTACGACTCGATTTCAGGGACGAAATCCTTTTAAGGAGGGTAGGTTGTAATGACCCGGCCTTTTTCCTCCTTTTCCATTTTTGGCAATTTTCTTTTTTCGTCTTTTTCCTATTTTGTCTTTTCCTTATTTCGTCTTTTTCCCATTTCTTTCATTTTTCCTTGCATAACCTTACTTGTTGTGCTAGGATTTGATTCCGGTTTTGCATGCATTCATGGTATTTAAATTCCATGACATCTATATTTTTACTTTTGTAGAAATGCAAATTAAATGCTTACTTTCTTTGTAAAAGCCATTAAAACAAGACTTTTTGTAATTATCCATAACTTGTGGGGTTTTTGGGTAATTAAGTAAAGTAATTATTTTTCGTCTTAGGGACCATTTTGCAATTTAATTTGGAAGAGATTTTCAAAAAGGACTTGTTTGCAATTTCTGGAAAGTGTAACAAGTGTCACACTCTCATTGGTCCACTTGTTGACATTTGTGTGGAAACACTTTGATGCGTTGGATGATGACATGTGGAGGGTGGAGATTCACCACTTGTTGGCCTAGGATTGGTACACTTGTTGGCATGGATGGTTGACAAATGTAGGTTCAATATTAAGTCTTTAAAGTTTACATAGGATGGTGACAAATGTAGGCTTGAGATTAAGCCTAGGAATGAACCATAGATTCATGACAAGTGTAGGTTTACCATTTAGTCTTGCATTATGTGTGTGAGAGAGGTAGTGTAAGAGCACATAGTGAGTGGAGGATTTCTAGCCCTTCCACTCACCATTTTACACTTTATCATTTTCATTTTCACTTGTCTTCAAGAACCATAACCTAGCCACCATTGGAGAAAAGCTTGGTTAATAGCTTTTTTCTTCATTTTGGCCTCCTTCCACTCACCTTAGACATAAAACCTTGAAAGACAAAAGCTTCCTCTCACTCCCCTCTTCATTAACCCTAAACTTGTTTTCCATTTTGAGCTTGGTTGCTTGGATTATAGAGATTCAATTCTCTATTGAGGTAAGGGGTGTTATTATTTATCTTCCAAATGATTTTATTTGTTCCTATAGTGATATCTAAGTTATATGTTTGTCTTGTATTAAAATGAGAAATAAATGATTAATTGTGACTTGTATGTAATTCACTTTAGACTTAATAAATAACATGACCATGGCTTGATTCATAACTTATATTAATTTGAGGTCATTTAGAGTTGTTTTAAAATCTAGAGGGATTAAGGAATTAATTTAATTAATTTTTATTTATATGCTCCCATGACTTAAATCAAGTTTTGAAGTGATTTATATAATAACCATGACATGTACTACAACATATATTAAATTGAGCATGTTTGGATGAGAAGTGAAATCTAGGGAATTTAGTTGTTTTATTAAATTGTTTAAATTATGATTTTTAACTTATATCATACTTGTGAGGTTATGTTCTTGTTGTTGAATGATATTATTGTAATTAGTGGCAAATAGCATAATGATCATTCAATGTTCTTCATGCCATTTCAGTTGAGAACTTAGGGCATGTATTGTGTTTCCAAAATTGATTTGTGCATGTTGATGGCTTTACATTGTATATATATATGTTATGTTGATACATATATGCAATGTGCACAAAATGTTGATTTTGGAAACTTGGGGATGTCGTTGTTATGACTATGGCTAGGGCATGGTTCTAGTACGAGAGAAAGTCCCTCTACAAGTCTAGTGCGCACATAAGGAGGTTACCTATGGGCTAGTAACCCTAAAGTAACCATATTGTCCGATTGATCCAGCGTGACGTCCAAGTATCCACTTTGGTTTGATTTTGCATTTAAATTCCAAGTTGTTAACTTTGTAAAATTACATCTCATTGTGTTATGTTGAAAGTTCTATTGTCACTTGATAGCATAAATTAAATGGTATTGGATTGTAACTTGGTACAAAGATAAACCCATGCATTCCCTACGAGTAAACTTGTTTACTCACCCCTAAATTAATGGGTGTTTTGCAGGTAAAGAAGCCTTAGTGTGGGATGCACAGCATTCTTAGACTCACTAGAGTTCTTGAAGTATATTTTGATGACATAGAATATGCATATGTTAGCATATCTTGTCCTACTTTTGCTTACTTTGATAAAACCTGTACTTATTGTCTAAGTTATGTAATACACACTTAAGTGCACCTTTTCACACTCTTAGAATGTGGTTGTAATGAGGCCAAGGGCCAAATACACTTATGTGAAATGTATGCTAACTTTGAACTTCATTGTTGCCTATGGAAGATATGTGGATTAATGCATTGAAGGGTTCTATTTTGCATATGACATGCCATGAGGCCATAGGCCATTGCAACACATCTATTTTATCACATTACATATGCTTGCATGCTCACTTTGGCAAACAAAACCATCATTGATGAAACAAAGACTCTAAGTAGCATTTTTAGGGAGTTTTACCCTATTCTGTTCTAGGGGAATTTCGGGGATTTCAAAATGCATTTTTTTCATTTTTCCTCTCGAGTCACATAGAAAACTCAATTTTGAGGGGGATTTCTTCTTTGTTTTTTTCCAGAAACTGCCATCTTGGCCCTCAAAAATTGATTTTTTTTCCAAAAAATCATTGCTGTCAGGTTTTTGCCGATTTTAGTGCAAATATACTTGGTACTATTCATCGACTTTTTTTTGAAAAGCGTGACGACCGATCCGAAATTTCCGAGAGCCTTGTGGGTGTATTTTAAGATTGCATTTTCAATTTAGGCAATTTAAAAACCTTCCGAAGCCCGATTTCCTTTCTTTGGGCAGTAGCTTGGAACGATTTTTTACCTCTATACCTGATTTTCTTGAGGGTATTTTGGACTTTTTTCAATGCATTTTTTTGGTTTCCGTTCATGTGTCGGGTAGAAAACTTGATTTTAGGAGGGGTTTCTTCTTTGAGTTTTTTCAGAAAAGTTCGTTTAGATACCCGTTTTTACTCTCAGTTGCAGCAGTAGTGGGTGACGGCACTGTAACTGTCACGGCCTTCGTCGGGCCGCCGCGACGTCAATTTTGTTTTTGACCTTTCTCCCTTATCCAGACTCCAAATCAAGTAATTTTTTTTTTTTTTAAATTGATTAATTTTTCATTGTCTTCCCAGTGGTGTGCTCGATAGCACTTGAATCCATTTTTTTTGCAAACTGACCATTTTGCCCCTTGGTTCCTTTTTGTCCGTTTTTTAAACGACTTGATCGGTTGGTCAATTAACATCAACCTTCGCAATAGCACGAATCATTGTAAAATAGGGCTATTGGTCGGGTAAGTCGAACCACAGGGACTACGCTAGTCTAATACAACCTAAATGTCTAGAATCATTCTTAGAATGATGAAGGGTGTATAGAGGTTTTGTTGGATGTCACTTAAGCTAGGAAATTAAAAGTGCATAAAACAATAAATTGCAAGAATTCAAGGGAGTGAAGTACAAGTAAAGAAGGCTAGGGAAATGAATCCACCTCCATCCCTATACACATGCTAGGTTAAGATTAATTTAAGGGGAAAACAACATATATGATAGTCATGATACATAACAATACTAGGTTGCTATAATATCCTTAAGAAGTTCATTTAATTGGAAAGGCAAGAATAAACCATCAAAGGTTCACATGATCAACTACCTAAACTAAAATGTAGCTTAGAACATGCTTACTAAGCCAAGGATTATCAAGCCCTAATTTAAATGGTGAATGCACATAAAGCTAAGAATCAAGTATAGCCCATCAAAGGGAAACCCTAAGCCATGAACTATCTAGGTTCTCCAACTCCATGCCATTAAAACCATTCCATGATCTAACTTCCATTGTCACCATGGAAGTGCAAGCAATATGATTAAGAAAAGCAACCATCCAAGACAAGATGAATAACTCACAATAATCATTTAAAACATTCAACATTCATTACAACAAAAATGAGGCTCTTGACCATGGAAAGACTATCAAAAATACATTGTAATCCCCAAAAATAAACTATACTAACACATGCTTACAAGGGAGGGGTTTCATCACCTCCCTAGATGAGGTTTAGTTACCCATTGGTGAACTAGAAGAAGGAAGAAGCATCATCCTCATCTCCATTTTCGAGCTCCTACTGTAGCACTCAAGAACACCCTTCTCCTTGCTCTCTTCTCTCTCCTTTCTCTTGCTCAAGATAAAGCTTAATGATATATGTGGCCTTTGGGTAGCCTTTTATGCTCCAACAATACCCTCTCTCCTCCAAGGAACACCTCCAACCACTTCATAAAGAAGGAAGATGGCATTGAGGAAACCAATGTGCAAGTGGGCTGAAATGAGCCATTTCCGAAGGGCATTCTGCCTGATTTTCGAGCACACGCTTGGTGACTTCGAGCACTCTAACTTAGTGCAATGTGCAACATGCTCCTCTTGCTCAGTGCTGACCTATTTTGGGAAAACTGCTATAACTTTGTGCCCCGAACTCCGAATGACAATCTGTTTGAAGCTTTGGAGAGCTGATTCAGTGCTTTAAAAACTTCATGTTTTGATGAAGACCCAATTCTCAAGTCTGGTTGGTCGAAAATGGGGAGAAAGGCAGTACATCAGTGCTGCTAGGCAGTTCTGCGCACCTCTGTTGTGAAGATCATAACTCTCTGCTCCGAACTCCGAATGATGAACCACTTGAAGATTTGGGAAGCTGATTCAGAGCTCTAAATCTTTCATGTTATGAGGGAAGTCCAGTTCTCGAGTTTGGAAGGTCAAAATGGCAAGCAAAGTCCAGGCTCTACTGCTGCCAGAATTCAGCATTGGCACCTTTTGTTGCTCAGGATTCCACAAGGCCTTATTCTTGTTCCATTTTGGCCAATGAACCTGAAAATGCATAAAAACATAGAATTGGAGTTAATCAACATAAAATAATTAATAACTGGACTTTGTTAATGTAATTTAGGGCGCTTGAATGTACATTATTCGGCGCTTATCACACCCCCAAACTTACATTTTGCTAGTACCTTAGCAAAACTACAATGAAAAACATAAAGAAAAGACAACCATGGGCATGCTACTACAAAAATATCTTCCATGGTAAAATGAGATAGAAACATAGCTCAAATACAACTTGAAACAGACAAAAACTGGAGATGGGGTCATTGGGAAAACTACCTTGCATATATGAAGCATTGATACAAAAATTGGCTAAATACATTTCTACATACATGCATCAACATCAAAGTCTATATAAATAACTCAATTATCATCTCTTGAATAGAAATCAACTCTAGCTTCAGTGAAAGTGAATTGGATTCTCAACATGCGGCTTTTACTTTCTTTTCCAATTCCAAGGCACAAGTTTTCAAGTCAATGAATTCCCTTTTACATGAAGTCCCTAAGGCATGATTTTATTTTCAAGACAACTTTTGTTGCTTGCTAACAATTTATTTCAACACATAAGCGAAACATAGAATGGTTGTGCAATGCTGAAGTCCCTTAAGCTTTCTAACCAACCCTTGTAGCAAGCGTTAGGCCAACAACTCCCAAACCAGATGGCTTTAGGGTGCTAAGTGTAGAGACACTCCATAGGGCTTAATAGCTCAAGTTGGAAAGGCTACGAACTCCAACGAACCATGTTTATTACTAGTTTAATTATTATTATTATTTTTTTTTATTTTTTTTTTTTGAATGACCGTGCAATGTTTAAGTCCCTTAAGCTTTCTAACCAACCCTTGTAGCAAGCGTTAGGCCGATGGCTTTAGGGTGCTAAGTGTAGAGACACTCCTAGGGCTTAATAGCTCGAGTTGGAAAGGCTACGAACGTCAACTGGTCATTTTTTTTTTTTTTTTTTTTTTTTTTTTTTTTTTTTGGAATAAAAGATACATGCCAAAGGTATCCATCTATCAGGTTCATCAAATCAGATTAACTAGGCCAAGGTCAAGGTCAATCAAGTTGCATGCCTCACAGTTAAGTTTCCAATGTGCATCTGTGCATTGTGAAGCTTATAAGAGTGTAAATCCAGCAAGAATCTAATTGAGGCATTTATACAGACTACATTGTATTTACATGATCATTTCAACTCAAATTTTTCTTTATTTTCAAAATTTTCAATTGCTTCTATACACAAGGTATTAAACATATGTTTCATCTCCGACAAGTGTCAAGTTATACTATCATTGCTTAGCAAAAATTATGGAACCAAAAATATGCCAAGAATGCTTGATGCACCCCCAAACTTAAACGACACAGTGTCCTCAATGTGGACATGGATGCAAGTGAGAGACAAAAATGACAACGAGTATAAAAGGAACAACAATACCCAGGGGGAGGGAACGGCATTTTGAGACAAAAACCCCCCAAACTTGAACTGGACTGCGCAACCTGGAAAGCAACATGAAGAACCAAAAGAAACAACCACAAATAGCATTAATAGCACAAGCATAAAGACAGAAAACGAATGTATCGAAAGTTAACAGAACATAAAGAATTTGCATTGCAAAAAGAGTTTACATGATGACAAAAAGAGCTGTACAGGGATCATGTCGACCAGAGCAACCTATACGTAGCAAATTCTTACAGTGTAAAAGGAAAACAAAATATACAAGAGAAATAGTTACAGAGGAAACAAAAGAGAAGGTCCACACGCGCAACAAGCTACTGGCCAGAAGGTAAACGGGCGAGGATGGAATGGAGGAGAGATTGAGTCTTACGCCGTTCAGCGGAAGCCAAACGACGGTCCTCAGCAGCAACACGGCGATCTTCAGCAGCAAGACGACGATCTTCTTCAGCACGTGAAGAAGACTCACACAGAGCCTGAGTGCACGCGGACAAAGAGTGCTCAAAACGATCGAGTCGCGCATGAATACCGGCAATGGAAGCCCGGATGAAAGCCTGGTCCTGGTGAGAGTCGACCGAAGGCTCTACCCGCGCAGTGGCTGCGGCGGTGGAAACTGCCTCAGAAAGAGGAGGAGGTGGAGCGTGGATGAACAGGGGGGCCGGTGGCGGAGGGGTACTAGAATGGCTCAGAACATTGATCCACCGGCGCTGGGTAAAAATTTTAATTTTGTCGCCTTTTGGTTCGTGGGGAGGAACAACGAAACCCTTGTGCTGAAGGAGTCGAGTGATGAAAAACGGCAAAGGCAATTTCCGATTTTCAACTCGCGGAGCCCGTGCATTATGAGCATCATGCCAAAACTTCATAAAGGTGGACCAAATGAGCTCTGGGATGGAGAACCATTGGCCTTGGTCCATGGCATATAAGGCTTGCAGAAAGAGGCCCCGACGCTCGGTGCTGTGCACCAAAGGGCAAACATTGTGCTTGAAGACAGTGTCAATGAACCATAGGCGTTCCGGAAGATTGGTCTTGTGGATAAAAGACCGGGGCCGAGTAGGATCGTCAATAGGGCAAATGGCAGCGGCAATCTGCGCCACAGTTAATGTATCCGGCTCCTCATATAAAGGGAGATTCTCACGATTGACAATGTCATCGGGGCACTCAATGGGGCAACCAGAAACCTGAATGATGTCGGTCATAGTGAAAGCATAGGCGGTGCCATCAATGGATGTAGTGAGAGAAATGGGTGGCTCTTCAGGGCACTAGAGATTCTGGTAGAAGAGGCGCACTACACGGGGGTAGGCAACCCTGGCAAGGGGTGCGCAAATGTGTTGCAGACGCCGGTTAGTCAATTCGGCGACAGCCCACGAAGTTGTGGGTAGAATGTCAAAGGCATCCGTGAGCGGAAATGAGAGTTCGTAGTTGAGTTGTTTGCGATCCCAAGGATCACGTGGTCGCTCACGAGTGACAGCACGGGCACCTGAAGAGGGTCAAGGAGGGCGAGAAGGACCGGCACGAGACATTTAGAGAGGTGGACTTGGTTGAGGAATTTCAGCGAACACCTGGCGTGCACCACAAAAAGGAGAAGATGGAAGTGAGTGGGATGGAGGAGCAAACCCAAAAAAATTTGGCAAGATAACAAGCTCTAGCATAGAGCAACATCAACAACAAGCAACCCAAGCATCAACAAAATCACCGACATGCAATCCCATCCTCCTTATGATGAAATAAAGACAAGGAAAGGAGAAAAAAAAAAGGAAGCTCACATACCTTGGGACAGAATATGAAAGGGGAACTGCAGAGATGTAGGGGTGGTGGCAATGTGGGTGGGCTGGTGGTGGATGAGAGATGGATTGGGTGTTGTGGGTAGAGAGAGGAGGTGGTGGCAGCATTTGGTGCATGGAGGGGTTGGTGGGTGGTGTGCCGAGAGAAAGGTGGTGTGAGGGGGTGAGGGTGTGGGAGTTTGATGGGTTGAGAGGGAGGTGGAGTGGGGAGGTTGGTTGGTTGGTGTGGGGAAAGGGAGGAGCCGAGAGATAGGAAGGTGGTTGTGAGGTGGAAGAGGGGTTGGTGGTGGTTTTGTGGGTTGAGAGGGATATGGAGCTGCGAGGGAGAGAATGGGTTTTAAAAGAGAGAAAAGAGAGCTTGGTTCGAGCACTCGAAGGCCCACTTCGAGTGCTCGAAATGGGGGCAGAGAGTTGGGTTTGGCATAGGGTGTGGGCAGGAGGAGTTCGAGCACTCGAAGCTTGGTCTTCGAGTGCTCAAAATTTGAGCAGTGGGTTGCAGGGAAGGGTGAGGGGTGATGAGGTGAGAGGGGGGGGGGTGAGGGTGGTGTTGGCATGGTTGGGGAGGGGTGATGAGGTGAGAGGGGGGGTGAGGGTGGTGTTGGCATGCATGCATGGGCGTGCATGCATGTGGATGCAGGAAGGTTGATGGTGTTGGAGGGGTGATGAGGTGAGAGGGGGGGTGAGGGTGGTGTTGGCATGGTTGGGGAGGGATGAGGGTTGGAGGCCGAGAGGTGGTAGTGTTGCATGGTGTTGGATGGTGGGTTGTTGTTGTGTTGCCGAGAGAGAGAGAATGTGGGTTTGAGAGGGATGGTTTGGGTAGGTTGCAGGAAATGGGGTTGTTGTTGGGGAGAAAATGGTGTTTTGTGAGGAAGCCGAGAGTAGTGAGGGTGTGAGGGGTGGCATGCATGCATGGACGTGCATGCATGCATGCAGGGTGGTGATGTATGGTTTGGCTTGGGAAGAGAGAGAGTTGAGGGTTTGCATGCATGCATGGGCATTCATGCATGCATGGGAGGAGGGTTGATAGGAGGTGGAGTGATGAGAAGTTTGGAGGTTTGGCATGCATGCATGGGCGTGCATGTATGCATGCAGTGTGGTGAGCTGGGTGGTGAGGGAGGTGGGTTTGGTGTGTGGATGGGGAGGTGGCTGTGAGGATGGGAGTTGGAGCACTCGAAATGGCCTTTTCGAGTGCTCGATATTGTGGCAGAGAGTGAGGGTTGGCTGGGGCATGGAATTCGAGCACTCATACCAGAATTGAGAGTGCTCGAAATGAGGGCAGTAGGTTCGGCAGTATGGGTGGAAGAATTTGGAGCACTCAAATTGGAAGCTAGAGTGCTCCAAAAATGGGCAGTGAGCTTGGGATTGATGGTGAAGACATCTGGAGCAATCCAAATAGAATTTAGAGTGCTCCAAAATGGGTAGTAGCTCATGGAATTTTGATTAGATCATTCGAGCACTAGAATCTTGGCCCAGTGAGCATTTTGAATGGATGCAAGTGCTGAAACAAATGTGTCAAACTTTGCAACATCTTGCTAATGCATGAAGATAATTGGAAAATTTTTTTTTTTTTTTTTTTTTTTTTTTTTTTTTTTTTTTTTTTTTTTTTTTTTTTTTTTTCAAAATGTAACACATTTCCAATGTATGGATGAATTTTGAACTTTGCAAATTCATTCCATTCCAATGCATGGATGTAAGAATTTTTAAATTTGGCATGCCATTCCCATGCATGGAAAGATTTTTGAAGCTTTGCATGGCAGTTGGAAAAATATGTGAAAACTTTGCATGCCATTCCATGCATCGAAAATTTTTCATGTCATTCCCATGCATCGAAAAATCATTGCAAGCAGCAGCTTCAATTCAAGCCATGCATGGAAAATTTTAAAACGTTGCACATTATTCCAATCTAATGCATGGATGGATTTTTTTTGAAGCTTTGCATGCATGGAAAGAAATTGAAATTTTGCATGGGACAATGCATGGGGAATTTTGAAAAATTTTCAAACATTGCAAATGCATGGAAAAAATTTTAAACAGTGCAAGAATTTCAATGCATGGATGATTTTGCGAAAATTTTCAAGAATGTATTACAAATGAGACATTATGCACATGAGTAGCATTCCCAAGATCCGATGAAATTGCTAGGAAGCGATGGAAATTTCCGGGAATGAAAATTAGAGTTGAGAAGGTCTAAGAAAAATCAAATTTTTGGCTTTTCTAAACCATTTCCCAGAAAATTTTGCAAGGCACGAGCAATTTCAAAAAGAAGGAAGCTTGGAAATTGAAAGAATTGCTTCCCTTGCTTTGCTAAATTTAATGTCGATAGCTAGACCAAGCTAGAGCAGGCACTACTCCTCATAAATGGGGTCCGTCAAGGGGACTTCCTCAACTTTTCGGGTTAGAATTGTGCTGTCAATGCAAGGCTTAAGCCTTTGGCCATTTACCTTGAAGAGTGATCCACTTGCAGGATCATGAAGTTCGATTGCTCCATGAGGAAAGACGGTAGTGACAATGTATGGACCATCCCATCTTGACCGGAGTTTACCGGGAAAGAGTTTCAAGCGGGAATTGAAAAGCCAGACCTTTTGTCCCGGGGCAAAAGACTTTTTGACGATGTGTTTGTCATGGAAAGCTTTAGTCTTTGCCTTGTAAATTTTTGCATTTTCATACGCGTCATTACGCAATTCCTCAAGTTCATTTAATTGCAACGCACGATTAGAGCCGGCTTGTTTGAGATCAAAATTGAACCTTTTTACGGCCCAATAAGCACGGTGCTCTAATTCTACCGGGAGATGACATGCTTTGCCAAAGACAAGTCGATATGGTGACATGCCAATGGGTGTCTTATAAGCTGTCCGGTAAGCCCAAAGTGCATCGTTTAGCCGTAATGACCAATCTTTGCGGTCCGGTCTAACCATTTTTTCTAAAATGTGCTTAATCTCCCGGTTAGAAATCTCTACTTGACCACTCGTTTGAGGGTGGTAAGGTGTAGCAACCTTATGAATGACTGAATACTTAGCAAGGACGGATTTGAGATAACGATTTTGGAAATGAGATCCGCCATCACTAATGATTGCTCGGGGTGTACCAAAACGACTAAAGATGTGAGATTGAATGAAATGGATCACGACTTTATGATCATCGGTTTTGGTAGCCGCGGCTTCAACCCATTTAGACACATAATCCACCGCTACAAGGATGTACTCATAGCCATAAGAAGATGGAAATGGTCCCATGAAGTCAATCCCCCACACATCAAAAATTTCAACAATTAAAATGTTGGTGAGGGGCATCATGTCTCTTCGGGACATGGATCCAAGTTTTTGACATCGTTCACACGATTTGCAAAAATTGTATGCATCCCGGAACAAGGTAGGCCAAAAGAATCCGCTTTGAAGGATTTTGTTAGCGGTCTTTTTGGCACTGAAATGGCCTCCACAAGCAAGAGTATGGCAAAAATTTAAAATGCTTGTGGCCTCGGTTTCAGGAATACATCGCCGGATGATTTGGTCCGGGCAATACTTGAATAATTCCGGATCTTCCCAAAAGAAATGCTTGACTTGGGAGAAAAACCGGTCCCTCTCTTGTTTGGACCAATGAGCTGGAATTTTGCCAACCGCAAGATAATTGACAATATCCGCAAACCACGGAAGAGTAGAATGTGAAACTTGAAGAAGTTGCTCATCCGGAAAGGAATCACGGATGGCTGCAAATTCTGAAGATTTCTCAATAAGTAAGCGAGAGAGATGATCGGCGACAACATTGTCGGTCCCTTTTTTGTCCCGGATGTCAATGTCAAACTCTTGAAGTAAGAGGATCCATCGAATTAAACGGGGTTTTGTCTCTTTTTTCGCTAACAAATGCCTAAGAGCGGCATGATCTGAAAAGACGATGACCTTGGAGCCAAGAAGATAGGAGCGAAATTTATCCAAGGCGTACACCACAGCTAGCAATTCTTTTTCAGTGGTGGTGTAGTTCAATTGGGCATCGCAGAGAGTTTTGCTAGCATAATAAATGACATGCGGAAGTTTATCCACACGTTGGCCCAAAACCGCCCCTAATGCATAATCGGATGCATCACACATGATCTCAAAGGGAAGAGACCAATTAGGGGGTTTCATGATCGGGGCAGAGGAGAGGAGAATGCGAAGTTTGATGAAAGCTTCCATGCAAGCGTCATCAAAATTGAACGGAACATCCTTGGCTAAGAGATTACACAAGGGCCGTGAGATTTTGCTAAAATCTTTGATGAAGCGACGATAGAATCCGGCATGGCCAAGAAAAGAACGGATTTGACGGACGGAATTCGGAGGAGGAAGATTAGAGATTAACTCAACTTTTGCCTTGTCTACCTCGATTCCCCGCTTAGAAATGACATGTCCTAAAACAATGCCTTCTTGGACCATAAAGTGGCTTTTCTCCCAACTTAGAATGAGATTCGTCTCTTTGCATCTTTGGAGCACAAGAGATAAATTTTTGAGACACGAGTCAAAGGAGGAGCCAAATACGGAAAAGTCATCCATGAAAACTTCCAAGAACCTTTCAACCATATCGGAGAATATGGACATCATGCACCTTTGGAACGTTGCCGGTGCATTGCATAGACCAAAAGGCATGCGTCGATAGGCAAAAGTACCAAAGGGACATGTGAATGTTGTTTTCTCTTGATCTTGGGGGGCGATGGCCACTTGGTTATAGCCGGAATAACCATCAAGAAAACAATAGAAGCTTTGTCCGGCTAACCTTTCTAGGATTTGATCAATAAATGGGAGTGGGAAATGATCCTTCCTAGTTGATGAGTTGAGTTTACGATAGTCAATGCACACACGCCACCCGGTGGTGGTTCGTTGTGGCACGAGCTCGCCCGCTGAATTTTCAACAACGGTGAGCCCGGATTTCTTGGGGACAACTTGTGTGGGGCTCACCCACTTGCTATCAGAGATAGGATAGATGATTCCCGCATCTAGCAATTTGATCACCTCTTTCATGACCACTTCCTTCATGTTTGGATTTAACCGGCGCTGGACCTCTCTAGTAGGCTTTGCGTCATCCTCCATATGAATGCGGTGCATACAAATGGAGGGGTCAATTCCTTTCAAATCTGCCACTGTCCAACCAATAGCTTCTTTATGCTCTTGGAGCACTGCTAAAAGGTTGGTCTCTTGGTCTTTTTGAAGGTCCGAGGCAATAATGACCAGAAGGGTTTGCTTTGGACCAAGGAACACATACTTGAGATGGGCCGGGAGCGGCTTAAGCTCAAGTTGTGGCGGAGATAACAATGATGGGACCGGAGGAGTGGTGGAAAGTTGGGGAAGTGGTTCTTTTGGAATTTTCCAAGGAGGTACATCCATGATAGCATTAATATCAAGCAAGGAATTGACTTCTTGAATGGCTTGATCAACATCAAAGTTTGAGAAGTCAAAATGAGACATGCAAGTTTCAAGGGGATCTTTGCTTAGGATGAAGGGGAGAGATTCTTCGACCACTTCATCAATGACATCCACAAGAAAACAATCATCCTCATTGGAGGGATGTTGAGTTGCATGAAAGATGTGGAGTTTGACTTGCATGTTTCCAAAAGCAATGTCCATCACCCCGGTTCGGCAATTAATTGATGCATTAGCCGTAGCTAAAAATGGTCTACCAAGGATCACGGGAATGTGCTTTTTTGGGTCATGGACTGGTTCCGTATCAAGAACCACAAAATCTACCAGGAAGTAGAATTTGTCCACTTTGATGATGACGTCCTCAAGAATACCTCGTGGATGCTTGACCGATCTATCGGCAAGTTGCAAAACCACGGAAGTCGGCAAGTCAAGGAGGGCCCTCTCGATTTTGCTGTCACCAATGACGCACGAGATTGTGGGGGCACCCGGATCCTTATACTTCGGGGGAGTGCTGTGCTGAATAATAGCACTAACATTTTCAGTCAACCTCACTTTTTTTGGCAAATGATTTTTAGAAGTGCGCTTTTGAGTGCACAAATCTTTGAGAAATTTTGCATAGGGGGGGATTTGCTTGATAGCATCCAACAGGGGCAAGTTAATCTTCACTTGCTTGAAGACTTCCCACATGTCTTGAATTTTACAATTCTTGTTCCCAAAGTGTGTCGACTCTTGAAGACGTTGAGGAAACGGAGCTTTTGGCTCATAAGTAGTTTCCACATTTGGGGAGACATGTGTGGGATATCCGTGAATGGTATTGGGACAAGAATTTGGATTAGAAGAGCTTGAATTTGGATTTTTCAACGGCGAAACTTCTTCACTTTTGTCTCTATCGACCTTGTTGTCCACCACTCTACCACTCCGAAGGGTGGTGATAGCTTGAACTTGTTCATGAGTCGGCCCACTCGGAGGAGGGGTTTCGTCAATCACATGCATTCCTCTAGGACTTTCAAAAGGTTGAGAGGGAAGCTTGCCCTTGTCCTTTTGAAGCAATTGATTCACCGAGTTAGCTATTTGGCCCACTTGATTTTCGAGATTAGCTATGGATTGAGTATGAGAGTGAACCATTTGGAGAGTAGGCTGCAAGGATGTCAAGAGTTGCTTGTTGGCATCCATTATTTGCTTATTTAATGATTCCATCATTTGCTTGTTTGCAGCTACTATCTCGTCAGTTGGACACACAGGAGGTTGATTGGAGACATTTGGATTGTAAGGAGGACGGTAGCTTGAAGAGGCTTGGAAAGGTCTACCTTGATATTGAGAAGAGGGCTGATTTTGCCGCCCTTGGTTTTGGAATTGGGAATTCTGTGGGGCTTGTTGCCGCCATGAGAAATTCGGATGATCACGCCAACCCGGATTGTAGGTGTTGGAATATGGATTGTTCCCGGGCCGCGAGAACATGGCATTAGCTTGCTCTTGGTTGGGACTAGGAAATTGCTCCGATGTGGGGCAATCTTCCGAGAGATGGAATGGACTAGTACATGAAGCACAAACTGAACTTGCCGAATTTTGAGACAATGAAGGAGGAAGATGTGGTGCCATCAATTGATAGAATTTATGAGCGATGGCATCCACTTGAGATGATTCCTCCCTTATTGACTTTGGTTGACAAGGGTTGGTGTTGTTTGGAGTGGTTGCGGTCGGAGCCCTACGAGAATTGTGTTGAAGTGAATTTTCACTCAAGTTCTCAAGTAAGGTCCAAGCCTCATCCGCATTCTTGGACATGAACATCCCACCACAAGAAGAATCAACCATGAATCTATGGGTTTCGGTCAAGCCGGCATAGAAAGCTTGCACTAATTGCCATTTTGGGATCAAATGATGAGGACACTTCCGAAGAAGATCTTGTAACCTTTCCCAAGTCTCGTGGAGTTGTTCTCCATCAACTTGAGAAAAGCTTAGAATGGAACGCCTCATTTGGTTGGTTTTACTCACCGGATAATACTTCTTAAGAAATTCTTGTTGCAATTGAGCCCAAGAAGTAATAGAGTTGGGAGCGAGGGAGTTCAACCAATATTTTGCCCTATCCTTTAGGGAGAATGGGAAGAGATGGAGATGAAGTGCATTGTCCGGAAAACCTCTCAACCGGATGGTTGAACAGATTTCAAGGAACTCATCAAGATGCTTGTATGGATCTTCATTATCAAAGCCATGAAATGATGGAAGCATTTGAATGGTACTAGAATTGATCTCATATTGAGCTGCATCGATGTATGGCATCACTATGCAAGATGGAGAAGCATAGGTGGTAGGGATGAAATGATCTCTAAGAGTCATTGGCTCGATATTAGGAATTTCAGCCCTTTCATTCCCCGGATTTCCTACGTTATCCCCCATTATATTGAATTCAGTTTCAAGGTCCCTTGTAAGAGTGGGTTCCCTAAGGTTCCGTCTAAGAGTTCTTTCAAGAGAATTGATATCAATGGGCGAATCGATTGTGGGTAAGGAAAGTGACCTACGACCGAACATCAACAATAAAGCATATACTCAACAAAGCAATTCATCAACCACAACTCCACATACGATGTTCCCTTTCTCCTCAATTATCAAGACGGAAAATGTAAATGGCCACGACAAGGACCGATGCTTTAACACAAAATTTAAACAGGATAAGAGCCTCAACAAGGGCTTCACAACTAAACTAAAACTAAATTTAACACATGCACAATATTCACAACTCGAAACTAGAAGTCACGAGACTTACCTGGGGTCCTCTAGACTTACAATTTGCTAGCATTCCCACGGCGAGCTTCGAGTCCCTAGAATCTTACAACACTTAAAACACAAAGGTGGTCAAAACACACAAGGAATATTCACAAGACACAATATTCACAATCAAACTAAATTTAACCCTAGAAACTTCGGTTGCTAAACCGTTTGCAGTCCCCGGCAACGGCGCCAAAAATTGATCGGTTGGTCAATTAACATCAACCTTCGCAATAGCACGAATCATTGTAAAATAGGGCTATTGGTCGGGTAAGTCGAACCACAGGGACTACGCTAGTTTAATACAACCTAAATGTCTAGAATCATTCTTAGAATGATGAAGGGTGTATAGAGGTTTTGTTGGATGTCACTTAAGCTAGGAAATTAAAAGTGCATAAAACAATAAATTGCAAGAATTCAAGGGAGTGAAGTACAAGTAAAGAAGGCTAGGGAAATGAATCCACCTCCATCCCTATACACATGCTAGGTGAAGATTAATTTAAGGGGAAAACAACATATATGATAGTCATGATACATAACAATACTAGGTTGCTATAATATCCTTAAGAAGTTCATTTAATTGGAAAGGCAAGAATAAACCATCAAAGGTTCACATGATCAACTACCTAAACTAAAATGTAGCTTAGAACATGCTTACTAAGCCAAGGATTATCAAGCCCTAATTTAAATGGTGAATGCACATAAAGCTAAGAATCAAGTATAGCCCATCAAAGGGAAACCCTAAGCCATGAACTATCTAGGTTCTCCAACTCCATGCCATTAAAACCATTCCATGATCTAACTTCCATTGTCACCATGGAAGTGCAAGCAATATGATTAAGAAAAGCAACCATCCAAGACAAGATGAATAACTCACAATAATCATTTAAAACATTCAACATTCATTACAACAAAAATGAGGCTCTTGACCATGGAAAGACTATCAAAAATACATTGTAATCCCCAAAAATAAACTATACTAACACATGCTTACAAGGGAGGGGTTTCATCACCTCCCTAGATGAGGTTTAGTTACCCATTGGTGAACTAGAAGAAGGAAGAAGCATCATCCTCATCTCCATTTTCGAGCTCCTACTGTAGCACTCAAGAACACCCTTCTCCTTGCTCTCTTCTCTCTCCTTTCTCTTGCTCAAGATAAAGCTTAATGATATATGTGGCCTTTGGGTAGCCTTTTATGCTCCAACAATACCCTCTCTCCTCCAAGGAACACCTCCAACCCCTTCATAAAGAAGGAAGATGGCATTGAGGAAACCAATGTGCAAGTGGGCTGAAATGAGCCATTTCCGAAGGGCATTCTGCCTGATTTTCGAGCACACGCTTGGTGACTTCGAGCACTCTAACTTAGTGCAATGTGCAACATGCTCCTCTTGCTCAGTGCTGACCTATTTTGGGAAAACGGCTATAACTTTGTGCTCCGAACTCCGAATGATGATCTGTTTGAAGCTTTAGAGAGCTGATTCAGTGCTTTAAAAACTTCATGTTTTGATGAAGACCCAATTCTCAAGTCTGGTTGGTCGAAAATGGGGAGAAAGGCAGTACATCAGTGCTGCTAGGCAGTTCTGCGCACCTCTGTTGTGAAGATCATAACTCTCTGCTCCGAACTCCGAATGATGAACCACTTGAAGATTTGGAAAGCTGATTCAGAGCTCTAAATCTTTCATGTTATGAGGGAAGTCCAGTTCTCGAGTTTGGAAGGTCAAAATGGCAAGCAAAGTCCAGGCTCTACTGCTGCCAGAATTCAGCATTGGCACCTTTTGTTGCTCAGGATTCCACAAGGCCTTATTCTTGTTCCATTTTGGCCAATGAACCTGAAAATGCATAAAAACATAGAATTGGAGTTAATCAACATAAAATAATTAATAACTGGACTTTGTTAATGTAATTTAGGGCGCTTGAATGTACATTATTCGGCGCTTATCACACCCCCAAACTTACATTTTGCTAGTCCCTTAGCAAAACTACAATGAAAAACATAAAGAAAAGACAACCATGGGCATGCTACTACAAAAATATCTTCCATGGTAAAATGAGATAGAAACATAGCTCAAATACAACTTGAAACAGACAAAAACTGGAGATGGGGTCATTGGGAAAACTACCTTGCATATATGAAGCA
The DNA here is from genome assembly GCF_030987335.1 of Cornus florida. NCBI lineage: Eukaryota > Viridiplantae > Streptophyta > Magnoliopsida > Cornales > Cornaceae > Cornus > Cornus florida. The sequence continues at coordinate 77,848,927 of NW_026775573.1, read as the reverse complement.
TTGATACAAAAATTGGCTAAATACATTTCTACATACATGCATCAACATCAAAGTCTATATAAATAACTCAATTATCATCTCTTGAATAGAAATCAACTCTAGCTTCAGTGAAAGTGAATTGGATTCTCAACATGCGGCTTTTACTTTCTTTTCCAATTCCAAGGCACAAGTTTTCAAGTCAATGAATTCCCTTTTACATGAAGTCCCTAAGGCATGATTTTATTTTCAAGACAACTTTTGTTGCTTGTTAACAATTTATTTCAACACATAAGCGAAACATAGAATGGTTGTGCAATGCTGAAGTCCCTTAAGCTTTCTAACCAACCCTTGTAGCAAGCGTTAGGCCAACAACTCCCAAACCAGATGGCTTTAGGGTGCTAAGTGTAGAGACACTCCATAGGGCTTAATAGCTCAAGTTGGAAAGGCTACGAACTCCAACGAACCATGTTTATTACTAGTTTAATTAATTAATTTTTTTTTTTTTTTTTTTTTTTTTTTTGAATGACCGTGCAATGTTTAAGTCCCTTAAGCTTTCTAACCAACCCTTGTAGCAAGCGTTAGGCCAACAACTCCCAAACCAGATGGCTTTAGGGTGCTAAGTGTAGAGACACTCCTAGGGCTTAATAGCTCGAGTTGGAAAGGCTACGAACGTCAACTGGTCATTTTTTTGGCATCACTAGAAGCATTTGAATGGTACTAGACTTGATCTCATATTGAGCTGCATCGATGTTTGGCATCACTATGCAAGATGGAGAAGCATAGGTGGTAGGGATGAAATGATCTCTAAGAGTCATTGGCTCGATATTAGGAATTTCAGCCCTTTCATTCCCCGGATTTCCTACGTTATCCCCCATTATATTGAATTCAGTTTCAAGGTCCCTTGTAAGAGTGGGTTCCCTAAGGTTCCGTCTAAGAGTTCTTTCAAGAGAATTGATATCAATGGGCGAATCGATTGTGGGTAAGGAAAGTGACCTACGACCGATCATCAACAATAAAGCATATACTCAACAAAGCAATTCATCAACCACAACTCCACATACGATGTTCCCTTTCTCCTCAATTATCAAGACGGAAAATGTAAATGGCCACGACAAGGACCGATGCTTTAACACAAAATTTAAACAGGATAAGAGCCTCAACAAGGGCTTCACAACTAAACTAAAACTAAATTTAACACATGCACAATATTCACAACTCGAAACTAGAAGTCACGAGACTTACCTGGGGTCCTCTAGACTTACAATTTGCTAGCATTCCCACGGCGAGCTTCGAGTCCCTAGAATCTTACAACACTTAAAACACAAAGGTGGTCAAAACACACAAGGAATATTCACAAGACACAATATTCACAATCAAACTAAATTTAACCCTAGAAACTTCGGTTGCTAAACCGTTTGCAGTCCCCGGCAACGGCGCCAAAAATTGATCGGTTGGTCAATTAACATCAACCTTCGCAATAGCACGAATCATTGTAAAATAGGGCTATTGGTCGGGTAAGTCGAACCACAGGGACTACGCTAGTCTAATACAACCTAAATGTCTAGAATCATTCTTAGAATGATGAAGGGTGTATAGAGGTTTTGTTGGATGTCACTTAAGCTAGGAAATTAAAAGTGCATAAAACAATAAATTGCAAGAATTCAAGGGAGTGAAGTACAAGTAAAGAAGGCTAGGGAAATGAATCCACCTCCATCCCTATACACATGCTAGGTTAAGATTAATTTAAGGGGAAAACAACATATATGATAGTCATGATACATAACAATACTAGGTTGCTATAATATCCTTAAGAAGTTCATTTAATTGGAAAGGCAAGAATAAACCATCAAAGGTTCACATGATCAACTACCTAAACTAAAATGTAGCTTAGAACATGCTTACTAAGCCAAGGATTATCAAGCACTAATTTAAATGGTGAATGCACATAAAGCTAAGAATCAAGTATAGCCCATCAAAGGGAAACCCTAAGCCATGAACTATCTAGGTTCTCCAACTCCATGCCGTTAAAACCATTCCATGATCTAACTTCCATTGTCACCATGGAAGTGCAAGCAATATGATTAAGAAAAGCAACCATCCAAGACAAGATGAATAACTCACAATAATCATTTAAAACATTCAACATTCATTACAACAAAAATGAGGCTCTTGACCATGGAAAGACTATCAAAAATACATTGTAATCCCCAAAAATAAACTATACTAACACATGCTTACAAGGGAGGGGTTTCATCACCTCCCTAGATGAGGTTTAGTTACCCATTGGTGAACTAGAAGAAGGAAGAAGCATCATCCTCATCTCCATTTTCGAGCTCCTACTGTAGCACTCAAGAACACCCTTCTCCTTGCTCTCTTCTCTCTCCTTTCTCTTGCTCAAGATAAAGCTTAATGATATATGTGGCCTTTGGGTAGCCTTTTATGCTCCAACAATACCCTCTCTCCTCCAAGGAACACCTCCAACCCCTTCATAAAGAAGGAAGATGGCATTGAGGAAACCAATGTGCAAGTGGGCTGAAATGAGCCATTTCCGAAGGGCATTCTGCCTGATTTTCGAGCACACGCTTGGTGACTTCGAGCACTCTAACTTAGTGCAATGTGCAACATGCTCCTCTTGCTCAGTGCTGACCTATTTTGGGAAAACTGCTATAACTTTGTGCCCCGAACTCCGAATGACGATCTGTTTGAAGCTTTAGAGAGCTGATTCAGTTCTTTAAAAACTTCATGTTTTGATGAAGACCCAATTCTCAAGTCTGGTTGGTCGAAAATGGGGAGAAAGGCAGTACATCAGTGCTGCTAGGCAGTTCTGCGCACCTCTGTTGTGAAGATCATAACTCTCTGCTCCGAACTCCGAATGATGAACCACTTGAAGATTTGGAAAGCTGATTCAGAGCTATAAATCTTTCATGTTATGAGGGAAGTCCAGTTCTCGAGTTTGGAAGGTCAAAATGGCAAGCAAAGTCCAGGCTCTACTGCTGCCAGAATTCAGCATTGGCACCTTTTGTTGCTCAGGATTCCACAAGGCCTTATTCTTGTTCCATTTTGGCCAATGAACCTGAAAATGCATAAAAACATAGAATTGGAGTTAATCAACATAAAATAATTAATAACTGGACTTTGTTAATGTAATTTAGGGCGCTTGAATGTACATTATTCGGCGCTTATCACGACTCTTCCGCATTGGTTTTCCTTTGGGTTCCATGACCTCATTGAGGGTTACATTGGTGTCTTAGAGACGCATTGTAACTCTAGAGACCGTTGTTTCACCTTTCGCTTTCGCATTTCGGATCCGTTATCGGGTCATCTTTTGGTTATCACTGACGCACCGGGTTTACAAAACTTGGGCCGTCACAATATAGGTAGGTCAAGTGACACACAAAATGAGCTGGGGTCATGCATCAAATATTCCCCAATGATTAGATAAGGATAGCATTAAATGATCTAGAAATTTAACTTTTTCGCACTGGAGGAAGTTCGATCGATCGAACCTTAGACTTGGATCGATCGAACATGGCTGAGATCTATCGAACTGAAGTTGAATCGATCCTCAATGGCGGCGCCTTTTTAGATAAAAACAAATTTGAGATATTTTGAAGATGTTTTTGGGAAAAGGACAAAAGTGGTTGGTAGGATGGTACAACTGGATAAGATCAATCATTTGGATAAGGGCAAGAATGTTGGATCGATCGAAGAAAGAAGTTGGATCGATTGAACTTTTGGGTTCTTTGAACAGGGACAAACATGGCTTAGATCTATCTTGAAGTGCTGAGATCGATAAAAGTTGGATCGATCGAACTTTTCTTGTGATCAATCGAAGTTGCTGAAATTCCACCCTTTGCTTCCTTTTACTATACTTTGCTCCTTTCTTTGATTAATCCCAGAATTGCTTCAATTCTGCTCTTATTTGGCTGAGTTAGCTTATTTTGGGGATAAGTATCTGAAAATGGAAGTAATACAAAATCAATACAAAATGGTAAAATAAAGTAGATAAAGGTTCTAGAATACCTAAGCTTAAGGGGTTTAAATACGCACTTTTCAGCGCTCATCATCCAATTTTCTTGTAATTGCTTCCGCTACTTTCTTTTGAGTTCTGTGACTTCACGGGAAGTCATGACTGTGTCTCGAGAATAATTTACATTCTAGGGACGTCATTTTCATGTAAAATGACTATTTTGCCCCTAGAGCTTATTTATCATATTTCTGATCTTTTACTTCCGCGTCAGTTCTCATTGAGTTCCAATACCTCATGGAAGGTCATCAAAGTGTCTTAGAGGTTTGTTGTGCCTTGGGAGACTGTTGTCTTGTTTCTTACTTCCACATTCTGGATTCATTATCGGATCAACTTTCGGTTCATCACAAGACGCGCTGGCCTAAAAACCAGGGCCGTCACATATTTACTTGAGATATTATTGTTTTGATTAAAGATAATGTTGATATGATTGATTATTGTTTTGAAATTTAAACTTGATTTATGTGTTTTAGAGCAAAAGAGTGAAAAGAAAAGAAAATTGAAAAACAGCTTGGAATGAAAAAGTTTTTGAAAAAGAAAGAAAAATATTTGTTGTTTTAAAAAAAGGTGAGATGGAAAAGGCTACCTTTAAGATTTTTCTGAAAGCTACCTTGACTCAAAACAAATGGGAATAAGGGAAAGAGCTGGCAGCCCATAAGCGTGAAAGCCGCCAATGTGCAAAAAGAAAAATGGAGCACAAAGAGAGAGAAAAAAATGTCTTTTGCACATGTCAATTGTTTGATTTCTAAGAATATGTGATATCATTGATTTATTATCTGAATCTAAATAATTGATAGATCATATGTTTTTGGAACTTGGTGGTGATTTTACTACACTTACTAAGTTTGTGGAACTTAAAAGAATTGATCTTGGTTATTTCTGTTGATATATATAATCTTGTGGGGTCTACATTTTCATTGGGTTCAATTTACAAAATTTATATGGTTGGTTGCTTTCTACTTCTAGGATACTTCTTCCTTGAGACCCTTGTTAATTTGTGACAAAAAAGGGGAGAGAGTTGATAGCTTATCATTTAGAGGGAGAGATACTTTTTTGCATTAAGGGGGAAAAATTTTTTACATTGAGGGGGAGAACCATTGATCATTGCATGTGTTTACATTGCGTTGATATTCAGGCATTAAAATTTGTTATTTTATGCTTCTATTTATTTTCTTGATTAAGCTTCACGGGTAGTTGTGTTTGAGCTAATGTGTAGGTTACAGGTTGCTACATGTGTTGAAGCTTCACGAGGTTCAAGAAAATTTTTGCGTCTTATTTCCTTTAACAATTATTATAATTTACTTTGCTGCTTGGGTAGATTACTGAATTGTTTTTAGAGTTTTGTCATGAAATTGCCAAAGGGGGAGATTGTGAGATATATATTTTGTAATTGGATAATTTCGTTGTCAAAACAAGCCCGATCAAGTTGTAATTTTTGGATTTACAATTTCAAGTTTGAAGATCAAATGCGAATTTAAAGAAGTTCAAGTGTTCATGATATACTACACTCCGAGATGATGAGAACATTGCTCTAAGAAGTTTTAAGAGGTAGTGAGAACATTTAGGAAGGGTTTTGGAAGGTTCAACAGGGCTGAACTGGTTCAACTTTTGCAGAAATTCCAAACTGTCCATCTTGAACCAATTCAAGGGGGCTGAACCGGTTCAAAAACAAAAGTTTGCAAGTTCAAAAAATTTCTGGCCTTCTTGAACTGGTTCAGCCCCTCTGAACAGGTTCAGGTCTCTTAGCAGCACTTGGATTTAAGTTTCCTTTTTGTTATTTGATTCCTTTTTTATCCCAACTTCTTTTCAAGACCTATGCACGAAATTTTTCATATTTTCTAAGGGATTAGGACTTTCTAAACTCTATATAAACCTTGTTAGTCTTCTAAGTTTATTTACGGTTTTTAGGGAAAATCAATTCTATCTTTTGAGAAAGCCTTTTACAGAGAGAAAATTTAGAAAATCAAATCTGATTATTCTGAATTTATTTATGAGAGCATACACATATATTCATAAGTGATTTAGCAGTGTTGTTCTCTATCTCATCAGAGTTGGAGCTATATTGAAGATTCATAGATTTTGAATGAAGAGCAGGATTTAATTCTTCTACATCGAGTTCAGATCTTGAAGAACAAAAGTAAAAGCGATCACACTTTGAAAGGGTTGGAGCATTCAAGGAGTGTTGTCTGATCTACCTACTACTCTTCTACAAATATCAAGCATAAGCCTAAGGTCAAGTTGCTGTTAAATGGGGAGTCGCAAAGCCAGAGGATTGTCAACAATTGGTGTTTGGTAGAACATAGGGTGTGAGCGAGACTCAAAGTTTGGTGTACTTTGTTTCAAACATAGTGAATCGGTTTACTTTGGATTGAACAGTCCACGAGGTTTTTTGTCATGCATAAAGTTAACGTATTTTATCAACTGGGGTTTCCTCCCTAAAAATCCTGGTGTAATCTCTCTAAATTTAACTTGCTTTACTTTTAAGTATTTATATTTATGATTGTGAATGTTTAATTAATCATACAACTTAATCAATCATAAATTGAGCAAGTTGATCTAATAATCAGATTTAGGTCATTAAAGGAGTTAATCACAATTAAAATCAATTAACTATTTTCGCACCCCGCGTAACTCTATTTTCAACACATCACATCAACATAAACATATATGGAGATAACAATCTTACACATCCGTGACAACAAAATATTTTACATAGTTTAACCAACTCTAGGGTTACGTCCATAAAGGAAGAGATTTCTACTATTATGAATTATGGAAGAGAACATACAACTAGATGTCAAAACCTCACTCACTCACTCATCATCTCTTTTGAGGCTACATCTATATATATACTCGGGAATTGCATATACTCTTCTCTATCCTCACAAAACTCACCCTTAAATCATTTATATTTTTTCTCTCTCTTCTCTCTCTCTACCTAAACTCATCTCTATTTACAGAGTCTTCAAACCTAATTCCTTGTTGTAAAAAACTTCTTGTCTACCAAGGAGTTTCCATTGTTGGGGAAACGGAAGTTTTAAAAACTTTTTGAGGGATTTAAAAATAAAGATCTTGATTCATATGTAAAGACAAGTTTTATGCATGAAAAACATGATGATCCATTCAATTAGAGATATATAACTTACATCAAGGTTTGAGTAAACCTTAGATCTCTCATCTAAAGTGAATGTTCTCACTTATTATAGATCCCTTTACTAAATTCCTCTTCCATGGATCTCCATCTTGTTGGTAATTATCTTACCTTTAGGAATCACCCAGAAGCCTCCATGAATGACCTTCGAGTGCAAAGCTTGTGGGAGTCTCCATCAAATGAGAACACTAATCCTAAAATCCTAGAAAGAGAAAATAATTTCTTGCCTTCCAAAATTATTGCACAAAGGCGTAACATTAAATATACATGGACCCCATCTATATATAGGCAAAATAAAAAATAATAATTAAAGACAATATATTTTTCTTAATCTCTAAAATTAACGTGATGTCTCAAATTTAATAGGCCTTCAATATCAAGTTGGGCTATGAGTAAGAATCCTTTAGGCTTATTATTTTCTTGGCTATAATGAATTAATAATTGGCCCGATCCATTATACCGTGGACCCAATTCAATTAATTCATAAATTAATTTTTACTCCACTAAAAGAAATTAATTGAACTCCAATTAAATAATAAATAATCTCTAAGTTAATGTTGCATTTTGACCCCTTTATGTATAATTAGTTATCGGATAAATAAAGCCATTAATCCGACTACTAAATTAATATATTTATGTTAGTAGCTTTGATTATTTCTGGCTTGATCACAATAAAAATTTATTTGGAAAAAATAATAATTTAAATAAATAAATATATAGAAAATCATTTTGTCTAAAAATACACGAAGGCTTTCGAATTTACTTTGTAATCAACCATAATCAATACAAAATAAATATAAATAGCAATGATGCAAATATTGAAAATATAACCCTCTAACTATTAATTACATAATTACTCAAAATGTCGGTCTATGGATTCCGAAGAATCTGCAAAACAAATCAAAGTAATTACTAATTAATAAAAGAGTCTACACTTCTTTCATGCTTAAGAGTCAAATGCCATGACAATGATAGGGAGCAATTGTAAACGACGGCTCTCGCAATATATCTCAACCTAATGTGGATCCAGTTCAAATCGTAGTTAATAATGAGTCCATCCATTATCACCGACTATGAACTATTTATGATTACTATTTATGTTCATGTATTGATCGTCATCACATACATATAAATATATCTTGTAATCAAGTGGACACTATCAATTCCATAATGAATCGAAATATAATACATTAAATTCACCAATTGTATAGCATAAATATTTTGGATATGATATGAACATATGTCACTTTAATCCAAATAGAAATTCGCTATGCTAGAGCATACAAATCCCAACATCTATATCAATCTTCAATTCTAAAATAGCAAGGACAACGTATTCCCCAATACTTCAGCCTTTTTTCCAAGACTTTTGCCTTCTAAAACAGAAAAGAAAACTTATTAACCTTAAGGATTTCATCCAAGGACAATCTAGATGTTTTGATGATAACAAGCCATTAATGGTGTTTAAGGATTAATGTTTACATTGAATGTTATAGATTATTCACATTCAAATAATGACTTCAATGAAGTAATAAAGATCATTCAAAGTATTCAATTATTCAAGATCCAATCAAGGAAAACAATGAATACAAAGAAGATTTGAAGTTGCAAGGAACAAAATGTAAAGTCCATCTAAAGATAGTTTGGATATCAATGATCAAGAAAGCAACTCAAAGGAAGAAAGAAAATAAGGAAGCAAAAATACCTTGAAGCATAAATGATCATGGACAAAGCATGAAGAAAAGGGTAGATCGATTGGTGAGTGTTTAGGATTCAATGTCAAAGTATTTATGAATCCATTTGAAGCTCATCTCTATAGGATCATGCATATCATCATTATAATTCATAAGTTCATATGACCATTAGCAATAGACTATGAACTTCATTCACATGTATAATTGACGTATGGAGTCTTTAATAAAGAATGAGTTAGTTCAACCTGAATAAGCTTTAAAAGAACTCAACACTTGAGGTAGAAATGATAAGACATATTGGTCACTAGAAAGTAAAGGTTAAGGCATATGAAGCCTTTATTACAATGACTTGGTACTGAACTTTAAGACCCTTATATGCACCTCATGAAAAATTGAGTTTTTGGCTAAGTATGAAAAATAAATTTTTGAAGCAAATATTTTTTTCAACATAATTTTTCCCGATAATTATTCCTTACACTTCAAATAGCCTAATGTGATTTTATTAGAATTTATTATGATGAGCACTGAAAAGTGCGCATTTAAACCTTTTAAGCTCGAGTATTCTAGGACCTTTATCTATCTTATTTTCCTGTTTTAGAGTAATTTTGTGTTATTTTCTTTTTTAGGTCAATAATGTTAAAATGGGCTAAAAATGGTTTCTTAAGGCCTTTTGGAGTCAAACTAAGTCTTGGTGAGAATCTGGAGCAAAATGAGGCTGATCTGAAGCAAAAAGAGGTTGATGCTAAAAACTGCCAAGTGAGATCTATCGGAGAAAAGTGAGATCGATCGGAGAAAAATGAGATCAATTGAACTCTGATTGATCGAAGATATTTTGGATTGATCAAAAATGTGCTGGTAGCGAGCTGTCTTATTCTTGCGTGCCCGAACTCCACCTACCACATAGTTACGGGATTAGATATTTTTGGGGCTGTATTTCTGACTTAGTGTCTAAGAAAAGGACCTTATATTTAAAGGGAATTGAACCATTTTGTAAAGAAACTTTTTATCATTTTATTTCTACATTTCAATTTTTATTTTCTCTCTCTAGAAAAGTTAGAGATTAGGGTTAGAAGAAAAGGGAAGAGTGGAGGCACCAAGAACACATCTCTAGATCTGCACTCTCTCTCTCTCTCTAGAATTCAACAAAGAAGAAGAGGAAGAAGATGGAGCCATGTTCGAGGATTTCCCTTGAGGTTTCCAAGATCACACCCACCTCCTCCCTGATTGGCTAGACTTCTCCTTGGGGCTTGGATGAGCCCTAAGTTTGTAATCTAAACCTCTATCTTTTTCATACTTTTTAGGGAATAATATCTTATGATTAGTGTTCTAGCCTTGTGAATTTAATGAATCTTGGTATATTTCTATGATTTAGATGGTTTAATTCTTCCTATTAATTCTCTAATTTATTTACATGTCTATGTGTGATCAAATTGGGAATTATGTCTCACATGATTCATATGGTTTCATTTTTCCTATTGATTCTCTTTGTGATTACATGTTGTCGTATGTGTGATTATTTGGGAATTGATCTCTACACTAGTTTCTCTATGTTGGTTTCACGTCTATGTGTGATTAATTAAGGATCTAGTGATGGCTAGACATGGTTTTTATTAGATGGGTTTATTAATTAATTTGATGAATTATACTTATGCTTGATGGGTTGTTCTACAATTTAATTCATGCTTTTAGGTAGGTAGACAATCTATACTTGATTTGATATTCCATGGCTTATTATTGCAAATTCCATGATTCTGTAAATTGATATGTGCTATAATTGTGACTAGTTTGATGGGTCATGCTTAGAATTGATGGGTTGTGCTACACTAAGTTTATTTGTCTGTTAGGTATACAATTTATGCATGAATTTGATGGTCCATGCTTAATATTGCAATTAGTAGTCGCATTTTGTTACAAGAATGTTTTCCCCAAATTAGTTGAAAGTGTTTGGTTTGGTGAACAAGTTTGGTGGCAATTCCAATACACCCCAAGAACTCACTTCTCATCTCTTAAATCCCTAACTCAGCTTAGTTTATTTTAATTTCCTTGCATCTTAGTTTAATCAACCAATCTCTCTCTTTGCAATCAATTGGTACATTAGAGTCCAAATTAAATTCCAACATGTACAATCTCTTGGGACGATCCCTTCTCACTCATACTACATAGTATAGGTGTTAAGCGGTTTATAAATTTAAAGTATGATGCCCACTTGACACTAATTTCCAAACTCAAAGTGTTGTGCATTATTTTGTGCACATGCTCGGGTTGTATCATATTATCTATTTTACATTGGCCTACACGGTGAATCAAGTTTTACCAAAACTATCAGGAACCCTAATTTATACTAAAACTGAATTTTCACATTTTGATTTAGTTGGATATCAATTTTCTTATATTTTTTATTTAATCTAAATGGGGGGTACTTCCTTATTTACATTGTAAACTTAAAGTAAATGGACATATAAAAATAGTAAATGTCTTTACTATTTTTATATGTCTGTTTACTCTAAATGTCTTTACTATTTTTATATGTCCATTTACTTAAATGTTTTCAATGGAAATAAGGTATGCAGAAGTCCCGCAGAAGTCCTGCAGAAAATCTATCAAGTTAAAGTGTCTGGGTTACAACTTTTTAAAATTGGATGACCTTGTAACCGGTTAGACATAATGATCTAACCGAGTAGATGCATTGAAGCAGAAAATGACTCTTCCCAAAATGATTGATGTAATCGTTTAGATAGAGCATGTAACCGAGTAGTTAGCATGAAGTAACCAGTTAGTTTACACAAAGTAACCTATCAGTGGAACTAAACTAGAGGCGTTAGATCATTACAATGTTCCTTAAAGACCCAATCCCTCATAGACGACATAATCGCCTATTTTGTGTCGGAACGATTCCAGACATTGTGCAATCAAAGGATGTTCAGTGGTACCGATGATCCTAAGTCGGGCGTGAGGCATTCATATTTCAGATGAAATGATTCCACATCGTTTAGGTCAGTTGTGTGAAGATACATTGAAAGAAAGTTTCCAAATTGTCAATCAATGTTCTAATGACATATAACTAGTAAGCTTCTAGGGATATGGAGGAGTCTCATCGATCCCACTTAAAAACCATAAACCATGGTTCTGTAAGCTGATTGCCAAAGCATTGCTAGATATTGTATTATCATTAGACTCATTGATGGGCAACAATTATCCATTCATTCCGCGTATCTCCTCATAAAGGGATGATTGTGAGAACTTATACGCTCTCGGAATATGAGCATGTGTGTATCTGTTTGTGCTTGCTTTTGGGAGGATGATGTTTGTTATGGCCAATTGATTTGATTAGTTAGTTTGATTGGTTGGTTGGGTTTAGAATGCTAACTGGATGTGTGTGGTTATGTTGTGATTCATTTTTTATTTTTTTATTTTTTGTTAATGCGACGTTGAGGTTAAAAATGGACACGTGATTTAGAGGCCATTTTGTGGACATAAAAAACACAGCTCACCTTGAGGTGGTTTTGATGACTCAAAGATAACTAAAATGGTCACTTGTTTTTGCAAAAGTGTTTTTGTACCAAAAATAGCCATAAATAACTATTTTTGGTAAAAAAACGATTTTTGATGCCAGGAAGGTGGAAATTGACCACTTACCAATAAGTGGGTTTTTAGGGGTGTTAAAAATGATCGGGATGCCCATTTTAACACAAAAAGGTTTTTGGTGCCGAAAATGACAAAAATGACCACTTAATTAAAAGTGGGTTTTTGGAGAAGGTCGAAAACTACCGAAGTGATCACTTTAGCTAAAAATGGTTCGAAAAGTGTTGGGAACACATAAAAATGACATTTTGTAAATAAAATGTCCATTTTTAATTTCAAGCTGATTTTAATGTCAAAAATGCTCGGTGTGATAAAAAAAATGCTCGGTATGATAAAAACTGTAAAAATGCACTCAGGTGGTGGTTCAGAATATAGAAAGCTACCGGCAAGTCTCGTGAGGGAACAACAATTTGGTTCTAGGAAACTGGGACAACCTCACGAGAACTGTAATACCCCTAATTTTAAAAGGATAGTCTCGAGATTTATTTATTTATTTTATTACATTTTAAATTGATTATTTGATAATTTGGCTAATTGATTATGTGTTTAATTGATTTATCATTTTATTTAATTGTTTTATTTGAGTTAATTAAATTAATATATGTTAACAAATTGTATGTACATTTTAATCGTTTCCATATGGTGTATTGGTAGGATTGAATTGTTTTAAATGTTTATGTGACGGCCCTGGTTTTTCAAGCTAGAGCGTCCTGTGATGAACCGTAGTTTGATCCACTAACGGATCCGAAATGCGGAAGCAAAAATAGAAAACAAGACTCTAAGAAGTCAAAGTGACCTTCCATAAGGTCGTGGAACTCATTGAGAACTGATACGGAATCAAAAGACCAAAAATATGACAAATAAGCCCCCAGGGGCAAAATAGCCATTTTAAAAAACTATGGACTCGGGTGCCACTGAGCACACCACTAGAAGGACAACGAAAAACTAATCAAGATGGACTCAAGAATCGCATGATTCGGAGTCCAAACGAAGGAGAAACGGCATGACGAAGAAAAACGAGCACTTAAGGCAAAAAGGGTAAACTGGTAATTATCCAAGAAGATCCAGGTGCAACTGAGTAAACCATTGGAAAGACAGTGAAAAATTAGTCAAGTTCAAAAAAAAGTTCACTCGATTTGCAGTCCGGACGAGGGAGAAACGAGTGTTTGAAATTGAGACGTCGCGGCGGCCAAACGAAGGCCATGGCAGCCCCATGCGCGCCCGGCGCCCATGCCGCCGCGCGCGCTGACGCCCAATGGCATGTCCATGCTGACAGCAAGGGTCCAAAGCAGGTTTTCCAGAACTGAGGCTTAAAACGGAGGCCGAAACGAACTTTTTTGGAAAAACACAAAGAAGAAACCCCCCTAAAATCGAGTTTTCTACCCGACTTCTTGGAAGGAAACGAAAAAAACTCACTGCAAAATCCCCAAAATGCCCCTAGATCAGAACTGGTCAAGAGGGGCAAAAATTTGCTAAAATGCAAACAGGAAGCTGAAACTTCACGAGGGATTTCTGGTACCAAGACGACATTTTCTGGAAAAACACGAAGAAAACCCCCCCCCCCCTAAAATCTCGTTTTCTAAGTGACCGTGTGAAGACCGGAATTTATTTCCTGAAGGAAAATTCCAAAATGCCCTTAAAACAGATTATGCAATAAAATTTTAAAATGAGTCCATAGGAGGCTCATTTCACCAAAGAAGAAGGTTTGCCCCGAAACGACCATGCACGCAAATGTAACTTACCTATTAGGATGTGCTATAATGGTCCATGGCTTAAAAATACCACCGATGCAAAATCCGACCCCCCAACGGACAAAAAGGCAAAAATGAATAAGAAAAGGGAAATTTAAAAACCAAAATTAACAAATGATTTCAAATTACCGTTTGGCCCTTGGCCACACTTCAAACATGATTTATAAGACCCTTTGAAAGAATAAAAATAGAATTCCCACACCCGATGCAAGCATAGTGAAGCAATGACTCGGCATTTTTCAATATTTTCATAATATTTCATGAAGTTAAAAGTTACATAGGATACAAATTAGATGTCATTGGCCTATGGCCTCATCTCATACCTGTCAAATACATTATAAAGAGTGTACTTATGTACACATTACAAAAATAGAATCAAATTTACACATTTTGACATATAAAGGTATAAATGGCATTTCAAGCCAACATTTACAAGAAATGAGAACTTCAAGTCTACAAATCATCCAAGCATAATGTGAATCCTGAATCTTGATCCCGGTACCTGAAAAATGTCCCCATTACGTGGGTGAGTAACATAAAACTACTCGTAGGAGATGAGCATGCATCGACCTAGCATTTTACAATTCTATCACCTTAAGGTGAAACATGTTAGAGGGGCTCATGCCACCTAACGTCTATGTCAAAGTGAGACTCAGGGATCATCCTAAGCTATTCATGCAATTGAAATGAACTACGGCATACAAGTATACATGCTCAAGTACACCAAACCATATTAAAACATGATACACGACATTCAAGTACACATGCTCACAAGTATACTAAATCATATTAAACGGGATAAGCAATATCTAGCATACATACACAAGTATAAGATATATGTATAGAGTACTCATAAATCAAATATACAAACACAAGTATACTAAGCTAAACACATACACACAAGACAAGTATACATGGCACAAGTATACAAAAATGAAATCCGCACACATAAGACAAGCATACTAAGCGTAAATACACTAGATAGAGTTTAGATACACCAACAAGGATACAAGTTCAAGTATACTAAATGAGATCAAAATACATAGGCAAGCACCAATTCTCAAGTTACAAGTAATCTGTTAGCCCCTTGACATGATTAACAACTTGAAATTGAATGCGAAATCAAAGTAGAAAGACTAGGACATGTGGTCACTAGACTAAGCAAGTGTTTCCGGGTAATTATGACCCACAAGGCACTACCTAGTGCGCACATGCATAAGTTATTCCGGGCAATTACGACCCACAAGGTACTACCTAGTGCACACTTATGACTTAGAAGACTCTTGTCTCCGTACTAGAGTCAAACCCTAGCCATCACGTGAAATATGTCCTTACAAGCTTTCCAAAATCAATAAATCCAAAACTTATACAAAAATCAATAAGTTAGACCAAACTTATACCAAATCCATTAATGCATAAAACCATCTTCTATGCACAAATAAGGTTGAATCCACATAAACCATGTCCTATAATTCAAGTCTAGATAGCATATGACATGTCAAGCCTCCAATATGCAATTTATACACTAAAACAAGAATATTTTACAACAATTGAACCACATTACCACACTAAGCCACAAGTACTAAATAAGTCCCAATTTAATAACTAGCTTCCAAGGTAAACAATTGTAATATTCTAACAAGTTATACACCTACACAAGATATATCTAAACAAACTATGTAAGTCAATGATATTCTATATCATGCTAAGTCCAATTACTATTTCAAGAGGTCTCAAGTACTAATTCTACATTAAATTAGTAACATGCTCACAAGGTGATTAAACAAACTACATTTCAAGGGATTATTAACATATTACCTCCAATATCAATTTAAGTGACCAACACACTTAAAATAAAGTTAATTAAGTTCATTAATTAATTTTTCTCTAGATTTTCAAACATATCCAAATGTCCTCAATTTAATATATGTTAAAGAACTCACCAAGGCCTACTTTAATATCACATTAGAAGTTGGTTTCATACTTGATACAACTATGTGAATTAATCTTTCACAAAAGATAAATATTAAATAAGTTTTGCAATTCTTACTCAAATGCTCCAAATTTAATATATGTTACACAACTCACCAAGGCCTAATTTATTAGCTAGCCACAATTTAATTCTAAACTATATATCATCATTAGAATTAAATCCTAAACAAAGAAAATAAATAAATTAAATTCTAAAAACTTGAACAAGGCATGCTCACAAGTTGTATATGCTTATAAAACAATCAATACAACAATAATATAAACCTAAGACGTCTCCTACCTCAATTTGGGATGAAAATCTCAAAAGCCCACCGAAAAAAAAGTGCTTCGAATCTGACAATATCGAAGGGTTTTGTCGGGGACAACACGATCTACATGAACCTACAAGAAGCCCCATCAAAATCACAACTTGACTTCAAACCGGAACTCAAAATTTGGCCAAAAACGGGTTCTAATAAGGGTGAAAGAAATGCGTAGTCAACACAAACACAAAACGCAAAGGCCCTACTATGTTCTGACAAAGAAATGAAGTTCAAATGAGGAGAGAGAAGGTGGAAGTCTCCCTTGGGCTGCCATGGAAGCTTCCAGTTGTGCAAGAGAGTGGGGAAGATGAAAAAATAAAATATCTCATCCCCCTTTTATAGAAATCTCAAAAAGTGCCCCGAACGGGCCCCGCCGGGTCCGGAAAAGTGAAATTTGAGCAAACGTACTCAAATGATGAAACTCTGTGAATAAAAAAGATTCAAAATGAGAAAATAAGAATAACAGAAGAAACAGTGTCAAAAACTGAGTCCCGAGTAGAAAGTTATGCCCCAAACAAGTTTAGCGCAAATTGGGGCCAGAAACCCTGAAACTAGAAAACATCGACCAGAGGGACTTCTAAGAGTTTACGACTTGACGAAAAGTGAAAATAAATCCCATACGAGAATCTAGGCTCAAAATAAGATAATTTGCAACAACTTTCATTAATTGCACAATGGCCCCCACAAAAAGGGTTAACTACAAAACTGCTACAGAATGAAAATATCTTCCAAAAGATATTTTCTTAGAAACTCCTGAAATAAAATATCTTCAAAAGATATTTATGAAAAACACCCCAAGAAAATAAATTCATTTCAAATAATTATGCATCAATGCCCCTATGGACACTAAGAGCAACCAGAGTACTGTCCTACAAAAGTAAAGATACGTATTTCGTGGAAACCACTCACGATAAAGATACGTGAAGTCAAAAACCAACTCCAAGCACAAGAAGTGAGGTTTTGCCAACAAAGTGACAAACGAAGAAAAGACGAAATAGGGAAAAGGACGAAATAGGAATAAGGACAAAAAAGTGAATAGTGTCGAAAAACGAAAATTGTGGAAATGACTCGGTCCTCAAAGGAAGTTGTCAATCCAAAGGAAAGAGTCTAAGAAACTATTTTCGAGCACTCGAGACGACACTAAGCAAAGAGAAACTGAACTCAGAAAAGAAATTTCAACGAAAAAAATTCATCCGTAAAATTCTGAGGAAAAAGGAAAGGAATGAAATGACCGGGTCATTACAGTTTAATTGTGTTAGTTAAATGAATTTTAAATAGGTTTGAATGCATCAATGCTTTCTATTTGAATTATTTAAAGAATGTGATGGCCCAAGTTTTGTAAACCCGGTGCGTCAGTGATAACCAAAAGATGACCCGATAACGGATCCGAAATGCGGAAGCCAAAGGTGAAACAACAGTCTCTAGAGATAGAATGTGTCTCTAAGACACCAATGTGACCCTCGATGACATCATGGAATCCAAAGGAAAACAAATGCGGAAGTGTCGTTTCAAAAACGGACAAAAAGGAACCTAGGGGCAAAATGGTCATTTTGCAAAAAAAAAAAATGGATTCAAGTGCTATCGAGCACACCACTAGGAAGACAATGAAAAAATAATCATGATTGACTTAAGAATTTCATTATTCGGATTCCGTACGAAGGAGGAACGACAAAACAAAGAAAAAAGAGCAATAAAGCTAAAAGGGTAAACTGGTAATTATCTAGAAATATCTGGGTGCAACCGAGCACACTGTTGGATAGACAATGAAAAATTAATCAATTTCAAAAAAAAAAAAAATTCACTTGATTTGGAGTCCGGATGAGGGAGAAAGGTCAAAAACAAAATCGACGTCGCGGCGGCCCGACGAAGGCCATGACAGCTACAGTGCTGTCAACCCACTACTGCTGCAACTGAGAGTAAAAACGGGCATCTAAATGGACTTTTCTAGAAAAACTTAAAGAAGAAACCCCCACTAAAATCAAGTTTCCTAACCCGCTTACAAACGGGAAAAAAAAAATGCATTCTAAAATGCCCAGAATGCCCCCAAGAAAAATCAGGTCAAGAGGAAAAAACAATCCAAGCTACTGCCCAAGTTTTGGAAATAGGGCTTCGGGAGGTTTTTCAATTGCCTAAATTGAAAATGCAATCTTAAAATACACCCACAAGACCTCCGGAAGTTTTGGATTGGTCGTGACAATTTTAAAAAACAAGTCGATGAATAGTACCAACTACATTTGTACTAAAAATTTGCAAAACCTGGCAGCAAGGATTTTTTAGAAAAATATTGATTTTTGAGGGCCAAGATGATGTTTTATGGAAAAACACAAAGAAGAAACCCCCCTCAAAATTGAGATTTCTACATGACTTACATGAAAAAATGAAAAAAACACATTATGAAATACCGAAAATGCCCCTAAAACAGAATAGGGTAAAACTCCCTAAAAATGCTACTTAGAGTTTTTGTTTTATCAAGAAAGGTATTGTTTGCCAAAGTGAGTATGCAAGTGCATGCAATATGATAAAATAGATGCACCAACATGGCCTAAAGCCTCTTTACATTGCATTAACAAGTTTTAGCATACAAAGCCTCCATTTCTCACAAATAAGCTACAATGGCAATACTTGAGTTTTAAAGAGAACGTGCTTATAGTCTTTCATGTTAATGGCTCTTGGCCTCATCTCATACATGTCAAATACATTGTAAAGAGTGTACTTATGTACACATTACATTAATGGAATAAAATATACACATTTTGACATATAAAGCTATAAAAGCATTTCAAGTCAATCTTCACAAAATGGAAATCTTCAAGTCCATAAGTCATCCAAGCATAATGGGAGTCTCAACTTTAATTCTTGTACCTGAAATATGCCCCAGTATTGTAGGGGTGAGTAACATAAAGCTACTCGTAGGAAATGAGCATGCATCGACCTAGCATTTTACAATTATATCACCTTTATGGTGAAACATGTTAAAGGGGCTCATGCCACCTAACGTCTATATCAAGTGAGACTCGGGGAGCATCCTAAGCTACCCATGCAAGTTAAAACGAACAACGGCATCCAAGTATACATGCTTAAGTACACTAAACCATATTAAAACACGATACACGACATACAATCATACATTTCCAAGTATACTAACCATGTTAAGACAAGTCACACAATGTCCTAGCATATTACCCAAGTATACATTTTATATGAAAATCTCATAAATCAAGTATATAAACATAAGTATATTAAGCTCAACAAAATGCACATAAGACAAGTATACATGTCACAAGTATACTAAATGACAGTCAAACTCACGGAGCAAGTATACAAGTTCAAGTATACTAAATAGTATTCAATTGTCCCAAACAAGCATCAATTCTCAAGCTACAAGTAATCCATAATTAACAACTTGAAATTAAATGCAAAAACAAAAAATAGTGGAAAGACTAGGACATGCGGTCGCTAGACCAAGCAAGTATTTTTGGGTAATTACGACCCACAAGGTACTACCTAGTGCGCACTTATGACTTAGAAGACACTTGTCTCCGTACTAGAGCCAAACCCTAGCCATCACATAATATATGTCCTCACAAGCTTTCCAAAACCAATAAGTTCAAAACTTATACAAAATCAAATGCAAGTTACCACATTGCATGTACAAGTAAGGTTGATTCCACACAAACCATGTCCTATAGCATATGACATGTCAAGTCCTCAATATGTAATTTATACAAAAAGCAAGAATATTTTACAACAATTGAGTCACATTAGTATCCTAAGCCACAAGTACTAAATAAGCTTCAATTTAGTAACTAGTTTCCAAGGTAAACAATTGTAATATTCTAGATAAGCTATATACCTACACAAGATACATTTAAACAAGCTTTACTAATCAATGATATTCTATATCATGTTAAGTCTAAATACCATTTTAAGAGGCCACAAGTACTAAATATACTTCAAATTAGTAGCATGCTCACAAGGTAATTAGAATACTACATTTTAAGAGATTTTCAACCTAATCATGGAAAGTCTCTACATTTCAAATCTATCCCAAACAACCTCAAATTAATCTATGTTAAACAACATAGCATGCTCAATACATATATCAAATCAAAAGAGCAAAATAAGCAAGACATCATCATGTAGATTTTAATTAATTCAATTTTAACAAGTTTAAAATGATCCTAAATTAATATATATCAAAGATCAACTCATGGCCATGCCATTTAATAAGTTGAAAATGAGTTACATGCAAGCTATGATAAATCATAATTTCTCAAATTAGCAAAAGACATGCATACAACTTATATAAGCATCAATAGCATGCAAGAAACAAAATATAACTCTAAAACATCCCCTACCTCACAAGAGGATTGTTCCTCTTGAATCAAGGCAAATCAACACCAAATGGAAAACCCTTCAAGGGTTATGAAGAGGAAGATGAGAGGAAACTTTTGTCTCCCAAGGTTAATGATCTAAGGTGAGTGGAAGACCCTCAAAAATCAAGGTCAAGGCTTAAGGCTTCAAGCTCCATTCATGGAGGCTAGGGTTTTTGGTGAGAAAGGAAATGAAAACAATGAATGAAGTGTGAGTGGAGGAAATAGAAATCTTCCACTCACTATGTGATCTTACACCATGGTCAATACACACATCTATGGTCAATTGCACAAAAACCCTCCTTTAAAACTACAATCCCAAAGTGGCCCAAAGATATTTGCAAGACTAAATTGTAGCCCTACACTTGTCACCAATCCATGGCTCCTTCTTAGGCTTTATCACACACCTACACTTGTCAACCATCCAAGCCAACAAGTGCACCAATCCTAGGCCAATAAGTGGGTGAATCCTCACCCTCCAAATATCATCATCCAATGCATCAAAGTGTTTCCACACAAATGTCAACAAGTGGACCAATGAGAGTGTGACACTTATCACACTTTTCAAAAATAGCAAAATGGTCCTTTTTGAAAATATCTTCCAAGTTTAATTGCAAAATGGTCCCCAAAATGAAAAATAATTACTTTATTTAATTACACTAAAACCCCACAAGTTAAGGATAATTACACTAAAGTATGCATTAATGTCCCTTTATGAAAGAAGTAAGCAATTAACGTGCTTTTCTAGAAAAGTAAAAATATCACTATCATGGAAATCAAATATCATGAATGCATGCAAAACCAGAATCAAATCCGAGCACAAAAAGTGAGGTTGTGCCAGGAAAAAGGATAAACGAGAAAAAGACAAAATGTGAATAGTGTTCGAAAAAATAAAATATGGAAATGACACAATCCCAAAAGAAGGTTGTCAATCCAAGGAAAAGAGTCTCAGAAATCATTCCAGAGCACTCGAGACAACATCAAGTGATGAAAAATCTAACATAAAAAAGGAAAAGACAACAGGAAAAAAATATCCATAAAAATCTGAGAAAAAGAAAAGGAAGAAAAATGACCGGGTCATTACAAAGAATGAATGGATTTAATCTTTTAATTTAAAATAATTTTTACCCTTTTTGCCCTTTTTCTCTTTGGAATAGGTGATACGTGATGTAGGGTTCCCTAGGGTTACAGAGGAAGAAAATGCCATGGAGGAGGGTCAGCCCTCCTCAATAGTGGGTAGCATCCTACCCATGGTTGAGTCCTCTACTAATCGGCCCTCATGGAGTTCATTACTGATGAATTCCACGTTAAAGAGCTTTACACCTTTGACATATTATAGTGATAATCGCAATAAAGAAGTTATTGATATTGAAGATGAAGATATAGCAGAGGAATTGAAATATTGGGAGAATTCTATTGTGTGTTATGTGTTGGGAAGTAAACTATATTTCCTATATTTTAAAGCTTATGTTCAGAAGTGTTGGAATAAAGATGTAGTGGTGGTGTCCATGAAAGATGGTTTCTTTCAAGTGCGATTTCCTTCAGAGGAGGATTTGATTCAGGTGTTATCAAGATTCCATACGTTTCAAGGTTGTGCAA
This sequence comes from Cornus florida, assembly GCF_030987335.1. Classification (NCBI taxonomy): domain Eukaryota; kingdom Viridiplantae; phylum Streptophyta; class Magnoliopsida; order Cornales; family Cornaceae; genus Cornus; species Cornus florida. Next base: position 77,826,477 of record NW_026775573.1, on the reverse strand, counting down.
TTATCATCAAAAAATGGCATAAGACTAATTAACTAGAATGGGATATATTTTTATCGGTACCTGTATAGATGAAGGTTTTATGATATGCCAGTGCATACACGAAGTGGGATATCTGTGTCGAAAGTTGTTTCAAATATTGTGAACGAGGATTGTAAGGGTATTAGTAGAGATGGAGGTGGATGGTGCCTTCCATGAAACCATTCAAACTAGATTACAAGGAATGAAATTCAAAGTTCAAATTGAATATGAATGGAAACCTCAAGTATGTAGTTTTTGCAAAAAAAAAAAAAAAAAAAAAAAATGGAACATTATGAGAATATGTGTCTGATAAGCGCTGAAAAGTGCGCATTTATACCCCTTAAGCTTGAATGTTCTAGGACCTTATTCTATCTTATTATTTTTATTTTAGTCTAATTTCATGTTATTTCCCTTTTCAGACACTTATCCTCAAAATAAATCAATTCAGCTTAATTAGAGCATTAAAAGAAGCAATCTCAAGCTTAGTGGAAGAAAGAAGCAAAATGGAAGCAAAGTGGTGAAAAAAAGCCTTCTTCGCTCGATCGAATCAAACTCCGATCGATCACACTGTGATTGTTCCAACCATACCATGATGGATCAAGCCTCCCTTTTGATTAATCCAACCTTTCCTTCGATCAATCGAACACTTTTGATCTTATCCTCACCTGCCACTTTTGTCCTTTTCTAAAAAATATCCCAAAAATATCTCAGCTTTTTCTTATCCAAAATGTGCACCACCATTGTTCGATCGATCCAAGCAACCTTGTGATTGATTGAACCGCCTCAAGTGCGTGAAAAATAGAGTTCCAGCCAAATAAACGGTGTGCTCATGGTGCAATCATTTGGAGGTCCTAGTGTACGAGGTCTAACCATTGGGTATGACATTTGAGCTACCTATATAAGAATTTTGGCTATTTTGAGTAGAAAAGAATAGGGAGGTTGATTAGTTTTGGAGGAGGCTAGAGATTAAAGAGAGAAATACAGATTTTGGGAAAGTTTTTCCACTCATCTAAGGTTTCTACCAAGAACTCAAGAAGAGGAGGATGATTTCTGCCATGGAGATAGCCCTTGAGGATTGGATGACAACATCATTGAGTGGCTAAACCATTCTCTTGGGGCTAGAGATAGCCCTAAGCATGCCTCTTAGACTTTGATATTTTGTAAATAGTGGGGATTTGTGTTGTAATTCTTGTCTTGACATCTTATATATATATATGAATCTTGTTTTTATAATGATTTATGTAGTTTAATACTTCTAATTGATCATTTAATTCTATCGGATTGTGTTACCTCTTTAGTTTAATTAGTTTAATTTTCATGTCACTAGCTTAGTTGTAGTGTAATTGCCTTACTTTCTTAGATAGGTAGACAATCCATGCTTGTTGTTTGATGTTCCATGCTTATGAATGCAAATAGTATATTTCTCTAATTTAATGAGTGTGCATTAATTGTGGGCTTATGGAAGGATTAATGGCTTAATTTGATATGTTGTGCTATTCACTAGATTGGCTAGACAATATATGCTTACTTAGCCATCCATGCTTGATATTCAATTAACGGCACACACTTTTATTTACAACACATAATCCCCCCTAATCCATCAAATATTGAATGTCTAGGAAGGTAGTGCTTAGTGGTGAACTATATATCCCAAGACTTCTCTCTCATATTCTCTACACCTTATATTACTTTAGTTGTTTTGCATTGCATTTATTTAGTTAAAATCATAGTACAATTCAATCACAAACCATCTTTTGATCATTGACCTACTAATCCAATATTGATTTCTAAACAAAAATACGCTTCCTTTCCCTTAGGACGATCCTTACTTACTCTAGTTACATTAATAGTTAGTAGTGGTAGAGACATTCTATAAATTCAAACTTGGCCACACTACACACTTTTGTGCAACTAGGTATGAGACACACCAGTGTCTATTGAATAAGCCTAAAGCCAAGAAACCAAAAGAATAGTGGGTGGTGAAGAGATTTGATAAAGTTAAAGAGGTGACTGTGGATCAAAGCTTTAATTATAAGTGAAAAACCCAGGAGGAGTTCGAAGAAGGTTACACGGTTTAGAGGAAATCTGGAGGAAAGAGTAGAGCAGTATCACCAGTATCTCAAAATCCCACCATTATTAAGAATTCATTCCAGGTGCTCGATGATTACAGAGAACTTGATGCTTGAATTAGATATATTTAAGCCTATGATGGGTATAGCTGAATTGAAGGACGATGATATTCAAGATGATGGTGAAGGGATAGTGCAAGAAGAGTCTAAGAATGAAGTTTAGGTAGTTCAAATTAATGGAATAATGGGGGACAAATTAACTAATAGGTCACATCCTATATCTCTTGAAGGAAGTGCATCATTAAATAATCAGAAGAAAAAGAAGAAAAAAGAGTTTGAGGTGGATACAAGTGTTAGAATCACTAGGGCAATGGTTGTAGGTGGGGTTTGTCCACCAAATCCAATTGTTTAATGATTGGCTTATGGAATGTTAGAGGGCTTAATAGGAAAGCTATGCAAGAAGAAGTTAAAGCATGGTTGAGTAATTCTTCTTTATATTTATATTGTTTGGTAGAAACGAGAGTTCAATGTAATAAGTTTCAGAGTTTAAAATATAGAATTAGAAGGAATTGGAAATGGATGAATAATTACACTGCTAATCTAGGGGGACATATTTGGTGTGGTTGGGATTCAAATAGGTTGGATGTTTGTAACGACCTGGTCATTTTGTTCCTTTCCTTTTTCCTCAAATTTTGTGAATAAATTTTTTCCGTTGTCTTTTCTATTCTGTGTTTGGGTTTTCATCACTTAGTGTCATCTTGAGTGCTCAGAAATGGTTTTTGAGACTCTTTCCTTTGGATTGAAAACTTCTTTTAAGGACCGAGTCATTTTCACATTTTTCATTTTTTGACATTATTCATATTTCGTCTTTTTCCCTATTTTGTCTTTTTCCCATTTGTGACTTTTGGCACAACCTTACTTTTCATGATCGGAGTCGGTTTTTGACTTCACGTATCTTCATTCTAAGTGGTTTCCATGAAATACATATCTTTACTTTTGCAGTAAAGTATTATGGTTACTCCCGATGTCCATAGGGGCATGGATGCTTAGTTTTTCATAATCTTTTTCTTTTCTTGGGATGTTTTTCATAAATATCTTTTGAAGGTATTTTATTTCAGGGGTTTTTAAGAAAATATTTTGGGAAGATATTTTCATTCTGGGTCATTAGTGCAGTTTTTACTTTTTGGAGGGGCCATTATGTAATTAATGAAAGTTATTGCAAAAATGCCTCGTTTTGAGCCTAAGTCCTCGTATGGGATTCATTTTCACTTTTCGTCAAGTCGTGTACTCTTAAAATTGTCTTTTGTTCGTTTTTCCCCAGTTTCAGAGTTTCTGGCCCTGGTTGCCGCCAAACTTGTTCGGGGCATATCTCTCTACTCGGGACTCGGTTTTTGACGCCATTTCTTTTGTCGTTAATATTTTCTCATATTGGTTCTTTTTTGTTCACAAAGTTTTGCTGTTTGAGCGCGTTTGCTCAAATTTCACTTTTCCGAACTTGGCGGGACCCTTTCGGGGCACTTTAGGGTTTTCCTATAAATAGGGGGTTATAAAATTAAAAAGTGAACTTTCCCTCTCTTCATGCACGACCAGAAGCTGCCATGGTAACCCCACTTCTTCTCTCATTTAAACCTTCTTCCCTTTGTTAAAAAGTCATACTGTCTTTGTGTTTTATGCTTGTCTTGACTACGCGCATCTTTCCCCCTTATTAGAATCCGTTTTTGGCCATTTTTTGAGTTCGGGTTTGAGGTCAAGTTTGGATTTTGGTATGTCCTCTTTGGAGTTTAATGTTCACCGTGTTGTCCCCGACATAATCTAGGAGTATCGTCGGATTCGGAGCACTTTTCTTTCAGTGGGGATTTGAGATTTTCATCTCAAATGAAGGTAGGGGGTGTTATAGTTTCATATTTTTGTTGTCTTCCATGCTAATGATGCTTATACAACTTGTATGCATGCTTTTGTTCATACTCTAGAATTTAATTTAATTATTTTCTTTGTGTAAGAATTAATTCTTATGATGATATTCAACTTAGAATTAAATTGTGGCATGCTAAAAATTTAGGCCGTGGTTTGGTGGTTGATATATATTAAATTGGTATTATTTGCATAAGAATTGCAACTTTTATTCAATATATGTCTTTTGTGAAAGTTTAATTCACATACTTGTATCAAGCATGAAATAAACTTGTAATGTGATATTAAAGTAGGCCTTAGTGAGTTCTTAAACATATGTTAATTTGAGAGCATTTGGAGTTGTTTAAAAATCTAGAAGAAATTAATTAATTAGCTTAATTAATTTTTTATTTTAAGTGTTTTAATCACTGAATTAGTTATTTGATGTTATATATGTGATGACCATGATATGTCCTTCAACATATATAAATCTGAGGTTATTTGGAATTAATTTTCAATCTAGAGAATTTAATTATTTTTATTTAATTAAATTGTATCTAATTGCTCCATGGATTTAATTTTGTTTTGGAAGTTGTTTCTATGTTTAAATCATGGACTTGGACTTGTTATATATTCACTTGGTTACATTTTGAGCATTGGATAACATAGTTATTATATTTATATTCATAAGAATATGTTTTCCTTATTGAATATATCATTGTCTTGTGTAATGAGTTACACATTTTGTATTTGACATCTTTTATGCCATAGTAGTTATGGACTTAGAACATGTATTGTATGTGTTTCCAATTTTGGTTGTGCATGGTAGATAGTTGGTTATCTTGTATATATATGTTGATATATACGTTGTTGCATAACTTTTTGATTTTGGAAACTTGGGGATGTCGTTGTTTCACTAAGGCTAGGACATGGTTCTAGCATAGGGGATTGTCCCTCTACAAGTCTAGTGCGCACATAAGGAGGTTACCCGTGGGCTAGTAACCCTAAAGTAACTGTGGTGTAGGTCTGATCCGGCGTGACATCAAAGTATCCAACTAGTTTGATTTCGCATTTCATTTCAAGTTGATAACTAGATAATATCGTAACTTGTTGTTCCTTATTTGATTTTCCATTTTGAGTTTCAAGATGTTAACTTAAGAAATCATTCTTTATGCGTGGTATAGAAAGTTCCAATATTGGTTAAATTGCATCGATATCATGACTTGTGTTTTATTATTCTAATATAGCTTAGGATGATTCCATAGACTCGTTTGGAACTTAGACGCTAGGTGGCATGACCCACTTTAATTGTTTTCATATCTTAGATTGCAAATTGATACTGTTGAGAACCTATATCTTGTTGCATTGTATAGTATGCTTCTATATTGTTAAATTGCATGAATGATGTGATTTATGCTAGAAATGATCTAAGGTAGCTTAGGATGCTCCTTGAGTCTCATTTTAACATAGACGTTGTAACGACCCACTCCACCACATGGTATGATATTATCCGCTTTGAGCCTGAGCCCGCATGATTTTGCTCTTGGGCTTTACCTCAAAAGGCCTCATACTAATTGGAGTTAACATACTTACATATAAGCACTTAAATTTTCCCTCTCCCAAGCGATGTGGGACTTGTGCACCCGTAACTCGCCAATGTGGTAGCCTGATAGTGTCCCTCACACCCGCCCAAGGCACACCCGATCATACCATGTGGTGGAGTGGGTCATTACAAATGGTATCAGAGCCTGACCCAGCTGGAAGTGTGCCGATGGGGACGTCGGGCCTCCAAGGGGGGTGGATTGGGATAACCCTGTGAGCGGGTGTGCCATGGGCAGGTGCAAAAGATACTGATAGGCTACCACACTAGCGAGTTATGGGTGCACAAGTCCTACATCGCCTAGGAAAGGGAAAGGTGAAGTGCTTATATGTAAGTGTGTCATCTCCAATTGGTATGAGGCCTTTTGGGGTAAAGCCTAAGAGCAAAACCGTGTAGGCTCAGGCCCAAATCGGACAATATCATACCATGTGGTAGAGTGGGTCGTTAAAAATGAGCCCAAGAGCAAAACCGTGACGGCTCAGGCCTAAAGCGAACAATATCATACCATGTGGTGGAGTTGGTCATTACAAATGGTATCAGAGCTTGATCCAGCCGGAAGTGTGCCGATGGGGACGTCCAGCCTCCAAAGGGGGTGGATTGTGATGACCCTGTGGGCAGGTTTGCCGTAGGCGGGTGCGAGAGACACTGCCAGGCTATCACACTGGCGAGCTATGGGTGTACAGTCCCACATCGCCTGGGTAAAGGGAAGGTGAAGTGCTTATATATAAGTGTGTCATCTCCAATTGGTAGCCTAAGAGCAAAACCGTGTGGGCTCAGGCCCAAAGCGGACAATATCATACCATATGGTGGAGTAGGTCATTACAGACGTTAGGTGGTATGATCCCCTTGACATGTTTCACCATAAGGTGATAATTTTGTAAAATGCTAGGTCGATGCATGCTCATTTCCTACGAGTAGCTTTATGTTACTCACCCCAAAGTTACTGGGGATTTGTTTCAAGTATGAAGGCTTGGTTCGTGATGCTCATCATTCGTTGGATGACTTGTAGCTTTTAAGTTTCCACTTTATGCAAATGTTAGCATGAAATGCCATTTTTGTAGTCTTATATGTCAAAACTTGTATCCTTGTTTCCGAATATGTAATGTGTACCTGAGTACACTTTTTAGATGCTTATTTTGTATGTATGACATGAGGCCAAGGGCTATTAATTCTAAAGTCTACAAATATGTTTTTAAAACTTGAGATTTTAGTACTTGGTACTATTGATCGACTTTTTTAAAAAAAATGTGTTGACAAATCCGAAACTTCCAGGGGTCTTGTGGGTGCATTTTAAGATTGCATTTTCAATTTAGAAAATTTAAAAACCTCCCGAAACCTCATTTCCTTTCCTTTGGCAACAACTCGGAAAAATTTTAAACTTCTTGACCTGATTTTCTTGGGGGTATTCTGGGCATTTTACAGTGCATTTGCTTTGTTTCCATCCACGTTATCAGGTAGAAAACTTGATTTTGAGAGGGGGGTTTCTTCTTCGTTTTTTCAAAAAAAAATTGTTTGATGGCCCATTTATGCTCTCAGTCGCGGACAGATCCTGTAGCAGCTTTTTGACCCTCTTGGCCTCTCCTGATCTAGGGGCAATTTGGGTATTTGACAGTGAGTTTTTTTTTTTTTTTCCCCTCTACATTGCCAGGTAAAAAAATTGATTTTTTTTTTTTGGGGGGGGGGGGGGGTAGGGGGTGTTTCTTCTTCGTGTTTTTCCAGAATAATTCGTTTCAGACCTCGTTTCGGTTCTCAGTTCTGGCTGGAACTTTTCTTCCCCTAGCATGTCATGGTACTTGTCGGGGTGCTCGTCTCGACGTCGTGACGTCGACTTTTGTTTTTGCTTGTTTTCCTTCGTCTGGACTCCAAATCGAGTGAATTTTTTTTTAAAACTTGATTAGCTTTTCACTGTTTTTGCAACGCTGTGCTCAGTTGCCCCCGAATCTTCCTGAATAATTACCAGTTTACCCTTTTAGCCTTAAGGGCTTGTTTTTCTTCGTCATGCCGTTTCTCCTTCATCCGGACTCCGAATCATGTGATTCTTGAGTCAATCTTGATTAGCTTTTCATTGTTTTTCCAGTGGTGTGCTCAGTGGCACCCGAATCCCTATTTTTTAAAATGACTATTTTGCCCCTGGGGGCTAAATTGTTACTTTTCTGATCTTTTATTTCTGCGTTAGTTCTCATTGAGTTCCAGACCTCATGAAAGGTCATCAAAGTGTCTTGGAGGCATGTTGTGCCTTAGGAGACCGGTGTCTTCTTTATTGCTTTCGCATCTGGATCCGCTATTAGGTCAATCTCCGGTTCATCACAGGACGCATTGGCTTGAAGAACCAAAGTCGTCAGAGGTGGTATCAGAGCTCCTAGGTTTGAATACCTTGGACTACGGGTTTTGGGTGCATATCACATTTTTGTTGCTTTATTTTATGTGTTTATATGTTTTATAATAACATGTTTGGGTTTGATAACATGTTTATATGCTTACGTGCTACATGTGGTATGCTGTTTATTTAGTATGATTGTATTCCATTGTAAATAGCATGGCATATGATGTATGCTAGGTTAGATTTGTATATGCATAACTGTTTTGCATATTTGGCATGACACGGGATTGGTCATTGAGGCACGAGTTGAAATTGATGGTGATTGTAGTCACAGTTTCATTGTAGTTTTAGGTCGTTGTTGATTTAGTATCAGTTTTGAGGTAAGTGGAGAGACACCTTTTGTTAGGCTCTTGTGAGTTAAGTCATTGAGCGTATCCGTAGGGCTGGATTTGTTGGTTTTGGGCTATAATGAGGTTATGGACCTCTTAGGATCCTTGGTTATTTTGGAAGGTTCCTCTGAGATTGTAATTTTCGTGGGCTGGTATGTTTATGGGCAGGTGCATGGCACTGTCATGCTACCGTACTGGCTAGCTACGAGTGCAGTTTGGATGGAATCGGCGTTGGTTTTTGTTCCAATAGGCATAGTCCTTTTGGTCAGTGATTGATGGTCATTTTAAGGATGATTCTTAAGATTGATTTGGTTTTTGATGGTATAGCTATAGTTACCATTTTCTTTGAGTTCTCCTTGCATGATGACTCTTTTGTGGTCAAGTTGATTGATCGATGTTTTGGGTTAGTGAGAGCATTGCATTGTTAGTGTCACTCATAGTGTCACCTTTAGATTTGGTGATGGATTGTTAGAGTCTTACCATTATGGTGAGGGCTCACATTTGTTTTGAGACTGGTTGTTGTCACATTGGTTTTGGAGTCAGTTTATGGCTAGGACTTGCCTTCCATTTACCTAGACACTCTAGGACACGATGTCCATAGGGTTTATTGTTGTATCATTTTATTTCTTGCAGTTTCGTTTACTACCATGTCAGTAGTATGATTTATGTTATTGTGATGCATGAGTAGGTGGAGGTTTATCCATATTTATCTTCTTGTTGTGTGACATTAGCATGCCTTACATATATGCTTAGATATGTCATGTTACTGTGCTTCAATGACATGTTTTTTTGTTTACGTGGAGACGTGCCGCATGTACCATTGATTTTATCTATGTGAGTATATTTACTTATTTGGTAGTCGCATTCCTTGTCAGATGCATGACTTCCATGTTTGGTTTTCTTATTTGTTTCCCTCAGTCACACATAGTTTGTATGCCAGGTTCTATAATGGTTTCATTGTGAGATTCCTTGTAGAGGAGTTTTCATGTTTGTTTTGTCTTGAGCTGTTTATTTCCCTAATGTGGGAAAAATGCTCTATTTTTGTATTCGATGTGTTGCCACTTGTGGGAGAATAGGATTTCTCCTCTTTTTTTTAGTTCGTGTTTGGGACTTCAGAAGAAGTGAGTCTCTTTTCTTTGTTGCCTTGTGCACGGTTTTGGGGTTGGTTGGTTCGTGAGGATCGCCGTTGTTGTCTTAAGTCCTTAGTGAGGATTTAGTGGATTTTGGTTGACTTACTCCCATGTAGGGGGCGAAGTCTTTGACCTTGTTGTCTTTTGTTTCAGAGGTGGAGCCGTGGTGTTGTCCTTTTTAGGACTGGTGGTTCCTTTCCTTCGTGTCTTCCCTTAGGGAGTTTTTACCATGACTGTTGAAGGAGTTGTGGTGCTCAGAGTGAGTTGATTTGTGTGAGATCATTTTACAGAGACTTGTGTCCATATCATTGAGGATTTATTTGATTCGTAAGGTGAGCTGATGCTCTTTTAAGGATGTCTTTTGGAGACTTACTTTAGTTTTTGGAGACCTGGATGTGGTTGACTCTTAGGAGAAGTTTTAGGGGATTGTTGTTGGATATGGCTTGTTTGTGGAGTTTTCTCGTCCTAGTTATGGCTAGGCATAGTTTTGAGGAATTGTAGTTCTAGTGACTATTTATGGACTGAAATTAAGGAATTTTGATTTAGCTTGGCGATGCCAAGCACAAATTTGAGAGACTTATTTTGTGACCTTGGTTGTCAGGATTTTGATGTGTGTGCCACGTGATGGACTTGTTTTTCGAGGATTTAGTTATCAGTGATAGGGATTTTAATCCGATGTTTGATTCCAGTGTGGTTTTGTAGTTGATCTGTTTCAGGGAGATATGTGCGAATTTCGATGAAATGTCTTGTAGTGAGGTTCATTTTGATTCCTGGTGGTGTCGATTTGTCTGTCAGGCTTTGGATTCTTGATTGATGTTGTTAATAGGAGTGTTTTAAGATGTTGGAGTTGTTGGTTTTGTTGTATTGAGGATTGAGACCTTAAGCCAGAAAGTACCTGTAGCAATGTCGTTAGGGTTTTGAGACTGGCCGGGATGTCGACATTTTTGGACCATGTCTCAACTCTTACGGAATGCCGAGTTACCAGATTACTTTTGATAATGATGATTCACAACATTAACGTCATTTGTATCGAGAGGTTTCATTGGTAGACCTAGTGGGGGCAAGTTATGAACTAGTGCCTTATACTATCATGCTACTGTACAAGTTGTGTGTTGTGGGCATGCTACTGTACAAGTTGTGTGTTATGGGTAGGTGCTAGTTGCCGTCGATGCTACCTTACTGACGAGTAACTGTGGGCGGGCACTGGGTACTGTTATTGCTACCACACATTTGAGTACGTCGTGGGCGGGTTCTGGTCACTATTCGTACTGCCATATTGTCTTTGTTCTATACCCTGATTTGATACGTGGTTATCTTGGAGTTCTTTTGGTGGTTGCTTTTGGATCAGTATGATGGTTCATTAGGAGGAATGCTTACAATTGTTGCTTTCTGTTTCTTTATCTGACCTTGGGTTCTATATGTGACCTTTGACCTGTCATGTGGACGTGTGGTAACTTTTCTTTTGAGGGGTTGTCCTATCGTAAGCATGTGGGTGCGAATAACATTGGTTTGTGCGTTGTCTTTTAGTTTTGGGATTGCTTTCATAGCATGTTATGTGGGATAGTCGGACATATACTCCGTAGTTGTCCTGGTTTCGCCTTTTGTTTGTTGGGGCTAGATTTCGGGGATGAAATCCTTTTAAGGTGGGAAGGTTGTAGTCACCAGGTCATTTTCTTCCTTTCCTTTTTCCTCAAATTTTGCGGTTAAATTTTTTCCGCTGTCTTTTCTATTCTATGTTTGGTTTTTCATCACTTAGTGTCATCTCGAGTGGTCAAAAATTGTTTCTAAGACTCTTTCCTTTGGATTGACAACTTCCTTTAAGGACTAAGTCATTTCCACATTTTTCATTTTTTTACACCATTCACTTTTCGTCCTTTTCCCTATTTTGTCTTTTCTCGTTTGTCACTTTTTGGCTCAACCTCACTTTTCGTGCTCAGAGTTGGTTTTTGGCTTCATGTATCTTCATTTTAAGTGGTTTCCATGAAATACGTATCTTTACTTTTACAGTAAAGTACTCTGGTTGCTCTCGGTGTCCATAGGGGTATGGATACATAGTTTTTAAGAATCTTTTTTCTTTTCTTGAGGTGTTTTTCGTAAATATCTTTTGAAGATATTTTATTTCAGGGGTTTTTAAGAAAATATTTTTGGAAGATATTTTCATTCTGGGTCATCAATGCAGTTTTCACTTTTTGGAGGGGCCATTGTGCAATTAATGAAAGTTATTACAAAAATGCCTCATTTTGAGCCTAGATCCTCGTATGGGATTCATTTTAACTTTTCGTCGAGTCATGTACTCTTAGAATTGTCTTCTGGTCATTTTTCCCCAGTTTTCAGGGTTTCTGGGCCTAGTTGATGCCGAACTTGTTCAGGGCATATCTCTCTGCTCAAGACTCAGTTTTTGACACTGTTTCTTCTGCTGTTCATATTTTCTCATTTTGGTTCTTTTTCGTTCATGGAGTTTTGTCGTTTGAGCGCGTCTGCTCAAATTTCACTTTTCTGGACCTAGTAGGGTCCACCTGGGCACTTTTACGGTTTTCCTATAAATAGGGGGTTATAAAATTAAAAAGTGATCTTCCCCTCTCTTCATGCATGACAAGAAGCTTCCATGGCAGCCCAAGGGGGCTGCCACCCTTCTTCTCTCAATTAACCTTCTTCCCTTTGCTAAAAAGTCGTACTGCCTTCGTGTTTTAAGCTTGTCTTGACTACGCGTATCTTTCCCCCTTATTAGAATCCATTTTTGGCCATTTTTTGATTTCAGGTTTGAGGTCAAGTTTGGATTTTGGTATGTCCTCTTTGGAGTTTAATGTTCACCGTGTTGTCTCCGACATAACCTAGGAGTATCGTCGGATTCGGAGCATTTTTCTTTCGGTGGGGATTTGAGATTTTTATCTCAAATGGAGGTAGGGGGTGTTATAGTTTCATATTTTTGTTTTCTTGTATGCTAATGATGCTTATACAACTTGTATGCATGCTTTTGTTCATAATCTAGAATTTAATTTAATTATTTTCTTTGTGTAAGATTTAATTCTTATAATGATATTCAACTTAGAATTAAATTGTGGCATTCTAGAAATTTAGGAATTGGTATGGTGGTTGATATATATTAAATTAGGATTATTTGAATAAGGATTGCAACTTTTATTTAATATTTATCTTTTGTGAAAGTTTAATTCACATAGTTGTATCAAGCATGAAATAAACTTGTAATGTGATATTAAAGTAGGCCTTGGTGAGTTCTTGAACATATGTTAATTTGAGAGCATTTGGAGTTGTTTAAAAATCTAGAAGAAATTAATTAATTAGCTTAATAAATTTTATTTTATATGTTTTAATCACTTAATTAGTTATTTGATGTTATCTATGTGATGATCATGATATGTCCTTCAACAAATATAAATTTGATGTTATCTGGAATTAATTTGGAATTTAGAGAACTTAATTATTTTTATTTAATTAAATTGTATCTAATTGCTCCATAGATTTAATTGTGTTTTGGAAGTTGTTTCTATATTTAAATCATGGACTTGGACTTGTTGTATATTCATTTGGTTACATTTTGAGCATTGGATAATATAGTTGTTATATTTATATTCATGAGAATATGTTTTCCTTATTGAATATATCATTGTCTTGTGTAATGAGTTGCATATTTTGTATTTAACATCTTTCATGCCATAATAGTTATGGACTTAGAACATATATTGTATGTGTTTTCAATTTTGGTTGTGCATGGTAGATAGTTGATTATCTTGTATATTTATGTTGATATACACGTTATTGCACAACTTGTTGATTTTGGAAACTTGGGGATGTCGTTGTTTGACTAAGGCTAAGACATGGTTCTTGTGCAGGGATTGTCCCTCTACAAGTCTATTGCGCACATAGAGAGGTTACCCGTGAACTAGTAAACCTAAAGTAACTATGGTGTCGGTCTGATCCGGCGTGACGTCCAAGTATCCACCTGGTTTGATTTCGCATTTCATTTCAAGTTGATAACTAGATGATATCATAACTTGTTGTTCGTTATTTAATTTTCCATTTTGAGTTTCAAGATGTTAACTTGAGAAATCATACTTTATGCGTGGTATTGGAAATTATAATGTTAGTTAAATTACATCGATATCGTGACTTGTGTTTTATTGTTCTAATGTAACTTAGAATGATTCCTTAGAATCATTTGGAACATAGACGTTAGGTGGCATGACCCACTTTAATTGTTTTCATATCTTAGATTGCAAATTGATACTACTGAGAACCTGTACCTTGTCGCGTTGTATAGTATTCTTCTATATGGTTAAATTGCATGAATGATGTGATTTATGCTAAAAATGATCTAAGGTAGCTTAGGATGCTCCCAGAGTCTCATTTTGACATAGACGTTAGGCGGCATAATTTTGTTAAATGTTATATCGATGCATGCTCATTTCCTAAGAGTAGCTTTATGTTACTCACCCCAAAGTTACTGGGTATTTGTTTCAGGTACAAAGGCTTGGTTCGTGATGCTCGTCATTCCTTAGATGACTTGTAGCTTTTAAGTTTCCATTTCATGCAAATGTTAGCATAAAATGCCATTTTTGTAGTCTTTTATGTCAAAACTTGTATCCTTGTTTCCGAATATGTAATGTGTACCTAAGTGCACTTTTTGGATGCTTATTTTGTATATATGACATGAGGCCAAGGGCCAGTAATTCTAAAGTTTACAAATATGTTTTTAAAACTTGAGATTTTAGTACTTAGTACTATAACTTTTTTTTGAAAAATGTGTCGACCGATCTGAAACTTTTGGGGGTCTTGTGGGTGTATTTTAAGATTGTATTTTCAATTTAGACAATTTAAAAACCTCTCGAAGCCCTATTTTCTTTCCTTTGGTAGCAGCTCGAAAGATTTAAACTTCTTGACCTGATTTTCTTAGGGGTATTCTGGGCATTTTACAGTGCATTTTTTTTGTTTCCGTCCATGCAGTCGGGTAAAAAACTTGATTGGGGGGGGGGGGGTTCTTCTTCGTGTTTTTCTATAAAAATTCATTTAATGGCTCATTTTTGCTCTCAGTCGCGGACAGATCCTGTTGCAGCTTTTTGACCCTCTTGACCTCTTCTGATCTAGGGGAAATTTGGGTATTTCATAGTGAGTTTTTTTTTTTGTTTTCCTCCACGCTATCGGGTAGAAAAGTTTCTTTTTCATGTTTTTCTTGAAAAATTCGTTTCGGACCTTGTTTCGACTCTCAGTTCTGGCTAGAACTTTTCTTCCCCTAGCATGTCATGGTGCTTGTCGAGGTGCTTGTCTCGACGTCGTGGTGCCGACTTTTGTTTTCGTTCGTTCTCTTTCGTCCGGACTCCAAATCGTGTGAACTTTTTTTTTCACTTGATTAATTTTTCGCTGTCTATCCAACTGTGTGCTCTGTTGCACTCGAATCTTCCTGGATAATTTCCAGTTTACCCTTTTAGCCTTAAAGGCTTGTTTTTCTTCATCATGCCGTTTCTTCTTCGTCCAGACTCCGAATCATGTGATTGTTGAGTCCATCTTGATTATTTTTTGTTGTTTTTCCAGCGGTGTGCTCGTTGGCACCCGAATTCATACTTTTTAGAAATGACTATTTTGCCCCGGGGGCTAAATTGTTACTTTTCCGATCTTTTGTTTCCGCGTCAGTTCTCATTGAGTTCTAGACCTCATGAAAGGTCATTAAAGTGTCTTAAAGGCATGTTGTGCTTTGGGAGATCGTTGTCTTATTTCTTGCTTCCGCATCTGGATCTGCTATCGGGTCAATCTCCGGTTCATCACAGGACGCCCTGGCTTGAAGAAGTAGGGTCATCACATTGTTACTGTGATTGGGACTACAATACAGATGTTGTTATTGATAGTTTAGATCAGATGGACTAATTAAAGATGTGTTTTACAACCTTTGTTTATGCCAAAAATACAGCAAGGGAGATGAAAGTGTTGTGGAAGGATTTGGTGGATAATATGCAATTTATAAATGGTCCATGGTTGTTAATGGGAGATTCGAATATAGTAAGATATAATTCTGAGAAATTGGGAGGTAGATGTCATCCTCTTAGAGTCTTTACTGAATTTAATCAAACCATTGATTCCCTTTGTCTAACTAATATTCCTGTGACAAATGGGATATTTACATGGTGTAACAAGAGATTTCTAAATAGAAAAATATATGCAAGATTAGATAGAGGGTTGATGAATGAAGAATGGGAGCAGGCTTATTCTAATTCTCAAATTATTTTGACTCCTCTTATGACCTCTTATCATTGGGGCTTGTGTATTAATTTTTCAATGAAGATTGTAGATGGTCCTAAACTATTTAGATTTCTGGCAGTGTGGAATAAGGAAAATGTAGTAAAGGATCTTATTACTGATGTATGGATGGTGTGTGCTGTCGAGGCACCCAAATTGCATGCAAGAAAAGTGTATAGTGTGGCCAAGTTTAAATTTAGAAAATGCCACTACCACTTCTGACAAAAAATATAGCTAGAATGAGTGGGGATCGTTCCAAGGGATTTGTGATGGAAATTAATATCGGATTAGTAGGTCGAATGATCAAAGACTGATTGGTGATTGTTTAATTAAACTCCAATGCAATTAAAGATTAATGCAAGTAAAAAGAGTAATCTAGAAAGTAGCAAAAAGATATAGGAGAGAGGTCTTAGGGCATAGAGTCACCACTAAGCTTCACTTCATCAAACACTAGCAATTGTACATTAATAGGGAAATTTAAATTGTAACTTGTGTGTATGTGACATCAATTGAAACTAAGCATGGACGGCAAATAAGTATAAATTATCTAGCTAATTTTAATGAATAGCACAACCTATCAAATGAGACCAATATCCATTCAATTAAACCATAACTAATGCACACACAAATATATTGAGATGTACACTATTTGTATTTATAAGTGTGAAACACCAAGAAACAAGCATAGATTATTCACCTACCTACGAAATTAAATCAATTACACTACAACTAGGCTAGAGACATGAAATTGAACTAATTAAACTAGAGATGTGATACAATCCATCAAAAACAAGTGTGAACCATCAAATAAATCATAAAAGTGTTCCATTAAGCACCATGCCTTGACCATCACTAGATCAACATCATCAACATACATAGACATGCATCAATTTCATTAAATCTAGAGATAAAAGCATGAACATCAATTCTAG
Organism: Cornus florida; assembly: GCF_030987335.1. Classification (NCBI taxonomy): domain Eukaryota; kingdom Viridiplantae; phylum Streptophyta; class Magnoliopsida; order Cornales; family Cornaceae; genus Cornus; species Cornus florida. The sequence goes on along the minus strand of NW_026775573.1, from coordinate 77,809,883 downwards.
CATACATAGACATATGACTAGAGCCAAATGATCAATTAAAAGTATTAATCCATACACATCAAGTAGAAACCACAAGATATATATTTATTCAAGGTCAAAACATCTATTACAACTAAAATCCCCAAGAATACACAAAAGTTAGGTTTGAGAAGCAAGCCTACAAGCTATCTCTAGCCTCAAGAGAAGGATTTAGCCACTCATTTTAGTGGACATGGAACCTTAAAGGGCTAGCTAGGAGGTTGGCATCATCATCTTCATCATTGCTTTCTTCTCCTAAACCCTAGTTCTAGAGAGAAAAATTATCTATTCTATAATTGGAAATAATTATTTTTTCTATCTATTACAATGATGTTCAATAAATCAATTACACACTCCTTTGAGTAAGGACCAAGTCAGAATAATAGTTTCTGATTGGAGGAAATTCGCAGCTATGTACGGTAGAAATCGGCGCGCTCGAGAATTAAACAGCTCACTGCCAGCAGTATTTTTGATCGATCGAAGATTTTTGATCGATCAAACACTTAGCTTCAATCGATCGAAATTGACGTGGCTTGAAAATATCTTCCAGGCTTGATCCCATTGGCTGAGCGGGCACCACCTTGTTTCGATCAATTGAAGACCACTTCGATCAATCGGGACTTCCCTTTGATCGATCGAAGTTCCCCCGGTGCATTTTTCTTGGCTTCTTTCCAACTTTGTTCTTTAGCTCCAAAACTGTGCTAAATGACTCTTGTTAGCCTGTTTGAACATTATTCACCTCAAATAGGCAATAACACAAATAAGTATCTAAGATATGAAAGTAAAATAGATAAATGGACTAAAATACCCTAACTTAGGTACTAAAACGAGTCACATTTGAGCACTCATCACACCCCCAAACTTAGATGTTGCTAGTCCCTAGCAATGAACTGCAAGGAAAGGAAAGAGATAAACAACTATATAACTATGAACTAGAAAGCAATAAAATGATAATGTCACTTTTGCAGGGAACACGATTGCATTTAGCATATGCAACAAGCCTTTTAAACCCCTAGGTTACCCCTAGTGGACGAGTGAAGTCTCGTGAGGGTTTCCAGAAATGATACCCATAAACATGGAGCTCTTTCTCACAAGAAAAGCACCAATATACAAAACAAGCATTGGGAGAGAACTACCTCAAGTATGCAATTTTTAAACCCTTTCCAAGAAATCTCCCAAAATCTCAACATCAAGCAAACAAATATGGTCCTCCACACATCAAGAAAATGATCATGCAAATAAAAAAAACTCTAGAATCCTTTTAAGCGAACCAGAATCAAATATGTTCCTATATAAGCCAACTAGAGAAATGATCACATCATTACCCTAAAACTAGCACACAAATCTAATCCCAATCATCAAAACAATGAGTGAACCTTTTAATAGAGCTTATTCAACTAGGTGCGCTTATTCTTTTCACTTGATTTTTTTATTATTATTATTATCCTATGTTGATCTATAAAGCTTTCTAGCGATCTATGAGATCAAGCGTTAGGTCAATGACTCCCAAACCAGACGGCTTTAGGGCATTAGGTGTTAAAACACCCCTGAGGACTTACAAGCTCAAATCAACTAGGCTACAAATCAAAACAACTTCCATCTAATCATTTCTCACTTCTCACCTTTTAGGAGAAGTCCTCACTTTTTTATTACTTTTGCAACTTTTTTTTTTTTTTTGAAATATTCAATTATTAACCTAGAGTTTGGGCCCTCCACCTTTCGGAGTGAGAAATTCAGTGCTTGATGAGGCTAGAATCCTAGCTACTCAATGAAAATGGATTGTTATCCACTTTTGTCAAAATGAAAGCTTTCAATGCACTACTAGCCCAATTGGGATATAACCAATTTAATAATGAACAAAGTATGTACCCATAAATGAATGCTAGTGTGTGCCTGTGCTAGTGTAGAATCCTAGAGTGAATCTTAAAACAATAACAAAATCAGGATGATGTGGACCACAAATGCAAGCAAGATATCAATGTTTCAAAAAATTTACTCCTAAATGGCATCCACAAGGCATACAAGGAGTATTAGACTCTCAAGTCAAGCAATTTTTAAATTCTAAGTATCATGCTCCTCAAAAGACCAAAATCATAGCCCAAAAACCTATCTCAAATCATACCACATGCATAGAAATCAAGTGCGACATGTAAGATATGATAATACACCCCCAAACTTAATCTGTGCATTGTCCTCAATGTACAAAGAAGCAATAGATAATGGAAAGAGTATACCAAATGGGTGAAGCAAAAGGGACCCGGTAACAGAAGCTTAGCTTTGGAAGGTGCACCCCTAAACTTAGATTCCGGACATCTGTCTAAAAATGTGGTCACACTAACAATGGTCAAAGCACATGCATCAATGATATAAATGAGAAGTGATGCGGGTTCGTGCCGCCTCACCACATCAAGCTTGATGAGTGTGCATTAAGGCGAGGGCCAAGAGTTTTACATTTATAGAAGCCACTACTACCTTTCACAAAATATATAGCTAGGGTATGTAGGGATCGTCCCAAGGGATTGTGAGGATCGAGCAATGTTGTGGAATCTTTATTAGGGCTAGTAGGTCGAGTGATCAAACAATTAGTTGGTCGGTTGATTAAAGAGCAACTAAATTAAACTAAGTAATAGCAAAGAATGCAATTAAGAGTAAGTAAGAGAGAGAGATCTTGGGATTTAGAGACCACCACCAAGCAATGTATTTCTATATCATTGACAAGTGATTAATGAGGGCAAATGGTGTGTTGCAATATTGGTGTATGTGTATTTGGTTGATTCAATAAGCAAGGATGACTAGTTAAGCATGTATTGTCTAAACATCATGTGAAAGGCACAATATATCTAAGCAATGAAGCATATATTGTCTAAACAACATGTGAAAGGCACAATAAATCAAAACAAGTTATTAATCCTTTTATTAAGCTCACAATCCAAATACAACACAAAGATAGAGACATATGCTAATTACATTCAAAAGCTTGGATCATCAAACAACAAGCATAGATTGTCCTCCCATTTAACACTATACTACAACTACACTACATCTACTCTGCTAGCATGAAAATAAACTAGGGGAGAGGCACAATCCATCAAGAGATAAGTATGAACCATCAAGAGAATCACAAAAGCATTCCTTTAAGCACTATGTTTTGACAATCTCCAAATCTATAGCATCAATACACATAGACATGCATCAATAACACAAAATCTGGAGACAAGCACATAAACATCTATTCTAGCATACATAGACATATGGATAGAATGAAATGATCAATTGAAAGCATTAAACTACATAAATCATTGAATAAACAATAGCTATATATATCAAAGTGTCAAAACATCAATTACAACACTAATCCCTCAATAATACACAAAATTAAGATATAGAAAGCATGCTTAGGGCTAACTCTAGCCCCAAGAGGATGTCTAGCCACTCATGGTGATGATGCTCTAACCCTCAAGGGCTAATTCCATGGTTGAAATTTGCTTCTTGTTGATGAAGAGTTCCCAGTGGTGTCTCTAACCTCCTCCTCCTCTAAGCTTCCTCTCCAAGAGATGATATGAAAAATAATGTTGGCTCCCCTTGTAAAAAGCAATCTTTATCCTTATAGAGGTAGGTCAAAATGACACCCAAAATGAGCTGGGGTCGTGCACACAATATTCCCTAATGATTGGATAAAGGGCAACTTTCAATGAGGTGGAATTTTAACTTTTTTTCACTAGAGGAAGTTCGATCGATCGAACCTTGGACTTGGATCGATCAAACTGGCTGAGATCTATTGAACTTAGGCAGGATCGATCCAACTAGTTGAGCTTTTTGGAAAAAGACAAATCCGAGATATTTATGGGAGATATTTATGGGAAAAGAGCATGATACTTAGAATTTAAAAATTGCTTGACTTGAGAGTCCAATACTCCTTGTATGCCTTGTGAATGCCATTTGGGAGTAAATTTTTTGAAAGATTGATATCTTGCTTGCATTTATGATCCACATCATCCTGATTTTGTGATTGTTTTTAAGATTCACTCTAGGATTCTACACTAGCACGGGCGCACACTAGCATTCATTTATGGGGTACATACTTTGTTGATTATTAAATTGGTTATATCCCAATTGGGCTAGTAGTGCATTGAAAGCTTTCATTTTGACAAAAGTGGATAACAATCCATTTTCATTGAGTAGCCAGGATTCTAGCCTCATCAAGCACTGAATTTCTCACTTCGAAAGGTGGAGGGCCCAAACTCTAGGTTAATAATTGAATATTTCAAAAAAAAAAAAAAAAAGGAAGTGGCAAAAGCAATAAAAAAAATGAGGACTTCTCTTAAAAGGTAAGAATTGAGAACTGATTAGATAGAAGTTATTTTGATTTGTAGCCTAGTTGATTTGAGCTTGTTAGTCCTTAGGGATGTTTTAACACCTAATGCCCTAAAGCCGTCTGGTTTGGGAGTCATTGACCTATCGCTCGGCCTCATAGATCGCTAGAAAGCTTTATAGATCAACACATTTCTCCATGCTTCCATCTTTGATCTTAGGATAGTAAAAAAAAAAAAAATCAAGTGAAAAGAATAAGCACACCTAATTGAATAAGCTTTATTAAAAGGTCCACTCATTGTTTTGATGATTGGGACTAGATTTGTGTGCTAGTTTGAGGGTAATGATGTGATCATTTTTCTAGTTGGCTTATATAGGAACATATTTGATTTCAGTTCACTTAAAAGGATTCTAAAGCTGTTTTGATTTGCATGATCATTTTCTTGATGTGTGGAGGACCATATTTGTTTACTTGATGTTGAGATTTTGGGAGATTTTTTGGAAAGGGTTGAAAAATTGCATACTTGAGGTAGTTCTCTCCCAATGCTTGTTTTGTATATTAGTGCTTTTCTTGTGAGAAAGAGCTCCATATTTGTGGGAATCATTTCTGGAAACCCTCACGAGACTTCACTTGTCCACTAGGGGTAACCTAGGGGTTTGAAAGGCTTGTTGCATATGCTAAATGCAATCGTGTTCCCTGCAAAAGTGGCATTATCATTTTATTGCTTTCTAGTTCATAGTTGTATAGTTGTTTATTTCTTTCCTTTCCTTGTAGTTCATTGCTAGGGACTAGTAACATCTAAGTTTGGGGGTGTGATGAGTGCTCAAATGTGACTCATTTTAGCACCTAAGTTAGGGTATTTTAGTCTATTTATCTATTTTATTTTCATATCTTAGATACTTATTTGTGTTATTGCCTATTTGAGGTGAATGATGTTCAAATAGGCTAATAAGAGTCATTTAGCACAGTTTTGGAGCTAAAGAACAAAGTTGGAAAGAAGCCAAGAAAAATGCACTAGGAGAACTTCGATCGATCGAAGGGAAACCCTGATTGATCGAAGTGGTCTTCAATCGATCGAAATAAGGTGGTGCCAGCTTAGCCAATGGGATCAAGCCTGGAAGATATTTTCAAGCCACGTCAACTTCGATCGATCCATCGAAAATGCTGCTAGCAGTGAGCTGTTTAATTCTCGAGCGCGCCAATTTCTACCTACCGTGCATAGCTGCGAATTTCCTCCAATCAGAGACTATTATTCTGACTTGGTCCTTACTCAAAGGAGTGTGTAATTGATTTATTGAATATCATTGTAATAGATAGAAAAAATAATTATTACCAATTATAGAATAGATAATTTTTCTCTTTAGAACTAGGGTTTTGGAGAAGAAAACAATAATGAAGATTATGATGCCAACCTCCAAGCTAGCCCTTTAGAGTTCCATGTCCACTACAATGAGTGGCTAAATCCTTCTCTTGGGGCTAGAGATAGCCCCTAGGCTTGCTTCTCAAACCTAACTTTTGTGTATTCTTGGGGATTTTAGTTGTAATAGATGTTTTGACCTTGAATAAATATATATCTTGTCGTTTCTACTTGATGTGTATGGATTAATGCTTTTAATTGATCATTTGTCATTAGTCATATGTCTATGTATGCTAGAATTGATGTTCATGCTTTTATCTCTAGATTTAATGAAATTGATGCATGTCGATGTGTGTAATGACCCGGTCATTTTTCTTCCTTTTCTTTTTCTCAGATTTTAACGGATATTTTTTTTCCCGTTGTCTTTTCCTTTTTGGGTTCGGTTTTTCATCACTTGATGTCTTCTTGAGTGCTCTGGAATGATTTCCGAGACTCTTTTCCTTGGATTGACAACTTCCTTTGGGGATTGTGTCATTTCCATATTTTATTTTTCCGAACACTAGTCACATTTTGTCTTTTTCTCGTTTATCCTATTTCCTTACACAACCTCACTTTTTGTGCTCGGATTTGATTCCGATTTTGTAAGCATTCATGATATTTGATTTCCATGATAGTGGCATTTTTACTTTTCTAGAAAAGCATGTTGATTGCTTACTTCTTTCATAAAGGGGCATTAATGCAAACTTTAGCGTAATTAAATAAAGTAATTATTTTTCATCTTGGGGACCATTTTCTAATTTAATTTGGAAGATATTTTCAAAAAGGACCTTTTTGCAATTTTTGAAAAGTGTCACAAGTGTCCCACTCTCATTGGTCCACTTGTTGATATTTGTGTGGAAACATTTTAATGCATTGGATGATGACATTTGGAGGGTGAGGATTCACCCACTTGTTGGCCTAGGATTGGTGCACTTGTTGGCTTGGATGGTTGACAAGTGTAAGTGTGGGATTAAGCCAAGGAAGGAGCCATGGATTGGTGACAAGTGCAGGTTCACAATTTAGTCTTACAAATATCTTTAGGCCACTTTGGGATTATGGTTTTAAAGGAGGGTTTTTGTGCAATTGACCATAAATGTGTGTGTTGACCAAGGTGTAAAAGCACATAGTGAGTGGAGGATTTCTATTTCCTCCACTCACACTTAACCACATTATTTCATTCTCTTCCTTACAAGAAAACCCTAGCCTCTATGGATGGAGCTTGAAGCCTTAGGCATTGACCTTGATCTTTGAGGCCCTTCCACTTACTTTAGACCATAAAGCTTGGAATACTTTTTATTCCCCTCGTCCTCCTCTTCAAAACCCTTGAAGGATCTAGCCTAACTCCTAGTTTTGCTTTGGTATCTAGAGATTCAATTCTCTAGTGAGGTATTGATCTATTATTTTATAGTATTTTTATGTCATTATTGACTGTTTTACATGCATGGAAGAGAAGGACTTGTATTTTTCCCTTAAACTTTTTTAACTTAAAATTAATCTTGTCAAATTAAATATAGAATATGAAAATATACTCAATTAGCTTTCATTTAGTTTTGGTTTCATGCAATTTGGATTTAAAATGAATTAGTTTTGAATTTTTGAAGTTGCAAACTAGTTGCTGGAAATTTGAAGCTTTTCCTTTTTGGTCCGGAAATGACTTTTTAAATGGAGCTATGGTACTTTAATTGCCTTGAAATTTTTACTGAAACTTCCCCCACGAGTTTTACACAACTCAGAATTTTTTCACGATTTTAAAGCATTTCAAAATTTTTTTAAAAATCCGAAACTATCTGTTGTCCATGTTTTTATTGCAGTTGGAAAACATATTTTTAGATGATTTATTTCACTAACCTTTTGACATTGGCTCATGGCTTAAATTTTCAGTTTTACACTCTCATATGTTTATTTCCAAAATAAATTAGGTTTGCCCAATTTGGATGTCAAATGCATTTTTCATGAATTTTCAAAGTTGGAAGCTACAGGCTGAAAATGTGTTTTCTGGGCAGAATTTGTTTCAAAGTTGTGGGTCAAAACTATTTTAATTGGGAAAATATTTTGTTAAACTAAATTGATATTATCAAATCACAGTGTTTAAGCTTTTATTGGGCTTTGGATTCATTCAATTTGGGTCAGAATTGAATTTTTTATGAATTTTACAAGTTGAAGGTAGCATGCTGAAAAATCTGTTTTGCGGACCAAAAATTTGGGGCGATTTCATTTCGGTGGTAATTGGGATTTTCATTCCAATTGAGGTACAGAATGTTTTAGAATTATTTGTGTGTTTTATTGTGTGTTTGCCATGATTATACAACATATATGTATGCCTTGTATCAAATCTAGAAAGTTAGTAATTTTTATTTCTTTGTATAAGATTTAAAATTTATGATGATGTATAACTTTGATTTGAATTGTAACATACTAGGAAATTATGCTTAGATATGCTGGTTAACATATATTAAATTTGGATCATTTAATTAAGAATTACAACTTTTATTTAATATTTATCTTTAGTGAAAGTTTAATTCACATGGTTGTATCAAGAATTAAATCAAGTTGTAATGTGGTATTTAAATAAGCCTTGGCATGTTCTCTAAGGTAGATTAAATTGAGTGCATTTGGAATTATTTAAAAATCTAGAGGAAATTAATTAATTTGCTTGATTAATTTTGTTTTAAGTGTTTTAATCACTGAACTTGTCATTTAATATTATAGATATGATGACCATGACATGTCTTTCAATATATATTAAATTGAGGTTATTTGGATTAACTTGAAATTTAGAGAATTTAACTATTTATGTTTAATTAAATTCTACTTTATTACTCCATGGATTTAATTGCATTTTGGAAATTGTTTCTATATTTAAATCATGGATTTGGATTTGATGTATGTTCACTTGATTACTTTTGAACATTAGATAACATAGTTATTACTTTTATATTCATGATAATATGTTTTTCCTTATTGAATATATTGTTACTATGTGTAAGGAATTGTACACTTTGTATTTGACATCTTACATGACATAGTAGTTGTGAATTTTGAGCATGTATTATATAAGTTTCCAAAATTTGGATTGTGCTTGGTAAATAGTTGATATCTTGTATATACATGTTGATATATATACGTTGTTGCACAATTTGTTGATTTTAGAAACTTGGGGATGTCGGTGTTTGGCAACGGCTAGGACTTGGTTCTAGTACAGAGGATTGTCCCTCTATATAGTCTAGTGCGCACATAGGGAGGTTATCTATGGGCTAGTAACCCTAAAGTAACTATGTTGTCGGTCTGATCCAGCGTGACGTCCGAGTATCCACTTTGTTTGATTTCGTATTTCATTTCAAGTTGATAACTAGATGATATCGTAACTTGTTGTTCCTTATTTGATTTCCTATTTTGAGCTTAAGATGTAGCTGTGTGAAAGCATGTTTCATGCATTGTATTGGAAGTTCTATTGCTGGTTAAATTGCATCGATATCATAATTTGTGTTTTGATGTTCAAATGTAGTTTAGGAATGACCTTATAGATTCATTTTGAACATAGACGTTAGGTGGCATGACCCACACTTTTTGTTTTCGTATTTTGGGTTTCAAGTTGAAGACTTTGAGAATCTATATCTTGTTGCCTTGTATAACATGTTTCCATGTTGTTTGAATTGCATGAACAATGTGATTATGATATAAATGATCTAGGTAGCTTAGGATGCTCCCTGGGTCTCATCTTGACATAGACGTTAGGTGGCATGAGCCCCTTTAACATGTTTCACCATAAGGTGATAAAATTGTAAAATGCTAGGTCGATGCATGCTCATCTCCTACGAGTAGCTTTATGTTACTCACCTCTACGATACTAGGACATATTTCAGGTACAGGACTCAGGATTTGAAGATTCCATTGCTCCTTGGATGGCTTACAGTTTCTAAGTTTCTATTTTATGCAAGTGTTAGCATAGGATGCCTCTTTGTAGCCCTATTTATTTAAACTTGTATTCGTTGATTTGTATATGTAAAGTGTATGTAAGTGCACTCTTTTTAATGTATTTAACATGTATGAGATGTGGCCAGTGGCTAATGACATGTATCTCATTTTCTATGCACTTTTGTTTCAAAGTTTATTATGAAAATATTGGAAAATGTTAAGTCATTGCTTCATAACTTTCGCATCGGGTGTTGGAATTTCATATCTTTTCTGTCCGGACTCAGAATCAGACGATTCTTGGGTCTAATTTTGTTTATTTTTAGTTGTCCTTCCAATGGTGTGCACGGTGCCACCCTTTTCAGTGAGAAATGACCATTTTGCCCTTAGTTCATCTCTTTTTAGGTTAGGAATTCTTGCTTCATTTGCTTGGCTCATTTGAGTTCCGTGGCTTCATAGAGAGTCATTTTGGGGCCTCAGGGATGACGTACATCTCTTGAGGTCATTTGGCTTCTTTCACTTCCACATTTCGGGTCCATTATCGGGTCAACTTCCGGTTCATCACTAACGCACCGGGTTGAGAAATCCGGATCGTTACAGGTGGTATCAGAGCTCCTAGGTTTGAATACCTTGGACGACGGGTTTTGGGTGCATATCATGCTTATGTTGCCATGCTCTATACATTTATATGCTTCATGATAACATGTTTTGGTTTGATAACATGTTTATATGCTTATATGCTATATGTGGTATGCCGTTTATTTAGCATGATTTAATTATTATGTAAAGAGCATGACATATGATGTATTCTAGATCAGATTTGTATATGCATAACTGTGTTACATATTTGGCATGACACGAGATTGGTCATTGAGGCTCGATTTGATGGTGATTGTAGTCACGATTGTATTGTAGTTTAGGTTGTTGTTGACCTAGAGTTGGTTTTGAGGTAGGTGGAGAGACACCTTTTGTTTAGGCTCTCGTGGGGTGAGCCATTAGGCACAACCGTAGTACTGGATTTGTTGATTTTAGGCCATGGTTAGGTTTTAGACCTTTTGGGATCTTTGGTTGTTTTGGAAGGTTCCTCTGAGATTGCAATTTTTGTGGGCGAGTATGTTGTGGGTGGGTGCATGGCACTGTCATGCTACCGTACTGGCAAGCTACGAGTGCAGTTCGGATGGAATCAGCGTTAGGTTTTGTTCCGACAGGTGTAGTCCTTTTGATCGATAATGATGATGGTTGTTTTGGGGATCAGTCGTAGTAATCGATTTGGTTGTCTGATTGTATGGCTAGAGTTGCCATTTTCTTTGAGTTCTCCTTACGCGATGACGCTTTTGGGGTCAAGTCGATTGATAGATGCTTCGGCTAGAGAGAGCATTGCATTGTTAGTGTCACTTGTAGTGTCACCCTTATATTCAGAGATGGATTGTAAGAGTCTTACCATTGTAGTAAGGGCTCACGTTTATTTTGAGATAGGTTGTTGTTGCATTGGTTTTTAGAGTCAGTATATGGCTAGGACTGATCCTTCCTTTTTACCTAGGCACTCTAGGACACAATGTCCATAGGGTTCATTGTTGCATCACTTTTGTTTTCTGTAGTTTCATTTACTACCATGTTAGTAGTATGATTTATGATATTGTGATGCATGAGTAGGTGGAAGTCTATCCACGTTTGCCTTCTTGTTATGTGGCAATAGCATGCCTTTCTTATATGCTTCGAGATGCCATGTTGTTACTGCGCTTTAATGACATGCTTTTGTGTTTATGTGGAGATGTGCAGCATGTGCTTTTGATTTTCATCTATGTAAGTAGATTTTCTTTCTGGTAGTTGCATTCCTTGTCATATGCATGACTTTCAGGTTTGGTTTTCCCATTCGTTTCCCTTGGTCGCACGTAGTCTGTATGCTGGTTTCCACAATGGTTTTGTGCTGGTTCGTGTTAGGGACTTCACAAGGAGTGAGTCTCTTCCCTCCGTTGCGTTGTGCACTATTTTGGGGTTGGTTGGTCCATGAGGATCATCGTTGTTGTCTTGAGTCCTTGGTGAGGATTTGATAGATTTTGGTCGACTTAATTCTATGTAAGGGGTGAAGTCGTTGACTTAGTTGTCTTTCATTTCAGAGATGGAGTTGTGGTGTTGTCCTTTTTAGGACTGGTGGTCCCCTTTCTTTCGTATCTTCCATTGGGGAGTTCCTGCCATGGTTGTTGATGGTTGTGGTGCTCAAGTGAGTTGATTGGTATGAGATCATTTTACAGAGACTTATGTCCATATCTTTGAGGATTGTTTGATTCGTGAGGTGAGCTCGATGCTCTTTTGAGAATGTCTTTTGGTGACTTGTTCCAGTTTTGGAGGCCTGGATGTGGTTGACTCTTAGGAGGAGTTTTGGAGGATCGTTGTTGGATATGGCTTGCTTGTAGAGTTTTCTCATCCTAGTTATGACTAGGCATGGCCTTAAGGAATCGTAGTTCCAGTGGTTGTTTATAGATGGATCGAAATTGAGGAATTTTGATTTAGCTTGGTGTTGTTAAGTACAATTTTGAGAGACTCGTTCTATGACCTTGGTTGTCAAGATTTTGATGTGTGTGCCACTTCGTGGATTTGTATTTCGAGGATCTAGTTATATGTGATAGGGATTTTGACCCGATATTTGATTACGGTGAGTAGTCTTAGAGTTGATCTATTTTAGGATGATATCTGGGATTTTAGAGATGCTGTTTTGCTTGTTAGACTTTGGATTCATAATTGATGTTGTTAATAGTAGTGTTTTGAGATGTTAAAATTGTTGGTTTTTTGTATTGAGGATTTAAGGCCTTAAGCGTAGCGGTACCTATGGCATTGTTGTCAGAGTTTTGGGATTGGCCAGGATGGTCCGGCCGGACATCTTTGGACCATATCTCAACTCTCACAAAATGTTGGCTTCCGTAGTGCTTTTGGTAATGATCATTTTTGACATTGAAGTCATTTGTATCGAGAGGTTTCATGGGTAGACCTAGTAGGGGCAGGTTATGAATTGGTGCCTTATACTATCATGCTACTGTACAAGTTGTGTGCTGTGGGCGGGTGCTAGTTGTCATCGATGCTACCTTACTGACGAGTAAGTGTGGGCGGACACTAAGAATTGTCATTGCTACCACACATTTGAGTACGTCGTGGGTGGGTTCTGGTCGCTATTCGTACTACCATGTCGTCTTTGTTTAGTACTTTGATTTGATTCATGGATATCTTGGAGTTCTGTTGGTGGTTGTTTTTGGTTCCTTATGATGGTTCGTCAGGAGGGGTGCTTTCGATTGTTGTCTTCCGTTCCCCCGTCTGGCCTTAAGTTCTGTGTGTGAGTTTCGACTTGTGGTGTGGCCATGTGATCACTTTTCTTTTGAGGGGTTGTCCTGTCGTGAGCACGTGGGTGCGAATGACATGGAGTTGTACGTTGTCTTCAGTTTTGGGATGGCTTTCATAGCATGTTGTGAGGGATACTCAGAGATGTACTCCGTAGTTATCCTGGCTTCGCCATTTTGTTTTGTTGGGGCTAGATTTCGGGGACGAAATCCCTTTAAGGTGGGAAGGTTGTAATGACCCGATCATTTTTCTTCCTTTTCTTTTTCTCAAATTTGAACGGATATTTTTTTTCCTGTTGTCTTTTCATTTTTGGGTTTGGTTTTTCATCACTTGATGTCATCTCGAGTGCTCTGGAATGATTTCTGAGACTCTTTTCCTTGGATTGACAACTTCTTTTGGGGATTGCGTCATTTCCATATTTTATTTTTACGAACACTATTCATATTTTGTCTTTTTCTTGTTTATCCTTTTTCCTTGCACAACCTCACTTTTTGTGCTCGGATTTGATTCCGGTTTTGCATGCATTCATGATATTTTATTTCCATGATAGTGGTATTTTTACTTTTCTAGAAAAGTATGTTTATTGCTTACTTCTTTCATAAAGTGGCATTAACGCATACTTTAGTGTAATTATTCTTAACTTGTGGGGTTTTAGTGTAATTAAATAAAGTAATTATTTTTTATCTTGGGGACCATTTTGCAATTAAATTTGGAAGATATTTTCAAAAAGGACCTTTTTGCAATTTTTTAAAAGTGTGACAAGTGTCCCACTCTCATTGGTCCACTTGTTGACATTTGTGTGGAAACATTTTAATGCATTGGATGATGACATTTGGAGGGTGAGGATTCACCCACTTGTAGGCCTAGGATTGGTGCACTTGTTGGCTTGGATGGTTGATAAGTGTAAGTGTGGGATTACGCCAAGGAAGGAGCCATGGATTGGTGACAAGTGCAGGTTCACAATTTAGTCTTACAAATATCTTTGGGCCACTTTGGGATTATGATTTTAAAGGAGGATTTTTGTGCAATTGACCATAGATGTGTGTGTTGACCATGGTGTAAGAGCACATAGTGAGTGGAGGATTTCTATTTCCTCCACTCACACTTAACCACATTATTTCATTCTCTTCCTTACAAGAAAACCCTAGCCTCCATGGATGGAGCTTGAAGCCTTAGGCATTGACCTTGATCTTTGAGGCCCTTCCACTTACTTTAGACCATAAAGCTTGGAATACTTTTTGTTCCCCTCATCCTCCCATTCAAAACCCTTGAAGGATCTAGCCTAATTCCCAGTTTTGCTTTGGTATCTAGAGATTCAATTCTCTAGTGAGGTATTGATCTATTATTTTGAAGTATTTTTATGTCATTATTGAGTGTTTTACATGCATGGAAGAGAAGGACTTGTATTTTGCCCTTAAACTGTTTTAACTTGAAATTAATCTTGTCAAATTAAATATAAAATATGAAAATATACTCAATTAGCTTTCATTTAGTTTTGGTTTCATGTAATTTGGATTTAAAATGAATTAGTTATGAATTTTTGAAGTTGCAAGCTAGTTGCTGGAAATTTGAAGCTTTTCCTTTTCGGTCCAGAAATGAATTTTTATATGGAGCTGTCATTTTTCAATTGCTTTGAAATTTTTACTGGAACTTACTCCACGAGTTTTACAGAACTCAGAATTTTTTCACGATTTTAGAGCATTTCGAAATTTTTTTTAAAATCCGAAACTATCTGTTGTCCATGTTTTTATTGCAGCTGGAAAACATATTTTTAGATGATTTATTTCACTAACCTTTTGACATTGGATCATGGCTTAAATTTTCAGTTTTACACTCTCATATGTTTACCTCCAAAATAAATTAGGTTTGCCCTATTTGGATGTCAAATGAATTTTTCATGAATTTTCAAAGTTGGAAGCTACAAGCTGAAAATGTGTTTTCTGGGCAGAATTTGTTTCAAAGTTGTGGGTCAAAACTGTTTTAATTGGGAAAATATTTTGTTAAACTAAATTGATATTATCCAACCGCAGTGTTTAAGCTTTTATTGGGCTTTGGATTCATTCAATTTGGGTTAGAATTTAATTTTCTATGAATTTTACAAGTTGAAGGTAGCAAGCTGAAAAATCTGTTTTGTTGACCAAAAATTTGGGGCGATTTCATTTCGGTGGTAATTGGGATTTCCATTCCAATTGAGGTACGGAATGTTTTAGGATTATTTGTGTGTTGTATTGTGTGTTGGCCATGATTATACAACATATATGTATACCTTGTATCAAATTTTGAAAGTTAGTAATTTTTATTTCTTTGTATAAGATTTAAAATTTATGATGACGTATAATTTTGATTTGAATTGTAACATGATAAGAAATTATGCTTAGATATGTTGGTTAACATATATTAAATTTGGATCATTTGATTAAGAATTACAACTTTTATTTAATATTTATCTTTAGTGAAAGTTTAATTCACATGGTTGTATCAAGTACTAAATCAAGTTGTAATGTGGTATTTAAATAAGCTTTGGCATGTTCTCTAACATAGATTAAATTGAGGGCATTTGGAATTGTTTAAAAATCTAGAGGAAATTAATTAATTAGCTTGATTAATTTTGTTTTAAGTGTTTTAATCACTTAACTTGTCATTTGATGTTATATATATGATGACCATGACATGTCTTTCAATATATATTAAATTGAGGTTATTTGGATTAACTTGAAATTTAGAGAATTTAACTATTTATGTTTAATTAAATTCTACTTTATTACTCCGTGAAGTTAATTGCATTTTGGAAATTGTTTCTATATTTAAATCATGGATTTGAATTTGATGTATGTTCACTTGATTACTTTTGAGCATTGGATAACATAGTTATTACTTTTATATTCATGAGAATATGTTTTTCCTTATTGAATATATTGTTACTATGTGTAAGGAATTGCACACTTTGTATTTGACATCTTACATGCCATAGTAGTTGTGAATTTTGAGCATGTATTGTATAAGTTTCCAAAATTTGGATTGTGCTTGGTAAATAGTTGATATCTTGTATATACATGTTGAGACATATACGTTGTTGCACAATTTGTTGATTTGGGAAACTTGGGGATGTCGTTGTTTGGCTACGGCTAGGACTTGGTTCTAGTACGGGGGATTGTCCCTCTATATAGTCTAGTGCGCACATAGGGAGGTTATCCATGGGTTAGTAACCCTAAAGTAACTATGTTGTAGGTCTGATCTAGCGTGACGTCCGAGTATCCACTTTGTTTGATTTCGTATTTCATTTCAAGTTGATAACTAAATGATATCGTAACTTGTTGTTGCTTATTTGATTTCCTATTTTGAGCTTAAGATGTAGTTGTGTGAAAGCATGCTTTATGCGTTGTATTGGAAGTTCCATTGTTGGTTAAATTGCATCGATATCATAATTTGTGTTTTGATGTTCAAATATAGTTTAGGAATGACCTTATAGATTCATTTTGAACATAGACATTAGGTGGCATGACCCACACTTGTTGTTTTCGTATTTTGGGTTTCAAGTTGAAGACTTTGAGAATCTATATCTTGTTGCCTTGTATAACATGTTTCCATGTTGTTTGAATTACATGAACAATGTGATTATGATATAAATGATCTAGGTAGCTTAGGATGTTCCCTGGGTCTCATCTTGACATAGACGTTAGGTGGCATGAGCCCCTTTAACATGTTTCACCATAAGGTGATAAAATTGTAAAATGCTAGGTCGATGCATGCTCATCTCCTACGAGTAGCTTTATGTTACTCACCCCTACGATACTGGGGCATATTTCAGGTACAGGACTCAGGATTTGAAGATTCCATTGCTACTTGGATGGCTTACAGTTTCTAAGTTTCTATTTTATGCAAGTGTTAGCATAGGATGCCTCTTTGTAGCCCTATTTGTTTAAACTTGTATTCGTTGATTTGTATATGTAAAGTGTACGTAAGTGCACTCTTTTCAGTGTATTTAACATGTATGAGATGAGGCCAGAGGCTAATGACATGTATCTCGTTTTCTATGCACTTTTATTTTCAAAGTTTATTATGAAAATATTGGAAAATGTTAAGTCATTGCTTCAAAACTTTCGTATCGGGTGTTGGAATTTCATATCTTTTCTGCCCAGACTCAGAATCAGACGATTCGTGAGTCTAATTTTGTTCATTTTTCATTGTCCTTCCAATGGTGTGCACGGTGGCACCCTTTTCAGTGAGAAATGACCATTTTGCCCTTAGTTCATCTCTTTTCAGGTTAGGAATTCTTGCTTCATTTGCTTGGCTCATTTGAGTTCTGTGGCTTCATAGAGAGTCATTTTGGGGCCTTAGGGATGACGTACATCTCTTGAGGTCATTTGGCTTCTTTCACTTCCGCATTTCGGGTCCATTATCGGGTCAACTTCTGGTTCATCACTAACGCACCGAGTTGAGAAATCCGAGTCGTTACAATGTGTGTTGATGATGTTGATCTAGTGATGGTCAAGGCATGGTGCTTAATGGAACACTTTTGTGATTTATTTGATGGTTCACACTTGTTTTTGATGGACTGTATCACATCTCTAGTTTAATTAGTTCAATTTCATGTCTCTAGCCTAGTTGTAGTGTAATTGATTTAATTTCGTAGGTAGGTGAATAATCCATGCTTGTTTCTTGATGTTCCACACTTATGAATACAAATAGTGTATATCTCAAGATATTTGTGTGTGCATTCGTTGTGGCTTAATTGAATGGATATTAGTCTCATTTGATAGGTTGTACTATTCATTAAAATTGGCTAGACAATTTATACTTATTTGCCATCCATGCTTAGATTCAATTGATGTCACACACACACAAGTTACAATTTAAATTTCCCTATTAATGTACAATTGCTAGTGTTTGATGAAGTGAAGCTTAGTGGTGACTCTATGCCCCAAGACCTCTCTCCTATATCTTTTCGCTACTTTCTAGATTACTCTTTTTACTTGCATTAATCTTTAATTGCATTGTAGTTTTATTAAACAATCACCAATCAATCTTTAATCATTTGACCTACAAATCCGACATTAATTTCCATCACAAATACGCATCCAATCCCTTGGGACGATCCCTACTCATTCTAGCTATATTTTTAGTTAGAAGTGGTAGTGGCATTTTCTAAATTTAAACTTGGCCACACTACACACTTTTCTTGCATGCAATTTGGGTGCCTCGACAGCAGACACCATTCATACATCAGTAATAAGATCCTTTACTACATTTTCCTTATTCCGCACTGCCAGAAATCTAAATGGTTTAGGACCATCTGCAAACTTCACTGAAAAATTAATACACAAGCCCCAATGATCAGAGGTCATAAGAGGAGTCAAAATAATTTGAGAATTAGAATAAGCCTGCTCCTATTCTTTATTCATCAACCCTCTATCTAATCTTGCATATATTTTTCTATTTAGAAATCTCTTGTTACACCATGTAAATATCCCATTTGTCACAGGAATATTAGTTAGACAACGGGGAATCAATGGTTTGATGAAATTCAGCAAAGACTCTAGGAGGATCACATCTACCTCCTAATTTCTCAGAATTGTATCTTACTATATTTGAATCTCCCATTAACAACCATGGACCATTTATAAATTGCATACTATCCACCAAATCCTTCCGCAACACTGTCCTCTCCCTTGCTATATTTTTGGCATAAATAAAGGTTGTAAAAAAAATCTTTAATTGGTCCATCTGATCTCAACTATCAATAACATCATCTGTATTATAGTCTCAATCACAGTAACATTGTGACGACCCTGGTTCTTCAAGCCAGTGCGTCTTGTGATGAACCAGAGATTGACCCGATAGCGGATCCAAATGCGAAAGCAAGAAACAAGACAATGGTCTCCCAAGGCACAACATGCCTTTAAGACACTTTGACGACCTTTCATGAGGTCTAGAACTCAATGAGAACTGACGCGGAAACAAAAGATCGGAAAAGTAACAATTTAGCCCTAGAGGCAAAATAGTAATTTTTGAAAAATATGGATTCGGGTGCCACTGAGCACACCGCTGGAAAAACAACAAAAAATAATCAAGATGGACTCAACAATCACATGATTCGAAGTCCGGACGAAGGAGAAATGGCATGACGAAGAAAAACAAGCCCTTAAGGCTAAAAGGGTAAACTGGAAATTATTCAGGAAGATCTAAGTGCAACTGAGCACATCGTTCAAAAGACAGCGAAAAATTAATCAAGTTAAAAAAAAAGTTCACTCGATTTGGAGTCCGAACGACGGAGAACGAACGAAAACAAAAGTCGACGTCACGACGTCGAGACGAGCACCCCGACAAACACCATGACATGCTAGGGGAAGAAAAGTTCTAGCCAGAACTGAGAGTCGAAACAAAGTCTGAAACGAATTTTTCTGGAAAAACACGAAGAAGAAACCCCTCCCCCCCCCCCCCCCCCCCCAAAATCAAGTTTTCTACCCGACAACGTGGAGGAAAACAAAAAAAAAACTCACTATGAAATACCCAAATTGCCCCTAGATCAGAAGAGGTCAAGAGGGTCAAAAAGCTGCTATAGGATCTGTCCGCGATTGAGAGCAAAAATGGGCCATCAAACGAATTTTTCTAGAAAACCCCCACCCCCAAAATCAAGTTTTCTACCCGACTGCATGGACGGAAACAAAAAAAATGCATTGTAAAATACCCAGAATATCCCCAAGAAAATTAGGTCAAGAAGTTTTAAATCTTTTGAGCTGTTGCTAAAGGAAAGGAAATGGGGCTTTGGGATGTTTTTAAATTATCTAAATTGAAAATACAATCTTAAAATACACCCACAAGACCCCCAGAAGTTTCGGATCGGTCGACACATTTTTCAAAAAAAAGTCATAGTACTAAGTACTAAAATCTCAAGTTTTAAAAACATATTTGTAAACTTTAGAATTAATGACCATTGGCCTCATGTCATACATACAAAATAAGCATCCAAAAAGTGCACTTAGGTACACATTACATATTCGGAAACAAGGATAAAAGTTTTGACATAAAAGACTACAAAAATAGCATTTCATGCTAACATTTGCATGAAATGGAAACTTAAAAGCTACAAGTCATCCAAGGAATGACGAGCATCACGAACCAAGCCTTCGTACCTGAAACAAATCCCCAGTAACTTTGGGGTGAGTAACATAAAGCTACTCATAGGAAATGAGCATGCATCGACCTAACATTTAACAAAATTATCACCTTAAGGTGAAACATGTCAAAGGGCTCATGCCACCTAACGTCTATGTCAAAATGAGCCTCTGGGAGCATCATAAGCTACCTTAGATCATTTTTAGTATAAATCACATCATTCATGCAATTTAACCATATAGAAACATACTATACAATGCGACAAGATATAGGTTCTCAGCAATATCAATTTGCAATCTAAGATATGAAAACAATTAAAGTGGGTCATGCCACCTAGCGTCTATGTTCCAAATGAGTCTAGGAAATCATTCTAAGCTACATTAGAACAATAAAACACAAGTCACGATATCGATGCAATTTAACTAACATTATAACTTCCAATACCACGTATAAAGTATGATTTCTCAAGTTAACATCTTGAAACTCAAAATGGAAAATCAAATAACGAACAACAAGTTATGATATCATCTAGTTATCTACCAGGTGGATACTTGGATATCACGCCAGATCAGACCGACATCATAGTTACTTTAGGGTTACTAGTTCACGGGTAGCCTCCCTATGTGCGTAATAGACTTGTAGAGGGACAATCCCCTGTACTAGAACCATGTCCTAGCCTTAGTCAAACAACGACATCCCCAAGTTTCCAAAATCAATAAGTTGTGCAATAACGTATATATCAACATATATATACAAGATAATCAACTATCTACTATGCACAACCAAAATTGGAAACACATACAATACATGTTCTAAGTCCATAACTATTATGGCATGAAAGATGTCAAATACAAAATGTGCAACTCATTACACAAGACAATGATATATTCAATAAGGAAAACATATTCTCATGAATATAAATATAACTACTATATTATCCAATGCTCAAAATATAACCAAGTGAATATACAACAAGTCCAAGTCCATGATTTAAATATAGAAACAACTTCCAAAACACAATTAAATCTATGGAGCAATTAGATACAATTTAATTAAATAAAAATAATTAAGTTCTCTAAATTCCAAATTAATTCCAGATAACATCAAATTTATATTTGTTGAAGGACATATCATGATCATCACATATATAACATCAAATAACTAATTAAGTGATTAAAACATTTAAATAAAATTAATTAAGCTAATAAATTAATTTCTTCTAGATTTTTAAACAACTCCGAATGCTCTTAAATTAACATATATTCAAGAACTCACCAAGGCCTACTTTAATATCACATTACAAGTTTATTTCATGCTTGATACAACTATGTGAATTAAACTTTCACAAAAGATAAATATTAAATAAAAGTTGCAATCCTTATTCAAATAATTCTAATTTAATATATATCAACCACCATACCAAGGCCTAAATTTCTAGCATGCCATAATTTAATTTTAAGTTGAATATCATTATAAGAATTAAATCTTACACAAAGAAAATAATTAAATTAAATTCTAGATTATGAACAAAAGCATGCATACAAGTTGTATAAGCATCATTAGCATGCAAGAAAACAAAAATATAAAACTATAACACCCCTTACCTCCATTTGAGATGAAAATCTCAAATCCCCACCGAAAGAAAAATGCTCCGAATCCGACGATACTCCTAGGTTATGTCGGAGACAACACGGTGAACATTAAACTTCAAAGAGGACATACCAAAATCCAAACTTGACCTCAAACTCGAACTCAAAAAATGGCCAAAAATGGATTATAATAAGGGGGAAAGATGCGTGTAGTCAAGACAAGCTTAAAACATGAAGGCAGTACGACTTTTTAACAAAGGGAAGAAGGTTAATTGAGAGAAGAAGGGTGGCAGCCCCCTTAGGCTGCCATGGCAGCTTCTGGTCATGCATGAAGAGAGGGGAAGATCACTTTTTAATTTTATAACCCCCAATTTATTGGGAAACTGTAAAAGTGCCCCGAAAGGACCCTACTGGGTCCGGAAAAGTGAAATTTGAGCAGGCGAGCTCAAACGGTAAAACTCCGTGAACGAAAAGGAACCAAAATGAGAAAATATGAATAGTAAAAGAAACAGTGTCAAAAACTGAGTCTTGAGTAGAGAGATATGCCCTGAACAAGTTCGGCATCAACCGGGGCCAAAAACCCTAAAAACTGGGGAAAAACGGCCAGAAGACAATTCTAAGAGTACACGACTCGACAAAAAGTGAAAATGAATCCCATACGAGGATCTAGGCTCAAAACGAGAAATTTTTGTAATAACTTTCATTAATTGCACAATGGACCCTCCAAAAAGTGAAACTACACTGATAATCCAGAATGAAAATATCTTCCAAAAATATTTTCTTAAAAACCCCTGAAATAAAATATCTTCAAAAGATATTTATGAAAAAACCCCAAGAAAAGAAAAAATATTCTGAAAAACTATGCATCCATGCCCCTATGGACACCGGGAGCAACCAGAGTACTTTACTGCAAAAGTAAAGATACGTATTTCGTGTTAACCACTTAAAATGAAGATACGTGAAGTTAAAAACCAACTCCGAGCATGAAAGGTGAGGTTGTGCCAAAAAGTGACAAACGGGAAAAGACAAAATAGGGAAAAGGACGAAAAGTGAATAGTGTCAAAAAACAAAAAATGTGGAAATGACTTAGTCCTTAAAGGAAGTTGTCAATCCAAAGGAAAGAGTCTCAAAAACCATTTTCGAGCACTCGAGATGACAATAAGTGATGAAAAACCAAAAACAGAATAGAAAAGACAACGGAAAAAATTTATCCGCAAAATTTGAGGAAAAAGGAAAGGAAGAAAATGACCGAGTCATTACAACCTTCCCACCTTAAAAGGATGTCGTCCCCGAAATTCAGCCCCAACAAATAAAAGGCGAAACCAGGACAACTACGGAGTACATGTCTGAGTATCCCACACAATATGTTACGAAAGCAATCCCAAAACTGAAAGACAATGCACAAACCAATGTTATTCGCACCCACATGCTTATGATAGGACAACCCCTCAAAAGAAAAGTGACCACACGTCCACATGACAAGTCAAAGGTCACATACAGAACCCAAGGTCAGATAAAGAAACGGAAAGCAACAACTATAAGCATTCCTCCTAATGAACCATCATACCGATCCAAAAACAACCACCAAAAGAACTCCAAGATAACCACGTATCAAATCAGGGTATAGAACAAAGACAATATGGCAGTACGAATAGTGACCAGAACCCGCCCACGATGTACTCAAATATGTGGTAGCAATGACAGTACCTAGCGCCCGCCCACAATTACTCGTCAGTAAGGTAGCATCGACGATAACTAGCGCCCGCCCACAACACACAACTTGTACAGTAGCATGCCCACAACACACAACTTGTATAGTAGCATTACAGTATAAGGCACTAGTTCATAACTTACCCCTACTAGGTCTACCAATGAAACCTCTCGATACAAATGACATCAATGTTGTGAATCATCATTACCAAAAGTAATCTGGTAACTCAGCATTCCGTAAGAGTTGAGACATGGTCCAAAAACGTCGACATCCCGGCCACTCTCAAAACCCTAAGGACATTGCTACAGGTACTTTCTGGCTTAAGGTCTCAAACCTCAATACAACAAAACCAACAACTCCAACGTCTCAAAACACTCCTATTAACAACATCAATCAAGAATCTAAAGCCTGACAAACAAATCGACACCACCAGGAATCAAAACGAACCTCACTACAAGACATTTCATCAAAAGTCGCACATATCTACCTGAAACAAATCAACTACAAAACCACACTAGAATCAAACATCAAATCAAAATCCCTATCACGGATAACTAAATCCTCAAAAAACAAGTCCATCACGTGGCACACACATCAAAATCCTAACAACCAAGGTCACAAAACAAGTCTCTCAAATTTGTGCTTGGCATCGCCAAGCTAAACCAAAATTCCTTAATTTCAGTCCATAAACAGTCACTAGAACTACAATTCCTCAAAACTAAAAATCCACAAACAAGCCATATCCAACAGCAATCCCTTAAAACTTCTCCTAAGAGTCAACCACATCCAGGTCTCTAAAAACTAAAGAAAGTCTCCAAAAGACATCCTTAAAAGAGTATCAGCTCACCTTACAAATCAAATAAATCCTCAATGATATGGACACAAGTCTCCGTAAAATGATCTCACATAAATCAACTCACTCTAAGCACCACAACTCCTTCAACAGCCATGGTAAAAACTCCCCAAGGGAAGACACGAAGGAAAGGAACCACCAGTCCTAAAAAAGACAACACCATGACTCCACCTATGAAACAAAAGACAAGAAGGTTAAAGACTTCGCCCCCTACATGAGAGTAAGTCAACCAAAATCCACCAAATCCTCACTAAGGACTTAGGACAACAACGGCGATCCTTACGAACCAAGTAACCCCAAAACCGTGCACAAGGTGACAAAGAAAAGAAACTCACTCCTTATGAAGTCCCAAACACGAACCAAGAAAAAGAGGAGAAACCCTATTCTCCCACAAGTGGCAACACATCGAATACGAAAATAGAGCATTTTTCCCACCTTAGGGAAGTAGACAGCTCAAGACAAAACAAATATGAAAACTCCTCTATAAGGAATCTCACAATGAAACCATTACAGAAACTGGCATACAAACTACGCGCGACTAAGGGAAACAAATAAGAAAACCAAACATGGAAGTCATGCATCTGACAAGGAATGCAACTACCAAATAAGTAAATCTACTCACATAGATAAAATCAATGGTACATGCGGCACGCCTCCATGTAAACAAAAAAGCATGTCATTAAAACACAGTAACATGACATATCTAAGCATATATGTAAGGCATGCTAATGTCACATAATAAGAAGATAAATTTGGATAGACCTCCACCTACTCATGCATCGCAATAACATAAATCATACTACTGACATGGTAGTAAACGAAACTGCAAAAAATAAAATGATACAACAATGAACCCTATGGACATCGTGTCCTAGAGTGTCTAAGTAAATGGAAGGCAAGTCCTAGCCATAAACTGACTCCAAAACCAATGTGATAGCAACCTATCTCAAAACAAACGTGAGCCCTCACCATAATGGTAAGACTCTAACAATCCATCTCCAAATCTAAAGGTGACACTATGAGTGACACTGACAATGAAATGCTCTCACTAACCCAAAATATCGATCAATCAACTTGACCACAAAAGCATCATCATACAAGGAGAACTCAAAGAAAATGGTAACTATAGCCATACCATCAAAAACCAAATCAATCTCAAGAATCGTCCCTAAAATGACCATCAATCACTGACCAAAAGGACTATGCCTATTGGAACAAAAACCAACGCCGATTCCATCCGAACTGCACTCGTAGCTAGCCAGTACAGTAGCATGACAGTGCCATGCACCCGCCCATAAACATACCAGTCCACGAAAATTGCAATCTCAGAGGAACCTTCCAAGATAACCAAGGATCCTAAGAGGTCTATAACCTCATCATAGCCCAAAACCAACAAATCTAGCCCTACGGATACGCTCAATGACTCAACTCACAAGAGCCTAAACAAAAGGTGTCTCTCCACCTACCTCAAAACCGATACTAGATCAACAACGACCTAAACTACAATGAAACTGTGACTACAATCACCATCAGTTTTAACTCGTGCCTCAATGACCAATCCCGTGTCATGCCAAATATGCAAAACAGTTATGCATATACAAATCTAACCTAGCATACATCATATGTCATGTTATTTACAATGGAATACAATCATACTAAATAAACAGCATACCACATGTAGCACGTAAGCACATAAACATATTATCAAACCCAAACATGTTATCATGAACCATATAAACACGTAAAATAAAGCAACAAAAATGTGATATGCACCCAAAACCCATCTTTCAAGGTATTCAAACCTAGGAGCTCTGATACCACCTTTGACGACTCTGGTTCTTCAAGCGAGTGCGTCATGTGATGAACCGGAGATTGACCTAATAGCGGATCCAGATGCGGAAGCAAGAAACAAGACAACGGTCTCCCAAGGCACAATATGCCTCTAAGACACTTTGATGACCTTTCATGAGGTCTGGAACTTAATGAGAACTAATGCGGAAATAAAAGATCAGAAAAGTAACAATTTAGCCCCCAGGGGCAAAATAGTCATTTTTGAAAATAGGGATTCGGGTGCCATTAAGCACACCACTGGAAAAATAACGAAAAACTAATCAAGATTGACTCAAGAATCACATGATTCGGAGTCCGGACGAAGGAGAAACGGCATGACGAACAAAAACGAGCCCTTAAGGCTAAAAGGGTAAACTAGTAATTATTCAGGAAGATTCAGGTGTAACTGAGCACACCATTGGAAAGACAGCGAAAAGCTAATCAAGTTTAAAAAAAAATTCACTCGATTTGGAGTCCAAACGAAGGAGAACAAGCAAAAACAAAAGTCGACATCATGACGTCGAGACGAGCACCCCGACAAGCACCATGACATGCTAGGGGAAGAAAAGTTCCAGCCAGAACTGAGAACCGAAATAAGGTCTGAAACGAATTTTTCTGGAAAAACACGAATAAGAACCCCTCCCCCCCCCCCCCCCCCCCCCCCACCCCCCGCCCCAAAAAAAAAAAAAATTCAAGTTTTTTACCTGGCAACGTAAAGGGGAAAAAAAAAAAAAAAAAAAAAAAAAAAAAAAGAGAAAACTTACTGTGAAATACCCAAATTACCCCTAGA
Organism: Cornus florida; assembly: GCF_030987335.1. Taxonomy (NCBI): domain Eukaryota; kingdom Viridiplantae; phylum Streptophyta; class Magnoliopsida; order Cornales; family Cornaceae; genus Cornus; species Cornus florida. The sequence continues at coordinate 77,783,026 of NW_026775573.1, read as the reverse complement.
TCAGGAGAGGTCAAGAGGGTCAAAAAACTGCTACAGGATCTGTCCACGACTGAGAGCAAAAACAGGCCATCAAACAATTTTTTTTGGAAAAAACGAAGAAGAAACCCCCCTCTCAAAATCAAGTTTTCTACTTGATAACGTGGACGGAAACAAAGAAAATGCACTGTAAAATGTCCAAAATACCCCCAAGAAAATCAGGTCAAGAAGTTTAAAATCTTTCCGAGTTACTGCCAAAGGAAAGGAAATGAGGCTTCGAGAGGTTTTTAAATTGTCTAAATTGAAAATGCAATCTTAAAATGCACCCACAAGACCCCCGAAAGTTTCGGATTTGTCAACACATTTTTTTAAAAAAAGTCGATCAATAGTACCAAGTACTAAAATCTCAAGTTTTAAAAACATATTTGTAAACTTTAGAATTAATAGCGCTTGGCCTCATGTCATACATACAAAATAAGCATCCAAAAAGTGTACTCAGGTACACATTACATATTCGGAAACAAGGATACAAGTTTTGACATATAAGACTACAAAAATGGCACTACATGCTAACATTTGCATGAAATGGAAACTTAAAAGCTACAAGTCATATAGAATGAAAGGGAAACCCTAAAAGCTACAAGTCATATAAAATGGTACAAAAAATGGTACCACTAGGGTGAGTAATCAAGTTACTCGTAGGATGCTAATCCGCCACGGGTAAACTCCCTAATAGAGAGGCTTTAAAAGACAATTAGGATTTGTAATTGTCTTTTAAGTGGTCATGAAATGGAAACTTAAAAGCTACAAGTCATATAAAATGGTACAAAAAATGTAGATATATATATATGTGTGTGTGTGTGTGTGTGTGTGTGTGTGTGTGTGTGTGTAGAATGAAGAGGGAAGATGATAGAATAATGAAATTGAGGAAGGTGAGAAGAGAGTTACCAGCTTGGAAAGGATGGATTCGTGAGAGTGAGAGAACCCCGGGAGAGAGAAAGAGCTTCAGAAGAGAGAAGATGATGAAGACGAAGAAGAATGAAGAAGAAACGGGGTGTTTTTCTAAAATTCGAGAAACAGTGCTTGAACACAAAGTATTGTGCTCGAGCACAAGCTGCTTTTTTGCCTATTGTAATAAATTATACTTCCACACCAAAACAATTGAGGTAATATGTTCCAATGTTTTCCTATATGTCTCCACCTATACTTATCCATTTAGTTTCCCTATTCTTTGGTGCCAATACAGGGAGAGTGTTGTCTTTTGTTTGGGGGTGGGGGCAATGATTTTGCTTTTATGAAAATTACAAGTTGAATTGCATGTCATGTCAAATTTGGGTGAATCATTATTCATGTATGATTGGGGATTGGTATTTTTGGGTATTTTTTAATCTTTAATTCATGTTTTGGTATGGTCTACATCATTGTCCAATTTGACTGTTGCTAGTGATAATTAGTCTCTAGTGTACTTCACTTCTCACATATACACGCTAGTATCTTTTTGTGAGGTATAGGCCTAACCTTGTGTTATATATTACATGTGTTGGATATAAGTTAGTAGACCTTGGAAAGTGGATGTCCTTGGAATGATGATAAGGAATATGCATGATTAGTTAATGCTTTTCACAAAGTAACCAGGCCTCTTGCCTAAGTAAGCAGTGAGTGTTTGTGTCAAAAAGTGGGGGGTTATGAAAAAAATGAAAGTGTTGGTAATGATAGTTTATGTTCGAAGCCTAGTTGATTTGAGTTAATAAGCTCTTTGGGGTGTCTTTACACCTAATGTCCTAAAACTGTCTGGTTAGGAGTCATTAGCCTAAAGCTCGCTACATGGGTCTTCTAGAACACTTAAGGGACTTAAACATTGCATGTGAAGACCATGTCTTCTTTTTCCTTTTTTGATTTTCCGTTATGCATTTTTTTATTATTTATTTTATTTATTTAATTATTTGATTTATTCTTTTTTCGCATTGCCTTAGGGTTTTTTTGCCCCCGAGGTAGGTAGGCTTCGGTGTTCGGAACTGATTTTCGGCACCTGATAAGCGCCGAATATTGTATATTCAAGCGCCCTAAATTACATTAACAAAGTCCAGTTATTAATTATTTTATGTAGATTAACTCCATTTGCATGTTTTTATGCATTTTCAGGTTAAAGTGCAAAAAGGAAGCAAAAATGATGCCTTGTGGAATTTTGAGCAAAAAGGATGCCATTTCTGAATTTCTGGCAGCAGTGATCCTGACTTTTGTTGCCATTTTCGACCTAGCAAACTCAAGAACTAGACTTCCATCATAACATGAAAGATTTAGATCTCTGAATCAGCTTTCCAAATCTTCAAGTGGTTCATCATTCGGAGTTCGGAGCAGAGAGTTATGATCTTCGTAACAGAGGTGCGCAGAACTGCCTGGCAGCACTGAAGTACTGCATTTCTCCCCATTTTCGACCAACCAGACTTGAGAATTGGGTCTTCATAAAAACATGAAGTTTTTAAAAAACTGAATCATCTCTCCAAATCTTCAAACAGATCATCATTCGGAGTTCGGGGCACAAAGTTATAGCAGTTTTCCCAAAATAGGTCAGCGCTGAGCAAGAGGAACATGTTGCACATTGCACTAAGTTAGAGTGCTCGAGATCACTTTTCGAGTGCACGAAAATCAGGCAGATTGCACTCGGAAATGGCTCAATTTCAGCCACTTGCACATTGGTTTCCTCAATGCCATCTTCCTTCTTTATGAAGTGGTTGGAGGTGTTCCTAGGAGGAGAGATAGGGTGTGTTGGAGAATAAAAAGCTACCCAAGGGCCACACATTAGGAATCTTTGATTTTTGCAAGATAGAGGAGAGAGAAGAGAGCAAGAAAGGAAGGTGTTCTTGAAGCTAACAAGGGGGAGCTCGAAAATTGGAGATGGAGTTCAAGCTTCTTCTTCATTCTAAGGCTCCAATGGGTAACTAACTCTTCTTCTAGGGAGGTGATGAAACCCCTCCCTTGTAAGCATGTGTTAGTATAGTTTATTTTTGGGGATTATAATGTATTTTTTATAGTCTTTCCATGGTCAAGAGCCTCATTTTTGTTGTAATGAATGTTGAATGTTTATAAATGATTATTGTGAGTTATTCATCTTGTCTTGGATGGTTGCTTTTCGTAATCATATTGCTTGCACTTCCATGGTGACAATGGAAGTTAGATCATGGAATGGTTTCAATGGTATGGAGTTGGAGAACCTAGATAGTTCATGGCTTAGGGTTTCCCTTTGATGGTCTATACTTGATTCTTTGCTTTATGTGCATTCACCATTTAAATTAGGGCTTGATAATCCTTGACTTAGTAAGCATGTTCTAAGCTACATTTTAGTTTAGGTAGTTGATCATGTGAACCTTTGATGGTTTATTCTTGCCTTCCTATTTAAATGAACTTCTTGAGGATATTATAGCAACCTAGTATTGTTATGTATCATGACTATCATATATGTTGTTTTTCCCTTAAATTATTCTTAACTTAGCATGTGTATAGGGATGGAGGTGGATTCATTTCCCTAGCCTTCTTTACTTGTACTTCACTCCCTTGAATTCTTGCAATTTATTGTTTTATACACTTTTAATTTCCTAACTTAAGTGACATCCAACAAACCTCTATAAACCCCTTATCATTCTAAGAACAATTCTAGACACTTAGGTTGCCATAGACTAGCGCAGTCCCAGTGGTTCGACTTACCCGACCAATAGCCCTATTTTACAATGATTCGTGCTATTGCGAAGGTTGATGTTTAATTGACCAACCGATCAATTTTTGGCGCCGTTGCCGGGGACTGCAAACGGTTTAGCAACCAAAGTTTAGGGTTAATTTTAGTTTGATTATGAATATTGTGTCTTGTGAATATTCCTTATGTGTTTTGATCATCTTCGTGTTGTAAGATTCTAGGGACTCGAAGCTCGCCGTGGGATTGCTAGCAAATTGTAAGTCTAGAGGACCCCAGGTAAGTCTCGTGACTTCTAGTTTCGAATTGTGAATATCGTGCATGTGTTAAGCTTAGAAGTAGATAAATTGCAAGCCCTTGTCGAGGCTATTTCAATTGTGTATTTTCAATTCCAAGCATCGGTCCTTGTCGTGGCCATTTATTTTCTGTCTTGATAATTGAGGAGAAAGGGAACATCGTATGTGGAGTTGATGATAAAGATTTGTTGTGATGCTGTTGTTGTGAATTGTTGATGTTTAGCCGTAGGTCACTCTCTCTTCCCACACTTGACTCGCCTATTGATATAAATTCACTTGAAAGAACTCTTAGACGGAACCTTAGGGAACCCACTCTTACAAGGGACCTTGAAACTGAATTCAATATAATGGGGGATAACGTAGGAAATCCGGGGAATGAAAGGGCTGAAATTCCTAATGTAGAACCAATGACTCTTAGAGATCATTTCATTCCTACCACCTATGCTTCTCCTTCTTGTATAGTGATGCCAAACATCGATGCAGCTCAATATGAGATCAAGTCTAGTACCATTCAAATGCTTCCATCATTTCATGGCTTTGATAATGAAGATCCATATAGCATCTTGATGAGTTCCTTGAAATCTGTTCGACCATCCGGTTGAGAGGTTTTCTGGACAATGCACTTCATCTCCATCTTTTCCCAATCTCCCTAAAGGATAGGGCAAAATATTGGTTGAACTCCCTCGCTCCCAACTCTATTACTTCTTGGGCTCAATTGCAACAAGAATTTCTTAAGAAGGACTATCCGGTGAGTAAAACCAACCAAATGAGGCGTTCCATTCTAAGCTTTTCTCAAGTTGATGGAGAACAACTCCACGAGACTTGGGAAAGGCTACAAGATCTTCTTCAAAAATGTCCTCATCATTTGATCCCAAAATGGCAATTAGTGCAAGCTTTCTATGCTGGCTTGACCGAAACCCATAGATTCATGGTTGATTCTTCTTGTGGTGGGATGTTCATGTCCAAGAATGCGGATGAGGCTTGGACCTTACTTGAGAATTTGAGTGAAAATTCACTTCAACACAATTCTCGTAGGGCTCCGACCGTAACCACTCCAAACAACACCAACCCTTGTCAACCAAAGTCAATAAGGGAGGAATCATCTCAAGTGGATGCCATCGCTCATAAATTCTACCAATTGATGGCACCACATCTTCCTCCTTCATTGTCTCAAAATTCGGCAAGTTCAGTTTGTGCTTCATGTACTAGTCCATTCCATCTCTCGGAAGATTGCCCCACACCGGAGCAATTTCCTAGTCCCAACCAAGAGCAAGCTAATGCCATGTTCTCGCGGCCCGGGAACAATCCATATTCCAACACCTACAATCCGGGTTGGCGAGATCATCCGAATTTCTCGTGGCGGCAACAAGCCCCACAGAATTCCCAATTCCAAAACCAAGGGTGGCAAAATCAGCCCCCTTCTCAATATCAAGGTAGACCTTTCCAAGCCTCTTCAAGCTACCATCCTCCTTACAATCCAAATGTCTCCAATCAACCTGCTGTGTGTCCAACTGACGAGATAGTGGCTGCAAACAAGCAAATGATGGAATCATTAAATAAGCAAATAATGGATGCCAACAAGCAACTCTTGACATCCTTGCAGCCTACTCTCCAAATGGTTCACTCTCATACTCAATCCATAGCTAATCTCGAAAATCAAGTGGGCCAAATAGCTAACTCGGTGAATCAATTGCTTCAAAAGGACAAGGGCAAGCTTCCCTCTCAACCTTTTGAAAATCCTAGAGGAATGCATGTGATTGACGAAACCCCTCCTCCGAGTGGGCCGACTCATGAACAAGTTCAAGCTATCACCACCCTTCGGAGTGGTAGAGTGGTTGACAACAAGGTCGATGGAGACAAACGTGAGGGAGTTTCTCCTTTGAAAAATCCAAATTCAAGCTCTTCTAATCCAAATTCTTGTCCAAATACCATTCACGGAAATCCCACACATGTCTCCCCAAATGTGGAAACTACTTATGAGCCAAAAGCTCCGTTTCCTCAACGTCTTCAAGAGTCGACACATTTTGGGAACAAGAATTGTAAAATTCAAGACATGTGGGAAGTTTTCAAGCAAGTGAAGATTAACTTGCCCCTCTTGGATGCTATCAAGCAAATCCCTCCCTATGCCAAATTTCTCAAAGATTTGTGCACTCAAAAGCGCACTTCTAGAAATCATTTGCCAAAAAAAGTGAGGTTGACTGAAAATGTTAGTGCTATCATTCAGCACAGCACTCCCCCGAAGTATAAGGATCCGGGTGCCCCCACAATCTCGTGCGTCATTGGTGACAGCAAAATCAAGAGGGCCCTCATTGACTTAGGAGCTAGTGTGAATTTAATTCCATACTCGGTCTACCTACAACTTGGTTTGGGAGATCTTAAGCCGACTTCCGTGGTTTTGCAACTTGCCGATAGATCGGTCAAGCATCCACGAGGTATTCTCGAGGACGTTATCATCAAAGTGGACAAATTCTACTTCCCGGTAGATTTTGTGGTTCTTGATACGGAACCGGTCCATGACCCAAAAAAGCACATTCCCGTGATCCTTGGTAGGCCATTTTTAGCCACGGCTAATGCATCAATTAATTGCCGAACCGGGGTGATGGACATTGCTTTTGGAAACATACAAGTCAAACTCCACATCTTTCATGCAACTCAACATCCCTCCAATGAGGATGATTGTTTTCTTGTGGATGTCATCGATGAAGTGGTTGAAGAATCTCTCCCCTTCATCCTTAGCAAAGATCCCCTTGAAACTTGCATGTCCCATTTTGACTTCTCAAACTTTGATGTTGATCAAGCCATTCAAGAAGTCAATTCCTTGCTTGATATTAATGCTATCATGGATGTACCTCCTTGGAAAATTCCAAAAGAACCACTTCCCCAACTTTCCACCACTCCTCCGGTCCCATCATTGTTATCTCCGCCACAACTTGAGCTTAAGCCGCTCCCGGCCCATCTCAAGTATGTGTTCCTTGGTCCAAAGCAAACCCTTCCGGTCATTATTGCTTCGGACCTTCGAAAAGACCAAGAGACCAACCTTTTAGCGGTGCTCCAAGAGCATAAAGAAGCTATTGGTTGGACAGTGGCAGATTTGAAAGGAATTGACCCCTCCATTTGTATGCACCGCATTCATATGGAGGATGACGCAAAGCCTACTAGAGAGGTCCAGCGCCGGTTAAATCCAAACATGAAGGAAGTGGTCATGAAAGAGGTGATCAAATTGCTAGATGCGGGAATCATCTATCCTATCTCTGATAGCAAGTGGGTGAGCCCCACACAAGTTGTCCCCAAGAAATCCGGGCTCACCGTTGTTGAAAATTCAGCGGGCGAGCTCGTGCCACAATGAACCACCACCGGGTGGCGTGTATGCATTGACTATCGTAAACTCAACTCATCAACTAAGAAGGATCTTTCCCACTCCCATTTATTGATCAAATCCTAGAAAGGTTAGCCGGCCAAAGCTTCTATTGTTTTCTTGATGGTTATTCCGGCTATAACCAAGTGGCCATCGCCCCCCAAGATCAAGAGAAAACAACATTCACATGTCCCTTTGGTACTTTTGCCTATCGACGCATGCCTTTTGGTCTATGCAATGCACCGGCAACGTTCCAAAGGTGCATGATGTCCATATTCTCCGATATGGTTGAAAGGTTCTTGGAAGTTTTCATGAATGATTTTTCCGTATTTGGCTCCTCCTTTGACTCGTGTCTCAAAAATTTATCTCTTGTGCTCTAAAGATGCAAAGAGACGAATCTCATTCTAAGTTGGGAGAAAAGCCACTTTATGGTCCAAGAAGGCATTGTTTTAGGACATGTCATTTCTAAGCGGGGAATCGAGGTAGACAAGGCAAAAGTTGAGTTAATCTCTAATCTTCCTCCTCCGAATTCCGTCCGTCAAATCCGTTCTTTTCTTGGCCATGCCGGATTCTATCGTCACTTCATCAAAGATTTTAGCAAAATCTCACGGCCCTTGTGTAATCTCTTAGCCAAGGATGTTCCGTTCAATTTTGATGACGCTTGCATGGAAGCTTTCATCAAACTTCGCATTCTCCTCTCCTCTGCCCCGATCATGAAACCCCCTAATTGGTCTCTTCCCTTTGAGATCATGTGTGATGCATTCGACTATGCATTAGGGGCGGTTTTGGGCCAACGTGTGGATAAACTTCCGCATGTCATATATTATGCTAGCAAAACTCTCTGCGATGCCCAATTGAACTACACCACCACTGAAAAAGAATTGCTAGCTGTGGTGTACGCCTTGGATAAATTTCGCTCTTATCTTCTTGGCTCCAAGGTCATCGTCTTTTCAGATCATGCCGCTCTTAGGCATTTGTTAGCAAAAAAAGAGACAAAACCCCGCCTAATTCGATGGATCCTCTTACTTCAAGAGTTTGACATTGACATCCGGGACAAAAAAGGGACCGACAATGTTGTCGCCGATCATCTCTCTCGCTTACTTATTGAGAAATCTTCAGAATTTGCAGCCATCCATGATTCCTTTCTGGATGAGCAACTTCTTCAAGTTTCACATTCTACTCTTCCATGGTTTGCGGATATTGTCAATTATCTTGCGGTTGGCAAAATTCCAGCTCATTGGTCCAAACAAGAGAGGGACCGGTTTTTCTCCCAAGTCAAGCATTTCTTTTGGGAAGATCCGGAACTATTCAAGTATTGCCCGGACCAAATCATCCGGCGATGTATTCCTGAAACCGAGGCCACAAGCATTTTAAATTTTTGCCATACTCTTGCTTGTGGAGGCCATTTCAGTGCCAAAAAGACCGCTAACAAAGTCCTTCAAAGCGGATTCTTTTGGCCTACCTTGTTCCGGGATGCATACAATTTTTGCAAATCGTGTGAACGATGTCAAAAACTTGGATCCATGTCCCGAAGAGACATGATGCCCCTCACCAACATTTTAATTGTTGAAATTTTTGATGTGTGGGGGATTGACTTCATGGGACCATTTCCATCTTCTTATGGCTATGAGTACATCCTTGTAGCGGTGGATTATGTGTCTAAATGGGTTGAAGCCGCGGCTACCAAAACTGATGATCATAAAGTCGTGATCCATTTCATTCAATCTCACATCTTTAGTCGTTTTGGTACGCCCCGAGCAATCATTAGTGATGGCGGATCTCATTTCCGAAATCGTTATCTCAAATCCGTCCTTGCTAAGTATTCAGTCATTCATAAGGTTGCTACACCTTACCACTCTCAAACGAGTGGTCAAGTAGAGATTTCTAACCGGGAGATTAAGCACATTTTAGAAAAAACGGTTAGACCGGACCGCAAAGATTGGTCATTAAGGCTAAACGATGCACTTTGGGCTTACCGGACAGCTTATAAGACACTCATTGGCATGTCACCATATCGACTTGTCTTTGGCAAAGCATGTCATCTCCCGGTAGAATTAGAGCACCGTGCTTATTGGGCCATAAAAAGGTTCAATTTTGATCTCAAACAAGCCGGCTCTAATCGTGCTTTGCAATTAAATGAACTTGAGGAATTGCGTAATGACGCGTATGAAAGCGCAAAAATTTACAAGGCAAAGACTAAAGCTTTTCATGACAAACACATCGTCAAAAAGTCTTTTGCCCCAGGACAAAAGGTCTGGCTTTTCAATTCCCGCTTGAAACTCTTTCCCGGTAAACTCCGGTCAAGATGGGATGGTCCATACATTGTCACTACCGTCTTTCCTCATGGAGCAATCGAACTTCATGATCCTGCAAGTGGATCACTCTTCAAGGTAAATGGCCAAAGGCTTAAGCCTTGCATTGACGGCACAATTCTAACCCGAAAAGTTGAGGAAGTCCTCTTGACGGATCCAATTTATGAGGATTAGTGCCTGCTCTAGCTTGGTTTAGCTATCGACATTAAATTTAGCAAAGCAAGGGAATAAATTCTTTCGATGTTCCAAGCTTCCTTCTCTTTGAAATTGCTCGTGCCTTAAAAAAAATTTCTGGGAAACGGTTTAGAAAAGCCAAAAATTTGATTTTTCTTAGACCTGTTCAACTCTAATTTTCATTCCCGGAAGTCTCCATCGCTTTCTAGCAATTTCATTAGATTTTTCAAATGCGACTCATGTGCATATTCTCTCATTTTTACTAAAAAGTTTGAAAATTTTCTCAAAATTCTTCATGCATTTGAGATGTTTAAAAAGTTGAAAAATTGCAAGGTTTCAAAACAAAACTTTCAAAATTTCCCATGCATTGGAATGGAATGAATTTGCAAGTTTAAAAATTTTCTCCAGAAATTTCATTCATGCATTGTGTGATGTTGCAAAGGTTTGAAAATTTTCTTACATCCACCCATGCTTTGTGTGATGTTCTGAAAGTTGGCAATTTTTCCATGCATTAGAAATTGCAAAGTTTGAAAAAAAAAAAAAAAAAAAAAAAAAAAAAAGAGAGAGAGATTGTTTTTAAATTTTCCATCCATTTGAATGAGAGGATGTTGCACCGTTTAAATTTTTCCCATACATTGGCTTGAATCCATCAACATTGCATGCTTAGGAATTTCTTGCTTCTCAAAAAAAATTTTCATGATCCGCAAAGTTCCTTGCTTGCATGCATTTCTATATTTCATGCATTGTTGCATGCATTTCTCTAATGCATGCATTCCTTCCTATCCGAGCCCACTGCTCAAATTCTTTATGCTTCCATATAGTAATGATCTCATTCCTTGAACCATCCATGCAAGCTCATGCATGGCCATGCAACAGCATTCAAGCTCCATGCCGAGTGCTTTAGTTTTCAAGCTTCACTTTAATTTGGCTGCAATTTGGCTGCCTCAATTTAGAGAAATCCAATTTCCATGTGAAGTGCTCGAAATTCCTTGCAGCTGCATTCAAGGTTCAACACCAAAATCACGAGCCTACTGCCTTCATTTAGAGCACTCTAGCTCCCATTTGGAGTGCTCTAAACTTTTTAGCCCAACTTCCGCAGCTACTGCCTCAGAATCGAGCACTCGTAGGCCAAGCTTCGAGTGCTCGAAGCTTCACCATTTGCTTAGCCTGCTCGCTGCCTAATTGTCGAGCACTCTAGATCCCCTGTGGAGTGCTCGAACATTTCCATTCCTCTCATCTCCAACCAAAGCTCCCACAACCAAAACCACCCTCTCATCAACCCAACTTTCTTTCTCATTTCTCTCAACCCAAGTAATCCCACACCTCATGCATGCACACCCCATGCATGCATGCCACCCACAACCCACCTAAACCTAACACACAACCACTCTCGGCAAAATAACCCCAACCAGCCACCCCATGCCTATTGCTCGAACCATCCTCATCCCTCCATGCAACCTGCAAACCACCAACTCAACCTCAACCCCACACACCACCCTTCTCCCTCTCGGCAACTCCTCAACCAACCCACATCAACCCACACCAATGCATGCACAACCATGCATGCACAACCTTCATCTCAAATGCATCAACCTCACCTCATCATCCTCAACCCGCATCTCACCTCCCAAACCAACCACCATCCCTCTCGGCCTCACACCATTCAACCACCATCAACCTCACTTCACCACCCTCATCTCATCCCACCATGCATGCAACCCATAACTCACCACCATCAACCCCCCAACATTCCTCATCTCTCTCGGCAAACCTCAACCCATCAAACCCACCCTCACCACCTTGCTTGACTCACCACTCCCCATCCCCATCCCCACCCACCTCCCCATCCCCACATCATCCTCACCAACCCACCATCCACCACCCTCACTCTCAGCAACTCAAACCCAACAAACTTCATCCACACTCAACCACCAACCTCACCCCCTCAAGCCACCTCCACTCTCAGCCACCATGCAGCCATGCATGTCACAACCATGCCCCCCCCCACACCATGCCAACCATCTGCACCCACAAACCAACTAACCAACCTCCCAACCTCACCCCACCATGCCACCTCACCTCTCAGCCACCATGGAGATGCATGCATGCATGCAAGCCCCATGCATGCATCCACCACCTTTCTTCCTCCAGCAACCAACCTCCTCTCAACCCCAACCCACACCAACCCACCTCCTCAATGCACACACCATGCAGCCTTGTCTGCACCCAAAACCACCACCTTCCTTCTTCCACACTTAACCACCCCACCATGCAACCCACACCAACTACAAAACCCACACCAACCCACACCCAACCCTCTCTGCCAAATTTTCGAGCACTCGAACCTAAGCTTCGAGTGCTCGCAGCTGATTGAGTCCTCTCACCCCTCGGCTCCCAACTCTCTGCCCCATTTTAGAGCACTCGAAGTCCACCTTTGAGTGCTCGAACCAAGCTTACCCCCCTCCTCTTTTAAAACCCACTCCCCCCAACCACAAACCAAACACCACCCCACCACCTTCCCCCTCCCGACACCCAACATTCCTCTCTCTCTCTTCCAAACCTCAACCATCTCTCTTCTCAACATCCACCAAGCCACCCACCTCACTCTCCACTATCCCTCCACCATCGGCCCTCCTCCCAACACCCTCCCAACCTCATCACCTTCCTTCTCTCTCTCTCACAAGCAACCATCCTCAACCCAACACCCACACCACTTCTCACTCACTTCAATACCCCACCACCCCATCCTCTCACCTCCCTCTTCCTGCCTTCCTTCTTGCTCTCGGATACCCTGAAATTTAGGTTTGTGTCCTCTTCATTTGTTTTTCTTTTCCTTTGTTCATTCATGGTGTTTTACAAGGAGGATGCACTTGTAATGTTGGAGTTTGGTTCTGTTGATGCTTTGTTGTTGATTTGTTGATAATAGGGCTTGTTTGTTTATCCAAAATTTTGGGTTTCCTCCTCCTCCCCACTCATTTTCACCTTCTCCTTTTTGTGGTGCACGCCAGGTGTTCGCTGAAATTCCTCAACCAAGTCCACCTCTCTAAATGTCTCGTGCCGGTCCTTCTCGCCCTCCTAGACCCTCTTCAGGTGCCCGTGCTGTCACTCGTGAGCGACCACGTGATCCTTGGGATCGCAAACAACTCAACTACGAACTCTCATTTCTGTTCACGGATGCCTTTGACATACTACCCACAACTTCGTGGGCTGTAGCAGAATTGACTAACCGGCGTCTGCAGCACATTTGCGCGCCCCTTTCCAGGGTTGCCTACCCCCGTGTAGTGCGCCTCTTCTACCAGAATCTCCAATGCCCTAAAGAGCCACCCATTTCTCTCACTACATCCATTGATGGCACCGCCTATGCTTTCACTATGACCGACATCATTCAGGTTTCTGGTTGCCCCATTGAGTGCCCCGATGACATTGTCAATCGTGAGAATCTCCCTTTATATGAGGAGCCGGATACATTACCTGTGGCGCAGATTACCGCTGCCATTTGCACTATTGACGATCCTACTAGGCCCCGGTCTTTTATCCACAAAACCAATCTTCCGGAACGCCTATGGTTCATTGACACTATCTGCAAGCACAATGTCTGCCCTTTGGTGCATAGCACCGAGCGTCGGGGCCTCCTTCTACAAGCCTTATATGCCATGGACCAAGGCCAATGGTTCTCCATCCCCGAGCTCATTGGACCACATTTATGAAGTTTTGGCATGATGCTCATAATGCACGGGTTCCGCGAGTTGAAAATCGGAAATTGCCTTTGCCATTTTTCATCACTCGGCTCCTTCAGCACAAGGGTTTCGTTGTTCCTCCCCATGAACCAAAAGGCGAAAAGATTAAAATTTTTACCCAGCACCGGTGGATCAATGTTCTTAGCCATTTTGGTACCCCTCAGCCTCCTGCTCCCCTGTTCATCCACGCTCCTCCTCCTCCTCCTTCTGAGGATGCCTCCACCGCCGCAGCCGCTGTAAGGGTAGAGCCTCCGATCGACTCTCACCAGGACCAGGCTTTCATCAGGGCTTCCATTGCCGATATTCATGAGCGACTAGATCGTTTTGAGAATTCTTTGTCCGCGTGCACTCAGACTCTGTGTGAGACTTCTTCACGTGCTGAAGAAGATCGTCGTCTCGCTGCTGAAGACCGCCGTGTCGCTGCTGAGGAACGTCGTTTGGCTTCCGCTGAATGGCGTAAGACTCAATCTCTCCTCCATTCCATCCTCGCCCGTTTACCTTCTGGACAGTAGCTTGTTGCGAGTGTGGACCTTATCTTTTTGTTTCATATGTAACTGTTTCTCTTGTATCTTTTGTTTTCCTTTTGAACTGTAAGAATTTGCTATGTATAGGTTGCTCTAGTCGACATGATCCCTGTACAGCTCTTTTTGTCATCATGTAAACTCTTTTTGCAATGCAAATTCTTTCTGTTCTGTTAACTTTCGCTACATTCTTTTTCTGTATTTATGCTTGTGCTATTAATGCTGTTTGTGGTTGTTTCTTTTTGTTCTTCATGTTGCTCTCCAGGTTGCGCAGTCCAATTCAAGTTTGGGGGTTTTTGTCTCAAAATGCCGTTCCCTCCCCCTGGGTATTGTTGTTCCTTTTATACTCTTTGTCATTTTTGTCTCTAACTTGCATCCATGTCCCACATTGAGGACACTGTGTAGTTTAAGTTTGGGGGTGCATCAAAGCATTCTTGGCATATTTTTGGTTTCATAATTTTTGCTAAGCAATGATAGTATAACTTGACACTTGTCGGAGATGAAACATATGTTTAATACCTTGTGTATAGAAGCAATTGAAATTTTTGAAAATAAAGAAAAATTTGAGTTGAAATGATCATGTAGATTCAAACTAGTCTGTATAAATGTTTCAATTAGATTCTTGCTGGATTTACACTCTTATAAGCTTCACAATGCACAGATGCACATTGGAAACTTAACTGTGAGGCATGCAGCTGATCAACCTTGACCTTGGCCTAGTTAATTTGATTTGATGGACCTGATAGATGAATATCTTTAGCATGATTTAAGTCTTAAAAAAAAAAAAAAATGAATGAAAAATGACCAGTTGACGTTCGTAGCCTTTCCAACTCGAGCTATTAAGCCCTTTGGAGTGTCTCTACACTTAACACCCTAAAGCCGTCTGGTTTGGGAGTTGTTGGCCTAACGCTTGCTACAAGGGTTGGTTAGAAAGCTTAAAGGACTTAAACATTGCACGGTCATTCAAAAAAATTGTAATAAACATGGTTAGCTGAAGTTCGTAGCCTTTCCAACTTGAGCTATTAAGTCCTTTGGAGTGTCTCTACACTTAACACCCTAAAGCCGTCTGGTTTGGGAGTTGTTGGCCTAACGCTTGCTACATAGGTTGGTTAGAAAGCTTAAGGGACTTTAGCATTGCACAACCATTCTATGTTTCGCTTATGTGTTGAAATAAATTGTTAACAAGCAACAAAAGTTGTCTTGAAAATAAAATCATGCCTTAGGGACTTCATGTAAAAGGGAATTCATTGATTTGAAAACTTGTGCCTTGGAATTGGAAAAGAAAGTAAAAGCCGCATGTTGAGAATCCAATTCACTTTCACTAGAGTTTGAGTTATTTCCATTTAAGAGATGACAATTGAATTATTTATATGGACTATGATGTTGATGCATGCATGTTGAAGTGGTTTTTCCCATTTTTTGTATCAATGCTTCATATATGCAAGGTAGTTTTCCCAATGACCCCATCTCCAGTTTTTGTCTGTTTCAAGTTGTATTTGAGCTATGTATCTATCTCATTTTACCATGGAAGATATTTTTGTAGTAGCATGCCCATGGTTGTCTTTTCATTATGTTTTTCATTGTAGTTTTGCTAAGGGACTAGCAAAATGTAAGTTTGGGGGGGTAATAAGCGCCGAATATTGTATATTCAAGCGCCCTAAATTACATTAACAAAGTCCAGTTATTAATTATTTTATGTAGATTAACTCCATTTGCATGTTTTTATGCATTTTCAGGTTAAAGTGCAAAAAGGAAGCAAAAATGATGCCTTGTGGAATTTTGAGCAAAAAGGATGCCATTTCTGAATTTCTGGCAGCAGTGATCCTGACTTTTGTCGCCATTTTCGACCTAGCAAACTCAAGAACTAGACTTCCATCATAACATGAAAGATTTATATCTCTGAATCAGCTTTCCAAATCTTCAAGTGGTTCATCATTCGGAGTTCGGAGCAGAGAGTTATGATCTTCGTAACAGAGGTGCGCAGAACTGCCTGGCAGCACTGAAGTACTGCATTTCTCCCCATTTTCGACCAACCAGACTTGAGAATTGGGTCTTCATCAAAACATAAAGTTTTTAAAACACTGAATCATCTCTCCAAATCTTCAAACAGATCATCATTTGGAGTTCGGGGCACAAAGTTATAGCAGTTTTCCCAAAATAGGTCAGCGCTGAGCAAGAGAAACATGTTGCACATTGCACTAAGTTAGAGTGCTCGAGATCACTTTTCGAGTGCACGAAAATCAGGCAGATTGCACTCGGAATGGCTCAATTTCAGCCACTTGCACATTGGTTTCCTCAATGCCATCTTCCTTCTTTATGAAGTGGTTGGAGGTGTTCCTAGGAGGAGAGAGAGGGTGTGTTGGAGAATAAAAAGCTACCCAAGGGCCACACATTAGGAATCTTTGATTTTTGCAAGATAGAGGAGAGAGAAGAGAGCAAGAAAGGAAGGTGTTCTTGAAGCTAACAAGGGGGAGCTCGAAAATTGGAGATGGAGTTCAAGCTTCTTCTTCATTCTAAGGCTCCAATGGGTAACTAACTCTTCTTCTAGGGAGGTGATGAAACCCCTCCCTTGTAAGCATGTGTTAGTATAGTTTATTTTTGGGGATTACAATGTATTTTTGATAGTCTTTCCATGGTCAAGAGCCTCATTTTTGTTGTAATGAATGTTGAATGTTTATAAATGATTATTGTGAGTTATTCATCTTGTCTTGGATGGTTGCTTTTCGTAATCATATTGCTTGCACTTCCATGGTGACAATGGAAGTTAGATCATGGAATGGTTTCAATGGCATGGAGTTGGAGAACCTAGATAGTTCATGGCTTAGGGTTTCCCTTTGATGGTCTATACTTGACTCTTTGCTTTATGTGCATTCACCATTTAAATTAGGGCTTGATAATCCTTGACTTAGTAAGCATGTTCTAAGCTACATTTTAGTTTAGGTAGTTGATCATGTGAACCTTTGATGGTTTATTCTTGCCTTCCTATTTAAATGAACTTCTTGAGGATATTATAGCAACCTAGTATTGTTATGTATCATGACTATCATATATGTTGTTTTTCCCTTAAATTATTCTTAACTTAGCATGTGTATAGGGATGGAGGTGGATTCATTTCCCTAGCCTTCTTTACTTGTACTTCACTCCCTTGAATTCTTGCAATTTATTGTTTTATGCACTTTTAATTTCCTAGCTTAAGTGACATCCAACAAACCTCTATAAACCCCTTATCATTCTAAGAACAATTCTAGACACTTAGGTTGCCATAGACTAGCGCAGTCCCAGTGGTTCGACTTACCCGACCAATAGCCCTATTTTACAATGATTCGTGCTATTGCGAAGGTTGATGTTTAATTGACCAACCGATCAGCACCATGTGTATTGCATTATATTATCTTTTACAGTTCGTGCATGATTTAATTTCATTGAAAAGCATGCTCATTTATTTATAATTTCTAGAGGTATGGATGCATAGTTTCTTCGGAAACATTTTTTTTTTCAAGGTATTTTGCGTAATTAAGTTTTTGAGATATTTTGCCTTAGGGACTTTTGTGCAATTATTCTTTGAGATATTTTGTGGAGGGACTAAGTTTCAATTTGAGAAAAAGAGTGACAAGTGGCACTCTCCCATTGGCCCATTTGTTGACTTACCATTGGATACACTTGGAAGCCTAGATTGGTGACATGTGTAAGGCTTGGATTAAGCTTAGTAAAGAGGCCTAGATCAGTGACAAGTGGAGGGTGGATATGGGTGTGTGTGAGAGAGGTATTGTTGATATGGTGTGTTTGGCTATCAAAGCCATTTGGTTAGTGGAAAAGGGTGTGAAATGTTATCTTCCTCACTTACCACATTTGTTGAACCTTGAAACCCTAGCCACCACTTCTCAAATTCGAACCCCTTCCCTTGGGAATTTGGTCTTCCATCTTGAAGATCAAATCTTCATCTCTTCCTCCTCTAGAATACCTTTTCATAGCTTCTCCATTTGATTTCGTTTGCCTTGGATTCTAGAGAAACAATCCTCTAGTGAGGCATTTTAATAAAACCTGAAACCCTAGCCTCCATTTTTGAATTTCGACGCCCTTCCCTTGTGATTTTGGTCTTCCACCTTGAAGATAGAATCTTCCTCTCTTCTTTTTCTAGAACACTTTTGCTTAGTTTCATCATTTGATTTCATTTGCCTTGAATTCTAGAGGAACAATCCTCTAGTAAGGTAGGGGTTGTCCTATGTTTATACTCGATCTTATTGTTTCTTGCTTCCTTTGTTGTTGATATACATTGTATACATGTAAATTGAAGTTCTAAAATTGTATTAGATGAAATTTGATTGTATCTAACCCAAGGTTACATTTTATTTGAAGGCTTTAACAAGTTAATTTTAATCATTTACAAGCCCCCATCATTTCCAGTAATTACCTTTAAGCCCCTGAACTTTAGAAAAATTACAGAAAACACCCGTAGGGGTTTTTTTCCATAGGAGCCGGCTCCCCTTTATTGGAGCCAGCTCCTAGGCTTCTAGAACCGGCTCTCCCTCATGGAGAGCCGGCTCTCTCTTCATGGGAGCTGGCTCCCACCATTTAGGAGCCGGCTCTCACCCTTGAGAGCCCCTCTCTGCTTCACTGCTTCGTCTTTGCTTCCGGTAGAAGTTCCAACTGTCTGTCCTACGTTTCTTAAGGATTTTAAGAGTTCAATTTAAGCCCTAATACTCCTAGGAACTCCTTTGATTTCCCTAAGAATAGTTTGGCAAAAATCTAATTTGAAGACAAAAACAGTTTATGCAAACAACCAATTCAGTTCTTTTTCGCTTCCGGCGAAGTCCAGTGTCATATCCCAAAATTTTGTAGCATTCTTTGGATTCTATTTAAGTTCTTATAGTCCTAAAACCTCTCATACTCCCGTGTAAATCAAGCGATAGAAATTAAACTCACAACAGAAAAGTTTAAGCAACAACGGGTTTAAACTTTAAAAACACAGAACAGATTTCAGAAATCATCTAGCAATGCATAAAATCCGTTTTTAATAGTTTAATTAAGTTCCTGGAGTCTATATAAGATGCACAGAACACAAGTTTATGGGGAAAGAGATAGTCTAAAACTTGCCTTTAGGTTTCGGTTTGAAACCTTTTAACGCCGTTGCTAAATTCTCCGACGAACTGTAGACTACCGGCAACTCTCCTACTGCTCCAGTTCTATCTCAGCATCAACCTCTTCCTTCCTCTATGGTACA
Source organism: Cornus florida (assembly GCF_030987335.1). NCBI lineage: Eukaryota > Viridiplantae > Streptophyta > Magnoliopsida > Cornales > Cornaceae > Cornus > Cornus florida. The sequence continues at coordinate 77,763,749 of NW_026775573.1, read as the reverse complement.
CCTTTATTCCATAGCTGAAAGCTTAATTGATTCTCTCTGTGTCCCTCTGTGTTTTTCCCCTCAAACCTCTCTGTTTCTCTCTTCTCTAGTTTCCCTCTGTTTACTTCTCCAGATTATTACGTGAAAAGGGTGTCTCCAAAACCCTTTCAGAAAAATATTTTTCTATATATATAGACTCATGCAAAAACCCTAATCCTAATTCCAGCCCAAGTATAAGTCGGCCAACCAAAATACTTAACACCAAAACCCTAAACGTAAATATAACTACAACCATATAACTTAAATCAAATAAGTCACACAAACCATTTAAAAACACGTAATAATAAAAAAAGAAATACCAATTAATCAAATAAATAAAATAAATCCCAATTGCACGTAATTAAGTTAAAATAAATAAACAACATAAAACAAATACATAATACCAATTTTAAGCAAGTAAAACAATTAACCACTTAGCCAGATAATCATATTTAAATGCACACAAAACAAATAATCAATTTATCAATTTAAAATGCACATAAATAAGTAATTAAATTTCCATTATATCCTTTTTGAAAATTAGGGGTATTACATTCTTTCCCCCTAACAAAAGGAATTCCGTCCTCGGAATTCACGAAACTCTGAATTAATGTCTGTGCAAAATTCATTTCTATTTCCGTGTGGCACAGCCTCTTATATGGAATCTTCCCATTCCCCAAATAGTCAACCATTTCGTAGATAACCACGCATGTCTAGGTTCCTTAGATTGGCTAAAGTTATGTATACTTACCAAATCCTACGACCACATACCCAAAATCCTAACATAATTAACGTTATTTCGCCAAAGCAGTAGTTAGTTGGTCACATGCTTGTATCCCTAACTAAATCGTAATCCCGCTCCTGACTAAATTAGCCAAAATGAAACACATACAACACACACGCTAAAACACAATAAAAAGCAACAGAATCTTACATAAAGCACCGTTCCTCCTAGCAAAGAAATCTCCTTTAGAAATTAACTTTACTTGATTTGTTCATAATCTCTTTTTCAATTCCAGAGGTAATCATCCAACCTCGACACATAAGCTCCAATCATAGCTCATAACATATCCATTTGCTTCAGCAAATTCCATAGGCTTGACCTTCATCCTCCTTATATACGAAATGCAAACCATCTAATGTAGCTTTAAGAAAACAACTTAGACCATTACAACCTAATTCCCACACTTCCCGGAACGTGATATAAAATCATTGCCTCGTTCTGAGAAGAACTCCATCCGATTCCTGAACCCCTGAAGAGTTCCTTTATCTACCTCCTTTAAAGGTAAACCAAAAAGTTAACTACCCACACCAACCCTATAAGTATCGTTCACTATTTTATTAGCGAACAACATCCCCCTCGCTCGATCCTTTACTGACAAGATTCAATACCCTCTTTCTGGGGTATGCTACAATTTTCTCCACTAGAATCCTCTTGGGACTCCTATTCCCTGTTTGTCTCCTTTATGAGAACAACTGCAATCGTGTTGGTACCTTCATGCGGTGACCTCAAACACACTCCTAAATTCTTCCTTGGCCTATACCTCTAAAAGTAATGCCAATCGGAACTAAACCTTTGATCCCGAGTTCTGCTTCTGATAAAGAACTTGATAACATACTCCTTTACTCCTTTGGGTCTGAATCGCTATTGCTGCGGACCCCATCCTCCTTCTAGTGTCAACCATTCTATACTTATAGAATATAATTGACATCAGCTGCTCCTCCTAATGAACCGTAAAAGAGTACAATGAATCCTAACATAGCTCTAAGTTTTAAGAGACGCAATGTGTAAGACTTCTAACGAAAGACACTCCTAAGGACACTAGAACCTGGAGTGCTCTGATACCAATTGTGATACCCCTCGATTCTAGAACCACGGGTGATCAAGTCCGGGCACAGATCCGAAGGATACCAGACAATCAATATATAAACAAGCAGGAATAAAACTGAATTAAGAATAAAATAATGATATGCTGAAAAGAATTCTAATTTTAAAACCTCCAAAAAAAATAAAAGTTTTAATATAAATTAACTTTCCAATCCGTACAACTCGGGAATCCAACTAGTGGACCCCTAATAATCTCAACTGATAAAACTTTACAGAATAAAATCCAAAACTAAAACCAGAAAGAAAAATCATATTTAGTCGGAAGAGTGAGTGACTATATCTGCATCACCACGGTCAAACCCTAAGCCTGGTACTCACGAACACCTGAAAAATAAAGGTGGGTCAGGCCCACATGCAAGTTCCATCCTACTACAATCCGTACATAAACCCGATACGCAGATACATCCTAGATAGCTCAACAATAGCTACAATAGTCCATAGATATATAAATACACACTATAGGATGCTCACTAGCCTATAACATAGTTCAGCCTGGGTAGAAGGTGACATATAAAACACGTTTTTCAGCAGCCAAGTACCTAGACCTACCAGGGAACATTAGCTATATCTAGCTACTCAACCTTTGCAATATACGCACCCTAACCGTGATCAGGAAACTTAAGCTCGTATCACGGTACCATAAATATATATATAAATTCTTTCCTAATGCAGAAAAATAAAACAAACATCCGTTATGTCGTTCAACTGTTTTAGTTGACAGGACATGCATCCATGTAGGATTTAACTATTTTAGTTAATCCATTCCATATGTATGAAAGGGGTAGGACTTAGCTTTTTGATCTAATCCATCCCTGATATGTCACCATCCCATACCGGTACATATAATGCATATGATCCACACATGATGCACACTAAAAATGAACATCAAGTATATCCAGAGCCAACATAATAGAAATCAGATATAGATAAGCTCCTATCATGCATCCAATATATGATTATATTCATAGATCCTCCTTTTAAATTGTTAAAATAAGAATAAACAATTTAAACCATCCATTTCCATGTAATTGACAGAACAGAAATTAAGACAGTTCAGCAATTATCCTTCATAACATAATATAATGAATATCAGAATTTTAAACTGCACATTATACTAGAATTCCAAAACAACACATCCATACTAGTTCGTTTAAAATATTAAAATGATGACTAGCATTTAAATCCTCCCATATCCTTTACGGCATGCAAATTTATAATTAAATCTCATGGCATATATGTAATTCCCCATTATAAATTCTGTGTTGGATATAATGACACTCCAAAGTTTAAGTACATCATATGAAACTTCAAAAAGTATTTTATATGAGTTCCATTTAATTTGCCAACACAAAACTAGCAACTAATCTTCCACTACTCCCAACAATATGCAGCTTATTATATAAGGGTACATGACGTCATAACCAACATTCCTGGAACTGAACTATGCTACATATATCATTGATATAAATTCTAACAATAACTACAATGTCAGTCCAAATTAAGTTGTCAAAACAACTTAGCAAAACAAGCATTCCTCCTTCCTTGACAGTAGGCCTATTATAAGCTTATATTTTAAGACATGCATTTAGGTTTAGCACCTTAGCATAAACCAACTATTTGAAGGCTTTAACAAGTTAATTTTAATCATTTAAAACCCCCCATCACTTTCCAGTAATTACCTTTAAGTCCCTGAACTTCAGAAAAATTGCAGAAAACACCCGTAGGGGTTTTTTTCCATGGGAGCCGGCTCCCCTTTATTGGAGCCGGCTCCTAGGCTTCTAGAGCTGGCTCTCCCTCATGGAGAGCCGGCTCTCTCTTCATGGGAGCCGGCTCCCACCATTTAGGAGCCGGCTCTCACCCCTGAGAGCCCCTCTCTGCTTCACTGCTTCGTCTTTGCTTCCGGCAGAAGTTCCAACTGTTTGTCCTACGTTTCTGAAGGATTTTAAGAGTTCAATTTAAGCCCTAATACTCCTAGAAACTCCTTTGATTTCCCTAAGAATATTTTGGCAAAAATCTAATTTGAAGACAAAAACAGTTTATGCATACAACCAATTCAGTTCTTCTTCGCTTCCGGCGAAGTCCAGTGTCATATCCCAAACTTTTGTAGCATTCTTTGGATTCTATTTAAGTTCTTATAGTCCTAGAACCTCTCATACTCCCATGTAAATCAAACGACAGAAATTAAACTCACAACATAAAAGTTTAAGCAACAACGGGTTTAAACTTTAAAAACACAGAACAAATTTCAGAAATCATCTAGCAATGCATAAAATCCGTTTTTAATAGTTTAATTAAGTTCCTGGAGTCTATATAAGATGCACAGAACACAAGTTTATGGGGAAAGAGATAGTCTGAAACTTGCCTTTAGGTTTCGGTTTGAAACCTTTCAACGCCGTTGCTAAATTCTCCAACGAACTGTAGACTATCAGCAACTCTCCTACTGCTCCAGTTCTATCTCAGCATCAACCTCTTCCTTCCTCTATGGTACACCTTTAGTCCATAGCTTAAAGCTTAATTGATTCTCTCTGTGTCCCTCTGTGTTTTTCCCCTCAAACCTCTCTGTTTCTCTCTTCTCTAGTTTCCCTCTGTTTACCTCTCCAGATTATTACGTGAAAAGGGTGTCTCCAAAACCCTTGTAGACAAATATTTTTCTATATATATAGACTCATGCAAAAACCCTAATCCTAATTCCAGCCCAAGTATAAGTCGGCCAACCAAAATACTTAACACCAAAACCCTAAACGTAAATATAACTACAACCATATAACTTAAATCAAATAAGTCACACAAACCATTTAAAAACACGTAATAATAAAAAAAAAAATAATACCAATTAATCAAATAAATAAAATAAATCCCAATTGCACGTAATTAAGTTAAAATAAATAAACAACATAAAACAAATACACAATACCAATTTTAAGCAAGTAAAAACAATTAACCACTTAGCCAGATAATCATATTTAAATGCACACAAAACAAATAATCAATTTATCAATTTAAAATGCACATAAATAATTAATTAAATTTCCATTATATCCTTTTTGAAAATTAGGGGTATTACATAACATGTCTGCGTGCTTTTTGATAACATGTTTGATTTAATAACATGCCTATTTGCTTATGTGGCAACTTGTTTACTACTTGTGTGAATAGATAGTTATGCTATGTTGCATGCTACTTGTTTACTTTATGTCAGGTTTTTGCATTGTCTCTTAGGATCTGTCGTATTCCTTGGATACATTTTTGTTTCACGAGTTTCTTCCTTGGATAGGAGAAATTCATTCTGTGAGGACCCATATAGGGAACCTTCTTGTCTGTTCTGTTGGTTGATGTGAGTAAGGCTCATGTGAGCGTAAACGACTGCGATTCATTTCTTTTTCCTTGTTCAGTGGAGTGAGACGTGGGCCAGGGAGGCACCATTTCATTTCCTTTTCCTTTGTGGCTTCTAGATCTAAGGCCCTAAGCGTAATGGTGCCAGTGTCATTGTTGTCAGAGTTTTGGGATTAGCTACCCCAACTCTCGCAGATGCCTGGTTTCCGTAGTGCCTTTGGTAATGATCATTTTCGACATTGATGTCATTGGTATCGAAAAGTTCCCTTCTGGGGCATGTTACGAACTAGTGCTTTATACTGTTATGCTACCTTGCTAACGAGTAAGTGTGGGCGGGTTCTGGTCACTGTTCGTACTGCCTTGTCACTTTCTTCTTCTATCATATTTCAACGTTTCGTTGTCTTGGGATTTTCTCGGTAGTTGACGTTGAGTTAACGTGCCAATTCGTATGAGGTGTTGCCTCAGTTCTTGGTTTCGCGTTCCTTTAGTTGATCTTTAGACTTCAGGATTTGTCCTTCAGTGCGTTGTGAGCTGTCCTTTGATTTGACCTTTTATTCGGTCATTATTCTGTTCTCTCTGGTATGTTCCTAATTTCGGGGAAAAAATTCCTTTAAGGAGGGTAGGTTGTAACGACCTGGTCATTTGCCTTCCTTTCCTTTTTCCTGAAATTTTATGAATGAATTTTTTTCGTTTAATTTTCTTTTCTGAGCTCTATTTCGTGTCGCTTAGTGTCATCTTGAGTGCCCGAAATTGGTTCCTGAGACTCTTTTCCGTGGATTGACAACTTCCTTTGAGGACCGAGTCATTTTCACATTTTTCGTTTTTGGACACTTTGTGCTATTTCGTCCTTTTCCCTATTCTGTCTTATCTCCGTTTGTCAGTTTTTGGCACAACCTCACTTCTCATGCTTAGAGTTGGTTTTTGACTTCACGTGCCTTCATCTTGAGTGGTTTCCACGAAATACGTATCTTCACTTTTGCAAGAAAGTACTCTGGTTGCTCCCGGTGTCCATAGGGGCATGGATGCAAAGTTCTTTGAAATTATTTTCTTTTCTTGGGGTGTTTTTCATAAATATCTTTTGAAGATATTATATTTTAGGGGTTTTTAAGAAAATATTTTTGGAAGATATTTTCATTCTGGGCCATAAGTGCAGTTTTCACTTTTTGGAAGGGCCATTGTGTAATTAATGAAAGTTATTACAAAATGTCTTGTTTTGAGCCTGGATCCTCGTACGGGATTCATTTTCACATTTCGTCGAGCTGTGTACTCTTGGAATTTCCTCCTGGTCGATGTTTTCCAGTTTCAGGGTTTTTGGCTCCGGTTTTCGCCAAACTTGTTTTAGGCATAACTTTCTGTTCGGGACTCGATTTTTGACGCCATTTCTTCCGTTGTTCATATTTTATCCTTTTGAATCTTTTTTATTCACAAAGTTTTGCCATTTGAGCGCGTGTGCTCAAATTTTACTTTTTCGGACCCATCGGGGCCCGTTCGGGGTACTTTTTGAGATTTCTATAAAAGGGGGGTGAGATATTTCATTTTTCATCTTCTCCCCTCTTCATGCACGACCTGGAGCTCCCATGGCAGCCCAAGGGGTGCTGCCATCTTCTCTCTCCTCTTTTGGTTCACTTTTCCTTGATGGAAAGTCTTCGGCCTTAACATTTGCTGTTCCCCTCGCCGTGCTCTACCTTTCCCCCTTATTAGAATTCAGTTTTGACCATTTCTTGGGTTTGGTTTTGAGGTCAAGTTATGATTTTGATGGGGCTTTGATGGGCGTTATGTTCACGGTTTTGTCCCCGACAAAACCTCTCGGTATCGTCAAATTCGGAGCACTTTTATTTTGGTGGGCCTTTGGGATTTTCATCTCAAATTGAGGTAGGAGATGTTCTGGGTTTAAATTCTTGTTATATAGCATGCTTGTGATGCTTATACTACTTGTTGCATGATTAAATATAAAATCTAGAGATTTTATTATTTATTTTTCTTGTACGGGATCTAATTTTTCAGGTTGCTCATGACTTGGTTTAAACATGTAGCATGATTTTATATTGCCCCTTGATATGCTCGTTGTCGCGTATTAAAATTGGAACATTTGAATAAGTATTAAAGATTTTATTTAATATTTATCTTAGGTGAAAGATTAATTCACATGGCTTTAACTAGTTTGAAATCAATATGTGTTAGCATACTAAATTAGGCCTTAGCATGCTCTTCAACATAGTTGAATTTGAAAGTAATTGGAGGTGTTTTGAAAATTAGCAATTATTAATTAATTTAATTAATTAATTAGCCCCGAGTGCACTATTCACTCTATTTAAATTCTGGCTTGATATTCTTGATTTACATGCCATATAGCTTCACATATATTTGATTTAGAATATTCGGTTAGTTTTTGAAACCTTTTATTTAATTAAATTCCATGTTTAAGATTTAATCCTCATGGTGATATACAACTTGGAATTGTATTATGGCATGCTCGAAAATTAAGCTTAGATTTAGTTGTTCACATGTATTAAATTGGGATTAATTGCATGAGAATTGCAACTTTTAATTTATATTTAACTTTAGTGAAAGTTTAATTCGCATGGTCGTAAATTGCATGAAATAAGCTTGTAATGTGATATTACATTAGTCCTTGGCATGTTCTCTAAGATATGTTAAATTTAGAGCATTTGATTAAGTTTGAAAATCTAGAGATTTTAATTAAAAGAATTAATTAAAATCTATTTTGTTATCCCATTAGCTTAATTAAGATTTTAACTTGATATTTGTATTGGCCATGATTTGTTTACTAGTATATATTAATTGTGGACCATTTGAAGTTGCTTTAGAACCTTGGTAATTAAATTAGCATGATTTAATTAGAGTTCTACTTTATTGTTCCAATAACCTAATTGAGTTTTAGAATGGATATAGGTGACGACCTTGCCATGCCCTTTAACATGTATTAAATTGAGGTTAATTGAAATTGAATCAGAAATCTAGAGAATTTAATTGTGTTTATCTATTTAAATTCTATCAATTTGCTCCATGATCCAGTTGTGTTTTAGAAGTGGTTTCTATATTCAAATCATGGACTTGGACTTGTTGTAAATTCATTTGGTTATGTTTTGAACATTGGATAACATAGTTGCTATGTTTGTATTCATGAGAATCTGTTTTCCTTATTGAATATATTGTTGCCTTGTGTAATGATTTGCACACTTCGTGTTTAACATCTTTCATGCATAGCGTGTAATGAATCACACACTAAAGATTCGACATTCATCATATCATATTAGTTTTGGATTTAGAGCATGTATTGTATAGGTTTCCAAATTTGGTTGTGCTTAGTAGATAGTTGATTATCTTGCATATTCCTGTTGATATATGCGTTGTTACACAACTTGTTGATTTTGGAAACTTGGGGATGTCGTTGTTTGACTATGGCTAGGACGTGGTTCTAGTACGGGGGATAGTCCCTCTATATATAGTCTAGTGCGCACATAGGGAGGTTACCTATGGGCTAGTAACCCTAAAGTAACTATGCTGTCGGTTTGATCCTGCGCGACGTCCGAGTATCCACTTTGTTTTATTTCGCATTTCATTTTCAAGTTGATAACTAGATGATGTTGTAACTTGTTGTTTCTTATTTGTCGTTCCATTTTAAGTTATAGGATGTTAACTTTGCGAAATTGTGCTTTATGCATTGTATTGGAAGTTCCAATGTTGGTTAAATTGCATCGATATTGAAAATTGTTTTTTGACGTTCTAACATAGCTTAGGAATGATCCTATTGATTCATTTAGAACTTAGATGTTAGGTGGCATGACCCACTACTGTTATTTTGTGCTTCAGATTCTAAGTTGATGGTTTTGAGAACTTATACCTTCTTGCATTGTATAACATGCTCTTTTGTTGTTGAATTGCATGGATAATGTGATTCTTGTTAACTTATATTCAAATATGCTTTTGTTATGTTGTATGGATTACTCTAGACCTAGTTCAATTGTATTGAAAATGCAATTCATGTTAATATATGCTCAAGCATTCTTCTTGTCGTGTTCTTTAGATTATCCCAACGATAATTCGTTTCATACACGTATGTATATCATGATTCTTGTTGCTTAGACTCTAAGGTAGCCTAGGATGCTCCTCGAGTCTCACTTGGACATAGACGTTAGGTGGCATGAGCCCCTTTAACATGTTTCACCTTAAGGTGATAAATTTGTAAAATGCTAGGTCGATGCATGCTCATCTCCTACGAGTAGCTTTATGTTACTCACCCTTACGAGACTGGGGCATATTTCAGGTATGAAGACTTGGTTCGTGAAGCCTAGTATTCCTTGGATGTCGTGTAGCTTTCACGTTTCCATTTCATGCAAATGTTAGCATGAAATGTCATTTTGTAGACTTATATGTCAAAATATGTATGTTTGATTCCATGTATGTAGTGTGTATTAAAGTACACTCCTTTCAATGTATTTGATATGTATGAGATGAGGCCGGAGGCCAATGACATGTATATTGTATTCTATGCAACTTTTTAACTTCATGAAATATTATGAAAACCTTGAAAAATCGCAAGTCATTGCTTCACCATGGTTGCATCGGGTGTGGGAATTCCATTTTCATTATTTTATAGGGTCTTATTAATCATGTTTGAAGTGTGTCCAAGGGCCAAATGGTCATTTGATCCCGTGTTGTATTTTTGGATTCCGAGTTTTCATTCCAAGTTTCATTTTTGCCTTTTTGCCCATTGGGGGGTTGGATTTTGTATCGGTAGTATTTTTAAGTCGTGGACTATTGTAGCACGTCCAAATAGGTAAGTTACGCTTGCGTGCATAGTCGTTTCCGGGCAAAACCTTATCATTTGTGTTTTGCGCCTCTTGTGAATTCATTTCGCATCTTTTTTACATATTCTGATCTAGGGGCATTGTGGACCTTTCACATCAATTTTATTTTCTTCTTTTGAAATGGTTGAATAGAAAACATGATTTTAGGGGGGGTTTCTTCTTTGTGTTTTTCCAGAAAATGTCATCTTGGTACCGGAAATCTCTCGTGAAGTTTCAGCTTCCAGTTTTCATCTAGCAGCTTTATGACCCTCTTGTTCAATTTTGATCTAGGGGCATTTTTGGGATTTCACAGTGAGTGTTTTTCAATTCCGTCGGCTTGGTCAAGTAGAAAACTTGATTTTAGGGGGGGTTTCTTCTTCGTGTTTTTCCAGAAAAACTCGTCTTGACCTCCGTTTCAAGCCTCAGTTCTGGGCAGATCAAAAAAAATGTAGCAACAGCCAAGGGCTGCCACCAGTCATGTCTTTGGGCGCCGGCATGCACGCCGGTGGGCTCGCGCATGGACGCCGTGTGCGCCATGGCCCCTCGTTGGGTCGCCGCGACGCCAACTCTTCTTTTGGGCTTTTCTCCTTCGTCCGGACTCCGATTCAAGTGAATTTTTTTTTGAACTTGACTAATTTTTCATTGTCTTTCTAACGGTGTGCTCGGTTGCACCCGGTTCTTCCTGGATAATTACCAGTTTACCCTTTTTGCTTTAAGTGCTCGTTTTTCTTCGTCATGCCGTTTCTCCTTCGTCCGGACTCCGAATCATGCGATTCTTGAGTCCATCTTCGTTAGTTTTTCGTTGTCCTTCCAGCGGAGTGCTTGGTGGCACCCGAATCTACAGTTTTCAGAAATGACTATTTTGCCCCTGGGGGCTTATTTGTCATATTTTCGATCTTTTGCTTCCGCATCAGTTCTTGTTGAGTTCCATGACCTCATGGAAGGTCTCTTTGACTTCTTAGAGTCTTATTTTCTGTTTTCGCTTCCGCATCCAGATCCGTTATTGGATCATCCTTACGGTTCATCACAGGACACGCTGGCTTAAAAACCAGGGTCGTCACAACATTTCTGCTATTTTTGTCTCTTTTCTTTTTATTCCAAAATCAGCCCCTATAAAACATGAAAAGCAGATATAAGCATATTTATTTAATGAAAAATATTAATTAATCATTTATTATTACGTATAAAATAACAAGTTTTGTGCACTTATTACTTAGCTTTGCTTGGCTTCTTTTGCTTCTCTTGCTTTTCAATTTCCCTTTATTTCATTCTTTTGGCTCAATTCACCTAGCCAATCAAGAACAAACACAATAAGTAACCAAAATAAAATAAAAGTAAAAACAATATCAAAAGAGTACTAATTCCTGATTAATTTCTAAATACGATGGTGCCTAATTCCCGGCAATGGCGGTAAAACTTGGTGTGCAGTTGTCAAGGCACCCAAATTGCATGCAAGAAAAGTGTGTAGTGTGGCCAAATTTAAATTTAGAAAATGCCACTACTACTTCTAGCTAAAAATATAGCTAGAGTGAGTAGGGATCGTCCCAAGGGGTTGGATGCGTTTTTATGATGGAAATTAATGTCGGATTAGTAGGTTGAATGATCAAAGATTGATTGATGATTGTTTAATTAAACTACAATGCAATTAAAGATTAATGCAAGTAAAAAGAGCAATCTAGAAAGTAGGAAAAAAATATAGGAGAGAGGTCTTGGGGCATAGAGTCACCACTAAGCCTCACTTCATCAAACACTAGCAATTGTATATTAATGGGGAAATTTAAATTGTAACTTGTGTGTGTGTGACATCAATTGAAACTAAGCATGGATGGCAAATTAGTATAAATTATCTAGCCAATTTTAATTAATAGCACAACCTATCAAATGAAACCAATATCCATCAATTAAACCACAATTAATGCACACACAAATATCTAGAGATACACACTCTTTACATTCATAAGTGTGGAACATCAAGAAACAAACATGGATTGTTCACCTACCTAAGAAATTAAAACAATTACACTATAATTAGGCTAGAGACATGAAATTGAACTAATCAAACTAGAGATGTGATACAATCCATCAAGAAACAAGTGTGAACTATCAAATAAATCACAAAAGTGTTCCATTAAGCACCATGCATTGACCATCACTAGATCAACATCATCAACACACATAGACATGCATCAATTTCATTAAATCTAGAGATAAAAACATGAACATCAATTCTAGCATACATAGACATATGACTAGAGCTAAATGATCAATTGAAAGCATTAATCCATACACATCAAGTAGAAACCACAAGATATATATTTATTCAATGTCAAAATATCTATTACAACTAAAATCCCCAAAAATATACAAATGCTAGGTTTGAGAAGCAAGCCTAGGGACTATCTCTAGCCACAAGAGAAGGATTTAGTCACTCATTGTAGTGGACATGGAACCCTCAAGGGCTAGCTTGGAGGTTGGCATCATCATCTTCATCCTTGCTTTCTTCTCCAAAACCCTAGTTTTAGAGAGAAAAATTATCTATTCTATAAATAGTAATAATTATTTTTTCTATCTATTACAATGATGTTCAATAAATCAATTACACACTTCTTTGAGTAAGGACCAAGTCAGAATAGTAGTCTCTGATTGGAGGAAATTCGCAACTATGCATGGTAGGTAGAAATCGGCACGCTCGGGAATTAGACAGCTCACTGCCAGCAGCATTTTCGATCGATCAAAGCTAAAGTGGCTTGAAAATATCTTCCAGGCTTGATCCCATTGGCTAAGCTGGCACTGCCTTGTTTCGATCAATTGAAGACCACTTCGATCGATCGGAGCTTCCCTTCGATCAATCGAAGTTCCCCTGGTGTATTTTTCTTGGCTTCTTTCCAACCTTGTTCCTTAGCTCCAAAACTGTGCTTAATGGCTCTTATTATCTTGTTAAACATTATTCACCTAAAATAGGCAATAACACAAATAAGTATCTAAGACATAGTAAGATAGATGAATGGACTAAAATACCCTAGCTTAGATGCTAAAATACGTCACATTTGAGCACTCATCAATGGAGTATGAGAGCTAGTGGGGATCCAGTAAAAAAGATGTTGTACAAGTTGAAAATGGTTAAACAAGTTGTAAAATAGTGGAATAAAGATAAGTTTGAGTCAGTGTATGAACATGTCATTGCTTGTAGTAAAGCTCTTGCTGATACTCAACAAATTTTAAACACTGATCCTTTTAGTGAGGAGATTATTAACCAAGAAGAGGAAGGGAGGATGAATCTGGAGGCTGCTATATCCAAGGAGGCTTTAATGCTGAATCAGAAATCTAGAATTCGATGGGTAAATGATCAAGATCGATGGTCCAAATATTTTTTCCAGAAAATTAAACAACATAGAGAAGGTAACAATGTAACAGTGATTCATGAAGAAGGTGATGTTATTATTGATACAAATATGATTATAAAGAAGTTTGTTGATTACTTCAAGTCTGTTATAGACACAAGCTTGTTATAGAGGAGACAAAGAGGTTAGAGGAGGTTGTGTCAAGGGAAGACGTTAAAGACACAGTCTTTTTCAACATTATTGGGGCATTGTTAGAGAGGAGTTATCCTTCACTTTTTCAATCATCTAGAGATGGGAAGAGGTATTAACAATACTTTTACTACTTTAACTAAGAAGAAAGTGGATGCTCTACAGGTTAGGGATTTCAGGCCTATTTCCTTATGTAATACCATCTATAAGGTTATTGCAAAAATTCTATCTAATAGATTGGCAAAGGTTTTGGGGAGAATTGTTAGAAGAGAATAGATATCTTTTATTCAAGATAGGATAATTCAGGATAAATATCATTATGGCTCATGAACTGATGAGACGCTTTGGGGCAAAAAATGCAAAACCTATGTTGGCTTAGAAGATTGATCTTAAAAAGGCTTATAATACTGTTCAGTTAGGTTTTTTTTTTTATATTATTGAAGCTGCTGCATTTGTATGGTTTTGGTAATCAATGGATCAGTTGGATTAAGGTGTGTTTTTCTTCAGTGTGGTTCTCTATTATTGTTAATGGTTTTCCTTATGGTTATTTTCAATATGAGAGGGGTTTAAGACGAAGTTGTCCATTATCCCTACTTCTTTTTACTCTTGTTACTGAGTATTTTTCTGGGTTAATGGAAACTGAGGTTCAATGTGGTAAGCTTGTTCCTATTGATGCTGCTATTAAAACTGGATTACCTATAACTCATCAGTTTTTTGCTGATGATTAGTTGTTGGTAGTGAGAGCCAATATGGCATCAGTGCTTACTTTGAAAAAATTATTGGTTCAGTTCGAATATACATCATGTAATGACCCAGTCTTTTTCCTCCTTTTTTTTTGTCTTTTTCCTATTTTGTCTTTTCCTTATTTCGTCTTTTAGTTATTTTTCATTTTTCCTTGCATAACCTCACTTGTTGTGCTCGGATTTGATTCCGGTTTTGCATGCATTCATAATATTTGATTTCCATGACATTGGTATTTTTACTTTTCTTGAAAAGCAAGCTAGATTAGTACTTTTCTTGTAAATGGCATGAATGCATACTTTAGTGTAATTATTTTAACTTTTGGGGTTTTAGTGTAATTATGTAAAATAATTATTTTTCATTTTAGGGACCTTTCTGCAATTTATTTTGGAAGATATTTTGAAAAAGGACCATTTTACAATTTTTGGAAAGTGTGACAAGTGTCACACTCTCATGGAGCCATTTGTTGGCATTTAGGTGAAGAGACTTGGCACCATGACTTCTTGACATTTGGTGGGTAGAGATTCATCCATGTGTTGGCCTTAGATTAGTGCACATGTAGCCTTTGATTTGTGACAAGTGTGGGCTTAGGATTTAGTCTTGGAAGAGGCATTGGATTAGTGACAAGTGTAGGATCAAGATTTAGTCTTGCATTGTGTGTGTGTAAGAGGTAGTGCAAGAGCACATAATGAGTGGAGGATTTCTAGGCCTTCCACTCACCATTTTACACTTTACCTTCTTCATTTCATTATCCCTAACAAATCCACCATTGGAGGAAAGCTTAGTTCATAGCTTCTCCCTACAATTTGGCTCACTTCCTTACACCTTAGAGTAGAAACCTTAGGAGAGAAAAGATTCCTCTCACTCTCCTCTTCAATAACCCTAAACTTGTTTTACATTTAGGGCTTGGTTGCTTGGATTATAAAGATTCAATTCTCTATTGAGGTAGGGGTGGTTGTATGTTTATCCTCTTTGGGTTTTATACATATTGGAGCTTGATATATATTGATTACATGCTTTAAAATTCTTATATTTGCATATAAGTAGAGATTTTGTATGCTTGACTTAGGATTTGTGGATTAAAGCATGTATATAACTATTAAATTGTATAGGTAGATTATTGCTTAATGATTTGGCTATTACTTGTGATTTCATTGGGGATTTATGATGAATATCTTGAAATAACTCTTGTGTTGTTAAGTAATATAGATTTCATTGAAAGACTTGTAAGTATCACTTCAAATTGCTTGTAGGTAAATTGCTATATTGCATAATTAGTAACTGTGGCCTACATTAATATTAAATCCATGTGGCATAATGTGTAGTATCATTAGCTTGCCACTTTAGACATGAAACCTTAGGGCATGGTTTGTGTTATTTTACCCTACTTATGCTTGGTAGGTAGTTCATGCATTGAGATTGTATAAATGACATGAACTTGTTGATTTTTGGAAGCTTGTAAGGATATGAAATGTTTGATGGCTAGAGTTTGGCTCTAGTACAGAGAATGGGAATTTTCCTAAGTCATAGTGCGCACTAGGTAGTACCTTGTGGGTCATAATTACCCAAAATAACTTGTATAGTCTTGTGGACACATATCCTAGTCTTTCCATTACTTAATTTCGCATTACTTTCCAAGTTGTAAATCATGGATTTCTTGTAGCTTGTGATTTGGTAAATCTTAGTTTTAATATGGTTAGTGTACTTATTTATGTATACATGGATGTTACGTGTTTATCATTTAACATTTGTATAGCTTGAGATGATCCCTTGAAGCACCATGGGAACATAGACGTTAGGTGGAATGCACCCTTGTGATGGTCTATGTTTGGTTCACATTATACTTGAAACTATAGGGTATGCGTATGCACCACATCCTACGAGTAACTTGATTACTCACCCTAGTGGTTTGGGTTGTTTTTCAGGTAAAAAGACTATGTTCTTAGAGGCTCATCATCCTTAGAAGCTTTTCAGCTAAATGAAGCATTTTTGTATATTGACATGCAAGTGTTTAGCATGTCTTTCTTTTGATATCATATTTTGAATGCCATGGGTGTATGGTACTTTTGGAGCTTTAGTAGCTTTCTTGATATGTAATGACACTCAAACATTTACTTTTGACATTATAAACATGTATGTAAAGAGGCCAAGGGCCAAACATGTATACTTTTGTACTTAGACATTTTTGGTATCAACCTTTGCATCAAAAGTATATTTAAACCAAAGCTTAAAGTTTGAGAGATGAAAACCTTGTAAATGATGTGTATGAGGCCATGGCCCATGGTTTTTGTTTATTTATTCATATCAAGGTTGTTGACATGTTCACATTCTCAAAAAAACTCATAAAAAATCTGTTTTACATATTCATTGTGAACCAAAACATTATGGGATTCAAGTTGAGGTAGTACCTTAACACCTTAGGCTCATAGCAGGTTCAGCAGCAGGATTTTGTGGTGTTTCGTTCAACTGATGTCAAATGGTTTGGTATTTGTACAGTAACATCACATTCCAGTAGCCAAATCAACTGTTCAAAGCTCATTTCGGTCGACCGAACCCTTATTTCGGTCTACCGAAATGAATTGCATCTTTTCTTCATGATTTTAGGTCTCAGTACTTTCATTTCGGTAGTCCAAAAGTCCATTTTGGTCGACCGAAATAGCTTGATCCCGAGCCTAGTCTCTGTGGAGTTCCAACACTAATCATCCAACTTCAACGGGTCATAACTTCTTCATTTCTAATCCAAATGGGGTGATTCTTGAGCCTAAACTCAAGGATTTTGAGTCAGCTTTCCAATGGTACTAATCACATTCTTAAATTCGAAACACAGTGGTAGTTATGTATATTTTAGTGAAGTAGTATCAGTTTTCACTTCAACCTGGACGGGGCATTTTGTGGGATTCTTAGCCAATGTTCATGGAACCTCTTGGAATGTTTCAAAATGATTACATTAGGTTGTATTAACCTTGATTGACTTATTTAGAGTCAAGTTTCTCCTTTTAATAGTGAATTGACCTTTTTGCCCCTTGGATAGCAAATTTTGTCCTTTTTGACCTTTGTTTCCATCTTTGTCCTCTTTAAGTTCCGTGACCTCATGGAGGGTCACATTTGTGTTTTAGGAGTGACTCTTATCTCTTAAGACCTTGGTTTATCATTTGCTTCCTCATTTCGGATCCGTTATCGGATAAACTTTTGGTTCATCACTGACGCACCGGGTTGAAAAACTTGGGCCGTCACAAGTGCTATCAGAGCTCCTAGGTTTGAATACCTTAGGACGACGGGTTTTGGTTGCATATCATGCTTTTATTGATGTACCTTGATGCATTCACATGCTTTTAATTACATATTTTGGGATTATAACATGTTTAGGTGTTTCTTGATAACATGCTTAGTAGTATGACATGTCTTTATGCTTATATGCCTATGTGGTTAAGAGCATCCTTGTTTGACATGTATGCTTAATTGCTTAAGTGCGTAATTGTTTAAAAGCTTTTGTTAATTGCTTTAGCATGACAGTATGTTACATATCTCGTCTTGCTTCATGTCTTGTGCATTTATAGTGTGAATTGCACTTGGTCATAATAACTTGTGTTATTGTTGACCTCATTTCTTTCGTGCGTTTAGCGTCATGGTTGTCACACATAGAGAGTCTTCGCGACAAGGCACTGAGGAGCAGGTGGCTGACATCGAGTTCACACGGGGTCCGGGGAGGCCCAGGATTCCAGTTCGTGGCGTGGATGCTAATCCGCCACGGGCACCGACTTATGAGGAGCGAGTGGCTCAAGGAATCAATCAGGGGATTGCTGAATCTCTATGGGAGTTGATACGTAGGCAGGTGGCAGGGATACAGATTCCGGCACCGGCACCGGCACCGGCACCAGTAGTCAATGAGGCACTAGAGTACTTTATGCGACGACAGAGGGTCAAGATTGATCCATTTGTGGGGAGTTCAGATTCGCTAGTCTCAGAAGCTTGGTTGGACCTTATGGTTCGCAAGTTAGACAATATGGCGGTACCCATGGACAGGTTGAGGATTTCCTTGACTGCTTCTTTGTTCATAGGGGATGCAGATATCTGGTGGAGGTCTATGACCAATGTCCACAATGTTGAGTTGATGACTTGGATTGAGTTTATGGGTTTGTTCTTTGAGTGCTTCTTCCCTAGGGCTATGAGGCGGGAGATGAGGACACAGTTCACAGGTCTTTATCAAGGCACTATGAGTGTCATTGAGTATGAGACACGATTTACTTCTCTCTCTTGTTATGCTGAGGATATGGTGGCGAAAGACGAGGCCAGGGCAATGAAGTTTCAGGATGGGCTACATCTTGACATCAGGCCATGGGTCTCCATTCTTGATTTAAGGACCTACAGGGAAGTGGTCCAGAGGGCTATGCTAGCTGAAGCAGAGGAACGGGATCAGTTACGAATCAGGAGTTCATACAAGCAGCCTCGCGGTGACACTCCGTCATCTTTCGGGGGCCAATGGAAGAAGGCTAAGGCCAGGGACAGTTCACGCACTCAGGGACAGTCACAGAAGGCCCGGTTTATATCTACAGTTCCAGTATCTTCAGGATTGGCCCGAGGAGTGATTTGTCACCATTGTCAGCAACCGGGGCATATCAAGCCTCGCTGCCCACAGCTTCAGCCACAGGCCAGTTAGTCACAAGCTAGTAATCCTACAGCTTCGACGAAGGGGGTTCGCGGAGCTTGTCATTATTACAAACAACCAGGTCACTTCAGGAGAGAGTATCCGAAATTGCAAGGCGGGACTTAGAGTGGCATAGGTTCACAGGTCGCACCGGCACAGTCAGCAGTTGTGCAGTCAGGTTTTAGGGTGCCTCAGGCACCACAGCCGGTGGCGCCGCTAGTTGGTTCTTATCTGGTTAGAGGTTCTACACCTACTGCTTCCGGACATCAGTCGGGCCACCAGGGCAATTCTCAGCAATCGGGGGCTCAGGGACGGGCTTACGTATTGCCGTAGGCCGATACCTCTGCAGGGACTTCTACAGTTCGAGGTATCTTTCTAGTTTTTAGTTCTTGGGCTAGAGTTCTTGTTGACATAGGTGCATCGTATTCTTTTATTTCTGCATCATTTGCACATTCATTGGGTCTGGAGGTCACACTTCAGAACAGTCTTCTTTGTGTTGACACACCAGTTGGGGGTCCAGTGTCTTTGGATCATGTTTGTCGGGGTTGTGCTATTGAGATAGCTGGGCGGACCTTGGAGTTCAATTTTGTTGCTCTTGACATGACGGGTTTTGATGTCATTCTTAGGATGGATTGGTTGTCATTCTTTCGGGCTACAATCGATTGCTTCCGCGGGAGGGTGACCGTTTGCACTCCCAAGGGAGATTGTTTCCATTTTGTGGGAGATCGGAGTGATTCCCACCCGGCTATGGTTTTCAGCATTGGTGACTGGAGTCACCACAGATCCTACTTAGCTAGTTTGCTAGTTGACGAAGATAGCAATTTGGGCCGTGTTCTTCCGGCAGTTGTTGAGGATTTTGTTGATGTCTTTCTAGAGGAGCTAACGGAGTTACCTCCTTTAAGGGAAGTGGTTTTCGCCGTTGATGTCATTCCCGGTACAGCACCCATCTCTATGGCACCGTACCGTATGGCACTGGCAAAGCTTGATGAGCTGAAAAGTCAGTTGGATGATTTGAAAGCTAAGGGCTTTATTCGTCCTAGTGCTTCACCATAGGGAGCACCGGTTCTTTTTGTAAAGAAGAAGGATGGGTCTTTGAGACTTTGCATCGATTATTACAAGTTGAATCAAGCTACGATCAAGAACAGGTATCCTTTGCCTAGGATTGATGACTTGTTTGATCAGTTGAAGGGAGCGACATGCTTTTCGAAGATTGATTTGAGATCAGGTTACTATCAGTTGAGGGTTAAGGGTGAGGATATATCCAAGACCGCTTTTCGTACACGGTATAGCAATTATGAGTTTCTGGTGATGCCATTTGGTTTAACCAATGCTCCAGCAGCTTTCATGGACTTGATGAACCGTGTATTCAGTAACTATCTTGACAAGTTTGTGGTGGTGTTCGTTGATGACATTCTCGTGTACTCAGCTTCGAGGGAGGAGCATGAGTATCACTTGAGAGCAGTTTTACAGATCCTTAGGGATAACCAATTATATGCCAAATTCGAGAAATGCGAATTTTGGCTACCAGAGGTGAAGTTCCTTGGACACGTCCTGTCAGGGGGCGGTGTTGCAGTGCATCCGTCGAAGATTGAGTCTGTAATGGATTGGGGGTGTCCGAAGACAGTGTTTGAGGTTCGGAGCTTTCTTGGCCTAGCCGGCTATTACAGCAGATTTGTTCGGGATTTCTCTCGTCTAGTGGCACCTATGACTCGACTTACTCGCAAAGGGGTCAAGTTTGTAATACCCCTAATTTAAAATGATAGACCTGGAAATTTATTTAATTGTTTAAGTTGAGTTTTATTTGTTTAAATGATGAATTGGTTGGCATTAATTAATTGTGATTTAATTGTAAGTCTATTTTATTTGTTTTTATTGTTTTTTTTATTTATTGTTTAACTGTTTGTTTGCAATTTTACTGGTTAATTGTTTAGTTGGGGGAATTATTTGCTTTAATTGTTATTATTTGTTTCATTTGAATTAATTGATAGTTTTCATTATTGGTTTAAATTATATTAGGTAGCAACTTGTTAAATGAATTTGGTTTATTAAATTTAATTAGTTTCTAGTTTAAATTAGTTTCTATTTTAACGTGGCTGTAGGGAAGGTTGCACATGGATGGTTATACATTAGAATCATAGTTCACAGCCGACAGTGCATTTAACATAGTTTTCTCTATGGGCCGAGCAAATCCACTTAGGGTTTAAGAGAGTCTAGGATTAATGTGGCCTATAAATACTCCTCTAGGGTGTCTTCCTAGGGCTTTTAGAAGGATATTATGCCACAGTAAGACACAAAGAGTTTACAGACGGCTGGGAGGAAAACAGAGAGTAAACAGAGGATTCGCCGGATGATTTAGACGAACGTCGGTGTAAGGCAAGTTCTATCCTCACTCTCTCCCTTAGGTTTCGTGTTCTTTGCATTCTTAAACAGTTTTAGGATTAATTGAGTCAATTAAACCATTCTCTGTTCGTGCTTAAACTGAACTTTATCTGTATGTTTTTATGCTTTGTAAAACTGTTAAAACATGATGGTTGCTTGCATAAATCTCTGTTTAAAGCTATGTATGTAATGTCAACTGGACTTAAGCATGGATTCAGAATGTACTGGGATTGGGTTACAGCCTCTAGAAATAGTGACGGTGAAGTAACAAAGGCGTAAAACGGAGACGAAGGGCGAAGAAACGAGATAGAGAGGGAGAGAGCCGGCTCTCCCTTGGAGAGAGCCGGCTCCCTTTTTATGTGGCAGCAGCTCCAAAAAGTGGAGCCGACTCCAAGGTCTAAAGGAGGTGGCTCCAATTTTTAGAGACGTCTCCTTTAGTGCATTTTTATTTTTATTTTTCTCTGTTCCAGTCAGTTTTGCGTGCGATGGTTGCTTCTGAAGTTTCCAGTTGAGTTCAAGATTTAATATAAAAGGTCTAATGGATGTATATGGTTAGACTAATGCTCCAAATGTGGTATTAATTGAGTCTAAGGGCTTAGAACAGTTTGGACCGTGAGGAATTAATCAGACAGTTTCACTATGTTTAGGAATTGGAAAGTTAGTAATGTTTAACTCTCTGAATTAGTAGTCTTCTGAGACGAACGATATAATTGTAACATGCTTAACTGTATATCATGATCATGTATCTGAATGATAACTGTTCTGAATGAGTTCGTGTGGAATAATACTAAGAATTAAACCAACTTAGTATTACTGGATTTTGGGGAAATACTATAGATTAAATATGTCTATATGCTTACAGTATTTCTGTTCTTGATGTTTTCATGATTTCAGTTGTGTCAATTATTGGAGTTATGAACTTAGTTGATAGTTACTTTGAGATCTGTAATATCAACTGCTAGCTGTTGAATGTTATTAAGATTTAAACTTAATAATACACCGGATTTTATGGAACTGTATGTACTGAACATGTTTATGTATATACTTGTACTCTACTTATCGATGCTTACATTATTACTGTTGGTATCAAGTGTGGGATGTATGGATTTAGTTGATGTTTACTTTAATTGTTAATATTATCAACTATTGGATGATTAGATAGTATACACCGGTATGGGACAGTGGTATACCAAGGGCGGTTTGGATTCAAAATACCAAAACCTACCGACTCTGGATTAAGAATTGGATTAACTAAAAGTTAAGTCCTATTGATTGTAGTGTCATGGTAACAACTAGTTGAGCGGCACTACTAGGATTCAGGATGGATTTTAAATATATTGTTATGGTACCTCGATATGAGCTTGAGTCTCAGGATCAACGGTTAGGGAGCGTATATGCTTTGGGATGCATAGCTGGATACGATGGTTAGAGGTGTACCCTGTTTAGGTTTAGGTACACATGCCCACTTCGTATGCGTTTTTAGCATGTTACCTCTATTCAGGTTGAGACCAGCCTATAGTCTAATGAGAGTCCTTTAGTGTGACTATATATATATACACCTACGGACTATTAGCTATTGTTGAATTGTTTAGGATGCACATGCGTATCGGGCCTCTGTTTGGATTGTAGAAGTATAGAACTTGCGCGTGGGCCTGGCCCACTTCTAATTTTCAGGTACACGACAGTTCCAGGCTTAGACGTGTTCGTGCTGAGCAGAGGTCTCTATTCACTCTTCCGACGATGTAGGATTCTCTCCATAGTTTACTATTGGATGTTTATTGCAATTGTTTTATTTCAGTCTGGATGTTTATTAGGGGTCCACTAGAGATGGATTCCCGAGTTGTAAACTGATGGAGTTTTGGAGTTTAGGTTTGATGGATTTCAATAATTATATTATTTTTGTGACTTCTATTTTTAGTTCCTTTTAGCTAAATTTCATTTCTTAATTCATTTTGTATTCCATGTTCATTATAAAATATTAATTGTTAGATATTCCCTCGGGTTTAGGCCTGGGCCTGATCAACCCGTGTCTCGGATCCGAGGGGTATCACAATTAGTATCAGAGCACTCCAGGTTCAAGTGTCTCTAGGATGTTTTTGTATTAAGTCTTCCGCGTAGCGTTCTCTTGAATGGAGCTTAAGTTAGGATTCATTGTATTCCTTACAGTTCGTATAGAAATGGTACTGATGTCTGTCTTTTTGTGTTAACAGATGGTTAACGCTAGAAACGGATAGTACATGCAAGGAACTAGGAAAGAAAGGAGAGCGGCACGTAGGCAACAATATCTCCTACGGCGTCAGCAAATGGAGGAAGAGCAGCAAAGGCTTGGATTTCAGGATAACATGGGTCAGTTTCAGGAGGAACAGGAGGAAGTTCAATAGGCTCAGGATCGGGTCAGGGATCCAGAGATTCCTCCTCACCTCAATGACCTTGTTGCTCGGGCTATAGAAGCTAGGGTAACAGCTGCACTTCGGAATTAGCCTCAGGTACAGCCGGTACCGCTACCAACACCAGTTGTTCAGACTGATACTTGGGAGAAGGCCAGGAGTTCTTTCACAAAGGGGAGCCCACCTGAGTTCACAGGCTCCACCGATGAGAGAACAACTCACCAGTGGAAACAGGACATCGAGCAACATCTTCGCTTGGTTCAGTGCACGGAGGTTCAGAAGCAAATGCTTGCCACATTCAAGCTAATTGGGGATGCACTACAGTGGTGGGAGTCAGTTACCACCGCAGAGGAAAGGATGGCATTGACTTACGATCAATTCAGTGCATGCTTTAATGAAAAGTACTTTCTTTATGTAGTCAGGGCAGCTATGAAGACTAAGTTTCTAAATCTGCAGTAGGGAAATATGACAGTGGCGGAGTATGAGCAGCAGTTCACACGCTTGTCTCTCTTTGCACCAGAGGAGGTGGATACAGAAGAGAAGAAGCGCAACAGTTTCGTCAAGGGACTGATGTAGTCTATCAGGAGAGCTATTATAGGTAGTCCAGCCTATACTACCTATGCTCAGGTGGTAGACGCTGCTCTACAGCAGTATCAGTTGACCGTGGACATCAGGCAGGCCAAGGGTGAGAAGCGAGGTGACAGAGACTCTGCTAACCAGTCAGCTGAGAAAGGGAATGGGAACGAACATCGACAGAACGACAAGGGCAGATTCCAGGGACAACAGCCTTAGAAGAAGCATAAGGGGGGTTTAGATGCTCCTAAGGATGTGGCACCTATTCAGCGTCAACAGAATGGGGGACCGCAGGCAGGACAGGGTCAACCACAGGCTAACCAACAGAGGAGGCCATTTGGTACTTTCCAGGGTAGTTGTTATACTTGTGGGGAGTATGGTCACACTTCCAATCAGTGTCCTACAACAAGATAGGGACAGAGACAGGGACATCATATGCAGCAGGGGCAGAGGGCGCCAGTGCCTCTACCAGCTCCACAGGTTCCTCGGATTCAGGGACAGACTTATCCGGCATTACCGGCACCGCTGCAACCTCAGGGACAGGCACCGCAGCAGTTACATTATGGTAGGGTGTACAACCCTAAGCCACAGGATATGCAGGCACCTCAGGCTGTTGAGGGTAAGTTTCCTATTCATGATTTTCATGGACGTGTTTTATTTGATACGGGTGCTACACACTCATTTACAACTAGGACTTTTGTTGTTTTATCTAGGATGAGGACGAGGCTATGCCCTAGACCTCGGGGTATTTCTACACCATCGGGCGATACAGCTATTATACATGAGAGTGATGGGCCTATGACACTAGATATTGGCAGACTCAGATTTCTGGCCAACCTATTGGTCCTGGACATGCACACTTATGACGTCATACTTGGGATGGATTGGTTGTCTCACTACCATGCCCAAGTTAATTGTTTTGATGGGTCTATTATATTTACCGTACCTGGTCAGGATATGTATGTAGTAGTTATGCCACGTTCTAAAGGGGGCGGTAGCACCTATTTGTTCCATGTGGAGAAAGAAAAGGAGGAGGGGATTACTATGTCATTGGATCGCATGCCGATTGTACAGGATTTCCCAGATGTATTTCAAGAGATTCCAGGGTTGCCACCTAGTCGTGAGATTGATTTTGTGATAGACTTAGCTCCAGGAACTGCGCCTATTGCTAGGGCACCCTATTGGATGGCACCAGTGGAGATGAGAGAGCTGAGGGATCAGATTCAGCAGTTACTCAGCCAGGGTATTAACCGTAGGAATGCATCACCTTAGGGAGCACCGGTTCTGTTTGTAAAGAAGAGGGATGGTTCACTTCGCCTGTGTATAGATTATAGGGAGTTGAACAAGGTCACTATTCGTAACAAGTACCCTTTACCCAGGATCGATGATTTATTTGATCAGTTACGGGGAGCCACATACTTCTTCAAGATTGATCTGCATTCTAGGTATCATCAACTGAGGGTTAGGGAGCAGGATGTTCCTAAGACAGCGTTTCTCACAAGATATAGTTCTTATGAGTTCCGTGTCATGCCGTTTAGGATGACTAATGCACCTGCAGTGTTCATGGATTTAATGAATAGGGTCTTTCGGGCTTATTTGGATCAGTTTGTCATTGTCTTTATTGATGATATTTTGATCTATTCTAGGTCTGAGGCCGACCATGCTAGACATCTTTGCATAGTCTTGCAGACGCTTCGTGAGCACCAACTATATGCCAAGTTCGAGAAGTGTGAATTTTGGCAGCAGGAAGTGAAGTTTCTGGGTCACGTGGTGTCAGAAGGGGGGATAGCGATTGATCCAGCCAAGGTTTCAGCTGTGGTAGAGTGGGGTCAGCCTACTTCACCTACAGAGATTCGAAGTTTTCTCGGGTTGGCAGGATATTATCGTCGGTTCATCCAGGGATTCTCCAAGATAGCAGGACCACTCACTCATTTGACCAAGAAGGGTATACAGTTCGTATGGGATGAGCACTGTCAGCGAGCATTTGATGAGCTCAAAAAGAAGTTGACTTCTGCATCGGTTCTGGTTACTCCACAGAGCGGGATAGAGTATCTTGTTTACACGGATGCTTCATTGCAGGGTCTTGGATGTGTTTTGATGAAGGAGGAGCGACCGATTTCTTATAGATCTCAGAAGCTTAAGCCTC
Organism: Cornus florida; assembly: GCF_030987335.1. Lineage (NCBI taxonomy): Eukaryota > Viridiplantae > Streptophyta > Magnoliopsida > Cornales > Cornaceae > Cornus > Cornus florida. Next base: position 77,737,298 of record NW_026775573.1, on the reverse strand, counting down.
ATGAGCTTAATTATCCAACACATGATTTGGAATTGGCAATTGTGGTCTTTGCCTTACGCACTTGGAGGCATTATCTGTTGGGTGAGTGCTTCAGCTTATTCAGTGATCACAAGAGTCTGCAGTACTTGTTCACTCAGCGGGAGATGAATATGGGATAGCGCAGGTGGTTGGAGTTTATGAAAGATTATCATTTTTCTATACAGTATCATCCAGGGAAAGCGAATGTGGTGGCGGATGCACTTAGTCGCCGACCTGTTGGTAGTCTTTCTGCTTTATTCACCACTAAGTGGAATGCTTTGAAGGATGTGGATGAGTTATCGGATGCTTTTATGGCTTGCATGGTGGTTACACCTTTCATCATTCGTAAGGTTTTACAAGCACAACTCATCGATCAGCAGTGTATCGATAAAGTTGCAGAGATAACTTCTGGAGAGGTTCCATTCTACTATGTTGGGGCTGATGGAGGTTTGAGGTACAAGGGACGGTTGGTGGTACCTTCTGCTGATGATTTGAGAAAGGATGTGATGACTGAGACTCACCACTCTGAGTTCTCTGTTCATCCAGGAGGCGACAAGATGTATCAGGATATAAAGCGGCAGTTTTGGTGGGCAGGAATGAAGAGGGACATTGCTCTTTTTGTCTCACGATGTAGTATTTGTCAGATGGTCAAGATTGATCATCAAATGCCGCCAGGAGCTCTACAGCCACTACCGATACCGGAGTGGAAATGGGAGAGCATTTCTATGGACTTTGTGGAGGGATTGCCGAATTCTTTCAAGGGTCATAACTCCATTTGGGTCATTGTGGATAGGTTGACCAAATCAGCGCATTTCTTACCTATTTGCACTAACTACACCTCGGAGCAATTGGCAAGGCTTTACATTTCAGAGATTGTGAAGCTGCATGGCATTCCAGTGTTTATTATATTAGACATGGATTCGAGCTTTGTGCCTGGCTTTTAGAAGAGTTTTCAGCAGGCTTTGGGTATGGAATTACACCTTAGTACTGCTTATCATTCTCAGACTGACGAACAGACTGAGAGGGTGAATCAGATTATGGAAGATATGCTTCGGTCGTGTGTTCTTGATTTCAAGGGCCACTGGGAGGATTTTTTACCACTTATGGAGTTTACTTATAACAATAGTTTCCAGAAGACTATTGGGATGGCAACTTTTGAGGCATTATACGGCCGACCGTGTCGATCGCCTGTTTGTTGGATGGAGGTTAGCAAGAGCAGATTCTTGGGTCCTGAGTTCATCAAGGATACTTCTGAGAAGATTGCTCTTATTCGAGAACGCATGCGTATTGCTCAAAGTAGGCAGAAGAGCTATGCAGATCGTCGCACTCGTGCTTTGGAATTTCGAGTTAGGGATCAGGTGCTACTTAAAGTGTCGCCTATGAAGGGTGTAATGCGCTTTGGGAAGAAAGGGAAGTTGTCTCCACAATTTGTTGCTCCATTCATTATTACGGATCAAGTTAGAGCTGTCGCTTATCGGTTGGCACTTCCGGATAATTTAGATCGCGTCCATAATGTGTTCCATGTTTCCATGTTGCGGAAATTTCTGTGAGATGAGGATCGGTATCAGCATATCGATGTTGGGGAGATTGAGTTACAGCCAGATGCAACTTATTTGGAGCCACCGTATCGTATTGTCGACCGTCAGGATTAAATCCTTCGTAACAAGGTTATCCCTTTAGTTTGTGTTCAGTGGAGTCATCAAAATGAGGCTGAGTCCACTTGGGAATGGGAGGATGTCATTCACTCACAGTTTCCTGAATTATGGGAAGAAGGTAAGAGCGAATTCTGAGGTCGGAATTTCTTTTGTTAGGGGGGAAGAATGTAATACCCCTAATTTAAAAGGATAGACCTGGAAATTTATTTAATTGTTTAAGTTGAGTTTTATTTGTTTAAATGATGAATTGGTTGGCATTAATTAATTGTGATTTAATTGTAACTCTGTTTTATTTGTTTTGATTGTTTTTTTTTATTTATTGTTTAACTGTTTGTTTGCAATTTTACTGGTTAATTGTTTAGTTGGGGGAATTATTTGCTTTAATTGTTATTATTTGTTTGATTTGAATTAATTGATAGTTTTCATTATTGGTTTAAATTATATTAGGTAGCAACTTGTTAAATGAATTTGGTTTATTAAATTTAATTAGTTTCTAGTTTAAATTAGTTTCTATTTTAACGTGGCTGTAGGAAAGGTTGCACATGGATGGTTATACGTTAGAATCATAGTTCACAGCCGACAGTGCATTTAACCTAGTTTTCTCTATGGGCCGAGCAAATCCACTTAGGGTTTAAGAGAGTCTAAGATTAATGTGGCCTATAAATACTCCTCTAGGGTGTCTGCCTAGGGCTTTTAGAAGGATATTACGCCATAGTAAGACACAAAGAGTTTAGAGACGGCTGGGAGGAAAACAGAGAGAAAACAGAGGATTCGCCGGACGATTTAGACGAACGTCGGTGTAAGGCAAGTTCTATCCTCACTCTCTCCCTTAGGTTTCGTGTTGTTTGCATTCTTAAACAATTTTAGGATTAATTGAATCAATTAAACCATTCTCTGTTCGTGCTTAAACTAAACTTTATCTGTATGTTTTTTATGCTTTGTAAAACTGTTAAAACATGATGGTTGCTTGTATAAATCTCTGTTTAAAGCTATGTATGTAATGTTAACTGGACTTAAGCATCGATTGGGAATGTACTAGGATTGGGTTACAACCTCTGGAAATTGTGACGGTGAAGTAACAGAGGCGTAAAATGGAGACGGAGGGCGAACAAACGAGACAGAGAGGGAGAGAGCCGGCTCTCCCTTGGAGAGAGTCGGCTCCCTTTTTATGTGGAGGCGGCTCCAAAAAGTGGAGCCGGCTCCAAGGTCTAAAGGACGCGGCTCCAATTTTTGGAGACGTCTCCTTTGGTGCATTTTTTTTTTTTTTCTCTGTTCCAGTCAGTTTTGCATGCGATGGTTGCATCTGAAGTTTCCAATTGAGTTCAGGATTTAATATGAAAGGTCTAATGGATGTATATGGTTAGATTAAAGCTCCAAATGTGGTATTAATTGAGTCTAAGGGCTTAGAACAGTTTAGACCGTGAGGAATTAATCAGACAGTTTCACAATGTTTAGGAATTGGAAAGTGAGTAATGTTTAACTCTCTGAATTAGTAGTCTTCTGAGACGAACGATATAATTGTAACATGCTTAACTGTATATCATGATCATGTATCTGAATGATAACTGTTCTGAATGAGTTGGTGTGAAATAATACTAAGAATTAAACCAACTTAGTATTACTGGATTTTGGGGAAATACTATAGATTAAATATGTCTATATACTTACAGTATTTCTGTTCTTGATGTTTTCATGATTTCAGTTGTGTCAATTATTGGAGTTATGAACTTAGTTGATAGTTAGTTTGAGATCTGTAATATCAACTGATGGCTGTTGAATGTTATTAAGATTTAAAATTAATAGCACACCGGATTTTATGGAATTGTATGTACTGAGCATGTTTATGTATATACTTGTACTCTACTTATCGATGCTTACATTATTACTGTTGGTATCAAGTGTGGGATGTATGGATTTAGTTGATGTTTACTTTAATTGTTGATATTATCAACTATTGGATGATTGGATAGTATACACCGGTATAGGACGGTGGTATACCAAGGGCGGTTTGGATTCAAAATACCAAAACCTACCGACTCTAGATTAAGAATTGGATTAACTAAAATTTAAGTTCTATTGATTGTAGTGTCATGGCAACAACTAGTTGAGTGGCACTACTAGGATTCAGGATGGATTTTAAATATATTGTTATGGTACCTTGATATGAGCTTGAGTCTCAGGATCGACGGTTAGGGAGTGTATATGCATTGGGATGCATAGCTGGATACGATGGTTAGAGGTGTACCCTGTTTAGGCTTAGGTACACATGCCCACTTCGTGTGCGTTTTTAGCATGTTACCTCTATTCAGGTTGAGACCGGCCTGTAGTCCAATGAGAGTCCTTTAGTGTGACTATATATATATACACCTACGGACTATTAGCTATTGTTGAATTTTTTAGGATGCACATGCGTATCGGGCCTCTGTTTGGATTGTAGAAGTATAGAACTTGCACGTGGGCCTGACCCACTTCTATTTTTCAGGTACACGATAGTTCCAGGCTTAGACGTGTTCGTGCTGAGTAGAGGTCTCTATTCACTCTTCCAACGATGTAGGATTCTCTCCATAGTTTACTATTGGATGTTTATTGCAATTGTTTTATTTAAGTCTGGATGTTTATTAGGGATCCACTAGAGATGGATTCCCGAGTTGTAAACTGATGGAGTTTTGGAGTTTGGGTTTGATGGATTTCAATAATTATATTATTTTTGTGACTTCTATTTTTAGTTCCTTTTAGCTAAATTTCATTTCTTAATTCGTTTTGTATTCTGTGTTCATTATAAAATATTAATTGTTAGATATTCCCTCGGGTTTGGGCCTGGGCCTGATTAACCCGTGTCTCAAATCCGAGGGGTATCACAAAGTTCCTATGGAATGAGGCTTGTGATTTTGCTTTTCAGGAGTTGAAGGTCAGGTTGACATCAGCTCCAGTTTTGATTATACCTGAACGTGGTTTGGGTTACGTGGTCTGTTATGATGCTTCGCGAGAAGGTTTGGGTTGTGTTCTGATGCAGACTGAATGGGTGGTAGCTTATGGGTCTCGATAGTTGAAGACTCACGAGTTGAACTATTCGACACATTATTTGGAGTTGGCAGCAGTTATCCTTGCCCTTAAAGGGTGGAGACACTATTTGTATGGGGAGAAGTTCAAAGTTTTCTTCGATCACAAGAGTTTTAAATATCTCTTCTCTCAGAAGGATTTGAATTTGAGACAATGCAGATGCGTTGAGTTCATGGAGGACTATGATTTTGTGTTACAGTATCATCCGGGGAAGGCCAACGTGGTGGCTGATGCATTGAGTAGGAAGTCACGGGGTACTCTTGCTAGCATTTCCATTCACAGATGGAAGATGCTAGAAGAGCTCGCAGAGCTTGGTTTGCAATTGTATGAGGATGTTTCACCGGCTATTTTGTTTAGCCTTGTGGCTCAACCAGCTCTTGTTAGCAGAGTTATTGAGGCACAATAGGAGGATGGGGAGATGAAGTCCATCCGTGATCAGATTTCAGGTAGCGGGAATGTAGAGGGTTGGACCTTACATTCAGACAGTGGTCTCAGGTACAGAGGGAGGATGTTTGTTCCTTTGCCTTGTCGTGACGTTGTTCTTTGTGATTTTCACCATTCTCGACTTGCAGTTCATCTTGGTGGTACAAAGATGTATCACAAATTACGGAGATAGTTTTGGTGGAAAGGCATGAAACGGGATGTTTCTCAATTCGTGGCTAAATGCCTTACTTGTCAACAAGTGAAGGCAGAGCATCAGAGATCGGCAGGTTTGTTGCAACCACTACCAGTGGTAGAGTGGAAGTGGGAGCACATCAGTATAGATTTCGTGACGGGACTTCCGAGATCCAAGGCAGGGAATGATGCCGTTTGGGTCATTGTCGATAGATTAACTAAGATGGCTCACTTTTTGACTATGACAGTGACAGATGACGCAGAAAGGCTTAGTGAACTGTATGTGGGGCAGATTGTCAAGCTTCACGGGATTCCGGTATCCATTGTTTCGGATAGGGATCCCAGGTTCACATCTTACTTTTGGCAGAATTTTCAGGAGGCTCTTGACACGGGGCTTCATTTCAGCACAGCATTCCATCCTCAGACTGATGGTCAGTCGGAGCGTACCATTCAGATATTGGAGGATATGCTATGGGCTTGCATTTTGGATTTTAGGGGCAGTTGGGAAGACTACTTACCCTTGGTTGAGTTTGCCAACAACAATAGTTACCAGACCAGTATTGGCATGGCACCTTTTGAGGCGTTGTATAGCAAACCTTGCAGATCTCCAATTTGTTGAACCGAGGTAGGTGATACAGTAACCTTGGGTCTCGATATTGTCTTTGAGACTACAGAGAAGATCAAGTTGATTTGGCAACGGTTGGCTACAGCTCAGAGCAGGCAGAAGAGTTACGCTGACAAGAGGAGGAGATCCTTGTCTTTTGAGGTAGGGGACCACGTCTTTCTCAAGATTTCTCCACGGAAGGGACTTCTGAGGTTTCGACAGACGGGTAAGTTGTCTCTTAGATTCATTAGACCATTTCAGATTTTGGAGCGCATCGGTGAAGTTGCTTATCATTTGGCATTGCCGCCAGACCTGGATAGGGTTCACGACGTTTTCCATATATCTATGTTGAGGAAATACGAGCCGGATCCATCGCATGTTTTACGGTGGACAGATGTTTTTGTTGATGAGGACGTGACCTACGAGGAAGGTCCGGTCCAGATTCTTGATTCACGGGAGCAGGTTTTGCAGACCAAAACCATTCCATTGGTCAAGGTCTTATGGAGACATCACGGCGTTGAGGAGGCTACCTGGGAGCTCGAACAGGAGGTTCACTCTCGGTATCCCCATTTGTTCTCCCTTTCAGGTATAACTCGATTTCAAGGACAAAATCCTTTTCAGGGGGGTAGGTTGTAATGACCCGGTCTTTTTCCTCCTTTTCCATTTTCGGCGATTTTCTTTTTTTTTTTTTGTCTTTTCTTATTTTGTCTTTTCCTTATTTCGTCTTTTAGTCATTTTTTGTTTTTCCTTGCATAACCTCACTTGTTGTGCTCAGATTTAATTTCAGTTTTGCAGGCATTCATAATATTTGATTTCCATGACATTGGTATTTTTACTTTTCTTGAAAAGCATGCTAGATTAGTACTTTTCTTGTAAAGGGCATGAATGCATACTTTAATGTAATTATTTTAACTTTTGGGGTTTTAGTGTAATTATGTAAAATAATTATTTTTCATTTTAGGGACCTTTTTACAATTTATTTTGGAAGATATTTTGAAAAAGGACCATTTTGCAATTTTTGGAAAGTGTGACAAGTGTCACACTCTCATGGAGCCATTTGTTGGCATTTAGGTAAAGAGACTTGGCACCAGGACTTCTTGACATTTGGTGGGTAGAGATTCATCCATGTGTTGGCCTTAGATTAGTGCACATGTAGCCTTTGATTTGTGACAAGTGTAGGCTTAGGATTTAGTCTTGGAAGAGGCATTGGCTTAGTGACAAGTGTAGGATCAAGATTTAGTCTTGCAATGTGTGTGTGTGTGAGGTAGTGTAAGGGCACATAGTGAGTGAAAGATTTCTAGCCCTTCCACTCACCATTTTACACTTTACCTTCTTCATTTCATTATCCCTAACAAATCCACCATTGGAGGAAAGCTTAGTTCATAGCTTCTCCCTACAATTTGGCTCACTTTCTTACACCTCAGAGTCGAAACCTTTGGAGAGAAAAGATTCCTCTCACTCTCCTCTTCAATAACCCTAAACTTGTTTTACATTTAGGGCTTGGTTGCTTGGATTATAGAGATTCAATTCTCTATTGAGGTAGGGGTGGTTGTATGTTTATCCTCTTTGGGTTTTATAAATATTGGAGCTTGATATATATTGATTACATGCTTTAAAATTCTTGTATTTGCATATAAGTAGAGATTTTGTATGCTTGACTTAGAATTTGTGGATTAAAGTATGTATATAACTATTAAATTGTATAGGTAGATTATTGCTTAATGATTTGCCTATTACTTGTGATTTCATTGGGGATTTATGATAAATATCTTGAAATTACTCTTGTGTTGTTAAGTAATATAGATTTCATTGAAAGACTTATAAGTATCACTTGAAATTGCTTGTAGGTAAATTGCTATATTGCATAATTAGTAATTGTGGCCTACATTAATATTAAATCCATGTGGCATAATGTGTAGTATCATTAGCTTGCAACTTTAGACATGAAACCTTAGGGCATGATTTGTGTGGTTTTACCCTACTTGTTCTTGGTAGGTAGTTCATGCATTGAGATTGTATAAATGACATGAACTTGTTGATTTTTGAAAGCTTGTAAGGATATGAAATGTTTGATGGCTAGAGTTTAGCTCTAGTACGGAGAATATGAATTCTCCTAAGTCATAGTGCGCACTAGGTAGTACCTTGTGGGTCATAATTACCCAAAATAACTTGTATGGTCTCGTGGCCACATACCCTAGTCTTTCCATTACTTGATTTCGCATTACTTTCCAAGTTGTAAATCATGGATTTCTTGTAGCTTGTGATTTGGTAAATCTTAGTTTTAATATGGTTGGTGTACCTGTTTATGTATACATGGATGTTATGTGTTTATCGTTCAACATTTGTATAGCTTGAGATGATCCCTTAGAGCACCATGGGAACATAGACGTTAGGTGGAATGCACCCTTGTGATGGTCTATGTTTGGTTCATATTATACTTGAAACTATAGGGTATGCGTATGCACCACATCCTACGAGTAACTTGATTACTCACCCTAGTGGTTTGGGTTGTTTTTCAGGAAAAGAGACTATGTTCTTGGAGGCTCATCATCCTTAGAAGCTTTTGAGCTAAATGAAGCATTTTTGTATATTGATATGCAAGTGTTTAGCATGTCTTTCTTTGGATATCATATTTTAAATGCCATGGATGTATGGTACTTTTGGAGTTTTAGTAGCTTTCTTGATATGTAATGACACTCAAACATTTACTTTTGACATTATAAACATGTATGTAAAGAGGCCAAGGGCCAAACATGTATACTTTTGTACTTAGACACTTTTGGTATCAACCTTTGCAGCAAAAGTGTATTTAAACCAAAGCTTGAGGTTTGACATATGAAAACATTGTAAATGATGTGTATAAGGCCATGGCCCATGGTTTTATGTTTATTTATTCATATCAAGGTTGTTGACATGTTCACATTCTCAAAAAAGCTCATAAAAAATCAGTTTTACATATTCATTGTGAACCAAAACATCATGGGATTCAAGTTGAGGTAGTACCTTAACACCTTAGGCTCATAGCAGGTTCAGCAGCAGGATTTTGTGGTGTTTCAGTCGACCAAAACTTCATTTCGGTCGACCGATGTCAAATGGTTTGGTATTTGTACAGTAAAATCACATTCCAATAGCCAAATCAACTGTTCAAAGCTCATTTCGGTCGACCGAACCCTTATTTCGGTCTACCGAAATGAATTGCATCTTTTCTTCATGATTTCAGGTCTCAGTACTTTCATTTCGGTCATCCGGAAGTCCATTTCGGTCGACCAAAATAGCTTGATCCCGAGCCTAGTCTCTGTGGAGTTCCAGCACTGATCATCCAACTTCAACAGGTTATAACTTCTTCATTTCTAATCCAAATGGGGTGATTCTTGAGCCTAAACTCAAGGATTTTGAGTCAGCTTTCCAATGATACCAATCAGATTCTCAAATTCCAAACACAGTGAGAGTTATGTATATTTTAGTGAAGTAGTGTCAGTTTTCACTTCAACCGGGACGGGGCATTTTGTGGGATTCTTAGCCAATGTTCATGGAACCTCTTGGAGTGTTTCAAAATGATTAGATTAGGTTGTATTAACCTTTTTTGACTTGTTTAGAGTCAAGTTTCTCCTTTTTAATAGTGAATTGACCTTTTTGCCCCTTGGATATTAAATTTTGTCCTTTTTGACCTTTGTTTTCGTCTTTGTCCACTTTAAGTTCTGTGACCTCATGGAGGGTCACATTTGTGTTTTAGGAGTGAATCTTATCTCTTAAGACCTTGGTTTATCATTTGCTTCCGCATTTCGGATCCATTATCGGATCAACTTTCGGTTCATCCCTGACGCAACGGGTTGAAAAACTTGGATCGTCACACATCAGGTCTTGTAATTAACAAGGAGAAATTAGAGGTTTTTCTTACAAATTCAGTGAGAAGGAGGTTTGGTATCATAAGAATTCTTTGCTGTAAGGTTGGGAAACTTCACTTTACTTATCTTAGGCTTTCAATTTCTGATAAAATGCTGAGAAGTAGGAACTGTAATAAATTGGTTCAGAATGATTTTTCTCTTACAATTAGATTGAATGGTCTTCATATTTTAGTGGCTAGTAGAGTGGAATTGAGTAGAGTTGTAATTTTTCCATTGGTGCAGTATTGGACTTCGGTTTACTCATTACCTATTGTGATTATTAATGTGATTGAGAGGAGAAAGAAAAACTATATTTGGGGGCATGTTAAAGATAGAAAGAAATTACATGGTTTGAGATAAAATAAGCTTGCTGTACCAAAAAAGGAAGGTGGGCTGGGGCTACAAAGATTGAGGGATATTGACAAGGCTACTAAATGTAGTCTTACTTGGGATTTTTTGTTGTCAAAAGACAAATTTTGGGTGGCTTGGTACAAGAGAAATTATTTGAGACAGTCTTCCTTTTAGAATGTTACTCTTAAGTGTTATCTTTGTCAATCTGGAAGAGTATGGTGGCAATTAGAGATATTTTAAAACAAAATTGTAGATATAGAATTGGAAATGAACAGAAGATCAAAGTGTTTTTGGATCTATGGTGTGATGGGAAATGTCTTGGGGACCTGTTTAACAATAGATTACTGGGTTCTCTTAATAGGAATAAACAGTGTTTTGAGTGATTATATTGTTGATGGACAATGGGATGAAGAGCAGCTGAGTAACACCTCACAAGAACTGAGACAAGTATTTCACAATCAAAGGATTTTTGGGGGAGAAGACCAATTAACATAGCAGTCCAATTTCTGTTTTAAAGCAGCATGGGAGGTATGTAGAAGCTCTAGACTTAAAGTTTGTCGGTATGATTTATGTTGGAGTGGGGGGAGGCCTAGGTGGTCTACACATTCACTTTTGGTTTTGCAAGAAGCTATTGTGACTTATTCTTTTTTGCATAAGAAAGGTTTTTCTATTGTCTCTAGATATTATCTGTGCCTTAGAAATTTGGAAACTATTGATCATTTGTTTTACACCTGTGATTTTAATTGGAATATATGAAATAATATATCAGAGATTCTGGGATGGAATTTACAGAGGATGCATGAAGTACAAGATATGGTGACAGTATTTAATCAAACATTTCAAAGGAAGAGGAACAAAGTGGCTCGAATTTTGTTCACTGATGTGCTTTACTTTATTTGGAGAGAAAGAAATGAGAGAATGCACAATGATACATGTAAAGATGCAATGGAAATAGCTAAGTGTATTATTTGGGAGGTTCTTGATGTTATGGGGGTATGCCTTCAAGACATCTTGTAATTTTTTACTTTCCTCAGCATTGTTTTCTTTTCCTTTATTAGGGAATATTTGTATAGTGAGGGTATGCCCTCACTCTATCTCCATGTACTATATTGTTTATATTTATAAAACCCTTCATTTAGGAAAAAAAAAATCTTTTAATTTGTTTTAACAATTGAGATTAAATGTTTAGCATGAGATGTATTTGGATAATGCTTAATTAGCTGTAAAATAAATTATCAGCATGCTTAAGATTTAGTTTATGTGAGATACATGATGTATGAAGTTTAAATAAATTATAAGTCATTCCTATGAGTTGATAACATGATATTATGTTATATGCTATTATGATATGATATGATTATAAGCAATTGCATATTTGTGTTTTATAATCTTGAGACATGTTATATTTATAAATGTTTGGGATTTGCTTGAGAACCAATGTTAGGATTTGGTTCTATGGATGCCATTATTAGGATATGGATTTGTTTTGGATTATGTAGATGAATTTACTAAAGAAGTTAAGTCCTATCTATTTTGTGTCAGGCCACGAAACCAATTGGATGACATGCCATTAAAAGACTATGACGGATAGTTTATTTTAGTATTATGGATAGGCCACGATATGAGCTTAAGATCTCAGGATCAGTGGTTAGGATTGATGCGTATATTGCCGAGTGAGATGCGTAACTCGGTTAGGAATGTGTGTGTCCTGGTAAAAGGAGGACTCGTGACCACTTTTGTGTGCGATTTGCATGAGATACCCACTATACAGTTGAGGCTGCCTTAATTCAGTGAGAGTCTTTAGTGTGTATATTTATATGCTTATGGACTATGTAGTTATTGCATGAGTTAGCTATAGCTGTATAGTTTTCTCCGGTTTCTGTTTGGGTTGTCGTAGAAAGGACTTGCTCGTGGGCCCGACTCACTATTATTTTTCAGGCGTTCGTCAGTTCCAGACTTAGAGATTGTTCATGCTGAGCAGAGACAGTCTATTCACTCCTTCGAGTTTACGTAGGATTTCTACTTTATGTTTCAGTTTCGGATTTGGATTTTATTTCATTTATTTCAGTTGGGTTTATTAGGGGTCCACATTTTGGTTTCCCGAGTTATAATCTAGATGGTTACTGGTGTTAGAGGTTTTGGATTATTGGGGGATTTTATTATTGGATTATTTTAATGGAGGCTTTATTTAATAGATTATTATTTAGTTTCTTTTCAGCTTTGTTCTTTATTCTTATTTCTTTTTGTATTCTGTGTTTGGTTAAATACTTTAATTGTTTGATATTCCCTCGGGTTTGGGCTTGAGTCTGATCAACCCATGTCTCGGAGGTGAGGGGTATCACAAGAACCACCTTTTGCATGTGAAATAAAAAACGATCATGGGGAAGCCAATAATGTCATCCCGTAGTCGTACGATGCGCGTGTGCAAGTGTGTGTTTGTATCACATCAATAGTAAAATAATGATCTCAAAGCTTGTAAAAATGCACAAAAAGATAACAATAATGAACTAAAGAGTGCAAAAACAAGCTAAAAAAAGTATAGAGGAGAAGAGGAAGAGATCGTTACCCCACTTTCTTTGATGATCTGACTCTGTTCTTCATGGCTTCGATGACCGGTGAATCTCTTTCTTAAGGTTTAGAGAGAGAGATGGAAGAGCTGTATGTATGTGATTAGGAATGAGTTTGTGTTCTTGGTGTTTTTGTGTGTGAGAGTGTATGTACATATATATGTGTGTGTGTTTATATATATATAGAGAGAGAGATTTCTAGAGAGAGAGAGCATCTTTAGGCAAATATCAATTTTCCTAGAGAAAAAAAGGGCCTTGGAAATGTTGGAAGATGTCTTCTATTTATAGAAGAGGGGTTGACCAATGTGCAATATCCCAAGGACCAAAAGGCAAACATTGGAAGGCCAAATTAAAATTTTGAGGGACCTTTAAGCAATTTCTGAAAAAGTATTTTTGCATCAATGACGTAGATTCAAGTGTAAGGCCCCCCCTTAAATCTCGAAAAAGGACGCGGCCCCAAACTATCCTTTTTGGTTTCTCTTTCCTTGGTTAATTCTTCTATTGCCCCCGCTTTTCCAAAAATTGCATTTGAGTGTTTTCAAAATTTGAGGTATTTCCTTGATAATTTTGACTTCATGATGACCTCATACTGCTGATGTGGCAATCCTATCTATTGCAAAAAGTACCTTCATAGTGCAATTTTATCTGTTTTGCCCTTGGGAGTGGAGACTAGGTCAAAGTGGCTCCGGACTGGAACATTGTCAATATAATATTTGCTTATAGGGTTTTTGGATCCTCTAAATCCATTGGTGATGTTTGTTTGCCAATTTGAATTTTATTCTGAAAAGTCAAACCTTGGGGTTGATCGGTTGGTTTCTCCCATAAAGACTTGGTCAAAAGTGGGGGTAGGGCTGGAAGGTAGGCAATATTACAGTGCTTTTCTAGATTTTTGAACCTTTTGAGCACAATGGTGAGGTTTGTGGATTATGTTGACTACTGGTGTGAAAAGTCAAACTTAGGATTCGCTCGAGCCCCGCCGAGGGTTTTGATCAAAGTAGGTGATGGTGGTGGGTAGAGACTTTGAGGTGAAGTGTACCCTATGATTTTTGGGTGCTCTAGACTCAATGGTTAAGTTTGTTTGTCGACTTCACAATCGTTAGAAAGTGTGTGATGTGGTTGATTAAAGTGTTTCGTGGCATTCTGTGATGCCGTCAGTGTGATGATGAAGTCCGATGTCCAAGAAGATGAGTAGAATTTCTTTCTAAAACCGGTTGGTAAGTAAATCAGAGCCAAGAATGAGTAGAATTTCTTTGTTTTAGAGAGAGACCTGTGAACAAGGATCACAAAGAGAGCCTTTTTTTTTTTTTGCCGAATTTTGGTGTTTTGGTAATTGTCTTAATTATTAAAATGAGCAGTGTTAGGATTCTTAAATTTGGAAATTAAAATAGTCTGACAATAGTTTTCAATCAAAAGGAACAAATATTAGGGAATTTGGAATTGAACCCTTGGATTTAATTTAAGGCCCACCTGTATATAATTTTTTTTGCTCACCAATAAGCAAGACTCTATATAATTATTATATTATTATATAATTAATTTGTTAGAGAAGGAAAAAAGGCTACAAACTTTTGTTTGCATCCTCTCGGATACTTAAAAAGCAGAATGCATCTTCCATGAATTGTGATTTTTTTCCGGAATAAGTGTCCAACTACGTCACGACTGCATTCGTTTCCTCACTCCATCAAACAATCAAACAAAGCTAGTTAAAGAAGAGCATAATAAATAGACAATTGAGAGCACTAAAACAACAAATGGAACCACCATCAAACAATCAAGCAAAGCTAGTTAAAGAAAAGAATAATAAATAGACAATTGAGAGCACTAAAACAACAAATGGAACCTCCATCAAACAAACTACTCAAAAGCTGTACTTAAAATATATGAATTTTAAAAATCTTTCCTGTAACCCACTAAACCATCATACTAGAACTTCAGAAATAAAAAAGCCGCAAAGAGACGTTAATTAAATCATACCCATTTAAATTACAATAACAAAAGATGATGAATATCCAACTATTTTCCTCAATCAAAAGCACATAAGCCAATAACATAGTGATATCATCTGGACCCCTACTACACACACACATAACAATCATGATTAACAGCAGAATTAACCCAACTTTTAGATCTAATTGAACAAAATCCAGTACTTCTATTTAAAATCACACCTATTAAAGCAACCAGAAATACATAATTACAGAAATAAAAAGCTGCAAACCTAATTAAACTAGTCATACTCCCTTAATTACACTAATATCCAACCACTTATACAGTGATATTCCCACCTATATATATACACACACAAACACACACCACAATCGTATATAGCAGTACAATAAACTTAATCTTGTTCTAATAGAACCAAAACCCAGTTCTTATAATTACTTATAACTCCTATTAAACCAACACAAACACATAATTATCCAATCTTATTATGAGTATCACACAAACCAGCTGTCATGAAAGGTAGACTGGTACTGCACCAAGATCAGCAACAAGACGATGAACGCCGCCACGCCCCACGGCGAGCTTCCCTCGGACGGGCGTTTGTAGGTCCGTCGCTGCCGATCATACGGCGACGAGACGAAGAATCTCTCAGGATTCTCTATGGTTGACAACCAACGGACAGCAATCAGTATCAACACTGGTATGACAAAAAGTACCCAACCCAAGTTCTGTTCAGTGGTTTCCACAACTTCCTCATACGAGGAAAACCATTGGATGCCAAGCAAGAGAGTGATGAGTGCTAAGAGTAGGAGAACAGGGTATGGCAGGGGATTTAGAGTGAACACCTCTAGGATAGAGGAGGTTCTGCTTCTAGCGTAATAAGCCATCAGGGGTCTTTTACTTTTTCTGTGGGAGGAGGACTTGGGATAGGTTCAAGAGCGGTTGGGGAATTGATGGCCCAATCAATTTATAGAAACCTTTGGGGGATTCATTCGGTGTGGTTTTGTGTTGGGTGTTTCAGAATTTATTTTATATTAATTAATTTATTTATTTATACGGTGGATACCCAGCCAACTGGTCAAAGCCATGTCGGTACTTGATTGTTTAGTACAGAAGTTCTAATCCAGGGGTTTTTAAATTTTTTTATGCAAGTGCTGGTTTCGTCCACGGCATCATCTCAAGAATATAAACTCTTCAAATGGATTTGACAAATCTAAATATTTTTCATCCAAAACATAGGGGGTGTGTGAGTAATGCAGTGCATAACTTATTATGGTAGTTAAATTGTAAACCACGGCCTTAACGACTTTAAGGGGGGTGAGTAGGTTAGCTTGACTAAATTTTGTGATTGATTAATTATCCATAATTATTATTAATTAAAATAATCACAATCATAAAAATATAAACAGTAAAGAAAGAATCGGATCCGTATTGTTGTTGGAATAAAAAAAGATTTTTGTCAATACAAGCTGTGAAAAATTTACTATTAGTTAAAAGTAGGTTAAGTACTTGGTGATAATACATTTTATTAAGTACCTTTTACCATTAAATTACTTTTTAATTCATTTCACCTATACATCATCATCTTTCTGACGAACGTAGATTTATTGATATTTGCCTTTGTTTTTCTATACTTTGTGAAAAAATAATAAAAACCTGTAAATATTAAATAAAAATGATATAATAATAAATAGGATCGAACCACTAAGATTCTGGATATAAATTCAAAACATCAATTAAAAGGGATGAAGAAATAATTTTTTAAAACAATTTTTTGAATGTTTGAATAATGTAAATAAAATAAAACAAAACAAATAAAAATACGATTAAATAATTTTTTTTCTTTTTTTAATAATGGGAAAAGTCTCAAGAGATGAGAATCCACCATCACAGATCCATATAAACAAATTTCTTTTGTTTTTCTCAATTTTCCTTTTATAAGCAATTCACTTTATTAATCTAATTACAATTTGGAAAGATGAAGGAAATTAAACAACACTTGCTTATATAAGAGAAAATATTTTTTATTTAATCCGGTAAATCTTTAGTAAATAGAAGTAGGCATTCTCCGAATTACTATTAATTGGCAAACACGAAGAATCTTCCATCTGATTTATTTTTTATTTTTTATTTTTTTTTCAGTCAAATAACACAGAATAGAAGAATAAAAGACATGTTCTAAATAGGAAAATTAACATAAAACATGAAAGAAATTCAATTGCATGTTAACCATGTGGCTTCATCTTTCTCTCAAGATGAGAGAGGTGTTAAAGCTAGCATACTAATAAGAAAACAAAATAGAGAAATAAAAACACTTTTTATTGAATAAAAGAAAGAATTACAAAAAGATGCAAAATAATAAAACTCTAAGTCTATTCTCTCTCTCACTAACTCTGTGTATTTCACCTCATCTACATATGTCCTTATTTATAGAGTTTAGAATAGAACGATTGGGAGTGAAAAATTCTAATTACAGAAGTAAAAATAAAATAAAAATAAAAATAAAAATATATCAAACTTCTTAAAATCTTGCTGTTTTTCAATTTGGCTTGATATGTTTTCCAATTTGGCTTAATCTTTGCTAATTTGATGGAAAAACCAATTTTGAATTTGACTTTGACTGATCGTGTAATCTCACATTTTTGCTATTTTTGTTTCTTTTCTTCTCATTTCGAAACCAGCCCCTATAAAACATGAAAAGCAAGGATAAAAATATTTATTTATTAGAAAATATTAATTAATCATTTATTATTAAGTATAAAATAGCAAGTTTTGTGCACTTATCAAATTACCCTCAAACAAGCTTTTGCTAGTCCTCTAACAAATAAAGGTAAAAAGAGAAAAGTTTACAAAATTACTACTTTCACTACCTCCTAACTAAAGATGTGCCACTTTTGGAAGGTATTTTCAATTGCATTTACCATATGCAATAAGGCCTTAAACTCCTAAGTTACCCTAGTGGACGAGCTATTGCCTCGTGAGGGTTTCTAGAGATGATACCCACAAACATCCAATATTGTGCACACATTGCACTTAGCTCAATTACTTCCATCAAATCAGAAAAGATTGAATACACATTATCATCAAGTTATCTATTGTGTCAAGTATAAGAAAGATTAATATTCCCAAGCAATCCCAAACCTCCAATTATATGACTAATACTATGGTCCCCACACAAAGTTCAATTCAACATATTCCCAATAGTAATTAATCACTAGCTTCTTTTTGAAGTGAACTAGCATCCAATTATGTGTTGTACTCTTTTATCCTTATATTATACATCACAATAGCTTCAACTCATTTATTTCCGATCGAGTTCGAGCACCCAAGCCATGAATTCATTACTACACTTATGCATGCAAATTTTTCATAAATTTTTTTTTTCAAAGATCGAAAGCTATGCAATGTGACAGTCTGAATTCTTTGAACCCGGTGCGCCTGCGAGTAACCCAAAAACTAACCCGATAATGGATTCCAAAGGCGGAAGCAATAAAAGAGAATAGGTCGCTAGAGATGAATACCATCTCTAAGATGTCCAAGTGACCTTCTAAGAAGTCACGAAACTCAAAAAGTAATTGAAAACAGAAGCTAAAACTGAAACGAACCGAAAACCAAGATAGGGGTAAAATGGCCATTTTACCCTAAGAGAAGGAAATTTGACTCTTAATAAGTTAAATGAGATCAAAATAACCCAATGAGATCCTTTGGTAACCTCATATGAAGTTCTAAGGTCATTGGAAGTGAAATCCCACGAAAACCCTAACCCGGTTTGAACCAAATCCCGATAATGTTCAACCAAAATGATTATATCTCTCTATAGGAAATGAATCTAAAAATGGGATTGGTACCATTGGAAAGCTGACTCAAAATTCTCAAAATATAATTATTAAAATCCAAACTCTAAAACCTCCAATTAATTATCAACTCGGGAATCCATCTGGTGGACCCCTAATAAAAATCCCAACTGTAAAATAAAATAACTGAAGTACGATCCAAAGCTAATAAGTAAGCAGTCTTACGTAGTCGGTGGAATAGAAGTCTGTATCTACTCTGCACGACCAAGCTCTAACCCTGGAACTAACGAGCATCTGAAAAATAAAAGAGTAGGTCAGGCCCATATGCAAGTCCTGATCTACTACTATCCAAATAGGAATTCGATACGCAGATACATCTTAGAGAAACTCTACAATATCTAAAGTAGTTCATTTATGTATATATTACACACTATAGGACACTCACTAGTCCAATAGGTCTGTCTCAGCCTGAGTAGAGATACCATGGAAATCGAACATTACGTGGTCATGTGTACCTAGACTTACCAGGGAATAACACCTCTGTCCAGCTATCCATCCTAGGCGATATACGCACCCTAACCATGGTCATGAGACTCAAGCTCATACCATGG
Organism: Cornus florida; assembly: GCF_030987335.1. Classification (NCBI taxonomy): domain Eukaryota; kingdom Viridiplantae; phylum Streptophyta; class Magnoliopsida; order Cornales; family Cornaceae; genus Cornus; species Cornus florida. The sequence continues at coordinate 77,718,192 of NW_026775573.1, read as the reverse complement.
CGTTATAACATAAATATATAAAATCCGTGTCCTCCTAATACAAAATATCATCCATCTGATATAGTGGCTTGATATCTGTACAACAGTTCATCCCAGGAATCCAATTATGTCATTCAGTTATTTACTGACCTGACACTGATAGGAGTTGGACTTAAGCTCTATGGTTATTCCACACCTTAATCCATTTTAAGTAGGACTTAGTATCTGAACTAATCCACCCCTAGTATGCCACCGTCCCATACCGGTGCATATAGTCCTCCAATCCACATAATTGATAAAAATACCATTTAATTAATTTATCAACAGTTCTCCGAAACATGCATCTGTATATTTTAATACAAATATAATGACATTAGTTATTTACTCCAGAACCTAAAAATCAAGCTCCAATTATTTAAACTGCTAAAATAAACCATAGCGTTCAAATCCTCCAAAACAGTCGATAAACTGATACACTACACTGTATTAAATTCCTATTCTAATATCTAATTAACATTCTAGACTACTTATAAGGCATCCATATGCATCATTAATCTCAAATAGCAAAAATTAAAACGCATAAACCGAAGAAACAAAGCTAACAGAGACTTACAGAATTTTGTATAACAGTTTTGTTAAACAAGATTAATTATCAGTCAAGCATGCAATATAGATTGTATAAGCATTATTAAACTCCTAGAGTCCATCTAAACATGCACAGAACATAGATTCATGGAAAAGAATAGAACAGAAACTTGCCTTTGAGACTTTGAATAAAAAATCTCTAACTGTTGCCTCTATCTTCTCCGGCCACGTTGGTTGTGTTAAACAACTCTTGTTGCTCCTATTACAGTCCAGTAGCCCACACCAAACTTCCCTCCTTGATTTTGTTGTGTGAATCACCCAAGTTCACTCTCCGGTTCTCTCTCTATTTTCCCTCTGTATCTCACAGTCTCTGTTTTTACAGAACTTACGTTTATTTTTTCCTAAACCCTAAACCACCATATTGTGTATATTTATAGGTGTAAATTAATCACCCTAGTCCATGAATAATTAGACTAAGCCCTAATCCCAATCCTAGTCGGCCTATGAAACTATCTATGTTTCCCTATGGCGGCTTACCTATACATAAATTATAATCCAAAATTAACTATAACGTAAAAATGGTCAATAATTAAATCAAGTAAATAAGTTAAAATCCAATTAAGTAAAATATCATAATGAAAAACCAATTAAATAATTAAATACACTTAAACAATTAATTCCAAGTAAATAATTAAAAATAACACAATTAATTTAATTCAATCACCACAATAAAACAATTGAGCAATTAATCAAATAAAAATGCAATTAAAACATAAATTAAATACAAAAAATATCATTTTAAAATTAGGGGTATTACACCCATGGTCTCATACACACAAGTTAAAACAACATCAAAATAAGACACTTAAGTTTATAGTACTTGTCCAAAATGGGGCAAGTTAAGCTCCTAAACAAGTTAAACTTTAACAACATCAAAACTAATCAAAGCATGCTAACACTTGCATATCAAAATTATAGAAAAATATCCAAGTGAGCCAAGTCAAGCTATGGATGATGAGTATCCAAGAAAAATGTCTCCTTACTTGAAAAAGACCCAAATCAACTAGGGTGAGTAAACAAGTTACTCCGTTGGATGAAGCGCATGTGTATACTCTAAAGTTTCAACGGTTCTTTACAACGTAATATAAATCAAACACTTATGGATCATGCCTCCTAACATCTAGTCTTAATGGGTAGCTAAGGGGTCATCCTAAGCTATATATGAAATAATTTAAAAGCAATCCACAATAAGTATCACAGTTAACATTATTGGAACCTCCAATGTAAACAACTAGTAATGCATTTGAACAACTTTGGAACATCCAATGTAAAACAACAAGAAATGCCTTTGACAAGTATTGGAACATCCAATGTAAAACATCAAGAAATGCCTTTGAAAAGTATAAGAACATCCAATGTAAAACAACAAGAAATACATTTAAACAATATTGGAACATCCAATGAAAAATAATAAGCTACAACTTCTAAAGTAATGTCAACTTGTAAATGAACGCGAAATCAAAAATGTGGAAAACTTAGGAGCGGCGTCCGGTTATGAACATCATAACGCAAGACAAGTAGCTATTTAGGACTTTTAACCCATAAAAAACCACCTAAGTGCACATTATATTGTAGGGAGAACCCATACCTCCTGCACTAGGGCCTTACCCTAGCCATTTCAATAATTTCTTTGCCCCAAGTGTTTCCAAAATCAATTAAGAAGGTTATAGCTATCACATAGTGTAAAAAATGCAATTAATCAACTTCCATACACATCCAATTTTTGAAATTCACACAAGACATATCCTAAGTCCTCAAGCTATAATGGCATATACAATGTCAAGTTCACAAGGTGTATACAACAACATAATTACTAGGCTATCAATATAGGAAATTTAATCATGCTAACATGGAAATCATTAAAACCCTAACTTAACAACAACATATTCAAATATCACAACACAATCCATGACAACAATAATCTTAGAACATCATAGTAACAACAACAACAAGATACCAGATTTCAGTCTTCTACTTAAGTAAAACAACAACTATACAAGAAAATATTCACATAGAAGACTTGTATAAAATGTAACCCTAGGTTAGATATAATCAAATTTCATCTAATACAATCCTAGAACTTCAATTTACATGTATACAATGTCTATCATCAACAAAGGAAGCAAGAAACAGTAAGATCGAGTATAAACATAGGATAACCCCTACCTCACTAGAGGATTGTTCCTCTAGAATCCAAGGTAAATGAAATCAAATGAAGAAACTAAGCAAAAGTGTTCTAGAAAAAGAAGAGAGGAAGATTCTGTCTTCAAGGTGGAAGACCAAAAATCACAAGGGAAGGGGGTCGAAATTCAAAAATGGAGGCTAGGGTTTCAGGTCTTGTTAAAATGCCTCACTAGAGGATTGTTTCTCTAGAATCTAAGGCAAACGAAATCAAATGGAGAAACTATGAAAAGGTATTCTAGAGGAGGAAGAGATGAAGATTTGATCTTCAAGATGGAAGACCAAATTCCCAAGGGAAGGGGTTCGAATTTGAGAAGTGGTGGCTAGGGTTTCAAGGTTCAACAAATGTGGTAAGTGAGGAAGATAACATTTCACACCCTTTTCCACTAACCAAATGGCTTTGATAGCCAAACACACCATACCAACAGTACCTCTCTCACACACACCCACATCCACCCTCCACTTGTCACTAATCTAGGCCTCCTTACTAAGCTTAATCCAAGCCTTACACATGTCACCAATCTAGGCTTCCAAGTGTATCCAATGGTAAGTCAACAAATGGGCCAATGGGAGAGTGCTACTTGTCACTCTTTTTCCCAAATTGCAACTTAGTCCCACCATAAAATATCTCAAAGAATAATTGCACAAAAGTCCCTAAGGCAAAATATCTCAAAAACTTAATTACGCAAAATACCTCAAAAAAAAAAAAATGTTTCCGAAGAAACTATGCATCCATACCTCTAGAAATTATAAATAAATGAGCATGTTTTTCAGTGAAATTAAATCATGCACGAACTGTAAAAGATAATATAATGCAATGCACATGGTGCCGAAAATCAGTTCCGAACACCGAAGCCTACCTACCTCGGGGGCAAAAAAACCCTAAGGCAACGCGAAAAAAGAATAAATCAAATAATTAAATAAATAATAAAAAAATGAATGACGGAAAATCAAAAAAGGAAAAAGAAGACATGGTCTTCACATGCAATGTTTAAGTCCCTTAAGCGTTCTAGATGACCCATGTAGCGAGCTTTAGGCTAATGACTCCTAACCAGACAATTTTAGGACATTAGGTGTAAAGACACCCCAAAGAGCTTATTAACTCAAATCAACTAGGCTTCGAACATAAACTATCATTACCAACACTTTCATTTTTTTCATAAGCCCCCACTTTTTGACGCAAACACTCACTGCTTACTTAGGCAAGAGGCCTGGTTACTTTGTGAAAAGCATTAACTAATCATGCATATTCCTTATCATCATTCCAAGGACATCCACTTTCCAAGGTCTATTAACTTATATCCAACACATGTAATATATAACACAACGTTAGGCCTATACCTCACAAAAAGATACTAATGTGCATATGTGAGAAGTGAAGTACACTAGAGACTAATTATCACTAACAACAATCAAACTGGATAATGATGTGGACCATACCAAAACATGAATTAAAGATTCAAAAATACCCAAAAATACCAATCCCCAATCATACATTAATAATGATTCACCCAAATTTGACATGACATGCAATTCAACTTGTAATTTTCATAAAAGCAAAATCATTGCCCCCACCGCCAAACAAAAGAGAACACTCTCCCCGTATTGGCACCAAAGAATAGGGAAACTAAATGGATAAGTATAGGTGGAGACATATAGGAAAACATTGGAACATATTACCTCAATTGTTTTGGTGTGGAAGTATAATTTATTACAATGGGCAAAAAAGTAGCTTGTGCTCGAGCACAATACTTTGTGCTTGAGCACTGTTACTTGGATTTTAGAAAAACACCCCGTTTCTTCTCCATTCTTCTTCGTCTTCATCATCTTCTCTATTCTGAAGCTCTTTCTCTCTCCCAGGGTTCTCTCTCTCTCACGAATCCATCCTTTCCAAGCTGGTAACTCTCTTCTCACCTTCCTCAATTTCATTATTCTATCACCTTCCCTCTTCATTCTATATATATATATACACACATATATACATATATATATATATATATATATATATCTACATTTTTTGTACCCCTCCACCCAACCCATCTTTCATCATCTATTTTTCAATTTTATTGCCCTTAATCTTCTCTAACATCATCCATTATCTAATATGCACAGAGAAAAGCCAATTCAACCTAGGGTTTGAAGAACAAAAAATTGGGGGCTTTTGAATTGGGGTAAAAATTACAGAAATGGTTGGGTTGCATTTCTGATTGGGAGTGTTTGGATGTGTGCTAAAGCTTGGTGAGCAGTTTAGCGTTGTGTTGGGTGGTGTTTATTTTTAGTAGAAGGTGTGAGGGCTGGCATTGGTGTGTCTTTCGTGTGATTGGTGCATTGTGTTCTTATTATTGCAGTGGAGTACGATTTGGATTGTCACTGGGTCCTGATGTGGTGTAAACGTTATCAATTATAAATACCACTAGCAATAGCATAAGTGTTGTTTGTCTATTTTACCACTCGCAATAGAACGAATCCTTGTAGGATAGCACTATCTAGAGAGGGTCAAACCCACAGGGTGATGAGTATTTATATTCGGTTTTTAATTAATCTTTATGGTTTACAGGTAATTGGTGAAATTGTTTGATTGATTGTCACGATCAAAAACTAAAATTAAACTAAAATTAAGCTAAATTAAACTAAGTTATCAGAGTGAGAAAAGTCTTAGGGCTTTAACTTCACCACAACCTTCATACTATGGTTAATTGTTTCAACTCTGGGGTTTTAACAAGTTATGTTTTAAATGAATTGAACTCAATAACATTCATTCAATTCAGGTTTAAAAGAAAGACGTTTTATAAAATTCAGTTAACTATAACCTATCTGCGGTTAGCATGGACTATCCACCTACCTATTCTAACTACTTTGCAAATAATCCATCTTTCCTAAGCATAGACTATGAAAACATTCTTTTATAAAAATGTTAGAACACCATTATATGACCTCTATTCTTATGTCCGGCAAGGCTCCGCCAGATACCGTCTAATAAGATTGGTTGAGACTAGAGAACAAACAGTTATATCTAAGATAAGGTAATAACAATTTATAATATAGTTAAAGCATTAAATCCAATTGAGTTGTCTCAATTGCTCATAGTCATATAATAAAAAACATAATATACATTAAAATAATCCCAGAGTTAAGAATAATCAAACCATAATACTAGATTGGGTTACAACAGTGCCCTAAGAGAGGAATTAGCTACTCATGATTATGCCGGATGTCATCTGTGTTGGAGTCGTCTCTATCGTCATAGACGACACTTCTCTTCTCAGGATCTTCACCTTCTAAGGTAGTGGAAACCCTAAAAGCCGCCACCACAGTATCAGCCTTCAAAATAATACGAGAAAAAGGGACCTCTTCTATCATGGCTTGTGCCTTCTTTTATAGAAGAAAATAAAGGCTTGGTGGGCTTTTAGGTCTTCTGGCCCATCTAGAATGAGATACGGCTTGAAAAGAGAACATTCCCATTACTTAAATCTGACATGTCATGGAAGGCTCGCGCTTTAGGAACAAAGGCTCGAGCTTTTAAGGTTCAGGCTCGAGCTTTAAGGTTCAGGCTCGAGCTTCTTTGAATTGGTGTTCGATCTTCACTTTGACATTTAGCCAAATTTCTTCAACTATTTTTCAAAGTGTCTTTTTCTTCAACATTTAGAATATTCTTGGGTTTCATCACTTTTAACATTACTCGATCCAAGCTTCAGGGGCTCGAGCACTAGGTACTTGGCTCGAGCTTTAGGTACTCAAGGCTCGAGCTTTGGGTAATGGTGCTTAATCCTTGAGGTTAGGCACGAGGTCTGGGAGCTTGGAAATCAACTCTTCAAATTCTGACGCCTTGTGCTCAAGCTTGAGTGTCAAAGCTCGAGCACCCTTGGTTAAGCTTGAGCACCCTTAGTTGGGGCTCAAGCTCAAAGGTACAAGGCTCGAGCTTTAATGCCTTATTGACTTTTCTTGTTTGACTTGTAAGGCTCGAGCCTCAAACCTTGGGCTCGAGCTTTAGATTCTGAATTCCTCTAAAGTTCACCATTTAAGGTCTCGGCTTGCTCTGAATGATTGGCAATGACTCTGTAAGCTTCGATATCATCATAAAGTCCCAGTTTTAACCGTTTCTCTGAGAGGGTACCTATAAACACACATTAAACATAGATCAGTCTAATAATGGATAGAAGTATCACTTTAGGTCTTAACTTACGTATATTTAGAGGCTCGAAATATATAATATTCAGCACTTATCAACAAGTTCTTATAGAAAATGAATATGTATATCGATTCATAAATATTGCTAGCTTATGGCAATCAAGATTATAAGATTACTTCCGAGTTTAATTGAAAATTGTTTGATTGAATGGGTTGCTTGTCACTTGTATAAAATTGAAATTAATGCTTAAAAGAACAGAATTTAAATTAAATGTAAAGAGATAGTATGAGTTAAGGCTAGGAAAATGACTTCACCACAACCCTTGTAACTATGGCACATTGTAATTATATATGGGGAAAAATTAGATTTTTGCATAACTATAACTCATGTGGTAAAAACATACAATGAATCCATCAAGAAGAAAAAATGCATACATAATCTAGAACTAAGCATAACCCATCTTCAATAGGTATGGACCATCTAATAACTATGCTAATCTAATGTGTAACATAGTCCGTCTTCTCTAGGTATGGCCTATCAAAACCCTAACATTGCATATCATGAATACCATTGCATAACTTACATACTTATTGTCACTATAAGCATGTTTAAAAGTTTAAATCAAAATGAAGCATTTTCTAAGACAAGAAAAAAAAATATTTCCTGAATGTGATAATTTATAAAAAGAAAAATGAACATTACAAGATCATAAGGAGGCATTCCTCCTTTTACAGCACAGGACTAGAATAAGCCCACTTCTAGTAGATGCTAAACAAAATCAAATAAGAAAACCTCATCATCAAATACTAAAAATAATTAACAAATCTTCAAGCTTAATGTTGAGATATGCAAGCACATCCCAAACTATGAAGCCCATTTTCTAAGAAAAGATGAACATTTCATTAAGAATGAATGTATATATGAAGCCCATTTACAAAAGCATTACAATATATATCACAAAGTTATACAACTTGCAATGCTAAAATCAGAAATTCCCCAAAGAAAAACTACAATTTAAACCATAATTACTCGGATTGGGTTACATCATTCCTCTAGGAAGGGATTAGCCTCTCATGGTCAAGCTTGCAACCTTAAACGTTGCTGAAGAAAGCCCTAATTCGAACTCCATCTCTGCCCACTTTTTCACATCTGCAATATTTCTCTCTGTAGGTTTTAAAACCACAAAAACTGATCTCCAACCTTCAAGGCCCTTTCCCCCCTTGATCCCCTATCTCTAAGGCTTCGAAAACAAGTCAAAATACTCCTAATTTCGTGCTATATCTTTTTCAAAAGAAGATCCATAAATCCCCTTAATTTATGGAGAAAGACTGATGTTTTAAAAAAATTACGAATTCCAATCTGCATATGTTATACCTGTAGCAGCTTTCTCTATCGATAGCAGTTTGTCATGGCATCCCTCTACGCGTACATGGCTGGCACCTTGCTACCTGTAGCAGTTTTGTGCTACTGGTAGCACTTTTGCTTGGCTACTGGAATTTGATCAAGGCTAAATTTGGATAAGGCATTGGTTCTACTACCGATAGCAGGTTTTGTGCTTGAGACCTGCTACAAGTAGCAGGTCTTCTTCATGGGCTAAATTAGCTATTTTTAATGATTTTAAGCTTGGCCTGATGAATTCAACCCTCTTCATCATTGTAATGCTAAATGTATCCACGGTCTCTTGGGCCATCTTTTGTTGGAATTCGTTGACATTAAAGCCCAGAATGATTGTGCTCTTCAAAAACCCGTAATTTCTTGCTTTTATTCACTTTTGAGGAAAAATCCTAAAAATAGACACAGTACAAAAATGCCTAAAAAGTAAACATTATTAATACAAAAATAGACTAAGACATGCAATTAAGGGAGCTTGAATATGAAATATTTGGCGTTTGTCACACCCCAAACTTACATTTTGCTAATCCCTTAGCAAAACAAAAATGAAACAACTCATCTTTAGTGGGAATGATGATTGCATTTAGCATATGCATCAAGCCTTTTAAACCCCTAGGCATCCCTAGAGGATGAGTGAAGTCTGGTGAGGGTTTAACAGAGATGCTACCCATAAACATTAACAAAACTGGTGCATGAAGATACATTAAGCTCATTCTTAATCTTGGAATATAGGAAATATTGGAGAGAGAGTTATTGTAAAGACTACATCAAGTATATGAAGTAATGATATCTATAAACAATTTTAAACTTTCAGCATTCATGCATTGATATCATAATCCACATACATAGCTTAAACATCTCATCTATAATAGAATTCATCTCTAACTTTCTTTGAAAGTGAAACCGGAATTGTTTTGACTTTTTAAAATGCATTTCCTTCCCCTTCACTTGCACATATCATAGCTTTTTAAATCATTGACTCATCTTTTAAAATAAGATTTCCTAGGCATGAATTTATTCGAAGCAAGTAAGTGTATTTTTTTTTTTTAAAATATTTGGATGGTTGTGCAATATCTAGCTCCCTTATGCTTTCTAACTAACCCATGTAACAAGCATTTGGCCAACAACTCCCAAACCAAATGGAGTCAAACAAGCCATCACACATGATATAATATCCACTCATCTTTCTTTTAAAGTGAACACTCAATGCTTAGTGATGCAAGAGGTCCGGTTACTCGGTTAACAAGTTAAGAGAATTCAACACACTTTATTGAATTTATTTATTTATTTTATTTTTATTATTATTTTTTTATTCATGCCAAAGATACTCATTCATCTAACTTGTCACTTTAAATCAACCATTTCTGTGGTATAAAGAAGAGTAGGGTGCATAATTTTCATTTAAATGCTTCCGGTGTGATCATGTGCAATGTAAATTCTACTTAGAGAATGAAAACTCAAAGATGATACATCTAAGTCATGAAATGGACCTTCTTCATCTAAGCATGTTTATCAACAAATTTATTTATTTATTTATTTTTATTTTTTCATTCTTTGACATCAAACACATCCATACAAGATGTATTAATCACATACTTCACTCTCCAATAAGTTCCAAAAATAAGAATTCATTTGCTTCTTTTTATTTTTCATTTATTATTATTATTTATTTAATAACAAAACTATAACAATGACGCATATATACCATCACACACAAACACCTTCAAACTTAGTGGATACATTGTCCTTAATGTATGAAGACAACGATGGAAAAATAAAAAGCATAAGGGGTAAAAATGACCAATACTACCAAGTGAGTGAGGCAACTCCAGCAATGAAGCTGCATGCAATCCCGTGAAGAGATGCCAAATTTCTTTCCCCAAACTTAGACCTAAAAATCTATCAAAACAACACTAAAGCACACATGCTTTAGTGTGCTTTAAGCTGAAATGAAGCATGCATGCTTTTATTAGAAAATCAAGTTATAAAGGGGAAACAAAACGAAATTGTGCACATCAAAAAGTGAACCCACAAGTCATGCCAAACACAGCCCAAAAATAGAGTCTAAAGTGAAAACATGGAAACAAAAGATAATGCACACATCAATCATCGATAGGAGCAGTCAAAGATGGGCCAGCACCACTAGTCATATGAACAAAAATAGACTACAACATGGTATACAGGGCTTGTTGTCCCTCCTGAGATTCGCGATAAAAATCTGCAAGGTTGCCATCCATGGTCTCAACCCTCAGCTAAAGAGTATCTAAACGAGTAGAAAGCATGTTATACTTAGCTCTAAACATAGCTAGTGGAGGGTTCAGGACCTGAGGCACAACATTTTCATCCATAGGCACCTCATCATCATCAATTGCCCCAGTTAGGAACATCACCAATTTTCAGCACCCGAGTTCTATTCATTTATGCTACACTTTTATTCCAGTCCTTAATGGAATAAACTGGAAGCATGGTATCCATCTCCTCCTCCCTTGCAACAACAAAGCCTTTGTTACATAAGGAAATGGAAACCCCCAAGTTGTGGACCTTTCAAATTGCTTGAGGAGCAGCTCATTATAGACCTTGAGGAGTTGGTTCCACACAAGAGAGGGAACTGAAACAAAAATCCCTTTTTAGCACAATAGACTACCGCCAACAAATCACTGTGACTCCTCAAATGGGTACCAATAAGATATGCATTTTTGGAGAGGACAACGTCGATAAACCACACACGGCATGGCAAAAATGATTTACTAGTGTTGTTATGCTTCTTATCAGCATTCTCATCATGGAAAATGTATTACACAACATCATTAACATCCGTTGTGCCAATGATTGGCCTAAAAAGAGGTGCAGCGGTATCCTCATCAAGAGGAGAATCAATGGGGTAACCAAGAGCAATGGCAATGTCATCAATGGAAAACTCAAAGTTGGTGTCATTGATAGAAGTTTTGAGAATGTCGGGATTGTCACATGAGTAGGACAGATTCTGATAGAAGAGGCAGATGATGTGGGAATAGATGACGCTACTATATAATTTGAATAAAGATTTTAAAGCTCGGGATTTGATATTTTTTCCAAGTGGTTTATCAATTTGTCTTGAAGTATTTGTGAATTTCAAATTGCACCTCATATTCAAGGGGCCACTCTTCCCAATCAGTTGTGGGTACCTCATCATTGGGCCTAGCACGATTTTGGGTGATTTTAGGTGCCACTGGAGAGGAGGAAATTAGTTCAGAACTTTTAGCGAGCAGTTGGTGGGCACTCCATAAAAATCTAAAGCAAAGAGAAGGGAAGAGAATTTAAAATCCCAAAATTTTCAACAAAATCCTTAGCAGTTAATCCCACAATATATAAGACTCCACAACAGTCCTCAAATTTTTGAATCCTATCCTCTAAAAGTGGAACATCCACACACAACAACTAAATCCATATATAACAACTAATGTAGAAAAACTTCTCCAATGGAAGAAAATGCACAATGAGAGAGTCAAGATTACAATGATGTAGAAGGGACAATCATACAAGAATTAAAGAGCACCAATTGAGAAATCTTACCACACAAGCTGCCAAACTCAAGCTCCTATTGCATCCTTAAAAGAGAAGAGAGAAAGATGATGATAGGAGTGGAGTGAAGGAAGAATTGTGGAATGGTATGTAAAGGAAGAATGGTGGAATGAAGGTAGGAGAAGTTGGTGGAAAATGAAGAAGAGTATGAGTAAGGCATGAATGGAGATGGTGGTTACAAATGTGAGAATGAGTAGAAGAGAAATTAAGAGAATAGGGCAAAGAAAAAGGGGCAAAGTCAAGCCAATGGGCCTGTTCTAGGTTTGTGCTACTGGAAGCAGCTTTGTGCTACTGGTAGCAAGCTATCAAGGGTGCGTGCGCAGAACAATGTGGCATGGCAAGCTGCTACCGGTAGCAAATTTGGTTGCTTGTTGTTTTTTTTTATTTATTTTTTATTTTATATAAAACTGTCGGGATGGACCCAAAAAATTCCAAAACTTCTACCAAGACCTAAATATGATTAGAGACAGCTAGACTGACCCTCGAAACGGAAATCGAGGCCTTTTCATGAAAACGCTAAATTTGCAGTCCATACTTAGGTAATATTAAAATTTTGGTCAATGCAAATAGAAGGCTAGAAAACAATGGGCCAAGAAAATGCTTCCTATGATTGCTAAATTTAACGTCGATAGCTAGACAAGCCAGGAATCAGATTAGTCCTCAGAAATTGGATCCGTCAAAAGGATGATCTCCACATTTTCAACCGGGACTTTGCCATCAATATAAGGCTTAAGCCGCTGGCCATTGACTTTAAAAATATTTCCATTCTTAGGATCTTGAATATCAATAGCACCATGAGGAAAGACAGATGTGATAAGGAATAGACCATGCCACCGTGAACGGAGTTTTATAGGAAAGAGTCGCAAATGAAAATTGAAGAGCCAAACTTTTTGGCTTGGTACAAAAGTCTTATGAATGATTTACTTATCATGAAATGCTTTGGACTTAGCTTTGTGGACCTTGGCACTCTCGTAAGCATCATTCCGGATTTCCTCAAGCTCATTGAGCTGCAATTTCCTATTAGAGCCAGCTTGTTTGTGGAATTTTCTCGTCCTAGTTATGACTAGGCATAGTTTTGAGGAATCGTAGTTCCAGTGATTGTTTATGGATCAAAATTGAGGAATTTTGATTTAACTTGGTGATGCCAAGCACGGTTTTGAGAGACTCGTATTGTGACCTTGATAGTCAGAAATTTGATGTGTGTGCCACGTGGTGGATTTTTTTTTCAAGGATATAGTTATCTGTGATAGGGATTTTGATCCGATGTTTAATTACGATGAGTAGTCTAGTAGTTGATCTGTTTTAGGATGATATCTGGGATTTTAGAGACGTTGTTTTGTTTGACAGGCTTGGGATTAATGACTAAGGTCGTTGATGAGGGTGTTTTGTAATGTAGGAGTACGTTGCTGGCCCTACTTGCACTGAGGATTTAAGGCCTTAAGCGTTGCGGTGCCTATGACGTTGTTGTCAGAGTTTTGGGATTAGTTACCCCAACTCTCACAAGATGCCTGGTTTCCGTAGTGCTTTTGGTAATGATCTTTTCAGACATTAATGTCATTTGTTTTGAGAGGTTTCATAGGTAAACCTAGTGGGGGCAGGTTATGGACTAATACCTTATACTGTCATGCTACCGCATAAAGTTATGTGTTGTGGGCGAGCGCTAGTTGCCGTCGATGCTACCTTACTGACGAGTAAGTGTGGGTGGGTACTGGGCACTGTCATTGCTACCACACATTTGAGTACGTCGTGGGTGGGTTTTGGCCGCTATTCGTACTGCCATGTCATCCTTGTTTGGTACCTTGATTTGATACGTGGTTATTTTAGAGTTCTTTTGGTGGGTGTTTTTGGATCGGTATGATGGTTTGTTAGGAGGGATGCTTACGGTTGTTGCCTTTCATTCCTTTGTCAGACCTTGGGTTCTGTGTGTGAGTTTCAACTTATCGTGTGACCGTGTGGTCGCTTTTCTTTTGAGAGGTTGTCCTGTCGTGAGCACGTGGGTGCCAATGACATTGGTTGTACGTTGTTTTTCAATTTTGGGATTGTTTTCGTAGCATGTTGTGTGGGATACTCGGAGATATACTCCATAGTTATCCTGGTTTTGCCTTTTGTTTTATTGGGGCTGGATTTCAGGGATGAAGTCCCTTTAAGGTGGGAAGGTTGTAATGACCCTGTCATTTTTCTTCCTTTCTTTTTTCCTCAAATTTTACGGATAAATTTTTTCCATTGTCTTTTCCTTTTTATATTTGGTTTCTCATCACTTAGTGTCATCTTGAGTGCTTGAGAATGGTTTCTGAGACTCTTTCATTTGGATTGACAACTTCCTTTAAGGACCGAGTCATTTCCACATTTTCACTTTTTTGACACTATTCACTTTTCGTCTCATTTGTCACTTTGTTGGCACAACCTCACTTTTCGTGTTCGGATTTGATTCCGGTTTTGCATGCATCCACGATATTTAAATTCTATGCCATGTGTATTTTTACTTTTGTAGAAAAGTATGCTAGTTGCTTACTTTTTCATAAAAGGCATGAATGCATGTTTCTTAGAAACATTCTTGATTTTTGGGATTTTAGTGTAATTAAATAAAGTAATTATTTTTCGTCTTAGGGACCATTTTGTAATTTAATTTGGAAGATATTTTTCAAAAAGGACCATTTTGCAATTAAGTTTGCAAGATATTTAGAGGAGGGACCACTTTGCAGATATTAATTTGGGATTATTTAAATCAGTTTTAAAATCTAGAGATTTAATGAATTTAATTTGATTTAAATTCTACTTAATTGTACCTTGCTTGTATTCCATTTTAGACTTGGTATATTGCATGGTCATAACTTGATCTTTACTATATATTAATTTGGGATGATTTAAATGAGTTTTGAAATCTAGAGATTTAATGAATTTAATTTGATTTAAATTCTACTTAATTGTACCTTGCTTGTATTCCATTTTAGACTTGATATATGGCATGGTCATGACTTAGTCCTTGTTATATATTAATTTGAGATTCATACTCGCTCCTAAATCAAGAACAGCCCAATTGATTACATGATCACAAATAGTGCAAGAAGTTGTTGGTGAACCAAGGTATTTGAATTTTGGGAGGGTGTTGTGTTGCAAAATTGAGCTTACTTGCTCGGTCAAAATAACTTTTTCAGTGCTTAGCTTTTGTTCTTCCTCTTAAGGGTGTAAAGATCTTTCAAAAATTTGGTATAAGTCAGAATTTTTCGAATTACATCCATGAGAGGAAGATTGATTTTACCTTACCTAAACACATCAATGATTTCATTTGCTTTGCTTTGTTGCTATTAAAGGGAGGTGGATGCTTTTAAAGCATTTAGAAATGGAGCTTTGGACTCAAAAACTTTCTCAAAATCATTTTTAGAAACATTTTCAACAATGGATTCTTTTACATGCAATGAAGGAGGAATAGGATGTGAGACGGGACGGGTGTCAACTTTTGGTTGTACTGGTTCACTCTCTTCATTAGGAACACCAACTTGATTATTAATAACTTTTCTACTTCTCAAAGTGGTCACCGCATTCACCTGTTCAAGTGTGTGACCTTCCGAAGAGGAATTGGTCTCCACAACAAATTGTTGCTTTGGTGGTGGATTCAAAGGCATTTTCCCTTTTTCCCTAGAATTCAATGTACTAGCTATTTGCCCGACTTGGGTTTCTAGCTTTGCAATCGATTGGAAATGAGAATGAAGCAATTGAGTATTTGCATCTAAAGTACCCAAAGTGGTTAAAACTTTCTCTTTAAATGCAGGACTTATTGAATTTCCTTGAGAATATGAAGATTGATTTGGAAAATGGGAGTTTGAAAATTGGTTTCCATGTAATACTTGTTCTGGAAACCACTTTGGGGAGGGTTTGAGCCTTCCCCTTGGCTTTTCTAAGAGAAGTTTGAATGGTTCCTCCACTTAGGATTATAGTGAGTGCCATATGGATTATTCCCTTGGTTAACAAAAGCGACATTCACTTGTTCATGGTGTTCACTTTGCACATGTCCATGGGGACAACTGGAAATAGAATGTAAAACACTAGAACAAGTCATGTATGATTCATTGGAAGGATGATGAGTATGATTAGGGGAGGAAGACACTTGATTCGCCGAACTTTGGTTGATCAAACCTTTGGGATAAAGACTTCACTTTGGCTGCTATATCATTAGAATGGTCAACTTGACATAAGCCAACATTCTTTCTCCACCTACATTTCTACCATTTTTAGATGATAAAGATCAATGTATTGAATTCTCACTCATGCTCTTATATAAGTGCCATACATCATCTTCATGCCTATCAAGATAAAAACCACCCATAAAAGCTTCAACCATTCCTTTATAATTATCCGACAAACTTTCAAAGAAGAATTGAACCAATTGCTATTTGGGAATGTCATGGTGTGCACATTTCCTAAGCAAATCATTCAATCGTTCCCATGCCTCATGAAACATTTCCCCTTCCCCTTATGAAAATTCATGAATTAAAGTTCTCATTACATTGGTCTTTGATACCGGATAGTTCTTTTTCAAGAACTCTTGTTGCATCTCTGCTCAAGAAGTTATCGAAAAAGGCCTCAAATTGTTAAACCAGTATTTTGCTTTATCTTTAAGGGTGAAAGGGAAGAGTTAGCTTCAAAACCTCTTCTGGCATGTCTGTGTATTTCACGGTAGAACACACTTCAAGAAACTCATCCAAATGCTCATAAGGTTCTTCACTTGGTAGCCTATAGTAATTGGGAAGCATTTGAAATGTTTGTGGTTTAATTTCATAATGGTGTGCTCTAAATGGAGGTAATTAAATGCATGTTGGTGCATTATACTCATTTGGCTCATAATGATCTCTCAAAGTAAGGGGAGGATTCACAATTGGTGGCTCAACACAAGCACCATGATTTACTTGAACAACGGGAGGTGGAGGTGGTACAAAAAATGGCCGAGGCATTCCCATCGGAACTTAGCCTTATTGTTGTGGAATGAAGGGTCTAGGCATGCCTAATGGTACTTGAATGTTATCATGATGTAGATGCACATTAGGGTGAAGAATACCTTGTTGGTCGATGTGACCAAGGTCCTCCACATGGTCCTCATTATGTTCCTCCATTGATAAAATGGAGTCACTGGAACTACCCCTTCCCCTAGGATTACGAACAATGGATTCAAGATTCAAATTAAGTGGGACAAGAGTATGATTCAATGACCTATGACCATGCATGTATAACAAAAACAAACAACAACTCAACAATAAGCAAGTAACAAGCACTTCTCTTCCGCAACAAGTCAGTCAATGAACCTCCACATACATTGATCCCATACTCCCATGCTTTCAACACTATACAAGAAAAATAAATTGCCTCCATGCGGGCCGACGATGTTTCTAAATAAATAAGAATTGCCTCCACGCGGGCCGATGATTTAACTAAGTAAGAGAGTTAGAAAAGCTCACAAAGTGTCCTTAAGCAACTTTAATTTATTTTTAACTTTTTACCTTACTTTGCTTTACAAATTTTCATTTATTTTTGCTTTTATGCTTTTTACTTTGCTTAGCTTCTTGTTTCTTTGCTTTGAAGTTCATTTGGTTCATTTCCCTTGGCTCAATGTACCTAGCCAATCAAGAACAAACACAATAAGTAACCAAAGTAAAATAAAATAAAGAAAAGATCAAAAGAGTACTAATTCTTAATTAATTCCAAAATATGGCGTTGCCAATCCCCGGCAACGGCGCCAAAACTTGGTGTGTCGTCAGACTAAAGCACAAAAGTGGTGTGTGAAATGTGGCCAAGTTTGAATTTATAGAATGCCACTACTACCACTAACTATTAATGTAGCTAGAGTAAGTAGGGATCGTCCCAAGAGAAATGGACAGTATTCTTGGAATCAATGTTGGATTAGTAGGTCGAATGATCAAAAGATGATTTGATTGATTAATTAAACTAATGATTCAATTAAAATAATGCAATGGAGTGACAATCTAGAATTAGAGAAAGATATATGAGAGAAAGGTCTTGGGGCTTAGAGTTCACCACTAAGCTTTACTTCACCAAACACTAGCAATTGTAAATTAATGGGAAAATTTAAGTTGTAACTTGTGAGTTTATGTGTCACCAATTTAAAACTAAGCATGGATGACAAATAAACATAGTTTGTCTAATCAATCTAATGAGTAGCATAAATTATCAAATGAGACCATTAACCATTCAATTAAACCAGCATTAGTGCATACATAAAAATATAGAGAAATGTACTTCTTGCATTCATAAGTGTGGAACATCAAACAACGATAATGGATTGTCCACCTATCTAAGAAATTAAAGCAATTACACTACAACTAAGCTAATGACATGAAAATTACGCTAATTAAACTAAGGATATGGCATAATCTATCAAGAAATAAGTATGAACCATCAAATAAATCATAAGAGTAATCAATTAAGCACCATGCATTGACTATCACTAGATTAACAACATCAACACACATAGACATGCATTAATTTCATTAAATCTAGAGAAAAACACATAAACATTCATTCTAGCATACATAGACATATGGATAGAATTAAATGATCAATTGAAAGCATTAATCCATTTAAATCATGTAAGGGTCACAAGATCTATATTTATTCATGGTCAAAACATCAATTACAACTAAAATCCCAAAAAATACACAAAAGCTAGGTTTAGGAAGCAAGCCTAGGGGATATCTCTAGCCCCAAGAGAAGGAAGTAGCCACTCATTGTAGTAGTCATGGAACCCTCAAGGGCTAGCTTGGAGGTTATTATCATCATCTTCATCCTTACTTTCTTCCCAAAACCTTAGTTCTAGAGAGAAAACTATTTTTATGTTTTGTAAGAAAAACTAGATGATATCTTTTACAATATGGTTCAATTAGCCTATTATAAGCCTCTTTGAGTAGGCACCAAGTGAGAATTACAGCCTATGATTAGAGGAAATTCGCAACTACACAAGTTAGGTAGAGTTCGACGCGCTCAAGAATAAATAGCTCACTGCCAGTAGTTAGTTCGATCGAGAATAAATAGCTCACTGCCAGCAGTTAGTTCGATCAATCGATCGAACACTTAGCCTCAATCAATCAAAGCTGACATGCCATCAAAAATATCTTCTGGGCCTTATCCACTTTGCTAAGCTGGCACTGCCTCATTTTGATCGATTGTAGCCATTTTCGATTGATCGGGATTTCCTTCGATCGATCGAAGTTCCTCTGGTGCAATTTTCTTGACTTCTTTCCAACTTTGCTCCTTAGCTCCAAAATTGAGCTAAATGGCTTTTATTAGCCTATTTGAACTTTATTGACTTGAAATAGGCAAAAACATAAATAAGTACTATGACATGAAAGTAAGATAGATGAATGGACTGAAATACCCTAACTTAGGTGTTAAAATGCGTCACATTTGAGCACTTATCAAAGATATTTTGATAAAGATTGATAAATTCTTCTTCCTGGTTGATTTCATGGTAATTGACACTGAGCCGGTTGCCAATCCGAAAAGCCAAATCCCCGTTATCCTTGGCCGTTCTTTCTTGGCTACCGCCAATGCCAACATAAATTGTAGGATGGGGGTAATAAAGATTTCCTTTGGCCATATGAAAGTTAAGTTGAATATATTTAATCCGACCCCTAATTCAATTGACAAGCATGAAGATGTTCTTGTTCTGGAAAAAAATTGTTGAAAAGGATGAAATGCCATCTCTTGTTAATGTGTCTAAATCAATTGGATTGCCTACCAAGGAGTCTTCCCAAGAAGTTATTTTAAAATCCAATGTTAAAAGGGCATGGAAGCCCAAGAATCCCTTTGACCAAAAGCCATCAAATATACTTGAATCAAATCCAACAATTTCCTTAGGGAATGATTTGTTGGGTAGGGTTCAAAATTCATTTCACCCCATTGAGAAGGGGATGTCTAACAAAATTTTTGATCTGGGCTAAAAGAGCTCAACGTCTTACTAGAGACGTTAAACACTAGTCCTTCGTAGGGCTTTCAAACCCTGTGTCTCCATTTATTCTTTTGTTATCTTTTACATCGTCTAGATATGTTTTGAAATAATCATTCGAATTTCCGAGCAGTTTTGAGCCTTTTTTGCACTTTCAGTGCCATTTTCAATCGATCGAAGTTTGCAGAGCCCTGTTTTACCTAGAAATCAGCTCTCAATATTCATCCTTTGAACATTATCCCAATTGATCAAAACACCTTTTCGTTTGATCAAACCTATGAATTAAAACTTTTCATCTCCCAAGCTATCGTTCGAAATCTTTTCGATCTATCGCCACATTTTTCAATCAATCGAATTGGAGAAAAAATTTCTTCTTTGAATTCAATTTTAAATGATCAAGGTAAGTTTTCGATGGATCAAAGACTTTCGATCGATCGAAAATGGCGTCTTTTCAAATCCCAAGAAAGCTGTTTTGGCCATTTAGCTTCTGATATATTTATTTATTTATTTATTTTATTCTTTTACTCTCTCTTTTCTTTTTCTTTTCTTTTTCTTTTTTTCTCCCTTTCTCTCTCTTCCTCCCATAGGGTGTGTTTGGATAGACAGGGGAAAAAAGAAAAGAAATAATAGTATTAGTTATGAGAGAAAAGAAAAGAAATGATAGGATAGTAATAATTTCTATTTGTGTTTAGATAGATAGGGAAGAAAAGAAAAGAAATGATACTTATTCTTATTTTGATAAGATAGAGGAGAGAAAAGAAAAGAAAGGATTGTAGACAAATTATTTTTTTACCCTTTCATAACCACGGGACTTGAATGCAATAATAAATCTGTATACTGATTTGTGGAGGCTAATTTTGGTATTATCAAAATACCACTTAAAATTACTATGCTTTCTCTCCCTGTCTCTCCCTATCTTCTCAAAATTGAATAGAAAGCAAATAAGAAATAAGGAGGGATAGATATCCCTCCCTATTTCTCCCTATTCCTCCACTTAACTTACCCAAACACAAACTTACACTATCCTCTCTTTTCTTTTCTCTCCCTGTCCCTCCAAATCAACCTTACCCAACACACCCATACTCTTTCTTTCTTTCTCCCTGACTCCATCTCTTCCCCTCTTAACCTCGTCACAACCACCTTCACCCTGCCCACCACCACTCACCATCACCGAAGGCACCACAACCCCATCGCGAGCCACCCCTCCTCTTGTTGCCTCTCTGTTTCGACAAAACCCGAAGCTCTCTTCGCCACTGCCGAAGCTTCTATCCATTTCCAATAAGCTCTTGGCCAAATGGCCGAGCTCCTTTTTCCGTCTTGGAGTTCTCTCTCTCAATCTCGAGTTCTTTCTCTATCTCTATCTCTAGCTAAGGAGGCCAAGGAGAGTCGATCTCATCGCCGGCGACATTCCAGAGTGTTTCTGCATTTTCTGGTGACCTCCACCATTTTCTCCGGCCACGGATTGGCCAAAAATTCTTCGAGTCCATCCCAAACTCTCTCTCTTTGTTCCTCTCTTGTCCTTTGATTTGGGTATGTACCCAATTAAAATTTTGATTTCCATTTTTCATTTTCATCTTATTTTCTTGTTTCTTTATTTTTAATGTGTATATATTTTATTGTGGATGAAAAATTGAAACTGAAAAACTAAAAAAATATTTTAGATAATTGAAAATTTTCAAATTTTTTGTTTTTTATTATTTTTTTTATTATTATTTTTATAGAAAATTGGGACTTAATTGGACTTATCCACTGTAATGATTGAATTGGTTATTATTTGGGATTGTTATTTGACTTGAGGATGGGAGAATCTTGAATTGGTTTGTGAATTGGGTAGTGCACTGTTATTATAGAGAATAGGCTGACAATATGGATTGTTTATTGTTTGTTATTGTGTTGAATGGAGGATGGGCATTTTAAATGGATGGTTTTGTTGATGTACTTTGTTGATTGGGCCGTGGAATTGAATTGATATATATATGTACTTTGTGTTTTATATTCTGGAATTTCAATGCTGAAAAATGGATATTTAAACTGTTGACATTTTTGGGGAAGTTATGCCATGTTGAAAGATTGAATGTGAGTTGAGATGTTTTGAGTTTTTGAAATTGAAAAAAATGTGACACTTGTGTATTATCTTTGAATTTGAATTGTAAAATGGAAAGTAAAATTGTGAGATGTTGTTGAAGTTTAATTGTGAGGCATGAATTGAAAATTTTGAATTGAATTTTGAAATGTAAATTGTAGTTGAAAATTTGAAATTGTGTATGGAGAGACTTTGTGAAGCATGATTTGTTAAAAATGAAAATTGGAAATGAAATTGCTTTGAACTTGGAAAGATTCTTGAAATTTTGGAGTTACAAATTGGCATTGAAGTTAAAAAAAAAGTTGTGAGCATGCTCCCATTTTATTTCATTTGCTATTCAAAGTAAGAAATGGATGTTAATTCATAGTGTATAAATGCATGAGTTTTGTGCTTTGAAAACTGAAACTTGAATTGTTGAAGTCTTGAAATGCAAAGTCAAGTCTAAATGCATGATATTGATTTGCAATGAAATTTTTTAAATAGTTTTGAACTTAATTTGATACATGCTCATGGTTAAGGTGCATATGTTGAGAAATAATTCTTGAAATGTTGGAAATGGCTTTTGTGCATAGCTTGTTGGTTTCCAAAACTTGAAAATGGGTTTTTGAACTTTATTATTGAAAAGTGAAGTCGAGTTTCAATTCTTTCAATTATTCAATGTTCAATGCATGATTCTTGTTATGATACCTGTCTATAATGCATATGAATGTTTTAGACCCCAAAGTTTTCAAAAATGCTAATTTTGAACTAAAAGTGTTGAAAATTCCCAAAGTTGTCCAAAATGCCCTTAAATGAGTTGAATTTGGTTCTATTTGCTCTCTTTTCCATCCAAATTCATGTTCTAAGTGCCATTAAGATAGTTTGTGTTCAATTCTTGATTCTTGTCATGTGAGGGTGTCTAGTTGATATCTTTTGAGCTAATTTGTTATGAAATTGAACTTTTCTTGCAAAATGTGTTGCATTGTCCTTTTGAACCAAACTTTTTGAAGTCAAATGTTCCGAGGTTGTATAATAAGCATGAATTTGCCTAAATGTGATTTTACTTGAAATAAATGTGTGTTTTGTGCAATAAAATGCAAGATGCCTTGTTTGTACATACTTGGTCAGAAATTGCACACACCTTTGTCACATTATTGGTTTTTCAAGCATGATTTAATAAATCTTTGTTGCAATGTCTAGATTTCTTGATCTTTAACTAAGTTAAATTGAACTTTGAAATGCAAATTGAATAAGTTTTGGGAGAATGTTTCTTTGGAAAGTGTTGTGATCTTAAATGTATTTACACTTAATCCAAAAATTGTTGTTTTTTTTTTATTTTTATTTTTATTTTTATTTTTTTGTGGTTAAGTTTAGGAAAGTTGATGTTAAATTGCCATTTTGTTTGATTGTATATAATTGTGATCCGTTCTTGAAAAGCTAGTAATGGCTTAAGACCGAGGTTCTAAACTGGTCATTGTTTTGATCCAAAAAGGGGTAAGTTTCTTATTCTTCTCATTCTTTATCATTCTTTGCTTTATTTAAGCTTAAAGGGGGTCACGAGCCATAAATGATCATTTCTCTGCTTCTATATTGCTTAGAGGGGGTTACGATCTATGAGTGATCGTAGATTGTTGATTTTGTTGAAATTAGAGTATGGGATATTTCTGTGATTGGAGTTTGGCATTGCTATTTGTGCATCATTCATAAACATACTACATAGTTACATACCATGTCTAGAATTCATCTTTGAACTTGTGTATCATAACATTCCTAGGTTTGAAGTGTTTTGTAACCGTGCATTTACTTAGTCTTTATTTTATGATATACATGCTTCTTTAGTTATAGGTAGACATTTGCCATGATTGTTTTCTACATGTCACCCTGCTTGCTCCATTGGTCTTAAATGTTGAATTTGTAGACATTCTACTTAGGAATTGATACGATGTCATCCTAGAGTCTACTTGCTTAAAAATTGTAAAATCCTTGTGAGTTTTAGGTTTGTGAACGAACGTTGCATGTTTTATGCACATCACATCCTATACTTGTCATATTGGTCACATGCTTGCATAAATGTTATCAAAAGTGACTTTTTTGCCTTCTTTGCTATCATTGCACCATGTTGCATGCTTGAGATTGTCTATTGTGCCATGATATATCATTTGACTATTGAAGCATGTTGAGTTTTTAAATATTAAAGAATGATGTGAATGTTATTTCTGCAGCTTTCTTAATCATTTTTTGCACAAGCATGTCCTTATCTGAAGAGTCGGGCAAACAAAGAGCAGAAAAGGCTCTAAGCACAGTAGAGAGTACAGGAGCAGGCAGATAAAGGATCTCAAGGATCACCTTCCTCTTTCAGACCCAGGCAGAGAACGCGCACTTTAGCTTCCACTTCCACTACTCAGTCGGATCCATCTCTTCTTCCCCATCCATCTCAACAGCCAGGTTCGTCATCTATTCCTTCTTCAGAGCCAATGCCCCAAGCTGACACTCGTTCCTAGCATGCCAGTTCAGATTCCAGCTATAGAGCTGAGCTGACTCAACTGCAGTCAGATTTTACTTCTTTCAGAGTTGACATGACGAGACAATCTGATGACTTAGCGAGGCAATTGACAACCTAGCGAGAGCTGTAGCAGACACGAGGAAAGACAACACAGATTTTTGGACAAACGTTCAGCATATTACTCGATATAGCCAGGAGATGTCAGAGATTATCCAGATCATTACAGATATGCTTAGGCCAGATGTTGTCCCGTGATTCCACCATTCTCTCTCTATTACTCATCATTACATTACCTGATCCTGACATTGCTTTGATATTCTGATACATTGATTATCTTTGGGGATATTTTTACCGTTTTGATATCTTTACATTGGTTTTGGATATTACTTTTGGGTATTCAAGATTTTATTGCTATATGCCATGGATTTAAGCCCATTCATTCCAAATTCTTCATTTTATCTCTCATTTCTATCATTGATGCATATGCTTTGAAAGTTGCTAGTGTGACCATTTTCAGACAGGTTTTTGGAATCTAAGTTTGGGGGTGTGCGTCTTCTAATGCCAAGCTTCCATTGCCGGGTTCTATATGCTACGACCATTTGGTATACTCTTTCCACTATCTATGGATATCTTTATACATTGAGAATAATGCACAGATTAAGTTTGGGGGAGTGTAAGCATATTTTGGCATATCACACTTATTTTCTATGCATGTGATATGATTTGAGAGCTTAGCAATGATTTTGATCTTTTGAGGACTATGGTACTTAGAATTTAAAAA
Source organism: Cornus florida (assembly GCF_030987335.1). Taxonomy (NCBI): domain Eukaryota; kingdom Viridiplantae; phylum Streptophyta; class Magnoliopsida; order Cornales; family Cornaceae; genus Cornus; species Cornus florida. The sequence goes on along the minus strand of NW_026775573.1, from coordinate 77,693,005 downwards.
TTGCTTGACTTGTGAGTTCAATACTCCTTAAATGCCTTTTGGAAGTCATTTTTTAGCACAAATTTTCAAAAGATTGACATTTTGTTTGCTTTTGTGGTCCACATATCATGTTTGTGAGATTGCTTTGAGATTCACTCTAGAGTTCTACACTTGCACATGTGTACACTAGTATTCATTTATGGGGTACATACTTAGTTGATCATTGATTTGGTTATATTCCAATTGAGCTAGTATTGTTTTGAAAGCTTCCATTCTTGACAAGATGATCTTGCATGCTAAATAACAAACCTTTATCCGAGTAACTGGGATTCGTGCCTCATTAAGCATCGAACTCTCGCATGAAAGATGGAAGGCCTACACAATAGTTCTAAAAAAAAAAAAAAAAAAAGGTTTGCAAAAGCAAATAAAGTGAGCATTTCTCACCAAAGTGGGGAGTGGAAAATGATTAGATGAGAGTTGTTTCGATTTGTAGCCTAGTTGATTTGAGCTTGTAAGTCCTTAGGGGTGTCTTTCCACCTAATACCCTAAAGCAATCCAGTTTGGGAGTCATTGACCTAACGTTCGCTACATGAATCTTCTAGAAAGCTTAAGAGATCACTACATTGCACCATACTCTTGTCTTCTGATCCTATTAAAAAAAAAGAGTGAAAAAAAAAAGAAAAACAAAGAGAGCATGTAGGAAATAAATTGAATAAAAAGGTTTATTCTTTGTCTTGATGATCGGTACTAGATTTGTGTACTAGCTTGAGACCAGTTGTGCCTATTTCATTGATTTGCTAAGATAAGAACATATTTGATGCCGGTTCACTCAAAAAGAATGCTAGAGTTGTTTTGATTTGCATGACCATCTTACTTGACGTGTGGAGGACCATACTTGCTTGCTTGTTGTTAAAATTTTGGAAGATTGCTTAGAGGTGATTGAAAAATTGCATACTTAAGGTAGTTTTCTTTCAATGCTTGTCTGGATCATTGGTGCCTCTTTAGTGAGAAAGAGCTTTATGTTTGTGGGTATCATTTCTGGAAACCTTCACGAGACTTCGCTGGTCTATTAGGGGTAACCTAGGGGTTCAAAAGGCTTATTGCGTATGCTAAATGCAATCGTGTTCCCTACGAAAATAGTGCTATCTTTTTATTTCTTTCTAGTTCATAGTTGTGTAGTTATCTATTTCTTTCTTTGCTTTGTAGTTCATTGCTTGAGACTAGCAATATCTAAGTTTGGGGGTGTGATAAGTGCTCAAATATTGTATATATTAGCACCTAAGTTAGGGTATTTTAGTCCATTCATCTACTTTACCTTCTCATTTTAGTTATAATCCTTGTTTTTGTCTATTTCAGGTCAATAAGGTTTAAATAGGCTAAAAAGAGCCTATTATCTCCTTTTTGGAGTTAAGAAGAAAATCCAGAATAAGTTAGAAAAAGTCCACTGGAGTACTTTCAATCGATCGAAGACTCAACCATGATCGATCGAAAGTTCTCAATCCATCGAAGTGCCATGTCAGCGGTAGCTCAGCAAAGGATAAAGCCAAATGAAGATATTTTCTTGCCACGTCATCTTCGATTGATCAAATTTATCTTTGATCCATCGAAGTATCCTTCGATCGATCAAGCCCCTGCTGGCAGTGAGCTGTTTAATTCCCAAGCGTGCTCGAACTCCACCAAACTTTTGGCTGCGGGATTAAACCAATGAAATGCCTATTTTCTGACTTGTTGCCTACTTAAAGAGGCTTGTATTTGAATGAAATTGGACCATTTTTTGTAAGGTTCCCAACTTTTAGCGAAATTTTTTCATAGTTTAGACATAATTTTCTCTCTCTAGATTAGGGTTTTTGGAGCAAAAGAAAAGGCAAGAAAGGGGAAGAAGATGAACTCAACCATGGAGATAGCCCTTAAGGGTAAGATAACAACAACCATAAGTGGCTAGATCACCCTCTTAAGGTTAGAGATAGCCCTAGGCTTGCTTTCTAAAATCTAGTTTTTTGTTATTTTTAGGGGATTCTTGTTGTAAATGATGTTTTGACCTATGATTATATATAGATTTTGAGTTTCTACATGATTTGTATGGATCAATTCTTCCAATTAATCTTTCATTTTATTCATATGTATATGTATGATGGAATGGATGATTATGTCTTTACATTAGATTTTACAAATTTAATGCATGTCTATGTGTGTTGGAATTGTGAATTTAATAATGGTCAAGGCATGGGGCTTATTGGTTACTCTTGTGATTTGTTTGATGGATTATACTTGTGCTTGATGGGTTGTTCTACTTTATTAGCTTAATTGGTTTAATTTCCTTGCCATTAGTATAATTGCAGTGTAGTTGTCTTTAAATTCCTAGATAGGTAGACAATCCATACTTGTGTTTGATGATTCATTCTTATAATTGCAAGTAGCACATTTCTCTAGATTTTTGTGTGCATCAATTGGGTTTTTTGAATGGTTAATGGCTTAAATTGATGATTCGTGCTACACACTAGCTTAGGTAGACAATTTATGCTTGTTTTGTCATCCATGCTTATTGTTTTAATTGTTGGCGCGCGCGCGCGCGCACACACACACACACAAACACACACTTATTTTACAACATTGAATCCCCCTAAATTGATAAATGCTAGATGTTTAGAAAGATGAAGCTTAGTGGTGAACTCTATGCCCTAAGACCTCTCTCTCATTCCTTACACCCTAATATTTTTAGCTTGTTTACTTTGTATGTTTTGAATTAAATTGTAGCTTAATTCAACCAACCAAACCTCTTTTGGATCATTCGACCTACTAAACCGAATTTGATTCCAAATACCTTGCAAATCCCTTAGGACGATTGATGAATGCTTAAATGTTGCATATTTTAACACCTAAGTTAGGGTATTTTAGTCCATTCATTTATTTTTATTTTCCCATTTTATTACTAATTTATATTTATATATATTTCTATTTTTAGGTTAATAAGGTTCAAACAGGTTAAAAATGGTCTATTACAGCCTTTTTGGAGTCAAGCAAAAGTTCTGAGATGATTTCAGAAAAATCCGAAAAAAGGTCAAAAATGCATAATTTCGCCTCTAGTGGGTTTGGATCGGTCGAAGATTTCTTCGATCGATTAAGAATACGCTGGCAGCGAGCTGTTTCATTCTCGCGTGCCTGAAGTCCACTTACCATATAGTTGCTGGATTAGATATTTTAAAGGCTTATTTTTTGACTTATTCACTACTCCAAGGACTTTGTATTTAAAGGGAATTGAACCATTTTGTAAAATATCTTTTGTCTTGAATTTTATTTTTATTTTTACATTGTAATAGTTAGTTTTTCTCTCTAGAAAAATTAGAGAATAGGGTTATAAGAAAATAGAAGAGTGGAGGCACCAAGAATATCTCAAGATCTATATACACTTTCTCTCTAGAATTCAACAAAGAAGAAGAGGAAGAAGATGGTGCCATATTTGGGGATTGCTCTTGAGGGTTCCAAGATCACACCTACCTCCTCCATGATTGGCTAGACTTCTCCTTGGAGCTTGGTTGAGCCCCAAGTTTGTAAACCTAAACCTAAATCTTATTCATACTTTTTAGGGAATAATATCTTGTGATTAGAGTTTTAGCCTTGTGAATTTAGTGAATCTTGGGTTCTCTTTTGATTTTTATGGATTAATTTTTTCTATTAATTCTCTATGTGATTACATGTTATCTTATGTGTGATTATTTGAGAATTGATCTCTACACTAGTATTTCTATATTAATTGCATGTCTATGTGTAGTTGATTTAGAATCTAGTGATGGCTATGAATGGTTTTCATTAGATAGATTTGTCAATTAATTTGATGGGTTATGTTTTTGCTTGATGGGTTGTTCTACAATTTAATTCATGCTTGTAGGTAGGTAGACAATCTATACTTGATTTGATATTTCATAGCTTATTATTGCAAATTCTATGATTCTCTAGATTGATGTGTGCTATAATTGCTACTAGTTTGATGGGTTATGCTTAGGATTGATGGGTTATTCTACACGTAGTTTAATTGTTAGTTAGGTAGACAATTCGTACTTGAATTTGATGGTCCATGCTTAATATTGCAATTGGTAGTCGCATTTTGTTCACAAGAAGGTTTTCCCCAAATTAGTTGAAAGTGTGTGGTTTGGTGAACGGGCTTGGTGGCGATTCCTGATAAATGCTTAGATGTTGCACATTTCAGCACCTAAGCTAGGGTATTTCAGTCCATGCATCTATCTTACTTTCATGTTTTATGGTGTCTGTCGTCGTGAACCAACAAGTTAAAATGTGTTAAAGAGTGGCCAAGTTTGAATTTGTAAAGTGCCACTACTACCTCTAACTACTAATATAACTAGGGTGAGTAGGGATCGTCCTAAGGGATAAGGAGCAAGATTGATATGGAAACACTGTTGGATTAGTAGGTTGAGTGATCAAAAATGTTTTGAGTGCTTAATTAAACTACAATGTCAAATAAATGGATGCAAGGTATATAACAACCCAGGTTTTGATTCAACCCAAAACTACAGTGATGAACCAAAGATTGACCCATTAACGGATCCAAATGCAGAAGCATGAAACAATACAATGGTCTCCCAAGGCATAACACACCTCTAAAACCCTTTGATGACCTTCCATGAGGTCACGGAACCCAAATGAATAACGTGCGGAAGCAACTTGAAAATAAGTTTATAGAGATGTACATTATCCCTAGAACACAATAATGGACTTTGAAAGAGTTTCGAGGCTTAATGGAAACAAAACGAAGACAAGGGCATCAAAACCCACCGAAAGAATGACCAAGGGTAAAATGGTCATTTTACCCAAGAAGGAAGGGATTTAACTTTCAACAAGTCAAATTAGATTAAAAACATCCAAAACCATCCTTTGGTAACTTCACATAAAGTCCCAAGGCCAAAGGAAGAGAAATCCCCGATGAACCCTATCCCGGTTCGAACCAAATCCGACACCCTCTCACTAAAACAATGATAACTTGAGCTAGAAAAATAATCTAAAGCTAAAATTGGTACCATTAGAAATCTTACTTCGATGCGGTCAGTTTAGACTCAAGAATGGACCAATTCGGAGTTAAAACGAAGAAGTTACAACTATTTGAAGTTCGAAGTCCAAAACTGAAAACTCTGGAAGACTTGAACCGGTTCAACATTTCTTGAACCAGTTTAACATGGATATAATGCCCATGCTGGACCAAAAATGAACCTTGAACCGGTTCAACTATTCTTGAACCGGTTCAACTTGACCAGGGTTGAACTTAAACAGCAGCAACAGTGTTTTAGTAGAAAAATGAGTTTGCGACACAGTTTTTGAGGTCAAGATGACATTTTTCGGAAAAATGTCATGAAGAAACTCCCCCTAAAATCATGTTTTCTATGTGATAGAGTCAAGAATGGAATTTATATCCTAAAGGAAATCCCCAAAATGCCCTTGGGCCGAGTTTTTCAACAAAAGGGTGAAATGAGTCCATAGGAGGCCCAAAACACAAACGAAAGGGTTTTTCATGGAAACAATCATTCACGCAAACGTAAATGATGCTTTTGAGTACACGGGAATGGTCTACGGCTCCCAAAAATGGCCGAGTCAAAATCCAACCCCCCAAAATCAAAATTAGGAAATGGTTTCAAATGACCGTTTGGCCCTTGGCCACACTTCATACATGACTAATGAGACCCTATGAAAGAATGAAAATGGAATTCCCACACCCGATGCAACCATGGCAAGACAATAACTTGGCATTTTTCATTATTTTCATAAAATTTCATGAAGTCGAAAAATACATGAGATACAAATTACATGTCATTGGCCTCTGGCCTCATCTCATACATGTCAAATACAATACAAAGGGTGTACTTATGTACACATTACATATATGGAGTCAAAGAATCCAAGTTTTGTCAAAATAAACAAAAATAAACATGATATGTTAACATGTGCATATTCAATATCATCAAAAATACTTCAAGACTCCTAGTCTGTCTGAGAGTGTTGTGTATCCCATAACAAAGCTTCTTTACCTGCAACACCCAGTAACTTCGGGGTGAATAAATAAGACTAACAAGTTTATTCGTAGGGGATGAGCATACATCGACTCAATTTCTTTAAGATTTTTAGACAACATGAATCATTTCAAAAGGGATCATGTCACCTAACGTCTGTGTCAAGGGTTAGACTCAGGGAGCATCCTAAGCTACCATGGAGCAATATCAACAAGAATCATGATATATGTATATATATGAAACAAGTCAAGAATGGAACAATCCAAAGAACACGACAAGAATAACGCATGGAATCAAGAACAAGGTATAATGTCTATGCAAGTAAACAAGATTGGGGTATTCCAATTAACGCGACATGAAGTATACTTGAAATCGAGGACGAGGCATATTATCTATGCGATTAAACAAGGATGGGACATTCTATGAAACACGAAAAGAGATTATACATGAAGTCAAGGACAAGGCATAATATCTATGCAAGTAACAAGATTGGAACAATCCATACAACACGATAAGAAAACAAGGGAATATAAGGATCACATTATCAATGCAATTTATATGATTGGAACATACCAATTAGCACGACATGAAGTAATACACGAAATCAAAGACGAGGCATAATATCTATGCAAGTAACAAGATTGGAATATTCCAAGTAACACGATAAAGAAAACACATGAATTCAAGAACAAGGCATAATATCTATGCAGTCTAGCAAGTTTGGAGCATTTCACATACACGACAAGTTTAAATCTTCAAGGAATAGCAACTTGAAATTTAAAGAGTGAAATCAAACAATGCGGAAACTTGGATATCGCCCGGATTAAAACCGTACTCTTGGGATAACTTTAGGGCTACCAACCCAAGGGTACCTTCCACTAGTCTTGGGATCACTTTAGGGCTATCAACCCAAGGGTACCTTCCCCTATTCTTGGGATCACTTTAGGGCTATTACCTAAGGGTACCTTCCCCTATACTAGAACCAAGTTCTAGCCATGATAATTCTTGATTGATATCCCAAGTCCCAAAATCAACAAGTTGTGTAAGTCAAGATTGTATCAAATACAAGAAATGCATTAACCACGTTTCATGCACAACCAAGATTTTGAAACACACAAGTCATGCCCTAAGTTCACAACTACAATAGCATGTGAAATGTCAAGAAAACACAGTATTCATCTATATAGATTAAATCCAAGATATATAGCACATAGAATCCATAAAGTAAATATACCACAAGTATAAGATACATGATTTAATTACTTACAAAATAACACATGTCAAATCAAACCATTCCAAGACAAATGTACAAGTGTATGAAGTACACTAATGAAACCAAGATACAAAGGGTCTAGATACTGATCGGTTGATCAACTATACATCAACCTTCGCAATAGCACGAATCATTGTAAAATAGGGCTATTGGTCGGGTAAGTCGAACTACTGGGACTGCGCTAGTCTAAGGCAACCTAAGTGTTTAGAGTCATTCTTAGGATGATGAAGGGGTGTTCATAGAGGTTATGTTTGTCGTCACTTAATTACAAATTCAGAATGCATATAATAATAAATTGAAGGAGATTAAAAGAGAAGATTTAGAGAAGGAAGTCTAGAGAAGTGAATCCACTCCAAACCTCTACACAAGCTAATTATATGATTGATTTGGGGAATTAATGTAGAAATGACCTTGATGAATAGCAATTCATGACTATTATATCATCTTCAAGAAATTCAATTAATTAAAATGTAAGAACAACCTATCAAAGCTCCACACGCTTAAATTACCTAAACTATGGTGCAATCCTCAACATGCTCACTAAGCTAGAGATTGTCAAACAAGTAACCAATTGATGAGAGCACATGATAACAAGTCACAAGGTTAATCCATCAAAAGAAATTCTTAAGCAATGAATTAACAAGCTACTCAAAATCATGCCATTAAAACCATTCCATAGTCTTAGCTCCATTGTCACTATGAAACTACAAGCCATACAACCATGAGATTAAATCATCTAAGACAAGAGTATTTAATGCAACATGATCTTTAGAACATTAAAACATCCATTACATTATGTAACATGCTCTAGATTATGGAACTAGTCAAATACACATTTCATTCCCCAAAATAAATCAAAAACTAGACATGCTTACAAAGAGGAGTTTCATCACCTCCCTAGATGGAGGTTTAGTTATCCATGGATACAAAAATGGAAGAGGAAGAAGAAGACTCCATCTCCATTTTTGAGCTCCTACTGTAGCACTCAAGAACACCCTCCTCCTTGCTCTCTTCTCTCTCCTCTATCTTGCTAAAGATCAAAGATAGCAAATGTGTGGCCTTTGCTAGCTTTTTATTCTCCAACAACACCCTCTCTCTCTCCTCCAAGGAACACCTCCAACCACTTCATAAAGAAGGAAGATGGCATTGAGGAAACCAATGTGCAAGTGGCTGAAATTGAGCCATTTTCGAGTGCAATCTGCCTGATTTTCGAGCACTCAAAAAGTGATCTCGAGCACTCTAACTTAGTGTAATGTGCAACATGCTCCTCTTGCTCAGCGCTGACCTATTTTGGGAAAACTACTATAACTTTGTGCCCTGAACTCCGAATGATGATCTGTTTGAAGATTTTCAGAGCTGATTCAGTGCTTTAAAAACTTCATGTTTTGATGAAGACCCAATTCTCAAGTCTGGTTGGTCGAAAATGAAGATCAAGGCAGAATTGCATTGCTGCCAGACAGTTCTGCGCACCTCTGGTAACAAGGCCATAACTCTCTGCTCCAAGCTCCGAATGACAAACTGTTTGAAGATTTGGAAATCTGATTCAGAGCTCTAAATCTTTCATGTTATGAGGGAAGTCCAGTTCTTGAGTTTGCTAGGTCAAAAATGGCGACAAAAGTCAGGATCACTGCTGCCAGAAATTCAGAAATGGCATCCTTTTTGTTCAAAATTCCACAAGGCATAATTTTTGCTTCCTTTTTACACTTTAACTTGAAAATGCATAAAAACATGCGAATGGAGTTAATCTACATAAAATAATCAGTTAATGGACTTTGTTAATGTACTTTAGGGCGCTTGAATATACAATATTCGGCGCTTATCACACCCCCAAACTTACATTTTGCTAGTCCCTTAGCAAAACTACAATGAAAAACATAATGAAAAGACAACCATGGGCATGCTACTACAAAAATATCATCCATGGTAAAATGAGAAAGATACATAGCTCAAATACAACTTGAAACAGACAAAAACTGGAGATGGGGTCGTTGGGAAAACTACCTTGCATATATGAAGCATTGATACAAAAAATGGGAAAAACCATTTCAACACGCATGCATCAACATCATAGTCCATATAAATAATTCAATTGTCATCTCTTAAATGGAAATAACTCAAACTCCAGTGAAAGTGAATTGGATTCTCAACATGCGGCTTTTACTTTCTTTTCCAATTCCAAAGCACAAGTGTTCAAATCATTGAATTCCCCTTTAAATGAGGTCCCTAAGGCATGATTTTATTTACAAGACAACCTTTGTTGCTTGTTAACAATTTATTTCAACTCATAAGCGAAATATAGAATGGTTGTGCAATGCTAAAGTCCCTTAAGCTTTCTAACCAACCTATGTAGCAAGCGTTAGGCCAACAACTCCCAAACCAGATGGCTTTAGGGTGTTGAGTGTAGAGACACTCCAAAGGGCTTATAGCTCAAGTTGGAAAGGCTACGAACTCTAGCGAACCATGTTTATTACAATTTTTTTTTTTGACTGACCGTGCAATGTTAAAGTCCTTTAAGCTTTCTAACCAACCCTTGTAGCAAGCGTTAGGCCAACAACTCCCAAACCAGATGGCTTCAGGGTGTTAAGTGAAGAGACACTCCAAATGGCTTAATAGCTCAAGTTGGAAAGGCTACGAACGTCAACTGGTCATTTTTTCTTTCTTTCTCTGTTTTTTTTTTTTTTTTTAGACAACTTAAATCATGCCAAAGATATTCATCTATTAGGTTCATCAACTCAGATTAACTAGGCCAAGGTCAAGGTTGATCAAGTTGCATGCCTCACAGTTAAGTTTCCAATGTGCATCTGTGCATTGTGAAGCTTATAAGAGTGTAAATCCAGCAAGAATCTAATTGAAATATTTATACAGACTAATTTGAATCTACATGATTGTTTCAACTCAAATTTTTCTTTATTTTCAAAAATTTCAATTGCTTCTATACACAAGGTATTAAACATATGTTTCATCTCCGACAAGTGTCAAGTTATACTATCATCGCTTAGCAAAAATTATAAAACCAAAAATATGCCAAGAATGCTTTGATGCACCCCCAAACTTAAACTACACAGTGTCCTCAATGTGGGACATGGATGTAAGTTAGAGACAAAAATGACAAAGAGTATAAAAAGGAACAACAATACCCAGGGGGAGAAAACGGCATTTTGATACAAAAACCCCCAAACTTGAATTGGACTGCGCAACCTGGAGAGCATCACGAAGAACAAAAAGAAACAACCACAAACAGTATTAATAGCACAAGCATAAATACAGAAAAAGAATGTAACGAAAGTTTAACAGAACAGAAAGAATTTGCATTGCAAAAAGAGTTTACATGATTACAAAAAGAGCTGTACAGGGATCATATCGACTAGAGCAACCTATACATAGCAAATTCTTACAATTCAAAAGGAAAACAAAAGATACAAGAGAAATAGTTACATATGAAACAAAAAGATAAGGTCCACACTCGCAACAAGCTATGGTCCAGAGGGTAAACGGGCGAGGATGGAATGAAGGAGAGATTGAGTCTTATGCCGTTCAGCGGAAGCCAAACAACGGTCCTCAGCTGCGACACGACGGTCTTCAGCAGCAAGACGACGATCTTCTTCGGCACGTGAAGAAGTCTCACACAGAGTCTAAGCGCACGCGGACAAAGAATTCTCAAAATGATCCAGTCGCTCATAAATACCGGCAATGCTAGCCCGGATGAAAGCCTGGTCCTGGTGAGAGTCGACCGGAGGCTCTACCCTTACAGCAGCTGCTGCAGTGGAAGCATCCTCAGAAGGAGGAGGAGCGTGGATGAACAGGGGAGCAGGAGGCTGAGGGGTACTAGAATGGCTAAGAACATTTATCCACCGGCGCTGGGTAAAAATTTTAATCTTTTCGCCTTTTGGTTCATGGGGAGGAACAACGAAACCCTTGTGCTGAAGGAGCCGAGTGATGAAAAACGGCAAAGGCAATTTCCGATTTTCAACGCGCGGAACCCATGTATTATGAGCATCATGCCAAAACTTCATAAATGTGGTCCAAATGAGCTCTGGGATGGAGAACCATTGGCCTTGGTCCATGGCATATAAGGCTTGCAGAAGGAGGCCTCGACGCTCGGTGCTATGCACCAAAGGGCAGACATTGTGCTTGAAGACAGTGTCAATGAACCATAGGCATTCCGGAAGATTGGTTTTGCGGATAAAAGATCGGGGCCTAGTAGGATCGTCAATAGTGCAAATGGCAGCGGCAATCTGCTCCACAGTTAATGTATCCGGCTCCTCATATAAAGGGAGATTTTCACGATTGACAATGTCATCGGGGCACTCAATGGGGCAACCAGAAACCTGAATGATGTCAGTCATAGTGAAAGCATAGGTGGTGCCATTAATGGATGTAGTGAGAGAAATGGGTGGCTCTTCAGGGCATTGGAGATTCTGGTAGAAGAGGCGCACTACACGGGGGTAGGCAACCCTGGCAAGGGGTGCGCAGATGTGTTGCAGACGCCGGTTAGTCAATTCGGCTACAGCCCACGAAATTGTAATAACGACTCCCAAACAATCACAAATCTCCATTGCATGCAAGCCCATCCTCCATTGATACCAAAAATGTGAAAGAGAAAGAGAAGGAAGAAACTTACCCCACAATGGAGAACCAAAGGCCCTGTGTGCGTAGGATAAATGGTGGGATGGGTGGGAGGTGGGTGATAGTGCTTGGGTTAGAGGAGAGTGGGGAAAAAGGTGGAGGAGGTGAAGTTGGGTTTGCATGGGGTGGTGAGGTTTGAGGGTGGTTTGGTTGTGGAGTTGGTGGAGGAGAGGGAGTTGGCAGCCGAGGAGGGGAGTTGAGGTTGAGTAAGATTGGTGGGGCGTTGGGGTTTTTAAAAGAGAGGGGGTAAGCTTGGTTCGAGCACTCGAAGTTGGACTTCGAGTGCTCGAAATATGGGCAGAGAGTTGGGAGCCTAGGGGTGAGAGGACTCAAGCAGTTGCGAGCACTCGAAGCTTGGGTTCGAGTGCTCGAAAATTTGGCAGAGAGGGTTTGGTGTGGGTTGGTGTGGTGGGTTAGGGTGGTGAGCTTGATGGGGTGAGGTGGTGTGTTGGTTTTGTAGTTGGTGTGGGTTGGGGTTGAGAGGGGGTTTTAGCAAGGGAGGGTGGAAGTAGGGTGAGTGGTTTGCATGCATGCATGCATGGAGCTTGCATGCATGCAAGGATGCCTTGGGTGGTGAAGTTTGAGGGTGGTTTGGATGGTTGGATGATGGTGTGAGGTGATAGAGCATGCATGGGTTGCATGCTAGGGTGGGGAGGTGTGGTTGGAGGTTGTTTGGTGGGTGTGCATGCATGGGCTTGGATGCATGGTGGTTAAGTTTGGAGGAAGGAAGTTGGTGGTTTTGATGCAGACAAGGCTGCATGGTGTGTGGGTGGGTTTTGTGTGGTGTGTGAGGTTGGGGAGGTGGTGAGTTGGGAGGGCTGCGTGGGTGTGCATGGGAAGGTGGGTTAGTGTGGGGAGTTGTTTGCATGGTTGTGGGGTGGTGGGTTTGTGGTTTGCATGCATGCATGCATGGAGCTTGCATGCATGCAAGGATGAGAGAGATGAGGATGGTGTAGTTGAAGTTGGTGGGGAGAAGGGGGAAACCGAGAGCATGGGAGTGGGAAGGTTGGTGTTGCTGGAGAGTGCATGGTGCACTCGGCAGGTGGTTGCATGGGAAGGGTTGTGGAAGCATGCATGGATGTCTTGGGGTTGGCTATTGAGAGAGAAAGAAGGTGGAGTTCGAGCACTCTAGAGAGGCTTGGCGAGTGCTCGAACTGAGAGTAGTGAGGTGGTTGTTTGGTGCAAGCAATGTCGAGCACTCTAAATGGGAGCTTAGAGTGCTCGAAATGAAGCCAGAGAGGTCGAGGAAAAAGGCAAGGAAGCTCGAGCACTCCAAATTGGAGTTGGAGTGCTCGAAAGTGGGTCAGTAGGCTCAGAATGGTGTGGTTTAAAAGAGGTTGTGAGCTTTAGCAATCGGGGCTTAGGTAGGAGGATGAAGCTGGTTCTTGAAACCATTGAACCATGGAGGGATAATGAGCATGCCAGTGAGCAAATGACTACAGTGGCATGCCATGCAACATTGAGTCCGATGCATGCAAGGGGTTAAGGCATGCAAGAAATTCTACATGGAATTTGCATGCATGCATGAAGGCAATGCATGCATTGAGAGCTGAATGCAGGCAACAGGATGCATGAATACAATGCATGCAAGAAAACTGTGAACTGTAACCTTAAAAATTGGCGTTAGTATTAATATTATTAACAACAATAATAATAATAGTAAGTTGGCGTAAAATAATAAGTAATATTATTATTATTATTATTATTATTATTATTATTATTATTATTTATTTATTTATTTTTTTTTGAAAATTTTCATGTCAATCCTAAATTCAAGCCGTGCATGGAAAATTTGAAACTTGGCACATTGTTCCAATCCAATGCATGGATGGATAATTTGTCAAACTTTGCAACATCTTGCTAATGCATTGATCAAATTGGAAAAAAAATTTCAAACTTCGCACTTCCCACAATGCATGGATGAGTTTAAGAACATTTCAACAATGCATTGAAGATGAGAGGTTATGCATGTGAGGGCCATGTCGGGAGTCCGAGAAAATTGCCTGATAGAGCCGGAAACTTCCGGGAATGAAAACAAGAGTTGAGAAAGTCTAAGAAGCCAGTCTTAAAAATGTGGAACACAACTTAAGATAGTTCCAGAGAAAGTTAAATTTTGGCATTTCTACCCCGTTTCCCAAAAAATTGGCGAGGCACGAGCAATTTCAAGGAGAAGGAAGCTTGGAAATTGAAAGAATTGCTTCCCTTGCTTTGCTAAATTTACTGTCGATAGCTAGACAAAGCTAGAGCAGGCACTAATCCTCATAAATTGGATCCGTCAAGAGGACTTCCTCAACTTTTCGGGTTAGAATTATGCCGTCAATGCAAGGCTTAAGCCTTTGGCCATTTACCTTGAAGAGTGATCCACTTGCCGGATCATGAAGTTCGATTGCTCCATGAGGAAAGACGGTAGTGACAATGTATGGACCATCCCATCTTGACCGGAGTTTACCGGGAAAGAGTTTCAAGCGGGAATTGAAAAGCCAGACCTTTTGTCCCGGGGCAAAAGACTTTTTGACGATATGTTTGTCATGAAAAGCTTTAGTCTTTGCCTTGTAAATTTTTGCGCTTTCATACGCGTCATTACGCAATTCCTCAAGTTCATTTAATTGCAACGCACGATTAGAGCCGGCTTGTTTGAGATCAAAATTGAACCTTTTTATGGCCCAATAAGCACGGTGCTCTAATTCTACCGGGAGATGACATGCTTTGCCAAAGACAAGTCGATATGGTGACATGCCAATGGGTGTCTTATAAGCTGTCCGATAAGCCCAAAGCGCATCGTTTAGCCTTACTGACCAATCTTTGCGGTCCGGTCTAACCGTTTTTTCCAAAATGTGCTTAATCTCCCGGTTAGAAATCTCTACTTGACCACTCGTTTGAGGGTGGTAAGGTGTAGCAACCTTATGAATGACGGAATACCTAGCAAGGACGGATTTTAGATAACGATTTCGGGAATGAGATCCGCCATCACTAATGATTGCTCGGGGCGTACCAAAACGACTAAAGATGTGAGACTGAATGAAATGGATCACGACTTTATGATCATCGGTTTTGGTAGCCGCGGCTTCGACCCATTTAGACACGTAATCCACCGCTACAAGGATGTACTCATAGCCATAAGAAGATGGAAATGGTCCCATGAAGTCAATCCCCCACACATCAAAAATTTCAACAATTAAAATGTTGGTGAGGGGCATCATGTCTCTTCGGGACATGGATCCAAGTTTTTGACATCGTTCACACGATTTGAAAAAATTATATGCATCCCGGAACAAGGTAGGTCAAAAGAATCTGCTTTGAAGGACTTTGTTAGCGGTCTTTTTGGCACTGAAATGGCCTCCACAAGCAAGAGTATGGCAAAAATTTAAAATGCTTGTGGCCTCGGTTTCAGGAATACATCGCCAGATGATTTGGTCCGGGCAATACTTGAATAGTTCCGGATCTTCCCAAAAGAAATGCTTGACTTGGGAGAAAAACCGGTCCCTCTCTTGTTTGGACCAATGAGCTGGAATTTTGCCAACCGCAAGATAATTGACAATATCTGCAAACCATGGAAGAGTAGAATGTGAAACTTGAAGAAGTTGCTCATCCGGAAAGGAATCACGGATAGCTGCGAATTCTGAAGATTTCTCAATAAGTAAGCGAGAGAGATGATCGGCGACAACATTGTAGGTCCCTTTTTTATCCCGGATGTCAATGTCAAACTCTTGAAGTAAGAGGATCCATCGAATTAAACGGGGTTTTGTCTCTTTTTTCGCTAACAAATGCCTAAGAGCGGCATGATCTGAAAAGACGATGACCTTGGGGCCAAGAAGATAAGAGCGAAATTTATCCAAGGCATACACCACAGCTAGCAATTCTTTTTCAGTGGTGGTGTAGTTCAATTGGGCATCGCAGAGAGTTTTGCTAGCATAATAAATGACATGCGGAAGTTTATCCACACGTTGGCCCAAAACTGCCCCTAATGCATAGTCGGATGCATCACACATGATCTTAAAGGGAAGAGACCAATTAGGGGGTTTCATGATCGGGGCAGAGGAGAGGAGAATGCGAAGTTTGATGAAAGCTTCCATGCAAGCGTCATCAAAATTGAACGGAACATCCTTGGCTAAGAGATTACACAAGGGCCGTGAGATTTTGCTAAAATCTTTGATGAAGCGACGATAGAATCCGGCATGGCCAAGAAAAGAACGGATTTGACGGACGGAATTCGGAGGAGGAAGATTAGAGATTAACTCAACTTTTGCCTTGTCTACCTCGATTCCCTGCTTAGAAATGACATGTCCTAAAACAATGCCTTCTTGGACCATAAAGTGGCTTTTCTCCCAACTTAGAATGAGATTCATCTCTTTGCATCTTTGGAGCATAAGAGATAAATTTTTGAGACATGAGTCAAAGGAGGAGCCAAATACGGAAAAATCGTCCATGAAAACTTCCAAGAACCTTTCAACCATAGCGGAGAATATGGACATCATGCACCTTTGGAACGTTGCCGGTGCATTGCATAGACCAAAAGGCATGCGTCGATAGGCAAAAGTACCAAAGGGACATGTGAATGTTGTTTTCTCTTGATCTTGGGGGGCGATTGCCACTTGGTTATAGCCGGAATAACCATCAAGAAAACAATAGAAGCTTTGGCCGGCTAACCTTTCTAGGATTTGATCAATAAATGGGAGTGGGAAATGATCCTTCCTAGTTGATGAGTTAAGTTTACGATAGTCAATGCACACACGCCACCCGGTGGTGGTTCGTTGTGGCACGAGCTCGCCCGCTGAATTTTCAACAACGGTGAGCCCGGATTTCTTGGGGACAACTTGTGTGGGGCTCACCCACTTGCTATCAGAGATAGGATAGATGATTCCCGCATCTAGCAATTTGAACACCTCTTTCATGACTACTTCCTTCATGTTTGGATTTAACCGGCGCTGGACCTCTCTAGTAGGCTTTGCGTCATCCTCCATATGAATGCGGTGCATACAAATGGAAGGGTCAATTCCTTTCAAATCTGCCACTGTCCAACCAATAGCTTCTTTATGCTCTTGGAGCACTGCTAAAAGGTTGGTCTCTTGGTCGTTTTGAAGGTCCGAGGCAATAATGACCGGAAGGGTTTGCTTTGGACCAAGGAACACATACTTGAGATGGGCCGGGAGCGGCTTAAGCTCAAGGTGTGGCGGAGATAGCAATGATGGGACCGGAGGAGTGGTGGAAAGTTGGGGAAGTGGTTCTTTTGGAATTTTCCAAGGAGGTACGTCCATGACAGCATTGATATCAAGCAAGGAATTGACTTCTTGAATGGCCTGATCGACATCAAAGTTTGAGAAGTCAAAATGGGACATGCAAGTTTCAAGAGGATCTTTGCCTAGAATGAAGGGGAGAGATTCTTCGACCACTTCATCAATGACATCCACAAGAAAACAGTCATCCTCATTGGAGGGATGTTGAGTTGCATGAAAGATGTGGAGTTTGACTTGCATGTTTCCAAAAGCGATGTCCATCACCCCGGTTCGACAATTAATTGATGCATTAGTCGTGGCTAAAAATGGCCTACCAAGGATCACGGGAATGTGCTTTTTTGGGTCATGGACCGGTTCCGTATCAAGAACCACAAAATCTACCAGGAAGTAGAATTTGTCCACTTTGATGATAACGTCCTCGAGAATACCTCGTGGATGCTTGACCGATCTATCGGCAAGCTGCAAAACCACGGAAGTCGGCTTAAGATCTCCCAAACCAAGTTGTAGGTAGACTGAGTATGGAATTAAATTCACACTAGCTCCTAAGTCAAGGAGGGCCCTCTCGATTTTTCTGTCACCAATGACGCAAGAGATTGTGGGGGCACCCGGATCCTTATACTTCGGGGGAGTGCTGTGCTGAATGATAGCACTAACATTTTCAGTCAACCTCACTTTTTTTGGCAAATGATTTTTAGAAGTACGCTTTTGAGTGCACAAATCTTTGAGAAATTTTGCGTAGGGAGGGATTTGCTTGATAGCATCCAAGAGGGGCAAGTTAATCTTCACTTGCTTGAAAACTTCCCACATGTCTTGAATTTTACAATTCTTGTTCCCAAAATGTGTCGACTCTTGAAGACGTTGAGGAAACGGAGCTTTTAGCTCATAAGTAGTTTCCACATTTGGGGTGACATGTGTGGGATTTCCGTGAATGGTATTTGGACAAGAATTTGGATTAGAAGAGCTTGAATTTGGATTTTTCAAAGGAGAAACTTCCTCACTTTTGTCACCATCGACCTTGTTGTCAACCACTCTACCACTCCGAAGGGTGGTGATAGCTTGAACTTGTTCATGAGTCGGCCCACTCGGAGGAGGGGTTTCGTCAATCACATGCATTCCTCTAGGATTTTCAAAAGGTTGAGAGGGAAGCTTGCCCTTGTCCTTTTGAAGCAATTGATTCACCGAGTTAGCTATTTGGCCCACTTGATTTTCGAGATTAGCTATGGATTGAGTATGAGAGTGAACCATTTGGAGAGTAGGCTGCAAGGATGTCAAGAGTTGCTTGTTGGCATCCATTATTTGCTTATTTAATGATTCCATCATTTGCTTGTTTGCAGCTACTATCTCGTCAGTTGGACACACAGGAGGTTGATTGGAGACATTT
This sequence comes from Cornus florida, assembly GCF_030987335.1. NCBI lineage: Eukaryota > Viridiplantae > Streptophyta > Magnoliopsida > Cornales > Cornaceae > Cornus > Cornus florida. The sequence goes on along the minus strand of NW_026775573.1, from coordinate 77,674,498 downwards.
GGATTGTAAGGAGGATGGTAGCTTGAAGAGTCTTGGAAAGGTCTACCTTGAAATTGAGAAGAGGGCTGATTTTGCCGCCCTTGGTTTTGGAAATGGGAATTTTGTGGGGCTTGTTGCCGCCACGAGAAATTCAGATGATCTCGCCAACCCGGATTGTAGGTGTTGGAATATGGATTGTTCCCGGGCCGCGAGAACATGGCATTAGCTTGCTCTTGGTTGGGATTGGAAAATTGCTCCGGTGTGGGGCAATCTTCCGAGAGATGGAATGGACTAGTGCATGAAGCACAAACTGAACTTGCCGAATTTTGAGACAATAAAGGAGGAAGATGTGGTGCCATCAATTGGTAGAATTTATGAGCGATGGCATCCACTTGAGATGATTCCTCCCTTATTGACTTTGGTTGACAAGGGTTGGTGTTGTTTGGAGTAGTTGCGGTTGGAGCCCTACGAGAATTGTGTTGAAGTGAATTTTCACTCAAATTCTCAAGTAAGGTCCAAGCCTCATCCGCATTCTTGGACATGAACATCCCACCACAAGAAGAATCAACCATGAATCTATGGGTTTCGGTCAAGCCAGCATAGAAAACTTGCACTAATTGCCATTTTGGGATCAAATGATGAGGGCATTTTCGAAGAAGATCTTGTAGCCTTTCTCAAGTCTCGTGGAGTTGTTCTCCATCAACTTGAGAAAAACTTAGAATGGAACGCCTCATCTGGTTGGTTTTACTCACCGGATAATACTTCTTAAGAAATTCTTGTTGCAATTGAGCCCAAGAAGTAATAGAGTTGGGAGCGAGGGAGTTCAACCAATATTTTGCCCTATCCTTTAGGGAGAATGGGAAAAGATGGAGATGAAGTGCATTGTCCGGAAAACCTCTCAACCGGATGGTCGAACAGATTTCAAGGAACTCATCAAGATGCTTATATGGATCTTCATTATCAAAGCCATGAAATGATGGAAGCATTTGAATGGTACTAGACTTGATCTCATATTGAGCTGCATCGATGTTTGGCATCACTATACAAGAAGGAGAAGCATAGGTGGTAGGAATGAAATGATCTCTAAGAGTCATTGGTTCTACATTAGGAATTTCAGCCCTTTCATTCCCCAGATTTCCTACGTTATCCCCCATTATTTTGAATTCAGTTTCAAGGTCCCTTGTAAGAGTGGGTTCCCTAAGGTTTCGTCTAAGAGTTCTTTCAAGTGAATTTATATCAATAGGCGAGTCAAGTGTGGGTAGAGAGAGTGACCTACGGCCAAACATCAACAATTCACAACAACATCATCACAACAAATCTTTGTCATCAACTCCACATACGATGTTCCCTTTCTCCTCAATTATCAAGATAGAAAATAAATGGCCACGACAAGGACCGATGCTTGGAATTGAAAATACACAATTGAAGTAGCCTCGACAAGGGCTTGCAATTTATCTACTTCTAAGCTTAACACATGCACGATATTCACAATTTGAAACTAGAAGTCACGAGACTTACCTGGGGTCCTCTAGACTTACAACTTGCTAGCAATCCCACGGCGAGCTTCGAGTCCCTAGAATCTTACAACACGAAGATGATCAAAAAACACAAGGAATATTCACAAGACACAATATGCACAATCAAACTAAATTTAACCCTAAACTTTGGTTGCTAAACCGTTTGCAAGTCCCCGGCAACGGCGCCAAAATTTGATCGGTTGATCAACTATACATCAACCTTCGCAATAGCACGAATCATTGTAAAATAGGGCTATTGGTCGGGTAAGTCGAACCACTGGGACTGCGCTAGTCTAAGGCAACCTAAGTGTTTAAAGTCATTCTTAGGATGATGAAGGGGTGTTTATAGAGGTTGTGTTTGTTGTCACTTAACTACAAATTCAGAATGCATACAACAATAAATTGAAGGAGATTAAAAGAGAAGATTTAGAGAAGGAAGTCTAGAGAAGTGAATCCACTCCAAACCTCTACACAAGCTAATTATATGATTGATTTGGGGAATTAATGTAGAAATGACCTTGATGAATAGCAATTCATGACTACTATATCATCTTCAAGAAATTCAATTAATTAAAATGTAAGAACAACCTATCAAAGCTCCACATGCTTAAATTACCTAAACTATGGTGCAATCCTCAACATGCTCACTAAGCTAGAGATTGTCAAACAAGTAACCAATTGATGAGAGCACATGATAACAAGTCACAAGGTTAATCCATCAAAAGAAATTCTTAAGCAATGAATTAACAAGCTACTCAAAATCATGCCATTAAAACCATTCCATAGTCTTAGCTCCATTGTCACTATGAAACTACAAGCCATACAACCATGAGATTAAATCATCTAAGACAAGAGTATTTAATGCACCATGATCTTTAGAACATTAAAACATCCATTACATTATGTAACATGCTCTAGATTATGGAACTAGTCAAATACACATTTCATTCCCCAAAATAAATCAAAAACTAGACATGCTTACAAGGAGGAGTTTCATCACCTCCTTAGATGGAGGTTTAGTTATCCATGGATACAAAAATGGAAGAGGAAGAAGAAGACTCCATCTCCATTTTTGAGCTCCTACTGTAGCACTCAAGAACACCCTCCTCCTTGCTCTCTTCTCTCTCCTCTATCTTGCTAAAGATCAAAGATAGCAAATGTGTGGCCTTTGGTAGCTTTTTATTCTCCAATAACACCCTCTCTCTCTCCTCCAAGGAACACCTCCAACCACTTCATAAAGAAGGAAGATGGCATTGAGGAAACCAATGTACAAGTGGCTGAAATTGAGCCATTTCCGAGTGCAATCTGCCTGATTTTTGAGCACTCGAAAAGTGATCTCAAGCACTCTAACTTAGTGTAATGTGCAACATGCTCCTCTTGCTCAGCGCTGACCTATTTTGGGAAAACTACTATAACTTTGTACCCCAAACTCCGAATGATGATCTGTTTGAAGATTTGGAGAGCTGATTCAGTGCTTTAAAAACTTCATGTTTTGATGAAGACCCAATTCTCAAGTCTGATTGGTCGAAAATGAAGATCAAGGCAGAATTGCATTGCTGCCAGGCAGTTCTGCGCACCTCTGGTAACAAGGCCATAACTCTCTACTCCGAGCTCTGAATGACAAACCGTTTGAAGATTTGGAAAGCCGATTCAGAGGTCTAAATCTTTCATGTTATGAGGGAAGTCCAGTTCTTGAGTTTGCTAGGTCGAAAATGGCAACAAAGGTCAGGATCACTGCTGCCAGAAATTCAGAAATGGTATCCTTTTTGTTCAAAATTCCACAAGGCATCATTTTTGCTTCCTTTTTGCACTTTAACCTGAAAATGCATAAAAATATGCGAATGGAGTTAATCTACATAAAATAATCAGTTAATGGACTTTGTTAATGTACTTTTGGGCGCTTGAATATACAATATTCGGCGCTTATCAGATACATGGCAAAAAAGCTAGAAGCTTCATGAAGTACAAGTTTCGACCATGTGAGCTAAGTTCCATACAAGGGAAATAATGAAATATAAGCTTCAAAACTTATCCGGTTATGCTCAATGTAATACACGTGAAGGAACTTATCAAGGAAATCATGAATACAAGGTTAGAAACTTAATCTATCTCATTGAACCATTGAATGGATTTTAATTAATTCATTTAATTAAAGTCTCTAGATTTTAAAAGTCATTCAAATGACCTCAAATTAAAGTATGTTATACAACTTGTCAAGACTCGTTTTAAAACCATGATACAAGTAAGTTCTAAGCAAGATACTACCTTGACTATTAAACTTTAATATTAGAAATATAATAATTGAAAAGTTCTAAAACCTAATCAAATATTCTAGATTTAATATATGTGAAACTACATGGCATGTAAATCATGAATGTCGAGTCAGAATTCCAATGGGGTGAATAGTACACCCGGAATAAATTAATTAATCAAATAATTAATTATTCTCTAAAATTTAAAACATCACCGTTTACTCTAAAATTAATCTATGTTGAAGAGCATGCTAGGGCCTAATTTAATATGCTAACACATATCGATTTCAAGTTAATTAAGGCCACGTGATTTAATATTTTATTCAAGATAAATATTAAATAAAATCTTCGTTACTTGTCCAAATGATCTAGGTTTAATATATGTCAATGATCATGTCAAGGGGTAATTTAATATCATGCCACATGTTTAAAACAAGTCATGAACAACCGGAAAAATTAAATTTTACACAAAGAAATAATTAATCAAAATTTCTAGATTTAATAACCAAGCATGTAAACAAGTAATACAAGCATCCATAGCATATAATATGACAAGAAAAGTAAATTATAACACCCCCTACCTCAATTTGAGATGAAAATCCCAAATCCCCACTGAATTGAAACAGCTCCGAATCCGACGAAATTCCTAGGTTTTGTCGGGGACAACATGATCTATATGAATCCCCAAGAAGCCCCATGAAAATCCAAACTTGGCCTCACACCCAAACTCAAAATTTGGTCAGAAATGGGTTCTAATAAGGGGTAATGGTAGAGCACGACGAGGGGAATAACAAATGCTAAGGCCGAAGGATTTCTACTAAGGAAAAGTGGTCCAAAGGAGGAGAGAGAAAGTGGCAGCCATGGCTGCTAGGAGATCCGGCTAAGAGAGGTGGGGAAGATGATGAAAAATCTGATTTTTCTCCTTAAGTCCCCTTTTTATAGAAAAACCCTAAAAGTGCCCCGAAAGGGCCCCGCCGGGTCTGGAAAAGTGGATTTTGAGCAAACGTGCTCAAACAGCAAAACTCCATGAATGAAAAAGATTCAAAATGAGAAAATATGAATAACGGAAGAAACGATGTCAAAAACTGAGTCCCGAGCAGAGAGATATGGCCCGAACAAGTTCGGCGCTAACTAAGGTCAAAAATCCCGAAACTGGAGAAAAACGATCAGAAGGAAATTCTAAGAGTACACGACTCGACGAAATGTGAAAATGAATCCCGTACGAGGATCCAGGCTCCAGATGAGATATTTTGCAATAACTTTCGTTAATTGCACAATGGCCCTTACAAAAAGGGTAAACTGCAAAACTGCCCCAGAATGAAAATATCTTCCAAAAGATATTTTCTTAGATACCCCTGAAATAAAATATCTTCAAAAGATATTTATGAAAAACACCCCAAGAAATGAAAAAGATTATGAAGAATTGTGCATCCACGCCCCTATGGACAACGGGAGCAACCAGAGTACTTTTTTGCAAAAGTAAAGATACGTATTTCGAGAAAATCACTGAAGATGAAGACACGTGAAGTCAAAAACTAACTCCAAGTATGAAAAGTGAGGTTGTGCCAAAAACTGGCAAACAGAGATAAGATCGAATAGGGAAAAGGATGAAATAGTGCATAGTGTCCGAAAAGTGAAAATGCAGAAATGACTCGGTCTTCAAACGAGGTTGTCAATCCACAGAAAAGAGTCTCAGAAATCATTTCCAAGCACTCGAGACGACACTAAGTGACAAGAAACAGAGTTAAGAAAGGAAAATTAAACGAAAAAAATTCATTCATAAAATTTCAGGAAAAAGGAAAGGGAGGTAAATGACCGGGTCGTTATAAGGTAAAACAATTGAAGTAGAATAAAATGTAGAGAACAAAAGAGAGGGATCTTGGGACTCAGAGTTCACCCCTAAGCATCACTTTCCTAGACACTCAATATGCAATAAATGAGGGGGATTATATGTTGTAATACTAATGTGTGTGATTGATTGAATCAACAATCATGGATGACCAATTAAGCATACATTGTCTAGATAAACTAATGAATAGCACAATATATCAAATTAAGCCATTGTTCCTTCCATTAAGCTCACAATCAAAACACATCAACAAACTAAGAAATATATCACTTGCATTCATAAGCATGGAACATCAAACAACAAGCATGGATTGTCCTCCCATCTAGGAAAGTAAGGCAACTACACTACAACTAAGCTAGGGATATGAAAATTAAACTAATTAAACTAAGGAAGAGGCACAATCCATCAAAATATGAGTATGATCCATCAAACAAACCACAAGAGTATTCCATTAAAGCACCATGCCTTGACAATCTCTAGATTCATAGCATCAACACATATAAACATGCTTCAATATCTCAAAACCTAGAGATAAATACATGAACATCTATTCTAGCATACATAGACACATGAATAGAATGAAATGATCAATTGGAAGTATTAAATCACATAAATCATTATAGAAACAAGATTCATGTATAAATCAAATGTTAAGACAAGAATTACAACACAAATCCCCTCAAAATACAAAGTATCAAGGTCTAGAAAGAATGTTTAGGGCTAACTTTAGCCCCAAGAAGATGTTTAGCCACTCATTGATGTAGTCATCTAATCCTTAAGGGCTATCTCCATGGTAGGAATGATCTTCTTCTTCTTGATGGAAACCCTAGATGAGTGGAAGAACTCCCAAATGGTGTGTATCTCTCCAATCTCTAGACTCGTCCAACCTCTCTCTTGTATATGATTCTCCTAAGATTGTATATGTGTAAAATGGCTCAAAATCCTTATATAGGTAGCTCAAGTGTCACACCCAATGGTTAGACCTCGTGCACTAGGACCTCCAAATGATTGACCTATTTTTATGGTTACGGGTTTTAACCTTTTGGGCTGATTTTTTTAACCTATGGGCTTTATTAGGTTTTGTATTAAAGGGAAAATAAGACCTTTATTTAGGGGTGATTTTTTATTATTAATTATTAAGTTTTATTTTTTCGGCAATCGATATATCACGTTCTTTCTAGAAAATGTGAAAAGGGAGAAAAAGTACAGAGAAGAAGAAGAAGTGCAAAGATGATGAAGAAAAGGATGGAGATTGTTCCGTCTTTGAATCCATCAATCATGAGTGGCTGATTCTTCAACTTAGGGTTGGATAAACCCTAAGCATGTAACCAAATCTCTCTTTCGTTCTTACTTTTTGGGGATTTAATTGTGTAATTGATGTATAGTCTTGAATATTATGATTTAATTCTTTCATTTGATTATCTATATCAATATCATATTGTCTTATGTATGTTTGATTGGTAATCAAGTTCTACACTTGAATTCTTTGTTAATTGATTCTTGTGTTGTCTATGGATAGTCATGATTAGTTGTAATTGTGTTTCAAATTGATAGAAAATACTTCTACTTAATGGATGGCACTACATGTTTAGGTTAATTGATTGTCTAATTAGTTTTAAGTTCATGTTTAATTAATTTAATTTAAGTTTAATTAGTTTAATTACAATTTATTTATTAGGTACGTAGACTATCCATACTTGTGTTTGAATTCCATACTTTTTGTCAGAATTGCATTACCTTCTTAATTGATGTATGTTAAAATTGTAACTTGAATTGATGAGTATGCTTTGAATTGGTGTATTGCACTTCACTTTGTTTTTTTGTCATTAAGTAGGCAATTCAAGCTTGAAATTGATGATTCATTCTTTTCTTTGCAAGTGTTAGCTACATTAGAATTACATTCAATTATTTCCCCAATTAGTTGAAAGTTAGTGAGTTAAGAAATGTGCTTAGTGGTGAATCCTATGCCCTAAGTCTCTTCCCAATCTTTTAAACTCTAATATTTTATTGCAATTATTTAGATTAAAACTAGTTCTGATCACAACACAAACCTCTCTTTAGCAATCACATAAGCACTAAAGTATAATTCAATTTTAAAAACAAATATTTGTTTAGATCTCTTACGACGATCCCTACTCACTTCATACTATATAGTATAAGTGTTTAATGGTTTTATAAATTATAAAATATGATGCCTGATGAGCGCTGAATATTGTATATTTGAGCCCTTAAATATATGTATGTTAAGGCCTAAAGTGATACTTCTATCCATTGTTAGATTGATTTATGTTTAATGTGTCTTTATAGGTATTTTCCTAGAGAAATGGTTAAAACCAGGACTTTATGATGAAAAGACTGATATCGAAGCTTACAGAGTCATTATTGGTCAATCAGAGCAAACCGAGAGCTTAAATGGTGAAGTTTGGAAGAATTCAGGATCCAAAGCTTGAGCCCAAGTCTTGAGGCTCCAACCCTACAAGAGAAAGAAGAAAAATCAACATGGCATTAAAGCTTGAGCCTTGTACCTTCAAAGCTCGAGCCCTACTCAGTGGTGCTCGAGCCTAACCTTAGGGTGCTCGAGCCTTGACCTTCAAGCTCGAGCACAAGGCGTTGGAATTTGAAGAGTTGATTTAATGGAAAAACCAAGCTCCCAGGGCCTCGTGCTAGACCTCAAGGATTGAGCATAGTTGAAGAAAAGATATGAATCCTAAAATATTTTAAGTGTTGAAGGAAAAGACGCTTTGGAAAATAGTTGAAGAAATTTGAGTATGTATCAAAGTGAAGATTGAGAACCATTCTTTGACGCTCGAGCAATAATTTAATGAAGCTCGAGCCTTGTTCCCAAAGCTCGAGCCCGAACCTCAAAGCTCGAGCTCTACTTCCTAAAGCTTAAGCCTCCCATGACAAATCAGATTTAAGTTATGGGATTATTCTCTTTACAAGTCGTATCTCATTCCAGATGGGCTAGAAGACCTAAAAGCCCACCAGACCTTTAATTTCTTCTATAAAAGAAGGCACAAGCCTTGATAGAAGAAATTCATTTTTCTTGTATTATTTAGAAGGCTAATATTGTGGTGGTGGCTTTTAGGGTTTCCATAACCTTAGAAGGTGAAGATCTTGAGAAGATAAATGCCGTCCGTGACGATGGAGATGACTACGACATAGATGATATTCAGCATCAATATGAGTAGCTAATTCCTCTCTTAGGGCACTGATGTAATTCGATCTAGTACTATGGTTTGATTATTTTTAACTCTGGGATATTTTAATATATATTATGTTTTTGATTACATGACTATGAGCAATTAAGACAACTCAATTGGATTTAATGCTTTAAATAGTTTTCAAATTGTTATTGCCATGACTTAGATATAACTGTCTGTTTTCTATTCTCAACCTATTCTTATTGGACGGTATCTGGCGGAGCCCTGCCGGACGTAAGAATGGAGGTCATGTAATGGTGTTCCAATGTTTTTTATAAAAGAATATTTTCATAGTCTATGCTTAGGAAAGATGGATTGTTTATAAATTAGTTAAAGTAGTTAGAATAGATAGGTGGATAGTCCATGCTAACCACAGATAGGTTATAGTTAACTGAATTTTATAGAACATCTTTCTTTAAAATGGAATTGAATGAATGTTATTGAGTTCAATTCATTTAAAATATAATTTGTTAAATCCCCAAAGTTGAAATAGTTAACCATAGTATGAAGGTTGTGGTGAAGTTAAAGTCCTAAGATTTTTCTATCTCTGATCACTCTAGTTTAATTTTAGTTTATAATCGTGATAACCAATCACACAATTCAACCAGTTGCCTGCAACCAGTTGCCTGTAAACCAATAGAGATTAATTAAAAGTAGAACATAATACCTCATCTCCCTGTGGGTTCGGCACCCTCTCTATAGTGCTATCCTACAAAGATTCGTACTATTGCGAGTGGTTATCTATAATTGAAAAAACAACACAACAATGCTCACTTGACATTATTGCTAAACATAAAGTATTGTGCATTAATTTGTGCACACGCTCGGCCGCATCATAGTTTTGGCGCCATTGCTGGGGATCTAACGGTTTAAAGAATTGAATTAGACATTAGTTCTTTGTTGATTGTATACTTTAAAGTCATTTTATTTTCATTTTCCCACTTGATACTTGTCAATTTGCTACTTTAAGTAAAGTGGAGCAAACGTTGGACCTTGAAGCAATATTTTTTTTTTTTTTTTAAGTTGCTTAAGGACATTTTAAGCTCCTCTTTGATTCTAGTGCTTTAATTATTTACTATCTTGCAAGTTTTGGACAGCCCAAGTGGAGGCTTATTGAATTATTTTATTTTAAGCCCAAGTGGAGGCTTATTGAATTATTTTATTTTATTAGGTTATTGCACAACGAGATCCACCCTTGGGAATTCCAAGACCAATCAATCTTGTTGTGCAATAACCTAATCTAGGGATGTCAAGGCCAAATGTTGTTCCCCCAATTGGTGAGCAACAACATCAATATGTTCAAATGGCATACCCTCATTAAGGTCAAATGGCATATCCTCCTCTACATCCTCTCAATCCTCCAATGGTCCTTAGGGATCGTTACACTCTAAATCAATATATACACCCACTTGCATTCAGTTGCCAACTTTCCGTGCTCATCATTATGAGATTAAGGCTTCCACCATTAACATGTGCCCCCTTTTCGATGGGTTGAGCAATGAAGATGTGACGGCCTAAGTTATTCAACCCGGTGCGTCAGTGACGAACCGAAAGATGACCCAATAACGGATCCGAAATGCGAAAGCAAAATACAAAACAATGGTCTCTAGAGATACAACATGGCTCTAAGACACCATTATGGCCCTCAACGAGATCACGGAACCCAAAGGAATCAAATGGGGAAGCAACGTTTCAAAAACGAACAAGATTGAACCTAGGGGAAAATTTGTCATTTCCAGCTTGAAAGTGGGTGCCACCGAGCACACCATTGGAAAGACAACGAAAAATCAATGAACTTAGACTCAAAAATCGCTTGATTCGGAGTCCGGATGAAGAAGATATGGCTAACGGAAGAAGAAGGGGCAAAACGGTCAAAAAGTGCCAACCAAAGATCATCTAACCGGTTAGGAGACCAAAAATCTCGCCAAAAACACTGCCCATGCACATGTAACAAGTTACGAAACCCCTCGTAACCATTTACATGTGAAGAGGGCAGTAAAGTGCAACCCAAAAACCTGGCAGCAGGGGTTTTTCCGGAAAAATTGGAAATTTGAGAGCCTAGTTGACATTTTCTGGAAAAACACAAAGAATAAACCCCCCATCAAAATCGAGTTTTAGACATTACAAGCAAGGAAAATCAAAAAATACGCAATGTGAAATGCCCAAAATGCCCTCCCAAGAAAACTGCTCCAGAGGGTCCAAAAAACTTCTAAATTTAAAAACTGAGAGCTGAACTTTGGATGCGATTTCCGATGCCAAGATGGCATTTTATTGAAAAACACGAAAGAGAAATCCCCCCTAAAATCATATTTTTTTTATCAACCATGTAAGGAACGGAATTTATTTCTCAAAGGAATTTCCCAAAATACCCTTAGGTCAGAATATGCAACAAAAATGAAAAATGAGTCCGTAGGAGGCTCATTTCACCAAAGAAGAATCCTTGGCCGGAAACGACCATGCACACAAACGTAACTTACCTAGTAAGACATGCTAAAATGGTCCATGGCCCAAAAATATGGCCGATACAAAATATGACCCCCCAACGGCCAAAATGCCAAAACGAAGTTTGAAACGAAAACTTGGAATTTAAAATCATGAGATGGTTTCAAAATGCTATTTGGCCCTTGGCCATACTTCATACATGATTAATGAATGCTAATGGAAGAATCAAAATGGAATTCCCACACCCAATGCAAACATGGCGAAGCAAAAACTCAATATTTTTCAATACTTTGATAATATTCCATGAAGTCAAAATTTACATAGGATACAAATTACATGTCATTGGCCTCTGGCCTCATCTCATACATGTCAAATACATCGTAAAGAGTGTACTCATGTACACATTACATATAAGGAATCAAATATACACATGTTGACATATAAGACTATAATTGGCATTCCAAGCCAACCTTCACAAAAATAGAAGTCTTCAAGTCCACAAACCATCCAAGCATAATGAAGACCTCAACTTTGATTCTTGTACCTGAAATATGCCCAATTATTATAGGGGTGAGTAACATAAAGCTACTCGTAGGAAATAAGCATGCATCGACCTACAATTTACAAGTTTGCATGATTTAATCATTGTGGTTCATTCCACCTAACGCCTATGTTAAAGGTGAGACTCAAGGAGCATCCTAGGTATCTAAGATCATTTCTAGCATCAATAACCTTATTCATGCAATTTTAGCAACATAGGCTTATGCTTACCCAAAACAACAACATAGGACCATGCTTACACAAGCAACAACATATAGATTCTCAAGGTTATCAACTTGAAGTTTAAATGTAACATCAACTAAATATAACAATTTAGCATAATTAGAATATCTAATACCACACATCAAGACATAGATTCTCTAAGTTATCAACTAGAAATCTAAAAGTGTGAAATCAACTAAATATAGCAATTTAGTACGGATGTACTTAACAACATCAAAATCGCCAACAGCCAAAACCACAAGTTAACAAGGTAAACATGATTGTCAACTTGGAATTGAATGCGAAAACAATTAGTGGGAGACTTCGACATCATAGCTCGGATTTCTGCCGAGACAAGTCAAATTTGGAGCTACTAACCCCAGGCAGCTTACCCAACGCGCGAACTTTTGACTTAGAGGACTCTTGTCCCTGTACTAGAGCCAAACCCTAGCCATCAGAGTTTAACATTGTCCCAAGCAACTCCAAAATAAATAATTTAACAACTTATACACATTACTACTACATAGTAACAAGATAGCAATATAACTCTCAATTGTGCATAATAAGCATTTCATATCCATAATGCTACGAAATCACAAGCCAACAATATATTCATATAGAAACATACTCTCATGAATATAAATTTAACAACAATGCTCTTCAATGCATATAACACAATCTAGTGAATACATCACAAGTCTAAATCCATGTTCTTAAAATAGAAACAACTTTGAAAACATGATTAGATCCATGGATACATAAGATAGAATTTAATTACATCAAAATAATTAAACTCTCTAGATTTCAAATCATTTTGAATTGGCCCCAATTTGATATATGTTAATAGACATATCATTGTCATTACATATATTCATACAAAAGCTTAATTAGGCCAATGAAACCGCAAAACTAGATTATAATTAATTCTCTTAATTAAAGTTCCTAAATTTTCAAACTCAATGAGTCCGTAGGAGGCTCATTTCGCCAAAGAAGAATCCTTGCCCGGAAACGACCATGCACGCAAACATAACTTACCTAGTAAGACATGCTACAATGGTCCGTGGCCCAAAAATATGGCCAATACAAAATATGACCCCCCAACGGCCAAAATGCCAAAAACGAAGTTTGAAACGAAAACTTGGAATTTAAAATCATGAGATGGTTTCAAAATGCCGTTTGGCCCTTGGCCATACTTCATACATGATTAATGAATGCTAATAGAAGAATCAAAATGGAATTCCGACACCCAATGCAAACATGGTGAAGTAAAAAATCAATATTTTTCAATACTTTTATCATATTCCATGAAGTCAAAATTTACAGAGGATACCAATTACATGTCATTGGCCTCCGGCCTCATCTCATACATGTCAAATACATCGTAAAGAGTGTACTCATGTACACATTACATATAAGGAATCAAATGTACACATGTTGAAAAATGAGAGTTTCTACCATGCCATAATTCATGCCATAATTCAAATCGAAGTTATATATCATCATGAATTTTAAATCTTATACAAAGAAATAAAAATTACTAACTTTCTAGATTTGATACAAGGCACATATATAAGTTGTATAATCATGGCAAATACACAATACAACACACAAGAAATCCTAAAACATTCCCTACCTCCATTTGAGATGAAGTCTCAAATCCCCACCAAAATAAATCGGCTCCGAATCCGACGAAACTCCTAGGTTTTGTTAGGGACAACACCATAAACATGAATCCTAAGGAAACCCCATCAAAAACACAACTTGAGTTCAAACCCGAACTCAAGAAATGGCTAAACCGAGATTCCAATCGGTTGGAATCGAAAGCTTCGCCGAGTGGAACAATAAACACAAAGGCATCACCACTTTTTAATAAAGGGAAGAAGTCCAAAAGAGGAGAGAGAAGATGGCAGCCATGGATGGAGCTTGGACCGGCCATGAGAGAGGAGAGAGAGAGAAAAATCTGATTTTTCTTTCTAAGACCTCCTATTTATAGAAAAACTCGAAAAGTGCCCCGAACGGGCCTAGCCGGGTCCAGAAAAGTGGAAATCGCGCAGACGCGCTCAAATGGAAAAACTTCATGAACGAAAAATATTCAAAATGAGATAATATAAACAATGGAAGAAACAGTGTCGAAAACTGAGTCCTGAGTAGAGAGTTATGTCCAAAACAAATTTGGCACAAACCGGGGCTAGAAACCCTGAAACTGGAAAACATCGTCCAAGAGGAAATTCTAAGAGTCCACGACTCGACGAAATGTGAAAATAAATCCCGTACGAGGATCCAGGCTCAAAACAAGGCATTGAGCAATAACTTTCATTAATTGCACAATGACCCCTCCAAAAAGTGAAAACTGCGAAACTACCCCAGAATGAAAATATCTTCCAAAAGATATTTTCTTAGATAGCCCTAAAATAAAATATATTCAAAAGATATTTATGAAAAACACCCCAAGAAAAGAAAAAATTTCCAAAGAACTTTGCACTTATGCCCCTATGGACACCGCGAGCAACCAGAATACTTTCTCACGAAACTAAAGATACGTATTTCATAGAAATCTTTGGGAATGAAGATACGTGAAGTCAGAAACCAACTCCAAACACAAGAAGTGTGGTTACGCAAACAAAGTGCCAAACAAAGAAAAGACGAAATAGGGAAAAAGACGGAATAGGGAAAATGATGAAAAGTGAATAGTGTCGAAAAAAGAAAAATGTGGAAATGACTCGGTCCTCAAAGGAAGTTGTCAATCCAAAGAAAAGAGTCTCGGAAATCACTCCAGAGCACTCGAGACAACACTAATTAACAAGAAACCAAACTCAGAAGGGAAAAGACAACGGAAAAAATTTATCCAAAAAATTTGGGTCATTACAACCTTCCCTCCTTAAAGGGATTTCGTCCCCGAAATCCAGCCCAACAAAACAGAAAGCGAAACCAGGATAACTACAGAGTACATCTCCGAGTCTCCCCCACAACGCACTACACCAGCAACCTCGAAGCTGAAAGGAACACACAAACCAGTGTCATTTGAACCCACGTGCTCATGACAAGACAACCTCTCGAAGGCAAAATGACCACATAGCCACACGACAAGTCAGAACTCACACACTGAATCCAAGGTCAGACAAGGGAATGGAAGACAACAACCGAAAGCATTCCTCCTGATGAACCATCAAACCGATCCAAAATAACCACCAAAAGAACTCCAAGATAACCACATATCAAATCAGGGTACAGAACAAACACAACGTGGTAGTACGAATAGTGACCAAAACCCGCCCATGACGTACTCAAATGTGTGGTAGCAACGACAGTACCAGTGCCCGCCCACACTTACTCGTCAGTAAGGTAGCATCGACGACAACTAGTACTCACCCACAACACACAACCTTATACGGTAGCATGACAGTATAAGGCACTAATTAATAACCTGCCCCCCACTAGGTCTACCCAAGAAACCTCTCAATACAAATGACATCAATGTCAAAAATGTTCATTGCCAAAAGCATTACGGAGACCAACATTTTGTGAGAGTTGAGATATGGTCTAAAGATGTCCGGCCGGACCATCTCGGCCAATTCCAAACTCTGACAACAATGTCACAGGCACCATTATGCTTAAGGCCCAAAATCCTCAACACAACAAAACCAACACTCCAATGTCTCAAAATGCTACTACCAACAACATCAATCGAGAATCCAGAGCCTGAGAAGCAAATCAAAACTTCCAGAGATAAAAAAGGACAACATCTTGACTCTGTCTCTAAAATGAAAGACAACAAGGTCAAATACTTCACCCCCTACACGGAAGTAAGCCGACCAAAATACATTAAATCCTCACCAAGGACTCAAGACAACCACAATGATTCTCATGGACCAACCAACCCCAAAAGAGTGCACAACACAATAAAAAGAAGAGACTCACTCCTTGTGAAGTCCTTAACACGAACCAATACAAAACCCTTGTGGAAACCCGCATACACATTACGTGCGACCGAGGGAAAGGAATGGGAAAACCAAACCTGGAAGTCATGCATATGACAAGGAATGCAACTACCAGAAAAAAAATCTACTCACATAGATAAAAATCAAAGGTACAGTAACAAAAGCATCTCACAAAAGTACAGTAACAACATGGCATCTCTAAGCATATAAAGAAGGCATGCTAATGCCACACAACAAGAAGGCAAATGTGGATATACCACCACCTACTCAAGCATCAGAATATCATAAATTATACTATTAACATGATAGTAAACGAAACTGCAGAAAACAAAAGTGATGCAACAATGAACCCTATGGAGATCATGTCCTAGAGCATCTAGGTAAGAAGGAAGGACCAGTCCCAGCCCTAATTGTCTCCAAAAATCAATGCTATAACAACCTGTCTCCAAATAAATGTGAGCCCTTACCACAATGGTAAGACCCTAACAATCCATCTCCGAATCTAGAGGTGACACTACAAGTGACACTAACAGCCATTACGCAAGAACTCCTCAAGGAAAATGGCAACTACAGCCATACCAACAACAACCAAATCAATCACCACGATTGATCGCCAAAACAACCATCATCATCACCAATCAAAGGACAACGCCTATCAAAACAGAACCAACATTGATTCCACCCGAACTGCGCTTGTAGCTAGACAGTATGGTAGCATGACAGTGCCATGCACCCATCCAAAAACATACCTGCCCATAAAAAATGCAAGTTCCAGAGGAATCTTCCTGATCAACCAAGGATCCTAAGAGGTCCATAAACTCATAATGGCCCAAAACCAACAAATCCACCACTACGGTAACGCCAAATGACTCATCTCATAAGAGACTAAACAAAAGGTGACCATCCACCTACCTCAAAACCAATACCAGGTCAACAACAACCTATACTACCATGAAACTGTGACTACAATCACCATCAACCTCAACTCGTGCCTCAATGACCAAACCCGTGTCATGCCAAGTATGCAACACAATTATGCATAGACAATTCTAATCTAGCATACGTCACAGGTCATACTCTTTATATTAGAATGAAACAATGTTAAACAAACGGCGTACAACATGTAGCACGTAAACACATAAACATGTTATCAACCAAAACTTGTTATCATAAAGCATATAAATAGATAGAGCATGGCAACAAAAGCATGATATGCACCCAAAACCCATTGTCCAAAGGTTTTCGAACCTAGGAGCTCTGATTCCACTTGTGACGGCCCAAGTTTTTCAACCCGGTGCGTCAGTGATGAACCAAAAGATGACCCGATAACGGATCCGAAATGCAGAAGCAAAAGACAAAACAACAATCTCTAGAGATATAACATGGCTCTAAGATAGCATTATGACCCTCAACGAGATCACGGAACCCAAAGGAATCAAATGGGGAAGCAACGTTTCAAAAATGAATAAGATTGAACCTAGGGGAAAAATCATCATTTCCAACATGAAAGTGGGTGCCACCGAGCACACCATAGGAAAGACAATGAAAAATCAGTGAACTTAGACTCAAAAATTGCTTGATTTGGAGTCCGGATGAAGAAGATATGGCTAACGGAAGAAGAAGGGGCAAAACGATTCAAA
This sequence comes from Cornus florida, assembly GCF_030987335.1. NCBI lineage: Eukaryota > Viridiplantae > Streptophyta > Magnoliopsida > Cornales > Cornaceae > Cornus > Cornus florida. The sequence continues at coordinate 77,656,916 of NW_026775573.1, read as the reverse complement.
AGTGCCAACCAAAGATCATCTAACTGGTTAGGAGACCTTCCTAACCGGTTAGGAGACCAAAAATCTCGCCAAAAACACTGCCCATGCACATGTAACTGGTTACGAAACCCCTCATAACCGTTTACATGTGAAGAGGGCAGCAAAGTGCAACCCAAAAACCTGGCAGCAGGGGTTTTTCTAGAAAAAATGGAAATTCGAGAGCCTAGATGACATTTTCTGGAAAAACACAAAGAAGAAACCCCCCTCAAAATCGAGTTTTCAACGTGAATTTGAAGGAAAATCAAAAAATATGCAATGTAAAATGCCCAGAATTTCCTCCCAAGGAAACTAGTCCAGAGGGTCCAAAAAGTTGCTAAATTTAAAAACTGAGAGCTGAACTTCGGATGCGATTTCCGATGCCAAGATGGCGTTTTCTGGAAAAACACAAAACCCCCCCCCCCCCCCCCCCTAAAATCATATTTTATAGTCAACCTTATGAAGAACGGAATTTATTTCTCAAAGAAAATTTCCAAAATACCCTTAGGTCAGAATATGCAACAAAAGTGAAAAATGAGTCCGTAGGAGGCTCATTTCGCCAAAGAAGAATCCTTGCCCAGAAACGACCATGCACGCAAACGTAACTTACCTAGTAAGACATGCTACAATGGTCCGTGGCCCAAAAATATGGCCGATACAAAATATGACCCCCCAACGGCTAAAATGCCAAAAACGAAGTTTGAAACGAAAACTTGGAATTTAAAATCATGAGATGGTTTCAAAATGCCATTTGGCCCTTGGCCATACTTCATACATGATTAATGAATGCTAATGGAAGAATCAAAATGGAATTCCGACACCCAATGCAAACATGGTGAAGCAAAAACTCAATATTTTTCAATACTTTCATAATATTCCATGAAGTCAAAATTTACATAGGATACAAATTACATGTCATTGGCCTTCGGCCTCATCTCATACATGTCAAATACATCGTAAAGAGTGTACTCATGTACACATTACATATAAGGAATCAAATGTACACATGTTGACATATAAGACTATAATTGGCATTCCAAGCCAACCTTCACAAAAATGGAAGTCTCCAAGTCCACAAACCATCCAAGCATAATGAAGACCTCAACTTTGATTCTTGTACCTGAAATATGCCCCAGTATCGTAGGGGTGAGTAACATAAAGCTACTCATAGGAAATGAGCATGCATCGACCCACATTTTACAAGTTTGCATGATTTAATCATTGTGGTTCATTCCACCTAACGTCTATGTCAAAGGTGAGACTCAAGGAGCATCCTAGGTACCTAAGATCATTTCTAGCATCAATAACCTCATTCATGCAATTTTAGCAACATAGGTTCATGCTTACACAAAGCAACAACATAGGAGCATGCTTACACAAGTAACAACATATAGATTCTCAAGGTTATCAACTTGAAGTCTAAAATGCAACATCAACTAAATATAACAATTTTGCATAATTAGAATATCTAATACCACACATCAAGACATAGATTCTCTAAGTTATGAACTAGAAATCTAAAAGTGTGAAATCAACTAAATATAGCAATTTAGTATGGATGTACTTCACAACATCAAAATTGCCAATAGCCAAAACCACAAGTTAACAAGGTAAACATGATTGTCAACTTAGAATTGAATGCGAAAAAAATTAGTGGGAGACTTGGACATCACAGCTCGGATTTCCGCCGAGACAAGGCAAATTTGGAGCTACTAACCCCCAGGCAGCCTAACCAACGCGCGAACTTTATAGGGCTAATTTGGAGCTACTAACCCCCGGCAGCCTACCCAACCCGCAAACTTTTGACTTAGAGGACTCTTGTCCCCGTACTAGAGCCAAACCCTAGCCATCACAGTTTAACAATGTCCCAAGCAACTCCAAAATAAATAAGTTAACAACTTATACACATTACTACTGCATAGTAACAAGATAGCAATATAACTCTCAATTGTGCATAATAAGCGTTCCATATCCATAATGCTACGAAATCACAAGCCAACAATATATTCATATAGAAACATACTCTCATGAATATAAATTTAACAACAATGCTCTTCAATGCATATAACATAATCTAGTGAATACATCACAAGTCTAAATCCATGTTCTTAAAATAGAAACAACTTCCAAAACATGATTAGATCCATGGATACACAAGATAGAATTAATTACACCAAAATAATTAAACTCTCTAGATTTCAAATTATTTCCAATTGGCCCCAATTTAATATATGTTAATAGACATATTATGGTCATTACATATATTCATACAAAAGCTTAATTAGGCCCATGAAACCACAAAATTAGATTTTATTTAAGTCTCTTAATTAAAGTCTCTAAATTTTCAAACTCAACCGAATGCTCTCAAATTAAAGTATGTTAACAAACATGCCAAAACTTAATTTAGAAGCATAAAACAACTCAATTCCATGCAAGGTATGGCCATGAACTTAAATCTTTCGCAAAAGATAAATATTAATTAAAAAGAGCAATTCTTATTTAATTAATCCCAAATTAATATATGTTAACCAACATATTAAAATAAGAGTTTCTACCATGCCACAATTCAAATCAAAGTTATATATCATCATGAATTTTAAATATTATACAAAGAAATAAAAATTACTAATTTTCTAGATTTGATACAAGGCACATATATAAGTTGTATAATCATGGCAAATACACAATACAACACACAAGAAATCCTAAAATATTCCCTACCTCCATTTGAGATGAAATCTTAAATCCGCACCAAAATAAATCGGCTCCGAATCCGACGAAACTCCTAGGTTTTGTCAGGGACAACACCACGAACATGAATCCCAAGGAAGCCCCATCAAAAACACAACTTGACTTCATACCCAAACTCAAGAAATGGCTAAAACGAGATTCCAATCGGTTGGAATCGAAGGCCTCGCCGAGTGGAACAATAAACACAAAGGCATTACCACTTTTTAATGAAGGGAAGAAGTCCAAAAGAGGAGGGAGAAGATGGCAGCCATGGATGGAGCTTGGACTGGCCATGAGAGGAGAGAGAGAGAGAAAAATCTGATTTTTCTTTCTAAGACCTCCTATTTATAGAAAAACTCAAAAAGTATCCCGAACGGGCCCCGCCGGGTCCGGAAAAGTGGAAATCACGCAGATGTGCTCAAATGGCAAAACTCTGTGAATGAAAAAGATTCAAAATGAGATAATATGAACAACAGAAGAAACGGTGTCAAAAACTGAGTCCCGAGCAGAGAGTTATTCCCAAAACAAGTTTGGCGCAAACCGGGGCCCGGAACCCTGAAACTGGAAAACATCGTCCAGTAGGAAATTCTAAGAGTCCACGACTCGACGAAATGTGAAAGTGAATCCCGTACGAGGATCCAATCTCAAAACAAGGCATTGAGTAATAACTTTCATTAATTGCACAATAACCCCTCCAAAAAGTGAAAACTGCGAAACTGCCCCAGAATGAAAATATCTTCCAAAAGATATTTTCTTAGATACCCCTGAAATAAAATATCTTCAAAAGATATTTATGATTTACACCCCAAGAATAGAAAAAGTTTCCAAAGAACTTTGCACTTATGCCCTTATAGACACCGGGAGCAACCAGAGTACTTTCTCACGAAAGTAAAGATACGTATCTCATAGAAATCACTGGGAATGAAGATACGTGAAGTCAAAAACCAACTCCGAACACAAGAAGTGTGGTTCCGCAAACAAAGTGCCAAATGAGGAAAAGACGAAATAGGGAAAAAGACGGAATAGGGAAAATGATGAAAAATGTGGAAATGACTCGGTCCTCCAAGGAAGTTGTCAATCTAAAGAAAAGAGTCTCGGAAATCACTCCAGAGCACTCGAGACGACACTAATCGACAAGAAACCAAACTCAGAAGGGAAAAGACAATGGAAAAAATCCGAAAAATCCGGGTCATTACAGAAGAGCCTTATAAATATTTTGATGAGTTCTTGGAAGTTTGTTTCCACCATAAAAATCACGGATATGCCAGAAGAAGTCCTTAAAATGAAGCTTTTCCTTTTCACTCTTCAGGATAAAGCTAAATATTGGTCTGACAACATGGGCACAATTGTCACAAGAGTTCCTAAAGAAGTACTACCCCGTGAGTCGAACCGATTCCATGAGAACTTTCATTTGTGAATTTGCACAAGAAGAAGGAGAACCCCTTCATAAAGCATAGGAACATTTGAATGACTTTCTACGAAAATGTCCACATCATGACATTCCTAAGTAGCAATTAGTTCAATGTTTCTTTTCAAGTTTATCCGATACCAATAAGGGCATTGTTGATGCTTCATATGGAGGCAACTACATAGAAAGAAATGAGGATGAAATTTGGCATCTTTTTGAAAAAATGAGTGAAAACTCAATGCATAGATCTTCATCTTCTAGGGGGGGTCGCCTAGCAAATGTGGGAGGAAAGAAAGCTCTATATCAAATAGACACTTCCATGGAAATTGCCGCCGAGGTCAAAAATCTTACTCAAAAGTTTGATAAATTCCTTTTGAATCAAGGTCTGGCAATTCAATCTTATTCCCATCATTCCAATGAAATGTGTATGACTTGTTCTAGTTACACTCACCATACTTCAAATTACCCTCTTGGACAAATAATACCAATTGAGTCTCAAGAACAAGCAAATGTCACTTTCATTCATCAAAGGAACAACCCTTATTCTAATACTTACAATCCGGGGTGGAAGAATTATCCAAACTTTGCATGGAAAAATCAAGGAGATGGTGCAAACCCTCCTCAAACTCAAGGTTACCAAGCAAAATATATTCCCCCACATCTCCAAAATCAAAATTCTCAAGGTTACCGTCCTTCATTCTATCCTCAAAATGTAAATCAATAGTTTCATCCTCAAGAATCAAATTATCAATCCTACTTTCATCCTCAAGCATCAAATTCTCAATCTTACTCTAATCCAAATCAAGCGCCTCCTAAGAGTCCCGCTTTTGAGGACAATGTCTTGGAAGCCTTGGGTGATATTCAAAAAGATAATCAATTGTTTCATTCTCATTCTCATTCTCAATTACAAAGCTTGAAGCTCAAATCAGGCAATTAGCTAATCTTTAAATGTGAGAAAGAAAGGTAAGTTGCCTTGTCAAATTGAGACCAATCCTAAGGGGCAATTTATGGTGCAAGTAAGTCCTTTATCGGGATTTTCTGGAAATGGGCAAATTCATGCAATTACTACCTTGAAGAGTGGTAGGAAATTGGACAATAAGGTAGAGGTACCTAATGAGGATAGTGAATTGACGCAACCAAGTGGTTGCATCCGTCCTATTCAAAATCCTATTCCTACTTCCTTGGATGCTAGTGGTTCTAAAAAGAACATTCATGCTGGATTTTTGCAAAACTAAACTTGAAGTGTAATTTTCAATTCTAAATGGCATGTGGTCCATTTTAGCAAACTTGAATTGAATTTGGAAATTAGGAAAGTTTTAAAGTCAAGATTTTGGAATTGAATTGAAAAAGAGAAACAAAATTTCAAGTCTTTGGAAAATTGTTTTGAAACTTCAAGTTGTAAATGGAATTTGAAATTTCTTGATTAAATTTGAGATTCGAATGTCATGACTTTGAAAAGTTACTTAATAATTTGAAATGGAAACTTGAATGTCAAAATGGATTTGTCTTTCGTGATATTTGAAATGAAATGTAAATTTTCTTGAGATTGAAATATTCTTGGATATTTTGAATTTGAAATGTTGTGAGCATAATTCCCGACTTGTTTCATTTGTGTTAAAAAGGACATTCATAAGATGTGTTTGATCTTAAGTTCTCTTAAATGCATGCAAGTATGACTTGACTTGAAACTTGTGCTTTTGAATTTGGAAATGAAAAGTCTTGTTTAAATTGCATGAATGGATTTCAAATGGAAACTTTTTGGAAGTTTTTTTATCTTCAATTGACTATAGCTCATGTTAAGGTACTTTGTTTTGGTAAAATGATCTTTAATTGCTTCAAATGCTTTGTGATCACACTTGTTGGTTTCGAAATGTTAAAAAAGGATTTTTGAACTTTGTTATGAAAACGAGAAGTCAAGTTTCTTGATTCCTTCTTTTGTCAACTTTTCAATGCATAATTCTTGTTATAAAGCTTTTCTACAATGCATTTGAATGTTTGGACTCCAAAGTTTTCAAAATTTCTAATTTTGCCCCAAAAGTGTTGAAAATTCTAAAGTTAACCAAAATACCCTTGATTGAGTTGAAACTTGTTCCATTTGATTCCTTTCCATCCAATTGCATGTGCTAAGTGCTATTGAACTTGTTTGTGGTTAGTTCTTGATCCTTTCCATGTTAGGGTATATGTTTGTTGTTCTTTGGCCTTAGTACTATTTGTGAGCATAGCTTGAACTTTAAAATGCAATTTGAAGTAAGTTTGGGGGTATGTTTGCTTTATCTTGAAAATTATCTATTAAATTGCCATTTGCTTGATATTATCCACTTGTAATCCATTTCTAAAAATCCAAGTAAGCGTTTGTGACCAAGGTTCTTTCCGGTCGTGATTTTGATTCAAAAATGGTAAGCTTCTTATATTCTCAGTTTTTGACCATTCTTTGCTTCATTTAAGCTTTAAAGGGGATTGCGAGCCATAAATGATTATTTTTCTACTTATTTATTGCTTAGAGGGGGTCACGAGCCATGAGTGATTATAAGATGTTGAGTTTGTTGAAATGGAGTACGGGATATTTCTTTGTCTGGAGTTTGACTTTGTGCGTCATTCAGATACATGCCATGTAGTTGCATACCATGTCTAGGATTCATATTTGAACTTATGTATCATAACATGCCTTGGATTGAAGTGTTTTGCAACCGTGCATTTCACTTAGTCTTTATTTCATGATATACATGTTTCTTAAGTTCTAGGTTGACATTTCCCATGAATACATTCTCCATGTTATCCTGTTTGCTTCATTTGGACTTAAATATTGAATTTGTAGACATTTCTACTTAGGAATTGATACGATGTCATCCTAGGGTCTACTTGCCATAAATTATAGAATCTTCTTGAGTTTTAGGTTTGTGAATGCACATTGCATCATTTATGCACATCACAGCCTATGCTTGTCCTTTTGATCCCATTTTGCTCAAATATTTTCAAAAGTGACTTTTCTGCCCTTCATACCATCATCGCATTGTCTTGCACACCTGAGATTGCTTATTGTGTCATGATCCATTCTTTTCTAGTTGAAGCATGTCGAATGATATTCCTAAAGCTATCTTGATCATTTCCTGCACAAACATGATCCTATTTGTCTATTCTCTGTTTCTATTTGATTTAGGCATGCTTTGTACTCCTTTGATCCTATTTGTACTAATTCATCATCTTCATCTTCTGAGTCTACCCCATTTGCATCAGCTCATTTTGAGCCATCTTTCATGGAGGCACAAGGGCCTATTATTAGAGAAGTGCCTTTGCCATCTTTCTCAAACAAGAAACTTAAGCCAGAGTTCAGATTCGATCGCGATCTATTTTCTGAGTTGGAGCAGACCATGTGGTCTTATGATGAGCTCACCCATAGGGGCATCGATGCTATCAGGACACCGGCAGACAGTGTAGTCTATCCCCGATTGGTTACATTGTTCTTCCAGCACCTCCGGTTGGATGAGGATAACTAACAGTTGATGCATATGACTATAGATGGTCAGGATATTGACATTTCTATCCCTACCATAGCTGCTGCTTGCCGATGTGCCCATCTCTCTCCATTGGTTACCAACTCTGAGGATCCACTATACCCTATCGTTCCAGCTTATCCCTCTGAGATGACCATGGTTGTGACACTATCTCTACAGGCAGCCTTTAAAGGCAATACATTTGGAGACCGAGTTGATATTGATCCCCGATACTGGTTCTTTGATTCTGTGTTACACCTCAATGCCTTTCCTTTAGGCCATCGCACACAGAGGCAAGAGAGGATTCTGCAGGCTTTATACTGTTTTAGCCAGGGTTACTGCATTTTTATTCCTGCTCTCATCTGGGAGATCATACATAAGTTCTGGAAAAATCTGATCTTCACGCATAATTCTAAAGTTGAAGCTTAGCCATTACCATATGGCCACCTGATTACACAGCTATTGATTGACCAAGGCTATCACTTTTACCCGGATGAGATTCTAGAGATAGATGTGCAGAGAGCTAGGAGGGCGTTTGACTTGGCAAAATGGAACAAGACATTCAATTCCTGCACAAAAAATAGGAAGAATGAAGATCAAAAAAGAAAGCGAGATTAGGAGAGAGCTGAGAAGGATGCAGCTGCAGATGATGTTGCCGTGGAGGATGCATCTTAGGGATCACCTCTTAGATAGTGGCAACGCACTACTACTTCCCCATCTACTTCATAGCCAAATGCACCACTTGCGTCCCACCAAGCCGGCCCCTCTTATGTCCCTCCTACAGAGCCGATGCCACAGGCCGACTCTCGATCTTGATATGTCAGTTCAAATTCTAGCTACAAATCTGATTCTATTCAGCTGCATACAAAATTTATTTCTTTCAGAGTTGACATGATTGGACCGTACGAGGATATCATAAGGCTTAATGATGATTTGGTGAGGAGGCATGGTATGTCATCAGACCAAAGCACAAAAGTGGTGTGTGAAATGAAGTGTGGCCAAGTTTGAATTTATAAAATGCCACTACTACTACTAACTATTAATGTAGTTAGTGTGAGTAAGGATCATCCCAAGGGAAAGGGATGGTACTTCGGAATCAATGATGGATTAGTAGGTCGAATGATTAAAAGAGTGTTCGATTTAATTATGTGACGGCCCAAGTTTTGTAAACCCGGTGCGTCAGTGATGACCAAAAGATGACCCAATAATGGATCTGATGCGGAAGCGAAAGGTGAAATAACGGTCTCTAGAGATACAATGCATCTCTAAGACACCAATGTGACCCTCAATGAGGTCATGGAACCCAAAGGAAACAAATGCAGAAGTGTTGTTTCAAAAATGGACAAAAAGAACCTAGGGGCAAAATGGTCATTTTGAAAAAAGTGGATTCAGGTGCTATCGAGCACACCACTGGAAAGACAATGACAAATTAGTCAAGTTTAAAAATTTTTTTACTTAATTTGGAGTCCGGATGGGGGAGAAAGGTCAAAAACAAAAATGATGTCGTGGCGGCCCGACGAGGACAACCCACCACTGCTGCAACTGAGAGTAAAAACGGGCATCTAAACAGACTTTTTTGGAAAAACTCAAAGAAGAACCCTAAAATCAAGTTTCCTACCCAATCGCAGATGGAAACAAAAAAAATGCATTGTAAAATACCTAGAATGCCCCCAAGAAAATCAGGTCAAGAGGAAAAAAACTAATCCGAGCTACTGCCTAAGTTTTGGAAATAAGGCTTCGGGAGGTTTTTAAATTGCCTAAATTAAAAATGCAATCTTAAAATGCACCCACAAGACCTCCGAAAGTTTCAGATCGGTCGTGACGATTTTCAAAAAAAAGTCGATGAATAGTACCAACTACATTTGTACTAAAAATTTGCAAAACCTGACAGCAAGGATTTTTCAGAAAAATATTAATTTTTGAGGGCCAAAATGATGTTTTATGGAAAAACACAAAGAATAAACCCCCCTCAAAATTGAGTTTTCTATGTGATTTGTAAAGAAGAATAAAAAAAACGCATTATGAAATACCCGAAATGACCTTGGAACAGAATAGGGTAAAACTCCCTAAAAATGTTACTTTGAGTTTTTGTTTCATCAAGGAAGGTATTGTTTGCTAAAGTGAGCATGCAAGTGTATGTAATATGATAAAGTAGATGTGCTACAATGGCCTATGGCCTCATTGCAATACATTTACAACATTTGACATGTCAAACCTACTAGTTAGAAAAATTACATTTCATAGACAAATCATGAACATGCTAACACTTACATGTGAACAAGAATGCTTCTAAAGAAGCTCAACTCAGCAAATCACCCAAGCAATTGCAATCTCCAATCTTGTATCCTGTACCTGAAATATGCCCCAGTATCGTAGGGTTGAGTAACATAAAGCTACTCGTAGGAAATGAGCATGCATCGACCTAAAGTTTTACAAGTTGCATGATTTAATTATTGTGGTTCATTCCACCTAACGTCTATGTCAAGGTGAGACTCAAGGAGCATCCTAGTTACCTAAGATCATTTCTAGCATCAATCACCTCATTCATGCAATTTTAGCAACATAGGGTCATGCTTACACAAAGCAACAACATAGGAGCATGCTTACACAAAGCAACAACATAGTGGTTCTTAAGGTTATCAACTTGAAGTTAAAATGCAACATCAACTAAATATAACAATTTAACATAATTAGAATATCTAATACCACACATCAAGATATAGATTCTCTAGGTTATCAACTAGCAATCTAAAAGTGTGAAATCAACTAAATATATCAATTTAGTATGGATGTACTTAACAACATCAAATCGCCAATTACCAAAACCGCAAGTCACAATTAAACATTGGTTGTCAACTTGGAATTGATTGCGAAATCAAATAGTGGAAGACTTGGACATCACAGCTCAGATTTCCGCCGAGACAAGGCAAATTTGGAGCTACTAACCCCCAGGCAGCCTACCCAATGCGCAAACTTTATAGGGCTAATTTGGAGCTACTAACCCCCAGGTAGCCTACCCAACGCGCGAACTTTTGACTTAGAGGACTCTTGTCCCCGTACTAGAGCCAAACCCTAGCCATCACAGCTTAACAATGTCCCAAGCAACTCCAAAATAAATAAGTTAACAACTTATATACGTATTAAACAGTACACGAAACTACCTTCATGCACAAGTAGGTTATAACCACACAACACATGCTCTAAATCCACAACAACTATAGGATGACAATGTCGAATCTTCAGAGCGCGATTCATTACGCGCTATAATAACATCACATGTCGAATCTTCAGTGTGCGATTCACTACATGCAATAAAAATATAATCCAATATTGAAAACAAAATTTATAAATCTATTACAAGTCTAAAATCATGCTTCAAACATACTATCAATGCCAATTTCAGGATTTAATCATTAAAGCAATAGAAATGGAATTTAATCAAATAAACTAATTAAATTCCCTAGCTTTCAAATCTCAATCAAATGGCCCCTAATCAATGCATATTATACAATATAGCATAGTATATACATACATTCACTAAAATCTCAATTAGGCCAATGGCACAACAAGGTAGAATTTAATTATATCATGATAATTAAACTTCTAAATTTTAAAGCAACTTCAAATGGTCCCAATTTAATATATACTAGTACACAAGTCCTAGTCATCATGATTATCAAGTAAAAAACTTAATTAGGCCAAGGGAACCATTAAATAGATTTTAATTAATCATTTAATTTAAAATCTCTAGATTTTCATACTTGTCCAAATACTCTCAAATTAAAGTATGTTAACAAACATGCTAAGACTTAATTTAAAAGCATACTACAAGTTCATTTCATGAAAAGTATGGCCATGGGATTTAATCTTTCACCAAAGATAAATATTAAATAAAAAGTGAAATTCTTATTCAATTAATTCCAATTTACTATATGTTAACAAACATATTAAAACATGATTTTCTAGCATGCCACAATTCCATTCTAAGTTATACACATCCTTGTGAATTAAATTTCATACAAAGAAATAATTAATACTAATTTTTTAGAATTGATACAAGGCATGCAATTAAGTTGTATAATCATGCTAAACACTCAATACAACACACACAAAAGCCTAGAACATCCCCTACCTCAATTTAAGATGAAAATCTCAAAAGCCACCAAATGGAAACTGCTCCGAATCCGACAAACTTCTAGGTTTTGTCCGGGACTACACCGTGCACATAACCCCCAAGGAAGCCCCATCAAAATCACAACTTGAATTCAAATCCAAACTCAAAGAATGGTCAGAAATGGGTTCTAATAAGGGTGAAAGAAGTGCGTAGTCAACACGAACACTAAACGCAAAGGCCCTTCTATGTTCTGACGAAGGAATGAAGCTTAAAAGAGGAGAGAGAAGGTGGCAGCCTCCCTTGGGCTGCCATGGAAGCTTCAGGTTGTGCAAGAGAGTGGGGAAGATGAAAAAATAAAATATCTCACCCCCCTTTTATAAAAATCTCAAAAAGTGCCCGAACGAGCCCCGTCGGGTCCGAAAAAGTGAAATTTGAGCAGACGCGCTCAAATGACAAAACTCTGTGAACGAAAAAGATTCAAAATGAGAAAATATGAACAACGGAAGAAACAACATCAAAAATCAAGTCCCGAGCAGAAAGTTATGCCCCAAACAAGTTTGGCGCTAACTAGGGCCAAAAACCCTGAAACTGGAAAACAATGACCAAAAGGAATTTCTAAGAGTACACGACTCATCAAAAAGTGAAAATGAATCCCGTACGAGGATCCAGGCTCAAAACAAGGTATTTAGCAATAACTTTCATTAATTGCACAATTTTCCCTCCAAAAAGTGAAAACTGCACTAATGGCCCAGAATGAAAATATCTTCTAAAAATATTTTCTTAAAAACCCCTAAAATAAAATATCTTCAAAAGATATTTATGAAAAACACCCCAAGAAAAGAAAATAATTTCAAAGAACTTTACATCTATGCCCTTATAGACACCGGGAGCAACCAAAGTACTTTCTTACAAAAGTAAAGATACGTATTTCGTGGAAACCACACAAGATGGAGATACATGAAGTCAAAAACCAACTTCAAACACAAGAAGTGTGGTTATGCCAACAAAGTGTCAAACGGGGAAAAGACAAAATAGGGAAAATGACGAAATAGGGAAAAGGACGAAAAGTGAATAGTGTCAAAAAACGAAAAATGTGGAAACCACTCGGTCCTCAAAGGAAGTTGTCAATCCACAGAAAAGGGTCTCAGAAATCACTCCAGAGCACTCGAGACGACACTAAGCGAAGAGGAACTGAACTCAGAAAGGAAAGACAACGGAAAAAAAATATCCGTGAAAATCCGGGTCATTACAGATTAATTAACTAATGGCTCACTTAAAGCAATGAAATTAAATGACAATCTAGAATTAGAGAGAGATATATGAGAGAAAGGTCTTAGGGCTTAGAGTTCACCATTAAACTTCACTTCACGAAACACTAGCAATTGTAAATTAATAGGGAAATTCAAGTTGTAACTTGTGAGTTTATGTGTCACCAATTTAAAATGAAGCATATATGGCAAATAAGAATAGATTGTCTAATTAATCTAGTGAGTAGCACAAACTATCAAATGAGACCATTAACTATTCAATTAAACCACAATTAGTGCACACACAAAAATATAGAGAAATGTACTTCTTGCATTCATACGTGTAGAACATCAAACAACAAGAATGGATTGTCCACCTACCTAAGAAATTAAAGCAATTACACTACAACTAAGCTAATGACATGAAAATTAAGCGAATTAAACTAAGGATGTGGCATAATCCATCAAGAAATAAGTATGAACTATTAAATAAATCACAAGAGTGGTTAATTAAGCACCATGCTTTAACCATCACTAGATTAACAACATCAACACACATAAACATGCATCAATTTCATTAAATCTAGAGAAAAACAAATGAACATTCATTCCATCATACATAGACATATGAATAGAATTAAATAATCAATTGAAAACATTAATCCATACAAATCGTGTAAAAAACACAAGATCTATATTTATTCATGGTCAAAACATCAATTACAACTAAAATCCCCAAAAAAATACAAAAGCTAGGTTTAGGAAGTAAGCCCAGGGGCTATCTCTAGCCTCTAGAGAATGATTTAGCCACTCATTGTAGTGGTCATGGAACCCTTAAGGGCTAGCTTGAAGGTTGGCATCATCATCTTCATCCTTGCGTTCTTCCCAAAACCCTAGTTCTAGAGAGAAAACTATTTCTATAATTAGTAAAAAAAACTATATGATCTCTTTTACAATATTATTCAATGAATCTATTACAAGCCTCCTTTAGTAGGCACGAGGTCAGAATTACAGGCTATAATTGGAGGAAATTCGCAGCTACACAAGTTAGGTAGAGTCCGACGTGCTCGGGAATTAGACAGCTCACTGCTAGCAGCCAGTTTGATCGATCGATGGATGTTCGATCGATTGAACACTTAGCTTCAATCGATCGAAGCTGACATGTCATTAAAAATATCTTCTGGGCTTTATCCACTTTGCTGCGCTGGCACCGCCTCATTTCGATCGATTGTAGCCAGCTTCGATCAATCGGGACTTCCTTCGATCGATCGAAGTTCCTCTAGTGCAATTTTCTTGACTTTTTTTCCAACTTTGTTCCTTAGCTCCAAAATTGAGCTAAATGGCTCTTCTTAGCCTTTTTGAACTTTATTGACCTGAAATAGGCAAAAACACAAGTAAGTACTAAGACATGAAAGTAAGATAAATGAATGGACTAAAATACCCTAGCTTAGGTGCTAAAATGCATCACATTTGAGCACTTATCACACCCTCAAACTTAGATATTACTAGTCCCTAGCAATGAACTACAAGGAAAATAAAGAAACAAACAACTAAGTAACTATGAATCTAGAAAACAATAAAATGATAATGCCATTTTCGTAGGGAACACGATTGCATTTAGCATATGTAACAAGCCTTTTGAAGCCCTAAGTTACCCCTAGTGGACGAGTGAAGTCTTGTGAGGGTTTCCAGAAATGATAACCCACAAATATTGAGCTCTTTCTCACTAAAAAGGCACCAATATACAAAACAAGCATTGGGAGAAAACTACCTCAAGTATGCAAATTTTCAACCATTTCCAAGCAATCTCCCAAAATCTCAACATCAAGCAAAAAAGTATTGGTGTCTCGCGATACCGTCGTCGCAAACCCGAGAAGTTCATATGGAATGTGGCTAAGTTTTACATTTAGAAATTACCACTACTACCTTTCACTAAAAATATAGCTAGGGTGAGTAGGGATCGTCCCAAGGGATTGAGTTGTCGTACTAGGTTGAGGAATCAAAATTAGGGTTAGTAGGTCAAGTGATCAAAATAGTGGTTGGTTGGTTGGATTAAACTAGATGCAAATTAAACTAAAGTAAGCAATAATGCAATAGAGAGAATAAAAGAGAGAGAGAGATCTTGGGGTTTAGAGATCACCACTAAGCATAACTTTTCTACACATTTAATGAATGATTAATGAGGGGAAGAATGTGATACCCCTCAGATCCGAGACACGGGTTGATCAGGCCCAGGCCCAAACCCGAGGGAATGTCAAACAATTAATATTTTAAAAATCGAACACAAATGACAAAATGAAATAAGAAGAAATGTTAAAAGCTGAAAGAAACTAAAATAAAATCTCTTAAAGATAAATACTTAAATCCCAATAATCCAAAATCTCTGATAGATTAAACAACTCGGGAATCCATCTGTAGTGGACCCCTAATAAAAACCCAAACTGAATGAAAGTAAAAACTGAAGACAAAAATCAAAATCTAACATCTGGAAAGAAGTCCTACGTCGTCGGTAGAATGGAAGATCGTCTCTGCTCGGCCCGAATAAGCCCTAAGCCTGGAAATGTCCGATACCTGAAAAATGATAAGTGGGTCAAGCCCACTAGTAAGTTCTATACTACTTCAATCCAAGCAGAGACCCTATACGCATGTACATCCTAACCAATCCGACAATAACTAAATAGTCCGTAGATATATATATATATATATATATATATATATATTCACACTACAGGACTCTTACTGGACTACAGGCCCGTCTCAACCTGACTAGTAGGCACCATGCAAAGTGCACTAGGGGTGAGCATGACTACCTAGACCTAGAAGGGTACACATCTAACCATCATAGCCAGCTATGCATCCCAATGCATATACGCTCCCTAACCGTCGATCCTGAGACTCAAGCTCATATCGAGGTACCATAATGATATATATTTAAAATCCATCCTGTATCCTAATAGTGCCGCTCAACTAGTCGTTGCCATGACACTACAATCGATAGGATTTAACTTTTTTAGTTAATCCAATTCTTAATCCAGAGTAGGTAGGACTTAGCGTTTTTGAACTAATCCCCCTAGTAAGTTACCGTCCCATACCAGTGCATACAAACCATCCATCCAGTGTTGATAATAAAATGATAGTAAACATATCAATATCAACATATCCAATACAAGTATAATAAGAATGTGTAGATAGCATGCTTGTTCAATACAACTAGTACATGATTCTCTAGCAATTTTAAATACAGAGACCGAATATAACCATCCTATAACCCAAAATAAACATATCAATAATAATATCAGAATTTACATTCTTACTTGTAAACACACCACAACATCCAGTAAGTTGACATAAACAATTCTTTATAAACATCAACTAATTTCTTATTAAGCAATAACAGCATTTACATAAACTGACACTGCTTAAACTCATACCACTATTACATGATTTAAACATAAAACTCCTAATTCAATTGGTAATTCAAAAATAAGCAACATGAATCATCTACATCCGAGTCGTCACACAAACTTTCTTAAGTTCTCTAGACTATCCTTATCTTAGCTTCTTATGGTGCTTTACATATTCCCATGCCTTCTGAAAAGTTAATACAGGTTTAGACATTACTGAATACCTCTAGGAGAACTCCTATGTCAGCCTAGAACTTTAAAAATTTAACCCCAGTAGCCCAAGTCTCGCAAAAAAATCAAAAACTACAAAACTTTTTGAAGGAGGTGGCTCCCTAAAAGAGGGAGCCGCCTCCAATAATGGTGGAGCCGGCTACACACATGGTGGAGCCACCTCCAAGGTTTTAAGAGCTGGCTCCACCCATGGTGGAGCCTGCTCTGCACTTTGGTGAGCCTACTCTTTTCAAAATAGAGCAGGTTCTTCCCCTGTTCCCTCGTCTTCTTTAACTCCGGCGGTGTCCGGCTACTTTATACCCCCAATCCAACTTCCTTACTGGTTAAAACTAAACCCTAGTGTGTTCCAGAGTTAATTAAATTCATTACTTATTAATCAAATTCAATTAGAACGAGAATCAAGCAAAAATAGTTTCAAAGTGAATAGAAAACACATACAAGAACCCATACTGTTTTAAAATAAGTAATTGTGCAGCCAAATTAATTTAACTTTATTTCATCCTGGGACTGAATTATGGATGCAAAGAACACAGGCCAAAGAGATAGATTTAGTTATAAAACTTGCCTTGCACCGACATCGTCCTAAATTCTCCGGCCAACTCTCTATTTTCTTCTCAGCCGTCTCCAAAACTTCCCTCAACCTTACTATATCGTAGTATTGTTCTAAAACCCTAAGCAGATATCCTAGGTGAATATCTATAGACCACATTAATCCTAGGCTCAACTAAACCCTAATCTGATTTACTCGGCCCATAGAACAACCTAGGTTATATTCCAATGTCGGCTGAACTGAAAACCTAATATATAACCATATAACAGTCATATTGAAAACAAAATTTAATTAAATCAAGTCAATTTAAACAATTAAACCTTTAAATTTAAGTAAATAACTAGAGTAAAATAATTAAAGCAATTAAATCAATTACATTAAAAAAATTAAACTATCAAATGCAATTAAATCAATTCAATTAACACATATGCACGTCAACAATTAAAAATGCAATTCAAACAATAAAATAAATACCAGGACTATCCTTTTTAAAATTAGGGGTATTACAAAGAACATATATTGCAATAAAGTGTGTGTGTGTGGTTGTTTCAACAAGCATGGATGACAAATTAAACATATATTGTCTAAACAACATGGTGGATAGCATAATATATCAAATTAAGCCATTAATCTTTTCTTTAAGCTCATAATCCAAACACATCACAAGGTTAGAGATACATGTTGCTTGCTTTTCATAAGTATGGAACATCAATAACAAGCATGGATTGTCCTCCCATTTAACAACTACACTACAACTAAGCTAATGACATGAAATTAAACTAATTAACTAAGGGAGAGGTACAATCCATCAAGCAATGAGTATGAACCATCAAATAAACCACAAGAACATGACATTAAGCATTATGTCTTGACAATCTCTAAATCTATAGCATCAACACACATAGACATGCATTAATAACACAAGAAATAGAGACAAACACATGAACATCTATTCTACCATACATAGATATATGGATAGAATGAAATGATCAATTGGAATCATTAAACTGCATAAATCATTGAATAAACAAGATCTATATATATAAAAGTGTCAAGACATGAATCATAATACAAATCCCCTCAAAAATACATAAATCAAGAAGTAGAAAGCATGCTTAGGGCGAACTCTAGCCTCAAAAAGATGTCTAGCCACTCATGGATGATGTCCTCTAACCCTCAAGGGCAAGCTCCATGGAAGAAATCTGCTCCTTGGTTGATGAAGAGTCTCCAGCGGTGTCTCTAGCCTCCTCCTCTTCTTTTCTTCCTCCCTAAGAGTTCTCTAAGGTATGATATGAAATTCTATGATACAATATTGATATGATACAAAAATTAATCCTTATCCTTATATAGGTAGGTCAAATGACACCCAAAATGAGCTGTGGTCGTACAGCAAATATTCCCCAATGATTGGATAAAGGATAACTTTTTGTGAGCTGGAAATTTAACTTTTTCGCACTAGAGGAAGTTCGATCGATCGAACCTTGGACTTTGATCGATCGAACATGGCTGAGATCTATCCAACTTAAGTTGGATCGATCCTCAATGGCAGTGCCTTTTTGGATAAAAACAAATCTAAGATATTTTGAAGATATTTTTAGGAAAAGGACAAAAGTGGTTGGTAAGGTGGTACAACTGGATAAGATCAATCATTTGGATAAGGACAAGAATGTTCGATCGATACAGAGAAGGAAGTTGGATCAATCAAACTTTTGAGATCTTTGAACTGGGACAAACATGGCTCAGATCCATCTTGAAGTGCTGAGATCGATGAAAGTTGGATCGATCGAACTTTTCTTGAGATCGATCGAACTTTTCTTGGGACCGATGCTCCTTTCTTTGATTCATCCCAGAATTGCTTCAATTATGCTCTTATTTGGCTGAGTTAGCTTATTTTAGGGATAAGTACCTGAAAATGGAAATAACACGAAATCAATACAAAATGGTAAAATAAGATAGATAAAGGTTCTAGAATACCTAAGCTTAAGGGGTTTAAATACGCACTTTGCAGCGCTCATTACACCCCCAAACTTAAATATTGCTAGTCCCTAGCAATAAACTAGAAAGTAAATGAATGAAATGAATAACTATACAACTATGAACTAGAAAGCAATAAATGGATAACGCCACTTTCGTAGGGAACACGATTACATTTAGCACATGCAACAAGCCTTTTAAACCCCTAGGTTACCCCTAGTGGATGAGTGAAGTTTCGTGAGGGTTTTCAGAAATGATACCCACAAACATTAAGCTTGTTCTTTCAAAAGAGGTACCAATATTGCAAACAAGCATTGGGAGAAAACTATCTCAAGTATGCAATGTTTCAAACATTTCTAAGCAATTTCCCAAAATCTCAATATCAAGCAAACAAGTATGGTCCTCCACACATCAAGAAAATGATCATGAAAATCAAAACAACTCTAAAATCCTTTTTGAGTGGACTGGCATCAAGTGTGTTGCTATCTTAGTCAACTAAAGAATTAATCACATCCTTACCCTCAAACTAGCATACAAATCTAGTATCGATCATCAAGACAAAAAGTGGACCTTTTATCAAAGCTTTATTGTTCTAGGTGCGCTTATTCTTTTCACTCGATTATTTTTTTTATTTTTTTATTTAGGATCAAAGATGGAAGCATGGTGCAATGTGTTGATCTATTAAGCTTTCTAGCGATTCATGAGGTCGAGTGTTAGGTCAATGACTCCCAAACCAGACGGCTTTAGGGCACTAGGTGTTTAAACACTCCTAAGGACTTACAAGCTCAAATCAACTAGGCTATAAATCAAGACAACCTCTATTTAATCATTTCCCACTTCTCACCTTTTTGGGAGAAGTCCTCACTTTTTATTGCTTTTGCAACTTTTTTTTTTATTCAATTATTAACCTAGAGTTTGGGCCCTACACCTTTTGGCGTGAGAAGTCCAATGCTTGATAAGGCTGGAATCCCAGCTACTTAGTGAAAAGGGGTTGTTATCCACCTTTATCAAGAATGAAAGCTTTCAATGCACTACTAGCCCAATTGGGATATAACCAATTCAATAATCAACTAAGCATGTACCCCATAAATGAGTGCTAGTGTGCACCTGTGCTAGTGTAGAATCCTAGAATGAATCTCAAAACAATCACAAAATCAAGATGATGTGGACCACAAGTGCAAGCAAGATATTAATTTTTAACAATCACAAAATCAAGATGATATGGACCACAAGTGCAAGCAAGATATCAATTTTTCGAATAATTTACTCCTAAATGGCATCCGCAAGGCATACAAGGAGTATTGGACTCTCAAGTCACCTAAACGGCATCCGCAAGGCATATAAGGAGTATTGGACTCTCAAGTCAAGCAATTGTTAAATTTTAAGCAATGTGGTCCTCAAAAGATCAAAATCATCGCTAACATGGATCTCAAATCTCAATCATGCATTTAAAGTTCAACCTTTAATTAGAATGCAACAAGACATCTTACCCCCAAACTTAAACTACACATTCTCCTCAATATGCAATGAGAACAATGGAAAAGATGGAAAGAGTATACTATGGCGAAAGCATGAAGCTGGGCAATGATCCAATTCGAAAGACGTCTCCCCCAAACTTGGAATCAACAACCTACTTGGATAACCACACTAGCAAACTCACATCGAATATCAAATGGGATAAGAATAATCAAATTAAAGAATGCATTCTAAGGCAATATAGCATGAGATGAAAGAGAGATATGAGAACAAGCCTGATAGAAAAGTAATATGACTTCACATAAGGGCACAAAAGAATTTTTTTTTTTTTTTTTTAAATAAATAAAATGGAATACAAGAAAGTATGAACAATGAGTGCTAAGTTTAACGTCTCTAGCTAGACGTAATGCTGCTTTGAATAGATAAGCTTGAAATCCAAAAAGGGAAGAAAAAGGTCAAACCAAAAATACTCAGATCGATCAAGGCAAATCGATCTCAAACGATCATTCGATCAATCAAACATGCATGAATCCACAGAAAAGTTCAAACGATGAGACATAGAGGTCTTTGGATGAAGGTGGATGCAGGCTCAAAATTTTTCTAAGTGCTGGAACTCAAGATCGATTGAACTTGAAGGTTGGATCTATCTAAGAACTTATGATCGATCTAAGAACAAATTCAATCGATGGGACAGAGGGGTGATTTGGATGCAGGTCGATGCAGGTCAAAAAATTTCTAAGTGTTGGATGCAGGCATGATGTTCGATCGATTAAACTTTTCTTGAGATCGATCGAACTGACAAGAATTCTTCCATTTGCATTGCATCCCTAGATATCTTCATACACAGGGTCTATTAGATGGAAGACCTGTCCCTCAATGTAGGGTGTTAGTCTCTGTCCATTGACCTTGAAAATGTTCCCCTTTTTCAAATTTTGAATTTCAATAGCCCCATGCGGTGCAACAGAGATGACTTCATAAGGACCCTCCCATTTGGTTCTTAACTTCCCCGGAAAGAGTTTTAGTCTAAAGTTGAAGAGCCAAACTTTTTGACCGGGTTCGAAAGACTTCTTCACAATATGCTTATAATGAAAAACTTTAGTTCTTCTTTGTAGAGTTTGGCATTGTCATAAGCATTATGTGTAACGACCCGGTCATTTGCCTCCCTTTCCTTTTTCTTGAAATTTTACGAATGAATTTTTTTCGTTTAATTTTCTTTTCTGAGCTCTGTTTCGTGTCACTTAGCGTCATCTCGAGTGCTTAGAATTCGTTTCTGAGACTCTTTCATATGAATTGACAACTTCCTTTGAGGACCGGGTCATTATCGCATTTTTCGTTTTTCAGACACTATGTGCTATTTCGTTTTTCCCTATTCTGTCATTTTCCCAATTTCGTCTTATCTCTGTTTGTTAGTTTTTGGCACAACCTCACTTCTCATGCTCGGATTTGGTTTTTGACTTCACGTGCCTTCATCTTGAGTGGTTTCCTCGAAATACGTATCTTCACTTTTGCAAGAAAGTACTCTAGTTGCTCCCGGTGTCCATAGGGGCATGGATGCAAAGTTCTTTGAAATTATTTTCTTTTCTTGGGGTGTTTTTCATAAATATCTTTTGAAGATATTTTATTTTAGGGGTTTTTCAGAAAATATTTTTGGAAGATATTTTCATTCGGGGCCATAAGTGCAGTTTTCACTTTTTGGAGGGGCTATTGTGCAATTAATGAAAGTTATTGCAAAATGTCTTGTTTTGAGCCTGGATCCTCGTACAAGATTCATTTTCACATTTCGTTGAGTTGTGTACTCTTGGAATTTCCTCTTGGACGATGTTTTCCAGTTTCAGGGTTTCTGGTCCTAGTTAGTGCCAAACTTGTTTTGGGCATAACTTTTTGCTCGGGACTCGGTATTTGACGCTGTTTCTTCCGTTGTTCATATTTTATCATTTTGAATCTTTTTCGTTCACAAAGTTTTGTCATTTGAGCGCGTCTGCTCAAATTTAACTTTTTCGGACCCGGCGGGGCCCGTTCGGGGCACTTTTTGATATTTCTATAAAAGGGAGGTGAGATATTTCATTTTTCATCTTCTCCCCTCTTCATGCACGACCTGGAGCTCCCATGGCAGCCCAAGGGGTGCTGCTATCTTCTCTCTCCTCTTTTGGTTCACTTTTCCTTGATGGAAAGTCTTCGGCCTTAACGTTTGTTATTCTCCTCGCCGTGCTCTACCTTTCCCCCTTATTAGAATTCAGTTTTGACCATTTCTTGAGTTTGGTTTTGAGGTCAAGTTATGATTTTGATGGGGCTTTCATGGCGGTTCTGTTCACGGCGTTGTCCCCGACAAAACGTAGTAGTTTCGTCGGATTCTGAGCCGTTCCATTTTGATGGCATTTGAGATTTTCATATCAAATTGAGATAGGGGATGTTTTAGGTCTAAATTCTTGTTATATAGCATGCTTGTGATGCTTATACTACTTGTTTGCATGATTAAATATAAAATCTAGAGATTTTATTATTTATTTTTCTTGTACGGGATCTAATTTTCCCGGTTGCTCATGACTTGGTTTAAACATGTAGCATGATTTTATATTGTCCCTTGATATTCTCATTGTCGTGTATTAAAATTGGAACATTTGAATAAGTATTAAAGATTTTATTTAATATTTATCTTAGGTGAAAGATTAATTCACATGGCCTTAACTAGCTTGAAATTAATATGTGTTAGCATATTACATTAGGCCTTAGCATGCTCTTCAACATAGTTGAATTTGAAAGTAATTGGAGGTGTTTTGAAAATTAGTAATTATTAATTAATTTGATTAATTAATTTGCCTCGAGTGCATTATTCACTCCATTCGAATTCCGACATGATATTCTTGATCTACATGCCACATAGCTTCACATATATTTGATTTAGAATATTCGGTGAGGTTTTGAAACCTTTCATTTAATTAATTTCCTTGTTTAAGATTTAATCCTCATGGTGATATACAACTTGGAATTGAATTGTGGCATGCAAGAAAATTAAGCTTTGGTGTGATTGTTCACATGTATTAAATTGGGATTAATTGCATGAGAATTGCAACCTTTATTTTATATTTAACTTTAGTGATAGTTTAATTTACATAGGTGTAACTTGCATGAAATAAGCTTGAAATGTGATATTACATTAGTCCTTGGCATGTTCTCTAAGATATGTTAAATTGAGAGCATTTGGTTAAGTTTGAAAATCTTGAGATTTTAATTAAAAGAATTAATTAAAATCTACTTTGGGGTCCCATTAGCTTAATTAAGAGTTTAACTTGATATTTGTATTGGCCATGACTTCTTTACTAGTATATATTAATTGTGAACCATTTGAAGTTGCTTTAGAACCTTGATAATTAAATTAGCATGATTTAATTAGAGTTCTACTTTGTTATTCCAATAACCTGATTGAGTTTTAGAATGGATATAGGTGATGACCATGCCATGCTCTTTAATATGTATTAATTTGAGGTTATTTGGAATTGAATTAGAATCAAGGGGATTTAATTATTTTTATTTAATTAAATTCT
The DNA here is from genome assembly GCF_030987335.1 of Cornus florida. NCBI lineage: Eukaryota > Viridiplantae > Streptophyta > Magnoliopsida > Cornales > Cornaceae > Cornus > Cornus florida. Next base: position 77,632,734 of record NW_026775573.1, on the reverse strand, counting down.
ATCGAATTGAGTCATGGATTTAATTGCGTTTGAAAGTCATTTCTATATCAAAATCCTAGACATGGACTTGTTGTATATTCATTTGGTTATGTTTTGGACATTGGATAACATAGTTGCTATGTTTATACTCATGAGAATATGTTTTCCTTATTGAATATATTGTTGTCTTGTGTAATGATTTGCACATTTCGTATTTAACATCATTCATGCATAGCGTGTAACGAATCGCACACTGAAGATTCGACATTCATCACATCATATTAGTTGTGGACTTAGAGCATGTATTGTATAGGTTTCCAAATTTGGTTGTGCTTAGTAGATAGTTGATTATCTTGCATATTCCTGTTGATATATGCGTTGTTGCACAACTTGTTGATTTTGGAAACTTGGGGATGTCGTTGTTTGACTATGGCTAGGACGTGGTTCTAGTACGGGAGATAGTCCCTCTATATAGTCTAATGCGCACATAGGGAGGTTACCCATGGGCTAGTAACCCTAAAGTAACTCTGTTGTCGGTCTGATCTAGCGTGACGTCCGAGTATCCACTTTGTTTGATTTCGCATTGCATTTTCAAGTTGATAACTAGATGATGTTGTAACTTGTTGTTTCTTATTTGTCATTCCATTTTAAGTTATAGGATGTTAACTTTGCGAAATTGTGCTTTATGCGTTGTATTGGAAGTTCCAATGTTGGTTAAATTGCATCGATATTGAAAATCATGTTTTGACGTTCTAATAAAGCTTAGGATTTATCCTATTGATTCATTTATAACATAGACATTAGGTGGCATGAACCACTACTGTTATTTTGTGCTTTAGATTCTAAGTTGATGGCTTTGAGAATTTAAACCTTGTTGCATTGTATAACATGCTCTTTTGTTGTTGAATTGCATGGATAATGTGATTTTTGTTAACTTGTATTCAAATATGCTTTTGTTATGTTGTATGAATTACTCTAGACCTAGTTCAATTGTATTGAAAATGCAATTCATGTTAATATATGCTCAAGCAATCTTCTTGTCGTGTTTTTTAGATTATCCCAACCATGATTCGTTTCATACACGTATGTATATCATGATTCTTGTTGCTTAGACTCTAAGGTAGCTTAGGATGCTCCCCGAGTCTCACTTGGACATAGACGTTAGGTGGCATGACCTCCTTTAACATGTTTCACCTTAAGGTGATAAATTTGTAAAATGCTAGGTCGATGCATGCTCATCTCCTACGAGTAGCTTTATGTTACTCACCCCTACGATACTGGGGTATATTTCAGGTACGAAGACTTGGTTCGTGAAGCCTAGCATTCTTTGGATGTCGAGTAGCTTTCAAGTTTCCATTTCATGCAAATGTTTGCATGAAATGTCATTTTGTAGACTTATATGTCAAAATATGTATGTTTGATTCCATGTCTGTAACGTGTACTTAAGTACACTCCTTTCAATGTATTTGATATGTATGAGATGTGGCCGGAGGCCAATGACATGTATATTGTATTCTATGCAACTTTTTAACTTCATGAAATGTTATGAAAAACTTGAATAATCGCAAGCCATTGCCTCACCACGGTTGCATCGGGTGTGGGAATTCCATTTTCATTCTTTTATAGGGTCTTATTAATCTTGTATGAAGTGTGGCCAAGGGCCAAACGGTCATTTGATCCCGTTTTGCATTTTTGGATTCCATGTTTTCCATTCCAAGTCATTTTTGCCTTTTTGCCCATTGGGGGGTCAGATTTTGCATCGGCTATATTTTTAAGCCATGGACCATTGTAGTGTGTCTAAATAGGTAAGTTACGTTTGCGTGCATAGTCCTTTCCATGCAAAACCTCATCGTTTGTGTTTTGAGCCTCTTGTGAATTCATTTCGCATTTTTTTTGCATATTTTGTTCTAGAGGTATTATGGACCTTTAACATTAGTTTTATTTTCTTCTTTTGAAATGGTTGAATAAAAATCATGATTTTAGGGGGGGTTTCTTCTTTGTGTTTTTCCAGAAAATGTCGTCTTGGTACCAGAAATCCCTCGTGAAGTTTTAGCTTCCAGTTTTCATTTAGCAGCTTTTTGACCTCTTGTTCAGTTCTGATCTAGGGGCATTTTTGGGATTTCACAATGAGTTTTCTTCGATTCCGTCTGCGCTGTCGGGTAGAAAAATCGATTTTAGGGGGGGTTTCTTCTTCGTATTTTTCCAGAAAAACTCGGCTTGACCTCTGTTTCAAGCCTCAGTTCTGGGCAGATCAAAAAAAATGTAGCACCAGCCAAGGCCTGCTACCAGCCATGTCTTTGGGCGCCGGCATGCACGCCGATGGGCTCGCGTATGGGCGCCGTGTGCGCCATGGCCCCTCGTAAGGCCGCTGTGACGTCAATTCTTCTTTTGGGCTTTTCTCCTTCGTTCGGACTCCGATTCAAGTGAATTTTTTTTTTAAGTTGACTAATTTTTGGCTGTCTTTCCAACGGTGTGTTCGATTGCACCTGGTTCTTCCTGGATAATTACCAGTTTACCCTTTTTGCTTTAAGTGCTCGTTTTTCTTCGTCATGCCGTTTCTCCTTCGTTCGGACTTCGAATCATGCGATTCTTAAGTCCATCTTGATTAGTTTTTCGTTGTCCTTCCAGCGGTATGCTCGGTGGCACCCGAATCTACAGTTTTTAGAAATGACTATTTTGCCCCTGGGGGCTTATTTGTCATATTTTCGATCTTTTGCTTCCGCATCAGTTCTTGTTGAGTTCCACGATTTCATGGAAGGTCACTTTGACTTCTTAGAGTCTTATTTTTTGTTTTCGCTTCCGCATTCGGATCCGTTATCGGATCATTCTTACGGTTCATCACAGGACACGCTGGCCTAAAAACCAGGGTCGTCACATTATGTCCCAACTCCTCCAACTCACTCAATTGTAACAACAGGTTCTCTCCAGCCTTATCAAGGTTAAGATTGAGCTTCTTAACTACTGTAACGACCCAGTCATTTGCCTTCCTTTCCTTATTTCCTGAAATTTTACGAATAAATTTTTTTCGTTTAATTTTCTTTTCTGAGCACTGTTTCGTGTCGCTTAGTGTCATCACGAGCGCTTGGAATTGGTTGCTGAGACTCTTTTCCGTGGATTGACAACTTCCTTTGAGGACCAAGTCATTTTCATATTTTTTTTTTCGACACTATGCATTATTTCGTCCTTTTCCCTATTTTGTCTTATCTCCATTTGTCAGTTTTTGGTACAACCTCACTTCTCATGCTCGAAGTTGGTTTTTGACTTGACGAGCCTTTATCTTGAGTGGTTTCCATGAAATACGTATCTTTACTTTTGAAAGAAAGTACTCTGGTTGCTCCCTTTGCCCATAGGGGCATGGATGCAAAGTTCTTTGAAATTATTTTCTTTCCTTGTGGTGTTTTTCGTAAATATCTTTTGAAGATATTTTATTTTAGGGGTTTTTATGAAAATATTTTTGGAAGATATTTTCATTCTGGGTCATAAGTGTAGTTTTCACTTTTTGGAGGGGCCATTGTGCAATTAATGAAAGTTATTGTAAAATGTCTTGTTTTAGGCCTGGATCCTTGTACGGGATTCATTGTCATATTTCGTCGAGTTGTGTACTCTTGGATTTTCCTCTTGGTCGATGTTTTACAGTTTTAGGGTTTCTGGTCTCGGTTTTCGCCAAACTTGTTTTGGACATAACTTTTTGCTCGAGACTCGGTTTTTGACGCCGTTTCTTCCGTTGTTCATATTTTATAATTTTGAATCTTTTTTGATCAAAAAGTTTTGCCATTTGAGTGCGTATGGTCAAATTTTACTTTTTCAGACCTGGCAGGGCCCGTTCGGGGCACTTTTTGAGATTTCTATAAAAGGGGGGTGAGATATTTCATTTTCATCTTCTCCCCTCTTCATGCACGACCTAGAGCTCCCATGGAATCCCAAGGGGTGCTGCCATCTATCTCTCTCCTCTTTTGGTTCACTTTTCCTTTATGGAAAGTCTTCGGCCTCAACGTTTGTTGTTTTCCTCGCCGTGCTCTACCGTTCCCCCTTATTAGAATTCAGTTTTGACCATTTCTTGAGTTTGGTTTTGAGGTCAAGTTATGATTTTGATGGGGCTTTCAGGGGGGTTATGTTCAGGGCGTTGTCCCTGACAAAACCTAGTAGTTTCGTCGGATTCGGAGCCGTTCCATTTTGATGGCTTTTGAGATTTTCATCTCAAATTGAGGTAGGGGATGTTCTAGGTTTAAATTCTTGTCATATAGCATGCTTGTGATGCTTATACTATTTGTTTGCATGACTAAATATAAAATCTAGAGATTTTATTATTTATTTTTCTTGTACGGGATCTAATTTTCCCGGTTACTCATGACTTGGTTTAAACATTTAGCATAATTTTATATTACCCCTTGATATGCACATTGTCGTGTATTAAAATTGGAACATTTGAATAAGTATTAAAGATTTTATTTAATATTAATCTTAGGTTAAAGATTAATTCACATGGCCTTAACTAGATTGAAATTAATATGTTTTAGCATATTATATTAGGCCTTAGCATACTCTTCAACATAGTTGAATTTGAAAGTAGCTGAAGGTATTTTGAAAATTAGTAATTATAAATTAATTTGATTAATTAATTTGCCCCGAGTGCACTATTCACTCTATTTGAATTCCGACTTGATATTCTTGATCTATATGCCATATAGCTTCACATGTATTTGATTTAGAAAATTTGATGAGGTTTTGAGTCCTTTCATTTAATTAATTTCCTTGTTTAAGATTTAATTCTCATAGTGATAAATTTGTAAAATGCTAGGTGATGCATGCTTATCTCCTACGAGTAGCTTTATGTTACTCACCCCTACGATAGTGGGGCATATTTCAGGTACGAAGACTTGGTTCGTGACGCCTAGCATTCCTTAGATGACATATCGCTTTCAAGTTTCCATTTCATGCAAATGTTAGCATGAAATGTCATTTTGTAGACTTATATGTCAAAATATGTATATTTGATTCCATGTATGTAATGTGTAGTTAAGTACACTCCTTTCAACGTATTTGATATATATAAGATGAGGCCGGAGGCCAATGACCATTATATTGTGTTCTATGTACTTTTTAACTTCATGAAATATTGTGAAAATCTTGAAAAATTGCTAGTCATTGCTTCACCATGGTTGCATCAGGTGTGGGAATTCCATTTTCATTCTTTCATAGGGTCTTATTAATCTTGTATGAAGTGTGGCCAAGGGCCAAATGGTCATTTGACTCCATTTTACATTTTTGGATTCCATGTTTTCCATTCCAAGTCCATTTTTGCCTTTTTGCCCATTGGGGGGTCGGATTTTACATCGGCTATATTTTTAAGCCATGGACAATTGTAATGCGTCTAAATAGGTAAGTTATGTTTGCATACATAGTCGATTCCAAGCAAAACCTCATCGTTTGTGTTTTGAGCCTCTTATGAATTCATTTCGCACCTTTTTTGCATATTCTGATCTAGGGGCATTATAGACTTTTAACTGTGATTTTATTTTCTTCTTTTAACATGGTTGAATGGAAAACATGATTTTAGGAGGGGTTTCTTTCCCATGTTTTTCCAGAAAATGTCTTCTTTGCATCGGAAATCGCTTATGAAGTTCAGCTTTCAGTTTTCTATTTAGCAACTTTTCCGACCCTCTGGACCGGATTTCTTGGGAGGGCATTTTGGGCATTTTACATTACATTTTTTTTTTTAATTCTCCCAATAGTGATGTAGAAAACTCAATTTTGAGGGGGGTTTCTTCTTTGTGTTTTTGCAAAAAAGTTCATCTAGGCTTCCAAATTCAGGCTCTGTTCTGGATTTTTTTGAAAAATAACCCCACTGCAGCTTTATGGCTACTACTGCCAGCCATGGTGCACCCAACGTGCGCGCGGCATGCATGGGCGTGCGCATGGGGCTGTCGTGGCCCCTCGTCGGGCGGTCGAGACGTCAAATCTTCTTTTCGGCTTTTCTCCTTCGTCTGGACTCCGATTCAAGTGAATTATTTTTTGAACTTGATTAATTTTTCGTTGTCTATCCAACGGTGTGCTCGATTACACCCTGATATTTCTGGATAATTACCAGTTTGCCCTTAAAGCTTTAAGTGTCCGTTTTTAATCGTCATACCGTTTCTCCTTCGTCCGGACTCCAAATCATGCGATTCTTGAGTCCATCTTGATTAGTTTTTCATTGTCCTTCCAGCGGTGTGTTCGGTGGCACCCGAATCTATAGTTTTCAGAAATGACTACATTGCCCCTAGGGGCTTATTTGTCATATTTTCGATCTTTTGCTTCCGCATCAGTTCTTGTTAAGTTCCACGACCTCATGGAAGGTCACTTTGACTTCTTAGAGTCTTGTTTTCTGTTTTCGCTTCCGCATTCGGATCCGTTATCGGATCATCCTTACGGTTCATCATAGGACACACTGGCCTAAAAACCAGGGTTGTCACAGGTGGTATTAGAGCGTCCGAGTTCAAATACCTTGGACGACGGGTTTTAGGTGCATATCATGCTCATTTTGTTTTGGTTTGATGTGTCATTTATCTCTTGATAACTTGCTTTGTTTGATAACATATCTTGTATGATAACATGTTCACATGCTTAGGTGTTTTGAGACATCTATTATTTGTTAAGCATACTTTATGTGTATATATGCTCTTGATAACATGTTTTGATTTGATAACAAGTCTGTTTGCTTATGTGGCACCTTTAGTAGATAGTCCATTGCTATGATGCATGCTAGCTATTTACTTTTATATCTGGTTTTGACAGTGTCTCTTAGGATCTGTCGTATCCCTTGGATGCCTTCTTGTTTCACGAGTTTCTTCCTTGGATAGGAGGAATTCATTCCGTAGGGACACATGTAGGGAATCTTCTTATTTGTTCTGTCGGTTGATGCGAGTGAGGCTCATGTGAGTATAGAATCGCAGTCACTTTCTGGTGGGGTGAGACGTGGGCCAGGGAGGTACCGTTTCATTCCCTTTCGTCGTGCCTTGTAGATCTAAGGCCTTAAGCGTAATGGTGCCAGTGTCATTGTTGTCAGAGTTTTGGGATTAGCTACCCCAATTCTTGCAGATGCCTGGTTCCTGTGGTGCTTTTGGTAATGATCATTTTCGACATTGATGTCATCCGTATCAATAGGTTTCTCAGAGTTGACCTGGTTTGGGGTATGTTACGGACTAGTGCCTTATACCGTCATGCTACCTTGCTGACGAGTAAGTGTGGGCGGGTTCTGGTTGCTGTTCGTACTGCCTTGTCACTCTCTCCTTTCATTGTGATTCAACGTTCCTTTGTCTTGGGATTCTCTCGGTGGTTGACGTTGAGTTAACGTGCCAGTTCGTATGAGGTGTTGTCTCAGTTTATGGTTTCGCGTTCCTTCAATTGATCTTTAGACTTCAGGATTTGTCCTTCAGTGCGTTGTGAGCTGTCCTTTGATTTGACCTTTTGTTCGGTCATTATTCTGTTCTCTCTGGTATGTTCATAATTTCGGGGACAAAATTCCTTTAAGGAGGATAGTTTGTAACGACCCGGTCATTTGCCTTCCTTTCTTTTTTCCCTGAAATTTTACGAATGAATTTTTTTCGTTTAATTTTCTTTTCTGAGCTCTGTTTCGTGTCGCTTAGTGTCATCATGAGTGCTTGGAATTGGTTCCTGAGACTCTTTTCCGTGGATTGACAACTTCCTTTGAGGACTGAGTCATTTTCACATTTTTCTTTTTTCGACACTATGCGCTATTTCTTCCTTTTCTTTATTCTATCTTATCTCCGTTTGTCAGTTTTTGGCACAACCTCACTTCTTATGGTCGGAGTTGGTTTTTGACTTCACGTGCCTTCATCTTGAGTGGTTTCCACGAAATACGTATCTTTACTTTTACAAGAAAGTACTCTGGTTACTCCCGGTGTCCATAGGGGCATGGATGTAAAGTTCTTTGAAATTATTTTTTTTTCTTGGGATGTTTTTTGTAAATATCTTTTGAAGATATTTTATTTCAGGGGTTTTTAAGAAAATATTTTTGGAGATATTTTCATTCTGGGCTATAAGTGTAGTTTTCACTTTTTGAAGGGGCCATTGTGCAATTAATGAAAGTTATTGCAAAATGTCTTGTTTTGAGCCTGGATCCTTGTACGGGATTCATTTTCACATTTCATTGAGTTGTGTACTCTTGGAATTTCCTCCTGGTCAATGTTTTCCAGTTTTAGGGTTTCTGGCTCTAGTTTTCGCCAAACTTGTTTTGGACATAACTTTTTGCTTGAGACTCAGTTTTTGACACCGTTTCTTCCGTTGTTCATATTTTATCAATTTGAATCTTTTTTGTGCACAAAGTTTTTCCATTTGAGTGCATCTGCTCAAATTTTACTTTCTCAGACCCGGCGGGGCCCGTTCGGGGCACTTTTTGAGATTTCTATAAAAGGGGGGTGAGATATTTCATTTTTCATCTTCTCCCCTCTTCTTGCACGACCTGGAGTTCCCATGCAGCCCAAGGGGTGCTGTGATCGGTTGATCAACTATACATCAACCTTCGCAATAGCACGAATCATTGTAAAATAGGGCTATTGGTCGGGTAAGTCGAACCACAGGGACTGCGCTAGTCTTACGGCAACCTTAGTGTCTAGAATCTTTCTAGAATGATGAAGGGTTTATAAAGGTTTTGTTGTTTGTCACTTAAGCTAAGAATATTGAAATTGCATAAATTAGAAACTTGCAAGAATTAAAAAGAAATGAAATACAAGTAGAGAAAAACTAGGGAAATGAATCCGCTCCAACCCTATACAAATTCTAGATTGAGATTAAATTGGGAAAATCAACATAAATGATGGTCATGACACATAACAACCCTTGGTTGCTATACTATCCTCAAGAGGTTCATTAAATCAAAAACAAGAATAATCCATCAAAGATTCACATGCTTGAACTACCTAAACTAGGGTGTAGTCTTCAACATGCTCCCTAAGCCAAAGATTATCAAGCCCTTAATTAAATGATGAGAGCACACAAAGTTAAGAATCAAGTATAAACCATCAAAGGGCATCCTAAGCAATGATTTATCAAAGTTCTCAAACTCCATGCCATTAAAACCATTCTATGATCTAACTTCCATTGTCACTATGGAAATGCAAGCAATATGATTAGGAAGAGAAACCATCTAAGACAAGATGAATAGCTCAAAATAATCATGTATAGACATTAGAATTCATTACAACACATATGATGCTCTAGATCATAAAATCACCAACAATAATACATTGAAATCCCAAAAGTAAAATCTACACTAGAACATGCTTACAAGGGAGGGGCTTCATCACCTCCCTAGAGAAGATTTAGTTACCCATAGGAGCAATGGAAGAAGGAAGAAGCTTGAAGACCTCCTCCATTTTCGTGCTCCCTTCTTCAAGCTTGAAGAACTCTATCTCCTTGCTCTCTTCTCTCTCTTCTAATCTTGTAGAATATGGGATAATGATATGTGTGGCCTTCCTTGCCTTATCTACCACCAAAAGGTCACCAACCAACATCTCCAACCACTTCATTAAAGAGGAAAGCAAAGTGAAGAAACCAAGGTGCAAGTGGGCTGAAATGAGCCATTTCCGAAGGGCATTCTGCCCAAAATTCGAGCACTCTAAGCAAGGCCTCGAGCACTCGAATTTAGTGTAAAAATGCCCATGCTTCACTTGCTCCGCCCAGACCTACTTTGGTTAAACAGCCATAACTTTGCACTCCGAACTCCGAATGATGAACCGTTTGAAGATTTAGAAAGCTAATTCAGAGCTCTAAATATTTTATGTTTTGGTGGAGATCCAATTCTCAAGAATAGTTGGTCGAAAATGAAGATCAAGGCAGAATTTCATTGCTGCCAGGCAGTTCTGCGCGCCTCTGGTAACAAGGCCATAACTCTCTGCTCCAAGCTCCGAATGACAAACCGTTTGAAGATTTGGAAAGCTGATTCAGAGCTCTAAATCTTTTATGTTATGAGGGAAGTCCAGTTCTTGAGTTAGGAAGGTCAAAATGGCGAGCAAAGTTCAGGATCCACTGCTGCCAGAAATTCAGCCTTGTGCCTTTTGATGGCCAAAACTCCACAAAGCCTTGATTTTGCTCCTTTTTTGGCAAATGGACCTGAAAATATATACATACACACAAATGAAGATAATCTACTTAATTAAACAAACAACGGACTTAACTAATGCAATTTAGGGCGCTTAAATATACAGTATTCAGCGCTTATCACACCCCCAAACTTACATTTTGCTAGTCCCTTAGCAAAACTACAATGAAAAACTTAATGAAAAGGCAACCATGGGCTTGCTACTGCAAAAATATCATCCATGGTAAAATAAGATATATACATTGCTCAAAAATAACTTGAAATAGAAAAAGAGCTGGAGATGGGGTCATTGGGAAGACTACCTTGCATATATGAAGCATTTATACAAAAATTGGCTAAATACATTTCCACATACATGCATCAACATCAAAGTCTATATAAATAACTCAATTATCATCTCTTGAATGGAAATCAACTCTCGCTTCAGTGAAAGTGAATTGGATTCTCAACATGCGGCTTTTACTTTCTTTTCCAATTCCAAAGCACAAGTTTTCAAATCATTAAATTCCCCTTTAAATGAGGTCCCTAAGGCATGATTTTATTTACAAGACAACTTTTGTTGCTTATTGACAATTTATTGTAACTCATAAGTGAAACATAGAATGGTTGTGCAATGCTGAAGTCCCTTAAGCTTTCTAACCAACCTATGTAGCAAGCGTTAGGCCAACAACTCCCAAACCAGATGGCTTTAGGGTGTTGAGTGTAGAGACACTCCATAGGGCTTAATAGCTCAAGTTGGAAAGGCTACGAACTCCAACGAACCATGTTTATTACCAGTTTATTTTTTGAATGACCGTGCAATGTTTAAGTCCCTTAAGCTTTCTAACCAACCCCTGTAGCAAGCGTTAGGCCAACAACTCCCAAACCAGACAGTTTTAGGGTGCTAAGTGTAGAGACACTCCTAGGGCTTAATAACTCGAGTTGGAAAGGCTACGAACGTCAACTGATCATTATTTTCTTTCTTTCTAAGTGGTTTTTTTTTTTTTTTTTTTTTTTTTTTTTTTTTTTTTTTTTTTTTTTTTAGATTCATGCCAAAAGTATTCATCCATTAGGTTCATCAAATCAGATTAACTAGGGCAAGGTCAAGGTCAATCAAGTTGCATGCCTCACAGTTAAGTTTCCAATGTGCATCTGTGCATTGTGAAGCTTAAAAGAGTGTCAAATCCAGCGAGAATTTAATTGAGACATTTATACAGACTAATTTGAATCTACATGATCATTTCAACTTAAATTTTTCTTTATTTTCAAAAATGTCAATTGCTTCTATACACAAGGTATTAAACATATGCTTCATCTCCAACTAGTGTCAAGTTATATTATCATTGCTTAGCAAAAATGCAAAACCAAAAATGCATAAATGCACCCCCAAACTTAAATGTCACATTGTCCTCAATGTGAGGAGACAAGTAAATCAAAATAAGAGCAAAAAAGGGGGGAAAGGAACAATAATACCAAGTGGAGTGACGACGACGTAGATGGTCAGCCATGCGAGTGTGCAAATGCGTTCCCCAAACTTGGACATGAAGACCGATCAAAACACAACTAATGTACACAGGTAAAAATCAAAACATAAATAAAAAGAAAAACAGGACTTATTTATTTATTTTTATATATATATATATATTTTGTTATAATATTATTATTATATATATATAGTATTATGTTTTTTTTTTTTTTTTTTTTTTTTTTTTTTTTTTTGGAATGAATGGCATGCATGAGTTGGTGGTGAGTGAGAAGGTGAGGTGGGTGAGGGTGGATGCCGAGGGTGAAGGGGATAGAAGCCAAGGTGGGTTGGTTTGGGTTGGGTGGCTGCATGGTTGAGAGTGGGGAGCATGCATGGTTTGCATGCTTGGGTGGGGAGGTGTTGGTTGTTTGGTGGAGAGTGGAGAGGTGGGGATGCCGAGAGGGTGGCATGAGAGAGTGAGGGGCATGCATGCATGGGCTTGCATGCATGCATGAAGGAGGGTTGAGGTTGGTTGGCATGGTTGAGGAATTTCAGCGAACACCTGGCGTGCACCACAAAAAGGAGAAGGTGAAAATGAGTGGGGTGGAGGAGGAAACCCAAAAAATTTGGCAAGATAACAAGCTCTAGCATAGAGCAACATCAACAACAAGCAACCCAAGCATCAACAAAATCACCGACATGCAATCCCATCCTCCTTATGATGAAATAAAGACAAGGAAAGGAGAAAAAAAGGAAGCTCACATACCTTGGGACAGAATATGAAATGGGAACTGCAGAGATGTAGGGGTGGTGGCAATGTGGGTGGGCTGGTGGTGGATGAGAGATGGATTGGGTGTTGTGGGTAGAGAGAGGAGGTGGTGGCATGCATTTGGTGTATGTAGGGGTTGGTGGGTGGTGTGCTGAGAGAAAGGTGGTGTGAGGGGGTGAGGGTGTGGGAGTTTTATGGGTTGAGAGGGAGGTGGAGTGGGGAGGTTGGTTGGTTGGTGTGGGGAAAGGGAGGAGCCGAGAGAGAGGGAGGTGGTTGTGAGGTGGAAGAGGGGTTGGTGGTGGTTTTGTGGGTTGAGAGGGAGATGGAGCTGCGAGGGAGAGAATGGGTTTTAAAAGAGAGAAAAGAGAGCTTGGTTCGAGCACTCGAAGGCCCACTTTGAGTGCTCGAAATTGGGGCAGAGAGTTGGGTGATGGGCTAGGGTGCTGGCATGAGGAGTTCGAGCACTCGAAGCTTGGTCTTCGAGTGCTCGAAAGTGGAGCAGTGGGTTGCCGAGAGAAGATTGGTGTGAGTTGGTTGAGGTGCAGGGCATGGTGAGGGTTGATGGTGGTTGAGGGGTGGTGAGGTTGGTTGTGAGGGTTGGTAGGAGGGTGGTGGGATGCATGCATGGGTTTGGCATGCATGCATGCATGCAGGAGGTGAGCTGGGTGGTGAGGTGGGTGGTGAGGTGAGAGGTTTGGTGAGAGGTTTGGGAGGGGTTTGGCATGCATGCATGGGCGTGCATGCATGCAAGGGTGAGAGTGGAGGGTGGTATGAGGGAAGATGGGTTTGTATGGTGGATGAGAGAGAATTGGTTTGGTGGTGCAGAGAGGAGATGATGTTGGTTAGGGTGGGAAGGTTGGTTATGCATGGTGTTGTGCATGCATGGGGGTATGCATGCATGCATGCAGGGTGGTGATGTGGTGCATGGCCGAGAGGGTAGATGGTGTTAGAGAGGGTGATGGAGGTTGAGAGGTGTGGCATGCATGCATGGGCGTGCATGCATGCATGCAGGGTGGTTGGGAAGGATGTGGTGGGTTGGTGAGTGAGTGTGGGTTTGCATGCATGCATGGGCGTGCATGCATGCATGGGAGTGCATGCATGCATGGGAGGAGGGTTGATAGGAGGGGTGATGAGAAGTTTGGAGGTTTGGCATGCATGCATGGGCGTGCATGCATGCATGCAGTGTGGTGAGCTGGGTGGTGAAGGAGGTGGGTTTGGTGTGTGGATTGGGAGTTGGCTGCGAGGATGGGAGTTGGAGCACTCGAAATGGCCTTTTCGAGTGCTCGATATTGTGGCAGAGAGTGAGGGTTGGCTGGGGCATGGAATTCGAGCACTCATACCAGAATTGAGAGTGCTCGAAATGAGGGCAGTAGGTTCGGCAGTATGGGTGGAAGAATTTGGAGCACTCAAATTGGAAGCTAGAGTGCTCCAAAAATGGGCAGTGAGCTTGGGATTGATGGTGAAGACATCTGGAGCAATCCAAATGGAATTTAGAGTGCTCCAAAATGGGTAGTAGCTCATGGAATTTTGATTAGATCATTCGAGCACTAGAATCTTGGCCCAGTGAGCATTTTGAATGGATGCAATTGCTGAAACAAATGTGTCAAACTTTGCAACATCTTGCTAATGCATGAATATAATTGGAAATTTTTTTCAAAATGTAACACATTTCCAATGTATGGATGACTTTTGAACTTTGCAAATTCATTCCATTCCAATGCATGGATGTAAAAATTTTTAAACGTGGCATGCCATTCCCATGCATGGAAAGATTGTTAAAGCTTTGCATGGCAGTTGGAAAAATATTTGAAAACTTTGCCATTCCCATGCATGGAAAATTTTAAAATTTTGCACATTATTCCAATCTAATGCATGGATGGATTTTTGAAGCTTTGCATGCATGGAAAGAAATTGAAATTTTGCATGGGACAATGCATGGGGAATTTTGAAAATTTTTCAAACATTGCAAATGCATGGAAAAAATTTTAAACAGTGCAAGAATTTCAATGCATGGATGATTTTGCGAAAATTTTCAAGAATGTATTACAAATGAGACATTATGCACATGAGTAGCATTCCCAAGATCCGATGAAATTGCTAGGAAGCGATGGAAATTTCCGGGAATGAAAATTAGAGTTGAGAAGGTCTAAGAAAAATCAAATTTTTGGCTTTTCTAAACCATTTCCCAGAAAATTTTGCAAGGCACGAGCAATTTCAAAAAGAAGGAAGCTTGGAAATTGAAAGAATTGCTTCCCTTGCTTTGCTAAATTTAATGTCGATAGCTAGACGAAGTTAGAGCAGGTACTAATCCTCAAAAATCTCGATAGCTAGACACACCGAGATCAGGTTAGTCCTCCTTACCCTATACCATGTCTCTCAAGAGATTCAAGCTTCCCCAAATAGGATAATTCTTTTAAAAGCGAAGGAGGAAGAGCTTGAAGACAAAAGTGGAAAAGAGGTAGCGGAAAGACCTCAACCCACTCTTCATCCTCAATGAAGAACTTTGGATTATGGGGCTTATTTGGATTATAGGAAGATGGAGTAGGTGAGAGTGCACCTAGCAAAGGCTTTTGAAGGGTCATATTGAGCACGGGAATGCTCGACAACTTATCCTTCAAAATTTCAACATCCTCCTCACACTTATCCGGCGGTTCGGGCTCAACAACTTGAGACAACTCAAGAGAAGGAATGAGATGAGATGCAAGCTCCCAAGAAAGAGATACATTTGATGTTGACCAAGGAAGATAATGAATAGGTGGATGAATATTAAGCAAAGAATTCACCTCTGAAATGGAATTGTCAACATTAAAATCCTCACAATTGAAATGAGCCAAACAAGCTTTTAGAGGATCCTCCATTGAAGGAGGTGCATCAAGCAAAGGATTATTTAGGGGTTGTTCTAGAGTTTTAAAGGATGCAATCTCATCATCTTTTTCCTCATTTTTAACCACAAATTCTTCCATTTTATGAGTGGCAACAATTTGATCTTCAACCACTATTTCATCATTTTCATATGTGATGACCACTTGATCATTCTCATGATGAAAGTTACTAGGAGTAATCTCATCATTCATAGAATTTTCTTTTGGATTGGCCATAAATTCAAATGAAAATGTTTCCTCCTCTTCATGATTTTTAGCATTAATCCTTTGTTGAATTTGAGATATTTGGTCATCTATCATTGCACTAACTTGGGACTGGTGATATGGTACCACTTGATTGATAGACTCTACTGTGGATTGCATGCTAGCAAGGGAGGCCAATAGTTGATTGTTGGAGTCCATCATTTGCGTGTGCATAGACTCCATCATTTGTTTGTTAGCAACAATTAGCTCATCCAATGGAGACGGTGGAAAAGGAGAAGAGGGCGGGAAAGAATGATCATTGGGTTGAAAAGGTTGCATATGAGATTGTGGGGTTGAATTTCCTATGTCATGCCACAAGAAGTTTTGTTGGTCTCCCCAACCCGAGTTGTAACCATTGAAGTAAGGATTACTACCCGGTTCAAAGAAATTTTCATTTGGTTGCTCTAGATAAAAATCCGAGAATTGTCTCGTTGGAAGACAATCTCTTGTATGATGTGAATTACTAGAGCAAAAAGCACAAAACGCATGTGGTGTGTAGAATTGAGTTGGAAGATAACTACCCTCCATCTAGGACTTAAACATCAACAACACACAACATAATAACACAACAATTCTTTATCATCAACTCCACATACAATGATCCCTTTCTCCTCAATTATCAACAAGATAGGAAATAAATGGCCACGACAAGGACCGATGCTTTGCAATATAGTAAAACAAAAATAGCCTCGACAAGGGCTTCACAAGCTAAATTAAACACATACACAATATTCACAATGCGAAACTAGAAGTCACGAGACTTACCTGGGGGCCTCTAGACTTACAATTTGCTAGCGTTCCCCACGGCGAGCTTCGCGTTCCTAGAATCTCACTTACAACACAAAAATGGTTAAACCACACAAGAAATATTCACAAAACACAGTATTCACAATCAAACTAAATTTAACCCTAGAACTTTGGTCGCTAAACCGTTTGCAGTCCCCGGCAACGGCGCCAAAAATTGATCGGTTGATCAACTATACATCAACCTTCGCAATAGCACGAATCATTGTAAAATAGGGCTATTGGTCGGGTAAGTCGAACCACAGGGACTGCGCTAGTCTTACGGCAACCTTAGTGTCTAGAATCTTTCTAGAATGATGAAGGGTTTATAAAGGTTTTGTTGTTTGTCACTTAAGCTAAGAATATTGAAATTGCATAAATTAGAAACTTGCAAGAATTAAAAAGAAATGAAATACAAGTAGAGAAAAACTAGGGAAATGAATCCGCTCCAACCCTATACAAATTCTAGATTGAGATTAAATTGGGAAAATCAACATAAATGATGGTCATGACACATAACAACCCTTGGTTGCTATACTATCCTCAAGAGGTTCATTAAATCAAAAACAAGAATAATCCATCAAAGATTCACATGCTTGAACTACCTAAACTAGGGTGTAGTCTTCAACATGCTCCCTAAGCCAAAGATTATCAAGCCCTTAATTAAATGATGAGAGCACACAAAGTTAAGAATCAAGTATAAACCATCAAAGGGCATCCTAAGCAATGATTTATCAAAGTTCTCAAACTCCATACCATTAAAACCATTCTATGATCTAACTTCCATTGTCACTATGGAAATGCAAGCAATATGATTAGGAAGAGAAACCATCTAAGACAAGATGAATAGCTCAAAATAATCATGTATAGACATTAGAATTCATTACAACACATATGATGCTCTAGATCATAAAATCACCAACAATAATACATTGAAATCCCAAAAGTAAAATCTACACTAGAACATGCTTACAAGGGAGGGGCTTCATCACCTCCCTAGAGAAGATTTAGTTACCCATAGGAGCAATGGAAGAAGGAAGAAGCTTGAAGACCTCCTCCATTTTCGTGCTCCCTTCTTCAAGCTTGAAGAACTCTATCTCCTTGCTCTCTTCTCTCTCTTCTAATCTTGTAGAATATGGGATAATGATATGTGTGGCCTTCCTTGCCTTATCTACCACCAAAAGGTCACCAACCAACATCTCCAACCACTTCATTAAAGAGGAAAGCAAAGTGAAGAAACCAAGGTGCAAGTGGGCTGAAATGAGCCATTTCCGAAGGGCATTCTGCCCAAAATTCGAGTACTCTAAGCAAGGCCTCGAGCACTCGAATTTAGTGTAAAAATGCCCATGCTTCACTTGCTCCGCCCAGACCTACTTTGGTTAAACAGCCATAACTTTGCACTCCGAACTCCGAATGATGAACCGTTTGAAGATTTAGAAAGCTAATTCAGAGCTCTAAATATTTTATGTCTTGGTGGAGATCCAATTCTCAAGGATAGTTGGTCGAAAATGAAGATCAAGGCAGAATTTCATTGCTGCCAGGCAGTTCTGCGCGCCTCTGGTAACAAGGCCATAACTCTCTGCTCCGAGCTCCGAATGACAAACCGTTTGAAGATTTGGAAAGCTGATTCAGAGTTCTAAATCTTTTATGTTATGAGGGAAGTCCAGTTCTTGAGTTAGGAAGGTCAAAATGGCGAGCAAAGTTCAGGATCCACTGCTGCCAGAAATTCAGCCTTGTGCCTTTTGATGGCCAAAACTCCACAAAGCCTTGATTTTGCTCCTTTTTTGGCAAATGGACCTGAAAATATATACATACACACAAATGAAGATAATCTACTTAATTAAACAAACAACGGACTTAACTAATGCAATTTAGGGCGCTTAAATATACAGTATTCAGCGCTTATCATGCTGCCATCTTCTCTCTCCTCTTTTGGTTCACTTTTCCTTGATGGAAAGTCTTCGGCCTTAACGTTTGTTGTTTCCCTCGCCGTGCTCTACCTTTCCCCCTTATTAGAATTCAGTTTTGACCATTTTTTGAGTTTTGTTTTGAGGTCAAGTTATGATTTTGATTGGGCTTTCATGGGGGTTATGTTCACGGCATTGTCCTTGACAAAACCTAGTAGTTTCGTCGGATTCGGAGCCGTTCCATTTTGATGGCTTTTGAGATTTTCATCTCAAATTGAGGTAGGGGATGTTCTAGGTTTAAATTGTTGTCATATAGCATGCTTGTGATGCTTATACTACTTGTTTGCATGATTAAATATAAAATCTAGAGATTTTATTATTTATTTTTCTTGTACGGGATCTAATTTTCCCAGTTACACATGACTTGGTTTAAACATGTAGCATGATTTTATATTACCCCTTGATATGCTCATTGTCGTGTATTAAAATTGGAACATTTGAATAAGTATTAAAGATTTTATTTAATATTTATCTTAGGTGAAAGATTAATTCACATGGCCTTAACTAGCTTGAAATTAATATGTGTTAGTATATTATATTAGGCCTTAGCATGCTCTTCAACATAGTTGAATTTGAAAGTAATTGGAGGTGTTTTGAAAATTAGTAATTATTAATTAATTTGATTAATTAATTTGCCCCGAATGTACTATTCACTCTATTTGTATTCCGACTTGATATTCTTGATCTACATGCCATATAGCTTCACATATATTTGATTTAGAATATTCGATGAGGTTTTGAAACCTTTCATTTAATTAATTTCCTTGTTTAAGATTTAATTCTCATGGTGATAAATTTGTAAAATGCTAGGTCAATGCATGCTCATCTCGTACGAGTAGCTTTATGTTGCTCACACCTACGATACTGGGGTATATTTCAGGTACGAAGACTTGGTTCATGACGCCTAGCATTCCTTGGATGTCGTGTAGCTTTCAAGTTTCCATTTCATGCAAATGTTAGCATGAAATGTCATTTTGTAGACTTATATGTCAAAATATGTATATTTGATTCCATGTATGTAATGTGTACTTAAGTGCACTCCTTTCAACGTATTTGATATGTATGAGATGAGGCCGGAGGCCAATGACCATTATATTGTGTTCTATGTACTTTTTAACTTCATGAAATATTGTGAAAATCTTGAAAAATCACAAGTCATTGCTTCACCATGGTTGCATCGGGTGTGGGAATTCCATTTTCATTCTTTCATAGGGTCTTATTAATCTTGTATGAAGTGTGGCCAAGGGCCAAATGGTCATTTCACTCCATTTTACATTTTTGGATTCCATGTTTTCCATTCCAAGTCCATTTTTGCCTTTTTGCCCGTTGGGGGGTCGAATTTTACATCGGCTATATTTTTAAGCCATGGACTATTGTAGCGCATCTAAATAGGTAAGTTACGTTTGTGAGCATTGTCGTTTCCGGGCAAAACCTCATCGTTTGTGTTTTGAGCCTCTTGTGAATTCATTTCGCACCTTTTTTGCATATTCTGATCTAGGGGCATTATAGACTTTTCACTATGGTTTTATTTTCTTCTTTTAATATGGTTAAATAGAAAACATGATTTTAAGAAGGGTTTCTTTTCCGTGTTTTTCCAGAAAATGTCGTCTTGGCATCGGAAATCGCTTACGAAGTTCAGTTTCCAGTTATCTATTTAGCAGCTTTTTCGACCCTCTGGACCAGATTTCTTGGGAGGGCATTTTCAGCATTTTACATTACAGTTTTTTATAATTCTCTCAAATTTCATGTAGAAAACTCAATTTTGAGGGGGGTTTCTTCTTTGTGTTTTTGCAAAAAAATTCATCTAAACCTCCAAATTCAGTCTCTGTTCTGGATTTTTCTGAAAAATAACCCCACAGCAGCTTTATGGCTGCTGCTGCTAGCCATGGTGCACCCAGCGTGCGCGCGGCATGCATGGGTGTGCGCATGGGGCTGTCATAGCCCCTCGTCAGGCCGCCGTGACGACAAATCTTCTTTTGGGCTTTTCTCTTTTGTCCGGACTCCGATTCAAGTGAATTTTTTTTTGAACTTGATTAATTTTTTGTTGTCTATCCAACGGTGAGCTCGGTTACACTTTGATATTTCTGGATAATTACCAGTTTACCCTTAAAACTTTAAGTGTCCATTTTTCATCGTCATGCCGTTTCTCCTTCGTCCGGACTCCAAATCACGCGATTCTTGAGTCCATCTTGATTAGTTTTTCGTTGTCCTTCCAGTGGTGTGTTCGGTGGCACCCAAATCTATAGTTTTTGAAAATGACTATTTTGCTCCTGGGGGCTTATTTGTCATATTTTCGATCTTTTGCTTCCGCATCAGTTCTTGTTGAGTTCCACGACCTCATGGAAGGTCACTTTGACTTCTTAGAGTCTTGTTTTTTGTTTTCGCTTCCGCATTCGGATCCGTTATTGGATCATCCTTATGGTTCATCATAGGACACACTGGCCTAAAAACCAGGGTCGTCACAGGTGGTATCAGAGCGTCCGAGTTCGAATACCTTGGACGACGGGTTTTGGGTGCATATCATGCTCATTTTGTTTTGGTTTGATGTGTCATTTATCTCTTGATAACATGCCTTGTTTGATAACATTTCTTGTATGACAACATGTTCGCATGCTTAGGTGTTTTGAGACATCTATTATTTGTTAAGCATACTTTATGTGTATATATGCTCTTGATAACATGTTTTGATTTGATAACAAGTCGGTTTGCTTATATGGCACCTTTAGTAGATTGTCCATTGCTATGATGCATGCTAGCTATTTACTTTTATGTCTGGTTTTGACAGTGTCTCTTAGGATCTGTCGTATCCCTTGGATGCCTTCTTGTTTCACGAGTTTCTTCCTTGGATAGGAGGAATTCATTCCGTAGGGACCCATGTAGGGAATCTTCTTATTTGTTTTGTCGGTTGATGCGAGTGAGGCTCATGTGAGCATAGAATCACAGTCACTTTCTGGTGGGGTGAGACGTGGGCCAGGGAGGTACCGTTTCATTCCCTTTCGTCGTGGCTTCTAGATCTAAGTCCTTAAGCGTAATGGTGCCAGTGTCATTGTTGTCAGAGTTTTGGGATTAGCTACCCCAACTCTTGCAGATGCCTGGTTCCTGCGGTGCTTTTGGTAATGATCATTTTCGACATTGATGTCATCCGTATCAATAGGTTTCTCAGAGTTGACCTGGTTTTGGGTATGTTACGGACTAGTGCCTTATACCGTTATGCTACCTTGCTGACAAGTAAGTGTGGGCGGGTTCTGGTTGCTGTTCGTACTGCCTTGTCACTCTCTCCTTTCATCGTGATTCAACATTCCTTTGTCTTGGGATTCTCTCGGTGGTTGATGTTGAGTTAACATGCCGGTTCGTATGAGGTGTTGTCTTAGTTCATGGTTTCGCGTTCTTTCAGTTGATCTTTAGACTTTAGGATTTATCCTTTAGTGCGTTGTGAGCTGTCCTTTTATTTGACCTTTTGTTCAGTCATTATTCTGTTCTCTCTGGTATGTTTCTAATTTCTGGGATGAAATTCCTTTAAGGAGGGTAGTTTCTAACGACCCGATCATTTGCTTTCTTTTCTTTTTTTCCTGAAATTTTATGAATGAATTTTTTTCGTTTAGTTTTATTTTTTGAGCTCTGTTTCGTGTCGCTTAGTGTCATCATGAGTGCTCAGAATTATTTCCTAAGACTCCTTTCCATGGATTGACAACTTTCTTTGAGGACCGAGTCATTTTCACATTTTCTTTTTTCGACACTATGAGTTATTTCGTCCTTTTCCCTATTCCATCTTATCTCCGTTTGTCAGTTTTTGGCACAGCCTCACTTCTCATGCTCGGAGTTGGTTTTTGACTTCACGTGCCTTCATCTTGAGTGGTTTCCACGAAATACGTATCTTTACTTTTGTAAGAAAGTACTTTGGTTGCTCCCGGTGTCCATAGGGGCATGGATGCAAAGTTCTTTGAAATTATTTTCTTTCCTTGGGTTGTTTTTCGTAAATTTCATTTGAAGATATTTTATTTCAGTGGTTTTTAAGAAAATATTTTTGGAAGATATTTTCATTCTGGGCCATAACTGTAGTTTTCACTTTTTGGAAGGGCCATTGTGCAATTAATGAAAGTTATAGCAAAATGTCTTGTTTTGAGCCTGGATCCCCATATAGGATTCATTTTCACATTTTGTCGAGTTGTGTACTCTTGGAATTTCCTCCTGGTCGATGTTTTACAGTTTCTGGGTTTTTGGCCCCGGTTTTCGCCAAAATTGTTTTGGACATAACTTTTTGTTCCAGACTCAATTTTTGACGCTGTTTCTTCCGTTGTTCATATTTTATCATTTTGAATCTTTTTTGTTCATAAAGCTTTGCCATTTGAGCGCGTCTGCTCGAATTTTACTTTTTCGGACCCGGCGGGGCCCGTTCGGGGCACTTTTTGAGATTTCTATAAAAGGGGGGTGAGATATTTCATTTTTCATCTTCTCCCCTCTTGATGCACGACCTGGAGCTCCCATGGCAGCCCAAGGGGTGCTGCCATCTTCTCTCTCCTCTTTTGGTTCACTTTTCCTTGATGGAAAGTCTTCGGCCTTAACGTTTGTTGTTTCCCTCGCCGTGCTCTACCTTTCCCCCTTATTAAAATTCAGTTTTGACCATTTCTTGAGTTTGGTTTTGAGGTCAACTTATGATTTTGATGGGGCTTTCATGGGGGTCATGTTCACGGCGTTGTCCCTAAGAAAACCTAGTAGTTTCGTCGGATTCGGAGCCGTTCCATTTTGATGGCTTTTGAGATTTTCATCTCAAATTGAGGTAGTGGATGTTCTAGGTTTAAATTCTTGTTATATAGCATGCTTGTGATGCTTATACTACTTGTTTGCATGATTAAATATAAAATCTAGAGATTTTATTATTTATTTTTGTTGTACGGGATCTAATTTTCCCGGTTGCCCATGACTTGGTTTAAACATGTAGCATGATTTTATATTGCCCCTTGATATGCTCATTGTCATGTATTAAAATTGGAACATTTGAATAAGTATTAAATTTTTTTTTTAATATTTATCTTAGGTGAAAGATTGATTCACATGGCCTTAACTAGCGTGAAATTAATATGTGTTAGCATATTATATTAGGCCTTAGCATGCTCTTCAACATAGTTGAATTTGAAAGTAATTGGAGGTGTTTTGAAAATTAGTAATTATTAATTAATTTGATTAATTAATTTGCCCCGAGTGCACTATTCACTCTATTTGAATTCGGACATGATATTCTTGATCTACATGCCATATAGCTTTACATATATTTTATTTAGAATATTTGGTGAGGTTTTGAAGCCTTTCATTTAATTAATTTCCTTGTTTAAGATTTAATTCTCATGGTGATAAATTTGTAAAATGCTAGGTCGATGCATGCTCATCTCGTACGAGTAGCTTTATGTTACTCACACCTACGGTACTGGGGTATATTTCAGGTACGAAGACTTGGTTCGTGACGCCTAGCATTCCTTGGATGTCGTGTAGCTTTCAAGTTTCCATTTCATGCAAATGTTAGCATGAAATGTCATTTTGTAGACTTATATGTCAAAATATGTATATTTGATTCCATGTATGTAATGTGTACTGAAGTACACTCCTTTCAACGTATTTGATATGTATTAGATGAGGCCAGAGGCCAATGACCATTATATTGTGTTCTATGTACTTTTTAACTTAATGAAATATTGTGAAAATCTTAAAAAATCGCAAGTCATTGCTTCACCATGGTTGCATCGGGTGTGGGAATTCCATTTTCATTCTTTCATAGGGTCTTATTAATCCTATATGAAGTATGGCCAAGGGCCAAATGGTCATTTCACTCCATTTTACATTTTTGGATTCCATGTTTTCCATTCCAAGTCCATTTTTGCCTTTTTGCCCGTTGGGGGGTCGGATTTTACATCGGCTATATTTTTAAGCCATGGACCATTGTAGCGCATCTAAATAGGTAAGTTACATTTACGTGCATCGTAGCTTCCGGGCAAAACCTCATCGTTTGTGTTTTGAGCCTCTTGTGAATTCATTTCACACCTTTTTTGCATATTCTGATCTAGGGGCATTATAGACTTTTCACTGTGATTTTATTTTCTTCTTTCAACATGGTTGAATAGAAAACATGATTTTAGGTGGGGTTTCTTTTCCGTGTTTTTCCAGAAAATGTCGTCTTTGCATCGGAAATTGCTTACGAAGTTCAGTTTTCAGTTTTCTATTTAGCAGCTTTTTCGACCCTCTGGACCAAATTTCTTGGGAGGGCATTTTGGGCATTTTACATTGCATTTTTTTTGAATTCTCTTTGATTTCATGTAGAAAACTCAATTTTAAGGGGGGTTTCTTCTTTATGTTTTTGCAAAAAAGTTCATCTAAGCCTCCAAATTCAGGCTTTGTTCTGGATTTTTCTGAAAATTAACCCCACTGCAGCTTTATGGCTGCTGCTGCCAGCCATGGTGGACCCAGCGTGCACACAGCATGCATGGGTGTGCGCATGGGGCTATCTTGGCCCCTCGTCGGGCTGCCGCGACGTCAAATCTTCTTTTGGGCTTTTCTCTTTCGTCCGGACTCCAATTCAAGTGAATTTTTTTTTAACTTGATTAATTTTTCATCATCTATCCAACGGTGTGCTCGGTTACACCCTGATATTTCTAGATAATTACCAGTTTGCCCTTAAAGCTTTAAGTGTCCTTTTTTCGTCGTTATGCCGTTTTTCCTTCGTTCGGACTCCAAATCATGCGATTCTTGAGTCCATCTTGATTAGTTTTTCGTTATCCTTCTAGCGGTGTGCTCGATGGCACCCGAATCTACAGTTTTCAGAAATGACTATTTTGCCCCTGGGGGCTTATTTGTCATATTTTCGATCTTTTGCTTCCACATCAGTTCTTGTTGAGTTCCACGACCTCATGAAAGGTCACTTTGACTTATTAGAGTCTTGTTTTCTATTTTCGCTTCCGTTATCGGATCATCCTTACGGTTCATCACAGGACACGCTGGCCTAAAAACCAGGGTCATCACATCCACCCACAAGGCTTATGTTCCAACTCAACCAGAAGATGGCAAGGCTTTCCATATACAAGTTTATAGGGAGACTTGCCAATGGGAGTCTTATATGCCGTTCAGTAAGCCCGCAAAGCATCATTTAACTTCCGTGACCAATCTTTCCAGGTGGTGTTAACCGTTTTCTCAAGAATATGCTGAATTTCCCGATTAGACACTTCTACTTGCCTACTTGTTTAAGGATGGTAAGGAGTGGCTACTTTATGAGTAATGGAGTGCTTAAGAAATAAATGCCTTAGGAATTGATTACAAAAATGCTTTCCTCCATCACTTATCATAGCCCTAGGCATACCAAAACGAGCAAAGATATTGGACTTGATGAATTGAATAACCACAGAATGGTCATTTGTTTTGGTAGCACATGCTTCCACCCACTTGGAAACATAATCAACGGCAAGAAGAATGTATTGAAAACCATAGGACATAGGAAATGGACCTATGAAATTAATGCCCCATATGTCAAAGATTTCTACAACAAGAATGTTGGTCAAGGGCATCATGTCTCTTTTCGATATTGAACCCATCTTTTGACATCCTTCACATGACTTGCAAAATTGTAGGCATCTCTATGGATAGTGGGCCAAAAGAGCCCACTTTGAAGAACCTTCAAGACGGTCTTCTTTGCACTAAAATGCCCACCACATGCAAGTGTATGACAAAACATAAGGACACTTGGAATTTTGCTCTCCAGAATACATCTCCTCACAATTTGATCCGGACAATAACGGTACAAGACAGGATCTTCCCAATAGTAATTCCGGATGTTGGCAAAGAAACGATTCTTTTCGTTCTTTGACTAAGAAGTTGAAAGTTTGCCAGTTGCCAAATAATTCACAATGTCGGCAAACCAAGGCATTTGTCCATTAGAAACTTGGAAAAGTTGTTCATCCGGGAAAGAATCACGAAATGGTGGACTAGGGAAAGGTTTTATCGATAATTCACAATGTCGGCAAACCAAGGCATTTGTCCATTAGAAACTTGGAAAAGTTGTTCATCCGGGAAAGAATCACGAAATGGTGGACTAGAGAAAGGTTCTATCGATAACCTAGAGAGATGATCGGCAACCACATTCTCGGTGCCTTTCTTATCCTTAATTTCAAAATCGAATTCCTGAAGAAGCAAAATCCATCTAATCAATCTAGGTTTTGTTTCTCTCTTTGTCAAAAGATGTCTCAAGGCAGCATGATCAGAGTAAACAACAACCTTAGAACCTAAAAGATAGGATTAAAATTTATCAAGAGCATACACTACGGCAAGTAATTCTTTCTCGGTAGTGGAGTAATTCAATTGAGCTCCCGAGAAAGTTTTACTTGCATAGTAGATGGCACAAGGAAGCTTTCCTACTATTTGGCCCAAAACCGCTCCCATAGTATAATTAGAAGCATCACACATAATTTTAAATGGCAATGACCAATTGGGAGGTTGTATGATAGGAGCAGAAGACAATAAATTACGCAATTTAGGAAAAGCGTTTATGCATGCTTGATCAAAGACAAAAGGAGTTTCCTTGGCAAGGAGATTGCACAAGGGTCGAGCAATTTTGCTAAAGTCTTTTATGAATCGGCGATAGAAGCTGGCATGACCTAGAAAGGAGCAAACCTCTCTCACCGTTGAAGGTGGTGGTAATTCAGCAATGAGCTCCACTTTCGCTTTATCTATTTCAATCCCCATCCTTGAGATGACGTGACCTAAAATGATACCCTCTTGAACCATAAAATGGCTCATTTCCCAACTAAGAACAAGGTTTGTTTCACGGCATCTCTTAAGCACTAGATCCAAATTTTTGAGGCATGCATTAAATGAAGACCCAAAGACAGAAAAATCATCCATGAACACTTCTAGATACTCTTCCACCATGTCCGAGAAAATTGACATCATACAGCTTTGGAATGTGGCGGGGGCATTGCACAAACCAAAAGGCATCCGTCTATAAGCAAATGTGCCAAATGGACAAGTAAATGTGGTTTTCTCTTGGTCCAATGGGTTAAAGGCTACTTGATTATACCCCGAATAACCATCAAGGAAGCAATAATACTGTTGTTCGGCCAATCTTTCTAGAATTTGATCAATGAATGGCAAAGGGAAGTGATCTTTTCTAGTGGCAGCATTTAATTTGAGGTAATCAATGCATACACGCCATGAATTGGCAGTACGCTTAGAGATTTCCTCACCCTTTGCATTCTCAACCACGGTAATCCCCGATTTCTTGGGAACTACTTAAGTTGGACTCACCCATTTGCTATCAGAGATTGGGTAAATGATTCCGGCATCTAAGAGTTTGACAACTTCATTTTTGACTACCTCCTTCATGTTGGGGTTAAGTCTCCTTTGGGCATCCCTAAAGGGTTTTGCATCCTCTTCCATAAGTATGCGGTGCATAAAAATTGAAGGGTCAGTTCCCTTAAGATCTGCCACACTCCATCCTATGGCTTCCTTGTTTTCTTTAAGCACATTTAAGAGAGCGTCTTCTTGGTCTTTTTCAAGACTTGAAGAAATGATAACCGGAAGAGTCTCTTTTGGTCCTAAGAATGCATACTTGAGAATGGAAGGTAGAGTTTTAAGCTCAAGAGTTGGTGGAGAAACTAAAGATTAGACCGGTGGAGTGCTAGAGAGTGGAGGAAGAGGTTCTATTGGAGTTTTCCAAGATGGAAAATCCAAGCTTGTAACAGATTCCATGAGATTGCTTACTTCATTCATTAAATTTTCATCATCAAATCCACAATTTCCATACATTTCAAGAAAACAAGAAGCAAGAGGATCATCGGATAAGAGAGATGAAAGGTTATCCTCAATTGGTTGTTTCATGACTATGGTAGGAATTGATCCCTCAACAATCTCATCCAACACATCTACAAGAAAACACTCGTCTTCATCTATGGGATGTCGACTTGCATTAAAAACATTAAGCTTGACCATCATGTTACCAAACAAAAAGTCCATAAGCCCGGATCTACAATTAATGCTTGCATTTGCGGTGGCAAGGAATGGCCTTCCCAAGATGATCGGGATGTGATTGGTGGGATTGGTGATCGGTTGGTCAATTAAACATTAACCTTCGCAATAGCACGAATCATTGTAAAATAAGGCTATTGGTCGGGTAAGTCGAACCACTGGGACTGCGCTAGTCTATGGCAACCTAAGTGTCTAGAATTGTTCTTAGAATGATAAGGGGTAATAAGGGTTTGTTTGATGGTCACTAAACTAGGAATTCAAATGTGCATAAAACAATAGTGACTTGCAAGAATTAGATGAGATAGAACAATAGAGAAGAGACTAGGGAAGAGACTCCACAACCATCAATAAGCATGCTAGGATATGATTTACTTAGGGGAATAACATATATGTATAACCATGGGATGCAACAACACAAATTATTACATTCCCTTCAAGAAATTTATGAAATCAATAGGTAAGAATAATCTATCAAAGCATTGCATGTTTTGGTTACCTAAACTAGGTTGTAACCTTAGACATACTCACCAAGCATAGAGTTATCAAGCCCTTAATCACATAGTAGAAGCACATGACATAGAATCCAAGAATAATCTATCAAAGGAAGATCCTAAGCAATAGATTATCAAATCTCCTAAATATCATGCCATTAACAACACTTCCATAAACTCCATTCCATTGTCACTATGAAAATGCAGCAATATAATCATAGGAGAAAAACCATCTAAGACAAGATATTTAACTCAAGATGATTATGTATAGATATTGAAATTCATTACATTAAATGAAGAGCTCTAGTTCATGGAAGGATTACATACATATATTAACCCCCAAATATAAATCAAAACAAAGCAAATCTTACAAAATGGAGCTTCATCACCTCCCTAGAGGAGGTTTAGTTACCCATGGTGGCTCTAGATGAAGGAAGAAGCAAGGCTTTCCCCTCCATTTTCGAGCTTCCTCCTTGAAGCTTCAAGAACTCCTCCTCTTTGCTCTCTCCTCTCTCCTCTAATCTTATAGAATGAAGCTTAATGAATTGTGTGGCCTCCCTCCTCTTCTCTTTTATAGATAAGGCCTCTCTCTCTCCCCAAAAAGACATCCTCAACCACCTCATCAATAGGGAAATCCAAAGTTGGTAAATGTAGAGTGCAAGTGGCTGAAATGGGCTATTCCTGAACAACAATCTGCCCAAAATTCGAGCACTCGAAGCAAGGCCTCGAGCACTCGAATTTAGTGTAAAAAGCTCCATGCTTCACTTGCTCCGCCCAGACCTACTTTGGTTAAACAGCCATAACTTTGTGCTCCAAACTCTGAATGATGAACCGTTTGAAGATTTAGAAAGGTAATTCAGAGATTTAAATACTTCATGTTTTGGTGGAGATCCAATTCTCAAGGATGGTTGGTCAAAAATGATGATCAAGGCAGAATTTCATTGCTGCCAGGCAGTTCTGCGCACCTCTGGTAACAAGGCCATAACTCTCTGCTCTGAGCTCCGAATGATAAACTGTTTGAAGATTTGGAAATCTAATTCAGAGCTCTAAATCTTTCATGTTATGATGGAAGTCCAGTTCTTGAGGTTGGTAGGTCAAAATGGCAAACAAAGCTCGGGCTTCACTGCTGCCAGAAATTCAGCTTTTGAGTTAAAAATCCACAAGGGCTTTTTTTTGCTCCCTTTTTGCAATTAAACCTGAAAATGCATAAAAACACACAAATGAAGATAATCTATTTAATTAAACAAACAACGGACTTAACTAATGCAATTTAGGGCGCTTGAATATACAGTATTTGGCGCTTATCACACCCCCAAACTTACATTTTGCTAGTCCCTTAGCAAGACCAAAATGCAAAGCTCAATGGAATGAAAACCATGGGAATGCTATAACAAAAATATCAATTATGGCAAAAATAAATATATACATAGCTCGAATACAACTTGAAACAGATAAAGAGCTGGAGACGGGGTCATTGGGAAAACTACCATGCATATATGAAGCATTGATACAAAAATTGACAAAAACCATTTCAACATGCATGCATCAACATCATCGTCCATATAAATAACTCAATTGTCATCTCTTAAATGGAAATCAACTCTAACTTTAGTGAAAGTGGATTGGATTCTCAACATGCGGCTTTTACTTTCTTTTCCAATTTCCAAGCACAAGTTTTCAAATCATTGAATTCCCCTTTAAATGAGGTCCCTAAGGCATGATTTTATTTACAAGACAACTTTTGTTGCTTGTTGACAATTTATTGTAACTCATAAGCGAAACATAGAATGGTTGTGCAATGCTGAAGTCCCTTAAGCTTTCTAACCAACCTATGTAGCAAGCGTTAGGCCAACAGCTCCAAAACCAGATGGCTTTAGGTTGTTAAGTGTAGAGACACTCCAAAAGGCTTAATAGCTTAAGTTGGAAAGGCTACGAACTCCAGCAAACCATGCTTATTACAAGTTTTTTTTTGAATGACCGTGCAATGTTTAAGTCCTTTAAGCTTTCTAGCCAACCCCTGTAGCAAGCGTTAGGCCAACAACTCCCAAACCGGACGGCTTTAGGGTGCTAAGTGTAGAGACACTCCTAGGGCTTAATAGCTCGAGTTGGAAAGGCTACGAACGTCAACTGGTCATTATTTTCTTTCTTTCTCTTCTTTTTTTTTTAGCTCAAAATAAATCATGCCAAAGATATTCATCTATTAGGTTCATCAAATCAGATTAACTAGGCCAAGGTCAAGGTCGATTAAGTTGCATGCCTCACAGTTAAGTTTCCAATGTGCATCTGTGCATTGTGAAGCTTAAAAGAGTGTCAAATCCAGCGAGAATTTAATTGAGACATTTATACAGACTAATTTGAATCTACATAATCATTTCAACTCAAATTTTTCTTTATTTTCAAAAATTTCAATTGCTTCTATACACAAGGTATTAAATATATGTTTCATCTCCGACAAGTGTCAAGTTATACTATCATTGCTTAGCAAAAATTATGAAACCAAAAATGTATAAATGCACCCCAAAACTTGAATGACACATTGTCCTCAAGGTGTGAGACAAGCATACCAAAATAAGAGCAAAAAAAGGGGGGAAAAGAACAATATTACCAAGTGGAGTGACGAATGCAAAGATGTCTATCTATGTGAATGCACAAATGTGTCCCCCAAACTTGGACCCGAAGACCTGCCAAAACAACACTAATATACACAGGTAAAACCATAGGTTTCGGAATGAAAAACTAAAAGAGAATGAATAACACAAACATGAAGTCTAGTAAAAATCCAAACAAAACATAAATTAGCACACATTAGTCATAAGGTTACAATGGATAACAAAACAATGCCAAGAATGGGGCCAGTTAGAGAGATGAAGCTGGTTCAGGCATTGTGTCGAACAGGTAGTGTGCATGACAAAAAGGAAGAGGGCCAAAGGTTGATTAGAGTGATGAAAACCCAAAAAAAAAATTTTAGACAAAATGCTCTCTAGCTTAGAGCATAACAACAATCACACCCAAACTCTACAATTTCCATGCCCATACTCCTCAAAAGGATAACAACAACATAACAAAAAGAATAAAATAAAAAGGATGATAAAGCATACCTTGAGAGAAGAATGGAGAGAAGGGAAAGATGGAATTAGGAAGGAGGATGGAGGTGCACGCATGAGGTGGTGGGGTGATTGGTTTGGGGTTGAGGATGGTGGAATGTGCATGGTGGTTCATGCAGGAGGGTGAGAGGTGTTAGCTTGCATGGTGGCATGGGGCATGGTTAGTCGTAGGGATGGGTTGATTAAGGTTGAATGCGGCTGCGAGCACTCAAAGCTTTGCTTCGAGTGCTCGAAAAACAAGCAGAAGGTGGGCGCGAGTGTGTAGAGAGAAAAATGAGAAGAGGAAGGTTGGTAGCTGGTTGTTGCCGAGGGGGAAGGGTTGGTTGGGTTGGGTGGAGTTGTAGAGAGAGAGAGGGGGGGAGCTCCATGCATGCATGGGGCGTGCATGCATGCATGGAGGTGTGTGTGTCATCCCGAAGGAGAGGTTTAAGGAGGGGGGTGTGAGGTGGAGAGAAGGCTGGTTTAAGGTTGATGCCGATGGGGTTGAGTTGCTTTGAGAGGGGCATGCATGGGGGTTGGAGGTCGTGGGTGAAGGTGGGATGGGGTGTGAGATGCCGAGAGGAGAAATGAGGTTGGGTTGGTGAGGAGGTTGATTTGCAGGGGCATGCATGGGAGTTGTGGTGTGAGGGTGGTAGTGAGTGAGGAGTTTGCATGGATGGGTTGGTTTGATGATGGTGGTGAGGTGTGTTTGGGTGCAGGCAGGAGGTTGTTTGGTGCATGCATGGTTGAGGAGGGGTTGGGGATGGTGTTGTGTGGGCTGTGAGGTTGGAAGGAGCCTTGTGAGGTATGGTGGTGAAGTGGGTTTGCATGGGGTGGTGGGTTTGTGTTGGAGATGCCGAGAGCAAGGTGTGTGGGTTGGTTGGTTTTGTTGGTATGTGTTGGAAGTAGGTAGAGAGAGAAGCCGAGAGGTGATGGTTTGATGGAGGAGTGTTGCAGGAGTGGTTGGGTTTGTGAGATTGAGGTTGCAAGGTTGAGGGGTGAGGTTAGTTGGTTTTAAGAAGTGGGAGCTTTGGTTGAATGAGGATTGCATGGTTGTTCATGGTGGAGTTTGAAGTTGCCGAGAGAGAGAGGGTGCTGTTGTGGTTGGTTGGGTTAGAGCATTGAATGAGGGATGGTGGGTTAAGGTCAGCTGCATGGTTGTGAGGTGGCCTTGGGTGAGGGGTGGAGGAAGGTGTTGTGAAGTGGTTGATGCTGCAAGGGAGGGGTTTGGTGTTGAGCATGCTCGAGCAGAGAGTGAGGGATGAGTTTGGTTTTTCGAGCACTCGAAATTTGGCTTCGAGTGCTCCAAAAACAAGCAGAGCCTCGGAATTATTTTTGTAGAAGTTTCGAGCACTCTGGATTGGCCTTCAAGTGCTCGAATGTGAGGCAGTGTGCTTGGGATGTTTGGGATGGAGGTTCGAGCACTCGAAATTGGAATTCGAGTGCTCGAAATGGAGACAGTAGCTGCACAAGAAGAGCTGAATTTTTGGAGCAATCCAAATGGAATTTAGAGTGCTCTAAATGAAGGCAGTGAGCTTGGGATTGATGGTTCACATTTAGAGCACTCCAAATGGGAGCTAGAGTGCTTGAAATGAAGGCAGTAGGCTCGTGGAAGTGAATTTTTCAGCCAAATTGGAATGCCTCTTTGAGAGCTGAATGCATGCATGCAAGCAAAATTTTAAAATTTGTCATTCTTATGCATGCATGATAATGGAATGAAAGATAAACTATCATGGCTACATGCATGCATGAAAAACTATGAGCTCATGGCTGCAATGAAATTCCTACGCATGAAAATGGAATAAAAATTTTCAATGAATGAAATTCCCCCCCCCCCCCCCCCCCCTTTTTTTTTATATGCCAATGGAAAATTTTCTAAGCTTGATACATTGCAACATGATGCAAAATGGATGGAATTTTTCAAAAAAGAAATTTTGAAGCTTAAAACATTGCAACATGATGCAAAATGGATGGAATTCTCAAAAATGAATATTTCAAGCATAGAGAATTTTTGAAAATTTGCATGTCAGTCCTAAATTCAAGCCATGCATGGAAAATTTGAAACTTGGCACATTATTCCAATCCAATGCATGGATGGATAATTTGTCAAACTTTGCAACATCTTGCTAATGCATTGATCAAATTGGAAAATTTTTCAAACTTTGCCATTCACACAATGCATGGATGAGTTTAAGAACATTTCAACAATGCATTGAAGATGAGAGGCTATGCATGTGAGTGCCATATCGAAAGTCCGAGAAAATTGCCTGATAGAGCCGGAAACTTCCTGGAATGAAAACAAGAGTTGAGAAGGTCTAAGAAGCCGGTCTAAAATTGTGGAACACAACTGAAGAGCATTCTAGAAAAATTAAATTTTTGGCTTTTCGAAACCATTTCCCAGAAAATTTCAAGGCTCAGGCAATTGAAAGGAGGGAAGCTTGGAAATTGAAAGAATTTCTTCCCATGAGCGCTAAATTTAGCGTCGATAGCTAGACGCACCGAGATCAGGTTAGTCCTCCTTACCCTATACCACGTCTCTCAAGAGATTCATATGTCCCCAAATAGGATAATTCTTTTAAAAGCAGAGGAAGAAGAGCTTGAAGACAAAAGTTGAAAAGAGGTAATAGAAAGACCTCAATCCACTCTTCATCCTCAATGAAGAACTTTGGATTATGGGGCTGTTTTGGATTATAGGAAGATGGATTAGGTGAGGGTCCACCAAGCAACGACTTATGAAGGGTCATATTGAGCACGGGAATGCTCAACAAGTTATCCTTCAGACTTTCAACATCCTCCTCACACTTATCCGGCGGTTCGGGCTCAATAGCTTGAGATAACTCAGGAGAAGAAATGAGAGGAGGTGCAAGCTCCCAAAAGAGGGATACATTTGATGTTGCCCAAGGAAGAGAATGAATAGGTGGAGGAATATCAAACAAAGAATTTACCTCCCAAATAGACTTGTCAACATCAAAATCCTCATAATTGAAATGAGCTAAGCAAGCTTTTAGAGGATCCTCCATTAAAGGAGGTGCATCAAGCAAGGGATTATTTAGGGGCTGTTTTGGATTAGGGTGGACAATCTCATCATCTTTTTCCTCATTTTTAACCACAAATTCTTCCATTTTATGAGTGGCAACAATTTGATCTTCAACCACTATTTCATCATTTTCATATGTGATGACTACTTGATCATTCTCATGATGAAAGTTACTGGGAGTAATCTCATCATTCATAGAATTTTCTTTTGGATTGGCCACAAGTTCAATGGAAAATTCTTTGTCATTTTCATGATTTAAAGCATCAACCATTTGCTGAATTTGGGCTATTTGGTCATCTAAGTCAACTCTAAATTGGGAATGAGTGTGAGTGGTGGATTGTATGCTAACAATGTCATCCAACATTTGCTTGTTGGACTCCATCATTTGCGTGTGCATAGACTCCATCATTTGCTTGTTAGCAACAATTAACTCATCCAATGGAGACGGTGGAAAAGGAGAAGAGGTCGGGAAATAATGATCATTGGGTTGAAAAGGTTGAATATGAGATTGTGGGGTTGAATTTCCTATGTCATGCCACAAGAAGTTTTGTTGGTCTCCCCAACCCAAGTCATAACCATTGGAGTATGGATCATTACCCGGTTCAAAGAAATTTTCATTTGGTTGCTCTAGATAGAAGTCCGAGAATTGTCTCATTGAAAGACATTCTCTTGTATGATGTGTATGACTAGAGCAAAAGGCACAAAACTCATGTGGTGTGTAGAATTGAGTTGGGAGATAATTATTCTCCATCTAGGAGTAATTCAACAACACATAAAGCAATCAACACAACACTTCATCACCATAACCTCCACATACAATGTTCCCATTCTCCTCAATTATCAAGACAAAAATGTAAATGGCCACGACAAGGACCGATGCTTGAACACGAAATTTAAACAAGATAAGGGCCTCAACAAGGGCTTCACAACTAAATTAATAACTTCTAAAATTAACACATGCACGATATTCACAATTCGAAAATAGAAGCCACGAGACTTACCTGGGGTCCTCTAGACTTACAATTTGCTAGCATTCCCACGGCGAGCTTCGAGTTCCTAGAATCTCACTTACAACACAAAGATGGTTAAACCACACAAGAAATATTCACAAAACACAGTATTAACAATTAAACTAAAATTAACCCTAGAACTTTGGTCGCTAAACCGTTTGCAGTCTCCGGCAACGGCGCCAAAAATTGATCGGTTGGTCAATTAAACATCAACCTTCGCAATAACACGAATCATTGTAAAATAGGGCTATTGGTCGGGTAAGTCGAACCACTGGGACTGCGCTAGTCTATGGCAACCTAAGTGTCTAGAATTGTTCTTAGAATGATAAGGTGTAATAAGGGTTTGTTTGATGGTCACTAAACTAGGAATTCAAATGTGCATAAAACAATAGTGACTTGCAAGAATTAGATGAGATAGAACAATAGAGAAGAGACTAGGGAAGAGACTCCACAACCATCAATAAGCATGCTAGGATATGATTTACTTAGGGGAATAACATATATGTATAACCATGGGATGCAACAACACAAATTATTACATTCCCTTCAAGAAATTTATGAAATCAATAGGTAAGAATAATCTATCAAAGCATTGCATGTTTTGGTTACCTAAACTAGGTTGTAACCTTAGACATACTCACCAAGCATAGAGTTATCAAGCCCTTAATCACATAGTAGAGGCACATGACATAGAATCCAAGAATAATCTATCAAAGGAAGATCCTAAGCAATAGATTATCAAATCTCCTAAATATCATGCCATTAACAACACTTCCATAAACTCCATTCCATTGTCACTATGAAAATACAGCAATATAATCATAGGAGAAAAACCATCTAAGACAAGATATTTAACTCAAAATGATTATGTATAGATATTGAAATTCATTACATTAAATGAAGAGCTCTAGTTCATGGAAGGATTACATACATATATAAACCCCCAAAT
Organism: Cornus florida; assembly: GCF_030987335.1. Taxonomy (NCBI): domain Eukaryota; kingdom Viridiplantae; phylum Streptophyta; class Magnoliopsida; order Cornales; family Cornaceae; genus Cornus; species Cornus florida. Next base: position 77,595,996 of record NW_026775573.1, on the reverse strand, counting down.
ATAAATCAAAACAAAGCAAATCTTACAAAATGGAGCTTCATCACCTCCCTAGAGGAGGTTTAGTTACCCATGGTGGCCCTAGATGAAGGAAGAAGCAAGGCTTTCCCCTCCATTTTCGAGCTTCCTCCTTGAAGCTTCAAGAACTCCTCCTCTTTGCTCTCTCCTCTCTCCTCTAATCTTATAGAATGAAGCTTAATGAATTGTGTGGCCTCCCTCCTCTTCTCTTTTATAGATAAGGCCTCTCTCTTTCCCCCAAAAGACATCCTCAACCACCTCATCAATAGGGAAATCCAAAGTTGGTAAATGTAGAGTGCAAGTGGCTGAAATGGGCTATTCCCGAACAACAATCTACCCAAAATTCGAGCACTCGAAGCAAGGCCTCGAGCACTCGAATTTAGTGTAAAAAGCTCCATGCTTCACTTGCTCCGCCCAGACCTACTTTGGTTAAACAGCCATAACTTTGTCCTCCAAACTCTAAATGATGAAACGTTTGAAGATTTGGAAAGCTAATTCAGAGATTTAAATACTTCATGTTTTGGTGGAGATCCAATTCTCAAGGATGGTTGGTCGAAAATGAAGATCAAGGCAGAATTTCATTGCTGCCAGGCAGTTCTGTGCACCTCTGGTAACAAGGCCATAACTCTCTGCTCTGAGCTCTGAATGACAAACCGTTTGAAGATTTGGAAAGCTGATTCAGAGGTCTAAATCTTTCATGTTATGATGGAAGTCCAGTTCTTGAGTTTGGTAGGTCAAAATGGCAAACAAAGCTCAGGCTTCACTGCTGCTAGAAATTCAGCTTTTGAGCACATTGTTGATAAAAAATCCACAAGGGCTTATTTTTACTCCCTTTTTGCAATTAAACCTGGAAATGCATAAAAACACACAAATGAAGATAATCTACTTAATTAAACAAACAACGGACTTAACTAATGCAATTTAGGGTGCTTGAATATACAGTATTTGGCACTTATCAATTGGCAACCGGTTCGGTATCAAGAACTACAAAATCAACCGGGAAGTAAAACTTATCAACTTTGATGAGTATGTCCTCAACCATGCCCCTAGGTGTTTTAGCGGATCTATCAGCCAATTGAAGCACCACCGTGGTTGGCTTCAACTCATTCAAACCTAGTTGGACATACACGGAATATGGAATCAAATTAACACTTGCACCTAAGTCAAGAAGAGCTTTACAAACTTTATGGTTCCCAATCACACATGAGATGGTCGGAGCACCGGGATCTTTGAACTTAGGTGGAGTGTTTTGTTGAATAATGGAGCTCACTTGCTCTGTGGGGAACACTTTTTTAGGGCTTGGTCCCTTGCTCTTCCTCTTTTGTGTGCAAAGATCTTTCTTGAATTTTGCATAAGGTGGAATTTGCTTAATGGCATCCAAAAGAGGAAGATTGATATTTACTTGCTTAAAAACTTCCATCATATGATGTATTTTCCCTTCTTGCCTCCCATAAGGCGAGGTTTCTTTCAAAGCATAAGGGAATGGAGCTTTTAGCTCACAAGACTTTGCAATTTGAGGATAAGATGGAGATGATTGAGAATTCTGGTTAGGATCATTTTCATTCAAGGAAGTAGGAGTGGAATTGGGAATTGGATGGGTGACAACTTTAGGTTGCACCGGTTCACTATCTTCTTTTGGTAGTTCAACCCTATTGTCCACTTGCTTACCATTTCTCAAGGTGGTGATGGCTTGCACTTGAGCTTGGGAAGAACACCCCGATGCAGGGTTTGCTTCCACACAAAATTTGGCTTTTGGATTCCTCTCAGGTTGAGTAGGTAATTTCCCAATTTTTCTTGCATTGAATGCATTAGCTATGATCCCAATTTGGGATTCTAGCTTTGATATGGATTGAGAATGGGAATGCAACAAGTTGGTATTCCTTTCTAAGCTACCCAAGGCCACCAAAACCTTATCTTCAAATGTAGAATTGCTAGAAAGTGCATGAGGATAATGAGAGCAAATTTGCGAATCATACATTTGAGGATGTGAAAAGTGATTGGTTTTTTAATGAGATGAAGAAGAAACAAATCCTTGGGAACCTTCTTCCCTTTTATAAGGTGGAATATATTTGCCTTGAAATTTTTTAGCTTGATGGAAATTCAAATTTTCATTCCACATTGGAACATATGCACTTGAGTAAGGGTGAGCGAATGTAGCATTAACTTGTTCAAAGTGTTCATTGAATGCATGTCCATGGGGACAAGCGAAAGTGGTATGTAAAACACTTGAACATGTCATGCATGGCTCACTAAGATGAGAAGTATGATGGAAAGAAGGTGGTTTTATAACCGATTTTTGACTCAACAAGAATTGATCAAGTTTTTGAGAGAGAGTCTTAACCTCGGCTACAATCTCTAATGGACTCTCCACTTGACATACTTATAAATCTCTCTTGTTTTCCTTTGAACTATGGTAGTTTTCGCTCATTTTCTCAAAGAGGTGCCATATGTCATCCTCATGTTTCCCAAAATATGATCCTCCACATGATGTATCGACTATGTCCTTATGAATGTCGGATAAGCTCTCATAGAAATATTGAACCACTTGCCATTTCGAAATGCCATGATGTGGACATTTGCTTAGCAAGTCATTCAATCTTTCCCAAGCCTCATGCAACCACTCCCTTTCCCTTTGAAAAAATCCTCTAATTGAAGCACATATTGCATTAGTCAAACTCATAGGGTAAATTTTTTTTAAAAATTCATTTTGCATTTGTGCCCAAAGTATTAAACTGATGGGCAGGTCTCGGCCGTTCTTACACACCAAAATTGATGTGGTGAATGTGTGGTTCAAGAAAAGCCTTTTTGGTCAAGTTTAAATTTATAAAAACCACTACCACCACTACTACTAACGTAGCAAGTGTGAGTAGGGATCATCCCAAGGGATTATGAGGATCGAGCAATGTCGTGGAATCACAATTAGGGCTAGTAGGTCGAGTGATCAAACAATTGGTTGGTTGTTTGATTAAAGAGCAACTAAATTAAACTAAGGAATATCAAAAGAGTGCAATTAAGAGTAAGTAAGAGAGAGAGAGAGATCTTGGGGTTTAGAGATCACCACCAAACAATGCATTTCTATATTATTGACAAGTAATTAATGAGGGCAAATGGTGTGTTACAATATTAGTGTGTGTAAATTTGGTTGATTCAACAAGCAAGGATGACTAGTTAAGCATGTATTGTCTAAACATCATGTGAAAGGCACAATATATCTAAACAATGAAACATATATTGTCTAAACAACATGTAAAAGGCACAATAAATCAAAACAAGTCATTAATCCTTTCATTAAGCTCACAATCCAAATACAACCCAAGGATAGAGACATATGCTAATTGCATTCAAAAGCTTGGATCATCAAACAACAAGCATAGATTGTCCTCCCATTTAACACTACACTGCAACTACACTACATCTACACTACTAGCATGAAAATAAACTAAGGGAGAGGCACAATCCATCAAGAGATAAGCATGACCCATCAAGAGAATCACAAAAGCATTCTTTTAAGCACAATGTTTTGACAATCTCCAAATCTATAGCATCAATACACATAGACATGCATCAATAATACAAAATCTATAGACAAACACATGAACATCTATTCTAGCATACATAGACATATGGATAGAATGAAATGACCAATTGGAAGCATTAAACCACATAAATTATTGAATAAACAAGATCTATATATATCAAAGTGTCAAAACATCAATTACAACACTAATCCCTCAATAATACACAAGATGAAGATATAGAAAGCATGCTTGGGGCTAACTCTAGTGATGTCTAGCCACTCATGGTGATGATGCTCCAACCCTCAAGGGCTAATTCCATGGTTGAAATTTGCTCCTTGTTCATGAAGAGTCTCCAATGGTGTCTCTAGCCCTCTCCTCCTCTAAGCTTCCTCTCCAAGAGATCATATGAAAATAATGTTGTCTCCCCCTTTGTAAAAGCAATCCTTATCCTTATATAGGTAGGTCAAAATGACACCCAAAATGAGCTGGGGTCGTACACACAATAGTCTCTAATGATTGGATAAAGGACAACTTTCAATGAGATGGAATTTTAACTTTTTCGCATTGGAGGAAGTTCGATCGATCGAACCTTGAACTTGGATCGATCGAAAGTAAATGAGATCGATCGAACTTAGGCTGGATTGATCCAACTGGCTGAGCTTTTTTGAAAAAGATAAATTCGAGATATTTATGGGAGATATTTATGGGAAAAGGACAAGAGTGGTTTGTGGGTGGTACAACTGTGGATAGGATCAATCATTTGAATAAAGACAAAAGTGTTCAATCGATCGAAGGATGGTGTTGGATCGATCGAATTTTTGGAACTTTATGTTTTTGGGTCACGGCTTGGATCTATCTTGAAGTGCTGAGATTGATCATTGTTCGATCGATCGAACCTTGAACTTGGATCGATTGAACTTTGCTACTTGCCACATTTGGCTTCATTTGCTTCCTTCTTTCTCTACTTTGCTCCTTTCTTTGATTAATCCCAGAATTGCTTCAATTAAGCTCTTATTTGGCTCAGCTAGCTTATTTTCGGGATAAGTTCCTGAAAAAGGAAATAATACGAAATCAATCTAAAACGGTAAAGTAAGATAGATAAATGTACTAGAATGCCTAAGCTTAAGGGGTTTAAACACGCACTCTTCTGTGCTCATCAGACCCCCAAACTTAAATATTGCTAGTCCTTAGCAATGAACTAGAAGGTAAAGGAATGACTCCTACACCAGGCGGCTTTAGGGCATTAGGCATTTAAATACCCCTACGGACTTACAAGCTCAAATCAACTAGGTTACAAATCAAGACAACAACCATCTAACCATTTCCTACTTCTCACCTTTTTGTGAGAAGTACTCACTTTTATTACTTTTGCTTTTTTTTTTTTTAATACAATTATTAACCTAGAGTTTGGGCCCTCCACCTTTTAGCGCGAGAAGTTCAGTGCTTGATGAGACTAGAATCCCGGCTACTTAGTGAAAAGGGGTTGTTATCCTTCTTTATTAAGAATGAAAGCTTTCAATGCACTACTAGCTCAATTGGGATATAACTAATTCAATAATTAACAATGCATGTACCCCACAAATGAATGCTAGTGTGCACCGGTGCTAGTGTAGAAGACTAGAGTGAATCTCAAAACAATCACAAAATCAAGATAATGTGGATCACAAGTGCAAACAAGATATCAATCTTTCAAAAAATTTACTCCTAGATGGCGTTCATAAGGTATACAAGGAGTATTGGTTTCTCAAGTGAAGCAATTTTTAAATTTTAAGCAATATAGTCCTCAAAAGATCAAAATCATAACTAGATATGGACCAATCATAGAATTATCCCTCAAATACACAAGTCATGCTAAAAATTTGAATTTAAAACTAATACTGTAGAGCACCATTCCCCTCAAACTTAAATTGCACAATGTCCTCAATGTGCAAAGAGAATAAAGGAAAGAGTATACCAGTGCAACTAAGCAAGAATGATCGGGACTGAAGTATCCGAAGTGGGTGGCATGGCCCCCCCCCAAACTTGGGATGAACTGTGGTCCTGAAAATTGGCACTTGGATAAACTTATCAGATAACAAAATGGGATAATCAGTGCACAGTGGTTATGCAAGTGTAAATGGGATAAACAGATAACGAAATGAGAGAGGTATAAGGGTGGTCCTGGAAATTGGGTAGCAGTCTCTCACTGAAGTCATTGTGATGCACCTGATGGAGTCAAACATACAGATTTGAGAATACAATCATATGACATCCATAGCAAAAATGGATATATAAAATAGAGAAAGTGAAGGTACAACAAAAATATCAAAGCCGACAGACCGGTTGTAAAAATAATACAGTGACAGTAATAAAGTATCAAAAGGAGAGAGGGATCATAAGATAGAAAGGACTGGGAGCTCAGGAAGATGAGGTAGGACGGGCAGGTCTGGCTCTACGGATGTCTCTGGATAAATCTCTGAACATGGTCGTGACATCCGTGCGGAACGCAGCAAACTCAGCTCTGTCGGCTGTGAGGTCAACTCAGATGGTAACAACAGCATCCTCGAGCGTCTGCAGACGTACTCCAAAGCCGGGGGTCATATCTGGAGTCTCAGGCACAGATGAATCAGAAGAAAGCTCATGAGTCTACTCTTGCTAATGAATGGGCGACCTGGCTGGAGAGTCCTGCTCTGCATCATTTGCAGGGTGCTCTAAGTTGATGTCTAAATGATCTGCAGTTGGATCAACTGGTTCGTTGTTTGCTGCGGGATGTTCTGCTGCTTCCTTTGCCGGTGCCTCTGCCTGTACCTATGCCTCCTCTAGCTCCAACTCTGTTGCAGCCAATACCGCGTGGTCCTGCAACCTGGTAATAAGGGAGCGGTAGGTCTTGTTCCAGTCTTTCCTAAGGAAGTGACAGGAACCTCTCTCGGGGTGCTCCCGAGGATGGATGGGATAGCGCTGGTCAATGAGAATCTGGGTGATGAGGTGGCTGAAAGGAAGAGACTTAGCCCGTCCGGGCGTCTCCTTGCTGATGTATTCGTCATACAGCTTCCTTATCATGCTCCCGATGAGCGCGGGAATGGACACCCTGTGCCCGGTGTAGGAAGAGTAAAGGGCTGTTAGATAATCGCCCCTCCTCTGAATCTTGTGCCCTGCCATGTAGATATTCCGGTAAAGGACGGAATCAGAAAACGATAGGTCGTCTGGAAGGTATATCCGGGTGGTGAAAGTCTCGCCACTGGCAGGGTGACCTGTGAGGGAAACTACCATGTCGGCATATGAAGGCCTGAATAGCCTTGGATATGTGTCTTGAAGCTCTGGAGGACATCTGTGTGGACAACGGCAAAAGCAGGCTAAAGTGTCCACTGTAATGGTGATCGGATGGCCATCGATAGAAGTGACCATCTCGGCTGTGGTACGTGGCGAAGGTTGGAGGTTCTTGTAGAATAACTGAACCAGCCATGGGTAGACTAGCTCTGTAACATGGGCAATAATAGCGGCTAGGCCCCTCTGAATAATATCTTGGTAGGTGGATCGGGTTAGCACCAATCGAGAGAAGAAGGTCGTGTCAAACTCTGACTCATAGTCGAGTGTTATGTGTGCATATCGAGGCGTGGGCCTGTCACGCCGTAGATAAGCTGGCTGGGTTGGTATATGTGAACGCTCAGCTCCAGTCTGCGGTGGAGATGGTGATGGAGTGAAAGCAGGATAAGTTGTAGAAGTGGATGGTATGTGGTCATCCTCAGGCTCATGAGATGGTGACTGAGGTGGGGTAGCCTATGTTGGCTCCCGCTATGCATAAGAGGGCTCTGCGGGCTCCTCTGTCCGTGGTTTAGTATGGCGGGTGGGCCCGTGTTGCCTGTTGGCAATGGTCTTCCTCTTTACCATGGCTTGTAAAAAGAAAAAGAAAAACTTGCAATAAGATTTAGTGCCAGAATAAGAAATTTAAAAGCACGAAATAGAATCATGTATGTCGAGTAAAATAGACAAAACAAATATGACATGAATCTATGCAAGTGGTAGAATATGAAACATGCTAAACAATGTAAGTATGAAATGCATCCAATGTGGAATATCACAGGCATTGGGCATATATATGACAGCATGAACATAGGATATGATGAATGAAGTGTGTGTGTGAGATCTGTGAAATTTGATCTATCATAAAAGAAGTGAGATCGATCACAAAATTTGGATCGATCGAAAATAAGTGAGATCGATCTCACTACTTCGATCGATCGAAGACATGAGTTCGATCGATCTCTCAAGATCGATCGGAAATACTAGTTCGATTGATCGAACTATATGATGATGAAAACCTAAAGTTTGCAGATCTGTGACCTTGGAAGCATGGGGTCCACATGAACATGTTCGTAGGCCCATCAACACAACAAATCAACAATTTCTAACACCCAATCATGGCCCATCTTTCCAAATCAAATCAAAATACAAAAATATATATTCATATATACAAATATATACAAATATTCTTCAAACTTCAACCATGGAGGATTTGATCATGAAAATGACATGGATTCGGCATATAAAGCATAGATACATGAGATTGAAGCTTGCAATCAACTATGGTGCTTCGGATCTTACCTCAACCGAATAAGAGAAGTGGATGCGAAGAGGGGGTGAGATCCGAAATGCAAGAGAGAGAAAGAGAGTCAAAGCTCACTGTGTTTTGCCGGAAAACACACCTGAGATAATGAAGATGGTTGACGCTCACAGCGGTGTATAGAGGGAGTGATGGATAGGGTTTGAGTGGGTTGCATCGATCTAAGGTATTGATCTAAAAAACCCTCGGTTCTATTTTTAAAAACATTCCCGACAGAGTTCGATCGATCGAACTCAACTGTGATCGATCGAACTTTGATGAACTCTCTTCAAAGTTTTTTTTTTTTTTTTTTTTTGAATAAACACTTAATAATTAAAAATTAATTAAGATATTTTGGGATTTTTAAAATGTAATAAAATAAATGAAAATAAAATAAAGTAAAATAAAATAAAAATATTTTTGGATTTTTGAAAATTTGAAAAGTTAAAAACGTGAAATGAAGATTGAGATCGATCGAAACAAGAGTTCGATCAATCAGACAGAGACCAAAAATATGCAAGTTTTTGGTTCAAAAATTTGGCTAAGTGTTGGAACATGAGATCGATCGAACTGGGAAGTTGGATCGATCGAATAACTTTCAGATCAATCTTGGAATGTTTCGAATGATCAGATAGAGAGCTGAAATTTGCAGGTTGATGCAGGCTCAAAATTTTTCTAAGTGTTGAGTCATCAGATCGATCGAACTTGGAAGTTGGATCGATCGAAGGTCTCTTGATCGATCTTGGAGTTGGTTCGAACGATGGGACAGAGAGGTGATTTGGATGCAGGTTTCTGCAGGTCAAAAAATTTTCTAAGTGTTGGATGCAGAGAAGAGTTCGATCGATCAAACTCGAGTATGAGATCGATCAAACTTTGCAGAATGTTCAATAGTGACATAAAAGCTTATGCAATCCTCACCAAAGTTCCTTGAAATGCATATGAACCAAAAACAAGTATCTAGACTTCGCAATAAATGAAATGAAAGATAGAAATGGGGAAGGAATAGGGTTTTGACACCCTACGAATGCTTTTGCTAGTCTTTAACGTCTCTAGTAAGACATTGGGCTCTTTTAGCCCTGATCAAAGATCTTATAATGCATCCTCTCCTTGTTGGGGTGATAGATGCTTTGAACTCCATCCAACAAATGGTTCTTTGAAGAATTTGTTGGATTAAGCTCAAAAGGAGTCTTTGGTCCCTTGTCTATGCAATTACAACCTTTGGGCTTCCATGCCATTTCAAAGCAAGATTTTGAAACAAGACTTTTAGAATGCAAGGTTGAAGATGATCCTTTGGAAGTTTTGCTTTTACACAAAAGCTCATTTCCTTGGCATTGAAGATCATGACATTTATCTACAACATTAACTTCTCCTTTATATTTGTCAAATGAATTGGGTGTGCGATTAAAGATATTTAACTTCTTCTTCATGTGGCCAAATGAAATCTTCCTTATCCCCGTCCTACAATTGATGTTGGCATTAGCGGTTGCCAAGAAAGGATGGCCAAGGATAACAAGAATTTGGCTCTTAGGATTGGGAACCGGTTTCGTGTCTATGACAACGAAATCAACCGGGAAGAAGAATTTATCAATCCTTATCAAAACATCCTCAATTATACCCCTAGGCTTCTTAATGGATCGGTCGGCAAGTTGCAAAACTACCGTCATCGGTTTCAATTCACCTAAGCCCAATTTGACATAGACCGAGTATGGAAGAAGGTTAACCCTTGCTCCTAAGTCAAGAAGCGCCCGATTAATGATATGATCACCAATAATGCATGATGTAGTGGGTGAACCGGGGTCCTTAAACTTTAGAAGAGTGTTATGTTGCAAAATTGAGCTTACTTGCTCGGTCAAAACCACTTTTCTTGGTGCTTGGCTCTTATTCTTCCGCTTTTGGGTGCACAAGTCTCTCAAGAATTGCGCATAAGCCAGAATTTGCTTGATTGCATCCAATAGTTGAAGATTAACTTTCACTTGCCTAAACATTTCCATGATTTCATTTGTTTTTACCTTTTGCTTGTCTTTTGAAATGGATCCTTTTGAGGGGTCCAGAAATGGAACCATTGGTTCAAACACTTTTTCAAAATTTTCTTTTGAACTCTCTTCAACACAAGAAGTTTTCAAATCATTTTTCAATAAAACCTTTTCAACATCATTTTTCAAAACTTCTTTTTCAAACACATCTTTTAAAACTTTCTCATTTACAAGATCATGTATATACAATGAAGGAGGAATGGGATGTGAAATGGGACGGGTGATAACTTGAGGTTACACCGGTTCACTCCCTTCATTAGACATTCCAACTTGATTATCAAAAATCCTACCACTCCGCAAGGTAGTCACCGCATTAGCATGTTCAATGGTGTGGCTTTCCTATGAGGAATGGGTTTCCATAACACATTGTTGCTTAGGTGGGGCATTTATAGGCATCTTTCCCTTCTCTCTTGCATTGAGAGTGCTTGCTATTTGCCCTACTTGAGTTTATACCTTAGCAATAGATTGAGAGTGAGAATGAAGCAATTGAGTGTCAGCCTCTAAAGTGCCCAAAGCATTCAAAACATTCTCTTCAAAGGCGAGACTTCTAGTATTACCTTGGGAATAGGATTGGTTGGGAAAATTAGAATTTGTAAATTGATTCCCTTATGATTGATAGGGTCTATAACCTTGGGATCCTTGGTTTTGAAGTGGAGATGGAATGTACTTCCCTTGAAAACCGCCTTGGGAAGGGTTTGAGCCCTCTCCTTGGTTTTTCCAAGAGAAATTCGGATGATTCCTCTAACTTGGATTATAATGAGTACCATAAGGATTGTTCCAATTGTTCACAGAAGCCGTATTGTCTTGTTTATTAGGTTCACTTTGCACTTGTCCATGAGGACAATGAGAAGTAGAATGAAGGACACTAGAACAAGTCATACATGTTTTATTTGATGCACGATGAGAATGGTTATGGAAGGAAGATACTTGGTTCGCCGAGTTTTGGTTCACCAAAAATTGATCAAACCTTTGAGACAAAGACTTCATTTCGGCGACTATTTCATTTGAATGTTCGACTTGATATAAGCCAACACTCTTCCTACCTTGTGAATTTCTACCATTTTTGGATCATAGTGTTCTATGCAAAGAATTTTCACTCATGCTTTCATAGAGACGCCACACGTCATCCTCATGCCTATCAATATATGAGCCACCCATGGAAGCATCAACCATACCCTTATAGTTGTCCGATAAGCTCTCAAAGAAGTATTGAACTAATTGCCATTTGGGCATGTCATGATGTGGACACTTCCTAAGCAATTCAGTGAAGCGTTCCCATGCCTCTTGAAACGTTTCTCCATCCCCATGTGAAAATTCTCGAATTGAGGTCCTCATGGCATTGGTCTTAGAAACTGGATAGTACTTCTTCAAGAACTCTTGTTGCATTTCTGCCCAAGAAGTGATTGAAAAAGGCCTAAGATTGTTAAACCAATACTTTACCTTGTCTTTTAAGGTGAATGGAAAAAGTTTGAGTCTTAAAACCTCTTCCGGCATGTCCGTATATTTTACGGTGGAACATACTTCAAGAAACTCATCCAAAATGCTTGTAAGGTTCTTCACTTGGAAGTCCATGATAGTTAGGAAGCATTTGAATGGTTTGTGGCTTAATTTCATAATGATGTGTTCTAAATGGAGGTAATTGGATGCATGTAGGTGCATTATACTCATTAGGCACATAATGGTCTCTTAAAGCAAGAGGTGGATTAGCTACTTGAGGTGCAACATGAACACCTTGGTTTTGAATTCCTTGATTGTTGATTGGAGGTTGTGGAGCATACATTAGCCTTGGCATTCCATATGGAACTTAGCCTTGTTGTTGTGGTGGTTGGAGAATGAATGGCCTAGGCATGCCTAATAGTACTTGTATGTTCTCATTGTGCACATTGTAGTCTCAATGAATGACGCCTGTGCATGCGCGATACAAAACACAACAAACACAAAGAATGACAAACACTATGCCTTCACAACAATGCAATTAGACTTCTTCCACAAACATTTAATTCATACTCCCATACTTTAACAATAATGATGCAAGACAATTAAAAATAAGCCTCCATACGGGCCGACGATTTAACAAAGGGATTGAGTAAAGAAAATCTCACAAAGATCCTTTAGCACTTCAACTCCAAATTTTAAAGCTCAGCTGAGCAATTTTAGAATTTTTAGCCTTTTGCTTTATTTGCTTGCTTGAATTGAATGCTTGTTGGCTCATTTGCTTGCTTCCTCTCCAATAATGCACTTAGTTAAGTAAGAACAACACAATAAGTAACCAAAAAGAAAAATAAAAATAAAGTAAAGACACGATAAAAAAAGTAGTAATCCTAATCAATTCCACAAATCCAACGTTGACAAATCTAATCAACAAATCCCCGGCACGGCGCCAAAATTTGACGGGCAGGTCTCGGCCATTCTTACACACCAAAATTGATGTGGTGAATGTGCTTCCTTCTTTCTCCAATATGTTCATTTCTTTGATTAATCCCAGAATTGCTTCAATTAAGCTCTTATTTGGCTGAGTTAGCTTATTTTCGGGATAAGTGCCTGAAAAAGGAAATAATACGAAATCAATCTAAAACGGTAAAGTAAGATAGATAAAGTTACTAGAATGCCTAAACTTAAGGGGTTTAAACACGCACTTTTCAGTGCTCATCACACCCCCAAACTTAACTATTACTAGTCCCTAGCAATGAACTAGAAAGTAAAGGAATGAAATAAACAACTGTACAAGTATGAATCTAGAAAACAATAAATGGATAACGCCACTTTCATAGGGAACACGATTGCACTTAGCATATGCAACAAGCCTTTTAAACCCCTAGGTTACCCCTAGTGGATGGGTAAAGTCTCGTGAGGGTTTCCAGAAGTGGTACCCACAAACATTAAGCACACTCTTTCAAAAGAGGCACCAATATTGCAAACATGCATTGGGAGAAAACTACCTTAAGTATGCAATTTTTCAATCTTTTCTAAGCAATCTCCCAAAATTTCAACATCAAGCAAGTAAGTATGGTCCTCCACACATTAAGAAAATGATCATGCAAATCGAAACAACTTTAGAACCCTTTTGAGTGGACCGGCATCAAATATGTTGCTATCTAAGCCAACTAAAGAATTAATCACATCCTTACCCTCAAACTAGAACACAAATCTTGTACCGATCATCAAAACAAAAAGTGGACCTTTTATTAAAGCTTTATTCATCTAGGTGCACTTATTCTCTTTACTCATTTTTTTATTTATTTTTTATTTTTTTTTATAGAGGATCAAATATGGAAGTATAGTGCAATGTGTTGATCTATTAAGCTTTCTAGCGATTCACGAGGTCGAGCGTTAGGTCAATAACTCCCAAACCAGACGGCTTTAGGGCATTAGGCATTCAAATACCCCTACGGGCTTACATGCTCAAATCAACTAGGTTACAAATCAAGACAACCGAACTAGCCGTGGGTAGATCGACTCTATCACGGGGGCAATAATAGTGGCTACAAATCAAGACAACGACCATATAATCATTTCCTACTTCTCACCTTTTTGGGAGAAGTCCTCACTTTTATTGCTTTTGCTTCCCTTTTTTTTTTTTTTTTTTTTTTTTGAATACAATTATTAACTTAAAGTTTGGGCCCTCCACCTTTCAGCACGAGAAGTTCAGTGCTTGATGAGGCTAGAATCCCGGCTACTGAATGAAAAGGGGTTGTTATCCACCTTTATCAAGAATGAAAGCTTTCAATGCACTACTAGCTCAGTTGGGATATAACCAATTCAATAATTAATAAAGCATGTACCCCACAAATGAATGGTAGTGTGCGCTAGTGCTAGTGTCGAAGACTAGAGTGAATCTCAAAATAATCACAAAATCAAGATGATGTGAACCACAAGTGCAAACAAGATATCAATCTTTCGAAAAATTTACTCCTAAATGGCATTCATAAGGCATATAAGGAGTATTGGACTCTCAAGTAGTGCAATTTTTAAATTTTAAGCAATATAGTCCTCAAAAGATCAAAATCATAGCTAGATATGAACCAATCATAGAAATATTCCTTAAATACACAAGTCATGCTAAAAATTTAAATTTTAAACTAACACTGTAGAGCACCATCCCCCCAAACTTAAGTTGCACAATGTCCTCAATGTGCAAAGAGAACAAAGGAAAGAGTATACCAGTGTAACTAAACAAGAATGATCGGGACTGAAGTATCCGAAGTGGGTGGCATGGCACCCCCAAACTTGGGATGACCTGTGGTCCTGAAAATTGGCACTTGGATAAACTTATCAGATAACAAAATTGGATAATCAGTGCACAGTGGTCATGCAATTGTAAATGGGATAAACAGATAACGAAATGAGAGAGGTATAAGGGTGGTCCTGGAAATTGGGTAGCACTCTCTCACTGAAGCCACTATGATACACCTGATGGAGTTAAACATACAGATATGAGAATACAATCATATGACATCCATAACAAAAATAGATATATAAAATAGAAAAAGTGCAGGTACAACAAAAATATCAAAGCCGACAGACCGGCTATAAAAATAATATAGTGACATAATAAAGTATCAAAAGGAGAGAGGGATCATAAGATAAAAAGGACTGGGAGCTCAGGAAGATGAGGTAGGACGGGCAGGTCTGGCTCTGTGGATGTCTCTGGATAAATCTCTGAACATGGTTGCGACATCCATGCGGAAGGCACCAAACTCAGCTCTGTCGGCTGTGAGGTCAGCTCGGATGGTAACAACAGCATCCTCGAGCATCTGCAGACGTACACCAAAGCTGGGGGTTATATCTGGAGTCTCAGGCATAGATGAATCAGAAGAAAACTCCTGAGTCTGCTCCTGCTCATGTATGGGCGACCTGGCTGGAAAGTCCTGCTCTATATCGTCTACAGGGCGCTCTAAGTCAATGTCTAAATGCTCGGCAGCCAGATCGACTGGTGCGTTGTCCGCTACGGGATGTGCTGCTGCTGCCTTTGCCGGTGCCTCTGCCTGTACCTGTGCCTCCTCTAGCTCCAACTCTGCTACAGTCAGTACCGCGTGGTCCTGTAACCTGGTAATAAGGGAGTGGTAGGTCTTGTTCCAGTCCTTCCTAAGGAAGTGACAGGAACCTTTCTCGGGGTGCTCCCAAGGATGGATGGGATAGCGCTGGTCAATGAGAATCTGGGTGATGAGGTGGCTGAAAGGAAGAGACTTACCCCGTCCGGGCGTCTCTTTGCTGATGTACTCGTCATACAGCTTCCTTATCACACTTCAGATGAGCGCGGGAATGGACACCCAGTGCCCGATGTAGAAAGAGTAAAGGGCTATCAGATAATCACCCTTCCTCTGAATCTTATGCCCCGCCATGTAGATATTCCGGTAAAGGACGAAATCAGTAAACCATAGGTCATTTGGAAGGTATGTCCGGGTGGCGAAAGTCTAACCACTGGCATGGTGACCTGTGAGGAAACTACCATGTCGGCATATGAAGGCCTTAATAGCCTCGGATATATGTCCTGAAGCTCTGGAGAACATCTGTGTGGACAGCGGCAAGAGCGGGCTAAAGTGTCCACTGTAATAGTGATCAGATGGCTATCGATAGAAGTGACCATCTCGGCTGTGGTACGCGGCGATGGTCGGAGGTTCTGGTAGAACAACCGAACCAGCCGTGGGTAAATTGGCTCTGTAATGGGGGCAATAATAGCGGCTAGGCCCCTCTGAATAATATCCTGGTAGGCAGATCGGGTCATCACCGATCGAGAGAAGAAGGCCATGTCAAACTCTAAATCATGGTCGAGTGTCATGTGTGCATATTGAGGCGTGGGCCTATCACGCCGTAGATGAGCTGGCTGAGCAAGCTGAGCTGGCTGAGGTGGTATATGTGGATGCTCAGCTCCAGTCTGTGGTGAAGATGGTGATGGAGTGAAAGCAGGATGAGCTGTAGAAGTGGATGGTATGTGGTCATCCTCAGGCTCATAAGATGGTGACTGAGGTAGGGTAGCCTGTGCTAGCTCCAGCTGTGCATAAGAGGGCTCTGCGGACTCTTCTGTCCATGGCCTAATATGGCGGGTGGGCCCGTGTTGCCTGTTGGCAACGGTCTTCCTCTTTACCATGGCTTGCAAAAAGAAAAAAAAAAACTTGCAATGGAGTTAGTGCCAGAATAAGAAATTTAAAAGCACAAAATAGAATCATGTATGTTAAGTAAAATAGACAAAACAAATATGACATGAATCTATGCAAGTAGTAGAATATGAAACATGCTAAACAATGTAAGTATGAAATGCATCCAATGTGGAATATTACAGGCATTGGGCATATATATGATAGCATGAACATAAGATATGATGAATGAAGTGTATGTGTGAGATCTATGAAATTCGATCGATCATAAAAGAAGTGAGATCGATCACAAAAGTTGGATCGATCGAAAATAAGTGAGATCAATCTCACTACTTTGATCGATCGAAGACATGAGTTTGATCGATCTCTCAAGATCGATCGGAGATACTAGTTCGATTGATCGAACTGTGCGACGATAAAAACCCAAAGGTCACAGATCTGTGACCATGGAAGCATGGGGTCCACACGAACGTGTTCGTGGGCTTATCAACACAACAAATAAACAATTTCTAACACCCAATCATGGCCCATCCTTCCAAATCAAATGAAAATACAAAAATATATATGCATATATACAAATATATACAAATATTCTTCAAGCTTCAACCATGGAGGATTTGATCATGAAAATGATATAGATTCGGCATATAAAGCATAAATACATGAGATTGAAGCTTGCACTCAACTATGGTGCTTTGGATCTTACCTCAACCGAATGAGAGGTGGATGCGAAGAGGGGGTGAGATCCGAAATGCAAGAGAGAGAAAGAGAGTCAAAACTCACTGTGTTTCGCCGGAAAACACGCCGGAGATGATGAAGATGGTTAAGGCTCACAGCGGCGCAGAGAAGGAGTGAGGGATAGGGTTTGAGAGGGTTGAATCAATCTAAGGTATCGATCTAAAAAACCCTCATTCTATTTTTAAAAACATTCCCGACAGAGTTCGATCGATCGAACTCAACTGTGATCGATCGAACTTTGATGAACTCTCTTCAAAGTTTTTTTTTTTTTTTTTTTTCATTGAATAAACACTTAATAATTAAAAATTAATTAAGATATTTTGGGATTTTTGAAAATGTAATAAAATAAATGAAAATAAAATAAAGTAAAATGAAATAAAATAAAATAAAAATAAAAATAAAAATATTTTTGGATTTTTGAAAATTTGAAAAGTCAAAATAAAGTTAAAATAGTGAAATGAAGATTGAGATCGATCGAAACAAGAGTTCGATCGATCAGACATTGAGCAAAAATATGCAGGTTTTTGGTTCAAAAATTTGGCTAAGTGTTGGAACATGAGATCGATCGAATTGGGAAGTTGGATCGATCGAATAACTTTTAGATTGATCTCGGAATGTTTTGATCGATCAAACAGAGAGCTGAAATATGCAGGTTGATGCAGGCTCAAAATTTTTCTAAGTGTTGAGTCATGAGATCGATCGAACTTGGAAGTTGGATCGATCGAAGGTCTTTTGATCGATCTTGGAGTTGGTTCGAATGATGGGACAGAGAGGTGATTTTGATGCAGGTTTCTGTAGGCCAAAAATTTTTCTAAGTGTTGGATGCAGAGAAGAGTTCGATCGATCGAACTCCAGTTGAGATTGATCGAACTTTGCAGAATATTCAATAATGACATGAAAGCTTATGCAATCCTCACCAAAGTTCCTTGAAATGCATATGAACCAAAAACAAGTACCTAGACTTCACAACAAATGAAATGAAAGATAGAAATGGGGAAGGAATTGGGTTTTGACACCCTACGAATGCTTTTGCTAGTCTTTAACGTCTCTAGCAAGACATTAGGCTCTTTTAGCCTGGATCAAAGATCTTATAATGCAGCCCCTCCTTGTTGGGGTGATAGATGCTTTGAACTCCATCCAACAAATGGTTCCTTGAAGAACTTGTTGGATTAAGCTCAAAAGAAGTCTTTGGTCCCTTGTCTATGAAATTACAACCTTTGGGCTTACATGCCCTTTCAAAGCAAGAGTTTGAAACAAGACTTTTAGAATGCAAGGTTGAAGATGATCCTTTGGAAGTTTTGCTTTTACACAAAAGCTCATTTCCTTGTCATTAAAGATCATGACATTCATCTACATCATTAACTTCTCCTTTATATTTGTCAAATGAATTGGGTGTGGGATTAAAGATATTCAACTTCACCTTCATGTGGCCAAATGAAATCTTCATTATCCCCGTCCTACAGTTGATGTTGGCATTAGCGGTTGCCAAGAAAGGATGGCCAAGGATAACGAGAATTTGGCTCTTAAGTTTGGGAACCGGTTCCGTATCTATGACAACGAAATCAATCGGGAAGAAGAATTTGTCAATCCTTATCTAAACATCCTCAATTATACCCCTAGGCTTCTTAATGGATCAGTCAGCAAGTTGCAAAACTACCGTCGTCGGTTTCAATTCACCTAAGCCCAATTTGACATATACCGAGTATGGAAGAAGGTTAACACTTGCTCCTAAGTCAAGAAGTGCCCGATTAATGATATGATCACCAATAATGCATGATGTAGTGGGTGAACCGGGGTCCTTAAACTTTAGAAGAGTGTTATGTTGCAAAATTGAGCTTACTTGCTCGGTCAAAACCACTTTTCTTAGTGCTTAGCTCTTGTTTTTCCGCTTTTGGGTGCACAAGTCTTTCAAGAATTTGGCATAAGCCGGAATTTGCTCGATTGCATCCAATAGTGGAAGATTAACTTTCACTTGCCTAAACATTTCCATGATTTCAATGGTTTTTGCCTTTTGCTTGTCTTTTGAAATGGATCCTTTTAAGGCATCCGAAAATGGAACCTTTGGTTCAAACACTTTTTTAAAATTTTCTTTTGAACTCTCGTCAACACAAGAAGTTTTTAAATCATTTTTCAATAAATCCTTTTCAACATCATTTTTCAAAACTTCTTTTTCAAACACATCTTTTAAAACTTTCTCATTTACAAGATCATGTATATGTAATGAAAGAGGAATGGGATCTGAAACTGGATGGGTGACAACTTGAGGTTGCACCGGTTCACTCTCTTCATTACACATTCCAACTTGATTGTCGATAATCCTACCTCTCCACAAGGTAGTCACCGCATTAGCATGTTTAATGGTGTGGCCTTCCGATGAGGAATGGGTTTTGACAACACAATGTTGCTTAGGTGGGGCATTTATCGGCATCTTTCCCTTCTCTCTTGCATTGAGAGTGCTTGCTATTACTCTACTTGGGTTTCTAGCTTAGCAATAGATTGAGAGTGAGAATGAAGCAATTAAGTGTTAGCCTCTAAAGTGCCCAAAGCATTCAAAACTTTCTCTTCAAAGGTGGGACTTCTATTATTACCTTGGGAATAGCATTGGTTGGGAAAATGAGAATTAGCAAATTGATTCCCTTGTGATTGATAGGGTCTATAACCTTGGGATCCTTGGTTTTGAAGTGGAGGTGGAATGTACTTCCCTTGAAAACCGCCTTGGGAAGGGTTTGAGCCTTTTCCTTGGTTTTTCCAAGAGAAATTCGGATGATTCTTCCAACTTGGATTATAATGAGTACTATAAGGATTGTTCCCTTGGTTCAGAAAAGCCGCATTAACTTGTTTATTAGGTTCACTTTGCACTTGTCAATGAGAACAATGAGAAGTAGAATGAAGAACACTGGAACAAGTCATACATGTTTCATTTGATGCACGATGAGAATGGTTAGGGAAGGAAGATACTTGGTTAGCTGAGTTTTAGTTAATCAGAAATTAATTAAACCTTTGAGATAAAGACTTCATTTCGGCGGCTATTTCATTTGAATGTTCGACTTGAAGTAAGCAAACACTCTTCCTACCTTGTGAATTTCTACCATTCTTGGATGATAGTGTTCTATGCAAAGAATTTTCACTCATGCTTTCAAAGAGACGCCACACGTCATCCTCATGCCTATCAATATATGAGCCACCCATGGAAGCATCAACCATACCCTTATAGTTGTCCGATAAGCTCTCAAAGGAGTATTGAACTAATTGCCATTTGGGCATGTCATGATGTGGACACTTCCTAAGTAATTCATTGAAGTGTTCCTATACCTCATGAAACGTTTCTCCATCCCCATGTGAAAATTCTCGAATTGAGGTCCTCATGGCATTGGTCTTAGAAACCGGATAGTACTTCTTCAAAAACTCTTGTTGCATTTCTGCCCAATAAGTAATTGAAAAAGGCCTAAGATTGTTAAACCAATACTTTGCCTTGTCTTTTAAGGTGAATGGAAAATGTTTAAGTCTTAAAACCTCTTCCGACATGTCCGTATATTTTACAATGGAACATACTTCAAGAACTCATCCAAATGCTTGTAAGGTTCTTCACTTGGAAGTCCATAATAGTTAGGAAGCATTTAAATGGTTTGTGGCTTAATTTCATAATGATGTGCTCAAAATGGAGGCAATTGGATGCATGTAGGTGCATTATACTCATTAGGCACATAATGGTCTCTTAAAGCAAGAGGTGGATTAGCTACTTGAGGTGCAACATGAACACCTTGGTTTTAAATTCCTTGATTGTTGATGGGAGGTTGTGGAGCATACATTGGCCTTGGCATTCCATATGGAACTTAGCCTTGTTGTTATGGTGGCTGGTGAATGAATGGCTTAGGCATGCCTAATGGTACTTGTATGTTCTCGTTGTACACATTGGGATGAAGGATACCTTGTTGGTCTATGTGACTAATGTCCTCAACATGATTATCATTATGGTCATCCATTGAAAGATTGGCTCTAATTGTACTTCCTCTTCCCCTAGGATTTCTAACGATAGATTCAAGATGCAAATCAAGAGGGACAAGAGTTGGTCTCAATGAACGACGCCCATGCATGCACAATACAAAACACAACAAACACAAAGAATGACAAAAACTATGCCTTCACAACAATGCAATTAGACTTCTTCCACAAATATTTAATTCACACTCCCATACTTTAACAATAATGATGCAAGACAATTAAAAATAAGCCTCCACGCGGGCCGACGATTTAACTAAGGGATTGAGTAAAGAAAATTCAACAATGCACCTGGTTAAGTAAGAACAACACAATAAGTAACCAAAAAGAAAAATAAAAATAAAGTAAAGACACGATCAAAAGAGTACTAATCCTAATCAATTCCACAAATCCAACGTTACCAAATCTAATCAATAAATCCCCGGCAATGGCGCCAAAATTTGACGGGCATGTCTCGGCCGTTCTTACACGCCAAAATTGATGTGGTGAATGTGCGGTTCAAGAAAAGCCTTTTTCGTCAAGTTTAAATTTATAAAAACCACTACCACCACTTCTATTAACGTAGCAAGAGTGAGTAGGGATCGTCCCAAGGGATTATGAGGATTGAGCAATGTCGTGGAATCACAATTAGGGCTAGCAGGTTAAGTGATCAAATAATTGGTTGGTTGGTTAATTAAAGAGCAACTAAATTAAACTAAGTAATAGCAAAAGAGTGTAATTAAGAGTAAGTAAGAGAGAGAGAGAGATCTTGGGGTTTAGAGATCACCACCAAGCAATGCATTTCTATATTATTGACAAGTGATTAATGAGGGCAAATGGTGTGTTACAATATTGGTGTGTGTGAATTTGGTTGATTCAACAAGCAAGGATGACTAGTTAAGCATGTATTGTCTAAAAATCATGTGAATGGCAGCATATATCTAAGCAATGAAGCATATATTGTCTTAACAACATATGAAAGGCACAATAAATCAAAACAAGTCATTAATCCTTTCATTAAGCTCACAATCCAAATACAACCCAAGGATAGAGACATATGCTAATTGTATTCAAAAGCTTGGATCATCAAACAACAAGCATAGATTGTCCTCCCATTTCACACTACACTACATCTACACTACTAGCATGAAAATAAACTAAGGGAGAGGCACAATCCATCAAGAGATAAGCATGAACCATCAAAAGAATCACAAAAGCATTCTTTTAAGCACAATGTTTTGAAAATCTCCAAATCTATAGCATCAATACACATAGACATGCATCAATAACACAAAATCTAGAGACAAGGACATGAACATCTATTCTAGCATACATAGACATATGGATAGAATGAAATGACCAATTGGAAGCTTTAAACCACATAAATCATTGAATAAACAAGATCTAGATATATCAAAGTGTCAAAACATCAATTACAACACTAATCCCTCAATAATACACAAGATTAAGATATAGGAAGCATGCTTGGGGCTAACTCTAGCCCCAAGAGGATGTCTAGCCACTCATAGTGATGATGCTCCAACCCTCAAGGGCTAATTGCATGGTTGAAATCTGCTCCTTGTTGATGAAGAGTCTCCAATGGTGTCTCTAGCCTCCTCCTCCTCTAAGTTTCCTCTCCAAGAGATCATATGAAAATAATGTTGGCTCCCCCTTTGTAAAAGCAATCCTTATCCTTATCCTTATATAGGTTGGTCAAAATGACACCCAAAATGAGCTGGGGTCGTGCACACAATATTCCCTAATGATTGGATAAAGGACAACTTTCAATGAGATGGAATTTTAACTTTTTCGCACTGGAGGAAGTTTGATCAATCGAACCTTAAACTTGGATCGATCGAAAGTAAGTGAGATCGATCGAACTTAGGCTGGATCGATCCAACTGGATGAGCTTTTTGGAAAAAGACAAATCCGAGATATTTATGAGAGATATTTATGGGAAAAGGACAAAAGTGGTTAGTGGGTGGTACAGTTGTGGATAGGATCAATCATTTGAATAAGGACAAAAGTGTTCGATCGATCGAAGGATGGTGTTGGATCGATCGAACTTTTAGAACTTTATGCTTTTAGGTTAAGGCTTGGATCTATCTTGAAGTGCTGAGATCGATCATTGTTCGATCGATCGAACCTTGAACTTGGATTGATCGAACTTTGCTGCTTGCCACTTTTGGCTTCATTTGCTTCCTTCTTTCTCCACTTTGCTCCTTTCTTTGATTAATCCCAGAATTGCTTCAATTAAGCTTTTATTTGGCTAAGTTAGCTTATTTTCGGGATAAGTGCCTGAAAAAGGAAATAATACGAAATCAATCTAAAACGGTAAAGTAAGATAGATAAAGGTACTAGAATGCCTAAGCTTAAGGGGTTTAAACACGCACCTTTCAGTGCTCATCATATACTAATGCTTTGCTTTATTTTTGAGTGTGAAAGGAAAGAGAAGTAGCCTAAGAACTTCCTCCGGGACATCCATATATCTTACGGTGGAACATATTTCAATTAATTCTTTTAGATGTTTATAGGGTTCCTCATCATCTAAGCCATAAAAGAATGGACACATTTGAATAGTCTCAGGCTTGATTTCATATTGATTTACTTCAAAATTAGGCAACACAATACAAGTCGGTGCATGGTATGCATGAAGATTGTAATGATCACGAAGGACCATTGGAGGAATTGGAGCTTGAACTCCGGGGCCATGTTGATTAAGAGGTGGGTTTTGCATGAAATGTGGATCTAAGTAGCTAATATTACCCTCTAGATTTTCCATGTTAAAACCTAGGATGAATGATAGAACAAGGACTACCCAAGACTTCTAGCGACACACAAAACATAACAAAACAAGCAAGCACTTCTCATTCACAACAAATCAACAATCAACAAACTTCCTCCACGTACAATGTTCCCATACTCCTATGCTTTAACAATATGCAAGAAAAGTAAATTGCCTCCACGTGGGCTCACTATTTATCTAAGAATTGAATTACAAGCCTCCACACGGGCCGACGATTTAACTAAGGGATGAGTAAAGAAAAGCTCACAAAGGTCCTTTAATACGACGTTACCAATCAATCATTCCCTGGCAACAACGCCAAAAACTTGGTGTCTCGCGATGCCATCATCGCAAACCCGAGAAGTTTATATGGAATGTGGCCAAGTTTTACATTTAGAAATTGTCACTACTACCTTTCACTAAAAATATAGCTAGGGTGAGTAGGGATCGTCCCAAGGAATTGAGTTGTCGTACTAGGTTGAGGAATCAAAATTAGGGTTAGTAGGTCGAGTGATCAAAATAGGGGTTGGTTGGTTGGATTAAACTAGATGCAAATTAAACTAAAGTAAGCAATAATGCAATAGAGAGAATAAAAGAGAGAGAGATCTTAGGGTTTAGAGATCACTACTAAGCATAGCTTTTCTACACATTTAATGAATGATTAATGAGGGGAAGAACATGTATTGCAATAAAGTGTGTGTGTGTGTGGTTGTTTCAACAATCATGGTGACAAATTAAGCATATATTGTCTAAACAACACGGTGGATAGCACAACATATCAAATTAAGCCATTGGTCCTTTCTTTAAGCTCACAATCCAAACACATCAGAAGGTTAGAGATACATGTTGCTTGCTTTTCATAAGTATGGAACATCAACAACAAGCATAGATTGTCTTCCCATTTAACAACTACACTACAACTAAACTAATGACATGAAATTAAACTAATTAAACTAAGGGTGAAGTACAATCCATCAAGCAATGAGTATGAACCATCAAATAAACCACAGGAACATGACATTAAGCACTATGTCTTGACAATCTCTAGATCTATAGCATTAACACACATAGACATGCATCAATAACACAAGAAATAGAGACAAACATATGAACATCTAGTCTAGCATACATAAACATATGGATAGAATGAAATGATTAATTGGAAGCATTAAATCACATAAATCATTGAATAAACAAGATCTATATATATAAAAATGTTAAGACATGAATCACAATACAAATCCCCTCAAAAATACATAAATTAAGAAGTAGAAAGCATGCTTAGGGCTAACTCTAGCCCCAAGAGGATGTCTAATCACTCATAGATGATGTCCTCCAACCCTCAAGGGCAAGCTCCATGGAAGAAATCTGCTCCTTGGTTGATGAAGAGTCTCCAATGGTGTCTCTAGCCTCCTCCTCTTCTTTTCTTCCTCCCTAAGAGTTCTCTAAGGTATGATATAAAATTCTATGATACAATATTGATATGATACAAAAAGTAATCCTTATCCTTATATAGATAGGTCAAATGACACCCAAAATGAGCTGGGGTCATACAGCAAATATTCCCCAATGATTGGATAAAGGCCAACTTTTTGTGAGCTGAAAATTTAACTTTGTCGCACTGGAGGAAGTTCGATCGATTGAACCTTGGACTTAGATCGATCGAACATGGCTGAGATCTATCCAACTTAAGTTGGATCGATCCTCAATGGCAACGCCTTTTTGGATAAAAACAAATCTGAGATATTTTGAAGATATTTTTGGGAAAAGGACAAAAGTGGTTGGTAGGGTGGTATAACTGGATAAGATCAATCATTTGGATAAGGACAAGAATATTCGATTGATTAGAGAAGGAAGTTGGATCGATCAAACTTTTGAGATCTTTGAATAGGGAGAAACATGGCTCAGATCCATCTTGAAGTGCTGAGATCGATGAAAGTTGGATCGATCGAACTTATTCTTCAGATCGATCGAAGTTGCTGAACCTTTTGCTCTACTTTGCTCCTTTCTTTGATTTATCCCAGAATTACTTTAATTATGCTCTTATTTGGCTGAGTTAGCTTATTTTGGGGATAAGTACCTGAAAATGGAAATAACACGAAATCAATACAAAACAGTAAAATAAGATAGATAAAGGTTCTAGAATACCTAAGCTTAAGGGGTTTAAATACGCACTTTTCAGCGCTCATCAAGTATGGTCCTCCATACATCAAGACAATGATTATGTAAATCAAAACAACTCTAGAATCCTTTTTAAGTGAACCGACATCAAATATGTTGCTATCTAAGCTAACCAAATAAATGATCACTTCTGGCCTCAAACTAGCACACAAATCTAGTATTGATCATTAAGACAAAGAGTGGACCTTTTATTAAAACTTTATTCAACTTTGTGCACTTATTCTTTTCACTCAATTTTTTTTTTTTTATACACTAACCTAGAGGACCAAAGATGGAAGCATGGTGCATTGTGTTGATCTATTAAGCTTTTTAACAATCCATGAGGTCGAGCGTTAGGTTAATGACTCCTAAACCAGACGGCTTTAGGGCATTAGGTGTTTAAACACCCCTAAGGACTTGCAAGCTCAAATCAACTAGGTTACAAATCAAAACAACATCCATCTAATCATTTCCCACTTCTCACCTTTTTGGAGAAGTCCTCACTTTTTTTTTTTTTTTATCAAGTTATTAACCTAGAGTTTGGGCCCTCCACTTTTCGGCACGAGAATTTTAGTGCTTGATGATGCTAGAATCTTAGCTACTTAGTGAAAAGGGTCTGTTATCCACCTTTGTCAAGAATGAAAGCTTTCAATGCACTACTGGCTCAATTGGGATATAATCAAATCAATAGTCAACAAAGCATGTACCCCACAAATGAATGCTAGTGTACGCCTGTGCTAGTGTAGAATCCTAAAGTGAATCTCAAAACAATCACAAAATCAGGATGATGTGGACCACAAATGAAAGTAAGATATCAATCTTTCAAAAAATCTACTCCTAAATGGCATCCACAAAGCATACAAGGAGTATTGGACTCTCAAGTCAAGTAATTTTTAAATTCTAAGTATCATGGTCCTCAAAAGATCAAATCATGGCTCAAGACTCTCAAATCATATCACATGCATAGAAAGTAAGCGCGACATGTAAAATATGTTAACACACCCCTAAACTTAATCTGTGTATTATCCTTAATGTCCAAAGAAGCAAATAATGGAAAGAGTATACCAAGTGGGTAAAGCAAAAGGGACCTGACAATGGAAGCTTAGCTTTGGAAGGCGCACCCCCAAACTTAGATTCTGAAAACCTGTCTGAAAATGGCCACACTAACAACTGTCAAAGCATATGCATCCATGATATAAATGAGGGGTGAAATTGAGAACTGGGCAAAAATCATGGCATCTAGCAATGTAAATCTTAGAATATCCAAAACTGAAATCAAAATCCCAGAAATCCATATATAATAAGTAAATCCAAAACCATAATCCAAAGAGCAATGTATAGTAGTGCAATGAAAAATATCCAAAATTTCCAAAACATCTCAAATATCCAAAACCAGTGCAAGTGTCAAGATAGTGCAAAAATATCTCAGTAACAGTAGTGTATTAGATAATAAGTAGGGGAGATAGAGAGAATGGTAGAATTAGGGAGTAGAATCTGGAGTCATCATATCAGCAATGTACTACAGCATGTTAAACATCTAATGGCTATGGCGAGTGAGAGAAGTTGTAAGGTCAGTCCGCAATTCTCCGAGCTCATGCCTTACCTCAGCTACATCTGCTATCAAGTTATCATGCCTCCTCAGTAAATCATCATGTCGCCTCACTAGATCATCATGCCACCTCATGATATCCTCATGCCACCCAGTCGCATTAACTCTAAATGAAATGAAGTCTGTGTGCAGCTGAATGACATTATAGCTGTAACTAGAATCAGTGCTGGCATATTGAGATCTAGTGTCGGTCTGTGCTATCGGCTCGGTAGGAAGGACAAGAGATGGGTCATCCTGCTGAGATGTAGTAGGTACATCTGGCTATGAAGTAGAAGCTGAAGTGGTAATGTGATGCCTCTATCTAAGAGGTGATCTATCAACTGTATCCTTCATATCTGCATCTGTCTCTGCTACTCTCTAATGCTCATTCTGTCTTTTCATATTCTTGTTCTTTCTAATCTTGAGGCAAGAATTGTATGTCTTTGTCCACCTGGTCTGATTATAGGCTCTTTTATCTCTCTCTGCATTAGTCTCTGGAGCCTCAGTAGGGTCAAACTGATAACCTTGGTCAAGCAGCAGCTGAGTAATCAGGTGGCCAAAAGGTAAAGGCTAAGTCACTGCTCTAGAATTGTGTGTAAAAATCAGATTCTTCCAGAACTTGTGGATGAACTCCCAAATGAGCGCAGGAATAGAAATCCAATAACCCTGGCTCAAACAATATAGAGCCTGAAAATCCCCTCGCCTCTAAGTACTATGGCCTGAGGGAAAGGCATTGAGGTGCAACACAGAATCAATAAACCAATACCGGGGATCAATGTCAACCCAGCCTGTAAAGGTGTTGCCCTCAAAGGTAGCATGTGGAGATAGTGTAGCTACCATAGTTAGCTTAGAAGGATAAGGTGGAGCTCTAGGATACAATGGATCCTGAGAATCAGTAGCCAATGGAGATGAGTGGGGGCATCGACTTACAGTAGTTATGGCTGGTAGAGAAATGTCACTCTGATGGCCATTAATAGTGGTATGCAATAATAGCCTATCATCCTCATCCATTCAGAGGTGCTGGTAGAATAGTGCAACTATCCGGGGACAGATGACAGTATCGGCTGGTGTCATGATGGCATGAATGCCCCTCCGAAAAAGCTCATCATATGACGACTAAGTCTGGTCCAACTTGGAAAATAGATCACAGTCAAATCTGTATTCAGGCTCCAACTTCCGTTGAGAGTAGGAAATAGCAAGAACCTCTCGAATAATAGAATGCTCGGCCTCTATAGAAGATGGCTTGGAATGGGCTGCTGTAGATGCAGAAGATGAAGGTGACAAAGACTTTACCTCTGGAGATGGAGGAGGCTATGGAACTCTCTGTGCTCTTTTCCTAATAAGAGTCTTTTGTCTGCGCTACATTTACAAAAGCAATAAGAATAAATTAGTGCACAGGTATAGGATAAGGTAAACAACTAATAAGAAAACACAAAGCATGCTTGAATCAAGTAGAAGCAAACAATAGACAAATATGATCATGCTTGTGTAAGAAATGATTAAAAAGGCTTCACAAGTATTATTCAAATGCCTCAGCTAGCAGAATAGATCAAAGCACAATAAGTAATCTCAGATATGTAATGATGACATAGAGGGCAGAAAAGTCACATTTGAAACATTTTGAGCAGAAATATGATAAACAGGGTAAGCATAGGCTGTAATGTGCATAAATGATGCAATGTGCATTCACAAACCTAAAACTCACGTAGATACTGCAATGACATGATAAGTGGACCCTAGGATGACATCGTATCAGTTCCTATGCAAGAATGTCTACAAGTGCAACAGTGAAAATCAAATAGAGCAAGCAGGATAATATGGAGCATATAATCATGGCAAATGTCAATCTAGGATTCAAGAAGCATGCATGTCATGTAATAGAGACTAAGTGAAATATACGGTTGCAAAACACTTCAATCCAAAATACGTTATGACAGATAAGTTCAAGAAAGATCCTGGACATGGTATGCAACTAGATGGCATATATCTGAATGATGCACATATATCAACAAACTCCAGATAAAGAAATATCCCTTACTCTAATGCAACAAAATGATCATCCTATGATCACTCATAGCTCATGACCCCCTCTAAGCAATAGATAAGCAGAAAAATGATCGCTTATAGCTCGCGACTCCCTTTAAAGCTTTATATGAAACAAAGAATGGTCAAATATTGAGAATACAATAAGCTTACCATTATGGAATTAAAATCAAGACCGGAAAGAACCTTGGTCATAAGCCCTTACTTGGCTCTCAGGAATGGATCACAGGTGTATAAGATCAAGTAAATGGCATTGAAACAGATAATATCCAAGAAAAAGCAAACATATCCTTAGACTTAGGTAAAATTTCATTTCGAAATTCAATTGAAGCTCAAAAAGTGATACTAAGGCCAAAAAACAGAAACATCATCCAAATCATGCATTTTAAACTGCAAAAATCAATAACACACCCCCAAACTTAGTCAAAGATCAAGTCCAACAAGATAGATTTGAAATATGCACAAACTCTCAAAAACTGTCAATGTGATATAAGTGTATACAAAATGGTGTATATACAAGCAACAAGTTGTAATTATTCCAAAGTGCACACAATTATTTAAAAAGGAACACATTTGACAAGTTTCAAGGTCAATAAGCAACAATGGAATCATTTGACTTTAAAAAGTTGGGTTAGAATGGCAATTAATCTCATTTTGCAAGAGAAGATCAAAATCATGATAAGGAAGGTCAAAGGACATCAAACTTTCGCCCTAACATGGCAAGAATCAAGAATTGTATCACAAACAAGTTCAAAGGCACTTATAACATGCAAATGGATGGAAAGGAACCAAATGGAACAAGTTTCAACTCAAACAAGTGCATTTTGGTCAACTTTGGAACTACTCTACACTTTTGGGGTAAAATTGGGATTTTTGAAAACTTTGGGGAGGCCATGGAACTCTACGAGAACCGACGCGGAAAAAAAGATCAGAAAAAGACCAAATAAGCCCCCAAGGGCAAAATAGTCTTTTACATGGAAGCAACATCTCTGGAAATGTACATCATTCCCAAGACACATCCGTGACTTCCCATGAAGTCATGAAACTTATAAGAAAGCATAGTGGAAGCAATTTCAAAAAAAAAAAAAAAAAAAAAAAAAAAACTGAACAAGTTTAGCCCCAAGGGCAAAATAGTAATTTTTAGCCAGATCTGGGTGCTACCGAGCACACCATTGGAAAGACAGTGAAAAATTAATTAAGTTAGACTCAATAAAACCTTGACTTGGAGTCCAGATGGAAGAGAAAAGTCAAAACAAAGTTTTGACGTCGCTGAGGCCGTGAATAATATTTTGACAGCAATGAATAGTAACCTAGGCAAAATGTTGAAGTTCGTGTGCCGTTTTGAGGTACTAACCGATGTTTTCTAGAAAAATACGAAGAAGAAACCCCCCTTAAAATCATTTTTTCAAGCTGACGATGTCAAAAGAAAATTTTATTTTTGACGTGAAATCCCCAAAATGCCCTTACAACAAACTTTTACAAATAGTGCAGGTGTGCACAGGACATCAGATTTGACGCGGGGTTTTTGGATCCGAGATGACATTTTCTGGAAAAATGTTGTGAAGAAACCCCCACTAAAATCACGTTTTCTATGTGACCATATCAAGACCAGAATTTAGTTTTCAAAGAAAATTCCCAAAATGCCCCTAGATCAGTTTAGGCCAAGAGGGTTAAAAAGCCGCTACATGCATAGCAGAAAATTGAATTTTGCAAGCGATTTCCAGTACCAAGACGATTTTCATTGTATAAAGCTTCATGACAAGAATCATACAATAAATGAACAACAAAAGAATGAATCATGCAACTCGACTTTTCATTTTCAAATAAAGTTCACAAATTTCCTTTTTAAGCATTTGAAACCCAACAAGTGTGATCACAAAGCATTTTAACATTTAAAGATCATTTTACCAAACAAGGCACTTGACTCTTGAGCTTAAGTCAATTGGAAATCAAAACTTTTCAAAGAGGTCCATTTGAAACATTTTTATGCATTTGAGACAAGACTCTGTATTTTCAAGTTCAAAGATACAAGATTTAAGTCAAAACATAACTTGAATGCATTTAAAATCATTCAAAAGCAACACATCCATGCATTTCATATTCAAGACAATCAAATGAAATAAGTTGGGATCATGCTCACAACAATCCAATTTTTTCAATGCCATAACAAGTTCAAAATTTCAAGAATTTTTCAAGTTCAAAGAAAATGTCCTTTCATTTCAAATCTCAAGACAAGAATTTCATTTTGACATTCAAATTTGCATTGGAAATCAACAAACAAAATTTGTACAATCATGATACTTCCAAAGGCAAGAATTACACCTTTTAAAGCAATTTGAATTTTCAAAGCAACTTGCAAAGAAGTTGACATTTTTCTTTCTTTTCAAGTCAAATCAACACCTTAACTTCAAAATCTTTCCAAATTCCAATTCAAGTTTTTAAAACAAATCACATTCCTTAGGAATGAAACGTCAATGCTCAAATCTAATTTTTCGAAAATCCAGCATGGTTTCCCCGTAAAAACGGACATTTCCAAAATTTTCAAATGTAACAAATACATATGTATTTCAATCACAATCAACAATCAAGTAGCATATGGTATTTAAATCTTCATTCAATCAATTCAACAAGGGACACCACCCACAAAATCAATCCACAAATCTAAGTAAACATTTGCCCATTCTCCTTCTAACTACTACAATCCATTTTCTATTTTGCAATTTGTTCCCATCAACATTCAATCCAAAAATCAAAGTATGCAAAATATTCATAATCTAAAGGTAATTGGTCCAAAAAATTTTTTTAAAACAATTTTTGCATTTTCACTTTTTATTTTGTTTTTGATTCTTTTCTAAATTTTTTTATTTTTATTTTTATTTGTTTTTCAATTTTTTTTTACATTCACATACATATACATAATTGATAATAACAATGGAAAATACGAAATAAAAATAAAAAGTAAACAAAAATAAATAAAATAAAAATAAATAAAAATGAAATTGAAGTTACCTGATCTAAAAAAGAGGAGAGATGATTGAAACGAGAGATTCGGGTGATAATGAGGAGTTTTGGCCTCACCGTGGTCAGAGAAGATGGCCAGAGACTCGACGGAATTTTTAGAAGCTCACAAAAGCTTGATTCGGCTTCTCCTTGGCCTAAATCGGCCGGAGATGATGGAAATTAGTGAAATTGAGAGTGATGGAGAGAATTGATGATGGGTTTGGCCTCTTTTTGGCCAAAAACCTCGCCGGTTTTAATGGAGGTGAATGACGGCCAAGTGAGGGATTTCCTTGGGGTCGCCGGCAAGAGAGGAGAAGGGGTGGAGTGGGATTGGTGGTGGTTCGGTTGTGGGAGATTGAGGAAGAGAGATTGAGATGTAGGGGAGAGTTTGAGAAGAGGGGTTTGGCCGAGAGGGAAAAGACGAAGAGAGATGGAGGAAGAGAGAGAAATAAAGAAAGAAAGAAAGAAAAAGAAAAATAAGGAGAAAAAGAAAAAGGAAAAGGAAAAAATAAAATAAAAATTAGGGTTTAGGGTGGGAAGATGAACGGCCAAAGCATTTTTCGAAATTTCAAAAGACGCATTTTAAATCGGTCGAAGGACTTTGATCGATTGAACACTTAGCTTTGATCGATCCAAATGGATTTCAATCAATTGAGATAGATTTCGATCGATCAAAATAGAAGGTGAAAAGTCACAAATTCTGTGGGTTCGATCGATCGAAGTGGAATTTCGATCAATCGAACTAAAGTTCAATCGATTAAAACTTCACTAGAAGTGCACAAAATGCAGGAAATTACCCGGAAACTGGATTTTTCAATTCAATTCATATCTAGGCAACGCAGAAAATATCAAAACAAGAAATGAGGGAGGAATATGGTTGCAAATCCTACGAAACACACTAGTCTTTAACTTCTCTAGCAAAACGTTGGGCTCTTTTAGCCCGGATTAAAAATCTTGGTATGCATCCCCTCCTTGATGGGGTGAATGGAACTTTGAACCCAACCCAACAAACTATTCCCTAAGGAACTTGTTGGATTTGATTCAAATGAGATTGATGGCCCTTTATCAACAAAACTTTTGGGCTTCCATGCTCTTTTAACACTTGATTTGAAAACAACATCTTTTGAAACTTTTTTTGAAAGCAAACCATTTGAAGTTTCAACATCAAGCAAAGACTCATTTTTTTCAAATTCATATTCAAGACATTTTTCAACAACACATACATCTTCATGCTTATCCATAGAATTGGGGGTTGGATTAAAAATGTTTAACTTCACTTTCATATAACCAAATGAAATCTTCATTATCCACGTCCTATAATTAATGTTGGCATTAGCGGTAGCCAAGAAGGGACAGCCAAGGATAATGGGAATTTAGCTCTTAGGATTTGGGACCGGTTCCATGTCAATGACAACAAAATCAATCGGGAAGGAGAACTTGTCAATTTTAATCAATACATCCTCAATGATACCCCGAGGCTTCTTAATTGATTGGTCGACAAGTTGTAAAACTACCGACATTAGTTTCAAATCACCTAAAACCAATTGAACATAAACCAAATAAGGGAGAAGATTTAGACTCGCTCGTAAATCCAAAAGAGCCCGATTGATAACATGATCACCAATAGTACAAGAAGTGGTTGGTGAACCGGGGTCTTTAAATTTTGGGAGGGTGTGTGTTGTAAGATTAAGCGTACTTGCTTGGTCAAAATTATTTTTTTCGGTGCTTGCCTTTTATTCTTCCTCTTAAGGGTGCAAAGATCTTTCAAAAATTTGGTATAGGCCAGAATTTGTCGAATTGCATCCAAGAGAGGAAGATTGATTTTCACTTTGCCTAAACACATCAATGATTTCATTTGCTTTGCTTTACTACTTTTCAAGAGAGGTGGATGCTTTAAAGCATCCGAAAATGGAGCCTTGGGCTCAAAATCTTTCTCAAAATCATTTTTATAAACATTTTCAACAATGGATTCTTTCACATGCAATGAAGGAGGAATAGGATGTGAGAGGGATGGGTGTCAACTTTTGGTTGCACCGGTACACTCCCTACATTGGGAACACCAACTTGATTATCAAAAACTTTTCCACTTCTCAAAGTGGTCACCACATTCACATATTCAAGTGTATGACCTTTCGAAGAGGAATTGGTCTCCACAACAAGTTGTTGCTTTGGTGGTGGATTCAAAGGCATTATCCTCTTTTCCCTAGCATTTAATGCACTAGCTATTTGCCCGACTTGGGTTTCTAGCTTTACAATCGATTGGGAATAAGAATGAAACAATTGGGTATTTGCCTCCAAAGTGCCCAAAGCGATTAGAACTTTCTCTTCAAATGTGGGACTTCTTGAATTTCTTTGAGAATATGAAGATTGATTTAGAAAATGAGAGTTTGAAAATTGGTTACTATGTGATGCTTGGTAAGATGAACGATAACCTTGGGAACCTTGGCCTTGCATTAGAGGCAGAATATACTTATTTTGGAAACCACTTTGGGGAGGGTTTGAGCATTCCCCTTGGCTTTTCCAAGAGAAGTTTGGATAGTTCCTCCACCCCGCATTATAGTGAGTGCCATAGGGATTATTCTCTTGGTTAACAAAAGCAACATTCACTTGTTCATGGTGCATGTTCACTTTGCACATGTCCATGAGGGCAATTGGAAGTAGAATGTAAAACACTAGAACAAGTCATGCATGATTCATTGGAAGGATAATGAGTATAATTAGGGGAGGAAGACACTTAATTCGCTAAACTTTAGTTGATCAAAAATTAATCAAACCTTTGGGATAAAAACTTCACTTCAGCGGCCATATCATTAGAATGGTCAACTTAATATAAGCCGACATTCTTCCTTCTGGTGTGTTGATTATACTCATCAACAATGAAATACCACTCGCAGTAGTACGAATCTTTGTAGGATAGCACTATAGAGAGGGTGTCGAACCCACAGGGAGATGAGTATTTATGTTCTGCTTTTAATTAATCTCTATTGGTTTACAAGTAACTAGTTGAATTATTTGATTGGTTGTCACAATTATAAACTAAAATGAAATCGAAATTAAACTTGAGTGATCAGAGAGAGAAAGGTCTTAGGGCTCTGACTTTACCACAACCTTCACACTATGATTAACTATTTCAACTCTATGGATTTAACAAATTATATTTTAAATGAATTGAACTCAATAACATTCATTCAATTTGAGTTGTCTCAATTCCTCATAGTCATGTAATAAAAAATATAATATATATTAAAATATCCCAGAGTTAAGAATAATCAAACCATAGTACTAGATTGGGTTACATTAGTACCCTAAGAGAGGAATTAGCTAGTCATGACGATGCCGAATATCATTTGTGTTGTAGTCGTCTCCATCGTCATGGACGGCACTTCTCTTCTCAGAATCTTCACTTTCTAAGGTTATGGAAACCCTAAAAGCCGCCACCACAATATCAGTCTTCTAAATAATACGAGAAAAGGGACTTCTTTTATTATGGCATGTGCCTTCTTTTATAGAAGAAAATAAAAGTCTGTGGGCTTTTAGGTCTTCTGGCCACCTAGAATGAGATACGACTTGTACAAAGAATAATCCCGTAACTTAAATCTGATCTGTCATGGAAGGCTCGAGCATTAGGAAGTAGAGTTTGAGCTTTCAGGTTCAAGGCTTGAGCTTTGGGAACAAGGCTCGAGCTTTATTGGATTAGTGC
This sequence comes from Cornus florida, assembly GCF_030987335.1. Classification (NCBI taxonomy): domain Eukaryota; kingdom Viridiplantae; phylum Streptophyta; class Magnoliopsida; order Cornales; family Cornaceae; genus Cornus; species Cornus florida. The sequence continues at coordinate 77,559,764 of NW_026775573.1, read as the reverse complement.
TTGAGCTTTAAGGAATGGTTCTCGATCTCCAATTTGACACTTAGCCAAATTTCTTTAACTATTTTCCGAAGCGTCTTTTCTTTCAACACTTAGAATATTTTGGGATTCATCTCTTTTAACATTGCTCGATCTAAGCTTCATGGGCTCGAGCTCTAGGTACCAAGCTCGAGCTTTGGGTACTCAAGGCTCGAGCTTTGGATGATGGTGCTCGATCCTTAAGGTCTGGCACGAGGCCTGTAATGACCCGGTCATTTTCCTTTCTTTCATTTTTCTCAAATTTTACGAATAAATTTTTTTTGTTTAATTTTCTTTTCTGAGTTCTGTTTCTCATCACTGGGTTTCGTCTCGAGTGCTTGGAAATGGTTTTCGAGACTCTTTTGTCTGGATTGACAACTTCCTTTGAGGACCGAGTCATTTTCGCATTTTCACTTTTATGACATTATTCCCCTTTTGTCTTTTTCCTGTTTATCACTTTGTTGGCGCAACCTCACTTTTCGTGTTTGGTTTTGCTTCCACTTTTGCATGCACTCATGATATATGATTTCTTAGAAACGTGTATTTTTACTTTCCTAGAAATGCATGCCATTTGTGTACTTTCTTCCTTAAGGGTGTGGATGCACACTTTCTTTGGAAACTTTTTTATTTTTGGGGTTACTTGTGTAATTACTTAAAGTAATTATTTTTCATCTTAAGGACCATTTTACAATTTAATTTGGAATATATTTTTAAAAAGGACTTTTTTGCAATTTCTGAAAAAGTGTGACAAGTGTCACACTCTCATTGGTCCACTTGTTGACATTTGTGTGGAGACACTTAGATGCCATGGATGATGACACGTGAAGGGTGAAGATTTAACCACTTGTTGACCTAGGATAGGTGCACTTGTTGGCTTGGATGGCTGTCAAGTGTAGGCTTAGGATTAAGTTTACAATGGATGCTTAGATGAATGACAAGTGTATGCTCCAAAATTAGTCTTGGAATTATTTTTGGGCCACTTTGGGATTTTGGTTTTAAAGGAGGGTTTTTGTGCAATTGACTAAGACTAGTGTGTGTTGACCATGGTGTTGGTTCACCTAGTGAGTGGAAGACTTCTAAATCCTGCACTCACATTTCATCTCTCTCACAATTTATATTATCCTTAACATTAGAACCTTGGCCTCCATGGAAGAAGCTTAAAGCCTTAAGCTTTGACCTTGGTTTTTGAGAGCCTTCCATTAATTTCCATGCTAAACCTTGGGAATACTTTTTGTTCCTCACACTCTCCTCTTCATAACCATAGAAGGGTTTGCCATTTTATGCTTGTTAGCCTTGGATTCAAGAGGAACAATCCTCTTGTGAGGTAGGGGGTGTTATAATTTACTTTCCAAGTGGTTTTACTTGCTTTTGTATGAAATATAAGTTGTATGCATGTTTTATATCAATTTGAGTAATTAATGATGTATCATAGCTTGCATATAACTTATCTTAGACTTGGCACATGGCATGACCTTGACTTGATCTTTGTTATATATTTATTTGGAGCCATTTGAATGAGTTTTCAAATCTAGAGATTTAATGAATTTAATTTGATTTAAATTCTAGTTAATTGTACCTTACTTGTATTCCATTTTTGACTTAATATATGGCATGGCCATGACTTAATCCTTGTTATATATTTATTTTGGATTATTTGAACAACTTTCAAAATCTAGAGATCTAATTAATTTAAATTAATTAAATTCCACATGATGTTATTTTGCTCACTTTGTGAAATTGATGTGATATTTGCAATTATCATGGGATGGACATTCACATACGTTATTTTGAGAATTTTTGGAAAAACTTGGATTTCTAGAGAAATTAATTAATTAGGTTAATTAATTTATACTTAGTGTTCTAATGAATGATTTGGGCATCTATTTCATGGGGCTTTTACCTTTTTATCATGTATCATAACTTGTTGCAACTTAGCTTCATTAATGTAGTTAATGAACTTGCTCCCTTACCTTGGAATGGTTTAATTGTTCAAGTGTTGTTAAACAAATAATTATATCATATATCTTATACTTGTGTATGTTTACATCAATGGATTCTATGTGTGATATATCCTAGTAGTCTATGTGGATGCATGCTATGAATTCTTAACATTTCACATGCCATTGTAGTTGAAACTTAGGGCATGACTTGTGTGTTCCAAACTCTTAGTTGTGCATGAAACGTGGTTAATGCATCTCTTATATCTTGATACTATCTTGACTTGCACAACTTGTTGATTTTGGAACTTGGGATATCAATCAAGAATTGACATGGCTAGGACTTGGTTCTAGTACGGGAGATAGAGAGCTCCCTACACTATAGTGCGCACTAGAGGAAGGTACCCATGGATTAGTAGCCATAAAGTGATCCTAAGAGTACGGTTTTAATCCCGGCGATATCCGAGTATCCACATTAGTTGATTTCACTCTTTAAATTTCAAGCTGCTATTCCTTGAAGATTTAAAACTTGTCGTGTTATGTGAAATGCTCTAATCTTGTTTACTTGTATAGATATTATGCCTTATTCTTGATTTCATGTATAACTCTTATCGTGTTAATTGGAATGTTCCAATCATGTTTACTTGCATAGATGTTATGTTTTATCTTGGATTTCACTCCTTAAATTTCAAGTGTTATTCCTTGAAGATTTAAGAACCTTTACGTGTTTCATGAAATATTCAACCTTGTTTCATTGCATAGATTTTACTCTTTAAATTTCAAGTATTGCATTTCTTGAAGATTTAAGAAACTTTTCGTGTTATATGAAATGATCTAACTTGTTTAAATTGCATAGATATTATGCATTATCCTTGATTTCACGACTTATCCTTGTCGTGTTAATTGAATTGTTTCAATCTTGTTAATTTTCTTAGTTATCTCGTTTCATGTTACTTTATGCTATCGTGACTTAGGAATGATCCTATACATGTAACTTGACTCAGATTCAAGGTGGCATGGACCACATGTAATGATTTGTATCAACATGCAAAATTTCTAAACCTTTAGATTTCAAGTGTTATCTCTTGAAGATCTAAGAACCTTGCCGTGTTATATGGAGTATTTCCTACCATGTTTAATTGCATAGACATTATGCTTACTTCGTGTATTTAGACCTCATTCAATATACTTGAAACTGTGCACTTGCTTCTTGCATCTAGATTCCATTTAGTATACTCGTGTCTTGTATACTTGCCTGGTGTGTTTCCGATCTTGTTTAGTATACTTGTGTTTTGTATACTTACCTCGTATGTTTTCATCTTCGTTTAGTACACTTGTAACCGGTATGCTTGTATGTCGTGTATCTCATTTCAATTGCATGAGTAGCTTAGGATGCTCCCTATGTCTCACCTTGACATAGACGTTAGGTGGCATGACCCTTTTGTTTTGTTTCAAGTTAATGTAAAAATCTGCAAAGAAATCGAGTCTATGCATGCTCATTCTCTACGAGTAAACTTGTTTACTCACCCTGAAGTTACTGGGGGTTTTATTCAGGTATGAAGACTTGGTTTGTGATGTTCATCATTGCTTGGATGATTGTACACTTGAAGGTTTTAATTCTTGTTAAGGTTGGCTTGAAATGTCACTTATAGCTTTTTATGTCAAAATGTGTATATTTGACTCCATATATGTAATGTGTACATAAGTACACCTTTTGTATTGTATTTGACATGTATGAGATGAGGCCGGAGGCCAATGACATGTATCTTGTATCCAATATAAATTTCAACTTCATGAAATATTATGAAAATATTAAAAAATCGCAAGTCATTGTCTCACCATGTATGCATCGGGTGTGGGAATTCCATCTTCATTTTTTCATAGGGTCTCATTACTCATGTATGAAGTGTGGCCAAGGGTCAAATGGTCATTTGACTCCATTTTATAATTTTGGTTTTCAAAATTTCCATTTTTAGTTCATTTTTGCCTTTTTGGCCGTCGGGAGTCAGATTTTGACTCGGCCATTTCCCAGAGCCGCGAACCATTCCCCATGTGCTCAAAATCACTTATTACGTTTGCGTGCATGTTTGTTTCAGCCTAAAAATGCATTTGGGGTGCATGCTTGGTGCAAAGTTGCATTTTCGCCGTTTTGAGCCTAAACTGATCTAGGGGCATTCTAGACATTTCACAGCAGTATTTTTTGTTTCCTTCTACGTTGTTAGGTAGAAAACATAATTTGGGGGGGGGGGGGGGTTTCTTCTTTGTGTTTTTTTCAAAAAGGCCCAGAAAGTCCTCAAAATCACATTTCAAACTCAAAAAGCTGCTAAGCTTGTCTGCAGGACGAGCGCTCGTCCATAGGGCACGAGCACTCATAAGTAGGGCAATGGGTCTTTGCCCTGGGCATGCTCATCTATGAGTGCTCGTAGCCCTTGCACAAGTGCTCGTCCGTACTGTTCATGTGTGTGTGTGTGTGTGTGTGTTTGGTTCAGCACAGCACTTCCAACTTCAGGTCATTGTATCTTCTTCGTTTTAAGTCTGAATTTGTCTATTCTTGAGTCTAAATTGACCATGTCGAAATAAGCTTTCCAATGATACTAATTAGAGCTTTAGATTCTATTTTTATCTCTAGATATTTAAGTTTTAGTGAAGTAGTGTCAGTTTTTGGTTCGAACCAGGATGGGGTTTCTCTTCCTCCGACTTCAAGACTTAATATCTCTGCCGTCCGGACTCCAAATCAAGTGATTCTTGAGTCCATCTTTGTTAATTTTTCATTTTCTTTCCAATGGTGTGCTCGATTGCACCCAGATCTTCTTAGATAATTACCCGTTTACCCCTTTTAGCCTTAAGTGCTCATTTTTCTTCGTCTTGCTGTTTCTCTTTCGTTCGGACTCCGAATCATGCGATTCTTGAGTCAATCTTGACTAGTTTTTCATTGTATTTCCTGTAGTGTGCTCAGTGGCACCCGAATCTATATTTTTAGAAATGACCATTTGGCCCCAAGGGGCTTAATTGTTATTTTTTTTTAATCTCTTGCTTCCGTACTTTATTCCTTTGGGTTATGTGACCTCATGGAAGGTCATCTTAGGGTTTTAGAGGTGTGTTGTGCCTTGGGAGACCGTTGTCTTGTTTTTGCTTCTGCATTCTGGATCCGCTTCGGGTCATCACAGGACACACTGGGTTGAAAAATCCAAGGTCGTCACAAGGCCCTGGGAGCTTGGTTTTTTCATTAAATGAACTCTTTAAATTCCAATGCCTTGTGCTCGAGCTTGAGGGTCAAGGCTCGAGCTTCTGTGGTTAGGCTCGAGCACCACTGAGTAGGGCTCGAGCTCTGGAGGTACAAGGCTTGAGCTTCAATCCCTTATTGATTTTTCTTCTTCTTCTTGCAGGGCTCGAGCCTCAAGACTTGGGCTCGATATTTAGATCCTGAATTCTTCCAAACTTCACCATTTAAGCTCTCGGCTTGCTCTGAATGACTGGCAACGACTCTGTAAGCTTCGATATCAGTCTTTTCATCATAAAGTCTCGGTTTTAACTGTTTCTCTGGGAAAGTACCTATAAACACACATTAAACATAAATCAGTCTAACAATGGATAGAAGTATCACTTTAGGTCTTAACATATATATATTTAGGGACTCGAATATGCAATATTCAGTACTCATCACACCCCCAAACTTACATATTGCTAGTCCCTTAGCAATACAGAACTAAAAATCCACTTTTGTGGGAATCACGGTTGCATTTAGCTTATGCAGCAAGCCTTTAAACCCCTAGGTTACCCCTAGTGGATGAGTTATAGTCTTGTGAGGGTTTCTAGTGATGGTACCCACAAACATCTCAAAGCAGTGCCTTAATTGCACCGTAGGTTCATTCAAGCCTGTTTTCAAATCGTAATATCCCTACAGCTCATTAATTAGTGAAATATAGTAAGTATATCCAATCATATAATCAAAAAAACTTTCAACTTCTAATTTCAATTTAGCAGTCATGGTCCCCATATGACAGTTTAATCATGCATTCAACAATCTTAATCTCCAAAACACTTTTTGAAAGTGATCTTATAATTAAACGTATGGCTCACTATTCATGCTTGCATTCATTCCTTGTTATTCCTCAATTCACAGGTAAACTTTTCAAATTCTAACTCCCAAGGCATTTATAATTTTTTTTTTCAAGGTATACATTTTTTTAAAAAAGGATATTGTGCAATGTTTAGGTCTATTAAGCTTTCTAGATCACCCATGTAACGAACTTTCAGCCAATGACTCCCAAACCAGACAGTCTTAGGGCATTAAATGATAAAGCACCCCTCCGGACCTAATTGTTCAAGTAATCTAGGCAACCTAAACCCCTTATGTAACAAGCTTTCAGCCAACAACTCCCAGACCAGATGGTCTTAGGGCATTAAGTGTTAGAACATATCCCTAAGGACTTAATTGCTCAAGCAATCTAGATACAAACCTGAACTTGACCATTTTCTACTTCTTTTCTTCATTTTTTTTCTTTCTTTCATTCACATTGGTGAAGAATTTTTTTTCTTTTATTACATCGCATACGTACCAATTTTTTTCTATTTTTTTCTGTCTTTTCTCTCTCTTTTTTATACTTTGGTTATCAAAATTATCAAATCCACCTGATTATCTCAATCTAACTCAAAACAAAACAAGACTTCTAGTTTTTACCCCACAGAATTCATGCAAGTGTGAATATGTGCAAAGTGTGGCATCTCAAAGATTAATTTCATTAAAAAATGATCATCCTAACTGAGTGGATCACAGGCCATCACTGATTTCAAAAAAATTCAAGAGTCCCTTTTCACAATATTTTAGCATACAAACCATATCTAACCAATATCAGACTGCAACAGAATATACAACAATCAACAGACTCAAACTCATGTTATAACATCAAAAATCATATCATGTCCTTGTGTTAAGAAATTTTTAAATTTCCCAATTTACCTTACCCCTAAACTTATTGTGCACATTGTCCTCAATGTGTGAGAACAAAAGAAAGTTAGAAAGATATTACCATACAAGCAAACCAGTAAAAATAGACCAAAATGAAGCATAAAAGGGTAAAATAGAGAAATCACCCCCAAACTTAATCTGTAATACCTGGCAAAATCAACAAACTCTAACACACATCAGAGTATCAAGCATATGGAGTAATAATAGAGAAATATCATATGTAGCACAAATATTAACAAAAGAATAGTACAGGCAAAAAGTATCTATATAAATGATCAAAATCAGTACAATGCTTTTTAAATGACAGACTTAGGGCATAAATAAAGCATATAGAATGAAATACATCAAAAAAAAATACTGCCCTAGTCAACAAAAGTGCCTATATAATAAAGAAAATATAGAAAGCCCTAGACAGGTAATCTATCTAAGGTGGAAGAGTATCAGTAGATGTAAAAGGAGCAGACGGAATACGATGAAATAGCCATCTAGAATGCTTTACTACGCAGTCAACATCTATCTCAGCATTGCCTGCCCGTCTTGCAGCTCGGTCACCCTGACCTGAAGCTCTATAATCTTAGTATGAGATGAACTCTCAGGCTGGGCTATAGGAACTGGCCTCCTCCTCGGTGATAGGACCTGGCCATCAGAGGTATCCATCTCATCCTATGTGGTCTCGTCATCAATCTCATCCTCCACCTCCTCCACCATCGCTGCATCGGCATGGTCGGTTGAAAGAATAGTAAGTGGAGGTGGATAAGGTAGTACAAGCATCACATATGGCACACCCCGTGCCTCAGTATCCAAGCGCCGTCGATCCTCTTGGATCACATCATCAATCCCCTACTCTCTGCATCTTGGCTTGGGCATATGCCCCCAGATGTTATTCCACTAAGTGAAACGATATTATGGAAACTCGATAATCGTCGCCTCATTCGAGAGTATGGGAACTCCTAAGATCTCCAACAGGTGAGTAACGAGCCTAGGGAATTACAAGTGGTGGGTAGGAGGGCGTCTAGCCTCTCCCATCTCATCACAAAGCCGGCGAAGCTATACGAACACCAACTAGGGTATGGACACCCAGTAGCCGGCGTGGAATGTGTAGTGCACATCCACCATCTCTATGCACCGCCCTATCTTATGTCTGATAGGGCGAGCATTGGCCACAAGGACCGTATCTAAGAACCAGAAATGTCTTAAAAGCTGTAACTTCCGGATCGTCCCCAAAGTAGTAAAGTGTCTCCCCTGGCCAAGAGCTCTGACCATAGCCTCCCTAGATAAGCCAAGGTGAAACTGCAAAAACTACTCCTAAAGAGTGACAGGGCATCTATGGTGGCAGCCCATAGCCCATGCTATAGCCTCACAGTCCACTATCAGCTTCACTCCCTCGACAGTGGCTGTAAAGAAATCCTCGCCATCATCGGCATCATCGCCCGCATGTAGCAATAAACTGTGGTAAAATGCCTGCACTAGTCTGGGATAGGCTACCTACACCGGATGCCTCAAAAATCCCGATAATTGACGAGCCCATAGGGCCTCTACTGCCCAGAATGTATCTTGGTGCCGCTCAAAATCTACCAGCATAAAATCCGTCTCATAACGGATAGTGCTATACGTCCAAGCATCATCTAACACCATAACAGGAGTTGGAATACGTCTCTGTCGCGGCTGTCGAGGCATCTCTGTAACTGTCTAAAGCCCCTGCACTATCCCACAATAACTACTTCTCAAATCTTAAATCAGTGCTCCAAAGCTCGTACCTCAAAGCCTTTGGCTCGAGCTATCCACTGTGTAAGCCTCGAGCCATATGTTCTTTATGCTCGAGCCTGCTGCAAGCAATTGTTCAAGCTTTAATATGAGAGCTTGAGCCTCTTGGGTTGAAAATTGAATCAAATCCTCCTCAAATCTTCCACAAACCTCCAAATGAACCCCCAAACTTGTCCTCAATTACACAACAACCCCAATACTTCAACAAATTCACCCCAACACCTCCAAAACACCCAAACCCCTGTTCTTCAAATCTAAGATTAGATTTGGAATTTTTGCAAGTCTGGATGATTAATTAACGATTAGATAAAGACATAGATGATTAAACCTATGTTTTTATGAAATTTGGGCATTAATTTAGGGCAAAATCGTGATATATTTATAAAAAATATATATATATACATATACATAAATCGACAGGAGAATGAGAGGAGATCTTACCTTTCAATGGAGATCGACGCCTGAGATAGTGAAGATGATGAATCAAAGGAGATTGAAGAGATTTGGGACGGAAGGGAGGCAAGAACGAGCAAAGGCATAAGGGTTTCAAGCTTGGCACAAGGGTTTCTATATAAATTAAAGTACAAAGGCTCGAGCCCTAAAATGAAGGCTTGAGTATGGCCACTGAAAACCCTAACGTTAATGATGATGGAAGGCTCGAGCTTTGAGTGTGCAAGCTCGAGCTTCTGGTAGCTGATGCTTGAGCTTCAAAGTGAATGCTCGAGCTTTGAGACATATTTTTCTATTTTTCTAATTTTTCAATTTTTATTTCTTTTTCTTACTTAACCTAAACCTAAACTAAACTAAAAATAAAATAACCAATAAAAATTAACTAAAACCTAAAAAATTAAAGTACAAACAAAAATTAAATTAAAATGAAAAATAAAAATAAAAATTATGGTACAACATACAAATGCTAAGTTTAACGTCGATAGTTCGACGAAACCTGACATCTCTTGTCTAAGTAAATAGGATCATGAAGTTCTGTTGCCTCCACTGTGCCTCTCTGTACACTACCCTTTATGTAGGGCTTAAGCCTCTGTCCATTGATTTTGGACAGTTGTTCAGTCTTGCAATCTTGTATCTTAATCACACCATATGGTGTAACAGAATTAACCATATATGAACCTTCCCAACGTGACTTCATCTTGCCAGGAAAAAGTTTCAGTCATGTATTAAACAACCAAACCTTCTTCCCGGGCTCACAAGTCTTACGCAAGATATGCTTGTCATGAAATGCCTTAGTCTTTGATTTGTAAACCTTAGCACTCTCATAAGCATCATTACATAATTCTTCGAGCTCTATTAGTTGAAGCTTCCTGTTAGAACCAGCAGAGTTCATATCAAAATTGAGCTTTTTAATGGCCTAGAAAGCTCTGTGTTCTAATTCTACAGGAAGATGGCACTCTTTACCATAGACGAGATGGTAAGGTGACATACCAATCGGAGTTTTAAAAGCTGTTCAGTAATCCCACAAAGCATTATTTAGTCTTAAAGACCAATCTTTATGATCTAGCTTAACTGTTCATTCAAGAATTCTCTTAATCTCACGATTGGATAATTCAACTTGGCCACTTGTTTGGGGATCATAGGGAGTAGCAACTTTATGAGTGATGGAGTATCTTTGTACCAAAGTATAGAAATACCTATTACGGAAGTGAGCACCCCCATCGCTAATAATAGCTCGTGGCATACCAAACCGACTAAAAATGTTCGTTTTAATAAACTCAACCACAACTACGTGATCGGCAATTTTAGTAGCAGCTACTTTAACCCATTTAGATACATAATCAACAGCCACAAGAATATATTCATTATGATTTAACTGAACAAAAGGACCCATAAAATCAATAACCTATGCATTAAAAACCTCAGTGACTAAGATCGGAGTTAAGGGCATCATGTTTCGTTTGGAAATTGATCCTAACTGCTGACATCGAAGGCACGACCTACAAAACAAGTATGCATCCCGAAAGAGTGAAGCCCAAAAGAAACCACATTAAAGAATTTTAACTGTAGTTTTCTTTGCATTGAAATAACCTCCATAAGCTAAACTGTGACAAAAGGTCAAAATACTATGAAACTCACTCTTAGGAACACATCTACGAATGATTTGATCAGCACAATATTTGAAGAGCTGGGGATCTTCCCAATAGTACATCTTAATCTGAGAGAAGAATCGATATTTTTCCTGCTTTGACCAAGACAAAGGAATTTTTCCTATTGCGAAGTAATTCACAATATTAGCAAACTAAGGCAAATCCGTATGAGAAACCCCAAACAGCTGTTCATCTGGAAAAAAAATCACAAACTGGAAGTGAAGTTGAGGTATCCTCAATCAGTGGTGTGCCGCAACACCAATGCACTAAATTGCATGCAAAAGTGGAGTGTAGTGTGGCCAAGTTTGAATTTAGAGATTGCCACTACAACTTCTAACTATAAATATAGCTAGGGTGAGTAGGGATCGTCCCAAGGGAATTGAAGTGTATTATGCTTGGAAATCAAGGTCGGATTAGTAGGTCAAGTGATCAAAGATGTTTTCATTGGTTAATTAAACTACAATGTCAACTAAATGGATGCAAGGTAAAGCAATTGAAATAGAGTAAAAGTTAGAGAATATGAGAGAGGGATCTTGGGACTTAGAGGTCACCACTAGATATCACTTTCTTATACACTCAATGTGTAACGAATGAGGGGGATTATATGTTGCAATATTAGTGTGTGTCATTGATTAAATCAACAAGCATGGATGACTAATTAAGTATACATTGTCTAGATAAACTAGTGAATAACATAACATATCAAATTAAGCCATTATTCCTTCCTTTAAGTCCACAATCAATACACATCATCAAATTAGAGAAATATACTACTTGCATTCATAAGCATAGAACATCAAACAATAAGCATGGATTGTCCTCCCATCTAAGAAAGTAGGGCAACTACACTACAACTAAGCTAGGGACATGAAAATTAAACTAATTAAACTAATGAAGAGGCACAATCCATCAATAAATGAGTATGAACCATCAAACAAACCAGAAGAGTATTCCATTAAAGCACCATGCCTTGACCATCACTATATTCATAACATCAACACACATAGACATGCATCAATATCACAAAACCTAGAGATAAACATATGAACATCTATTCTAGCATACATAGACATATGAATAGAATGAAATGATCAATTAGAAGTATTAAACCACACAAATCATTGTAGAAACAAGATTCATATATAAATCAAATGTCAAGACAAGAATTATAACACAAATCCCCTCAAAATACAAAACATCAAAGTCTAAGAGGCAAGCTTAAAGCTATCTCTAGCCCCAAGAGAATGGTTTAGCCACTCATTGATGTAGTCATCCAACCCTTAAGGGCTATCTCCATGGTAGGAATGATATTTTTCTCCTTGATGGAAACCCTAGATGAGTGGACGAACTCCCAAATGGTGTGTGTCTCTCTAATCTCTAGACTCCTCCAACCTCTCTTGTGTATATGGTTCCTTTCTTTAAGATTATATATGTATAAAATGGCCCAAAATCCTTATATAGGTAGCTCAAGTGTCACACCCAATGGTCAGACCTCGTGTACTAGGACCTCCAAATGATTGCACCACGAGCACACCTTTTAATTGGCCGGAACTCTATTTTTCTCGCACTTGAGGAGGTTCGATCTATCGTAAGGGTGGTCAAATGGATCGAACCATGGCGGCGCCTTTTTGGAATAATGACAAATCTGAGATTTTTGGGATATTTCGAGAAAAGGACAAGAGTGGTAGGTGGGGATAAGATCAAAGAAGTCCGATCAATCAAAGTAATGTTGGATCAATCGAAGTTGGGAATTTCCTAAGGATAAGGACAAGAGGCTCGATTCATCTTGGCATAGTTGGAACGATCACTGTGAGATCGATCTGAGCTTGGTCTGATCAATTAAAGATTCCTGTTTTCCACCACTTTGCTTCTTTCTTCCATTAAGAATGAGATTGTATCTTTTATGCTCTAATTCAGTTGAATTGACTTATTTTGGGGATAAGTGCCTAAAAAGGGAAATAACGTTAAATTAGACTAAAACAAAAAAATAAGATAGGATAAGGTCCTAGAATACCCAAGTTTAAAGGGTTTAAATGCGCACTTTTCAGCACTCATCAATTAGAATTCTAGAAAGCTGGTCAGCTACCACATTTTCTGACCCTTTCTTATCCCAAATCTCATAATCAAACTCTTGAAGTAAGAGGATCCATCGAATCAAATGGGGTTTGATTTCCTTTTTGGAGAGAAGATGTCTTAAAGCAAAATGATTAGAATAGACCATTACTTTAGAAGAACCCAATAGATAAGATCTGAATTTATCCAAAGTAAAGATGACTGCAAGTAACTCTTTTTCAGTAGTGGTATAATTCAATTGTTCTTCTGAAAGATTTTTGCTCGCGTAGTAGATAACATGAGGAAGCTTATCTATCGTTGTCCCAAGGCAACACCCATAGGATAATTAGATCCGTCACACATAATCTCAAATGGAAGAGCCCAGTTTGGAGGATTCATGATAGGAGCTGAAGAAAGAAGAGAACGAAGCTTATGGAAAGCTTCTAGGCATGATTCATTAAAGACAAAAGGATCATCCTTTAAAAGTAGATTACATAAAGGATGAGAAATTTTGTTGAAATCTTTAATGAAATGTAGATAGAACCCGGCGTCCCCAAGAAATTATCGCACTCCCCTTACGGAAGTATAAGGAGGCAATTTAGAGATCAAATTTATTTTAGCTCTATCAACTTCAATTCCTCTCTCTGAAATGATATGTCCTAAAATGATCCCCTCTTGAACCATAAAATGGCCCTTCTCCCCCAACTAAGAATAAGATTAGTTTCCCTACAACGCTGAAGTACTAAGGACAGATTTTGGAGACAGTTTTCGAATGTGGACCCAAAAACAGAAAAGTCATCCATAAAGACCTGGGCAAACTTTTCAACCATGTTAAAAAAGATAGACATCATACACCTTTGGCATGTTACTAGCGCATTACATAATCTGAAAGGCATCCGTTTATATGCAAATGTATCGAATGGACAAGTGAAAATAGTTTTCTCTTGATCCTTAGGATCAATGGCCACCTGATTATAGCCGAAATATCCATCTAAAAAGCAATAATAGCTCTGGCCAGCCAATCACTCTAGAATCTAATCAATAAATGGTAATGGAAAATGATCTTTTCTAGTAGCGGAGTTGAGTTTTCAGTAATCAATACACATACGTCATCCAATGGTGGTGCGTTGTGGAACTAATTCTCCCTCGGAATTCTCAACTACTGTAATACCTGTCTTTTTAGGTACTACCTGAGTAGGACTCACCCACTTGCTATCTGAGATAGGGTAGATTATTCCGGCATCTAGCAACTTTATAACTTCCTTTAAAACCACCTCCTTCATATTAGGATTCAATCTTCTTTGGAGTTCCCGAGATATTCGGCAATCGTCCTCCAAATGAATCTGATGTATGCAAGTTGTGAGACTAATTCCTTTTAAATCAGGCACACTCCACCCAATAGCCTCTTTATTTTACTCAATAACTTTTAAAAGACTACTTTCTTGGGAACTTATAAGATTAGAAGCAATGATCACTGGGAGTGTGTCATTTAAACCCAAGAAAGCATACTTGAGCTTGTCCGGTAGTGGCTTAAGCTCAAGCTAAGGTGGAACCTAAAAAAGGAATAGGCGAAGTACTAGAAAGTGGAAGAAAAGGCTCAAGTCTAGATTTCCATGGAGGAAAATCTGTGATATGAGTGGAGTTGAGTAAGGAATTCACTTCAGCTATTGAAGATTTGATATCGAAGTCTTCATAATTAAAGTGATTCAGACAAGCTTCTAAATGACCTTTAGATAAAATAGTTGGGAGTGATTCCTTAACCAACTCATCAATAACATCAAGGAAGAAGCATTCACTATCATCGTGGGGATGATGAATAGCATTGAAGATGTTCAACTTGACTTTCATATTTCCAAAAGATAAATCCATGGCTCCAGTCCTACAGTTAATGCAAGCATTTGTTGTGGCTAGAAAAGGATGCCCAAGAATGACTGGAATATACTTTCTAGAATCATGGACTAGTTCTGTATCAAGAACTAAGAAATCGACCGAAAAAAAAAGAACTTGTCCACTTTTATGAGTACATCTTTAACAATACCTCATGGTTGTCTGACAGAATTATTGAACCAAGAGGGGCAGTGAATTGGTTAAGACTTTACTTTCAAAAAATTTCTTGCATGCTAAGCAAGCAATCAAAGAACAGATAACACAAGATTTACAAGGAAACCCTCTTAATTAGGGAAAACCTTGGTTCTTGGCCTCAGCCAATAAGCAATCCACTAGTTGTATGTATTATGTTACACACTCAGCTGTCTCACTCTCTGCATACACCCATGCACCAAAGTAAACACTAGTTTTTATAACCAATACACATACACTAGTACACCACAGTGCATCCGAGCACCCCCCTGTCCTAAGCAACCACGCTTAGACCCAATAAGCTCTCATAGCTTAATCAACAATAGGGTGAGGATGTAAAGCCTCACTACCACAAATGATAAGTGTCAACACACTAAATACAATGAAGTTTTTGCAACAATTAGAATAGGCTGGGCAACACAGAATTCTAAGTTACTGCCTCAGAACTGCAATCCGCTGCATCTATGGTTTGAGAGGTAAAATAGGAAATTCTTTTTTAGATCAATTCACCAGCGCCTCATTCAGTCTTCTTTCACTGTTGTACTCATGTTCATAGCTTTACATAATTAAACACAGCATGAGTATATCACAAAGTTCAGTCAAAGTTCTTGGTTTAGAAAATAACAACTTCAGCACAAAAAGCTTCAGCACAAGATAGTTTCGGTACAGATATCTTCGACACAAAAAGATTTGGCATAGAAAATTTTGACAAAGAATAGCTTCAGTACAGAATAACCTCAGCACATATTAACTTCAGTACAAAATAGCTTCGGCACAGAATACTCAAAATCAAAGCATGCCATATCTTTATCATAAACTCAACTTTATCAATCTTAATTCATCAAAATATACTAGCTAGCAGCATAGATCTTCATGAAATAGCTAATTATAATCAAATAAAACTTGAATCCAAGATTTCTTTAGAAAAATAAGCTTAACTAGTGACCACACCATCCAAGTTCTTTTTCAGCATATTTTTAACACAAACACAACCTGAACCAGTGTAAAAAGATGAATAATACCTGCGTTAACCTTCAAAATTGTCTACAGCAGCTTGAAACACCAAATCACTACTCAATACAGCCCTCGCATCAGCAACTTTGACATCAGCCTTATCTCAGCAATCAGTACACACCTCAGAGTGGATTCAATGAGTTTTTCTTGCACATATCATCATCACATAGCAAAGAAAACTTGTTTGACATAGTATACTCGAGGTTTCTCAGTAGCAGCTCAATGTCCAATATGAATTAAAGAGGCTTGAACCCCTAAGGAGCCTTATAGCAGCATATTTATAGTGACACTGAATTACACAAGGCCTCACACACCACGGATATACACTTGTCACCACTAGCCAATGATTGAGAGAGCACATTTCAGATATTTTCAAAGTAATAGACCAATGCAGACCTGCCACCTCAGCTAATTTTGTCACTATTCTTCCAGCTACAGTAGGTTACAAGTTTGAGTACTGAATTCCATTTCTGTCCAAACTTAGCCTCTAAGAATGAAATATTCTTACATATACATGCTCTCTAGGACCATTGAGACGTGTCACATTCTTCTCTAGGACCACTGAGACGTGTCACATTCTTGAGCATAGCTGGAAAAGAACATACTGCCCTCAAAACAAATTTAACTCTACTCAGTACTATGACAAAGCTAAGACTGTATTCCTCACAATGCAGGTTCAATTTTAGTGCAATGTTGGTACCTGAGCATACGTATATATATCTGAAATACAACTGAGAAAAGACCATAGTACCCCTATGAGCACCTGTAGCTAAAACTAAAGTGATGAACCTTCACTGTCTAAGGCTAAACACCTGTAGCTGCTGAACCTTCACTGTCCGAGGCTGAAACATTGTAATACTTTTTGACATTAAAAGGCAAACATTCCTTAAGGTAACTTAGGACCAACAATCTCCCCCTTTTGCCTTTAATGATAAAAACCAAATAACCTTGAAATAACTTTTAAAGATAAAGGTTCAGTAAGTAGAATAACCTAAATGCAAAGGAATAGCTTGAAACAATCCTTATTTCAATCCATTTCTCCCCCTTTTTGACATTGATGGTCAAAAGGTGATTAGGACCAACAATGTAAGTTCAGGAGGGAGGAGGAACAACCCTGAAAAGAGGTCGAAGGGTTAAGAATCTTTGAGGAAGAAGAGTTTTGGTCATGATGTCTGCAAGTTGATCTTCAGTAGGCAAATAAGTAATATCAATAAGATCTTTTTAAACTTTATCTCTAACAAAGTGATATCTGATGTCAATGTGTTTGCTCTTTCAATGTAGTGTGGGATTCTTACCAATAGCAATAGCACTTTGATTATCACAGAATAGCTTGGGAGGTCCTGAGAGTGGAATGGCAAGATCTGAGAGAGTAGTTTTCATCCAAAGTAATTGTGAACCAGCTTGTGAAGCAGCTATATACTCAGCTTCAGAGGTTAAAAGAGATATAGTGTCCTACTTTTTACTCAGCCACGAGACCACATTTGAACCCAGAGTGTAACAACAACCAGAGGTACTTTTCAGTCAGGTAAAGATCTACCCCAATCAGCATATGAGAAGGCTACAATAGACATTGAAGGTGAGTAAATATAGAATAAACCATATGAGATGGTGCCCTTGACATATCTGAGGATTCTTTTGGCAGCTTGAAGATGAGAAACCTTTGGATTACTTTGAAATTTGGCCACTAAACCCACTGAATACATTATATCAGGCCTTGAAGTAGTGAGATACAGCAAACTACCAATGATTAACCTATAAAGTGTTAAAGGAATAGCTTCAGTGGTGCACCCCAGTGAGAGTTTCATATTAGGACATAGTAGCGTTGAGACAGCCTTATAATCATCCATTTTGAACTTTTTAAGTAGCTCCGAGGCATACTTTTACTGAGAGATGAAGATTCTAGAGGAAGTTTGTGTAATTTGCAGGCCTAGAAAGTATCTGAGAGTCCCCAAGAGTGACATTTCAAACCTTGTCTTCATGAGATTGGCAAATTATGAAGGTAATGAGGTGTTCGAGCCACAAAACATGATATCATCAACATAGATTTGTAGAATTAGAAACTGTTCTTGATGAGTTTTTACATAAAGAATATTATAAACCTTGCCTCTGTGAAATCCTTGTTCAACTAAGAACTGATGCAGCTTCTCATACCAGGCTCTGGGGGCTTGTTTGAGACCATACAGGCCTTACTTAGTTTAAACACATAAGACGAATACTTTGAATCTTCAAAACCTTCAGGCTATTCCAGGTAAACTTGTTCATTTAAGTCTCTATTTAGGAAAGCTGACTTAACATCCACTTGATATACTTTGACTTATTTGTGACAAGCAAAAGACAGAAGCATTCTAATGGATTCCATTCTAGCAACTCGAGGAAAAGTTTCATCATAATCAATTCCAGCTTGCTGAGCATAACTTTTACACACCAATCATGCCTTATTTCTTATTACCAATCCCTTTTCATTCATCTTATTTATGTAAATCCACTTTAAACCTATCACATTCTTATCTTCAGGTCTGGGAACAAGTGTCCAGGTATCATTCTTATGAATTTGATCAAGTTCTTCTTGCATTGTAGCTAACCAGTCTTTACTTTTCTGAGCTTTAAAATAGAACTTTGGTTCAATGGATGACAGCATAGCAAAGTGACTATATTCTTCACCATCTTCAGCTTCTAAATCTTTTAGCTTCTTTTTGTTTCTCGTTTGAACTCCGGCTTGAGATGAACCAATGATGTTCTCAACTTGAACCTACTTCTGCAACACTGGATAGGTGATTTCTCTTAGGTTTTCAGGTTCAGGAACTGAGGTACTAGCTTTATCTGAACCAGATGTGTTGTTACTGTCTTCAATAAGTGTTAACTGAGGATTCTCATCAAATTTCACATTGATTGTCTCAACCACCTTCGAAGACCTGAGATTGTAGTATCTATAAGCCTTGCTTTTTGTAAAATATCCCAAGAATATGCCTTCATCAACCTTTGAATCAAACTTTCCCAAACTATCAGTGTGGTTCAGTATATAACACTTGTTGCCGAACACCTTGAAGTAGTGAATAGTTGCAGGTCTTCCATACCATAATTCATAAGGTGTTTTGGTTGAATTAGGTCTGAGAAGAACCCTATTTATGATGTGCATAGCAGTATTCACAGCTTCAGCCCAAAAACCCTTTGCTAAACCTTTTTCAAGCAACATTATTCTCCCAATTTCTTGAACTATCCTTTTCTTTCTCTCCACAACTCCATTTTGTTGAGGTGTAGCTACAGCAGAGAATTCCTTCTTAATCCCTTTGTCATCATAGTAATGTTCAAATTCTTTCATAGTGAACTCTGAACCAAAATCAGACCTAAGCTTTTTCACAGTACAACTTCTTTCATTTTTAACAAGATTGACAAACTTAATGAAGTGTGTAATAGCTTCAGAATTTTCTTTCAAGAAGTAAACCCACACCATTCTACTGAAATCATTAATGAGCAGTATGAAATACTTACTACCACTAACACTTGTGGTTCTAGTAGGGCCACAAAGATCCATATGTATCAGGTCAAGAGCCTTAGAGGTGTTGATTTCCGTAGAAGGAAATGATACTTTGGTTTGCTTTCCTTGTTGACATGCTTTACAAAGGTGATCATCTTTAAAACTGATGTCAGGCAGTCCTTTAACAGCTTTTAGTTTTAGAATCTTGGACATATTTCTTGAATGAAGATGACCTAACCTCTTGTGCTGCAACTTTGCTTCATCACAGGTTGTTAAATTACATTGAGTGACCTAACTTGCTTCACTGACTGTGTACATTTTTCCTGAAGATCTATTAGCTAAGAATAAAACTTGTTTTAATTCAAGCTCAATCACATTGCATCTTTCTTTATTGAAACAGGCTTCCTTCCTACTGTCACACAATTGACTAACGCTAAGGAGATTATGTTTGAGTCCTTCAACCAATAGAACTTCTTGAATTTCTGGCAATTTTCAGACTTACTCATAGTACCAATTCCAACAATCTTAGCTCTTTGATTATCATCAAAGAAAACATTTCCACCATCAAACTGCTTTAAAGAATTAAATTTGGAACCATCACCTGTCATGTATCTTGAGCAGCCACTATCAACATACCATTTGTCCTGAATATTACAAGCTTTAAAGGCTGTATACACAAGAAGACTCGCAGAGTTTAGCTTTTTAGGAATCCACATCATTTTCATCTTCACCAATGATCCTTTCTCCGTGACCTTCTGAGCTGAAGCTAAGTCTGACTTCTTGACATACATTCTAGTTATCTTGAAGTTCCTTATAGCTGAGGTAACAAAGTCTCTCCTGCTGAAGCTTAGAGCACTGTAGGTGTTATTCAGTAACTCACCCTTAAACCTCGGAGGTTTTATAATAGGAAACCCTGCATACACTTCACCAGTTATGGCTTTGACAAATACAGAGTGAGTTTGATTGACCTTCGTGGCTAAATCACACACATAGTTAATTCTAATCTTCCCAATTTGCTTTGTGGATTGCTTCTAGATCTCAGCCATCTTTAGGGATCTTTCTTCAAGAATGAGAGACAGTTCTTCTTTACACTTCTTGGTAAACCACTGAGTGTTGACTTGAGATTTCAATAGGCTTTGAAAAATAAGAGAAACTGAACCCAACATCGAAAGTTTAAGTTTGAAATATTTAGTGAGAATTTGTTTGGACTCTAACAATTCTAAATTGAGCCTTTTTATCTGGGACTTCTATTGATTACACTTCACTATAAGCCTTTCACATTCTTCAAGAATTTCCTCAATCTTAGTGTCACTATCTTCTTCAACTTGAACTGAAGTTTATAGTGCTTCGAGAATTGCTATAAAGAAACCTTTATCTTTTTGTGTCTCCTCAGTTTTATCTTCTTCAGGAGCTACATCCCAATCTGAGATCAGTACTTTTCTACCAAACCTTCCTTTGTAGTTACCTCCCTCATTCTTCTTCTGACTTTACCCTTTTGAGTTTGGAAAATTAGATACAACATGACCAGGTTTACTATAACCATAACAGGTTACATTTTGCAGTTGATTCTTCTTTTTAAACCTGAACTTCCTAAATTTCTTAGCAAGGTAGGCTACCTCATCTTTTTCAAGATCATCTTTAGACTTTGTTTCAGTTTCTTCAACAACTTCCCTCACTTTAAGAGCAGCTTCTGTTCTATGAACAGCTGGAACACCAATTCTCATTTCATAGGCAATGAGAGATGCCTGAAGCTCGCCAATCTTCATTCCAGAAAGATCTTTGTCTTCGAAAATTATCACTTTAGGATTGAATCTAGAAGTGATTGACCTCAATATTTTCTTACAAACATCAACATCCTTAATATCTTCACCAAGAGCTCTCATATTGTTAACAAGGTCATTGATCCTGAACATGTACTCAGCAACAGTTTCTCTTAGTTCCATCTTACAAACCTCATACTGAACTTTAAATAGTTGTATCTTGTTCTCCTTAATAACCTTATTTCTTTTATGAGCTGCCTAAAGAGAATCCCATATTTCCTTGGCTGTTTTACAATTTTTAACTCTAGTACACTCTTGTTGTCTCAAGGCACACAGAAGAGAACATGTTTGGCCTTGCCATCATTAGCCACAGCCAATTTATCTTCAGTAATGGGGTTATCATGATTAAGAACCATAACACCATGTACGGTAGTATGCCAAACATCATAGGACTAAGACATTAAGAAGGCTTCCATTCTAGTTTTCCAAGAATCATAGTTTAAACCATCAAACCCAGGAGCTTTCTTGATAACATGAGCTTCATCCATTGTTGGGATCAACTGCAGGCTTATTAGAACCTCACAATACAGACAAAAGCTCTGATACCAATTGTTGAACCAAGAGGGGGGTAAATTGGTTAAAACTTTGCTTTCAAAAACTTTCTCGCAGACTAAGCAAGTAAGCAATCAAAGAACAAATAACACAAGATTTACAAGGAAACCCTCTTAATTAGGGAAAGCCTTGGTTCTTGGACTCGGCCAATAACAATTCCACTAGTTATATGTATCTTGTTACACACTCAGCTGTCTCACTCTCTGCATACACCCATGCACCAAAGTGCACTAGTTTTCATAACCAATACACACACTAGTACACCACAGTGCATCCGAGCACTCCCCTTGTTCTAAGTAACCGTACTTGAACCCACCTAATAAGCTCTCACAGCTCAATCAACAATGGGGTGAGGATGTAAAGCCTCACTACCATAAACAATAAGTGTCAACACACCAAATACAATGAAGTTTTACAACAATTAGAATAGGCTGGGCAACATAGACTTCTAAGTTACTGCCTCAGAACTGCAATCCACTGCATCTACGGTCTGAGGGCTAAAATAGGAAATTCCTTTTGAGATCAATTCACTAGTGCCTCATTAAGTCTTCTTTCACTGTTGTACTCATATTCATAGCTTTGCATAATCAAACACAACATTAGTATATCACAAAGTTCAGTCAAAGTTCTTAGTTCAGAAAATAACAACTTCAGCACAAAAAGCTTCGGTATAAGATAGTTTTGGCATAGATAGCTTTGGCACAGAAAGCTTCGGAGTAGATAGCTTCGGCAAAGAATAGCCTCAGCACAGATTAACTTTAGTACAAAACAACTTCGGCAAAGAATACTCAAAATCAAAGCATACCATATCTTCGTTACAAACTCAACTTTATCAATCTTGATTCATCAAAATATACTAGCTAGCAGCATAGATCATCATAAAATAGCTAAGTATAATCAAATAGCACCTAAATCCAAGATTTCTTCAAAAAAACAAGCTTAACTAGTGGCCACACCGTCGAAGTTCATTTTTAGCATATTCTTAACACAAACACAGTCTAAACAAGTGTAAAAAGATGAATTATACCTGCGTTAACCTTCATAATCATCTACAGCAGCTTGAAACACCAAGTCACTACTTAATACAGCCCTCGCATCAGCAACTTTAACATCAGCCTCATCTCAGCAATTTGAACAAACCTTAGAGTGGATTCAATGAGTTTTTCTTGCATAGATTATCATCAAATAGCAAAGAAAAACTTTTTTGACATAGTATACTCGAGGTTTCTTAGTAGCAGCTCAATGTGCAATGTGAATTACAGAGGCTTGAACCCTAAGGAGCCTTATAGCAGCATATTTATAGTGACACTAAATTACATAAGGCCTCACACACCATGGATATACAGTTGTCACCACTAGCCAATGATTGAAAGAGCACATTTCAGATATTTTCAGAACAATGGACCAATACAGACCTACCACCTAAGCTAATTTTGTCACTATTCTTCCAGCTACAGTAGGTTACAATTTTGAATACTGAATTCTATTTCTGTCCAAACTTAGCCTCTAAGAATGAAATATTCTTGCATATACCAGCTCTTTAGGACCACTGAGATGTGTCACATTCTTTTCTAGGACCACCAAGATGTGTCACATTCTTGAGCATAGCTGGAAAAGATAATACTACCCTCAAAATAGATTTAACTCTACTCAGCACTATGATAGAGCCAAGGCTGTATTCCTCACAATGCAGGTTCAATTTCAGTGCAATGCAAGTACCTGAGCATACGTATATATATCTGAAATACAACTGAGAAGAGACCATAGTACCCCTATGAGCACCTGTAGCTAAAACTAAAGTGCTGAACCTTCACTGTCCGAGGCTGAGCACCAGTAGCTACTGAACCTTCACTGTCCGAGGCTGAAGCATTGCAATACTTTTTGACATTAAAAGGTAAACATTCCTTAAGGTAACTTAGGACCAACAAGAATGGTCAGCAAGCTGTAGAACAACCGACATAGGTTTTAACTCTCCCAGACCTAGCTTTTCATACACCGAATAAGGAATAAGATTAGCACTTGCTCCAAGATCAAGAAATGCTCGCTCTATCACATTGTTTCCAATTATGTAAGAAATTGTAGAAGCACCAGGATCTTTAACCTTAAGAGGAGTGTTGTACTTAAGAATAGCACTAACTTGCTCGGTGAGATAAATTTTCTTAGGAACTTGGCTTTTGGATTTTCTCTTGAGACTGCGTAAGTCCTTTAAAAATTTTGAGTAGGCCAGAATTTTCTTTATAGCATCAAGCAGAGAAAGATTTATTTTGACCTATTTAAAGACCTCCATCATATCTTAAATTTTCTCCCCTTGTTTACCAAAGTGGGAGGGTTCCTTGAGATGTTCAGGATAAGGCGCTCTTGGCTCATAAGCTGTCTCAAGGTTAGGAGTAGAAGAAGTGAGTCCACCTTCAACTCCTGTGGAGGATTGTGGAACAGAACTTGAGGAAACATCCTTGGGATGTGGATTATGGATGAAAGTAACAATGGGAACCATAAGCCTCCCTTTTTTTTCTTGTCCTTTTTCAACTTGATTATCAATCAGTCTACCACTTCTCAATGTAGTAATAGCCTAAACTTGGTTATGATGAATACCTGAGGAATTGGTTTTATCAATCATGTAAGTCTGCCTTTTTGGGTTGGCTACTGGCTGACTAGGTAGCTTTCCATCCTTTCTTCGAGATAGAGTACTCGATATTTGCCTAACTTGTGCCTCTAGCTTTGCTATGGCTTGTGAATGAGAAATTAAGAAGTTGGGTATTGGCTTTAATATTAACAATAGCATTAAGTACTTGATCCTCAAAAGTAGAATTTCTAGGAAGATGTGGATGTTAAATACCAAATTGCTTGAAAGATTATTTTGTGGCATATGATTGGATGAATTTTGATATTGTCCCTATGATTAAGGAACAGTGGTTTCTTGATTTTGATTACGCCATAATAGATTTGGATGATCTCTCCAGCAAGAATTACATATGAAAGCATATGGATTGTAAGCTGGTCTAGAAGATGCAGTTTTCACTTGCTCCTGTGGGATCTCAGATGATTATCCCATCATAGGGCAAGTGTCAGCAAAATGGGAAGGATTAGAATAGATTAAATAAACTTCCTTTAGTAAGGCAGCTTGTGGATTAGCAACAAGAGCAAAGGCAGATGATAAGATTTGATCAAACCTACGGTTCAAGACTTATATTTGAGTGGCTAACTCACTAGATTTGTCTACCTCATAGAGTTTTTCAACTTTTTACATTCCAGGTGAAGACCTAGACCTACAGGAAGACGCATGTTGTGTTGAATTTTCACTTAGGGCCTCAAACAGTGCCCAAGCGTCAGTCGGACCCTTACGTAGAAAGGCTCCATTACTAGATGCATCAACCATGTTTCTATAAGAATTAGAGAAACTATCATATAAAATATGTATTCAGTGCCATTGAGCAATATCATGGTGTGGACACTTTTTTAGAAGGTCATTATATCTTTCCCATGCATCATGGAACTGTTCTCGCAGGATTTGGGAAAAGGCCATGAATTCTCTTCTCATTTGACAGGTTTTACCCACTATGTAGTACTTTTTCAAGAACTCTTGTTGCAACATATCCCATGTAGATATGGAATTTGGTGGAGGGAATGCAACCAAGTTCTTGCCTTGTCCTTGAGAGAGAATTGGAAAAGTCACATCCTGAATGAATCATTGGTAAGAGTGGTCAACTCGGTAGTCGAACACAATTCCAAAAATACATCCAAATGCGTATAAGGATCCTCTATTGTAAACCCATGGAAGGTAGGAAGCATTTGGATCATAGCAGGCTAGATCTCAAAATGGGTTGCATCAGCATCCGGAAATACAAAGCACGAAGGAGAAGTATATGTGGTTGGAATAAAATGATCCCCTCAATTGTGGTTGTGGAGGAGCAGGTGGACCTCGTTCTCCATTGCCATTACCATTACCCGGTGCATCACGATTATCAACCATGTTATCAGAGGAACTTCCTATTATATTCAAATATTTTTAAAGTTTTCTTAATTGACTGAAAGTTCTATCTATTTGAGGACCGTGCACTAAAGGTTTTGACCGAGTATGACGAGTTAACATGCATTAATTCCACTAATCCTAAAAGTGACAAAAATAAATTTTTTCAAGTAAAAGAAAATAGCAAAAATTCACAAAATGTTTAATAAACCGAAGCTTTTTATCCCTTAAGCGTCTTTGTCCTCACTGCTAATTTCTTGTACCTAAAAAGGAAAAGAATTAAGGTGAGATATCAGAAAGTTTGAAGACGGGTAAACCAAAAATAAAACTAATTAAAAACTAAACTAAATAACAAATCACCTCGGCAACGGCGCTAAAAAATTGGTGTGTTGATTTTACTCATTAATAATAAAATACCACTCGCAATAGTACGAATCATTGTAGGATAGCACTATAGAGAGGGTGTTGAACCCCATAGGGAGATGAGTATTTATGTTCTACTTTTAATTAATCTCTATTGGTGTACAGGTAACTGGTTGAATTGTTTGATTGGTTGTCGCGATTATAAACTAAAATTAAACTGAAATTAAACTAGAGTGATCAGAGAGAGAAAGGTCTTAGGGCTCTGACTTCACTACAACTTTCATACTATGGTTAACTATTTCAACTCTGGGGATTTAACAAATAATATTTCAAATAATTGAACTCAATAATATTCATTCAATTCAGGCTTTAAAGAAAGATGTTTTATAAAATTCAGTTAACTATAACCTATCTACGGTTAGCATGGACTATCCACCTACCTACTCTAACTACTTTAACTACTTTGTAAAAAATCCATCTTTCCTAAGCATAGAGTATGAAAATATTCTTTTATAAAAAATATTAGAACACCATTACATGACCTCTATTCTTATGTCCGGTAGGGCTCCGCCAGATACCATCTAATAAGAATAGGTTAAGAATAAAAAACAAATAGTTATATCTAAGACAAGGTAATAACAATTTGAAAACTATTTAAAGCATTAAATCCAATTGAATTATCTCAATTGCTCATAGTCATGTAATCAAAAACATAATATATATTAAAATATCCCAGAGTTAAGAACAATCAAACCATAGTACTAGATTGGGTTACATCAATGCCCTAAGAGAGGAATTAGCTACTCATGACGATGCCGAATATCATTAGTGTTGTAGTCATCTCTATCATCACGAACTGCACTTCTCTTCTTAGAATCTTCACTTTCTAGGGTTATGGAAACCCTAAAAGCTGCCACCATAATATCAGCTTTCTAAATAATACGAGAAAAAGGGACTTCTTCTATTAAAGACTGTGCCTCTTTTATAAAAGAAAATAAAGGTCTGGAGGGCTTTTAGGTCTTCTGACCCATCTGGAATGAGATATAACTTGTACAAAGAATAATCCCGTAACTTAAATCTGATCTGTCATGGAAGGCTCGAGCTTTAGGAAGTAAAACTCGAGCTTTGAGGTTCAAGGCTCGAGCTTTGGGAATAAGGCTCTAGCTTCATTTGATTAGTGCTCGAACTTTAAGGAATGGTGTTTGATCTTCACTTTGACCCTTAGCCAAATTTCTTCAACTATTTTCTAAAGCGTCTTTTCCTTCAAAACTTAGAATATTTTGGGATTCATCTCTTTTAACATTACTCGATCCAAGATTCATAGGCTCGAGCTCTAGGTACCAGGCTCGAGATTTGGGTACTCAAGGCTCGAGCTTTGGATGATGATGCTTGATCCTTGAGGTCTGGCACGAGGCCCTGGGAGCTTGGTTTTTCCATTAAATCAACTCTTCAAATTCCAACACCTTGTGCTCGAGCTTGAGGGTCAAGGCTCGAGCACCCTGTGGTTAGGCTTGAGCACCACTGAGTAGGGCTCGAGCTTCAATGCCTTGTTGATTTTTCTTCTTTTTCTTACAAGGCTCAAGCCTCAAGACTTGGACTCGAGCTTTGGATCTTGAATTCTTTCAAACTTCACCATTCAAGCTCTCTGCTTACTCTGAATGACCGGCAACTGATGAGCACTGAATATTGTATATTCAAGCCCCTAAATATATATATGTTAAGCCCTGAAGTGATACTTCTATCCAATGTTAAACTAATTTATGTTTAATGTGTGTTTATAGGTACTTTCCCAAAGAAACAGTTAAAACTGAGACTTTATAATGATATCAAAGCTTATAGAGTTGTTGCCGATCATTCAGAGCAAACCGAGAGCTTAAATGGTGAAGTTTGGAAGAATTCAAGATCCAAAGCTCGAGCCCAGGTCTTGAGGCTCAAGACCTGCAAGCAAAAGAACAAAAGTCAACAAGGCAATAAAGCTTGAGCCTTGTACCTTAGAGCTCGAGCCTTACCTACAAGGCGCTTAAGCCTAACCAAGGGTGCTCGAGCCTTGACCCTCAAGCCTGAGCATAAGACGTCAGAATTTGAAGAGTTGATTTAAATGGAAGAACCAATCTCCTTGGACCTTGTGCTAGACCTCAAGGATCGAGCACCATTACCCAAAGCTCGAGCCTTGAGTACCTAAAGCTCATGCCTGATACCTAGTGCTTGAGCCCATGAAGCTTGGATTGAGCAATGTTAAAAGACATGAAGCCCAAGAATATTCTAAGTGTTGAAGAAAAAGATACTTCAGAAAATAGTGGAAGAAATTTGGCTAAGTGTTAAAGTAAAGATCGAGCACCATTCCTTGAAGCTCGAGCACCAATCCAAGAAGCTCAAGCCTTGTTCTCAAAGCTCGAGCCTGAACCTAAAAGCTCGAGCTCTTGTACCTAAAGCTCAAGCCTTCCATGACATGTCAGATTTAAGTTAAGGGATTGTTCTCTTTACAAGTCATATCTCATTCCAGATCGTCCAGAAGACTTAAAAGCCCACCAAACCTTTATTTTCTTCTATAAAAAAAGGCACATGCCTTGATAGAAGAAGTTCCTTTTTCTGGTATTATTTTTAAGGTTGATACTGTGGT
The DNA here is from genome assembly GCF_030987335.1 of Cornus florida. Taxonomy (NCBI): domain Eukaryota; kingdom Viridiplantae; phylum Streptophyta; class Magnoliopsida; order Cornales; family Cornaceae; genus Cornus; species Cornus florida. Next base: position 77,531,038 of record NW_026775573.1, on the reverse strand, counting down.
GGCGGCTTTTAGGGTTTCCATAACCTTTAAAGGTGAAGATCTTGAGAAGAAAAGTGCTGTCCATGACGATGGAGACAACTGCAGCACAGATGATATTTGACATCGTCATAAGTAGCTAATTCCTCTCTTAGGGCACTGATGTAACCCAATCTAGTACTATGGTTTGATTGTTCTTAACTTTGGGATATTTTAATGCATATTATGTTTTTTATTATATGACTATGAGCAATTGAGACAACTTAATTGGGTTTAATGCTTTAAATAGTTTTCAAATTGTTATTACCTTATCTTAGATATAACTATTTATTTTCTATTCTCAACCTATTCTTGTTAGACGGTATTTAGCGGAGCCTTGCCGGACATAAGAATAGAGGTCATATAATGTTGTTCCAATATTTTTTATAAAAGAATGTTTTCATAATCTATGCTTAGGAAACATGGATTATTCGCAAAGTCGTTAAATTAATTAGAGTAGGTAGGTGGATAGTCCATACTAACCGTAGATAGGTTATAGTTAACTGAATTTTATAGAACATCTTTCTTTACCCCGAATTAAACGAATGTTATTGAGTTCAATTTATTTAAAACATAATTTGTTAAATCCCCAGAGTTTAAACAGTTAACCATAGTATGAAAGTTATGATGAAGTCAAAGCCCTAAGACCTTTCTCTCTCTGATAGCTTAGTTTAATTTCAGTTTAATTTCAGTTTTTAATCGTGACAACCAATCAAACAATTTCACCAATTACCTGTAAGCCATATAGATTAATTAAAAACCAAATATAAATACTCATCTCCCTGTGGGTTTGACTCTCTCTATATAGTGCTATCTTATAAGGATTTGTCCTATTGCGAGCAGTTATTTAAATAAATAGATAACACGACACACAACACATCAATTTTTGGCGCCGTTGCCGAGGCGATTTTTTATTTAGTTTAGTGTTTTATTTGTTTATTCTTGGTTTACCAGTCTTCAGACTTTCTGATATCTCACTTTAATTCTTTTTTTTTTCAGGTACTTGAAATTAGCACTGAGGACAAAGACACCTAAGGGATAAAAGGCTTCGGTTTATTAAACCTTCTGTGAGTTTTTGATGTCTTCTTTTACTTGGGGAATTTTATTTTTGTCACTTTTAGGATTAGTGGAATTAATGCATGTTAACTCAGTCAAAACCTTTAGTGCACGATCCTAAAATAGAGGAAACTCTTAGTCAATTAAGAAAACTTAAAAAACATTTGAATACTATAGGAAGTTCCTCTAACAACATAGCTGATAATCATGATGCATTGGGTTATAGCAATGGTAATGGAGAACGGGTGCCACCTGTTCCTCCACAACCACAATTAAGGGATCATTTCATTCCTACCACATATACTTCTCCTTTATGTTTTGTACTTCCGGATACTGATGCAACCCATTTTGAGATCAAGCCTACTATGATCCAAATGATTCCTACCTTCCATGGGTTTGCAACAGAGGATCCTTATACACACTTGGATGTATTTTTGGAATTGTGTTCAACTACCAAGTTGACCACTCTTACCAATAATTCATTCAAGATGCAACTTTCCCAATTTTCTCTCAAAAACAAAGTAAGAACTTGGTTGCATTCCCTTCCTCCAAATTCTATATCTACATGGGAGATGTTGCAACAAGAGTTCTTGAAAAAGTATTACACAGTGGGTAAAACCTGTCAAATGAGAAGAGAAATAATGGCATTTTCCCAAATCCTAGGAGAACAGTTCCATGAGGCATGGGAAAGATATAATGATCGTCTAAGAAAGTATCCACACCATGATATTACTCAATGGAAATTAATATAGATTTTCTATAATAGTCTTTCAGATTCTTATAGAAACATGGTTGATGCATCTAGTAATGGAGCCTTTCTGCGTAAGAGTCCGGCTGACGCTTGGGAACTGTTTGAGGCCCTAAGTGAAAATTCATCGCAGCATGTGTCTTCTTCTAGGTCTAGGTCTTCACTTGGAATGCATAAAGTTAAAAAACTCTATGAGGTAGACAAATCTAGTGAGTTGGCCGTTCAAATAGAAGCCTTAAACCGTAGGTTTTATCAAATCTTATCATCCGGCTTTGCTCTTGTTGCTAATCCACAAACTGCCTTGCCAAAGGAAGTTTGTTCCATCTGTGCGAATCCTTCCCATTTTGTTGACACTTGCCCTATGATGGGATAATCATCTGAGATCCCCCAGGAGCAAGTGAATGCTGCATTCTCTAGACCAGCTTATAATCCATATATTTCTATATATAATTGTGGCTGGAGAGATCATCTAAATCTGTCATGGAATAATCAAAATCAAGGAACCACTATTCCTTAATCATACGGACAATATCAAAATTCATCCAATCCTATGCCAGAAAATAATTATTTCAATCAATCAGTTATCTATCGTCCACCTTAGTTTAGGAATCAACCCACTCAAACTCCTAATCTTCTACCTCCTCCAAGAAATTCTGCTTTTGAGGATCAAGTAATCAATGCTCTTGTTGATCTTAAAGCGAATACCCAACTTCTTAATTATCATTCATAAGCCATAACAAAGCTAGAGGCACAAGTTGGGCAAATAGCGAGTACTCTATCTCGAAGATAGGATAAAAAGTTGCTTAGTCAGCCTGTAGCTAACCCAAAACGGTAAACTTACATGATTGATGAAACCAATTCCTCAGGTATTCATCATGAGCAAGTTCAGGCTATTACTACATTGAGGAGTGGTAGAGTGGTTGATAATCAAGTTGAAAAAGGATAGGAAGAAAAAGAGAGGCTTAGGTTCCCATTGTTCCTATCATCCATAATCCACATCCCAAGGATGTTCCTTCAAGTTTTATTCCACAATCCACCCTAGGAGTTGAAGGTGGAGTCACTTCTTCATCTGCTCCTAACCCTGAGACAGCTTATGAGCCAAGAGCACCTTATCCTGAACGTCTCATGGAACCCTCCCACTTTGGTAAACAATGGGAGAAAATTCAAGATATGATGGAGGTCTTTAAACAGGGCAAAATCAGTCTTCCTCTACTTGATGCTATAAAGGAAATTCTAGCCTACTCTAAATTTTTAAAGGACTTGTGCACTCTCAAGAGAAAATCTAAAAGCGAAGTTCCTAAGAAAATTTGTCTCACCAAACAAGTCTATGCTATTCTTAAGTTCAACACTCCTCTAAAGGTTAAAGATCCTGGTGCTCTTACAATTTCTTGCATCATTAATCTTGGACCTAGTGTTAATCTTATTCCTTACTTGGTGTATAAGAAGTTAGGTCTGGGAGAGTTAAAACCTACCTCAATTGTTCTACAACTTGCTAACAATTTTGTCAGACAACCATGAGGTATTGTTGAAGATGTACTTATAAAAGTGGATGATGAGCGCTGAATATTGCATATTCGAGCCCCTAAATATACGTATGTTAAGACCTAAAGTGATACTTCTATCCATTGTTAGACTACTTTCTATATATTTTGTGTTTTCAGGTACTTTCCCAAAAAAATGGTTAAAACTGGGCTTTTATGATGAAAAGAATTATAATAAAGTTTATTGCGTAGTTGCAGGTCATTCAGAGCAAGCCGAGAGCTTAAATGGTGAAATGTGGAAGAAGTTAGAATCCAAAGCTCAAGCCCAAGTCTTGAGGCTCGAGCCTTACAAGTCAAAGAAGAAAAATCAATAAGGCACTAAAGCTCGAGCCTTGAACCTTCAGGCTCGAGCCTGAACAAAGGATGCTCGAGGCTGACCATGGGGTGCTCGAGCCTTGACCCTAAAGCTTGAGTACAAAGTGTCAAAATTTGAAGAGTTAATTTCCAAGCTCCCAGAACTCGTGCCTAACCTCAGGGATCAAGCACTAACACCTAGAGCTCGAGCCCACAGCCCCAAAGCTCGAGCCTAACACCTTGGGATAGAGCACCATGAACAGCGGATCGAGCACCATCAATAAAAAGACGTTCCAGACAAATTTTGCACCCATAGCTTGAGCCTGAGTATTAAGGCTCGAGCCCAAATCAGAAAGCTTGAACACCAACACTTCAGGCTCGAGTATAGTTGAAAACTCTGAACCCGCTTCAATATTTTAGCCATAGCTTTTGACTCAAAACTCCAAATTGAGCAAACTGAGCGGCTTTGGAAAAAAGACTCAAAGTCTGATATTTTTGTCTCTAAAAGCTATCTCAAGATTCACACTCTAAATGGGTCAAAATCACTTTACAAAGTTGGAACAACTTGCTGGCAGATGATGCTCGAGCCTGAACCCAAAAGCTCGAGCTTGCACCTCAAAGCTTGAGCCTTTTCACCCTGGAAGTCAAAAATACATGCACGATTTACCAAAAATCATATTTCTTTATTTCCTTATAGGCCCAATTGTTACCAAAAGCTAGAAAACCAATCCAAAGGGGATTGGACTTGTTCTCCACAATAAAAGAAGATGAGAAGGCCACAGAAAATCTATCGATTATCTTATATCTCTCTCTCACGACAGCTTTTAGGGTTTTGAAGAAGAAGATCCAAAAGGAGTTTAGGTGGTCCATGGCGATGAAGACCATAACAACATAGATGATATCTTACGTCGTCATGAGTAGCTAACTCCTATCTTAGGGTGTTGATGTAGCCCGCATCCGAATATTATGGTTTGATTGTTCTATGCTTTGGGAATTTATTATATTATGTATTTTGATTGCATGATTTTGGGCAATTGCTTAATTCAATTGATTTTTAATGATTGCATAGTTTTTGAATGATTAATACCTTGTCTTAGATTTAATTATTCTTAAATTATATTCAACCCATTCTTATGTACGGTATCTTATAGAGCCCTGTCGAATATAAGAATGGAGATCATGTAATGGAGTTCAAACGTTTTTTATAAATGAATGTTTTCATAGTCTATGCCTAGGGAAGACGAGTTATACTGCAAAATTAGTTAGAAATAGGTAGGTAGATAATTCATGTCAACCGAAGATAGGTTATTATTAACTGAAATTCATGAAACATCTTTCTTTAATCTGAATTAAATAAATGTTATTGAGTTTAATTCCATATTGTACATAATTATTAAAATCCCAAGGTTGAACAGTTGACCATAGTATGAGGTTTGTGGTGAAGTTAATCCCTGAGTATTTCTTCTCTTGATCTCAATCTTTTTATTCCGTTTATTTTCTTTTATATTATTGAATTGCAACACAACATATAAAATCAAATCCTCTTTCTAAATTAAAATAGTATTAATTGAGGACTCGATAAACCACCACAGTCCTTGAGGTTCGACACCCTCAACATAGCCTTATCCTACAAGGATTCGTTCTATTGCAAGTGGTTAATTTATTATTGAGACACATCAATTTTTGGCGCCGTTGCCGGGGACTGTGTCACGGATTTATTGAGTTCAAGATTAATTCTAGTTTAATTTATAGTTTACGACTTTGTATATATTTTTCTTTTGATTTTTTGTTTTTGTTTTTAGGTGAAAGATTTTAAGCGTTGGAGCAACAAAGCAGAAAGAATTTTCTGAACCTTTTGTTAGTTTTTCTTACTTTTATCCTTGCACTTATTTTTGTTGTATATTATTATGTTTTTTTTTTTTTTTTATGTTGAAGAGGATTGAGCGTGAAAGGAGGAATTTTAGATATAGGTTATAGGGACCATTACATCCCTTCTACTTATAACCCTCCATCATGTTTTGTTCCTTATAAAATTGAGTCCAATTCGCTACAAGCATCACCATCTTACTATGGATTTGATTACTCTTTTTATCCTCCTTATAACTACTACCCTCCCCAACAATTTTATGTAGTTACAACTCCATCACCTTCTAGGTACTCGCCTGGATTTGAAGATAAAGTTTTAGCTATGTTAGATAAGCTCGAAGCATGTACCCAACTTCTCCATTCTCATTCTCCATCTATAGCCCAGCTAGAAGATCATGTTGAGAAAATAGAAGTTCGTGCTAAGCAAATAGAAGTTCACGTTGGGCAAATATTGAGTACTTTATCTCGTCAAGAGAAGGAGGAAGTGCCTAGTCTGCCAATGGCCAATCCAATAGAGCACAACATGATTTATGAGGACATTCCTTGTAATTTGGATCATGTAGTCATTCAGGCCATTAATACATTAGAAAGTGAGGAGAAGGTGATTCATTTAGAGGAAGAGAAAAAGGATGAAGAAAATGAGTTTCCTAAAGATCCAATTGAGTCTTTGAAAGATGCTGCCTTACTAAATAATAAAGGAAGTAATTATTTGAATATACTTCAAAAGCACAACGATGATGAAAGGCATACCATTGTTGATTTTGTTTTCAAGACCGTGGATGAAGGGAACGATATTAAATCTTCCATTTGTTTTCAAATTATTCCTTTGGAAGATGATTTCAATGTTTTAAGTGAGGAGGTAATGGAGAAAATTGATAAGAGGTTAAACGTGGATGTTCTGAAATCCCATTTTTGATAGTTTTAACGAGCGAGTCGCCCCCATGTCTGCTAGAGACGTTAAACTTAGCATTTGTGGATTAGTTTATTTATTTTATTTTCTTTTCTTTTTCTTTTTCTTTTTCTTTTATTTTTATTTTTATTTTTTATAGGTTTTTTTAATTTTAGTTATTATTATTATTATTATTATTATTATTATTATTATTATTAGCTTATTTTTATTTTTCTTTTTATTCTTTTTGGTTTTTCTAGGTTTTTAGTTTATTTTTGTATTTTTCTTTTATTTTTCGATTAGGTTTTTTAAGGTTTGTTCTTATAAAAAAAATTAAAAAATAAAAAAAAAATATATATATATATATAGGTTAGTTTCTTTGTGTATTTTTCTTTTATTTTTAGATTAGGTTAGGTTTGTTTTGTTTTGTTTTGCTGAAAAAAAAAAAAAAAAAAAAAAAAATTTGATTGACTTGTGCATGAAATATATTTGTTTTACTCCATATACTTGATACTCTGATGTATGTTGTGGAGTATGATTGTTTTATCAGGTACAAAAGACTATGTTTGGGGGTGAGGTGATGATTTCATTCCTCTGAGCTATCAATTCTTGATCCTTGCAGGTTCTGCGTATTTGGTAATTGACGGTGGTGTGTTGTGTCGCTGTTCCTACACGCCAAATTGATGTAGTGAATGTACGGTTCAAGAAAAGCCTTTTGGGTCAAATTTAAATTTATAAAAACCACTACCAACACTACTACTAACGTAACAAGAGTGAGTAGGGATCGTCCCAAGGGACTGTGAGGATCGAGCAATGTCATGGAATCACAATTAGGGCTAGTAGGTCGAGTGATCAAACGATTGGTTGGTTGGTTGATTAAAGAGCAACTAAATTAAACTAAGTAATAGCAAAAGAGTGAAATTAAGAGAAAGTAAGAGAGAGAGAGAGAGAGATTTGGGGTTTAGAGATCACCACCAAGCAATGCATTTCTATATCATTGATAAGAATTAATGAGGGCAAATAGTGGGTTGCAATATTGGTGTGTGTGTATTTGGTTGATTTAACAAGCAACGATGACTAGTTAAGCATGTATTGTCTAAACATCATGTGAAAGGCACAATATATCTAAGCTATGAAACATATATTGTCTAAACAACATGTGAAAGGCACAATAAATCAAAACAAGTCATTAATCCTTTCATTAAGCTCACAATCCAAATACAACACAAGGATAGAGACATATGCTAATTGTATTCAAAAGCTTGGATCATCAAACAACAAGCATAGATTGTCCTTCCATTTAACACTACACTACAACTACACTACATCTACACTACTAGCATGAAAATAAACTAGGGGAAAGGCACAATCCATCAAGAGATAAGCATGAACCATCAAGAGAATCACAAAAGCATTCTTTTAAGCACAATGTTTTGACAATCTCTAAATCTATAGCATTAATACACATAGACATGCATCAATAACACAAAATCTAAAGATAAGCACATGAACATCTATTCTAGCATACATAAACATATGGATAGAATGAAATGACCAATTGGAAGCATTAAACCACATAAATCATTGAATAAACAAGATCTATATATATCAAAGTGTCAAAACATCAATTACAACACTAATCCCTCAATAATACACAAGATTAAGATATAGAAAGCATGCTTGGGGCTAATTCTAGCCCCAAGAGGATGTTTAGCCACTCATGGTGATGATGCTCCAACCCTCAAAGGCTAACTTCATGGTTGAAATTTGCTCCTTGTTGATGAAGAGTCTCCAATGGTGTCTCTAGCCTCCTCCTCCTCCAAACTTCCTCTCCAAGAGATGATATGAATATTATGTTGGTTGCCCTTGAAAAAGTAATCCTTATCCTTATATAGGTAGGTCAAAATGACACCCAAAAAGAGTTGGGGTCGTGCACACAATATTCCCTAATGATTGGATAAAGGACAACTTTCAATGAGATGGAATTTTAACTTTTTCGCACTGGAGGAAGTTCGATTGATCAAACCTTGAACTTGGATCGATCGAAAGTAAGTAAGATCGATCGACCTTAGGCTGGATCAATCCAACTGGCTGAGCTTTTTGGAAAAAGACAAATCCGAGATATTTATGGGAGATATTTATGGGAAAAGGACAAAAGTGGTTAGTGGGTGGTACAGCTGTGGATAGGATCAATCATTTGAATAAGGACAAAAGTGTTCGATCGATCAAAGGATGGTGTTGGATCGATCGAACTTTTGGAACTTTATACTTTTGGGTCAAGGCTTGGATCTATCTTGAAGTGCTGAGATCGATCATTGTTCGATCGATTGAACCTTGAACTTGTATCGATCGAACTTTGCTGCTTGCCACCTTTGGCTTCATTTGCTTCCTTATTTCTCCACTTTGCTCCTTTCTTTGATTAATCCCAGAATTGCTTCAATTAAGCTCTTATTTGGCTGAGTTAGCTTATTTTCGGGATAAGTGCCTAAAAATGGAAATAATACAAAATCAATCTAAAACGGTAAAGTAAGATAGATAAAGGTACAAAAATGCCTAAGCTTATGGGTTGAAATACGCACTTTTCAATGCTCATCAGTAATATCTTTCTAACTCTACATCTGTTTTCACACATTGAGGACAATGTGCGTCTTAAGTTTGGGGGTAAGGCAGTGCCTTTTAAAAAAAAATTGTTGTTGATATATTGTGCACAAGAGGATTCAATTTAATTATTTAAGCATGATTTTATTTCTATTGATTGTTGTGATGTCAATATGTAGTCTGATATTGGTTAAAGATAGCTTGTATGCCGAATTCATGCTAAATAGGGGTTTTTGAAAAAAAATTATATCAGTTGGTGGCCTATGGTCCACTTTGTCAGAATGATTACAATATGATGATTTTGATTCCTAAAATACTTCAATCTGCACATGTTCACACTTACATGCATTCTGTAGGGTATAAACTTGAAATCTTATTCTGATTTATGTTAAACTGAAATGGGTAGGTGAATTTGATGATTTTGAGAATCAAGGTATAAAAAAAAAATGATGAAAAAAATGATGAAAGAAATAATATGGTATGTATGCAATAAAAAAAATAAAAAAAAATAATAAAATAAATGGGTTCTTCACCAATGTGAAAGAAACAAATGAAAAGAGAGAAACAAAGGGTCAAGTTTGGGTTTGTACCTAAATTGATTGAACAATTAAGTCCCCAAGGGTGTTTCAACACCTAATGCCCTAAAACCTACTAGTTTGGGAGTCATTGATTGAAAGTTCACTACATGAGTGGTTTAGGTTGCCTAGGTTACTTGAATAATTAGGTCCTTAGGGGTGTCTTGACACCTAATGCCCTAAAGCTATCTGGTTTGGGAGTCATTGGCTAAAAGTTCGTTACAAGAGTGATTTAGAAAGATTAATAGACTTGAGCATTGCACAGTACCCTTTTGAAAAAAAGAAAAGAAAAAAAGAGTTGAAAAAAATTGAGTGATGGATGAAATAAATGCATACCTGTAGAAAATTTGAAAAATATCTTGGGGATCAGAATTTGAAAGGTTTACTTGTGAATTAAGGAATAACATGAATTAGATATAAGTATGGATGGTAAGCTACATGTTTAAAATTGTAAGTTCACTATTAAAAAGGATTTTGGGGATCGAGATTGTTAAACATGTGATTAAACTGACATATGGGGACCATGACTGCTGATATGATATTGAGAGTTGAATATTTTTCCTGTTTAATATAGTTCCTTATACTTGTTGTAGTTGACTGGTTGATGCATTGCTGGGACATTGTGATATGAAAACAGGTTTGAATGAGCTTTATCGTGCAATTAAAGCACTAATTGGAGAAGTTTGTAGGTATATTCACTGAAACTCTTACAAGACTACAACTCGTCCACGTACTAGGGATAACTTAGGGGTTTAAAGGCTTGTTGCATAGGCTAAATGTAACCGTGATTCCCACGAAAACGGCTTTTTAGTTATGTATTGCTAAAGGGCTAGTAATATATAAGTTTATGGGTTTGATGAGTGTTGAATATTGCATATTCGAGCCCCTAAATATACATATGTTAAGACCTAAAGTGATACTTCTATCCATTGTTAGACTAATTTCTGTGTATTTCATGTTTTCAAGTACTTTCCCAAAGAAATGGTTAAAACCGGGCTTTTATGATGAAAAGAATGATAATAAAGTTTACTGTGTAGTTACCGATCATTCAGAGCAAGCCGAGAGCTTAAATGGTGAAGTGTGGAAGAAGTCAAAATCCAAAGCTCGATCCCAAGTCTTGAGGCTCGAGCCTTATAAGTCAAAGAAGAAAAATCAACAAAGCACTGAAGCTCGAGCCTTGTACCTTCAAGCTCGAGCTTGAACAAAGGATGCTCGAGCCTGACCATAGGGTGCTTGAGCCTTGACCCTAAAGCTCAAGCACAAGGTGTCGGAATTTGAAGAGTTAATTTTCAAGCTCTCAGACCTCATGCCTAACCTCAGGGATCGAGCACTAACACCTAGAGCTTGAGCCCACATCCCCAAAGCTCGACCCCAACACCTTGGGGATCGAGCACCATGAAGAGAGGATCGAGCACCATCAATAAAAAGATGTTCCGGACAAATTTTTCTCCCAGAGCTCGAGCCTAGCTTTAAGGCTCAAGCCCAAATCAAAAAGCTCGAGCACCAACATTTCGGGCTCGAGCATGGTTGAAAACTCTAAACCCGCTTCAGTATTTTAGCCATAACTTTTGACTTGGAACTCCAAATTGAGCAAACTCAATGGTTCTGGAAAGAAGACTCAAAGCTCGATATTTTTATCTCTTAGCCATCTCAAGATTTGCACTCTAAATGGGTTAAAAGTGCATTACAAAGTTAAAACAATTTGCTGGCAGATGATGCTTGAGCCTGAACCCAAAAGCTCGAGCCTGAACCTCAAAGCTCAAGCCTGGGACTCTAAGGCTCGAGCCTGGTTGCCCTAGAAGTCGAAAATATATGCAAGAATTACCAAAAATTATATTTCTTTATTTCCTTATGGGCCCAATTGTCACTAAAAGCTAGAAAATCAATCCAAAGGGGATTGGGACTTGTTCTCCACTATAAAAGAAGAGGAGAAGGCCGCAGAAAATCTATCAATTATCTTATATCTCTCTTTCTCACAACAACTTTTAGGGTCTTGAAGAAAAAGATCCAAAAGGAGTTTGGCGATCCATGGCGATGAAGACCACAATAACACAAATGATATCTTGCGTCGGCATGAGTAGCTATTTCTATCTTAGGGTGTTGATGTAGCCCGAATCCGAATATTATGGTTTAATTGTTCTATACTTTGGGAATTTAATATATTATGTATTTTGATTGCATGATTTTGGGCAATTGCTTAATTCAATTGGTTTTTAATGATTACATATTTTTTGAATGATTACAACCTTGTCTTAAATTTAATTATTCTTAAATTATATTCAACCCATTCTTATGGACGATATCTCGCAGAGCCCTGTTGGACATAAGAAGAGAGATCATGTAATAGTGTTTAAACGTTTTTCATGAATGATTGTTTTCATAGTCTATGCCAAGGGATGACGAGTTATACTGCAAAATTAGTTAGAAGTAGGTAGGTAAATAATTTATGCCAACCGAAGATAGGTTATTATTAACTGAAATTCATGAAACATCTTTCTTTAATCTGAATTAAATGAATGTTATTGAGTTTAATTCCATATTGTACATAATTATTGAAATCCCAAGGTTGAACAGTTGACCATAGTATGAAGTTCGTGGTGAAGTCAATCCCTAAGTATTTCTTCTCTTGATCTCTATCCTTTTATTCCATTTATTTTCTTTTATGTTATTGAACTACAACACAACACACAAAATCAAATCCTCTTTCTAAATTAAAAAAGTATTAATTGAGGACTTGATAAACCACCACAGTCCTTGAGGTTCAATACCCTCAACATAGCCCTATCCTATAAGGATTCGTTCTATTGTGAGTGGTTAATTTATTATTGACACACATCAATGGAAAAGTTCTTCTTTCCTGTCGATTTCTTACTTCTTGATATAGAACTAGTCCATGATTCCAAAAAGCATATTCCAGTCATTCTTGGGCATCCTTTTCTAGCCACAGCAAATGCTTGTATTAACTGTAAGAATTGAGCCATGGATTTATCTTTTGGAAACATGAAAGTCAAGCTAAACATCTTCAATGTTATTCATCATCCCCATGATGATAGTGAATGCTTCTTCCTTGATGTTATTAATGAGTTGGTTAAGGAATCACTCCCAACTATTTTATCCAATGATCCTTTAGAAGCTTGTTTAAATCATTTCAATTATGAAGATTTTGATATCGAATCTTCAATAGCTGAAGTGAATTTTTTCCTCAATTCCACTCCTACCACAGATTTTCCTCCATGGAAATCTAGACTTGAGCCTCTTCCTCCACTTTCTAGTACTCCGCCTATTCCTTTTTTAGAGTCTCCACCTAAACTTGAGCTTAAGTGTGACGGCCCTGCTTTTCAAGACAGTGCGTCCTGTGATGAACCGTAGTTTGACCCGATAATGGATCTGAAATGCAGAAGCGAAAGAAGCAAAATGGCCTCATGAGATATACATCATCCCTAAGGCACCAAAATGACTCCCCATGAAGTCATGGAACTCAGTTGAGCCAACAAATGAAGCAAGAATGCCAACCCAAAAGGAAATGAACCAAAGGCAAAATGGTCATTCCAAACTAAAATGGGTGCCACCGTACACACCATTGGCAAGACAAAAAAAAATGAACGAAGTTAGACTCAAGAATCGCCTGATTATGAGTCCAGACGAAAAAGATACGAATTTAAAACAAAGTGGCTTTCCATGTTTACGACATACCATGACACTATCTTACTAGAACTGGGATAACTCTCACTACAGGTGGAGTTTTAATGAATGGTTGGTACCATTGGAAAACTAACTTCAGACTCCAGAATGAATCGATTTGGACAAGAAATAAAAGAGGTATGGTCTTCCAAAGTTGGAACAACAAGGTTGTCCAAGAGAAGCTGAGAAGGGGTGGATCCAGGGAGAATCAACTGACCAAAATGTAACCATCAGCCGGCCGGAACTCAACCATCGGCCGGCCGAAACTCAACCGTCGGCTAGCCGAAACTCAACCGTCGGCTGGCCGAACTCCCATGGTCAGCCGACCAAAATGCCTAAAATCCCAAAAAGGCTACTAGAATGGTCTCGAGGGATTCGTCAGCCGACCGATGAAGCTCCATCAGCCGACCGACACACCTACTGCTACTATGAAAAGCTGCTGCAATGTGTGGAAATGGTGCTTGGTCCATCTCCAAGGTTTTACATGCTTTCTACATGATCTAAACATGTTTCAAAACATTTCCTAACCTCATTCAAACATCTAAAACATGCTAAACCAAAGAGGAACTCAATTGACACCCCAATGCAAGGTTTTTGCATAAAAACTTATAAAATCGCCCAAAAATAGTTCCAAAGTCGAAACTCAAGAGTTTTATGCAATGTGAACATGCATGCAAATGTAAAAAGACATTTAGGACGTGTCCTAATGGTCCTCAAAATGATCCCAATGCAAAATATGACCTCTCAACAGCCAAAAATGCCTAAAAGTGCAATAAATGGAACTAAAATGCAAAACCTAGAATGAAATGGTGTTTCGCCCCTGGCTACACCTCATACATGATCATAGAAACCATATGAAAGAAACAGAATGAAATTCACATACCCGATGCAAAAGTTATGAAGCAATGACTTTGCATTTCATAATATTTTCATAATAAACCTTGAAAACAAAAGTGCATGGTATACAAGATACATGTCATTGACCTTCGGCCTCATCTTTATACATGTTAAATACACTAAAACGAGTGTAGTTTTGTACACTTTACATATACGAATCAAAGAATACAATTTTAGACAAATATGGCTACAAAATGGCATTTCATGCTAATTTTTATGACAATTGAAATCTTCAAGGCCACAAATCATCCAAGCAATATGAAAATCTCGAACCTTGATTCAAGTACCTGAAAAATGTCCCCACTACGTGGGTGTGTAACAAAAAGCTACTCGTAGGAGATGAGCATGCATCGACCTACCATTTTACAATTATATCACCTTAAGGTGAAACATGTTAAAGGGGCTTATGCCGCCTAACGTCTAGGTTACAGTGAGACTCAGGGATCATCCTAAGCTATTCATGCAATTGAAATGAACAATGACATACAAGTATACATGCTCAAGTACATTAAGTCATGTTAAACAAGTTATGCATTGTCTAAGCATGCATATACAAACATACAATTAACATAGAAAACTCATGAATCAAGTATACAGGCATAAGTATACTAAGCTAAATGAAGTACGCATAAGACAAGCATACACGACATAAGTATACATAATGAAGTCCGATTGCACAAATCAAACATGTTATGCTTAAGTACACTAATTAGGGTTTAGATACACAACCAAGGATACAAGTTCGAGTATGGTAAATGGGATCTCAATACACAAAACAAGTATACAGTTTCAAGTATACTAAATAAGATCTAAATACAAGAAGCAAGTATACAGTTTCAAGAATACAAAATAGGATTCAAATACCCAAAGTAAGCATCAATTCTCAAGCTACAAGTAATCCATGATTAACAACTTGAAATTAAATGCGAAATCAAATAGTGGAAAGACTAGGACATGTAGTCGCTAGACCAAGCATGTATTTTCGGGTAATTATGACCCACAAGGTACCACCTAGTGCGCACTTATGACTTAGAGGACACTTGTCCACGTACTAGAGCCAAACCCAAGCCATCATATAAATTATGTCCTCACAAGTTTTTCAAAATCAATAAGTTCAAAACTTATACAAAATCAAATGCAAGTTACCACATTCCATGCACAAATAAGGTTAAATCTACACAAACCATGTCCTAGAATTCAAGTCTAAATAACATATGACATGTCATGTCCTCAATATGCAATTTATATACAAAGCAAGAATATTTTACAACAATTGAACCACATTACCATCCTAAGCCACAAGTATTAAATAAGCTACAATTTAGTAACAAGCTTTCAAGGTAAACAATTACAATATTCTAACAAGCTATATACCTACACAAGATATATTTAAACAAGCTATACAAGACAATGATATCATATATCATGCTAAGTCAAATCACAATCTTTAAAGCCCACAAGTACTAATTCTACAACAAGTTAGTAGCATGCTCACAAGGTAATTAAACGGACTACATTTCAAGGAATTATCAACCTATTACATCCAATATCAATTTAATTGACTAACACACTTAAATAAAATTAATTAAGCTAATTAATTAATTTTTCTCTAGATTTTCAAACATATTCAAATGCCCTCAATTTAACATATGTTAAGGAACTCACCAAGGCCTACCTTAATATTACAATACAAGTTAATTTCATGCTTGTTTCAACTATGTAATTTAATCTTTCACAAAAGATAAATATTAAATAAGTTTTGCAATGCTTATTCAAATGCTCCAAATTTAATATATGTTGTACAACTCACCAAGGCCTAATTTACTAGCATGCCACAATTTAATTCTAATCTATATACCATCATTAGAATTAAATCCTAAACAAAGAAAATAAATAAATTAAATTCTAAAAACTTGAACAAGGCATGCTCACAAGTTGTATATGCTTATAAAACAATCAATACAACAATAATATAAACCTAAGACATCCTCTACCTCATTTTGAGATGAAATCTCAAATCCCCACCAAATTGAAACAGTTCCGAATCCGATGAAACTTCTAGGTTTTGTCAAGGACAACACGATCTACAAGAACCCCCAAAAAGCCCCATCAAAATCACAACTTGACTTCAAACCCGAACTCAAGAAATGGTCAAAAATGAATTCCAATGAGGGGGAAAGGTAAAGCACGTCGAGGGGAATGATAAACATTAAGGCCGAAGAGTTTTCACTAAGAAAATCAAGTGGAGGAGAAGAAAGAATGAAGGCAGCCCCTTGGGCTCCCATGGCTGCTGGCCAAGAGGGTGAAGAAGATAATGGAAATCTGACTTTTTGACTTAAGACCCCCTATTTATAGAAAAACCCTAAAAGTGCCCCGGAAGGATCCCGTCGAGTCCGAAAAAATGGATTTTAAGCAAACATACTCAAACGGTGAAAATCTGTGAATAAAAAAGATTTAAAATAAAAAAATATGAACACTGGAAGAAACGGCGTCAAAAATCGAGTCCCGAGCAGAGAGATATGCCCCAAACAAGTTCGGCGGCAACTAGGTCCAGAAACCCTGAAACTGGAGAAAAATAACCAGAAGGAAATTCGATGAGTACACAACTCAATGAAATATGAAAATGAATCCCGTATGAAGATCCAGGCTCAAAACAAGGTATTTTGCAATAACTTCCATTAATTGCACAATGGCCCCTACAAAAAAAGTTAACTGCAAAACTGCCCCATAATGAAAATATCTTCCAAAAGATATTTTCTTAGATACGCCTAAAATAAAATATCTTCATAGGATATTTATGAAAAACACCCCAAGAAAAGAAAATAATTCCAAAGAACTATGCATCCATGCCCCTATGGACACCTAGAGCAACCAGAGTACTTTCTTGCAAAAGTAAAGATACGTATTTCGTGGAAACCACTCAAGATGAAGGTACATGAAGTCAAAAACCAACTCCAAACACAAGGATTGAGGTTATGCCAACAAAGTGACAAACTGGGAAAAGACAAAATAGGAAAAAGGACAAAACAGGGAAAAGGATGAAAAGTGAATAGTGTCAAAAAACAAAAAATGTGGAAATGACTTAGAAAGTTGTCAATCCAAAGGAAAGAGTCTCAGAAACCATTTTTGAGCACTCGAGACGACACTAAGCAACGAGAAACTGAACTCAGAAAAGAAATTTCAATGAAAAAAAATTCATCCGTAAAATTCTGAGGAAAAAGGAAATGAAGGAAATGACCGAGTCATTACAACCTACCCTCCTTAAAGAGATTTCGTCCCCGAAATCAGAAACATTCCCAGAAGAATTGAAGAAGGACCGTACACAAGGTCACACCAAGGAATAGAACATAAAGTACCTAAGGACAACTCCAAAGGTCTCAAGATCAACGAAAGGACAGGAACCACGAACCATGAGACACCTCTCCAACAAATTGACATACTAACCCAATGTCAACCATCCAAATGAGGTCAAGGCAACTACATAACTAAACAAGGAACACAACCAGAAGCAATATGGTAGCACGAATACTGACTAGAACCGCCCACAACATACCCAAGGTGTGGTAGTATCCACAGTGTCAAGTGCCCGCCCACACTCACATTACTAGCTAGGTAATGCAAGGTAGCATCGACGATAACTAGCACTCGCTCACACACAACCTGTACGGTAGCATGACAATATAAAGCCCTAATTCATCACCTGCCCCCAACAAGCTTACCCGTAAAACCTATCGATAGAAATGACATCAATGTCAAACAATCATTAGCAAAAGCACTACGAAAACCAGGCATTCTGTGAGAGTTAAGCTATGGTCCAAAGATGTTCGGCCGGACCATTCTGGCCAATCCCAAAACTCTGACAACAATGTCATAGGTACCGCTATGCTTAAGGCCTTAATTCCTCAATACTAGAAAAACTGACAACCCCAAGTCTCAAAACACTGTTTTCAACCACATCAGTCACGAATCCAAAGCCTGACAAGTCTATGCCCTCAAGCCAATGGATCAGACTTTACAATTCAAATAACATCATCATCACCCAGTCACAATGACTTCCAACAAGACAATGCACCCAAGAACCTCTACGTCATCCTAAAGCTGACCTATTACAAGGCTACGCCTAAGAATCCAGGCATCGAATCAAGATCACACACACAATCCCGACAACTAAGGTTATACAACCCCCCAATACAGTGCGGAATGAAAAAAAAGGAATGAACTAATAAGGCAATTAGTCATGAAACATATATATATCTATACAAGTATACACTCACAAGTAGACTAAGAAATGTCAAAATGGACACGCAATATACGTATATGTACAAGTATACACTCATAAGTATACTAAGAAGTACTAAATCCATGGTAGACAAGTATACGAGCTCAAGTATACTAAACCAAAATGGAATGGAATAAACAACGTTCAAGCATACTAGGTACAAGTATACTAAACATAACTGAAAATCTACGCACCAAACAACTAAACACATAGTGTACAAGGGCAATCAAATACGCTACCTATCACATAGGGGTCAAGCATCAGAGACACGCTACACATCACCTATGACACCAGCATGTCAAGAAGATATAGTAAGTGGAAAACACATCATCTATATCAATAAATAACTACCAAATAGTCACATCCCCTAAACATGTTTCTAAGACATGCGCAAAACAACAAGGCATATAAACATGTAAGAATGACTATGCAATTAACAATCCCACAAAATCATAAGCAAATAGGGATGAAATGCCTCTCAAAAGGACAAACTCGCCAAGAGTGAATCACAAAACCTGGATGAGTCATATCTCTCACTGCGAGGAAATAAATAATCTCCTAGAATGAACACTAAGGTCCCTGAAACAAAGAGCCTACAAGTCTTTCCCAAGACTGACTTAAACCCAAGGTGGAATCTTAACACCACACAAAACAAACAACAATGTAATGGGTAGTCCCAATACTAACCATTACGAGATACCAACAAAAGAAATCAACTCAAGATGTTGATGAATTCGATGAGAACTACAGGATCCTACTGGAACCCTAAACATAATCCCAAGACTCCAATGACGAGGGAGAGTAATTAATTGCACCAATGCAATTAATTACACAAAAACACTCACACCCCAACCTAAGCTCGTAAGAGCTGTCCAAGGCAAGACAAGAAGAATTCCAGGACAACATACTTATCAAATCCCTAACCATCACTCTAAGAAGAAAGACACAAGAACCTCGCCATTGAGGCTCAAGAAAACAAACCTCTAAATCTCCAAGGAATGACTCGAGTCAATCTGACCTATCATCCCATGACGCTAGAAACAAGATACCAATGATGTCACCACATCAAGGTCACCACAAAACCCCAAGAGATGATGCCCTAGCATCAATCTTAACTAACCAAGCTGGAACAACCCACAATGCCTAAACAAGACATAAAAGTAAGCAGTTAACACGTAACACAGCAATGGACTACATTCTTAAACAAGTAGAAAAGAATCACATAAGGCATGTTAATGTATGCATCACACAATCATGCTAAGATGAACAAGCTCATATAACACGCAAAAGTAGACAAGCATATCTAACATGCTAAGCAGACAAGCGTAAAATAATAAGCTACACAACCAAGCATATACAATGTACGAAAGCCGAAAAGCATATACGGTATGCCAAGGCAAGCAAGCACATACAATATGCAAATGCAAACAGGCACATACTATGTACTCAGGTAGACAAGCACAAATAATATGTTAAAACCTATAAATATATACAATGTACTAAAGTAAACAAGCGCATATATCATACTGAGACAATCAAGTAAACATACGTCCACATAAGCACGTAAACATGTTATCAAGAAGCCACTAAACATATAGAGCATGGCAACACAAACATGATATACACCCAAAACCCGTCGTCTTAAGGTTTTCGAACCTAGGAGCTCTGATACCACCTATGACGGCCCTGGTTTTCAAGCCAGTGCTTCCTGTGATGAACCGTAGTTTGACCCGATAATGGATCCAAAATGCGGAACAAAATAAGCAAAATGGCCTTAAGAGATGTACGTCATCCCTAAGGCACCAAAGTGACTCCCCATGAAGTCACGGAACTCAGTTGAGCCAACAAATGAAGCAAGAATGCCAACCCGAAAGGAAATGAACCAAGGGTAAAATGGTCATTCCAAACTAAAATAGGTGCCACCATACACACCATTGGCAACACAACAAAAAATAAATGAAGTTAGACTCAAGAATCGCCTAATTCTGAGTCCGGACAGAAAAGATATGAATTTAAAACAAAGTGGCTTTCCTTGTTTAAGACATACCACGACACTATGTTACTAGAACTGGGATAACTCTCACTACAGGTCGAGTTTTGATGAATGGTTGGTACCATTGGAAAGATAACTTCAAGCTCTTGAACTTAGACTCCAGAATGAACTGATTTGGATAAGAAATAAAATAGGTATGGTCATCCAAAGTTGGAACAACAACGCTGTACAAGAGAAGCTGAGAACGGGTGGTTCCAGGGAGAATCAGCTAACCAAAATGTAACCATCAGCCGACCAAAACTCAACCGTCAGCTGGCCGAACCTCCATGGTCAGCCGACCGACACGCCTAAAATCCCAAAAAGGCTACTAGAATGGTCTCGAGGGATTCATCAGCCGACCGATGAAGCTCCATCAGCCGACCAATATACCAACTGCTACTATGAAAAGCTGCTGCAATGTGTGGAAATGGTGCTTTGTCCATCTCCAAGGCTCTACATGCTTTCTACATGATCCAAACACATTTCAAAACATTTCCTAGCCTCATTCAAGCATCTAAAACATGTTAAACCAAAGAGGAACTCAATTGACACCCCAATGCAAGGTTTTTGCATAAAAACTTATAAAATCACCCAAAAATAGTTCCAAAATTGAAACTCAAGAGTTTTATGCAATGTGGACATGCGCGCAAATGTAAAAAGACATTTAGGACACGTCCCAATGATCCGCGACCTCAAAATGACCCCAATGCAAAATATGACCTCTCAACGGCCAAAAATGCCTAAAAATGCAATAAATGGAACTAAAATGCAAAACCTAGAATGAAATAGTGTTTGGACCTTGGCCACATGATCGGTTGGTCAATTAACATCAACCTTCGCAATAGCACGAATCATTGTAAAATAGGGCTATTGGTCGGGTAAGTCGAACCACAGGGACTACGCTAGTCTAATACAACCTAAATGTCTAGAATCATTCTTAGAATGATGAAGGGTGTATAGAGGTTTTGTTGGATGTCACTTAAGCTAGGAAATTAAAAGTGCATAAAACAATAAATTGCAAGAATTCAAGGGAGTGAGTACAAGTAAAGAAGGCTAGGGAAATGAATCCACCTCCATCCCTATACACATGCTAGGTTAAGATTAATTTAAGGGGAAAACAACATATATGATAGTCATGATACATAACAATACTAGGTTGCTATAATATCCTTAAGAAGTTCATTTAATTAGAAAGGCAAGAATAAACCATCAAAGGTTCACATGATCAACTACCTAAACTAAAATGTAGCTTAGAACATGCTTACTAAGCCAAGGATTATCAAGCCCTAATTTAAATGGTGAATGCACATAAAGCTAAGAATCAAGTATAGCCCATCAAAGGGAAACCCTAAGCCATGAACTATCTAGGTTCTCCAACTCCATGCCATTAAAACCATTCCATGATCTAACTTCCATTGTCACCATGGAAGTGCAAGCAATATGATTAAGAAAAGCAACCATCCAAGACAAGATGAATAACTCACAATAATCATTTAAAACATTCAACATTCATTACAACAAAAATGAGGCTCTTGACCATGGAAAGACTATCAAAAATACATTGTAATCCCCAAAAATAAACTATACTAACACATGCTTACAAGGGAGGGGTTTCATCACCTCCCTAGATGAGGTTTAGTTACCCATTGGTGAACTAGAAGAAGGAAGAAGCATCATCCTCATCTCCATTTTCGAGCTCCTACTGTAGCACTCAAGAACACCCTTCTCCTTGCTCTCTTCTCTCTCCTTTCTCTTGCTCAAGATAAAGCTTAATGATATATGTGGCCTTTGGGTAGCCTTTTATGCTCCAACAATACCCTCTCTCTCCTCCAAGGAACACCTCCAACCACTTCATAAAGAAGGAAGATGGCATTGAGGAAACCAATGTGCAAGTGGGCTGAAATGAGCCATTTCCGAAGGGCATTCTGCCTGATTTTCGAGCACACGCTTGGTGACTTCGAGCACTCTAACTTAGTGCAATGTGCAACATGCTCCTCTTGCTCAGTGCTGACCTATTTTGGGAAAACTGCTATAACTTTGTGCCCCGAACTCCGAATGATGATCTGTTTGAAGCTTTGGAGAGCTGATTCAGTGCTTTAAAAACTTCATGTTTTGATGAAGACCCAATTCTCAAGTCTGGTTGGTCGAAAATGGGGAGAAAGGCAGTACATCAGTGCTGCTAGGCAGTTATGCGCACCTCTGTTGTGAAGATCATAACTCTCTGCTCCGAACTCCGAATGATGAACCACTTGAAGATTTGGAAAGCTGATTCAGAGCTCTAAATCTTTCATGTTATGAGGGAAGTCCAGTTCTCGAGTTTGGAAGGTCAAAATGGCAAGCAAAGTCCAGGCTCTACTGCTGCCAGAATTCAGCATTGGCACCTTTTGTTGCTCAAGATTCCACAAGGCCTTATTCTTGTTCCATTTTGGCCAATGAACCTGAAAATGCATAAAAACATAGAATTGGAGTTAATCTACATAAAATAATCAATAACTGGACTTTGTTAATGTAATTTAGGGCGCTTGAATATACATTATTCGGCGCTTATCACCACACCTCATACATGATCATAGAAACCTTTTGAAAGAAACGGAATGAAATTCCCATACCCGATGCAAAAGTTATGAAGCAATAACTTTGCATTTTATAATATTTTCATAATAAACCTTGAAAACAAAAGTCCATGGTATACAAGATACATGTCATTGACCTCTAGCCTCATCTTATACATGTTGAATACATTAAAACGAGTGTACTTATGTACACTTTACATATATGAATCAAAGAATACAATTTTAGACAAATAAGGCTACAAAATGGCATTTCATGCTAACTTTTACAAGAATTGAAACCTTCAAGGCTACAAATCATCCAAGCAATATGAAAATCTCGAACCTTGATTCATGTACCTGAAAAATGTCCCCACTATATAGGTGAGTAACATAAAGCTACTCGTAGGAGATGAGCATGCATCGACCTAGCATTTTACAATTGTATCACCTTAAGGTGAAACATGTTAAAGGGTCTCATGCCACCTAACGTCTACGTCACAGTGAAACTCATGGATTATCCTAAACTATTCATGCAATTGAAATGAACAACGACATACAAGTATACATGCTCAAGTACACTAAGTCAAGTTAAACAAGTTATGCATTGTCTAAGCATGCATATACAAACATACAATTAACATGGAAAACTCATGAATCAAGTATACAGGCACAAGTATACTAAGCTAAATGAAGTACGCATAAGACAAGCATACACGACACAAGTATACATAATGAAGTCCGATTGCACAAATCAAACATGCTATGCTTAAGTATACTAATTAGGGTTTAGATACACAACCAAGGATACAAGTTCAAGTATGGTAAATGAGATCTAAATACACAAAACAAGTATATAGTTTCAAGTATACTAAATAAGATCTAAATACAAGAAGCAAGTATATAGTTTCAAGTATACAAAATAGGATTCAAATACCCAAAGTAAGCATCAATTCTCAAGCTACAAGTAATCTATGATTAACAACTTGAAATTAAATGCGAAATCAAATAGTGGAAAGACTAGGACATGTGGTCGCTAGACCAAGCAGGTATTTTCGGGTAATTACGACCCACAAGGTACCACCTAGTGCGCACTTATGACTTAGAGGACACATGTCCGTGTACTAGAGCCAAACACTAGCCATCACATAAATTATGTCCTCACAAGTTTTCTTAAATCAATAAGTTCAAAATATATACAAAATTAAATGCAAGTTACCACATTCTATGCACAAATAAGGTTGAATCCACACAAACCATGTCCTAGAATTCAAGTCTAAATAGCATATGACATGTCATGTCCTCAATATGCAATTTATATACAAAGCAATAATATTTTACAATAATTGAACCACATTATCATCCTAAGCCACAAGTACTAAATAAGCTACAATTTAGTAACAATCTTTCAAGGTAAGCAATTGTAATATTCTAACAAGCTATATACCTACACAAGATATATTTAAACAATTATTCAAGATAATGATATCACATATCATGCTAAGTCAAATCACCATCTTTAGAGCCCACAAGTACTAATTCTACAACAAGTTAGTAGCAAGCTCAAAAGGTAATTAAATGGACTACATTTCAAGGAATTAACAACCTATTACATCCAATATCAATTTAATTGACTAACACACTTAAATAAAATTAATTAAGCTAATTAATTAATTTTTCTCTTGATTTTCAAACATATCCAAATGCCCTCAATTTAACATATGTTAAGTAACTCACCAAGGCCTACCTTAATATTACAATACACGTTGATTTCATGCTTGTTTCAACTATGTAATTTAATCTTTCACAAAAGATAAATATTAAATAATTTTTGTAATTCTTATTCAAATACTCGAAATTAATATATGTTACACCACTCACTAAGGCCTAATTTACTAGCATGCCATAATTTAATTCTAAACTATATGCCATCATTAGAATTAAATCCTAAACAAAGAAAATAAATAAATTAAATTCTAAAACCTTGAACAAGGCATGCTCATAAGTTGTATATGCATATAAAACAATCATTATAACAATAATATAAACCTAAGAAATCTCCTACCTCATTTTGAGATGAAATCTCAAATCCCCACTAAATTGAAACTGCTCCGAATCCGACGAAACTCCTAAGTTTTGTCAGGGACAACACGATCTACATGAACCCTCAAAAATCCCTATCAAAATCACAACTTGACTTCAAACCCGAACTCAAGAAATGATCAGAAATGAATTATAATAAGGGGGAAAGGTAGAGCACGTCGAGGGGAACGATAAACGTTAAGGCCGAAGAGTTTTCACTAAGAAAATCAAGTGGAGGAGAAGAAAGAATGAAGGCAGCCCCTTGGGCTCCCATGGCTACCAGCCAATAAGGTGAAGAAGATGATGGAAATTTGACTTTTTGACTTAAGACCCCCTATTTATAGAAAAACCCTAAAAGTGCCCCGAAAGGGTCCCACCGGGTCTGGAAAAGTGGATTTTGAGCAAATGAGCTCAAACGGTGAAAATCCATGAATAAAAAAGATTCAAAATGAGAGAATATGAATAATGAAAGAAACCGCGCCAAAAATCGAGTCCCGAGCAGAAAGACATGCCCCAAACAAGTTCGGCGGCAACCGGGTCTAGAAACCCTGAAACTGGAGAAAAATGACCAGAAGGAAATTCTATGAGTACACGACTTGATGAAATGTGAAAATGAATCATGTATGAGTATCCAAGCTCAAAATAAGGTATTTTGCAATAACTTTCATTAATTGCACAATGGCCCCTATAAAAAGGGTTAACTGTAAAACTGCCCCAGAATGAAAATATCTTCCAAAAGATATTTTCTTAGATTCCCCTAAAATAAAATATCTTCAAAAGATATTTACGAAAAACACTCCAAGAAAAGAAAATAATTCCAAAGAACTATGCATCCATGCCCCTATGGACACCGGGAGTAACCTGAGTACTTTCTTGCAAAAGTAAAGATACGTATTTCGTGGAAACCACTCAAGATGAAGGTACATGAAGTCAAAAACCAACTCCAAACACAAGGAGTGAGGTTATGCCAACAAAGTGACAAACTAGGAAAAGACAAAATAGAGAAAAGGATAAAATAGGGAAAGGACGAAAAGTGAATAGTGTCGAAAATCGAAAAATGTTGAAATGACTCGGTCCTCAAAGAAAGTTGTCAATCCAAAGGAAAGAGTCTCAGAAACTATTTCTGAGCACTCGAGACGACACTAAGCGACGAGAAACTGAACTCAGAAAAGAAATTTCAACGAAAAAAAATTCATCCGTAAAATTCTGAGGAAAAAGGAAAGGAAGGAAATGCCCAGGTCATTACATTAAGCCACTATCGGACAAGCTCAAGTATGCTTTCTTGGATTTAAATGACACTCTTCCGGTAATCATTACTTCCAATCTTACAAATTCCCAAGAAAGTAGTCTCTTAAAAGTTCTTGAGCAAAATAAAGAGGCTATTGGGTAGAGTGTGGCTGATTTAAAAGGAATTAGTCTCATAATTTGCATGTATCAGATTCATTTAGAGGAGGATTCCTGAACATCTCGGGAACTCCAAAGAAGATTGAATCCTAATATGAAGGAGGTGGCTTTGAAGGAAGTTGTGAAGTTGCTAGATGCGAAAATCATCTACCCCATCTCAAATAGCAAGTGGGTAAGTCCTACTCAAGTAGTACCTAAAAAGACAAGTATTACAGTAGTTGATAATTCCGAGGGAGAATCACAATGCACCACCACTGGCATATGTGTATTGATTACCGGAAACTCAACTCCGCTACTAGAAAAGATAATTTCCCATTACCATTCATTGATCAGATTCTAGAGCGATTGGCTGGCCAAAGCTATTATTGCTTTTTAGATGGATATTCTGGCTATAATTAGGAGGCCATTGATCCTAAGGATCAAGAGAAAACTACTTTCACTTGTCCATTCGGTACATTTGTATACAGGCAGATGCCTTTCGGATTGTGTAATACGCCAGCAACATTCTAGAGGTGTATGATATCTATCTTTTTGGATATGGTTGAAAAGTTTCTCGAGGTCTTCATAGATGACTTCTCTGTTTTCGGATCCACATTCAAAAATTGTCTTCAAAATCTATCCCTAGTGCTTCAGCGTTGTAGGGAGACTAATCTCATTCTTAGTTGGGAGAAGAGCCATTTTATGGTTCAAGAGGGGATTATTTTAGGACATATCATTTCAAAAAGAGGTATTGAAGTTGATAAAGCCAAAGTAGATTTGATCTCTAAATTGCCTCCTCCAACCTCGGTAAGGTGAGTACGATCATTTCTTAGGCATACCGGGTTCTATCAACGTTTCATTAAAGATTTTAGCAAAATTTCTCATCCTTTGTGTAATCTACTTTTGAAGGACGCTCCTTTTGTCTTTGATGAATCATGCCTGGAAGCTTTCCATAAACTTCGCTCTCTTTTTTCTTCAGCTCATATCATGAATCCTCCAAATTGGGTTATTCTATTTAAGATCATATGTGACATATCTGATTATGCTATGGGTGTTGTCTTAGGACAATGAGTAGATAAGTTTCCTCATGTTATCTACTATGTGAGAAAAACTCTTTCAGAAGCACAATTGAATTATACCACTACTGAAAAAGAGTTGCTTACAGTTGTTTTTGCTTTGGACAAATTCAGATCTTATCTGTTGGGTTCTAAAGTAGTGGTCTATTATGATCATTCTGCTTTAAGACATCTTCTCTCTGAAAAGGAAACCAAACCCCATTTGATTCGATGGATCCTCTTGCTTCAAGAGTTTGATTATGAGATCAGGGATACGAAAGGGTCAGAAAATGTGGGAGCTGAGCATCTTTCTAGAATTCTAATTGAGGATACCTTAACTTCACTTCCAGTTTGTGATTCCTTTCCAGATGAACAGCTGTTTGGGGTTTCTTATAAAGATTTACCTTGGTTTGCTGATATTGTGAATTATCTCGCAATAGGCAAAATTCCTTTGTCATGGTCAAAGTAGAAAAAAGATCGATTCTTCTCTCAAATTAAGACGTACTATTGGGAAGATCCCCAGCTTTTCAAATACTGTGCTGATCAAATTATTCGTAGATGTGTTCCTGAGAGTGAATTTCATAGTATTTTGACCTTCTGTCACAGTTTAGCTTATGGAGGTTATTTTAGTGCAAAGAAAACTGCAGCCAAAATTCTTCAATGTGGTTTCTTTTGGCCTTCACTCTCTCGGGATGCATACTTGTTCTGTAGGTCGTGCCTTCGATGTCAGCAGTTGGATCAATTTCTAGAAGAAACATGATGCCCTTAATACCGATCTTAGTCATTGAGGTTTTTGATGTATGGGTATTCATTTTATGGGTCCTTTCGTTCAGTCAAATCGTAATGAATATATTCTTATGGCTGTAGATTATGTGTCTAAATGGGTTGAAGCAGTGGCTACTAAAACTGTCAATCACGTAGTTGTGATTGAGTTCATTCAAACGAACATTTTTAGTCGGTTTGGTATGCCACGAGCTATTATTAGTGATGGGGGTGCTCACTTCTATAATAGGTATTTCTGTACTTTAGTACAAAGATACTCCATCACTCATAAAGTTGTTATTCCCTATCATCCCCAAACAAGTAGCCGAGTTCCAATCATCAAATTAAGAGAATTCTTAAAAAAAAAAACGATTAAGCTAGATCGTAAAGATTGGTCTTGTAGAGTAAATGATGCTTTATGGGCTTACCGAACAGCTTTTAAGACTCCGATTAGTATGTCACCTTACCGTCTCATCAATGGTAAAAGATGTCACCTTCCTGTAGAATTAGAACACAAAGCTTTCTGGGCCATAAAAAAGCTCAATTTTGATATGAACTCTGCTGGATCTAACAGGAAGCTTTAACTAACAAAGCTTGAAGAATCCCGTAACGATGCTTATGAGAGTGCTAAGGTTTACAAATCAAAGACTAAGGTATTTCATAACAAGCATATCTTGCGTAAGACTTTTGAGCCTAGGAAGAAAGTTTGGTTGTTTAACACACGACTGAAACTTTTTCTTGACAAACTAAAGTTGTTTAACACACGACTGAAACTTTCTCTTGACAAACTAAAGTCATGTTGGGAAGTTCCATATATGGTTATTTCTGTTACACCTTATGGTACAATTGAGATACAAGATTGTAAGACTGAACAACTGTCCAAGGTCAATGGACAGAGACTTAAACTATACATAGAGGGAAGTGTGCAGGGAGGCAGAGTGGAGACAGTAGAACTTCATAATCCGATTTCCTTAGACTAGAGAGATCAGTTTTCGTCGACCTATTGATGTTAAACTTAGCATGCTGTCGAGTTATTGACGTTAAACTTAGTATTTGTATTTTATACCATAGTTTTATTTTTATTTTTATTTTTTGTTTTTAGATTTTAGTTAATTTTCATGTTTATTTTAGTTTTAGTTTAATTTAGGTTTAAGTTAAATAAGAAAAAGAAATAAAAATTGAAAAATAGAAAAATCCAAAATTTTGTCTCAGTGCTCGAGCCTGAACTTTGAAGCTCGAGCATCAGCTACTAAAGTGCCTGCACACTCTAAGCTCGAGCCCTCTATCATCATTAAGTTTAGGGTTTTCAGCAGCCATGCTCGAGCCTTCATCTTAGGGCTCGAGCCTCTGTACTTTAATTTATAAGGAAACTATCGAGCCGCACTTGAAACCCTCGTGCCTTTGCCTGTTTTAGCCTCCATTCTCTCCCACTTTTCTCAAGTCTCTACAAATTCATCATCCTTATCATCCTAAGCCTCGATTCCAGATAAAAAAGGTAAGAATCTCTCAATCCCTCTCAGTTTTATATAGATATATATATATGTATATATTCTCTATATATATATACTGATTTTGTCCCTAAATAATACCCAAATCCCCTAGAAAAATTCGATTTAATCCTTTATAATCCTATCTAATCATGAATCCATTCACAACCTTGCCGAAATTTTGAATCTAAAATTGGATTTGAAGAACACGGGTTGGGTAATTTTGGAGGGTTGAAGTGGAAAAAGAGGAAGTTTTGGGTTGTTGGGTGATTAAGAAGAACCTTAAGGTTGATTTGGAGTTGTTTTTGATTGATTTTGGAGGATTTAAGGAAGATTTTGCTTCAGTTGAAAACCAGGAAGCTCGAGCTCTCATATTCGAGCTCGAGCCTTAACTTGCAGGAAGCTCGAGCATCAGGACTTCAAGCTCGAGCCTTAATAGGAGTAAAGCTCGAGCCATTGGACTTTAAGCTCGAGCCTTAGAGCACAGATTTGGGATTTTATTGGACAGTATGAGAGGTTGAGATGGGGTTTTGGATATTAATGATGCCTCGACATCCGCGACAGAAAGTTATTCGGACTCTGGCTATGGCATTGGACGATACATGGCGATATAGCACTATCCAACAAGAGACGAATTTTATGCTAGAGCACTTCCAACACTATAGAGATACATTTTAGGTAGTAAAGGCCCTACAGACTCGACAGCTGTCGGGATTCATGCGGTATCTAGCCCAGATTGCATATGCTCGACTGGTGCAAGCATTTTACCGTACCTTGTAGCTTCATGCGGGTGATGATGCCCATGATGGAGAGGACTCCTTCACAGCTACTGTTGAGGGAGTACATCTGACAGTGGACTGTGAGGCCATTGCACAGGCTATGGGTTGCCACCATAGATGCCCTGTTGACTTACAGGGCCAGTTTCCACCACTTCCCCTTGACCTTTCTAGAGAGGCGATGGTCCGAGCACTCGGCTAGGGGAGGTACTCTATCACTTGGGAGATGATCCAGAAGCCACAGCTTCTGAGACATTTTTGGTTTTTGGATATGGTCCTTGTGGCCAATGCTCGCCTTATCGAACATAAGATAGGGCGATGCACAGAGATGGTGGATGCACACTATGCATTCCACGCCGACTACTGGGTGTCCATTCCCCAGTTGGTGTTCGTGTAGCTATACCCGGTATACAATGAGATGGGAGAGGCCCGACGCTCTCTTACCCACAACATACATTTTCCTAGGCTTGTTACTCGCCTAATAGAGATATCGGGAGTTCCCATACTCCCGAATGAGGCTACCGTGAGAGTTTGCACCCAATACCATTTCACTCAGTAGAACAATGTCTTTGGCCATTAAGACACGGAAGGGTGAGTGGGGGATTGATGATGAGATCCGAGAGGATCGACAGCGCTTGGATGCCAAGGCACGGGGTGTGCCATATGTGCTGTATGTACCATCATTTCCACCTCCACCTACTATTCTTTCAGCCACCTATGCCGATGCAGCATTGGTAGGGGAAGATAAGGACGAGGAGCTCGATGATCAGGCTATGGAGGATGAGATGGATCTCTCCGATAGCCAGGCCCCACCTAGAAAGAGGCCCGTTTCTATAGTCCAGCCTGAGAGTTCTTCTAAGGCTAAGATTCAAGAGCTACAGATCAGGGTGGCCGAGCTGTAGGACGGACAGGCAGTGCTGTGGCAGATGCTGACTGTGCAGCAGAGTATATTAGAGGAGTTATTGCACCGCACTCCATCCGCTCCATCCACTTCTACAGATACTCCTCCACCTCAAATAGATTAGTGTCTAAGGCTTTTCTATATTTTCTTTTGTTAGTTAGGCACTTTTGTTGACTAAGGCAGTCTTTTGGATGTATTTATTTCTTTATGTTGTATATCAGCCCTAAGTCTGTTATTTTGAAAGCATTGTATTGATCTTTATCATTTATATAGATAATTTTTGCCTATACTATCCTTGTTTTCATATTTGCGATACGTGTGATATTTCTCTATTATTACTCCATATACTTGATACTCTGATGTGTGTTGGAGTTTATTGATTTTGCCAGATACTACAGATTAAGTTTGGGGGTGATTTCTCCATTTTACCCTTCTGTGCTTCTTTTTGGAATATCTTTGCTAGTCTATTTGTATGGTAATATCTTTATAACTCTCTTTTGTTCTCACATTGAGGACAATGTGCACAATAAGTTTGGGGAAAAGGTAAAATTGGGAGAAATTTGAAATTTTGCTCACACAAGGACATGATTTGTTAGTTGATGTTATAAGCATGAGTTTGAGTCTGTTGATTGTCGTATATTCTATTGCAGTCTGATGTTGGTTAGAAATGATTTGTATGCTAAAATAATGTGAAAAGGGATTCTTAAAAATTTTCAAAATCAGTTGGTGACTTGTGGTCCACTCTGTTAGAATGATCCTTGTTTAATAAAATTAATCTCTGAGACGCTACACTTTGCATATATTCACACTTACATGAATTCTGTGGGGTAAACACTAGAAGTCTTGTTTTGTTTTGAGTTAAACTAAGATGAATAAGTGGATTCAATAATTTTGATAACCAAGGCATAAAAAAATAATAAAAATAAATTAATAAAATTAGAAAAGATTGATATGTATGCAAAAAAAAATAATAATAAATAAATAAATAAATAAAAATAAAAAAATAAAAATAATAAAAAGAAAAATAAAAAAAGGAGGATCAAGTTCAGGTCTATACCTAGATTGCTTGAGCAATTAAGTCCTTAGGGGTGTGTTCTGACACCTAATGCCCTAAGACCGTCTGGTCTGAGAGTCATTGGCTGAAAGCTTATTACATAAGGGGTTTAGGTTGCCTGGATTACTTGAACAATTAGATCCGGAGAGGTGCTTTATCACTTATTGTCCTAAAACCATCTAGTCTGGGAATTGTTAGCTGAAAGTTTGTTACATATAGGGGTGTACAAAAGAACCGGAACCGTGGAACTGGAACCAGAACCGTGAGAACCGGAACCGTTTTTCCCTATTCTCACAGTTCCGGTTCCGGTCCCGGTTCCGAATTTCGGAACCGTATATATATATATATATATATATATATATATATATATATATAAAATTATATATTTATGAGGCCTACAAGCAGCCATGTAGGTAATGACTAATCCACAAAACAAAACACAAATCCCAATCCAAATTCTCAATTCACGTGGGAAAATCTGAAAACTATGTATGTATGTATATCTAGATCTGTATACTTGTGTTGTTTCTTTAATATTCATGTATAGTTGGCAAGAAAGAACATGGTAGATCCTGAATAAAGCTGCAATTTGGTTGTCAAATCAGGTTATTTGGTTTTATTTGGTTGCAGTTTGATTTTCTTTCTGAGTTTCTTATTTTTTTAACAATCAGGTCTCCATCATTAGAGACTCTCTCTTTTATTACAGACAAAGAAAGTACTACCAGGAGGTCTAAGAGAGAGATCAGTATTTCGCAAGCTTCAGCCGCTGTCTCTCAACTTTCAAGCTTGCCCCTCTCTCTATATGCAACTGCTAAACTTGCCTTCTCTCTCTCTGCAACTGTAAACTACAAAATCTATAAGAATCAGAAGTTCAAAACCCATATATTTCAGATCAGTCTACAAGAATCAAAAGTTCAAAACCCATATCAGCATATCATTTCAGATTATTCAAAAATCAAAACCCATATCTTTAAGATTCTATCACCTGCTGTCCCAATTTGGGTTCACAAGCTTCAGTCGCTGTCTCTCAACTCATGGTTAACGGTTCTCATAGAAACGAACAAGAATCGAATCGGTTTGATTTTAGTTCAGTTCTAATCTATATGGTTCCGGTTCTGGTTCTAGTTCTGTTTTTTAGAAACCGTTGTGAACGGTTCCTGTTCCGATTCCAATTTTGGTTCCGACCGGAACCGTAAGAAACTGAACCATGTGCACCCCTAGTTACATGGGTGATCTAGAAAGCTTAATGGACCTGAACATTGCACAGTATCCCCTTTTTAAAAAAATGCATACCTTGAAAAAAAATAATAAATGCCTTGGGAGTTGGAATTTGAAAAGTTTGCCTGTGAATTGAGGAATAGTTAGGAATGAATGCAAGTATGAATAGTAAGCCATGCGTTGAATTATTGAATAAAGGATTAAACTGACATATAGGGACCATGGTTGTTAAATTGAAATTGGAAGTTGAAAGTTTTTCTGATTACATAATTGGTTGTACTTGCTATATTTGATTGATTAATGAACTACATGGATAATATGATTTGAAAATAGGTTTGAATGAGCTTACCGTGCAATTAAAGCACCAATTTTAGATGTTTGTGGTTTTCATCACTAGAAACCCTCACGAGACTACAACTCGTCCACTAGGGGCTACCTAGGGGTTTAAAGGTTTGTTGCATAAGCAAAATGCGACCATGATTCCCATGAAAATGGCTTTTTTAGTCCTGTATTGCTAAAGGACTAGCAATATGTAAGTTTGGGGGTGTGATGAGCACTGAATATTATATATTCGAGTCCCTATATATATGTATGTTAAGCCCTAAAGTGATATTTCTATTCATTGTTAAACTGATTTATGTTTAATGTGTATTCATAGGTACTTTTCTAGAGAAACGGTTAAAACCAGGACTTTATGATGATATTGAAGCTTACAAATTCGTTGCCGATTATTAAGAGCAAACTGAGAGCTTAAATGGTGAAGTTTGGAAGAATTCAGGATCCAAAGCTCGAGCCTTGCAAGCAAAAGAACAAAAGTCAACAAGGTAATAAAGCTCGAGCCTTGTACCTTAGAGCTCAAGCCTTACCTACAAGTTGCTTGAGCCTAACCAAGGGTGGTCGAGCCTTGACCCTCAAGCTTGAGCATAAGGCATCAAAATTTGAAGAGTTAATTTGAATAGAAGAACCAAGCTCCCAGGGCCTCGTGCCAGACCTCAAGGATCGAGCACCATTACCCAAAGCTCGAGCCTTGAGTACCTAAAGATTGAACCTGGTACCTAGTGCTCGAGCCCATAAAACTTGGATCAAATAATGTTAAAAGAAATGAAGCCCAAGAATATTCTAAGTGTTGAAGAAAAAGACGCTTCAAAAAATAGTGGAGAAATTTGGCTAAGGGTAAAAGTGAAGATCGAGCACCATTCCTTGAAGCTCGAGCACCAATCTAAGAAGCTCGAGCCTTGTTCCCAAAGCTCAAGCTTGAACCTCAAAGCTCGAGTTCTTGTACCTAAAGCTCGAGCCTTCCATGACATGTTAGATTTAAGTTACAGAATTGTTCTTTTTACAAGTCGTATCTCATTCCAGATGGGCCAAAAGACCTAAAAGCCCACCAAACCTTTATTTTCTTCTATAAAAGAAGGCACAGGCCTTAATAGAAGAAGTCCCTTTTTCTCGTATTATTTTTAAGGCTGATACTGTGGTGGCAGTTTTTAGGGTTTCCATAACCTTAGAAGGTGAAGATCCTAAGAAGAGAAGTGTTGTCTATGACGATGGAGACAACTACAAAACAGATGATATTTAGCATCGTTATGAGTAGCTAAATCCTCTCTTAGGGCACTGATGTAACCCAATCTAGTACTACGGTTTGATTGTTCTTAACTCTAGGATATTTTAATGTATATTATGTTTTTGATTATATGACTATGAGCAATTGAGACAACTCAATTGGGTTTAATGATTTAAATAGTTTTCAAATTGTTATTACCTTGTCTTAGATATAACTATTTGTTTTCTATTCTCAACCTATTCTTGTTGGACGGTATCTGGCGAAGCCCTACCAGACATAAGAATAGAGGTCATATAATGCTGTTCCAGCATTTTTTATAAAAGAATGTTTTCATAGTCTATGCTTAGGAAAGATGGACTATTTGCAAAGTAGTTAAATAAGTTAGAGTATGTAGGTGGATAGTCCATGCTAACCGTAGATAGGTTATAGTTAACTGAATTTTATAGAACATCTTTCTTTAAAACCCAAATTGAACAAATTTTATTGAGTTCAATTCATTTAAAACATAATATGTTAAATCCCCAGAGTTTAAACAATTAACCATAGTATGAAGGTTGTGGTGAAGTCAAAGCCCTAAAACCTTTCTCTCTCTGATAACTTAGTTTAATTTCAGTTTTTAATCGTGACAACCAATCAAACAATTTCACCAGTTACCTATAAGCCAAAGAGATTAATTAAAACCAAATATAAATACTCATCTCCCTGTGGGTTTGACTCTCTCCATATAGTGCTATCCTATAAGGATTCATCCTATTGCGAGTGATTATTTTAATAAATTGATAACACGACACATCACACATCAGCAACGACTCTATAAGCTTTAAAATTAGTTTTTTCATCATAAAGTTCCGGTTTTAACTATTTTTCTGGAAAAGTACCTATAAACACACATTAAACATAAATCAGTCTAACAATGGATAGAAATATCACTTTATTTCTTAACATACATATATTTAGGGGCTCGAATATGCAATATTCAGCTCTCATCACCTTCCACCTACATTTCTACCATTTTTAGAGGATAAAGATTAATGCATTGAATTCTCACTCATGCTCTCATATAAGCGCTATACATCATTTACATGCCTATCAAGATAAGAACCACCCATAGAAGCATCAACCATTCCTTTATAATTATCCGATAAACTTTCAAAGAAGAATTGAACCAATTGCCATTTAGGTATGTCATGATGTGGACATTTCCTAAGCAAATTATTCAATCATTCCCATGCCTCATGAAACATTTCCCCTTCCCCTTAAGAAAATTCATGAATTGAAGTTCTCATTGCATTGGTCTTTGATACCGGATAGTACTTTTTCAAAAACTCTTTTTGCATCTCTGCCCAAGAAGTTATCCAAAAAGGCCTCAAATTGTTAAACCAGTATTTTTCTTTATCTTTAAGGGTGAAAGGGAAGAGTTTTAGCCTCAAAACCTCTTCCGGCATGTCCGTGTATTTCACGGTGGAACACACTTCAAGAAACTCATCCAAATGCTTATAAGGTTCTTTACTTGGTAGCCCATGGTAATTGGGAAGCATTTGAATTATTTGTGGTTTAATTTCATAATGGTGTGCTCTAAATGGAGGTAATTGAATGCATGTTGGTGCATTATACTCATTTGGCACATAATGATCTCT
Source organism: Cornus florida (assembly GCF_030987335.1). Classification (NCBI taxonomy): domain Eukaryota; kingdom Viridiplantae; phylum Streptophyta; class Magnoliopsida; order Cornales; family Cornaceae; genus Cornus; species Cornus florida. The sequence continues at coordinate 77,494,102 of NW_026775573.1, read as the reverse complement.
TAAAGCAATGGGAGGATTCACAATTGGTGCCTCAACACGTATACCATGATTTACTTAAACAACGGGAGGTGGAGGTGGAACAAAAAATGGCCGAGGCATTCCCATTGGAACTTGGCCTTGTTGTTGTGGAATGAAGGGTCTAGGCATGCCTAATGGTACTTGAATGTTATCATGATGTTGATGCACATTAGGGTGAAGAATGCCTTATTAGTCGATGTGACCAAGGTTCTCCACATGATCCTCATTATATTCCTCCATTGATGAAATAGAGTCACTAGAATTAACTCTTCCCCTAGGATAATAAATAATGGATTCAAGATTCAAATTAAGTGGGACAAGAGTAGGATTCAATGACCTACAACCATGCATGCACAATCAAAACAAACACCAACTCAACAACAAACAAGTAACGAGCACTTCTCCTCCACAACAAGTCAATCAACAAACCTCCACATATATTGATCCCATGCTCCCATGCTTTCAACAATATGCAAGAAAAATAAAAATTGCCTCCACGCAGGCCGACGATCTATCTAAGAAAATAAAAATTGCCTCCACGTGAGCCGACGATTTAACTAAGTAAAAGAGTTAGAAAAGCTCACAAAAGGTCCTTAAGTAACTTCAATTTATTTTTAACTTTTGCCTTACTTTGCTTTGCAAATTTTTATTTATTTTTGCTTTTTATGTTTTTGCTTTTGCTTAGCTTGCTTCTTCGCTTTATAATCCTTTTGTTTCACTTCCCTTAGCTCAATGTATCTAGCCAATCAAGAACAAACACAATAAGTAACCAAAAATAAAATAGAATAAAGACAAGATCAAAAGAGTACTAATTCCTAATTAATTCCAAAATACGGCGTTGCCAATCCCCGGTAACGGCGCCAAAACTTGGTGTGTCGTTGGACCAAAGCACAAAATGGTGTGTGAAATGAAATGTGGCTAAGTTTGAATTTATAGAATGCCACTACCACTACTAACTATTAATGTAGCTAGAGTGAGTAAGGATCATCCGAAGGGAAAGGAACGGTACTTTGGAATCAATGATGGATTAGTAGGTAAAATGATCAAAAGAGGGTTTGATTTGATTAATTAACTAATGGTTCACTTAAAGCAATGAAATTAAATGGCAATCTAGAATTAGAGAAAGATATATGAGAGAAAGGTCTTGGGGCTTAGAGTTCACCACTAAGCTTCACTTCACCAAACACTAGCAATTGTAAATTAATGGGGAAATTCAAGTTGTAACTTATGAGTATGTGTATGTCACCAATTTAAAACTAAACATGGATGGCAAATAAGAATAGATTGTCTAATCAATCTAGTGAGTAGCACAAACTATCAAATGAGACCATTAACCATTTAATTAAACCACAATTAGTGCACACACAAAAATATTGAGAAATGTAATGGTGTGTCGTCGACCCAATGCACCAAATTGCATGCAAAAGTGGAGTGTTGTGTGGCCAAGTTTAAATTTAGAGATTGCCACTACCACTTCCAACTATAAATATAGTTCGGGTGAGTAGGGATTGTCCCAAGGGAAATGGAGTGTATTATGCTTGGAAATCAAGGTCGAATTAGTAGGTCGAGTGATCAAAGATGGTTTGATTGGTTAATTAACTATAATGTCAACTAAATGGATGCAAGGTAAAGCAATTGAAATAAAGTAAAATGTAGAGATTATAAGAGAGGGGTTTTGGGACTTAGAGGTCACCACTAAACATCACCTTCCTAGACACTCAATGTGTAATGAATGAGGGGGATTATATGTTGCAATACTAATGTGTGTCATTAATTGAATCAATAAGTATAGATGACTAAATAAGTATACATTGTCTAGCCAAACTAGTGAATAGCACAACATATCAAATTAAGCCATTATTCCTTCCTTTAAGTCCACAATCAATACACATCATCAAATTAAAGAAATATACTACTTGCATTCATAAGTATGGAACATCAAACAACAACCATGGATTGTCCTCCCATCTAAAAAAATAAGGCAACTACACTACAACTAAGCTAGGAACATGAAAATTAAACTAATTAAACTAATGAAGAGGTACAATCCATCAAGAAATGAGTATGAACCATCAAACAAACTATAAAAGGATTCCATTAAAGCACTATGCCTTGACTATCACTAGATTCTTAGCATCAACACACATAGACATGCATTAATATCATAAAACCTAGAGATAAATACATGAACATCTATTGTAGCATACATAGACATATGAATAGAATAAAATCATCAATTGGAAGTATTAAACTACACAAATCATTATAGAAACAAGATTCATATATAAATCAAATGTCAAGACAAGAATTACAACACAAATCCCCTCAAAATACAAAGCATCAAAGTCTAGAAAGGATGCTTAGGGCTATTTCTAACCCCAAGAGAATGGTTTAGCCACTCATTGATGTATTCATCCAACCCTCAAGGGCCATCTCCATGGTAGGAATGATCTTCTTCTCCTTGATGGAAACCCTAGATGAGTGAAAGAACTCCCAAATGGTGTGTGTCTCTCTCTAATCTCTAGACTCCTCCAACCTCTATTGTGTATATGGTTCCTTTCTCTAAGATTGTATATGTATAAAATGGCCCAAAATTCTTGTATAGGTAGCTCAAGTGTCACACCCAATGGTCAGACCACGTGCACTAGGACCTCCATATGATTACACCACGAGCACATCAGATCGATCGAACTGTGGCGGCGCCTTTTTGGAATAATGACAAATCTGAGATATTTTTGGGATATTTTGGGAAAAGGACAAAAGTGATAGGTGGGGATAAGATCAAAGAAGTCCGATCGATCGAAGTAATGTTGGATCAATTGAAGATGGAAATTTTCTGAGGATAAAGACAAGAGGTTCGATCCATCTTGGCATGGTTGGAATGATCACTGTGAGATCAATCTGAGCTTGGTCTAATCTGTAATGACCTGATTATTTTCCTTCCTTTTCTTTTCTCATATTTTCACGGATATTTTTTCCCCGTTGATCTTTTCCTTTCTGAGTTCAGTTTCTCATCACTTAGTGTCATCTTGAGTGCTCGGGAATGGTTTTCGATACTCTTTTCCTTAGATTGACGACTCCTTTAAGGATCGAGTTATTTTCACATTTTCACTTTTGTGATACTATTCACTTTTCGTCTTGTTCCCGTTTGTCACTTTTCGGCACAACCTCACTTTTCATGTTCGGATTTGATTCTGGTTTTGCATGCATCCACGATATTTAAATTCCATGCTATGTGTATTTTTACTTTTGTAGAAAAGCATGCTAGTTGTGTATTTTCTTCCTTAGGGGTGTGGATGCACACTTCTTTGGAATTTTTCTTTCTTTGGGGTCATTTGCGTAATTACTATAAGTAATTATTTTTTGTTTTAGGGACCGTTTCGTAATTTAATTTGGAAGATATTTTCAAAAAGAACCTTTTTGTAATTTTAAAAAAATGTGACAAGTGTCACACTCTCATTGGTCCACTTGTTGACATTTGTGTGCGGACATTTTGATGCCTTGGATAATGACATGTGGAGGGTGGAGATTCAACCACTTTGTGACGACCCTAGTTCTTTAAGCCAGTGCGTCCCGTGATAAACCGGAGATTAAACCGATAGCGGATTCAGATGTGGAAGCAAGAAACAAGACAACGGTCTCCCAAGGCACAACATACCTCTAAGACACTTTAATGACCTTCCATGAGGTCTGGAACTCAATGAGAACTAACGCGGAAACAAAAGATCGAAAAAGTAACAATTTAGCCCCAGGGGCAAAGTAGTTATTTTTAAAAATATGGATTCGGGTGCCACCGAGCACACCGCTAGAAAGACAATGAAAAACTAATTTAAACGAGCCCTTAAGGCTAAAAGGGTAAACTAGTAATTATCTAGGAAGATCTAGATATAACCGAGCACACCGTTGGAAAGACAGCGAAAAATTAATCAAGTTCAAAAAAAAGTTCACTCGATTTGGAGTCCGGACAGAAGAGAACAAGCGAAAACAAAAGTTGACGTCACGACATCGAGACGAGCACCCCGACAAGCAATATGACATGCTAGGGGAAGAAAAGTTCCAGCCAGAACTAAGAGCTGAAACGAGGTCCGAAACAAATTTTTCTGGAAAAATACAAAGAAGAACTCCTCCCCCCTCCACCCCCCCCCCCCCCCCCCAAAATCAAGTTTTCTACCCAACAACATGGATGAAAACACAAAAAACTCACTGTGAAATACCCAAATTGCCCCTAGATCAGAAGAGATCAAGAGGGTCAAAAAACTACTACAGGATCTGTCTGCGACTAAGAGCAAAAACAGGCCATCAAACAAATTTTTCTAGAAAAATACCCTTAAAATCAAGTTTTCTACCCGACAATGTGGACGGAAATAAAAAAAATGCACTGTAAAATTCCCAAAATACCCCCAAGAAAATCAGGTCAAAAAGTTTAAAATCTTTCCGAGCTACTGCAAAAGGAAAGGAAATGGGGCTTCGGGAGGTTTTTAAATTGTCTAAATTGAAAAAGGCAATCTTAAAATACACCCACAAGACCCCCAAAAGTTTCGGATCGGTCGACACATTTTTCATAAAAAAGGTCGATGAATAGTACCAAGTACTAAAATCTCAAGTTTTAAAAAAACATATTTGTAAACCTTAGAATTAATGGCCCTTGGCCTCATGTCATACATACAAAATAAGCATCCAAAAAATGTACTTAGGTACACATTACATATTTGGAATCAAGGATACAAGTTTTAACATATAAGGCTACAAAATAGCATTTCATGCTAACATTTGCATGAAATGAAAACTTAAAAGTTACAAGTCATCCAAGGAATGATGAGCATCACGAACCAAGCCTTCGTACCTGAAATAAATCCCCAGTAACTTTGGGGTGAGTAACATAAACCTACTCGTAGGAAATGAGCATGCATCGACCTATCATTTTATAAAACTATCACCTTAAGGTGAAACATGTCAAGGGGCTCATGCCACCTAACGTCTATGGAAAAATAAGACTCAGGGAGTATCCTAAGTTACCTTAGATCATTTCTAGCATAAATTACATCATTCATGCAATTTAACCATATAGAAGCATACTATACAACGCGATAAGATATAAGTTCTCAACAGTATCAATTTGCAATCTAGTATACGAAAACAATCAAAGTGGCTCATGCCACCTAGCGTCTATGTTCCAAATGAGTCTAAGGAATCATCCTAAGCTACATTAGAATAATAAAACACAAGTCACGATATCGATGCCATTTAACCAACATTGGAACTTCCAATACCATGCATAAAGCAAGATTTCTGAAGTTAACATCTTGAAACTCAAAATGGAAAATCAAATAAGGAACAATTTCCGATATCATCTAGTTATCAACTTAAATGAAATGCGAAATCAAACCAGGTGGATACTTGGACATCATGCCGGATCTGTAACGACCCGGTCATTTGCCTTCCTTTTCCTTTTTCTTGAAATTTTACGAATGAATTTTTTTTCGTTTAATTTTCTTTTCTGAGCTCTGTTTCGTGCCGCTTAGTGTCATCTAGAGTGCTAAGAATTGGTTTCTGAGACTCTTTCATGTGAATTGACAACTTCCTTTAAGGACCGAGTCATTTTCGCATTTTTCATTTTTGGACACTATGCGCTATTTCGTCTTTTCCCTATTCTGTCATTTTCCCTATTTCGTCTTATCTCCGTTTGTCAGTTTTGGCACAACCTCACTTCTCATGCTCGGAGTTGGTTTTTAACTTCAAGTGCCTTCATCTTGAGTGGTTTCCACAAAATATGTATCTTTACTTTTGCAAGAAAATACACTGGTTGCTCCCGGTGTCCATAGGGGCATGGATGCAAAGTTCTTTGAAATTATTTTCTTTTCTTGGGGTGTTTTTCGTAAATATCTTTTGAAGATATTTTATTTCAGGAGTTTTTAAGAAAATATTTTTGGAAGATATTTTCATTCTGGGCCATAAGTGCAGTTTTCACTTTTTGGAGGGGCCATTGTGCAATTAATGAAAGTTATTACAAAATGTCTTGTTTTGAGCTTGGATTCTCGTACAGGATTCATTTTCATATTTCATCGAGTTATGTACTCTTGGAATTTCCTCCTGATCGATGTTTTCCAGTTTCAGGGTTTTTGGCCCCGGTTTTCGCCAAACTTGTTATGGGCATAACTTTCTGCTCGGGACTCAATTTTTGACGCCGTTTCTTCCATTATTCATATTTTATCATTTTGAATCTTTTTTGTTCACAAATTTTTACCATTTGAGCTCGTCTGCTCAAATTTTACTTTTTCAAACCCGGCGGGGCCCATTCGGGGCACTTTTTGAGATTTCTATAAAAAGGGGGTGAGATATTTCATTTTTGATCTTCTCCTCTCTTCATGCACGACCTGGAGCTCCCATGGCAGCCCAAGGGGTGCTACCATCTTCTCTCTCCTCTTTTGGTTCACTTTTCCTTGATGGAAAGTCTTCGGCCTTAACGTTTGTTGTTCCCCTCGCCGTGCTCTACCTTTCCCCCTTATTAGATTTCAATTTTGACCATTTCGTGAGTTTGGTTTTGAGGTCAAGTTATGATTTTGATGGGGTTTTCATGGGGGTTATGTTCACGGCGTTGTCCCCGACAAAACCTAGTAGTTTCGTCGGATTCGGAGCCGTTCCATTTTGATGGCATTTGAGATTTTCATCTCAAATTGAGGTAGGGGATGTTTTAGGTTTAAATTCTTGTTATATAGCATGCTTGTGATGCTTATACTACTTGTTTGCATGATTAAACATAAAATCTAGAGATTTTATTATTTATTTTTCTTGTATGGGATCTAATTTTCTTGGTTGCTCATGACTTGGTTTAAACATATAGCATGATTTTATATTGCCCCTTGATATGCTCATTGTCGTGTATTAAAATTGGAACATTTGAATAAGTATTAAAGATTTTATTTAATATTTATCTTAGGTGAAAGATTAATTCACATGGCCTTAACTAGCTTAAAATCAATATGTGTTAGCATATTAAATTAGGTCTTTACATGCTCTCCAACATAGTTGAATTTGAAAGTAATTGGAGATGTTTTGAAAATTAGAAATTATTAATTAATTTGATTAATTAATTTGCCCCGAGTGCACTATTCACTCTATTTAAATTTTGACTTGATATTCTTGACTTACATGCCATATAGCTTCACATATGTTTGATTTAGAATATTCGGTTAGGTTTTCAAACCTTTCATTTAATTAAATTCCATGTTTAAGATTTAATCCTCAAGGTGATATACAACTTGGAATTGAATTGTGGCATGCTAGAAAATTAAGCTTTGGTGTGGTTGTTCACATATATTAAATTGGGATTAATTGCATGAGAATTGCAACTTTTAATTTATATTTAACTTTAGTGAAAGGTTAAGTCACATGTTCTTAAATTGAATGAAATAAACTTGTAATGTGATATTATATTAGTCCTTGGCATATTCTCTAAGATATGTTAAATTGAGAGCATTTGGTTAAGTTTAAAAATCTAGAGATTTTAATTAAAAGAATTAATTAAAATCTATTTTGTGGTCCCATTAGCTTAATTAAGATTTTAACTTGATATTTGTATTGGCCATGACTTGTTTACTAGTATATATTAATTTGGGACTATTAGAAGTTATTTTAGAACCTTGGTAATTAAATTAGCATGATTTAATTAAAGTTCTACTTTGTTGTTCCAACAACCTAATTGAGTTTTAGAATGGCTATAGGTGATGACCATACCATGTCCTTTAACATGTATTAAATTGAGGTTATTTGGAATTGAATCAGAATCTAGAGAATTTAATTGTGTTTATCTATTTAAATTCTTTCAATTTGCTCCATGATCTAGTTGTGTTTTAGAAGTGGTTTCTATATTCAAATCATGGACTTAGACTTGTTGTTTATTTATTTGGTTATGTTTTGAACATTGGATAACATAGTTGCTATGTTTATATTCGTGATAATATGTTTTCCTTATTGAATATATTGTTGCCTTGTGTAATGATTTGCATACTTCGTGTTTAACATCTTTCATACATAGCGTGTAACGAATCGCACACTGAAGATTCGACATTCATCATATCATATTAGTTGTGGATTTAGAGCATGTATTGTATAGGTTTCCAAATTTGGTTGTGCTTAGTAGATAGTTGATTATCTTGCATATTCCTGTTGATATATGCGTTGTTGCACAACTTGTTGATTTTGGAAACTTGGGGATGTCGTTGTTTGACTATGGCTAGGACGTGGTTCTAGTACGGGGGATAGTCCCTCTATATAGTCTAGTGCGCACATAGGGAGGTTACCCATGGGCTAGTAACCCTAAAGTAATAATGTTGTCGGTCTGATCCAGCGTGACGTCCGAGTATCCACTTTGTTTGATTTCGCATTTCATTTTCAAGTTATAACTAGATGATGTTGTAACTTGTTGTTTCTTATTTGTCGTTCCATTTTAAGTTACAGGATGTTAACTTTGCGAAATTATGCTTTATGCGTTGTATTGGAAGTTCCAATGTTGGTTAAATTGCATCGATATTGAAAATCGTGTTTTAACATTCTAATAAAGCTTAGGATTGATCCTATTGATTCATTTATAACATAGATGTTAGGTGGCATAAACCAATACTGTTATTTTGTTCTTTAGATTCTAAGTTGATGGCTTTGAGAACTTAAACCTTGTTGCATTGTATAACATGCTCTTTTGTTGTTAAATTGCATGGATAATGTGATTCTTGTTAACTAGTATTCAAATATGCTTTTGTCATGTTGTATGGATTACTCTAGACCTAGTTCAATTGTATTGAAAATGCATTTCATGTTAATCTATGCTCAAGCATTCTTCTTGTCATGTTCTTTGGATTATCCCAACCATGATTCATTTCATACACGTATGTATATCATGATTCTTGTTGCTTAGACTCTAAGGTAGCTTAGGATGCTCCCCGAGTCTCACTTGGACATAGACGTTAGGTGGCATGAGCCCCTTTAATATGTTTCACATTAAGGTGATAAATTTGTAAAATGCTAGGTCGATGCATGCTCATTTCCTACGAGTAGCTTTATGTTACTCACCCCTACGATACTGGGGCATATTTCAGGTATGAAGACTTGGTTCGTGACGCCTAGCATTCCTTGGATGTCGTGTAGCTTTCAAGTTTCCATTTCATGCGAATGTTAGCATGAAATGTCATTTTGTAGACTTATATGTCAAAATATGTATATTTGATTCCATGTATGTAATGTGTACATAATTGCACTCCTTTCAATGTATTTGACATGTATGAGATGAGGCCGGTGGCCAATGACATGTGTATTGTATTCTATACAACTTTTTAACTTCATGAAATATTATGAAAACCTTAAAAAATCACAAGTCATTGCTTCACCATGGTTGCATCGGGTGTGGGAATTCCATTTTCATTCTTTCATAGGGTCTTATAAATCATGTTTGAAGTGTGGCCAAGGGCCAAATGGTCATTTGACCCCGTTTTGTATTTTTGGATTCCAAGTTTTCATTCCAAGTTCCATTTTTGCCTTTTTGCCCGTTAGGGGGTCGGATTTTGTATCGACTATATTTTTAAGCCATGGACCATTGTAGCGCGTCTAAATAGGTAAGTTACATTTGCATGCATGGTCGTTTCCGAGCAAAACCTTATCGTTTGTGTTTTGTGCCTCTTGTGAATTCATTTTGCATTTTTTTTGCATATTCTAATCTAGGGGCATTATGGACCTTTCACATCAGTTTTATTTTCTTCTTTTGACATGGTTCAATAGAAAACATGATTTTAGGGGGGGTTTCTTCTTCGTGTTTTTCCAGAAAATGTCGTCTTGGTACCGGAAATCCCTCATGAAGTTTCAGCTTCCAGTTTTCATTTAGCAGCTTTATGACCCTCTTGTTCAGTTCTGATCTAGGGGCATTTTGGGGATTTTACAGTGAGATTTTTTCGATTCCGTTTGCGTGGTCGGGTAGAAAACTCGATTTTAGGGGGGGTTTCTTCTTCGTGTTTTTCCAGAAAAACTCGTCTTGACCTCCGTTTCAAGCCTCAGTTCTGGGCAGATCAAAAAAAATGTAGCAGCAGCCAAAGGCTACCACCAGCCATGTCTTTGGGCGCCGGCATGCACGCCGGTGGGCTCGCGCAGCATGGACGCCGTGTGTGCCATGGCCCCTCGTTGGGCCGCTGCGACGTCAATTCTTCTTTTGGGCTTTTCTCCTTCGTCCGGACTCCGATTCAAGTGATTTTTTTTTTAAACTTGACTAATTTTTCGTTGTCTTTCCAATGGTGTGCTCAGTTGCACCCGGTTCTTCCTGAATAATTACCAGTTTACCCTTTTTGCTTTAAGTGCTCGTTTTTCTTCGTCATTCCGTTTCTCCTTCGTTCGGACTCCGGATCATGCGATTCTTGAGTCCATCTTGATTAGTTTTTCATTTTCCTTCCTGCGGTGTGCTCGGTAGCACCCGAATCTATAATTTTCAGAAATGACTATTTTGCCCCTGGGGGCTTATTTGTCATATTTTCGATCTTTTGCTTCCGCATCAGTTCTTGTTGAGTTCCACGACCTCATGGAAGGTCATTTTGACTTCTTAGAGTCTTGTTTTCTGTTTTCGCTTCCGCATTCGGATCCGTTATCGAATCATCCTTACGGTTCATCACAGGATACGCTGGCCTAAAAACCAGGGTCGTCATAGGATCAGACCGACACCATAGTTACTTTAGGGTTACTAGCCCATGGGCAACCTCCCTATGTGCGCACTAGACTTGTAGAGGGACAATCCCCTATACTAGAACCATGTCCTAACCTTAATCAAATAATGACATTCCTAAGTTTCCAAAATCAACAAGTTGTGCAACAACGTATATATCAACATATATATACAAGATAATCAACTATCTACCATGCACAACCAAAATTGGAAACACATACAATACATGTTCTAAGTCCATAAGTACTATGGCATAAAAGATGTCAAATACAAAATATGCAACTCATTACACAAGACAATTATATATTCAATAAGGAAAACATATTCTCATGAATATAAATATAACAACTATGTTATCCAATGCTCAAAATGTAACCAAGTGAATATATAATAAGTCCAAGTTCACGATTTAAAAATAGAAACAACTTCCAAAACATAATTAAATCCATGGAGCAATTAGATAGAATTTAATTAAATAAAAATAATTAAATTCTCTAGATTCCAAATTACTTCCAAATTACCTCAAATTTATATATGTTGAAGGACATATCATGGTCATCACATATATAACATCAAATAACTAATTAAGTGATTAAAACACTTAAAATAAAATTAATTAAGCTAATTAATTAATTTCCTCTAGATTTTTAAACAACTCCAAATGCTCTTATATTAATATATGTTCAAGAACTGACCAAGGCCTACTTTAATATCACACTACAAGTTTATTTCATGCTTGATACAACTATGTAAATTAAACTTTCACAAAAGATAAATATTAAATAAAAGGGCAATTCTTATTCAAATAATCCCAATTTAATATATATTAACCACCATACCAAGGCTTAAATTTCTAGTATGCCACAATTTAATTATAAGTTGAATATCATCATAAGAATTTTTTTTCATAATTGTGGTTGTATAAAAAGAAAAGAAAAAATATATATACAAGTGCACAAAGGGCATCCCCTCAAAAAGATTAAACTCTCAAGAGAGATTGGATACAATTATCCACTCCCATAAACTAAGAAAAGAAAATAAAAAACATTGGATTAGAGGATAAAAAAACCCACTAGCACAACATAAAGAAAACAAAATAAAACAATTATCAAGAACTGTTTGCAATATCAAAACCTCTAGCAGCAAAAATAAAGACCAAATCAACCATGACAGCACAGAAAATTAACTGATAATATCTTGAAGATTAGCATTCTGACCTGTAAGAACTTCAAACATTATTTGTCTAGCCACTGAAATGGTAAAAGTCCTAACTCCAGTATGAAATCTAGCATTTCTTTCCTTCTATATAGCCCATAAAGAAACAGCAAAGAAACTGCGAAGCGTATTTGAATTCTGAAAGTGATTGTCACACCAAATGAAAAGATCCCAAACTATAGAGATTTCTGCAAAAAGTGACATATTCCAATTCAAAACATCACCAATCCATTGCCAAAAATTCTTAGTAAAAGGACAGGTAATGAAAGTATGATCCATAGTGTCTAGATCATGTAAACAAAGAGCACATCTGGCAACCAATGTAATCCCTCGCTTCTGCAAATTCAACATTGTAGGTAGCTTATTTTGCATAACCAGCACTGTTAGTAGAGACCGCTGAGGCCTGGTCTTGCCCCAAACCATTTTATGCCACTGCACTTCAACTTCAAAACTTCTACAACATTTATATGCTCGCTTAAAGGAGAAAGCACCCCCATCGCATAAAAATTTATCTGGTTTATTAGAAACTAGAACTATGTGCAAAAAATTTCGAAAAGGAGTGAACATTTCATCCTATAACACAGCAATATTCCATCTTCCAGTATGAATAAGACATTGTAACAACGCATCTCTGTGAAATGGTAACCTTCTAGCAAGTCTATAACCAAATTTTTGTGCAACTGTTAAGCCCTCACACCAAGGGTCTCGAAACAACCTGATCACTTGACCACTCCCAATCTGAAAAGTGAGATTCTGCAACATTACCTCTCTTGTAGCCACAATAGCCTTCCAAATAGCAGAGTTAGAGATTTTAGGAATTACATTCCAAAATGTTGAATTAAAGCAGTACTTTTGCTTACACCAAGACACCCACAACCTGTCCTTACTCACCAAAAAATCCCAAGCCAAAACAACTTTGGAAACTCTTTGAAGATCAGATAATTTCCTAAGACCAAAGCCCCCTTTATGTTTTGTAGCAATGACTTTATCCCATTTCAAAAGATGAAGTTTATTTGCATGATTAGTGCTACCCCAAAAGAAATCCCTACACAACTTTTGAATCTGATTTGTCACAGCTACAGGGACAGAAAAAACTACACCAGTAAAGGAAAATAGGATTCACCACAGTCTTAAGCAGTTCCAACTTACCAGCAAGAGATAGAAACTGTGGATTCCAGTGAGTAATTTTTTTAATCACCTTATCTACCAACTCTTTACAATTGGACCTTTTCAAACCAGATGGACAAAGAGGAAGACCCAAGTACTTGATATGGAAAACTTCCTCAGAACACTGCAACAGCCTTAATATGCTCTGCTTTCTTCGAACAACTCTAGAAAACAAAACTTTACTCTTTTGAGGATTCATTTGAAGGCCAGAAGTTTCCTCAAATTTTTTGAAAATGGTAGCTAAAACTTTTGCATTATGAATGGAAGCCTTACAAGCAACCATAAGATCATCTGCAAAAAAAAATATGAGACAAAGGGGATTGCAACCTTGTAGTTGAATGTAAAGTTGTAAGTTCCTTCCTTTTCACAGCTTCAGTTATCTGTTTAGAAAGTTTATCTAAGACCAGAGTAAATAATAGAGGGGACAGTGGACAACCTTGCCTTAACCCCCTAACAGGCTGAAAAAAAACCAGTGGGAGTACCATTTAACATAATTGAATATCTGGTTGAGTGAAGAATGACAGAAATCCATGTAATCCACTATTCACTGAAACCATATCCCTTCAAAGCATGAAGTAAAAATTCCCAAGACACCGAATCATATGCTTTTTTAATATCAACCTTCAACGCCATTGATGCATGTCTAGGCATAGAAAAATCTCGCACCAGTTCATGAGACAGAATTAAAGCATCTTGTATCTTCATTCCCTTTACAAAACCACACTGCTCTATACCAATCAAATTAGGAAGAGCCACTGCTAATCTATTGGCTAACACCTTAGTGATAATCTTATACACCAAGTTACAAAGAGCAATAAGCCTAAATTCACTCAATTTCAAAATTAAATCTTACATAAAGAAAATAATATATGAAATTCTAGATTATAAACAAAAGCATGCATACAAACTGTATAAGCATCATTATCATGCAAGACTACAAAAATATGAAACTATAACACCCCTTACCTCCATTTAAGATGAAAATCTCAAATCCCCACTGAAAGAAAAGTGCTCCGAATCCAACGATACTCCTAGGTTATGTCGGGGACAACACGGTGACCATTAAACTCCAAAGAAGACATACTAAAATCTAAACTTGACCTCAAACCCAAACTCAAAAAAGGGCTAAAAATGGATTCTAATAAGGGGGAAAGATGCGTGTAGTCAAGACAAGCATAAAACACGAAGGCACTACGATTTTTTAACAAAGGGAAGGAGGTTTAATTGAGAGAAGAAGGGTGGCAGCCCCCTTGGGCTGCCATGGCAGCTTCTAGTCATGCATGAAGAGAAGGGAAGATCACTTTTTAATTTTATAACCCCTATTTATAGGAAAACCCTAAAAGTGCCCTGAAGGGGCCCCGCTAGGTCCGAAAAAATGAAATTTGAGCAGACGAGCTCAAACGGCAAAACTCCATGAACGAAAAAGAACCAAAATGAGAAAATATTAACAACGAAATAAACGGCATCAAAAATTGAGTCCCGAGCAGAGAGATATACCCCGAATAAGTTCAGCGGCAACTAGGGCCAAAAACCCTGAAGCTGGGGAAAAACGACCAGAAGACAATTCTAAGAGTACACGACTCGAAGAAAAGTGAAAATGAATCCCATACGAGGATCCAAGCTCAAAATGAGACATTTTTGCAATAATTTTCATTAATTGCACAATAGCCCCTCCAAAAAGTGAAACTGCACTAATGACCCAGAATGAAAATATCTTCCAAAAATATTTTCTTAAAAACCCCTGAAATAAAATATTTTTCAAAAGATATTTATGAAAAATACCCCAAGAAAAGAAAAAGATTCTGAAAAACTATGCATCCATGCCCTTATGGACACCGGAAGCAACTAGAGTACTTTACTGCAAAAGTAAAGATACGTATTTTATGGAAATCACATAGAATGAAGATACGTGAAGTCAAAAACCGACTCTGAGCACGAAAAGTGAGGTTGTGCCAAAAAGTGACAAATGGGGAAAAGACAAAATAGGGAAAAGGACGAAAAGTGAATAGTATCGAAAAACGAAAAATGTTGAAATGACTCGGTCCTTAAAAGAAGTTGTTAATCCAAAGGAAAGAGTCTCAGAAACCATTTCCAAGCACTCGAGACGACACTAAGTGATGAAAAACCAAACACATAATAGAAAAGATAACGGAAAAAATTTATCCGCAAAATTTGAGGAAAAAGGAAAGGAAGAAAATGACTGGGTCATTACAACCTTCCCACCTTAAAAGAATTTCGTCCCCGAAATCCAGCCCCAACAAACAAAAGGCGAAACCAGGACAACTACGGATCACATCTCCGAGTATCCCACACAACATGCTACGAAAGCAATCTCAAAACTGAAAGACAACGCAAAAACCAATGTCATTCGCACCCACATGCTTACAACAGGACAACCGCTCAAAAGAAAAGTGACCACACGGCCACATGACAAGTCAAAGGTCACATACAGAACCCAAGGTTAGACAAAGAAATGGAAAGCAACAACCATAAGCATTCCTCCTGATGAACTATCATATTGATCTTAAAATAACCACCAAAAGAACTCCAGGATAACCACGTATCAAATCAGGGTACAGAACAAAGACAATGTGCAGTACGAATAGCGACCAGAACCAGCCTACGACGTACTCAAATGTATGGTAGCAATGACAGTACCTAGCGCCCACCCACACTTACTCGTCAGGAAGGTAGCATCGACGTCAACTAGCACCCGCCCACAACACACAACTTGTATGGTAGCATGACAGTATAAGGCACTAGTTCATAACCTACCCCCACTAGGTCTACCCATGAAACCTCTCGATACAAATGACATCAATGTCGTGAATCATCATTATAACTCAGCATTTTGTAAGAGTTTAGACATGGTCCAAAGACGTCGACATCTCGGCCACTCTCAAAACCTTAACGACTATGCTACAGGTACCTTCTGGCTTAAGGTCTCAATCCTCAATACAACAAAACCAATAACTCCAACGTCTCAAAACAATCCTATTAACAACATCAATCAAGAATCCAAAGCCTGATAAACAAATCACCACCACCAGGAATCGAAACGAACCTTACTACAAGACATTTCATCGAAAGTCCCACATATCTCCCTGAAATAGATCAACTATAAAATCACACCGGAATCAACCATCGAATCAAAATCCCTATCACAGATAACTAATTCTCAAAAAACAAGTTCACCACATGGCACACACATCAAAATCCTGACAACCAAGGTTACAAAACAAGTTTTTCAAAACCGTGCCTGGCATCACCAAACTAAATCAAAATTCTTTAATTTCAGTCCATAAATAGTCACTGGAACTATGATTTCTCAAAACTATGCCTACCATAACTAGGATGATAAAACTCTACAAACAAGCCATATCCAATAGCAATCCTCCAAAACTTCTCATAAGAGTTAACAACATCCAGGTCTCCAAAAACTAAAGCAATTTTCCAAAAGACATCCTCAAAAGAGCATCGAGCTCACCTTACGAATCAAACAAATCCTCAATGATATGGACATAAGTCCTCGTAAAATGATCTCACACAAATTAACTCACTCTGAGCACCGCAACTCCGTTAACAACCACGACAAAAACTCCCCAAGGGTAGACATGAAAGAAAGGAACCACCAGTCCTAAGAAGGACAACACTACGACTCCACCTCTGAAACAAAAGACAACAAGGTCAAAGACTTCACCCCCTACATGGGAGTAAGTCGACCAAAATCCACCAAATCCTCACCAAGGACTCAAGACAACAATGGCGATCCTCACGGACCAATCAACCCCAAAACTGTGTACAAGGCGACGAAGAAAAGAGACTCACTCCTTGTGAAGTCCCAAACACGAACCAAGAAAAAGAGGAGAAACCCTATTCTCCCACAAGTGGCCACACATCGAATACGAAAATGGAGCATTCTTCCACCTTAGGGAAGTAGACAGCTTAAGACAAAACAAATGTGAAAACTCCTCTACAAAGAATCTCATAATGAAACCATTACAGAAACCAGCATACATACTATGTGCAACTGAGGGAAATAAATAGGAAAACCAAACATGGAAGTCATGCATATAACAAGGAAAGCAACTACCAAATAAGTAAATCTACTTACATAGATAAAGTCAAGAGTATATGCGGTACGTCTCCACGTAAACACAAAAGCATGTCATTAAAGCACAGCAATAACACGACATCTCTAAGCATATAAATAAGGTACGCTAATATCACACAATAAGAAAACAAATTTGGATAGACCTCCACCTACTCATGCATCGCAATAACATAAATCATACTACTAAACATGGTAGTAAACGAAACTACAAAAGATAAAATGATGCAACAATGAACCCTATAGACATCATGTCCTAGAGTGTCTAGGTAAAAGGAAAACAAGTCCTAGCTATAATCTGACTCCAAAAACCAATGTGACAACAACCTGTCTCAAAACAAACATGAGCCCTCACCATAATGGTAAGACTCCTACAATCCATTTTCAAATCTAAAGGTGACACTACAAGTGACACTAATAATACAATGCTTTCACCAACCCGAAACATCGGTCAATCGACTCGACCACAAAATCGTCATCACGCAAGGAGAACTCAAACGAAATGGCTACTCTATCCATACCAACAACAACCAAATCAATCACTATGACTGATCCCCAAAACAACCATCATCATCATCGATCAAAGGGATTATGCCTATCAGGACAAAGCCAATGTTGATTCCATCCGAACTGTGCTCGTAGCTAGCTAGTGCGGTAGCATGACAGTGCTATGCACCCGCCCATAAACGTACCCGCCCACGAAAATTATAATCTCAGAGGAACCTTCCAAAACAACCAAGGATCCTAAGAGGTCCATAACCTCATCATAGCCTAAAACCAATAAATCCAGCCCTACGGCTATGCTCAATGGCTCAACTCACGAGAGCCTAAACAAAAGGTGTCTCTCCACCTACCTCAAAACCAATGCTAGATCAACAATGACCTAAACTACAATGAAGCTGTGACTATAATCACCATCAATCTCAACTCGTGCCTTAATGACCAATCCCGTGTCATACCAAATATGCAAAATAGTTATGCATATACAAATCTAACCTAGCATACATCATATATCATACTCTTTACAATGGAATACAATCATACTAAACAAACAGCATACCACATGTAGCACAAAAGCACATAAACATGTTATCAAACCAAAACATGTTATCATGAAGCATATAAACACGTAAAATAAAGCAACAAAAACGTGATATGCACCCAAAACCCGTCGTCCAAGGTATTCAAACCTAAAAGCTCTGATACCACCTATGACGACCCTGGTTCTTCAAGCCAGTGTGTCCTGTGATGAACTAGAGATTGACCCGATAGCGAATCCAGATGCGGAAGCAAGAAATAAGACAACGGTCTCCCAAGGCACAATATGCCTCTAAGATACTTTGATGACCTTCCATGAGGTCTGGAACTCAATGAGAATTGACGCGGAAACAAAAGATCAGAAAAGTAACAATTTAGCCCCCAGGGGCAAAGTAGTCATTTCTAAAAATATGGATTCGGGTGCCACCGAGCACACTACTGGAAAGACAATGAAAAACTAATAGGATGGACTCAAGAATCACATGATTCGGAGTCTGGATGAAGGAGAAACAGCATGATGAAGAAAAATGAGCCGTTAAGGCTAAAAGGGTAAACTAGTAATTATCTAAGAATATCCGGGTATAACCGAGCACATCGTTGGAAAGACAGCAAAAAATTAATCAAGTTCAAAAAAAAATTTACTCGATTTGGAGTCCAGACGAAGGAGAACGAGCGAAAACAAAAGTCGATCCCTTTGCCAAATGCCTTCTCCTTGTATCCCCATTCTCTTAGTAATGGTCTTACCTTTAGGAATCACTCATAAGCCTCCATGAATACTTAGGAAAAACTAGACTTGTGGGATCCTCCATTAGATGAGAAAGCAAACCCTAAAATCTAGAGAGAGAAAAAATTATATTCCATTTTCTTTTCCAAAAGTCCCCATTAAAATATACATAAACCATGTATATATAGGCAACATAAAAATAAGAAAAGGAAACAATAAATCCTTCTCAATCTCTAATTCACATATCTCAAATCTAATAGCATTCCAATATCAAGTTGGGCTATAAGTGAGAATCCTTTGAGCTTATTATTTTCTTGGCTACAATGAATTAATAATTGGCCCAGTCCATGGACCCAATTAAATTAATTCATTAATTAATTTCTACTCCTCTAAAAGAAATTAATTGAACTCCAATTAAATAATAAATAACCTCGAAGTCAATGTTGCACTTTGACCTCTCTATGCATAATTAGTTATTGGATAAATAAAGCCATCAATCCGACTACTTAATTAATATAATTATTTTGGTACCTTTGATTATTTCCGGCTTGATCACAATAAAACATTTGTTTAACAAAAATAATAATTTAAATAAATAAATATATAAGAAATCATTTTGTCTAAAAACGCACAAAGGCCTTCGAATTTTCTTTGTGATCAACCATAATCAATATAAAATAAATACAAGTAGCAATGATGCAAATATTGAAAATATAACCCTCTAACTATTAATTGCATAATTACCCAAAGTGCCGGTCTATAGATTCCAAAGAATCCACCGAACAAATCAAAGTAATTACTAATTAATAAAAGAGTTTATACTTCTCTCATGCTTAAGAGTCAAATGCCATGACAGTGATAGGGAGCAATTGCATACGACAGCTCTCGCAATATATCTTAACCTAACGCAGATCTAGTTCAAGTCTTAATTAATTATGAGTCCATCCATAATTACCGACTATGAACAATTTATGATTACTATTTATATTCATGTATTGATCACCATCACATACATATATAAATATCTCTTATAATCAAATAGACACTATCAATTCCATAATAAATCGAAACATAATACATTGAATTCACCAATTATATAAATCATAAATATTTCAGATATGTCAAGAATATATGTCACTATAATCCAAATAGGAATTTGCATTGCCAGGGCATATAAATCCCATCAACTCTCACTTGCCCTCATAGCCAATTCTAATTGCATCTAACTCTAATGTTATCCAGCTGACGATTAAAACTATTGATCGATGACACCTTTGTTATTGGCTTAATAAAGTTGTGTTCCAATGTAATGTTCTAGCCACGAGTACATTTTCTTGCCGGACAATATCATGTAGGACATGATACTTCTTCTCAGTGTACTTTGTCCTTCTATGGAACCTTGGGTCATTGGTTTGGATTACTTCTACACTATTATCGCAATATAGCTCGATAGGCAGGCTAGTATGCTCCACAACCTCTAAATCAATGAGATCAAACCAAAAGGTTTCCTTTGCTGCCTTTAAGGCTGCAATGTACTCCACCTTCAGTTTTGGGTCAGCAGTTGAAATCTGCTTAATAATCTACTAACTGATTTCCCTTCCATTGAGTGAACATACACTAAGTCATAAACCTTATAATATCTATTTTTAATTTAAAATCAGAATCAGCAAACCTGACTGGAACGACATCATCAGATCTATAAATGAGTATGAGATCATTGGTTCTCTTAAGGTACTTAATGATATTTTTCACAACAGACCAGTTATCAAGTCCGAGTATGGACTGATATCTTCTGACTATCCCTATCATATGGCAGATGTCCTGTTTGGTATAGCCCATGGCATATATAAGACTCCCATATGCCAAAGCATATTGTTCCAGTTTCATTTGCTCAATCTCCTCTGCTAGTCTTGGAAAACTACTTACTAGAGAAAGCAATCTATGTCAATAAAGCAATAACTCATTCTTTGAGTTTTTGCATAGAAACCTGGTCAATACTTTATCAATGTAGGATTATTAAAATAGGCCTATTTTCCTTTTAACCTGATCTTGTAAAAGCTTGATCCTAGGAATATAGCTTACATCTTGAAGATCCTTCATTTCAAAATAATTAAATAACTACCTCTTTAATGATAACGAAACTTCCACATCATTATAAATGAGTAAGATGTCATCAATATATAGAATTAGAAAAATAATGATATTACCCTGTACACCCATGATTCATTCACTAAGAAATCTTCTGGTATCCTTTTGTAGATTAACTTGCCTTCCATAGATATCACCCTACTAAAAAGTTCTACAAGATCCCAGATTTTATTAGAATATATAGATTCCAACTTTGATTTCATAGTAACTTGCCAAAACGATCTATATCCATATCGGTTCACGCTTCTATGTAGCTTACTGGGTCTAACTCATATTTAACAGGGATGTCCTTAAAGGTCTCACCTAAAAACATGATTCTATCAGATTGGATGATAATCCTCCCACTACAACAATGTACCGATGCAGAAATCTGTGTACTAGATGATGCCGACGCACCAAGAGAATTCATATATAATTCTTAATCTCTATAATAAGTGTGTTTATATGTGGTACATTTGGTACTCATACCATATTCTCTAACATTATGCTACTAGGTATGTGATTTATAATATGATCCTCTTATAGATAAACAGTGAGTGTAAACAATCAACTTTTATCATTGAAATTATAAAATAATTCATCCTAGTGCCTTTAGAGTAGTCATCAAATCAAGCATGCCTATGATCTGCTTCCAACTTACTTGTCCATGTCAAGCGCACATGTGCAAGACTACCCCATATGTGCATATAATTAAAACTAAGATTTAGTCAAAAGCACAGCTCAAAAGGTATCCTTGAGACAAACTAAGGTGGAATGCAATTCATAATGTGCATCGATATTAATAAGGCTAAACTCTAAAATAAAAGAGATAATTTAGCATAATTGATCATGGATCTAACCATGTTTAAGCAGAATTCTGTTATTCCTATTTGATAATTCATTGAGCGTCAATTGCGGAAAAAAGATTGGTACACAACACCCTCATTAACCATATAGTCTTTGCACTATCCCAAGAAATACTCATATCCACAATCAGATCGAAGTATTTTGATAAGTTTACCTAATCTGTGCTCCACATCAGTCTTGACACTTTTAGAATATATCAAAATTTTAAGACTTATGTTACATTAGGTAAATTTATCTAAAATGTGAGTAATCTTGCTTGGACGTTCATAAGACCACACGTGTCTGTGTGTACCGACTCCAATTGTTCTTTATGTCTATTTCATTTGGTTGATTAAGCCCTTAGAGTTATCTATCCTTTAAAACAGGATTCACAAGTTTGGTTTAGGCTCCCCTGCCTCACTAGGTCATAAACCTTCTTTGACCAATCTTTGAATTTCAGTTTGACTGATTACAACCCAGAAATAGACACTAAAAATATAATGAGTCAGGAATAACAAATTTTCTCTTAACATTCAATTCAAAGGTGCAATATTAATTACTACATCCTATAAATATTAAGTGCTTGTGGTTATAGTATATTGACCATCTTTCAATGCACCAGAAGCAATCGCACTTCTAATCAATTTTATAAAACCAGTTTTACAAAATAACAACACAATTTTTATAAACCAAAAGTGAAACAAGAATTAGATTGCTTCTAACATCAGTGGGTAAAGATAGTTCTCCAATACTAATATCCGCATACTCTCTAATTTCAGATGTAATATTCCCACTAACTTAGCTACAACCTTGGCATCAGGTCAAAGACAAATATATATCCATATCATCGAGGCTTCTGGATTCCTAAAATCCTTGCAACAAATTGCAAATATGTTTAGAATCTATCCATCAGGAATTAATAGATACAACCACATAATATGGCTCAATGATTAAATATACATTTTCCTATGCCAATTCATTACTTAGACAGTTCATCCTTTAGTGTCTTAGTTAGTAACAAAAGAAACGGTTTCCTTCGCCCTCAACATACACTACCTTATTCCCTTTAACCTTTTGGATACTCATGTTTTGTGCTAGCCTAGTCCTATTATTATCCTTCTTCTTTCCTTTGCCCTTCCACTTGGGCCTAGACGAAGATGATATAGACTAGGTTAGATTGATAGGAACGCCCATACTTTTGATTATCCCTTCATCTGTTATCAATTCTATAAGAATATCAGCGAGTGTAAAGTCAAATTGATTCCTTATTTAGTTCACTCTAAAATAGTCGAACGAGTTTGGTAATAAGGCAATAATTATGTCAACTTCACACTTACCACCCAAATCATCCCTGTTAACCTCCAGTTCAATTTTTAAATAATAAACAATCATTTTCCAAAATTCTATCTTTTACTGGAGATCCTTAGGCTATCTTGATGGTATTTAAATCTGACATAGTACTTAGGCATATGCTATATCTAATCTCACCAAAACATTTCAATGACATTTAACATGATGCTTGAAGAAAATAAAATAATGTAAATGTTAGCTTTGGAGCGTATTCGAGATAAACTCTAGAATATTGCACCAAGTCATATCATTTGCCTTATTTCACTTATTAAAAGCATTAATGTTTTCTTGGGTATCTTAAAGTAAAAAGATTAGGTTTAGGAGTAGTAAATACATTTTGTACCACTACGTTGTGAATAAAATATCTAAGTTCCTTTTCCAGGCCGTATAAATTAGGTCCAATTACATTGAATATGTTAGCAAGCCAATTAAATGGATTAGACATAAATAATCTGAATATAAATTCATTCATACAATATACAAGGTGAATAATTAATACTATCATGCGTATTTAAAATTAAAATGAGTTTGTCAACCACATAGTAAAGATTTCATTATCACTATTGGTGAACAATCTATTTTAATTAATGTGGGTCCCTCAACTTCGTAGCATAATAAATCACACAATCAATACGTCAATAACTTATCTTGATTGAGGAGTTCATTATTACTATTGCTGAGATTCATTTGCTATTAAGTGAGCACTTCCATTAAAATAGTATGTGAGTCCCTTAACCACTGCATGAAAAATCGGATAACCAAATACGCCAATAACTTATTCAGTTGGCGAAGTTCATTATTACTATTAGCGAGCAAATCCCATCATTTTCATATCTCTTAAGACAATGCCTTGTCTATCTATATTAAATGATTCCCGATTATGTTTAGCCTTTTCTAAAATCACCTAGTGTAGACTACTCCGTTGGGGAGCTAACACTATTGATTTTGGATTGAGTGTATAACGCTATTAATACTCCAACGAAAAATAAAACATTAAATATCTTGTCATTATAATCTAGACTCTTTAAATCATATGCAGGGCCTTATTTTTAAATATCTAATTATAATAAACATTTAATATTTTTATTTTCATGAGACAACCATTCTTGTAATATTAACTCTTCAAATCATGCGTGAGGCTTTATTTTTTAAGATTTAATTGTAATGGTTATAATAACGAAGGTCATAGGGTAATGTATAAAAATCCCCGCTCCCACTCAATTTTTAATTATTTAAAATTAGGGTTTTCAATTCATGATTTAATGCATGTAAAACGCCTTGATTTTAATCCAATTAAATTTAGAAAATATCTAGACTTTTAAATGATTCACTAATATTTAATTTAAGGCACACTTTAAAAATAATTTTCAAAAATAATTTTTCGTTTCCCAATAAGTGCTCTCTAATTAATTAGTAATCAAATCCAATTAATTTTTATAATTTAATTAATATAAATCAAGTCATTTATATAAAAATCATGGATCCAATGCATGAACAATAATAATTCGCAATTAATTATTCCATGCATCGCATTAATTAATAAATGACAGATCAAACAAATTAAATGGTTAATGGATTTAACTTTTAACATTTAATTGCTCTAGTACCGTAAGAGGCTGGTACGCACCTGGGAAGGTAAAACGGTGCATTAGACCCACTTGAAAAGTGAGCAACACATTCCCACATGCTGGCACGCGCTAGGGGAATGTGCTTGAGAGTCCCCACGTGCTGGGACGCGTTGGGGTCACTTGTAGGCGCGTCGACGCGCCTGCACGTGCTGGGCATGTACATCAAAGTCTGGCGCGTCGCACGCGCCTGCACGTGTTGGGCATGCACACCATGCGCGCTGCAGCCTTTGTTTGCACGTGTACCTCACGCGCTTCATAATTGGCGACGCATGATTGCACTGCATGTGCGCCACGTGTGATTCATCCCTATGATAAGATGCAATCATGTGGCTGACCATTGCACCATATAATGGTGCACCATGAAGCATGGGATCGGTCGTTCTCTTTTTCGGTGCTGACTTCGTCGGCGGCGACGCTCTGGCCGCCGGAAAACGCTGAAAATTCCAAAAAAATTTATAAAAATTCCAGAAAATTAAATTTAGCCCAAAAGATTCCAGAAAAAATTTCAAAAAATTCCGGGAAAATTCCAGAAAATTCTTGAAGCCTAATTTAACCCTCTTGGACCTTCTTGAAGCTTTATAGCATCCTTTGATAAAGATTCCATGGCTTTAAAAAATATTTACACTTAAAATACAATGGAAAAAATTAAATTACATCATTGAACTTTCAAATGGCTAAATCAAAACCTTAATTACATTCATCCAAAGATAAAATTACATTAAATAAACCTATAAGCTTCATCCATGGCCCATACATACATCAATATCATCCAATCACAAATATACATACATTATGATCATATATTAATATATACATATGCATATATATAAATATGGATCCATAAATGATGATTTTGATAAAAACATGATTTCTAGTAATGAATCAAACCATGCTCTGATACCACTGTTGGTAAATATGCAAGTTTTAAAAACTTTCTGAGGGATTTTCATCTATAGATCTTGATTCATCACATAGAGACAAGTTTTATGCAAAAATAAAATATGATGTATCATTCAATTAAAAGATTGAATACTTACATCAAAGGTTTGAGTAAACCTTAGATCTCTCCTCTAAAGGGAATGTTCTCACTTATTGTAGATCCCTTTGCCAAATGCCTTCTCCTTGGATCTCCATCTTCTTGGTAATGGTCTTGCCTTTAGGAATCACTCATAAGCCTCCATGAATGACCTTGGAAAAATTAGGCTTGTGGGAGTCTCCATTAAATGAGAAAGCAAATCCTAAAATCTAGAGAGAGAAAAAATTATATTCCTTTTTCTTTTCCAAACATCCCCCCTAAAATATACATGAACCCATGTATATATAGGCAACATAAAAATAAGAAAAGAAAACAAGAAATCATTCTCAATCTCTAATTCACATATCTCAAATCTAATAGGATTCCAATATCAAATTGGGCTATGAGTGATAATCCTTTGGGCTTATTATTTTCTTGGCTATAATGAATTAATAATTGGCCCGGTCCATGGACCCAATTAAATTAATTCATTAATTAATTTCTACTCCGCTAAAAGAAATTAATTGAACTCCAATTAAATAATAAATAACCTCTAAGTCAATGTTGCACTTTGACCTCTCTATGCATAATTAGTTATCGGATAAATAAAGCCATCAATCCGACTACTTAATTAATATAATTATTTTGGTACCTTTGATTATTTTGGGCTTAATCACAATAAAACATTTGTTTGACAAAAATAATAATTTAAATAAATAAATATATAATATAGCATTTTGTCTAAAAATGCACGAAGGCCTTCGAATTTACTTTGTGATTAACCATAATCAATATAAAATAAATACAAGTAGCAATGATGCAAATATTGAAAATATAACCTTCTAACTATTAATTACATAATTACCCAAAGTTCCGTTATATGGATTCCGAAGAATCCATCGAACAAATCAAAGTAATTAGTAATTAATAAAAGAGTTTATACTTCTTTCATGCTTAAAAGTCAAATGCCATGACAGTGATAGGGAGCAATTGCATACAACAGCTCTCGCAATATATCTCAACCTAACGCGGATCCAGTTCAAGTCTTAATTAATTATGAATCCATCCGTAATTATCGACTATAAACAATTTATGATTACTATGTATATTCATGTATTGATCTCCAACACATACATATATAAATATATCTTGTAATCAAGTGGACACTATCAATTTCATAATAAATCGAAACATAATACATTGAATTCACTAATTATATAAAT
Organism: Cornus florida; assembly: GCF_030987335.1. Classification (NCBI taxonomy): domain Eukaryota; kingdom Viridiplantae; phylum Streptophyta; class Magnoliopsida; order Cornales; family Cornaceae; genus Cornus; species Cornus florida. The sequence continues at coordinate 77,466,944 of NW_026775573.1, read as the reverse complement.
CTTAAATATTTCAGATATGTTAGGAACATATGTCACTATAATCCAAATAAGAATTTGCTATGTCAGTGCATATAAATCCTATCAATTTTAACATATAAGGCTACAAAATGACATTTCATGCTACAACATTTGCATGAAATGGAAACTTAAAAGCTATGATGAGCACTGAAAAGTGCGTATTTAAACCCCTTAAGCTTAGGCATTCTAGTACCTTTAACTATCTTACTTTACCGTTTTAGATTGATTTTGTATTATTTCCATTTTCAGGCACTTATCCCGAAAATAAGCTAACTCAGCCAAATAAGAGCTTAATTGAAGTAATTCTAGGATTAATCAAAGAAAAGAGCAAAGTGGAAGAAGAAAGAAGTAAAATGAAGCAAAGCAGCAAGTTCGATCGATCCAAGTCCAAGGTTCAATCGATCGAATATTTATCCATCAACACTTCAAGATAGATCCAAGCCTTGACCCAAAGCACTTAAGTCCAAAAGTTCAATCGATCCAACATCATTCTTCGATCGATCGAACACTTTTGTCCTTATTCAAATGATTGATCCTATCCACAACTGTACCACCCACTAACCACTTTTGTCCTTTTTCCCATAAATATCTCAGACTTGTCTTTTTCCAAAAAGCTCAGCCAGTTGGATCGATCAAGCCTAAGTTCGATCGATCTCACTTACTTTCGATCGATCTCACTTCCTTTCGATCGATCAAACATCCTCCAGTGCGAAAAAGTTAAAATTCCATCCCATTGAAAGTTGTCCTTCATCTAATCATTAGGGAATATTGTGTGCACGACCCCAGCTCATTTTGGGTGTCATTTTGACCTACTTATATAAGGATAAGGATTGCTTTTTCAAAGAGGAGCCAACATTATTTTTGATATCATCTCTTGGAGAGGAAGTTTAGAGGAGAAGGAGGCTAGAGACACCATTGGAGATCTTCATCAACAAGGAGCAAACCTCTTCCATAGAGTTATCCCTTGAGGGTTGGAGCATCCTCACCATGAGTGGTTAGACATCCTCTTGGGGCTAGAGTTAGCCCCAAGCATGCTTTTTATATCTTAATCTTGTGTATTATTGAGGGATTAGTGTTGTAATTAATGTTTTGACACTTATATATATATATATATATATATATATATATCTTGTTTAATCAATGATTTGTGTGGTTTAATGCTTCCAATTGATCATTTCATTCTATTCATATGTCTATGTATGCTAGAATTGATGTTCATGTTCTTGTCTCTAGATTTTATGTTGTTGATGCATGCCAATGTGTATTGATGCCATGGATTTAAAGATTGTCAAAATATAGTGCTTAAAGGAATGCTTTTGTGATTCTCTTGATAGTTCATGCTTATCTCTTGATGGATTGTGCCTCTCCCCTAGTTTATTTTCATGCTAGTAGCTTAGATGTAATGTAGTTGTAGTGTAGTGTTAAATGGGAGGACAATCCATGCTTGTTGTTTGATGTTCCAAGCTTTTGAATACAAGTAACATATGTCTTTAATTTTGTGTTGTATTTGGATTGTGAGCTTAATGAAAGGATTAATGACTTGTTTTGATTTATTGTACCTTTCACATGTTGTTTAGACAATATATGCTTCATTGCTTAGATATATTGTGCCTTTTATATGATGTTTAGACAATACATGCTTAACTAGTCATCCTTGCTTGTTGAATCAACCAAATACACACACACCAATATTGCAACACCCTAATTGCCCTCATTAATCACTTGTCAATAATATAGAAATGCATTGCTTGGTGGTGATCTCTAAACCCCAAGACTCTTCTCTCTCTTACTTACTCTTAATTGCACACTTTTGCTATTACTTAGTTTAATTTAGTTGCTCTTTAATCAACCAACCAACCAATTGTTTGATCACTCGACCTACTAACCCTAATAGCGATTCCACAATCAACTCCGACATTGCTCAATCCCTATAATCCCTTGGGACGATCCCTACTCACTCTTGTTACGTTAGTAGTAGTGTTGGTAGTGGTTTTTATAAATTTAAATTTGACATAAAAGGCTTTTCTCGAACCACACATTCACTACATCAATTTTGGCGTGTAAAGAGCGGCCACAAACACAAGAAAGACCATCTCGTTAAATTTTGGCCCCGTTGCCAGGGATTTGTTGATTAGATTTGGCAACGTCGGATTTGTGGAATTGATTAGGATTAGTACTCTTTTGATCGTGTTTTTACTTTATTTTTATTTTTCTTTTTGGTTACTTATTGTGTTGTTCTTACTTAACTAGGTGCATTGTTGGAGAGGAAGCAAGCAAAGGAGCCATTGAGCATTCAATTCAAGCAAGCAAAGAAAGGAAAAATGCTAAAAACTTAAAAAAAAATTTTGCTAAGCTAAGCTTTAAAATTTGGAGTTGAAGTGCTAAAGGACATTTGTGAGACTTTCTTTACTCAATTCCTTAGTTAAATCATCGGCCCGCGTGGAGGCTTATAATTCAATTCTTAGATAAATCATGAGCCCGCGTGGAGGCTATTTTATGGTTCTTTGCATCATCTTTGTTAAAGCATAGGAATATGGGTTAAGTGTTTGTGGAGGGAGTTTCATTGCATTGTTATAAAGGCATAGTGTTTGTCATTCTTTGTGTTTGTTGTGTTTTGTATTGTGCATGCATGGGCGTCGTTCATTGAGACCAACTCTTGCCCCTCTTGATTTGCATCTTGAATCTATCATTAGAAATCCTAGGGGAAGAGGAAGTTCAAATAGAATCAATCTATCAATGGATGACCATAATGATGACCATATTGAGGACCTTGGTCACATAGACCAATAAGGCATCCTTCATCCCAATGTGCACAATGAAAACATGCAAGTACCATTAGGCATGACAAGGCCATTCATTCAACCACCACAACAACAAGGCCAAGTTCCGTATGGAATGCCAAGGCCAATGTATGCTCCACAACCTCCCGTCATTAATCAAGGAATTCATAACCAAGGTGCTCATATTGCACCTCAAGTGGCTAATCCTCCTCTTGCTTTGAGAGATCACTATGTGCCTAATGAATACAATGCACCCACATGCATTCAATTGCCACCATTTAGAGCACATCATTATGAAATTAAAGCACAAACTATTCAAATGCTTCCTAACTTTCATGGACTTCCTAGTGAAGAACCTTACAAGCATTTGGATCAGTTTCTTGAAGTATATTCCACCGTAAAATATACGGACATGCCGGAAAAGGTCTTAAGACTCAAACTTTTTCCATTCACCTTAAAAGACAAGGCAAAGTATTGGTTTAACAATCTTAGGCCTTTTTCAATCACTTCTTGGGCAGAAATGCAACAAGAGTTCTTGAAGAAGTACTATCCGGTTTCTAAGACTAATGCCATGAGAACCTCAATTCGAGAATTTTCACATGGGGATGGAGAAATATTTCATGAGGCATGGGAACGCTTCAATGAATTGCTTAGGAAGTGTCCACATCATGATATGCCCAAATGGAAATTAGTTCAATACTTCTTTAAGAGCTTATCGGACAACTATAAGGGTATGGTTGATGCTTCCATGGGTGGCTCATACATTGATAGGCATGAGGATGATGTGTGGCATCTTTATGAAAGCATGAGTGAAAATTCTTTGCATAGAACACTATCATCCAAGAATGGTAGAAATTTACAAGGTAGGAAGAGTGTAGGCTTACATCAAGTCGAACATTCAAATGAAATAGCCGCCGAAATGAAGTCTTTGTCTCAAAGGTTTGATCAATTTTTGATTAACCAAAACTCGGCGAACCAAGTATCTTCCTTTCCTAACCATTCTCATCGTGCATCAAGAAAAGTGGTTTTGACCGAGCAAGTAAGCTCAATTTTGCAAAATAACACTTTTCCAAAGTTTAAGGACCCCGGTTCACCCACTACATCATGCATTATTGGTGATCATATCATTAATCGGGCACTTCTTGACTTAGGAGCAAGTGTTAACCTTCTTCCATACTCGGTATATATCAAATTGGGCTTAGGTGAATTGAAACCGACGACGGTAGTTTTGCAACTTGCCGACTGATCCATTAAGAAGCCTAGGGGTATAATTGAGGATGTTTAGATAAGGATTGACAAATTCTTCTTCCCGGTTGATTTCGTTATCATAGATACGGAACCGGTTCCCAAACTTAAGAGCCAAATTCTCGTTATCCTTGGTCATCCTTTCTTGGCAACCGCCAATGCCAACATCAATTGTAGAATAGGGATGATGAAGATTTCATTTAGCCACATGAAGGTAAAGTTAAATATCTTTAATCCCACACCCAATTCACTTGACAAGTGTGAAGGAGAAGTCAATGTTGTAGATGAATGTCATAATCTTCATTACCAAGGAAATGAGCTTTTGTGTCAAACCAAAACTTCTAAAGGATCATCTTAAACCTTGCATTCTCAAAGTGTTGCTTCAAATTCTTGCTTTGAAAGGGCATGGAAGCCCAAAGGTTTTAATTGCATAGACAAAGGATCAAAAGCTTCTTTTGAGCTTGAACCAACAAGTTCTTCAAAGGACCATTTGTTGGGTGGAGTTCAAAGCATTTATCACCCCAACAAGGAGGGGATGCATCACAAGATCTTTGATCCGGGCTAAAAGAGCCCAACGTCTTGCTAGAGATGTTAAAGACTAGCAAAAGCATTCATAGGGTGTCAAAACCCTATTCTTCCCCCATTTCTATCTTTCATTTTGTTTCTTGCGAAGTCTAGATACTTGTTTTAGGTTTACATGCATTGAAAGGAACTTTGGTGAGGATTGCATAAGCTTTTATGTCATAATTGAGCATTTGGCAAAGTTCGATCGATCTCACATTGGAGTTCGATCGATCGAACTGTGGATTGCACTCAACACTTAGAAAAATTTTCAACCTACAGAAGCCTGCATCCAAATCACACCTCTGTCCCATCGTTCGAACCAACTCTAAGATCGATCAAGAGACCTTCGATCGATCCAACTTCCAAGTTCGATCTATCTCATGACTCAACACTTAGAAAAATTTTGAGCCTGCAAAAACCTGCATATTTCAGCTCTCTATCTGATCGTTCGAAACATTCCAAGATCGATCAAGAAGTTCTTCAATCAATCCAACTTCCCAGTTCGATCGATCTCATGTTCCAACACTTAGCCAAATTTTTGAACCAAAAACCTGTATATTCTTACCTCTGTCTGATTGATCGAAGGATTGTTTCGATCGATCACAAATCTTCATTTCATTATTTTAATTTTAGTTTGACTTTTCAACTTTTCAAAAATCCAAAAATATTTTAATTTTTATTTTATTCTATTTTCTCTCTCATTTTATTTTGTTTTAATTTTTGACAAGTTTTCAAAAATTCAAAAATATTTTAATTTATTTAGTTTTTAATTAATTAAATTCAAAAAAAAAAAAAACCAAAAATCCAAAAATACTTTGAAAGGAGTTCATCAAAGTTCGATCGATCATAACTCATCTTCGATTGATCGAACTAGTCGGGAAAAGTTTTTAAAAACAGAACCAAGGGTCCTGAGATCGATCATTATCTCTCCTAGCTCCGGCAACTCCTCCAGCGAGATCCAAACATCTCGAATCTCAGTTCATCTCCATCCTCTTCATCTCAGATCATCTCAGTTCATTCTCCATTCTCTCGCTCTTTTGAGGTAAGATCCGAGACATCCTTCCCTTGATTCAAACTCTCATGTATCAATACTTGTTTCAAATGTCGTAATCATGTTGCTCTCATGTTAAATCTTCCATTCTCAACGCTTTAGCATCCATGTCTATATATGTGTATATGTTTATATGTGTCCATAGATTTTGAAGATTTAGTTAGATTTGGGTGTTTGGGCCACGTTTGGATTGCATTTAGGCTTGATTTGTGTTGTTGGAGGGCCCACGAACTCACTCGTGTAGGCCCCATGCTTCAAAAGTCACTTCGATCGAGCGAACAGTGTGATGATGAAACCTAACAGTCACAGATCTATGACTGTTAGGTTTCATCATCACACTGTTCGCTCGATCGAACAAATTTATGATCGATCGAAAATTTGCGATTGATCCAACTCATCCTTCGATCGATCCAACTTTTATGATCGATCTCATTTCTTTTTCTGATCGATCGAGTTTCACAGATCTCATATACACACTCCATTCATCTTATCTTATGTTCATGCTACCTTATATATGCCCAATGCCTGTGATATTCCACATTGGATGCATTTCATACTTACATTGTTTGGCATGTTTCATATTCTGCCACTTACATAGAATCATGCGATATTTTGTTTTGTCTATCTTATTTGACATACATGTTTCTATATTGTACTTTATATTCTATATATGCTGGCACTAACTCCTGAATTTCTATTTGCAGACTATGGCTCGCGTCAAGACTGTAGCACGTAGACACCGTCACGGCACCAGATGCAGACTTGACGACGGGGCCGGTCCATCTCATATCCGTGATCCTAGTCCCGACCATACACAGAGGAGAGTCCGACAGCAAACTGGGGAGACTATGCAGCCCTCTCATACAGAGGAGCCATTACACCCTACTCCACCCCAGTCGCCAGCTCGTCCAGCATTCCCTCCATCACCATCTCCACCGCATAGAGGCGCTGAGCAGCCGGCTCCACCTGTTCAGCCAGCTCATCTACAATGCGATAGGCTCGCGCCTAGATATACACACATAACTATCGAGCACGAGTCAGCATTCGACACCGCATTCTTCTCCAGATCGATGCTGACTCGATCTACCTATCAGGACATCATTCAGCGGGGCCTCTCAGCTATTCTTGCCCCAGTCATAGAGCCGATCTATCCGTGACTGGTACGGTTGTTCTACCAGAACCTCCGACCGTTGCCGCGCACTACAACCGAGCTCATCACCTCTATCGATAGCCATGAGATCACCATTACAATGGATACTCTGGCCCATTCGACTCGCTGTCCACATCGGTGCCCGCCAGAGCTTCAGGAGACTTATCCCAGGCTCCGCAAGCCTTCTTACGCCGATATGGCAATTTTTCTCACAGGTCACCATGCCGGTGGCGAGACCTTCGCCACCCGGACATTCTTGCCGGATGACCTGTGGTTTACAGATTCAGTGCTCTACCGAAACATATACATAGCAGGACACAAGATTCAGAGGCGGGGCGACTATCTAGCAGCCCTGTACGCCTTCTATACTGGCCACTGGGTATCTATTCCTGCACTTATCTGGAGCGTGATGAGGAAGCTCTACGATGAGTACGTCAGCAAAGAGGTGCCCGAAAGGGCCAAGTCTCTTCCATTTAGCCACCTCATCACCCAGATTCTTATTGACCAACGTTATCCCATCCACCCGCAGGAGGACCCCGAGAGAGGTTCTTGTCACTTCCTCAAGAAGGACTGGGACAAGAGCTACAGAGCTATTATCACTCGCCTGCAGATCCATGCCGTACTGGTGGCTGCAGAGCTGGAGTTAGAGGAGGAGGCGGCAGCACAGGCAGCCCAGGCACCAGCAGCTCCCGCAGCGGACGATACACCAGTCGATCCAGCTACCGAGCATGATGACATTGATATAGACATTGACTTGGAGTACTCAGCAGATGATGCAGCTCAGCATTCTCCAACCAGGTCACCTATCCACAAGCAAGAGCAGACCCAGGAGCTGTCTTCTGACTCATCCATACCAGACTTGACCCCTAACTTCGAAGTGCTTCTACAGACGCTCGAGGACGCTGTTGTTGCCATCAGAGATGACCTCACGGCCCATAGAGCAGAGTTCGCTACCTTCCGCACGGATATCGCAACCATGTTCAAAGATTTATCCAGAGACATCCGCGGCACCAGACCTGCCCGTCCTACCTCATCTTCCTGAGCTCCTAATCCTTTCTATCTTATGATCCCTCTCTCCTTTTGATATTTTATTATTGTCACTGTATTATTTTTACAGCCGGTCTGTCGGTTTTGATATTTTTATTGTACCTGCACTTTCTTTATTTTATATATCTATTTTTGTTATGGATGTCATATGATTGTATTCTTATATCTGTATGTTTGACTCCATCAGGTGCATCACAGTGACTTCAGTGAGAGAGTGCTACCCAATTTTCAGGACCACCCTTATACCTCTCTCATTTCGTTATCTGTTTATCCCATTTACACTTGCATGTTCACTATGCACTAATTATCCCATTTTGTTATCTGATAAGTTTATCCAAGTGCCAATTTTTAGGACCACAGTTCATTCCAAGTTTGGGCGGGCTATGCCACCCACTTCGGATACTTCAGTCCTGATCATTCTTGCTTAGTTACACTGGTATACTCTTTCCTTTGTTCTCTTGCACATTGAGGACATTGTGCCATTTAAGTTTAGGGGGAATGGTGCTCTACAGTGATAGTTTTAAATTCAAACTTTTAGCATGACTCGTGTATTTGAGGGATATTTCTATGATTGGTCCATACCTAGCTATGATTTTGATCTTTTGAGGACTATATTGCTTAAAATTTAAAAATTGCTTGACTTAAGAGTCCAATACTCCTTGTATGCCTTATGAATGCCATTTAGGAGTAAATTTTTCGAAAGATTGATATCTTGTTTTCATTTGTGGTCCACATCATCTTGATTTTGTGATTGTTTTGAGATTCACTCTAGTCTTCTACACTAGCACAGGCGCACACTAGCATTCATTTGTGGGGTACATGCTTTGTTGATTATTGAATTGGTTATATCCCAATTGAGCTAGTAGTGCATTGAAAGCTTTCATTCTTGATAAAGGTGGATAACAACCCCTTTTCACTAAGTAGCCAGGATTCTAGTCTCATCAAGCACTGAACTTCTCACGCCGAAAGGTGGAGGGCCTAAACTCTAGGTTAATAATTGAACTTAATCAAAAAAAAAAAAAAAAAGCAAAAAGCAACAAAAGTGAGGATTTCTCCCAAAAGGTGAGAAGTGAGAAATGATTAGATGGAGGTTGTCCTGATTTGTAGCCTAATTGATTTGAGCTTGTAAGTCCGTAGGGGTATTTGAACACCTAGTGTCCTAAAGCCGTCTAGTTTGGGAGACATTGACCTAACGCTCGACCTCATGAATCGCTAGAAAGCTTAAGAGATCAACATATTCCACTATGCTTCCATCTTTGATCCTTCAAAAAAAAAAAAAAAAAATCAAGTGAAAAGAATAAGTGCACCTAGAACAATAATGCTTTAATAAAAGGTCTACTTTTTGTCTTGATGATCAGTACTAGATTTGTGTGCTAGTTTGAGGATAAGGATGTGATTAATTCTTTAGTTGGCTAAGATAGCAACACATTGATACCTGATAAGCGCCGAATACTGTATATTCAAGCGCCCTAAATTGCATTAGTTAAGTCCGTTATTTGTTTAATTAAGTAGATTATCTTCATTTGTGTGTATGTATATATTTTCAGGTCCATTTTCCAAAAAAGGAGCAAAATCAAGGCTTTGTGGAGTTTTGGCCATCAAAAGGCACAAGGCCGAATTTCTGGCAGCAGTGGATCCTGAACTTTGCTCGCCATTTTTACCTTGAAAACTTGGGAACTGGACTTCCCTCATAACATGAAAGATTTAGAACTCTGAATCAGCTTCCTAAATCTTCAAATGGTTTGTCATTCGGAGCTCGGAGCAGAGAGTTATGGCCTTGTTACCAGAGGTGCACAGAACTGCCTGGCAGCAATGAAATTCTGCCTTGATCTTCATTTTCGACCAACCATCCTTGAGAATTGGATCTCCACCAAAAGATGAAGTATTTAAAGCTCTGAATTAGCTCTCCAAATAGTCAAACATTTTGTCATTCGGAGTTCGTAGCGCAAATTTATGGCCATTTCGTCAAAGTAGGTCCGGGCGGAGCAAGGCAAGAATGGAGCATTCTGCTCCAATTTCGAGTGCTCGAGCCCTTATTTCGAGTGCTCGAAATTAGGGCAGAATTGCATTCGGGAATGGCCCATTTTCAGCCACTTGCATCTTGGGTTCCTCAATTCTAATTTCCCTCTTTAATGGTTGGTTGGAGATGTTGGTTGGTGGGGGTTTTTAGAGCCTTATCTATACAAGAGAAGGGAAGCAAGGCCACAAATATCATTAAGCTTCATTTTGGGAAGATAGAGGAGAGAGAAGAGAGCAAAGAGGAGGAGTTCTTGAAGCTTCAAGGAGGAAGCTCGAAAATGGAGGGGAAAGCCTTGCTTCTTCCTTCATCTAGGCTCACTCATGGGTAACTAAACCTCATCTAGGGAGGTGATGAAGCCTCCCCTTTTGCTTATGTTCTAGATTAGGATCTATTTTGGGGATTATGATGTATCATTTTTGGTCTTTTCATAATCTAGAGCATATTACTTCTTGTAATGAATTCTAATGTTTATAAATGATTATTGTAAGTGATTTATCTTGTCTTAGATGGTTTCTTGTAGTAATCATAATGCTTGCTTCTTCATGGTGACAATGGAGATAGGATTATGAATAATTTTTAAGGCATGTTGATAGAGAAAATGGATAGTCCATTGCTTAGGAACTTCCTTTGATGGGTTATGCTAGTTTCCTACCTCATGTGCTTTATCATTTGATTACAAACTTGATAGTTCTTGCTTGAGTGAGTATGTTGAAGGCTACACTTTAGTTTAGGTAGCTCAAATGTACTAATTTTTGAGGGATTATTCTTGTTTAATGATTTAATGAACTTCTCTAAGGGTATATGGTAATCTAGTGTTGCTATATATTCCGTGACCATTTTATACATTGTACTTCCCCAATTTAGCCTTAATCTAGCATGTACTTAGGGTGTAGTGTGGATTCATCTCCCTAGTCTTTTCTACTTGTATCTCACTCCTTTAATTTCCTTGCAATTTATTGTTTTATGCACTTCAATTACTAGCTTAGTGACAAACCAATCAAACAAACCCTTATTACCCCTTATCATTCTAAGAACAATTCTAGACTCTTAGGTTGCCATAGACTAGCGCAGTCTCAGTGGTTCGACTTACCCGACCAATAGCCCTATTTTACAATGATTCGTGCTATTGCGAAGATTGATGTATAGTTGATCAACCGATCAATTTTTGGCGCCGTTGCTGGGGACTGCAAACGGTTTAGCGACCAAAGTTCTAGGGTTAATTTTAGTTTGATTGTGAATATTGTGTCTTGTGAATATTCCTTGTGTGTTTTGACCATCTTTGTGTTTTAAGTGTTGTAAGATTCTAGGGACTCGAAGCTCGCCGTGGGAATGCTAGCAAATTGTAAGTCTAAAGGACCCCAGGTAAGTCTCGTGACTTCTAGTTTCGAGTTGTGAATATTGTGCATGTGTTAAATTTAGTTTTAGTTTAGTTGTGAAGCCCTTGTTGAGGCTCTTATCCTGTTTAAATTTCGTGTTCAAGCATCGGTCCTTGTCGTGGCCAATTTAATTTTTGTCTTGATAATTGAGGAGAAAGGGAATATCATATGTGGAGGTTAAGGTGATGAAGTGTTGTGTTGATTGCTTTGTGTGTTGTTGAATTACTCCTAGATGGAGAATAATTGTCTCCCAATTCAATTCTACACACCACATGCGTTTTGTGCTTTTTGCTCTAGTAATACACATCATACAAGAGATTGTCTTCCAACGAGACAATTCTCGGATTTTTATCTAGAGCAACCAAATGCAAATTTCTCTGAACCGGGTAGTGATCCATACTTCAATGGTTATGACTCGGGTAGGGGAGATCACCAAAATTTCTTGTGGCATGACATGGAAAATTCAGCCCCACAATCTCATGGGTAACATTTTCAAGCCAATTTTCAACCCAATGATCATTATTTCCAGCCCTCTTCTCCTTTTCCACCGTCTCCATTGGATGAGCTAATTGTTGCTAACAAACAAATGATGGAGTCTATGCACACGCAAATGATGGACTCCAACAGTCAACTATTGGCCTCCCTTGCTAGCATGCAATCCACAGCAGAGTCTATCAATCAAGTGGTACCATATCACCAGTCCCAAGTTAGTGCAATGATAGATGACCAAATATCTCAAATTCAACAAAGGATTAATGCTAAAAATCATGAAGAGGAGGAAATATTTTCATTTGAATTTATGGCCAATCCAAAAGAAAATTTTATGAATGATGAGATTACTCCTAGTAACTTTCATCATGAGAATGATCAAGTGGTTATTACATGTGAAAATGATGAAATGGTGGTTGAAGATCAAATTATTGCCCCACATCAAAATGAAGCAATTGTGGCTCAAAATGGAAAAAATAATGATGTAAAGATTGTCCACCCTACTCCAAAACAGCCCCTACATAATCCTTTGCTTGATGCACCTCCTTTAATGGAGGATCCTCTAAAAGCTTGCTTAGCTCATTTCAATTATGAGGATTTTGATGTTGACAATTCTATTTTGGAGGTAAATTCTTTGTTTGATATTCCTCCACCTCTTCTATCTCTTCCTTGGGCAACATCAAATGTATCCCTCTCTTGGGAGCTTGCATCTCATCCCATTCCCTCTCTTGAGTTGTCTCAAACTGTTGAGCCCGAACCACCAGATAAGTGTGGGGAGGATGTTGAAAGTTTGAAGGACAATTCTCCGGGCATTCCCGTGCTAAATATGATTTTTCAAAACCCTTTGCTAGGTGTGCCCTCACTTGATCCATCTTCCCATAATCCAAATCAGCCCCATAATCCAAAGTTCTTCATTGAGGATGAAGAGTGGATTGAGGTCTTTCCATTACCTCTTTCCAACTTTTGTCTTCAAGCTCTTTTCCTTCCGCTTCCAAAAGAACTTTCTTACTTCGGGAAGCTTGAATCTCTTGAGAGACATGGTATAGGGTGATGAGGACTAACCTGATCTCGGTGCGTCTAGCTATTGACGTTAAATTTAGCACTCATGGGAAGCAATTCTTTCAATTTCCAAGCTTCCCTTCTTTCAACTACCTGAGCCTTGAAATTTTCCGGGAAATAGTTTCGAAAAGCAAAAAATTTGATTTTTCTGGAATGCTCTTCAATTGTGTTTCACAATTTTAGACCGGCTTATTAGACCAGCTCAACTCCTGTTTTCATTCCCGCAAGTTTCCGGCTCTATCAGACAATTTTCTCGGACTTTCGACATGGCACTCACATGCATAGCCTCTCATCTTCAATGCATTGTTGGATCATGGTTCCTCAAAATCATCCATGCATTTGTGTGATGTTGCGAAAGTTTGAAAAGTTTCTTAAATTCATTCATGCAGTAGAGAGTAGTTGCAAGGTCTCAAAATTTTCCCAAATTTCATCCATGCATTTGAGATGAAGTGCAAAGTTTAAATTTTTCCATGCATTGAATTAAAATGGAGTTGCTAAGTTTTAAAAAAATTTCCATGCATTTGAGATGATGTGCAATTTCAATTTTTTTTTCTTTCTCCTAAATTCATCCAAGCATTGGAGAAAAATTGCTCAGTCTGAAAAAATTTCAAAATTTTCCATGCATTGCATTAAAGCTTAGAGCTTGGTAATTTTTCCATCCCTGCAATTGCAAAGCTTTTGAAATTTTTTTTTTTTCGACAAGTCCATCCATGCATTGCATTAGAATAATGTGCCAAGTTTCATAATTTTCCATGCCAAGTTTCACTTTCTATCCATGTATGCAAGGTGAAACTATTCTATCCATGCATTGATTTGGAAGCATATTGCAAGGTTTTATCAATTCTTCAGCTCTCAGTTGATCATTTTCACATTCACAATGCATAAGAATGAAGCACATAATGTTACAATGCATGCAAAAATTCATCTCTCAACCTCAATGCTCACTGCCGAGTGCTCCAAGGCTTTAACCAAGATTCCATGAGCCTACTGCCTTCATTTAGAGCACTCTAGCTCCCATTTGGAGTGCTCTAAATGTGAACCATCAATCCCAAGCTCACTGCCTTCATTTAGAGCACTCTAGCTTCTATTTAGAGTGCTCTAAATTTTCAGCCCAACATCCCACAGCCACTGTCTCCAATTCGAGCGCTCGAAGGCCAAGCTTCGAGTGCTCGAAGCTTCACCAATTCCTTAGTATGCTCACTGCCTAATTGTCGAGCACTCTAGCTCCCTTGTGGAGTGCTCGAAAATTCCCTGCATCACTCTCTCTCTCAACCACCATCAACCCTCACCATGCCATGCACAACATCAACAACACACCAACACCATTTACCACTCCACCCCCCTCTCTCTCCCACGCAACCCACTTTCAATAATCAACCCCATCACACCAACCATGAACAACCATGCAACCCTCATGCATCCACACATCATGCATACCAACTCTCGGCTTCCCACTTCTCAAAACCAACCTCATCTTAAACCCACAACCCTGCATGCCCATGCATGAAAACCCACGCAGCCAACCTCCACTACTCGGCCACCTCAAAACCTCTCCACCAACCCACCATGCCGAGTGCACCATGCATAGACCACAAACCCCAACCTTCCAACCCTCACCACAACTCACCATGCAAACCCAACATAGCACCATGCTCGAACACCTCATGCCAATGCCCCAAGCCTACTGGTCCCAATTCGAGCACTCCAACCTCCCCTGCCGAGTGCTCGAAACACCAACACCACCATCTTCTCTCTTCTCCACCCCACCACCTCCTCTAACAGCATGCCTGCCATCCCTCTCAACCATCCCTCTCCCCACTAAGCCACACAACCATGCCCCCTCATCTCGGCACCTCCTCAACCAATCCAACACCATCCATCCCTCACCCACATCAACACAAACCCACCAACCTTTCCCCATGCATGCCATCATGCACACCACCCTCCTTCACGCCACAACCAAAACCAACAATCAACCCATCCCCACGACCAACCATCTCACAAGCAACCTCCCTACTGCAACCAACCATGCCAACCATGCATGCAAGCTCCATTTTCACTCTCTGCCGGTTTCTCGAGCACTCGAAGAAGCATTTCGAGTGCTTGAGCTTGCTCGACTCTCACAAACCACACATCCCGAGCCCCCGCAACTCTCTCTCTCTCTCTCTCTACAACACCACCATGCATGAGCCACCTACATCCACCTCCCAAACCCACCCTCTCGGCATCTACAAACCAACCCATCCATGCATGCCCCTCTCAAACCAACTCAACCCCATCGGCATCAACCGAGCACCACCCTCTTTTCCCTCCTCTGCATTCCCATGCCAACCCAAACCATCTCTGCTCATTTCTCGAGCACTCGAAGAAGCCATTTCGAGTGCTCGAACCCCCTCTTAACCTATCCCAAGCTCTCTCACTCCCCACCCGAGCACTCAACCTCTCTCACCCCTCGGCTCCCACCCACACCACCCTCTCAACCAAACCACCTCAACCATTCCTCTCTCTCTCTCAACCCCAGCAACCCCTATGCAACCATCTTCACTCTCTACCGAACCACCCACACCTCCCCAACCATGCATGCTCCATCAACCCTCACTATTCACCCTCCACCCTCGGCACCAACCCAACCCAGCCATGCATTCCACCTTCTCTCACCCCATACCACTACTACTACTAAAAAAAAAAAAAAAAAAAAACAGAAAGAAAAAAAAAAAAGAAGCTAATTTTTAAAATTTAAAAAAAAAAATATATATATATATATATATATATACATATATATTTATATATATATAGATATAATACTAATAATAATAATACTAAATAAATAAATAAATACATAAATTTTTGGGTTTTGTTTAGATTTTTATCTTACCATATAATTCCTGTGACTGTTTTTATTTCTGTTTTGATTTTTCTTAAAAGCCTATGCTTTTACTTGTGTATAGTAGTTATGTTTTGACAGGTCTTCCTGTCCAAGTTTGGGGGACGCGTTTGCGCATTCACATCAATGGATATTTTTGCATTCGTCACTCCACTTGGTAATATTGTTCTTTTACCTTCTTTGCTCTTATTTTGTTTCACTTGTCTTCACACATTGAGGACAATGTGACATTCAAGTTTGGGGGTGCAATAGGACATTTTTGGTTTCACATTTTTGCTAAGCAATGATAGTATAACTTGACACTTGTCGGAGATAAAGCATATGTTTAATACTTTGTGTATAGAAGCAATTGACATTTTTGAAAATAAAGAAAAATTTGAGTTGAAATGATCATGTGGATTCAAATTAATCTGTATAAATGTCTCAATTAGATTCTCACTGGATTTGACACTCTTTTAAGCTTCACAATGCACAGATGCACATTGGAAACTTAACTGTGAGGCATGCAACTTGATCAACCTTGACCTTGGCCTAGTTAATCTGATTTGATGAACCTGATAGATGAATATCTTTGGCATGATTTTTGCTTGTCTTAAAAAAAAATAAAAAAAATTGAGAAAGAAAGAAAATAATGACCAGTTGACGTTCGTAGCCTTTCCAACTCGAGCTATTAAGCCCTAGGAGTGTCTCTACACTTAGCACCCTAAAGCCGTCTGGTTTGGGAGTTGTTGGCCTAACGCTTGCTATAGGGGTTGGTTGGAAAGCTTAAGGGACTTAAACATTGCACGGTCATTCAAAAAATAAACTGGTAATAAACATGGTTCGTTGGAGTTCGTAGCCTTTCCAACTTGAGCTATTAAGCCCTAGGAGTGTCTCTACACTTAACACCCTAAAGCCATCTGGTTTGGGAGTTGTTGGCCTAACGCTTGCTACATAGGTTGGTTAGAAAGCTTAAAGGATTCCAGCATTGCACAACCATCTTATGTTTTACTTCTGAGTTATAATAAATTGTCAGCTTTGTTCTGTAATAAATTCATGCCTTAAGGACTTCATTTAAAAGGGAATTCAGTGATTTGAAAACTCGTGTCTTGGAATTGGAAAAGAAAGTAAAAGCCGCATGTTGAGAATCCAATCCACTTTCACTGAAGTTAGAGTTGATTTCCATTTAAGAGATGATAATTGAGTTATTTATATGGACTATGATGTTGATACATGCATGTTGAAATGTGTTTAGTATCAATGCTTCATATATGCAAGGTAGTCTTCCCAATGACCCTATCTCCAGGTCTTTTTCTGTTTCAAGTTATTTTTTAGCTATGTATATATCTCATTTTACCATGTATGATATTTTTATAGTAGCATGCCCATGGTTGTCTTTTCATTAAGTTTTTCATTGTAGTTTTGCTAAGGGACTAGCAAAATGTAAGTTTGGGGGTGTGATAAGCGCCGAATACTGTATATTCAAGCGCCCTAAATTGCATTAGTTAAGTCCGTTGTTTGTTTAATTAAGTAGATTATCTTCATTTGTGTGTATGTATATATTTTCAGGTCCATTTTCCAAAAAAGGAGCAAAATCAAGGCTTTGTGGAGTTTTGGCCATCAAAAGGCACAAGGCCGAATTTCTGGCAGCAGTGGATCCTGAACTTTGCTCGCCATTTTTACCTTGAAAACTTGGGAACTGGACTCCTATCATAACATGAAAGATTTAGAACTCTGAATCAGCTTTCCAAATCTTCAAACATTTTGTCATTCGGAGCTCGGAGCAGAGAGTTATGGCCTTGTTACCAGAGATGCGCAGAACTGCCTGGCAGCAATGAAATTCTGCCTTGATCTTCATTTTCGACCAAACATCCTTGAGAATTGGATCTCCACTAAAACATAAAGTATTTAAAGCTCTGAATTAGCTCTCCAAATCTTCAAACAGTTTGTTATTTGGAGTTCAGAGCGCAAAGTTATGGCCATTTCATCAAAGTCGGTCCGGGCGGAGCAAGGCAAGAATGGAGCATTCTGCTCCAATTTCGAGTGCTCGAGCCCTTATTTCGAGTGCTCGAAATTAGGGCAGAATTGCATTCGCGAATGGCCCATTTTCAGCCACTTGCATCTTGGGTTCCTCAATTCTAATTTCCCTCTTTAATGGTTGGTTGGAGATGTTGGTTGGTGGGGGTTTTTAGAGCCTTATCTATACAAGAGAAGGGAAGCAAGGCCACAGATATCATTAAGCTTCATTTTGGGAAGATAGAGGAGAGAGAAGAGAGCAAGGAGGAGGAGTTCTTGAAGCTTCAAGGAGGAAGCTCGAAAATGGAGGGGAAAGCCTTGCTTCTTCCTTCATCTAGGCTCACTCATAGGTAACTAAACCTCATCTAGGGAGGTGATGAAGCCTCCCCTTTTGCTTATGTTCTAGATTATGATCTATTTTGGGGATTATGATGTATCATTTTTGGTCTTTTCATAATCTAGAGCATATTACTTCTTGTAATGAATTCTAATGTTTATAAATGATTGTTGTAAGTGATTTATCTTGTCTTAGATGGTTTCTTGTAGTAATCATAATGCTTGCTTCTTCATGGTGACAATGGAGATAGGATTATGAATAATTTTCAAGGCATGTTGATAGAGAAAATGGATAGTCCATTGCTTAGGAACTTCCTTTGATGGGTTATGCTAGTTTCCTACCTCGTGTGCTTTATCATTTGATTACAAACTTGATAGTTCTTGCTTGAGTGAGTATGTTGAAGGCTACACTTTAGTTTAGGTAGCTCAAATGTACTAATTTTTGAGGGATTATTCTTGTTTAATGATTTAATGAACTTCTCTAAGGGTATATGGTAATCTAGTGTTGCTATATATTCCGTGACCATTTTATACATTGTATTTCCCCAATTTAGCCTTAATCTAGCATGTACTTAGGGTGTAGTGTGGATTCATCTCCCTAGTCTTTTCTACTTGTATCTCACTCCTTTAATTTCCTTGCAATTTATTGTTTTATGCACTTCAATTACTAGCTTAGTGACAAACCAATCAAACAAACCCTTATTACCCCTTATCATTCTAAGAACAATTCTAGACTCTTAGGTTGCCATAGACTAGCGCAGTCTCAGTGGTTCGACTTACCCGACCAATAGCCCAATTTTATAATGATTCGTGCTATTGCGAAGGTTGATGTATAGTTGATCAACCGATCAATACCGGTCCACTCAAAATAATTCTAGAGTTGTTTTGATTTGCATGATCATTGTCTTGATGTGTGGAGGACCATACTTGCTTGCTTGATGTTAAGATTTTGGGAGATTGCTTGGAAAGGGTTGAAAAATTGCATACTTGAGGTAGTTTTCTCCCAATGCTTGTTTGCAATATTGGTACCTCTTTTGAAAAAATGAGCTTAATGTTTGTGGGTACCATTTCTGGAAACCCTCACGAGACTTCACTCGTCCACTAGGGGTAACCTAGGGGTTTAAAAGGTTTGTTGCATATGCTAAATGCAATCGTGCTCCTTACGAAAGTGGCGTTATCCATTCATTGCTTTCTAGTTATAGTTGTATAGTTGTTCATTTCATTCCTTTACTTTCTAGTTCATTGCTAGAGACTAGCAATATTTAAGTTTGGGGGTGTGATGAGCACTAAAAAGTGCGTATTTAAACCCCTTAAGCTTAGGCATTCTAGTACCTTTATTATCTTACTTTACCGTTTTAGATTGATTTCGTATTATTTCCATTTTCAGGCACTTATCCCGAAAATAAGCTAACTCAGCCAAATAAGTGCTTAATTAAAGCAATTCTGGGATTAATCAAAGAAAAGAGCAAAGTGGAGAAAGAAAGAAGCAAAATGAAGTAAAGCAGCAAGTTCGATCGATCCAAGTCCAAGGTTCGATTGATCGAACATTGATCGATCTCAGCACTTCAAGATAGATCCAAACCTTGACCCAAAGCACTTAAGTCCAAAAGTTCGATCGATCCAACATCATTCTTTCATCGATCGAACACTTTTGTCCTTATCAAATGATTGATCCTATCCACAGCTGTACCACCCACTAACCACTTTTGTCCTTTTCCCATAAATATCTCCCATAAATATCTCAGACTTGTCTTTTTCCAAAAAAGCTCAGCTAGTTGGATCGATCCAACCTAAGTTCGATCGATCTCACTTACTTTCGATCGATCTCGTTTCCTTTCGATCGATCAAACTTCCTCCAGTGCAAAAAAGTTAAAATTCCATCCCATTGAAAGTTGTCCTTTATCCAATCATTACGGAATATTGTGTGCACGACCCCAGCTCATTTTGGGTGTCATTTTGACCTACCTATATAAGGATAAGGATTGCTTTTTCAAAGAGGAGCCAACATTATTTTTGATATCATCTCTTGGAGAGGAAGTTTAGAGGAAAAGGAGGCTAGAGACACCACTGGAGATCTTCATCAACAAGGAGCAAACCTCTTCCATGGAGTTAGCCCTTGAGGGTTGGAGCATCCTCACCATGAGTGGCTAGACATCCTCTCAAGGCTAGAGTTAGCCCCAAACATGCTTTCTATATCTTAATCTTGTATATTATTGAGGGATTAGTGTTGTAATTAATTTTTTGACACTTTGATATATATAGATCTTGTTTAATCAATGATTTGTGTGGTTTAATGCTTCTAATTGATCATTTCATTCTATTCATATGTCTATGTATGCTAGAATTGATGTTCATGTTCTTGTCTCTAGATTTTGTGTTGGTGATGCATGTCTATGTGTATTGATGCCATGGATTTAGAAATTGTCAAAACATAGTGCTTAAAGGAATGCTTTTGTGATTCTCTTGATGGTTCATGCTTATCTCTTGATGGATTGTGCCTCTCCCCTAGTTTATTTTCATGCTAGTAGCTTAGATGCAGTGTAGTTGTAGTGTAGTGTTAAATAGGAGGACAATCCATGCTTGTTATTTGATGTTCCAAGCTTTTGAATACAAGTAGCATATGTCTCTAATTTTGTGTTGTATTTGGATTGTGAGCTTAATGAAAGGATTAATGACTTGTTTTGATTTATTGTGCCTTTCACACGTTGTTTAGACAATATATGCTTCATTGCTTAGATATATTGTGCCTTTCACATGATGTTTAGATAATACATGTTTAACTAGTCATCCTTGCTTGTTGAATCAACCAAATACACACACACCAATATTGCAACACCCTAATTGCCTTCATTAATCACTTGTTAATAATATAGAAATGCATTGCTTGGTGGTGATCTCTAAACCCCAAGACTCTTCTCTCTCTTACTTACTCTTAATTGCACTCTTTTGCTATTACCTAGTTTAATTTAGTTGCTCTTTAATCAACCAACCAACCAATTGTTTGATCACTCGACCTACTAACCCTAATAGCGATTCTATAATCAACTCTGACATTGCTCAATCCCCATAATCCCTTGGGACGATCCCTACTCACTCTTGCTACGTTAGTAGTAGTGTTGGTAATGGTTTTTATAAATTTAAATTTGACATAAAAGGCTTTTCTCGAACCACACGTTCACTACATCAATTTTGGCGTGTAAGAAGCGGCCACAAACACAAGAAAGACTATCTCGTCAAGCTACAAGTCATCCAAGGAATGATGAGCATCACGAACCAAGCCTTCATACCATAAACAAATCCCCAGTAATTTCGGGGTGAATAACTTAAAGCTACTCGTAGGAAATGAGCATGTATCGACCGAGCATTTTACAAAATTGTCACTTTAAGGTGAAACATGTCAAGGGGCTCATGCCACCTAACGTCTATGTCAAAATGAGACTTAGGGAGCATCCTAAGCTACCTATGATCATTTCTAGCATAAATTACATCATTCATGCAATTTAACCATATAGAAACATACTATACAACACGATAAAATATAGGTTCTCAATAGTATCAATTTGCAATCCAAGATACGAAAACAATTAAAGTGGGTCATGCCACCTAACGTCTATGTTTCAAATGAGTCTAAGGAATCATCCTAAGCTACATTAGAACAATAAAACGCAATTCATGATATCGATGCAATTTAACCAACATTGGAACTTCCAATACCATGCATAAAGCATGATTTCTCAAGTTAACATCTTGAAACTCAAAATGGAAAATCAAATAAGGAACAACAAGTTACGATATCATCTAGTTATCAACTTGAAATGAAATGCAAAATCAAACCAAGTGGATACTTGGATGTCACGTCGGATCAAACTGACACCATAGTTACTTTAGGGTTACTAGCCCACAGGTAACCTCTCTATGTGTGCACTAGACTTGTAAAGAGACAATCCCCGTACTAAAACCATGTCCTAGCCTTAGTCAAACAACGACATCCTCAAGTTTCCAAAATCAACAAGTTGTGCAATAACGTATATATCAACATCTATATGCAAGATAATCAACTATCTACCACGCACAACCAAAATTGGAAACACATACAATACATGTTCTAAGTCCATAACTACTATGGCATGAAAGATGTCAATACAAAATGTGCAACTCATTACACAAGACAATGATATATTCAATAAGGAAAACATATTCTCATGAATATAAATATAACAACTATGTTATTCAATGCTCAAAATGTAACCAAGTCAATATACAACAAGTCCAAGTCCGTGATTTAAACATAGAAACAACTTCCAAAACACAATTAAATCCATGGAGCAATTAGATAGAATTTAATTAAATAAAAATAATTAAATTCTTTAGATTCCAAATTACTTCCAAATAACCTCAAATTTATATATGTTGAAGGACATATCATAATCATCACATATATAACATCAAATAACTAATTAAGTGATTAAAACACTTAAAATAAAATTAATTTAGCTAATTAATTAATTTCCTCTAGATTTTTAAACAACTCCAAATGCTCTCAAATTAACATATGTTTAAGAACTCACCAAGCCTATTTTAATATCACATTATAAGTTTATTTCATACTTGATACAATTATGTGAATTAAAATTTCATAAAAGATAAATATTAAATAAAAGTTGCAATTCTTATTCAAATAATCCCAATTTAATATATATCAACCACCATACCAAGGCCTAAATTTCTAGCATGCCACAATTTAATTCTAAGTTGAATATCATCATAAGAATTAAATCTTACACAAAGAAAATAATTAAATTAAATTCTAGATTATGAACAAAGGCATGCATACAAGTTGTATAAGCATCATTAGCATGCAAGACAACAAAAATATGAAACTATAATACCCCCTACCTCCATTTGAGATGAAAATCTCAGATCCCCACTAAAAGAAAAATGCTCTGAATCCGATGATACTCCTAGGTTATGTCGCGAACAACACGGTGAATATTAAACTCCAAAGAGGACATACCAAAATCCAAACTTGACCTCAAACCCGAACTCAAAAAATGACCAAAAATGTATTCTAATAAGGGGGAAAGATGGGTGTAGTCAAAAGAAGCATAAAACACGAAGGCACTACGATTTTTTAATAAAAGGAAGGAGGTTTAATTGAGAGAAGAAGGGTGGCAGCCCCCTTGGGCTACCATGGCAGCTTCTGGTCGTGCATGAAGAGAGGGGAAGATCACTTTTTAATTTTATAACCCCCTATTTATAGGAAAACCCTAAAAGTGCCCCAAAAGGGCCCCGCCGGGTCCGAAAAAGTGAAATTTGAGCAGAAGTACTCAAACGGCAAAACTCCGTGAACAAAAAAGAACTGAAATGAGAATATATTAACAACAGGACAACGGCATCAAAAACTGAATCCTGAGCAGAGAGATATGCCCCGAACAAGTTCGGCGGCAACTAGGGCCAGAAACCCTAAAACTGGAGAAACACGACCAAAAGACAATTCTAAGAGTACACGACTCGACGAAAAGTGAAAATGAATCCCATACGAGGATCCAAGGTCAAAACGAGGCATTTTTACAATAACTTTCACTAATTACACAGTAGCCCCTCCAAAAAGTAAAAACTGCACTAATGACCCAGAATGAAAATATCTTCTAAAAATATTTTCTTAAAAACCCCTAAAATAAAATATCTTCAAAAGATATTTACAAAAAACACCTCAAGAAAAGAAAAAGATTCTGAAAAATTATGCATGAAAGCCCCTATAGACACCTGGAGCAACCAGAGTACTTTACTGCAAAAGTAAAGATACGTATTTCGTGGAAACCACTTAGAATGAAGATACGTGAAGTCAAAAACCAACTCCGAGCATGAAAAGTGAGATTGTGCCAAAAAGTGACAAACGTGGAAAAGACAAAATAGGGAAAAGGACGAAAGTGAATAGTATTGAAAAACGAAAAATGTAAAAATGACTCGGTCCTTAAAGGAAATTGTCAATCCAAAGGAAAGAGTCTCAGAAACCATTTCCAAGCATTCGAGATGACACTAAGTGATGAAAAATCAAACACAGAATAAAAAAGACAACAGAAAAAATTTATCCGTAAAATTTGAGGCAAAATTAGAGGAAGAAAATGACCGGGTCATTACACACTTGTTGACCTAGGATAGGTGCACTTGTTGGCTTAGATGATTGACAAGTGTAGGCTTAGGATTAACCCTACAGTGGATGCTTGGATGAGTGACAAGTGTATACTCCAAATTAAGTCTTGCAATTATTTTTGTGCTACTTTGGGATTATGTTGTTAAAGAAGGGTTTTTGTGCAATTGACCAAACTTGTGTGTGTTGACCTTGGTGTAAGACCACATAGTGAGTGGAGGATTTCTATTTCCTCCACTCACATTTTTTCACACTTGATTTCATCATCTCCCTCTTTTGTAAAGAAAACCCTAGCCTCTATGGATGAAGCTTAAAGCCTTAAGCCTTGACCTTGGTTTTTGAGGGCCTTTCACTCACCTTAGATCATTAACCTTAGGAGACAAAAGTTTCCCCTCATCCTCCTCTTCATAACCCTTGAAGGGTTTGCCATTTTGTGTTGATTTGCCTTGGATTCTAGAGAGATACTTCTCTAGTGAGGTAGGGGGTGTTATAATTTATTTTCTAATGGTTTTACTTGCTTTTGTGTGAAATATAAGTTGTATGCATGTCTTTTATTAATTTAAGAAATTAATGATGTATCATAGCTTACATATAACTCATTTTAGACTTGGTATATGACATGGAAATGACTTGATCTTTGTTATATATTAAATTGGGATGATTTAAATGAGTTTTCAAATCTAGAGATTTAATAAATTCAATTTGATTTAAATTCTAGTTAATTATGTTTTGCGTGTATTCCATTTTAGACTTGATATATGGTATGACCATGTCTTAGTGCTTGTTATATATTAATTTGGGATCATTTGAATAACTTTTGAAATCTAGAGATTTAATTAATTTAAATTAATTAAATTCTATATGATGATGTCTTGCTCATCTTACACTTTTGATTTGATATATGTGATGACTATGCTATGTCCTTTAACATATATTAATTTGAGGTTATTTGGAATTGATTTGAAATCTAGAGAATTTCATTATTTTTGTTTAATTAAATTCTATCTAATTGTTTCATGGATTTAAATATATTGTAGAAGTTGTTTCTATGTTTAAATCATGGATTTTGGACTTGTTGTGTATTCACTTGCTTGTGTTTTAAGCATTGAATAACATTGTTGTTAAATTTATATTCATGAGAACTTATTTCCAATGTTGAATATATGATTGACTTGTGTAATAAATTGCACACTTTGCATTTGACATTATATATGCCATTTTAGAATTGAAACTCTAAGGCGTGGATTGTGTGATTTCAACCTATTTGTGCATGGAAGGTTATTTCATGCATTTTATAAATTATGCATAAGTTATGAACTTATTTGGTTTATTTTGCAGTCTTGGGACATTGTTACAAATGATATGGCTAGAGTTTGGCTCTAGTACGAGAGGTATGAGTTTTCCCTATTTTATAGTGCGCACTATGGTGGTATTCCCAGCGTGTTAATACTCGGAATAACTGTAGTTCTTGGCTTTATCCAAGATTTGATGTCCAAGTCTTCCACTATTTGATTTCGCATTCAATTCCAAGTTAACAATCATGTTTAATTGTGACATGTGGTTTTGGTTATTGGCGATTTAATGTTGTTAAGTACATTTGTGCATTATGATTTTTAAGAAATCATGGCATATCCTTGATGTTGTTAAGTATATCTATGCTAAATTGTTATATTTAGTTGTTTTTGCACTTTAGATTTCAAGTTGATAACTTTAAGAGTCTATGTCTTGATGTGATTTATTAGAAATTCTAATTATGCTAAATTGTCATATTTAGTTGTTTTTGCACTTTAGATTTCAAGTTGATAACTTTAAGAATCTATGTCTTGATGCGTTGTGTTAGAAATTATAATTATACTAAATTGTTATATTTAGTTGTTATCGTATTTTAGATTTCAAGTTGATAACTTTGAGAATCTATATCTTGTTGCTTTGTATAACATGTTCTTATGTTGTTTGAAATTGCATGAAGGATGTGATTTATGCTAGAAATGATCTAAGGTAGCTTAGGATGCTCCCCTAGTCTCATCTTGACATAGACATTAGGTGGCATGAGCCCATTTGACTTGTTTCACCTTAAGGTGATAATTTTGTAAAATGTTAGGTCTATGCATGCTCATTTCCTACGAGTGGCTTTATGTTACTCACCCCGAAGTTACTGGGGATTTGTTTAGGTACGAAGACTTGGTTCGTGATATTTATCATTGCTTGGATGATTGTAGACTTGAAGGCTTTAATTCTTGTAAAGGTTGGCTTGAAATGCCACTTCTAGCCTTATTTGTCAAAATGTGTATATTTGATTCCATATATGTAATGTGTACATGAGTACACTCTTTACAATGTATTTGATATGTATGAGATGAGGCTGAAGGGCAATGACGTGTATTTTGTATCCTATGTAATTTTTTATTTCATGAAATTTTATGAAAATATTGAAAAATGTCAAGTCATTGCTTCACCATGTTTGCATCGGGTGGGGGAATTCTATTTTGATTCTTTCATAGGGTCTCATTAATCATGCATGAAGTGTGGCCAAGGGCCAAACTGTAATTTGAAACCATTTTAAAATTTAAGTATCAAAATTTCCTTTTCATGATCATTTTTGCCTTTTTGGCCGTTGGGGGGTCGAATTTTGCATCAGCGGTATTTTTAAGCTATGGATCATTGTAACATATCCTAATAGGTAAGTTACGTCTGTGAGCATAATCGTTTCCGGGAAAAACTTTTTCGTTGGTGAAATGAGCCTTCTATGGACTCATTTCACATTTTTGTTGAAAAATCTTGCTTAAGGGCATTTTAGGAATTTTCTTTAGGAAATAATTTCTGATCTTTACTCCATCACATAGAAAATGTGATTTGGGGGGGAGTTTCTTCACGACATTTTTCCGAAAAATGTCATGTTGGTCTCGAAAACCGCGTTCAAACTCATTTTTTTGCAATTTCACTGTTTCTGCTATTTGGGTTCAATTCTACCTGAGTTGAACCGGTTCAAGAATGTTGAACTGGTTTAAGGTGAAGTTTTGTTTTTTCTATGTTGAACTGGTTCAAGTCCTCCAGGGTTTTTTTGCAGGTTCAACTTTGGTTTTCCAACTTCAATCTGATGTAACTTCTTCGTTTCAACTCTGAATTGGTCCGTTCTTTAGTCTAAACAGACCGTGTCGAAGTAAGCTTTCCAATGGTATAAATTTTAGTTTTAGATTCTTCTCCTAGCTCAAGATATCCTTATTTTAGTGAGAAGGTGTCAGATTTGGTACGAACCGGGATAGGGTTCATTTGGGATTTCACTTCCTTTAGCCTTGGGACTTCATGTGAAGTTACCAAAGGATGTTTTTGGATGTTTTTGATCTCATTTGACTTGTTGGAAGTCAAATTCCTTCCTCTTAGGGTAAAATGACCATTTTACCCTTTGGTCTTTCTTTTGTAGGGTTTTGATACCCTTGTCTTCGTTTTACTTCCGTTGAGTCTCGAAACTTCTCGAAAGGCCATTCTTGTGTCATAGTGATGACGTACATCTCTAAAGAATTTGGTTTTATAATTTGCTTCAGTATTTCAGATCCGTCACCAGATCAACATTTAGGGTCATCACAGGACACACTAGGTTGTAAAATCTAGGGTCGTCACATGATCAATCGAAGATTACTATTTTCCAACACTTTGCTCCTTTCTTCAACTAAGCTTGAGATTGCATCTTTTATGCTCTAATTCAGCTGAATTGACTTATTTTGGGGATAAGTGCCTGAAAAGGGAAATAACATGAAAGTAGACTAAAACAGGAAAATAAGATAGGAAAAGGTCCTAGAATGATTAAGCTTAAAGGGTTTAAATATGCACTTTTCAGCTCTTATCATGTACTTCTTTCATTCATAAGTGTGGAACATCGAACAATAAGAATGGATTGTCCACCTACCTAAGAAATTAAAGCAATTACACTACAACTAAGCTAATGACATGAAAATTAAGCTAATTAAACTAAGGATGTGGCACAATCCATCAAGAAATAAGTATGAACCATCAAATAAATCACAAGAGTAGTCAATTAAGCACTATGCCTTAACCATCACTAGATTAACAACATCAACACACATAGACATACATCAATTTCATTAAATCTAGAGAAAAACACATGAACATTCATTCTAGCATACATTGACATATGGATAGAATTAAATGATCAATTGAAAGCATTAATCCATATAAATCATGTTTAAATCACAAGATCTATATTTATTCATGGTCAAAACATCAATTACAACTAAAATCCCCAAAAAAATGTACAAAAGCTAGGTTTAGGAAGCAAGCCTAGGCATTATCTCTAGCCCCAAGAGATTAGCCACTTATTGTAGTGGTCATGGAACCCTTAAAGGCTAGCTTGAAGGTTGGCATTATCATCTTCATCCTTGCTTTCTTCCCAAAACCCTAGTTCTAGAGAGAAAACTATTTCTATAATTGGTAAGAAAAACTATATGATCTCTTTTACAATATTGTTCAATGAATCTATTGCAAGCCTCTTTTAGTAGGCACCAAATCAGAATTACAGCCTATGATTGGAGAAAATCCGTAGCTACACAAGTTAGGTAGAGTCCGGCGCGCTCAGGAATTAGATAGCTTACTGGGTAGTACACCTAGATTTCTACCATTTTTAAAAGACCTTTATGCATGGAATTTTCGCTCATACTTTCATACAATTGCCACACATCATTTTTATGCTAATCAATATAAGAACCACCAATAGATGCATCAACCATACCCTTGTGATTATCTGGTAAACTTTCGAAGAAATATTGAACTAATTGCCACTTAGGTATGTCATAATGTGGGCACTTCCTAAGCAAGTCATTGAATCTTTCCCATGCCTTATGAAGCATTTCCCCATCCCCTTGAGAAAATTCACGAATGGAAGTTTTCATGGCATTGGTCTTTGATATCGGGTAGTACTTCTTCAAGAAATCTTGTTACAATTCTGCCCAAGTTATCGAAAAAGGCCTAAGATTGTTAAACCAATATTTTGCCTTGTCTTTAAGGGTAAAAGGAAAAATTTTGAGTCTTAACACATCTTCTGGCACGTCCGTGTATTTCACGGTGGAACACACTTCAAGAAACTCATCCAAATGCTTATAGGGTTCTTCACTTAGAAGTCCATGATATTTAGGAAGCATTTGAATGGTTTGTGGTTTGATTTCATAATGATGTGCTCTAAATGGAGGCAATTGAATGCAAGTGGGTGCATTATAGTCATTAGGCACATAATGGTCTCTTAAAGCAAGAGGGGAATTTACAACCGGTGGTGCTACTCGAACACCGCGGTTAGCTTGAACCATAGGAGGTTGTGGAGCAAAGATTGGTTCAGGCATTCCCAATGGAATTTGGCCTTGTTGTTGTGGTGGAATGAATGGTCTAGGCATGCCCAATGGTACTTGGATATTTTTATGATGCACATTAGGGTGGAGGATGCCTTGTTGGTCTAAGTAACCAAGGTCCTCCACATGGTCATTATTTTGCTCCTCCATTGATGAAATAGAGTGATGAGAACTACCTCTTCCTCTAGGATTACGAACAACCGATTCAAGATGAAAATTAAGAGGGACAAGAGTAGGATTCAATGACCTATGACCATGCATGCACTAGCAAAGACAAATAACAAGAAATAAGCAAGTAACAAACACTTCGCCCCTACAACAAATCAATAAATCTTCATATACAATAATCCCAGACTCCCATGCTTGAACAATATGCAAAGAAAAGTAAATTACCTCCACGCGGGCTCACGATCTATCTAAGAAATGAAAAACAAGCCTCCACGCAGGCCGACGATTTAACTAGAGATTAAGTTAGAAAGATCTCAAAAAGGGTCCTTAAGCAACTTCAATATATTTTCAATTTTCCAGCCTTGCTTGCTTTGAATTCTCCTTTGCTCAACTTCCTTCACTCAATGTACCTAGTCAATCAAAGACAAACACAATAAGTAACTAAGAAGAAAATAAAGAAAAGACACGATTAAAAGAGTAGTAATTCCTATTTGTTTCCAAAATACGGCGTTGCCAATTAAATCCCCGGCAACGGCGCCAAAAACTTGGTGTGTTTTAAGCCGCGGTTCAGCAAAAGTTTGCAAAGATATGAACTAAGAGTGTGAGTGTGCAATGTGGCCAAGTTTTAAATTTGTAAAAGCCACTACTTCCTCTAACTAAAAATATAGCTAGGGTGAGTAGGGATCATCCCAAGGGATTATGGGTGCCTTTGCAATGGAAACAATATATAGGGTTAGTAGGTCGAGTGATCAAAGATTGGTTGGATTGATTAATTAAGCTATTATGCAAATGAAATTAAAGTAAACAAAATTTAATGATTAATAAAGTAGAAAAAGATATAGAGGGGAGGACTTGGGGTACTAGAGCTCACCACTAAGTTTGACTTCACTAGACACTAGCAATTGTATATTAATGAGGAAATTGACTTGTAACTTGTGTGTGTCTGTGACATTAATTGAAACTAGACATGGATGATAAATAAGCATAGATTGTCAAGCCAAATCAAATGAAAAGCACAACCTATTAAATGAGACCAAAATCCATTCAATGAAACCACAATTTATGCACACACAACTATCTAGAAACATGCACCTCATGCATTCATAAGTATGGAACACCAAGGAACAAGAGTGGATTGTCCACCTATCTATGAATTTAAAGCAACTACACTACATCTACACTAAAGACATGAAATTAAACTAAGCTAAGGGTCTGGTACAATCCATCAAGAAATAAGTGTGAACCATCAAATAAATTGCAAAAGTGTTCAATTAAGCTCTATGTTTTGACCATCTCTAGATTAACTTCATCCATACACATAGACATGCATAAATTCTACTAAATCTATAGAAAAGCACATGAATCATCCATTCTAGCATACATAGAAATATGGTTAGAAGTAGATAATCAATTGAAAGCATTAATCCATACACATCAAGTAGAAACCACAAGATATATATATATATCCAAGATCAAAACATTGTTACAAATAAATCCCCAAAAATATACAAAGAACTAAGTCTAGGAAGCAAACTTAGGGGCTACTCTAGCCCCAAGTAGATGTCTAGCCACTCATTGAAGTAGTCATCCAACCCTCAAGGGCTATCTCCATGGTAGGAATGACCTCCTTCTTGATGGAAACCCTAGAAGAATGGAAGAACTCCCAAAATGTGTAAAGCTCTCTAATCTCTAGCCTCCTCTCCAAGATAAGAAAAAATACAAGTTATATTGAATGTTACAAGTTATGATGTAAAAATGGCTCAAAATCCTTATATAGGTAGGTCAAGTGTCACACCCAATGGTCTGGGCTCGTACACCAAGGTCCCTCTAATGATTGCACAATGAGCCAACTTTTAATGAGCTGGAATCTATTTTTTTTTTTAGACTTGAGGAGGTTTGATCGATCGAACTGTGTTGAGATCAATCGAACTTGGCTGAGATCCATCGAATGCTGTAGAGATCGATCATCCTTAGCGGCGCCTTTTTTAATAAAGACAAATCTTTGAGATATTTTGGGATATTTTTGGGAAGAAGACAAAAGTAGTAGGTAGGTGGTAGGTGTGGATAAGATCAAATCATTTCGATCGATCTGAGAAATGTTGGATTGATCGAACTTATTGGATTCTTTTAGATAAGGACAAGGGCTTGGATCCATCTTGAACTTTTTAGATCAATGAACTTTCGATTGATCGAAGAAATGCTGAGATCGATCGAACATGCTGAATTTCCACACTTTGCTTCGTTCTGCTTCCACTTTGCTCCTTTCTTCCATCCAGCTTGAGTTAGCTTCTTTAATGCTCTTATTTGGCTGAATTGACTTATTTTTGTGATAAGCACCTGAAAAGGGTAATAACACGAAATTAGTCTAAAATGGGAAAGTAAGATAGATAAAAGTCCTAGAATACCTTAGCTTAAGGGGTTTAAATGCGCACTTTTCAGCGCTCATCAAATATCAAGTTAAAAACTAAATTAAGCCAATGGAACCTTTAAATAGATTTTAATTAATCATTTTAATTAAAATCTCTAGATTTTCATACTTATCCAAATGCTCTCAAATTAAAGTATGTTAAAGAACATGCTAAGAATTAATTTAAAAGCATATCACAAGTTAATTTCACGCAAGGTACATCCATGAGAATTAAACTATCACAAAAGATAATTATTAAATAAAAAGTGCAATTTTTATTCAAATAATTGTAATTTAATATATGTTAACAAACATATCAAAACATAATTTATCATCATGCCACAATTTTATTGTAAGCTATATACATCCTTGTAAATTAAATCTTATACAAAGAAATAAATATTACTAATATTCTAGAATTGATACAAGGCATGTAAACAAGTTGTATAATCATGAAAAACACTCAATACAACACATACTAAATCCTAAAACACCCCCTACCTCAATTTGAGATGAAAATCTCAAAAGCCACCAAAATGAAACCACTTCGAATCCGACGAAACTTCAAGGTTTTGTCGAGGACAACATGATGAAGAAGAACCCCAAGGAAGCCCCATCAAAATCACAACTTGACTTCCAATCCAAACTCAAGAAATGGCCAAAACGAGATTCCAATTGGTGAATCGAAGGCCTCGCCAAGACGAACATAATACATTAAGGCACTATGACTTTTTACTGAAGGGAGGAAGCTCAAAAGAAGAGAAAGAAGGTGGCAGCCATGGCTGCCATGGAATCTGGCCAAGAGAAGGGAGAGAGAGAGTGAAATCTGATTTTTCACTTAAAGACCCCCTATTTATAGAAAATCTCAAAAAGTGCCCCGAACGGGCCCCGCTAGGTCTGAAAAAGTGGAATTCACGCAGACGCGCTCAAATGGCAAAACTCTGTGAACGAAAAAGATCTAAAATGAGAAAAGATGAATAACGGAAGAAATAGCGTCAAAAACTGAATTCCGAGTAGAAAGATATGCCCGAACAAGTTCGGCGGCAACCGAGGCCAGAAACCCTGAAATTGGGGGAAAATAACCAGAAGGGAATTCTAAAAGTACACGACTCGACGAAAAGTTAAAATGAATCCCGTACGAGGATTCAGGCTCAAAATAAAGCATTTAGCAATAACTTTCATTTATTGCACAATGGCCCCTCCAAAAAGTGAAAACTGCACTAATGGGCCAGAATGAAACTATCTTCCAAAAATATTTTCCTAAAAACCCCTGAAATAAAATATCTTCAAAAGATATTTATGAAAAATATCACAAGAAAAGAAAAAGATTCTAAAAAACTATGCATCCATGCCCTTATGAATATCGAGAGCAACCAGAGTACTTTACTGCAAAAGTAAAGATACGTATTTCGTGGAAACCACTTAGAATAAAGATATGTGAAGTCAAAAACCAACTCCAAACATAAAAACTGAGGTTATACCAACAAAGTGACAAACGGGGAAAAGACAAAATAGGGAAAAGGACAAAAAGTTAATAGTGTCGAAAAACGAAAAATGTGGGAATGACTCGGTCCTCAAAGGAAGTTGTCAATCCAAAGGAAAGAGTCTCAAAAACCATTTTCGAACACTTGAGATGACACTAAGTGATGAGAAACCAAACACCGAAAGGAAAAGACAACGGAAAAAATTTATCCGTAAAATTTGAGGAAAAATGAAAGGAAGAAAATGATCGGGTCATTACACTATGTGTGTTGAAATTATAAATCTAGTGATGGTCAAGACAGGGTGCTTAATTGATTACTCTTGTGATTTGTTTGATGGATCATGCTTATTTCTTGATGGATTGTGCTACCTCCTTAGCTTAATTAGTTTAATTTTCGTGTCATTAGTATAGTTATAGTGTTATTGTTTAATTTCCTAGATAGGTAGACAATCCATTCTTGTTATTTGATATTCCATGCTTATGAGTGCAAGTAGTACATTTCTCTAGATTTTTGTGTGTGCATTAATTGTGGTTTAATTGAATGGTTAATGGTTTTATTTGATAGATTGTGCTACTCACTATATTGATTAGACAATTTATGCTTATTTGTCTTCCATGCTTAGTTTTCAATTAATGACACACACACACATTTGATTTACAACATGAAACTCCCCTTAAATTGACAATTGCTAATGTTTAGTGAAGTGAAGCTTTGTGGTGAACTATAAGCCCCAAGACCTTTCTCTCATTCTCTTTACTCTACTCTCTAGATTGTTGTTAATTTGCATGATTTTAATTGAACCATTAGTTAATTTAACCAACCAAACCCCAATTTGATCATTCGACCTACTAATCCAATATTAATTCCAGAATACCCTGCAAATCCCTTGGGACGATCCCTACTCGCTCTTGCTTCGTTAGTAGTTAGTAGTGGTATTGGCTTTTATAAATTCAAACTTGGGCGTACTATCACATCTTATATATCAATTTTGGTGTTTATGCGACAGTTCACCCACCACATAACAATAAAATAACTATCTGCCATAGTCTTTCAATGGTATGTCATGCACATAGTTTCGTGACCTAACACGAATAGATGAGACTAAACTTATTAGCCAGTCTATCCATAATATGCCCCTATATCCTCACAATGGTGCATTAATCTATAACAATATCCTAATAATGGTCTCAAATCCAATAATTGATGCAAGCATGTATATACATTAAATAATTCGTAAACAAATATGATAAAAATCATACAATCATCCATTGCATTTAATTAAGCAGTATAAGCAATTCTAAGTAGCATAAAGTTAACTTACATCACAAGTAATTAAACTACATCTCAATTAAATTGTATAAACCTCCATAACATGATTAAAAATCATTTAAATATCCATTTAGTTGTTTAAACAATTTAAAACCCTATAATCATTCATTAAACAACTTATGAGTTATTTAAAATGTCATATTGTCCAAACCTTAGCATATTAATGTATATTATGCATTCCAGTCCTTTATCGAGTCAAATACAGTCTTTTAAATTTATTAAAATAAATCCGAACACATTCCAAGCATGAAAACCCAAAAACCCTGAACTGGGCCAAACCAGTCGACGATTTTCCCTCAGACGTCGATCAATTTGCACAAATTAGTCGATGTGTTACCTACAAATGTCCGCTGGTTTACATAAACCAGTCGACGGGTTCTCCAATCGGTCGACGGGTTCCTGTGACCTTTCATCTTCTCCGGCTCCGGTGACCTCTGCTTGCTCCGTTCTCCTCCGTTAAGGGTCCTAAGGGTTTGTACTAAGCCCCAAACGATCCTAACTAATTATTTAAAGTCTTTATGCATTATTAGATCGAATTAAACAAGTAATTATGCATCTAGATTCAAAATTAAACAATTACACATACATAAACTTACTCACTATTTTAGATCCAATTAAGCATGCAAACATGGTCATTTTTACTGTTTAATTATCCTAGAATTGACCTAGGCGTGTATTGAACGTGTAGTCAAAGTTTAAGAGTAAAAAACAGAACTTGCCTTTAGGATTTCGGGTTAAAAATCCCAAATCTCCTTATTTGCGTTCTTCCTCTGATTCCGGTGACCTTCAGGTTGACTGCGAGACTTCCTACTGCTCTGGTTCTAGCCCACAAACAGTCTCTCTCTCCTTCCCTTGCTTGATCTGCCTCTTCTTTCTTGGCCGTGCCTTTCCTCCTTCCCTCCTCTATTTTTCTCTCACATTTTTTCTATATGTAACTCTCTCTTTCTCTGCCTCTATATTATATGCACGTAATAACTAAAAACCCTTATACAGACTATACCTACACACACACACACACACACATATATATAAAAGACATAAATCCTAATCCTACCCCCAATTACTCTTATGCCTTGAGGAATAAGAAAAGGAAAAAATATATTTAATAACTAATATAAATATATACTATCTAAGTCTATTATCTACATGTGTGTGCGTGTGTGTGTGTATATATATATATATATAACTGAATATATCCTCATATTATTATTAATACCAATAATAATAATAATAATAATATCCTTATATATATATATACCCATATATATATACCCACATATATATACATATAACTAATATCTATGGGTCATTATCCATACTCATCTAGGCTTCATATCCAAGTAGTCCTTGAGACCCATTTGGTTGGTCCAATATATATAACTGACTATATCCTCATATTATTATTAATACCAATAATAATAATAATAATATCCTTATATACATAATATACCTATATACATACATATAACTAATACCCATGAGTCATTATCCATACTCATTTAGGCTTCCTATCCATGTAGTTCTTGAGGCCCATTTAGTTGATCCAATACTACTATCCAAATCCAACTTCTTTAAAATAAAAATAAAAATAAAATAAAATAATTAAATCATTTAAACCTAACAAATAATTAAAAATAATGCCACACAATTAAACAAGCACCCATACACAATCAATTAATTAAAAAAAAAAAAACCACACAATTACAACACATAATTCACGTAACAATAAATCAAATAAATACATAGACAAATAGCCACATAATAAATTTAAATGCAATAAAATAAATAAATATACCCCAAATATATCCTTTAACAATTAGGGGTATCACAATATATTATCTTGTGTTCTTTTATTTTTGCATCAATCATACATATCATTTACTTTACATTAGATATAGTGATTATGATGTATTCATTGTGTTGATAATAGTGTTGCGGTATGAGCTGAAAGTTCAACATTAACACAAGGCCAAGATGTAACGACCCGAAAATTTTCCTTCCTTTTATTTTTCCTGAAATTTTACGGATGAATTTTTTCCATTTAATTTTCTTTTCTGAGCTCTGTTTCTTGTCATTTAGTGTCATCTCGAGTGCTTGGAAATGATTTCTGAGACTCTTTCATGTGGATTGACAACTTCCTTTGAAGACCGAGTCATTTCCACATTTTTCATTTTCGGACACTATTCACTTTTGTACTTTTCCATATTTCATCCTTTTCCCTATTCTGGTTTTTCTCTGTTTGTCACTTTGTTGGCAAAACCTCACTTTTCATGCTCAGAGTTAGTTTTTGACTTCACATGTCTTCATCCTTAGTGATTTCCACAAAATACGTATCTTTACTTTTGCAAGAAAGTACTCTAACTACTCCCGGTGTCCATAGGGGCAAGGATGCATTCTTCTTTGGAATTATTTTCTTTTCTTGGGGTATTTTTGTAAATATCTTTTGAAGATATTTTATTTTAGGGGTATCTAAGAAAATATTTTTGGAAGATATTTTCATTCTGGGTCATTAGTACAGTTAACTCTTTTTGTAGGGGTCATTCTGCAATTAACGAAAGTTATTGCAAAAATATCTCGTCTGGAGCCTGGATCCTCGTACGGGATTCATTTTTGCTTTTCGTCGACTCGTAAATTCATAGAATTTCCTTCTGGTCGTTTTTCTTCAGTTTCTGACCTTAGTTGCCGCCGAACTTGTTTGGGGCATATCTCTCTGGTCGGGACCCAGTTTTCGATGTCGTTTCTTCCGTTGTTCATGTTTTCTCATTTTGAATCTTTTTTGTTCATGGAGTTTTGCCGTTTGAGCGCGTTTGCTCAAAATTCACTTTTCCAGACCCGACGGGGCCCTTTCGGGGCACTTTTTGAGATTTTCTATAAATAGGGGACTTAAAGAGAAAAAGTCAGATTTTTCTCATCTTCCTCCCTCTCTTGGCCGGTCCTCCATGGCAGCCATGGCTGCCACTTTTCTTTCTTCTTTTCCGGCCACTTCCCTCGTGTAAAACATAGTAATGCCTTCGTGTTTAATGCTTGTCTTGACGACGCGCATCTTTCACCCTTATTAGAACCCATTTCTGACCAAATTTTAAGTTTGGGTTTGAAGTCAACTTGTGATTTTCATAGGGCTTCTTGTGGATTCTTGTTCATCGTGTTGTCCCCGACAAAACCCTTCGGTATCGTCGGATTCAGAGCACTTTTATTTCGGTGGGCCTTTGAAGTTTTCATCTCAAATTAAGGTAGGGGGTGTTATAATTTATATTCTTGTTACATAGCATGATATTGATGCTTATACTACTTGTTTACATGCTTAAATATAAAATCTAGAGATTTTATTATTTAATTTTCTTGAATGAGATTTGATTTTCCCGATTGTCCATAGTTTGTTTTAAACATGTGGCATGATAAGATATTACCCCTTGACATGATCATTGACATGTATTAAATTGAGAGCTTTTGGATAAGTAATGAAGATTTTATTTAATATTTATCTTGAATAAAATATTAAATCATGTGGCCTTATCTAGCTTTAATTCAACATGTGTTAGCAAATTATATTAGGCCCTAACATGCTCTTCAACATAGATTAATTTGAGAGTAATCGGAGAAGTTTTGAAATCTAGTAATATTTAATTAATTTGATTGATTAATTTATCTCGAGTGTACCATTCACTCCATTGGAATTCCGACTTGACGTTCTTGATATGCATGTCGTATAGTTTCATTTATATTAAATCTAGAATATTTGATTAGGTTTTGAAACCTTACAATTATTATTTTTCTGGTATTAAAGTTTAATACTCATGGCCGTACCTTGCATAAAATGTACTTATATCATGCTTTTAAATCAATTCTTGACATGTTGTATAACATATGCTAGTTTGAGATCATTTAGATGAATTTCAAAACCTAGAGATTTTAATTAAATGAATTAATTAAAATCCATTCAATGGCTTGTTGGTCTTGATTAAGTTTCGAACTTGGTAATCATGCCTTCCTTGACTAGTTCCTTCACATGTATCAACTTGAGAATAATTGGATAAGTTTTGAAACTTATATTAAATTAATACCTTTGTATGGAACTTAATTCACATGGTAGTGTCTTATCTGAAATGAACCTGTAACAGGATATTGAACTTTTCCTTGACATGATCCTTGGCATGCCTTATTCGTAGAATATTTGGACTTGTCTTGTAATCTTGATAATTTAATCCCTTAGGTAGATTAAATTCCCGTTTATGCTTCCATCAGTTTAATCATGGACTTGTATCTTTTATCAAGCATCGTGACCCCCTTGTATCTTGGGTTCGTTAAAGTACTTAATGAACATTCATATTTGTCTTAGAATGATTTAATTACACATGTGTTGTTTATTAGTTAATTAAATCATTAATCTTATACTTGTGGTATATTTACATCAATGGATTCCAAGTGCTATGTATATATCTTGGTTGTAATCTATATAGATGCACACTATGATTTCTTAACATTTCACATGCCAGGATAGTTGATGAACTTAGGGCATGACTTGTGTGTTCCAAAATCTTGGTTATGCATGAGACGTGGTTAATGCATTTCTAGTATTTTGATACTATCTTGGTTTGCACAACTTGTTAATTTTGGGACTTGGGATATCAATCAAGAATTGACATGGCTAGGACTTGGTTCTAGTACGGGGGAATGTCCTCCTACACTATAGTGCGCACTAGGGGAAAGGTACCCATGGGTTAGTAGCCCTAAAGTGATCTCAATAGTACGGTTTTGATCCGGGCGATATCCGAGTTTTTCACATTGGTTGATTTTACTCTTTAAATTTCAAGTTGTTATTCCTTGAAGATTTAAACTTTTCGTGTATGTGAAATGCTCCAATCTTGTTTACTTGCATAGATATTATGCTTTGTTCTTGATCTTATGTATAACTCTTTTCGTGTTTCATGGAATGTTCCAATCATGTTAAATTGCATAGATATTATGCATTATTCTTGATTTCGTGTATTACTCCTATCGTGTTAATTGGAATGTTCCAATCTTGTTTACTTGCATAAATATTATGCGTTATTCTTAATTTCATGTATTACTCTTGTCTTGCTAATTAGAATTTTCCAATCTTGTTTACTTGCATAGATATTATGCCATGATCTTGATTTCACGCATTTCTCTTGTCTTGTTAATTGAAATATCCCAATCATGTTAATTGCATCGATAATGTAATCCCTGTTAGCTCGTATTCAAGCGTCCTTCTTGCCGTGTTCCTTGGATTATCCCAATCTTGATTTGTTTCATACATGTATATGTATCATGATTCTTGTTGCTTGCACTCTAAGGTAGCTTAGGATGCTCCCTGAGTCTAACCTTTGACATAGACATTAGGTGGCATGACCCTTTTGAACTATTACATGTCAGTCTAAAAATCTCTAAAGAAATCAAATCGATGCATGCTCATTCTCTACGAGTAAACTTGTTTACTCACCCCGAAGTTACTGGGGGATTTGTTCAGGTACGAAGACTTGGTTCGTGATGCTTAGCGTTCATTGGGATGGCTTGTATCTTCAAGTTTCCATTTCATGCAAGTGTTGGCATGAAATGCCATTGTTATAGCCTTATGTATCAAACTTGTATTCTTTGATTCCATTTGTGTAATATGTATATAAGTATACTCTTTTTATTGTATTCAATATGTATAATATGAGACCAAGGGCCAAGCATGTTCATATTTGCACTTGTACTCATTTGGCGCTACCTTTTGTTTAAAAATGTAATTTTTCCTAACTTCGAGGTTTGGCATGTCAAATCTTGTAAATGTGATGTAATAAGGCCATAGGCCATTGTAGCATGTTTAAAATGTCATATTACACTTGCATGTATGTACACATCATCATACATTAGCTTATAATGTAAATTGATCATGCCATGGGGGTTTCAAATAAGACTTAGGATCCTTTCTTCATTTTTGGTGCACAACAGGTTCATATGCACATTTTTGAGCCATTTCGGTCGACCGAAATGCCAGTTCGGTCGACCGATTCCCTTTGTGGTTTCATTTGAACAGTAGAAGTTCCATTCCAGTAGCCATTTTCATGGTTTAGACCCAGTTTGGTCGACCGGTTCTCTATTTCGATTGACCAAAGCTCCTTTTTGTTTCCCTTCTTTTCTTGGCTCATTTCGGCAGACCGATGCTCTATTTCGGTCGACCGAAATGGAGCTGCCTTGTGAGTTTGTTTGGCTTGTTGCCTAGACAGGTTGACCTTATTTCATTCGTTCCCACTTGACCTCGTTGATCTTGTACAAGCCATTTAATGGCGTACATGGTCTAGTTTGAACTAGATCTTGTTCCCTTGGGTGTCATTGGTGCCATAGGGCGCTTGTTGACCCTTTTATCCTAGTTTCCGCTTCCGGTTATTTCCTTGGGTTCCTTGACTTCATGGAAGGTCACTTTTGCGTCTAAGAGATGGTTTGTATCTTATAAGACTTTGGTTTGTCTTTTGCTCCCGTGTCAGTTCTCATTGAGTCCCATGACCTCATGGAAGGTCATCAAAGTGTCTTAGAAGTATGTAGTGCCTTGAGAGACCGTCATTTTATTTCTTGCTTCCGCATCTGGATCCGTTATCGGATCAATCTGCGGTTTATCACTGTAGTACCGGGTTGGATCAAAACCCAGGTCGTTACACAAGAAGTGCTACTATCAAAGCCAAATTCAACCAAAACAAAGTGCTGGACAAAATGGCTGACGAAACGAGTTTGATGTAAGGAAGTTTTGTGATAAGCGCAGAATATTGCATATTCAAGCGCCCTTATTTGCATTAGTTAAGTCCATTAGTTGATCATATTGTATATATTAGCTTCATTTGCATGTTTTTGTTTACTTTCAGGTTGGTTCCCCAAAGATAGTTAAAAGTGAGGCGTTGATAAGTTCTTGAAGAATCAAAGCATGCCGTTACCGAGAACCTTCATTTTGCGCAAGCCAGTGACCCATTGAACTCATAGTTTTCTCTGCAAAAAGTGTTAAGGACGATGATCGCGTCATCGAGCCAGTTTAAAGTTATTCCAAGAACAAATTCAAAGCTAAGGTTCCAAGCATCACGGGCGCACGCCAAGCCCTGCGGGCGCCTGCCAAATGAGGTAGAAAGTTTGCAAAAATACATGGCCCCACCATGAAATGTGGGCCCCCACCATGTGCCGTAGCCAAACCACCTTGGCACCTCATGGGCGCCTGCCCTGCGCTGCGGGCACCCGTCAATCTGTAAACAACAAAGCATGGGCTGCTTTGTTTCACCCAATGTGATCCCCTTGATTCAAGGGATTGCTCTGCACTTCTCTAGTGATTTTAAGCCACGAAAATAGAGTTGTTGGGAGGATATTTTGGCTAAATAGAAGGCTTGAACCATGTAATAAACATATCTCATATTGTAAGGAATTCTAGAGAGAGAAATATTGAGTTCTTGAGGGTGTGTATATTGTGGCTCCTAGGTACAAAAATGGAGGGTAAGATCACCTCTTCTCCTTCCTCCTTTGCTTCTATGGGTAACTAACTCCCTTTTCTAGGGAGGTGATGAAGCCCTTCCTTGTAAGCATGCCTTAGTTTTGGTTTAATTTGGGGGATGACATATATGTATGGGCCAAGTTTCATAATCTAGAGCTATACACATGTTGTAATGGATATTAATGTTTATAAATGATCATTTTGAATTTATTATCTTGTCTTAGATTGTTTTCTCTCATGATCATATGGCTTGCATTTTCATAATGACAATGAAAATAAGATTGTGAAATGGTTTTAATGGCATGTTGTTTAAGAAGTTTGATAATCAATAGCTTAAGGCCTTCCTTTGATGGACTATTCTTGGTTTTTAACTTCATATGCTTTTATCATTTGATTGAGGGTTTGATAATTTCTAGCTTAGTGAGCATGTCTAAGGTTACACCCTAGTTTAGGTAGTTCAAGCATATAAAACTTTGATAGATTATTCTTGCCTATTGATTTCATGAATTTCTTGATGATAATGTAGCAATTTTATGTTGTTACATATCATGGTCATACATTTATGTTGTTCCCCATGTTAATCACAAGTTAGCATGTTTATAGGGTCGATAGTTGATTCACTTCCCTAGCCCTCTCTACCTAAGTTTCCTTTCTTTTAATCTCCTTCAATTTATTATTTTATGCAAATTTTAATTCCAAGTACCAAGTGACAAACCAAACAAAACCTTACATCTTTTTCATCAAACCAAGTGATTACAAAGACCTTGGTTGCCATAAACTTGCAGTCCTTGTTACTGGACTTACCCCTATGATAGCCCTATTTAACAGTAATTTGTGCTATTGTACGGGTTGATTTTAATTGGTAGACATTCATCAACTGACCATTTTGCATGGTACGTCGGATTAATTTGGATCAATAGGATTATGTAACGGTTAGATGGATCGGCTGAATGATACTTGGAGATATCCTGGATTGCTTTAGTAAAGGGTTGGACGAAACAGGTGGGAGTAGTTAACTGCAATGTGAACGGACATTGAAGTTTGGTATCTTGTTGAGTCTAGATGTTAGCTAGTGTTTATAGTGATTGAACTAGAGTTGTAATATCTTTCTTTATAGTGATTTTCTTGGCCGTGTCAAGTCCTGAGGTTTTTTTATTTGTTGTTGGGGTAGGTTTTTTCTCATATATCTGGTGTGCAAGTCTCTACCTCTATTTACTTTACTGCACATATTAATTGCTTATATACTGCTATATAAATGATGTATGCTTGGATGTTTATCATGTTGGAATCATTACATGCATTTGTTTAAAGGGTAAAACTAATTAAACTAGATTTATCACATCACTGATTAGTTAGATAAAACCAACTAAGGGTTGGTTGATAGTTTATTTATTTGTTTAATAAATTAGATAGTTTATTTATTTGTTTAGTTAAATAAATTGTTTGTTTATTTAATTCTAATTTATTTATTTAAGGGTCAAATTACTCAATTAATAATTGAATACAAAGCAAGATAAGTTCTCTAATTAATATTTCAATTAATATATATAGGATATATTATCTTCTTCATTCATCAAAGTATATCAAAGTCATTACATAAACCAAAAAAAGTGGAAACCGACTTATTCATCCCCCTCTAGGTCATATCTCAAGGTCCTACTCATTTCGTTCTTGATTGTGACTGGTTACAGTCTCACTTGAGACCTCTTCAATTAGACTCACTCCTGAGCTAAACTGATAGAACCATATCATTGTGTGGCATTGGATGATCCACATAATAGATATCAATGTGGAATATGTTTTTTTAGCATGTCCTCATTCGTAATTTTCTCTCCACATAATTTTAACTAGGAACTAATTTTGAATATTGCTGAATTATATTTACTTATAGTTTTAAAATCTTGTAGTTGAAGTGCATCCTGTCATATCTAGGCTTAGGAAGGATTGTGGTTTTTTTATGATCATACCAATCATTCAATTTTCTTATAGTATGAGTGGGTCTTTCAACGTGCAAGGTACTTATTGTCTTATTCCTCGCGAATATGATGACATTGCAGGAATGCTTAGTTTTCATCTTAATTGTATGCCCAAGATTCATTGCATCAAGATGGATCTTAGCATCAATAATCCACTATAAGTAATTTTTGCTCGTAATATCGAAGGCAACAAATCCTTGTCAATTTTGACATTATCATAATACTATAAATGATAAAATAATACAATTAGAATAGGGCTGTAAGTTGGGCTAGCCCAACCCAGCTTAATCCCAACCCAACCTCAACCCGAAATCAAGTTGGGTTGGCCAGCCTGAATTCTACCCAAAATGGGTTATGTCCATAACCCAGCCCGAATATTTTGGATGGGTCGGGCGGGTTTTGTGGGTCAAAATATTTTTTTAAAAAAAAATTTATTTTTATTTTTTATTGAGACATTTAGATATTGACCCATAAAAACGGGTTTCACTGGTCAGGTTTAAGGGATGTTTGTGGATTAAAGGTTAAAATATTTCTCCCATCTCTGTGTTTTTCAGTGTGAAGTACATATGCTTTTTTGCAACTCGTAGATCATTGTGCTAAGGA
The DNA here is from genome assembly GCF_030987335.1 of Cornus florida. Lineage (NCBI taxonomy): Eukaryota > Viridiplantae > Streptophyta > Magnoliopsida > Cornales > Cornaceae > Cornus > Cornus florida. The sequence goes on along the minus strand of NW_026775573.1, from coordinate 77,421,987 downwards.
TTGGGGCATGACAGTTTTGTTTTTATTTTTTATTGAGACATTTAGATCTTGACCCATAAATTTTTTATTAAAATAATAATCTATAAGTCCTCAATCAAAATTTGATCCCATGATTACTTAATTAAATATGCAGTAATGTTTATTATTTTTTATCAATTGGGCTGGTAATTGTGACAAATTATTATTATTATTATTTTTTTTTTTTGTCTCCTTTGTTGCCCAAGTATAGACTCTAGAGTAGGGGGGGGGGAGTGTGAATAGAGTCTAAGCAAACTAAGGTCAATTTTTCAATATTGATTTACCAACTAGAGTTAAACTCAACTTCTTTGACAAATATTGAATGATGCAATCTGAATTTTAAGCTTTAATTGTCAATAGTTATGAAGAGGCATATCAAGACATAAATGAAGCAATAAATATAAGAGATAAAGATAAAAGTTGCAAACATGTACTCAGTGATTTTAGCGAAGTTCGGAAACTCCTACTCCTCGGCTCTAGACCCCTCTTGAGACTTCCCAATTCACTATGACTTCTCCTTGCGGGTGGAGAGCAAACCTTTTACAAGAAGCTCTTCCTTGCTTCTAAGTGCTAAGAAAACACCTTCTCTTAGAATTTCTTGGGCCACACCAGCCCTTACAAGATTTGAACAAGATTGATGAAGTACAAAGTGATCTCTTTTAGATCTAAAGTACAAGATTCAGCTCACTCTAGAGTATGTATGATTAACTTGAAGCTCAACTCTCTTTTATGATATAAGATGTGTGTAAATGATGATGAAAAGCTTTTTGAATGCTAGAAGATCTTTCTCAATAAATGCAACAAGCTTTTATGAAGACTACCAGTCATTATATAGACTTTCAGAACTGTCTGATAAGAGTTATAGCTGTTGGACATGTACTTTAAGAAAAAAATGCCCGTTTGAATTTTGAAAAACGCAGCTTCGGTTGACCGAAATGAAACACCTTTGTGTTTCGGTCGTCCGAAATGGTTTTAAGCTTGGACATCATCCTCTCAGTACTCTTGGTTCGGTAGACCGAAGTAAAACCTTTTTCTGTTTCGGTCGACCGAAATGGTTTCATCATTCTCAACATCTTTGTTTCGGTAGACCAAACTAAAACTCTCAGTTGTTTCGGTTATCCGAAATGGTTTTAAAATTTGAGTATCATTCTCAGTACTCTTATTTCAGTAGACCGAAATGAAATGAAGTTCTATTTCGGTAGACCGAAATAACTAGAGGTTTTTATTCAAACTCTTGTTTAATTCAGTCGACTAATACAATAAGCCCTTCCATTTCGGTAGATTGAAATGGACTTTCATTTTTAGGAACTTGTTCAGATGAAAATTTACTTAAGTCCTTTGATCCTTAGTCATTGTGAATGAGTTGATGTGCATAATGTTAGAGAGTTTGAGCTTCAAGATGTTCATATATACTTTAACAAGATTTCCTAAGAAACTCACCAACCTAGCTAACCCCATTTTGATGAGTTGCGATGACTTGTCTTTGACTTTTGGTTGCTTAGTCCTTTGCTCATGCCTTGGTATTGCTTCTTCAGTTTTGCTTTTGTATTATAGTGACTTGTTTTGATGAAAGCTTTGATCTGTAATTTCACTCAAGAAGACATTAGTGAACATAGAACATCAGTAATGAATTATGATCATCAAAAGCCTTAGATTCAAGGTCAACAATCTCCCCCTTTTTGATGATGACAATTCATTGATGTGTTCGTCAAATGAGACTACGAATGTGAATAGTTCCCCCCCTTTCAATGTGCATAGATTTGAGATTTAGGGAATACAAATAAGAGATTTACAAATCTCCTCCTTCCCTTGTGCAATCATTTAATCATTATTAGAATTGAAGGCATAACATATTTAAGGCATACATAACATAAAAGAATTGAAAGCGTGCAAATTATAAATGCCAAAAACATGTATTTCTATTGATTCAAGAATTCAAGGTCAAGGTACATCATCATTCTTACTAATCTGTTTCCAATATGTCAACTACAACCATTGTTTTATTATTTCAACTACAACTACAATCAAAACATTATCATCCATAACCTACATCAGCATCTATACCAATTCTTCCAATAACAACCTACATCAACATCACTACATCAACATTAATTCTCCCCCTTTGTCATGCATCAAAAAGGTAGGGGGTATGAGAGTATCAAAAGTGAGGAAGTCCTATAGCCCGGAGTTCAGAAAGATCACGCTTGACAAGATCAACTTCCTTTGCTACCTCTTCAACTCTTTCGCGCAAAGCGAGAATGTGATCCCGATTGTCCTTCTCAAGAGATATTTGCTCTTTCGAAAGAGTAAGACTTTCAAGTAGAAGCTCCCGTAGCGATCTTTCTTCGGAAGGAGGAATATGTGCTTGTTCTTCCTCTTCTTCCCGTTCAGCCTCTATTGGTTCTGTTTCTCTTTCTACATTTCCACCTACTTCAACATCTACAGCTTGGTGCTCTGCCATATCAATGTCTTGGCCCGCATTTATTAGATCTCCAAATTTGGGATCATACCAAACGTGGTTTTCGGATTTTTTGAGACCCATTCAACCTAGCAAATCTCAATCAAACCTGTAGAGATTAGTAAGCTCTTTTTTATCCTCGCCCTCTATTCAGACTTTGTATGCTCTGAAGATTAAGGTAAATGGCATGGCAGAGAAGAGGTGAGTTTTTTCTTTCTTAGCGCAATCTATCATATGATGAAAAATGAGGAAGGCTGGATCAAATTTCTTCCCATTCAGGACGCACCAAATAAGAAAGGCTTCCATGAATGAGACATCTGAGTGACCACTGGATTTTGGAAGGATGTTATGAATGATGACATGGTAAATGAGACGAGCTTGTACTGTTAATTGGCTTGCATAGATTTTATCAATGTTGTTGGTGGGAAATTGAGTCATTTGTTAAACACCTTGGTAAGGGTTAAACCCTTACCCATCATACCAGTCATAGGCAATGTAATAGGTGATAGCGTTGTTGGGAATGTTGAGAATACGACGAATACTTGACAGAGGGAGAGTAATCTGAGTGCCTACAATGAAGGAAAGGAAAATGTTCTGCCCTACTATCCTTTCAAGGTGAGTGTAAAATAACCTAACTACCTTGGGTAGATAGGAACCTTAATGGTTAAGAATTCACCCAAGCCTATTGCTTCAAAGAGATAGAAAGTGTGTGTGATGAGTTCCTCAGTTTCAACTCTATCAAAGAACTTGCCTTTTTCAACAATTTTGTGAAGGAATTTTGTTTCATAAACTTCTTCGTACTCAGGTGATCGAAATAGGTGCATAGCTGGGGTAGGATATGGGTTGGAAGTATCAGGATTTAGGAGATTAGACCCTCTAGCTTCAGTATCATGAGTATGCTTAGTTCGCTTTTCTAGATCCCTCTTAGATCTAGAAGGATTTTTGCGGGATGCCATGGGTTCTTTTCAAGAGATGAAGGTTTCAGTATGACAAGATTTAATGTAACAAAATCTAACCTAGGTGTATGTCAGATTATAGAGCACTACAGATGAATAAGATCCAACTTAGAATGATGCAACAAAGTTAGATAATAGCAAGGAATGAACCTGACCAAGAGATAATGAATTCAAAGTGCAACTTACCTTGAAGAGAAACAAGAGATAGAGAGATTGAGTGGGAGATTTGCAAGGGTTTCGAATTAGTTCAAAGGATGTGTGCCTAGGATACCACAAACCTAAGTCAATAGTACCATTCAAGTATTTAAAGATGCATTTGACGGCATTCAAGTGAGATTCCTTGGGACAAGATTGAAACCTAGCACATAAACACACACTAAACATTATGTCCGGCCTACTAGCTGTTAAATATAGAAGACTTCCGATCATTCCTCTATATTTCTTAATATCAACTTTCTTGCCTTTCTCATCCTTATCAAATTTTAAGGAAGGACTCATGGGAGTTTTAGCATGTTTGGCATCTTCCGAGCCAAATTTCTTTAGCAAATCTTTAGTATACTTTGATTGGGAAATGAAAATTCCATCAAGAGTTTGTTTGATTTGCAACCCTAAGAAGAAGTTGAGTTCACCCATCATGCTCATTTCAAACTCGTTTTGCATGGAGGTGGCAAACTCTTTACTTAGTGTGTCATTTATTGATCCAAAAATAATATCATCAACATAAATTTGAATGATCAACAAATTGCCATTAATGATTTTAGTAAAGAGTGTGTTATCAATCTTACCTCTGCAAGACCCATTTAAGAAAGCACTCTTCACATCCATTTGAAATAATTTGAAATTTTTGTGAGATGCAAATGCAAGTAACATTCTTATGGCCTTAAGCCTAGCAACGGGAGCAAAAGTCTCTTCATAATCTATACCTTCTTCTTGGTTACATCCTTTTGCAACAAGTCTAGCCTTATTCCTAATAATAGTTCCCGACTCATCCTTTTTGTTTCTAAAAACCCATTTCATGCCGATAATTGTTTTATTTTGAGGTCTAGGGACAAGATTCCAAACCTTGTTCCTTTTGAATTGAATGAGTTCTTCTTGCATTGCCAAAAGCCAAGATTCATCATTTTCAGCCTCATGTATATTTTTAGGTTCGAATTGAGAAACGAATGCCACATAATTACATACATTTCTTAATTATGACCTTGTGCTAACACCTTTGGATGGATCACCAATAACTTGGTCAATGGGATGATAATGAACTAACTTCCATTCATTTGGAGTAGTTTTATTTTGAGAGGTATCATCACTTGAATTGGAACTTTGATAGATATCAATAGGAGACTCATTTATGTTGAGATCATTGATACTCTTCTCAAGCTCTATAGGGGACCTATTTGTATCAAGATCATTGGTACCCTTTTCAAGTTCAACTTCTTTATCGTTGTCCATCACACTTTTTGTGGGATAGGTTGCGAATTCATTAAACACAACATGTATGGATTCAACCACAACTAGGGTCCTCTTGTTATAAATTCTATATGCTTTACTTCTAGAGGAATATCCAAGAAAAATGCCTTTATCGGATTTGGCATCAAACTTTCCTAAATTATCCTTGTCATTAAGGACAAAGCATTTATACCCAAAAACTTTGAAATAGCCTATATTAGGTTTTCTTTTGTTCCATAACTCATAGGGTGTTTTATTGAGAATCTTTCTAATAACAACTCTATTTATGACATAGCATGAAGTATTTACGGCTTCGGCCCATAGAGATCTAGGTGATTTATGCTCATTTAGCATGGTTCTAGCCATTTCTTGAAGAGATCTATTTTTCCTTTCAACCACACCATTTTGTTGGGGAGTCCTAGGTGCCAAAAGATTATGATTGTAGCTATTTTCGTTGCAAAATCTTTCAACGTCTTGATTGTCAAACTCTCTACCCCTATCACTTCTAATGGTTTTAATTTTACATTCCTTTTCGTTTTCGACTCTTTTGTAAAATTTTGAAAGAATTGGATGAGCTTCATTTTTGCATGCAAGAAAGAACACCCAAGTGAATCTAAAGTAATCATCTATGATTACAAAGGCATAGAGTTTACCACCAAGACTAACAATTTTCTCCAGTCCAAAAAGATCCATGTGGATCAATTCAAGTGGTTTTGGAGTGGTTATATCCTTTTTCCTTTTGAAGGAGGACTTGATTTGTTTATCGATTTGGCAAGCACTACACGGTTTGTCTTTTGAAAATTTTGTCTTGAGGAGACCTTTGACAAGTTCATTTTTAGACAATCTTGAGATTAAATCCATGCTAGCATGACCTAACCTCCTATGCCACAACCAACTATGTTCATTGGATGACATGAAACATTTAACATCTTGTTCTTGAAGTTCACCTAAGAGCAAGGTATATACATTACCACTTCTAGGAGCATAAAATATTTGAGATTCATTTCTTTTAATAATGCATTTATCTGATTTAAAGGTCACATCAAATCCATTATCACAAAGTTGACTAACACTAAATAGATTATGCTTTAAACCCTTAACAAGTAAGACATGTTCAATTGATAAAGAAGGAGAAATACCTATGATCTCAATGCCAATTACCTTACCTTTAGAATTATCTCCAAATGTTACGCTTCCTCCGTTGTATGCTTCTAGAGAGGAGAATTTTGCGCGGTCACCCGTCATATGTCTTGAACATCCGCTATCTAGAAACCATTTGTCCTTGGAAAATGTGGAGACTTTGAAACCATCCTATAAAAGAGATTTCAAATATTTTCACTTGGTACCCAAATCTTGTTGGGTCCATGGGAGTTAGCTAAGAGCATATATTTCCTTTAAGAACCCACTTCTTTATGAATTTAGGCTTTCTCTTTGAGCGCTCTTGAATAAGGTAACCTAACCTTTTACAATAATTGCATTTAGAATTTTTGTTCTTACTCTTAACAAAGTAGTTAGTCAAAGACTCTCTTTTATTCAATAGACATGCTTTCTTATCAAAAGGGTCATATCCTAATCCATTTTTATTAAAGACACCTCTTTGAGCACCTAGCATAAGTTCTAGATTTTTGGTACCTTGAGTGAACTTTGCTAGACTATCAATTTGGTCTTCAATGATTCACTTCAAGGATTCATTTTCAGATATGAGTTCAAGTGATCCTGTTTCTCTAAGTGAAATACATTCCTTTTTCAAGCACTCATTTTCATTTAGAAAAGTTTGAAATTTGTTTTCAAGGATAAGTTTTTCTCTTCTTTGAGAAGCACATTTTTTGACCATTTTACCTAGTTCATCATGCAATTCTTTAAAGCCATCAAGTAATCCATTATATGCATCAACTAAATCATCATAAGCAATTTCATTTTCGGAAGAAGAGTCAGAATTAGAGTTTACCTCATCCCTACTTGCCATGAGACAAAGAATGGCTTTTTCCTCATCACTTTCGAATCCATTTGAGTCGTCGTCTTCCCAAGTGGCTTGCATTGCTCTTTTCTTTTTCTTTTCCTCTTTGTACGCATGGTAATCAACTTTAAAGTGTCCCGGTTTTCCACAATGAAAACAGGTAGGGGAGTCACGTTTGCCTCGCTTATTAGATGATTCTCCATTTTTGAACCTTCCCTTGTTGAATTTCTTCCTATGAAGAAATCTTTTGAAAGATTGAGTGATAAGAGCTAGATCATCATTTTCACTTTCGTTGCCGGAAACTTCCTTTTCCATTTGAGAGACTTTTAAAGCAATTTCTTTCTTTCGATGATGATCTCCTTCTCTATCTTTTAGAGTGATCTCCCATGTGAGAAGAGAACCGAGAAGTTCGTCTAACTCAAGTGTATTGAGGTTATGAACTTCCTTAATCGTAGTTGCCTTAGCATCCCATTTTTCAGGTAAGCTTCTAAGAATTTTCCTTGCAAGATCAGAATTAGTCATAGTTCTACCAAGGTGCTTTAAGCCATTAATAATGTTAGTAAATCTCATAAACATTGTACTAATAGACTCATTTTCATTCATGCGAAACAGTTCATATTGTTGCATAAGGATATCGATTTTGGATTCCTTAACTTGTGATGTTCCTTCATAAGTAATCTGGAGTTTATCCCAGATTTCTTTAGCTGTGATACAAGTAGAGACTCTATTATATTCACTAGGACTTATAGCACAATTAAGATTGACTTTGGCTTTGGCATTCAAGGAGATAAGTTTATAATCTTCGGTGTTCCATTCAGCTTCAGTCTTAGGGACACTTTCAGCACCAAATCCTTTCATTAGAACAAAAGGTCCATTGACAATAACCAACCAGATTTGGTAGTCTACGGATTGGAGGAAATCTATCATTCTATTTTTCCAATAACCATAATTTGTCCATCGAACCAAGGAGGTTTAGTATTGGACTGACCTTCTTGAAGAAGATGACCATTTAAGTTTGCCATGATCGATCTCTAAAACACTTAAGCTTTTTCAATAGAGACATAGCTCTGATACCAATTGTTGCCCAAGTATAGACTCTAGAAGGGGGGGGGGGGGGTGAATAGAGTCTAAGCAAACTAAGGTCAATTTTTCAATATTGATTTACCAACTAGAGTTAAACTCAACTTCTTTGACAAATATTGAATGATGCAATCTGAATTTTAAGCTTTAATTGTCAATATTTATGAAGAGGCATATCAAGACATACATGAAGCAATAAAAATAAGAGATAAAGATAGAAGTTGCAAACATGTACTCAACGATTTTAGCGAGGTTCAGAAACTCCTACTCCTCGGCTCAAGACCCCTCTTGAGACTTCCCAATTCACTATGGCTTCTCCTTGCGAGTGGAGAGCAAACCTTTCAAGAAGCTCTTCCTTGCTTCTAAGTGCTAAGAAAACACATTCTCTTAGAATTTCTTGGGCCACACCAGCCCTTACAAGATTTGAACAAGATTGATGAAGTACAAAGTGATCTCTTTTAGATCTAAAGTACAAGATTCAGCTCACTCTAGGGTATGTATGATTAACTTGAAGCTCAACTTTCTTTTATGATATAAGATGTGTGTAAATGATGATGAAAAGCTTTTTGATTGCTAGAAGATCTTTCTCAATAAATGCAACAAGCTTTTATGAAGACTACCAGTCATTATATAGACTTTCAGAACTGTCTGATAAGAGTTATAGCTATTGGACACGCACTTCAAGAAAAAAATGCCCGTTTGAATTTTGAAAAACGCAGCTTCGATCGACCGAAATGAAACACCCTTGTGTTTTGGTCGTTCGAAATGGTTTTAAGCTTGGACATTATCCTCTCAGTACTCTTGGTTCGGTAGACCAAAGTAAAACCTTTTTCTGTTCAGTCGACCGAAATGGTTTCATCATTCTCAGCATCTTTGTTTCGGTAGACCGAACTGAAACTCTCAGTTGTTTCGGTCGTCCGAAATGGTTTTAAAATTTGAGCATCATTCTCAGTACTTTTATTTCGGTAAACCGAAATGAAATGAAGTTCTATTTCGGTAGACCGAAATAGCTGGAGGTTTTGATTCAAACTCTTGTTTAATTTGGTCGACTGATACAATAAGCCCTTCCATTTCGGTAGACCGAAATAGACTTTCATTTTCAGGAACTTGTTTAGATGAAGATTTACTTAAGTCCTTTGATCCTTAGTCATTGTGAATGAATTGATGTGCATAATGTTGGAGAGTTTGAGCTTCAAGATGTTCATATATACTTTAACAAGATTTCCTAAGAAACTCACCAATCTAGCTAACCCCATTTTGATGAGTTGTGATGACTTGTCTTTGACTCTTGGTTGCTTAGTCCTTTGCTAATGCCTTGGTGTTGCTTCTTTTGTTTTGCTCTTGTATTGTACCTAATGAAGGGAAAAAGAAAAGGAGAGAGAGAAAGAGAAAGAAGAGATAGGAGAGAGATAGGCCTGTCAACGGATCGGATTCGGATCGGATTGATCAAATCCATATCCGATTTGTTAAGCAAATGGATTATCGGATTCGGATCACTAACGGGTTCTCGGACTGAATGTCCCAATTAATATCCTATTTAGCTTGGATTTGGATCGAATTGGATTTGAATTCGGATTAAAATCATATATACTAACATATATAATTATAAAGTTAGATGAAGTGGAGAATTGCTAATATACAGAATGCTACTACCTCCGTCCCACAATAGAGAGATTGGAGTTTTTAAGGAGACATGCAATTAATGCACTGTCCACTTTTAAAATTACCAAATTTTCCTTTCTAATTTAAATATATATAGTTACAAAGTTTGAAATTTTTTAAAAAGATAAAGGACAATGATGAAAATATAAAGGAAAGATGTTTGACTTTTCAAAAAGGACAACTAATTTGGGATATGTAAAAATAAAATAATATACTATTAATATGGGATGGAGGGAGTACATGATATAACTATGCAACCAAATGAATATAATGATAAATAATTAATATATATAAATTTATTAGCACGTGGATGAGAACACCCACAATTGTATATATAACATTATGATTATTATTATTATTTTTTTTTGGATTTTTGGGTTACCTCTAATACAATTTTAATAGGAGTATTGATATATATATGTAAAATTATTAATAAATAATTATATATATATAATTTTAATTGAATCGGATCGAATTATTAACGGATCGGATCAGCATAATCCATATCCGATTTGTTAAGCTAACGGATTATCGAATTCGGATCGTAATCGGAGAATTTTTTGTTCAATCCATATCCGACTAATCGGATCAGATTCGGATCAAGAGCCACTCCATTGACAAGTCTAGAGAGAGAAGGGAGACATAAAAAAAAAAAAAATAAAGAATTTCTTAAGTTATAATTATTATTTTTTTTGGGTTTTGGGTTGGATTGGGTTCGAGTTGAGCCCAAACCCAATCCAAACATGTCTAGGTTTTAAGAAAATTCAACCCAATTTGAGCTCGATTTGTGAATTTAAAAACTTAAATTTTAAAATATCTGGGTTAGGCTAGGTTAGCCCAAGTTGCACCCCTATATATATACGTCAACATTGAAATGATCACAACATGTTACATATGGAATCTTATTAATATAATGTTAGAAAGCATATGTTAAGTTTTTGAGTCCATGTTAGGATTTGTAGGATTCTAATTATATGTTTGGCAAATTTTGCAAAACAAAACTCACAAAATGTAATTTAATATTTTGTTAGGTGAGAAAAAAAAAAGAAAAGGAAAGAAAAAAAAAAGTACTGATGGTTTTAACTTTTCATTATAGGGTAGGGTTGATTAATGACAAAGGGAAAAAAATTAAAAAAGAAATGAGAGTGTTAACCTTAATCTTTGCAATAAAAAAGAAAAGAAAAGAAATTATTTTATTAAATTCATTTCTATATCGTGTAGAATTTTGTTTACAACTTTCATAAATTTTGCGTAAAATTGAAATTATATAATTTTTATTAATCATGATACCCATGCCTTCCATTTTATTCCACTGTTAAAATAATAACAAAACAAAACATTATAAAATAAAAAATAGCAAAATTACAATTAGAAGGGTTTGTGGATCTCTCAATTTCCTTATACTCCCCTCCCTCGCACAAAAAACATATTCCTTTCCGGGATCTAACGTTTTTAAGGTGCATTGACTTTTAACATTTTTTTACTATATTGCTAGTAAATGAATTATCAATTTATGTGAATCTAATAAATAATACGGAATACATGTCCTACACATAAAATTTAACTTTTTATGATGATGGAGTCTTAATAGTTGTTATTATATTGATAAATTTTTATTTTATTAATAAGAGTAAAGTTTCAAATATTTTTTTATTAAAAAATAAGGGAAGTAAAATTCAGATATTTCCCTATCCCTTACAGAAACTATACCTATAGTGGATTAGTCAACATTGTAATTCAGGAAGGTCTAACTCTCTGTAATGATATGAAGTTATTTAAAAAAAATGTCTCCATTTTTCTCAAACCAAACTATAGGAAGTATTATTATAATATTATTTTTTCTTCTAAAAATGGCTTATGAATGTAAATCTCCAAAGCTTCAAACAATGGGAACAGAGATTTGAGGGGATTTGATTCCGATCGGAGGAGTATTTCACTTTCTTTCACTTTGTCGCCAGAAACAAACGCACCCGCAGACCTAGAGAGAGACCATGAGGCCACAGCGGACGCCGATCCACGCAGTGACGACATGGGTTCGGAGACAACCGCCGAAGGTGAAGGCTTTCCTGGCCGTCGTCTCCGGGATGGCGGCGCTGGTGCTGCTACGTGCTATCGTACACGATCACGACAACCTCTTCGTCGCCGCCGAAGCTGTTCACTCTATTGGAATCTCTGTCCTCATCTATAAGCTCATGAAGGAAAAAACTTGTGCTGGTAATAATTCACACACCATCAATTATATATATATATATAAATGTGATTCGTTATTGATTTAATTTTTTTATGAGTTAAAAGCACTTATCTTTATATGGGTTATTTTCTTTGGTCCTTTTGGTTATTGTTGATTTTTAGGAATAGAAATTAGAACTTTACAGTCAGTCGGAGTAATCTAAACCTGTGATTAGATTGCTAAAGATTTTGTCTTGCATGTGATTTTTCAGCTATCAATCGGAGTGTCGATGGATTGATTTTTTTCATGTGTTTTGATGGCTCCTTCTTGTTTGTTGAATTGGGTTTGTTTGAATTAAATGAAATTCATTTTTTTTTTTTTCTGATAACTTTCTAAAAAAAGTAGGACGAGAACTTGAATTTAACGAAATTCTTATAAGGTCCTTTAATTATTTCTTTTCTCCCCCTTTTGGGGGCTAAAGCACTTGCTATTTGGTGCTTAGTTGCTTCATTTAGCTAGTTTTACATAAGCTGGATCCAATCAATGGGTCAAGGAATATATATAGTATATATATTCTTTTATTTGATATATTGACTATTGAGTACTGCAAAGGAGGTCATTGTTTGATGCAATGATGAAAGTTTTCGACCCACAACAAAGATATCACGGATCAATGTCTGAGAGCAGACATTTAGTGTAATCTAATGCCAAAGGTTAGGTTTGTCCCAGTCTTCCCTCTCCAGCACTCCCACATAGGTGGGATAGACATTGGATAATATAGAGTACTTTTATACTGAATCTTGTATTAAACATGTTGTGGTCTATGTTATATGGATTTGGTAGGATATTAGTGTCTGTCTAAATTTGATTCATTAATTTTAATTTTTAAATTTTGATAAGTAAAATTTGATTCATTAACTGTCCAAGCAAAATTGATAAGGACAATGCTAAATATTCATAATTTTAATATTCTTCTTTTATTCTTTTAGAATAGTTTTAGTTCAGAGTGGTGTTTTATGGAATATAACTGTTCAATGTGGATACATCATTTGTTTTAAAACAATTAGGTAATAAAAGTAGCATAATAAGCATGCTTTATGTACAATTATATGACAAACTAGAATGATCAGGTATTCTTGCTAAGTGCATGTCTAGCCAGGCAAGTTGAACACATTTCATTCTTATATCCCAGTTTTATGTATCTAATACATTGGAGGAGTCCTTGTAACATAGACATAGATTGTGGAATCCTTGCCTAAGCATTATCTCCATTGTCTCAAGTCTCAATGCAACTGATTGCTATCTTTTGCATCTTGTAATGGTTGAAGAAGATTGACAATTTCCTAGAAGTTTTGAACATGAGACCTGAAAATGAGTTCAACTACCTGTTTTGGTCTCCTGCTAAATACAGATATCATGATTCTCTTATGATATTTCTAAGCTTTTTCTGTTCTTTTTACACTATTTTATTAACATATCACATGGTATGAAGCAATTTGTAATATCTGAAGCTTGTATGTGAAAAGACAATTACTTCTTACTCAAAAATTATTTTTGATAAGTTGAAAATGCAGCTAGTGAAATGTACAAAATTTTAATTAAGTTATTATGCCATATTTATGTGCTGGGATTTGGCTTTCATTTATCCCTCTGACTTCATGCATACAAGGTCTTCTACGTTATTCATAGTTTTGAAACAAATCCAATTCTGCTGCCTCCTAATCTTTTTAGGTTCTGTTTGTGCCAACACAATGCAGATAAGAAGGAATGAGTCTACCTATATCTACATGGATAACTCGCGCATTCAATTATTATCATTCGGAATCAATTTATAAGATACAAAGTTATACCCTTTCCCAAACAAAGTTACCACCAGTTGGTTCTTATTAGTTTACTTATTATTATAGTTTTCAAAGAGTTCTATATTAGTTTTGGCAAGGATCCATTTGATCGAGTACAAGTCAGATCAGTGACCAGTCCCACCATAAAAAGGATCCTAAGCAGCGCCGACACTTCTACAAGGTGCCGTGTGTATCTCTGGCACTGTGTCGGACACCAACACTTCATGGACACGTCTTGGACGCTCCGTAATCATGTCCATAATTTAAAAATAATTTTTATTATTTCGGACACTTGCTCGACACATATTAGACACTTGCTTGACATATTTCGGACACTTGGTTAACACATTACGGACACTTGACCAACACCTTCTACACTCTTCGTCTAATGTAAAATAAAAACATGACAATCCTAGAAACAACATTATGGACATACATCAAAGGTCTAACTTCTTTTTAAAAATATTGACACTAAACACGTCACATAATATAACAAACAAAAACATAACTATAATAACAAGATATGAGAGTACTATTTTATATAAATATATTATTTTTTATATTCGAATAGCTTCATCTTCTAACTTGTATAACTTTAGTATAGAAATTATAAATTAATTAAAGTTTTATAATTCTCTTACTCAATAGATATATAAATGAAATATATATTATATTAGCCGTGTCCATGCCATGTCCTTGTCCTACTATTTAAGAATTTGATGCGTTAGCGTATCCATGTCGTATCGTATCCATGTCCCATATCCGTGTCCGTGCTACTTAGAAAGGAACAATCACAAATTTTCTGGAATGATGCGATTGGACATAGTTATGTGTGATCATTGCAATTCCATTTTGCTGTCATAGGTTTACTTGTGGAATCGGTCTCACAGATGTTATCATATTGTTTCTCTTGGATCAGTCCAAACCATAGCTTGGTGAACTGGCCGATTTTCAACCGTACCAAGACTCTAGAGTTTTGGCCAGTTCTGAACCAAAATGACCTGTTGAAGCCTGAACCGTCTGATTATGTCACAGAACTGGCCAGTTCGATTGTGAACTAGCTGTTTTCTTTTTCTTTTTTAATTATCAGGCACTTAAATGATCCGGTGTATATAGTTTGGACACTTTGAATGTTGTTAGAAAAAGACTACTTATGTTTAGAAAACCTTTAAAGAAGAAGGGCAGTAGTTGCGGATGTAATTTCATGTGGAATAGGATTATGATGAATCAATGCGTGTGGCTCGATTGACCGGTGCATGTAAAAATCAACAACTAGTTCAAATCTTTTCTGTTTCTGGAATAACAAAAACAGAAAGCACATGGACCGGTCCATGCACACCCATGCACACCCCCTAGTGCAGTTGACCACTTTCCAAATAAAATTTTACAAAATTTGTTCAAAGAATTTTTGTTAAAAGAAAAAACAAGATCTCTAAACATATTGTTGTCCTCTCAAACACCCAATTACATGTCCGTAACGGGTGTAATAACGTTGACAAAGCTCTAGTGTATCAAAGTTAAAAGTTGATCTTTGAATCTCTCAAATGGGACTCAAAAGTGTAAATGTAATCTTGCAATGCATAAAATTAAAATACATAACACCTCTCTACAAGATAAAGGGGGAAAAATGAGAAAATATTTATCACCCACATTGTAAAATGAAACTCTGACAGAGTAATAAACAATTCCAACTTGTGAAAAGTAATTAAATTTTTATGTCTCTAAAGTTAAATACTCCATTTCTGCTCTGATTTTCAGGATTTTTTGTCATTGCAACTTACGTGTCTATCAACCAGCCTAATAATTCGTCTGCTTTAGCTCAGTTGGGCATCATATTTATTTTAGCAAACATGTTCTAAAAGTTCTGCTATTCATGTTTCTATATAAGTAGGAATCTGGTGGCACCTTTATATATTTATTAAGGAAATAAACAGTTACATATTTGTCCATGACCCTGTCTACTAAAGCCCATTTACGAAGTTCTCTTCTTAGAAAGGTTCATGGTTTGACCATTTTTTTTTTTTTTTTCCCTTTGATAAGTATGGTTTGACCAATTTTTATGTTAGGTATGCAATCAACTAATTGTTTAGTGTAACCTTTTAAATTTGTTTGAGGGTTGAATGACTAGTGAATTGTAGTCCTACATGTACGCTAACACATGTAATAAGGTAATGCCCTATAAAAGTTGATGATTTTCCTGATTTACTTGATCTGAAATATGGGACATATATTTGTTTCACGTATTTGTCTACTGCCGGTGAAAAGGGGCTGAAATTTTTGACTGGAACCTGAGAGTCATGCAAGGCCTGTGATTTTTTTAATTTCAAATATCTTAACGGAATTTTAAATTATAAAAAAATAGAAAAACACTTAAGTCCATCATCCATGCATGCATAATCAGTCGAATCAGTAAAAAGATTGACACATAATATTTGATGCAACTCTAGAATTCATAATATAGCTCTCCGTGTATGTATATGACTTGTCTATGTATTTTGCCCTAGCATGGTATAGATATAGGCAAAGTAGAAGCTGCCGATTGATAAAACTAAAAATTAAGTACTGAAAATTTTAAGAGCTGAATTTTAAGTACTGAAGTTTTTAAGTGGTAATTAAAAAATAAATATTTTTGTAAATCTTTTTGAATTTTCAGCGTTCAGCATTCAGTGATAAGTGATGTTCCTATCACTTAAAATTTTACCCCATTTTAAGTGGCGCTTGCCATTTCCAGTGATATTCAAATTACATTATGAAATGCATTTAATTGAATAAGCGCTTAATCCGTTCAAAATTAAGCACCGAATTGAGTTTTCAAACAACACTGAAGTATAGAGAGAATAGGGTTGGCATTTAATTTGTGGGTTTTGTACTTTTGACACCAAGCTAGAACTTTGTAGCTTGAGATGATTTCTTCTGAATTTTCTTTATGGAATTTGGTTTAGAAGGTTTACCTTATGGACTATATTTCTTTTTCTGTTGATACAAGTTAATGATTGTGTGTTTTTGGTCTATCCTTTATTTATTTATTTATTTATTATAAGGTTTATTGATCTTACCAATCAGATTGATTTTTCTCACTGTGGATAATCTGCAGGACTCTCACTCAAATCCCAAGAACTAACGGCTATTTTCTTAGCTGTTAGGTTGTACTGCAGTTTTGTCATGGAATATGATATACACACCTTGCTTGATTTAGCTACATTGGCAACAACTCTGTGGGTAATTTTTATGATTCGTTTTAAATTGAAGTCAAGTTACATGGAGGACAAAGACAACTTTGCCTTGTATTATGTGGTGAGTCTTCCATCATCCCACATCACTTTGATTCCTTGAAATTTTGTGATTCAAGTTTGGCTTTCTTGTATTTCCTATCATTAGCATTGGTTTTATCAATAAAATGCATTGCCATGTATATGTTGTCTGAATGGTGGTTTGGACCTATTAATGACAAAATTAGAGATTGCACCTATTAATGACAATTAGAGAAAGCAGGCTTAGGTTGTTTGAACACATACAATATAGATCCGTTGATGCACCAGTGAGAAAAGTAAAATTAGTTAAGAAGGTAAGAGATAATGAGGCCGGCCAAAACTAACTTGGGATGAAGTAATTAGAAATTACTTTAAAAAATTAAATAGTGTAACTGCATAAAAATACCCCTTGATATTTAATATAGTGTATATCACACCCCTCTAGGTAAAAAATCACCCCTCAGTATGAAAACAGTGCACATAAGGGCCTCTTGTCTCATTTCTGTTAATGGAGGCTTAAAATGACTGAAATGCCCCTTGTTACAACCCACTCCACCAGATCACCACATGGTATGATACTGTCCGCTTTGGACCTGAACCCGAGCCCGCACAATTTTGTTCTTGGGTTTTTCCTCAAAAGGCCTCATACCCTTTGGGAATAACATTAGCACATATAAGCACTTCACCTTTACCTTACCCAGGCAATGTTGAATTGTGCACCTGTAGCTTACCAGTGCCTTGCACTTGCCCGCCCACAAGGTCGCCATAATCAACACCCCCCAAACGTCCTTGTAGGCCACACTTCGCTCTGACTCTGATATCATTTGTAACAACCCACTCCACCACATGGTATGATATTCTCGGCTCACATGGTTTTCTTCTTAGGTTTTACCCCAAAAGGCCTCATATCATTTGGAGATAACACTAGCACACATAAGCACTTTACCTTCACCTTACCTAGGCGATATGGGATTGTGTATCTGTAACCTGCCAGTGCCTCGCAATCGTCCACAAGGTCGCCACACCCCTAAACCCAAACGAATAAAAAAAAAAAAAGGGACAAAGTTTTACCTTTTAAACACCCCCCATCTCAGACGCCCGGACTGGGGCATCTTCTCTCACTCCTCTCTCGCTCTCACTCATCTCATATTGTTCTAATCGATCTATATTAATGCTCAAGTTCTACAGAGTCACCTCTATTGAGTGGATGCCAACCTTGGTGATTGCCTTAGCCACCAAAGCCAACGACTTTCAATTCGCGGCCGCTCGGGAAGACGGCACACCAGCGGTTGCTGATGGCTGAAATCGTGTTTTGTGGTTTCGGACCTCTCTCTCCATCTTGTGTATATCTTATATGTATACACACACACATATCAGACATCTCTGTGGCTTGTGAACTACAGTGACTAAAGGAAGGAAAAAAAAAAAAAAGAAAAAAAAAGATGAAAAAAAAGAGAACTACGGTGGTACACTGTGATGGCCTCGCAGGAATTCTGGATTTGGTTGGTATGTTGGTGATTGGGAGATAATACAGTCACTATTTGGTTTACTTAGATTTGGGTAAGTTACATAGATCTTTCTTTGGTTTAACCTCTTTGGTTTACTGCAGTGTATTCAATTGTACAATTATGGTTTGTTTGGGAAGATAAGATCTTTCTGAATTTTAGCTTCATGTGTGAATTGATTTAACGGAAGAGAGATACAACGAGAGAGATAAAGAGAGTGAAAGAGCATTTTAGCGCAGAGAGATAGAGCAGAAAGGGTGAAATCAGTTTTAGAGAGAAAAAGTGAAGCGAGAGTAAACAAGGATTGAAAGGTAATTTGGAATTAAGGGAGGATTCTTAGGCGCACATGTGCCTTCTAACGGCACACTAATGGAAGGGTGCAATACATAACATTTTTTCAATGTATAAGGATGTTATATACACATTTCGTACTATAAGGATGTTATATGAACTATATCAAATCTTGAGGGGTTTTTTTTGCACTTTACCCAGTTAAATGTTAGAGAAGACTGGGCATGTAATAGAATTGAATAGAAAAGGATAATTCATGTGGTTGAGCCCATTTGTTTAGGATAAAGGTAAGGATGACGATGATGCTGTCTGAGGGTGCTAAAAGGGAAAAACTTGATACAGACCTAACCTTTGGAATCAGTATTAACAGTGGCTAGGCTCGAACCCATGCCCTCATGCTTGTCAGTCTCATGTTTTATTTTCATTGCACCAGACGATAAATACTGTCACCAATTTTGTTGAAGATATGAGATTAGATATAGTGGAAGGAGTCTGCTGTGTCCAATTCCCCAGAATTGAATGAAAATTTTATAAATTTTACTGTACACAGGTGTCTGTCTACATGCATGGATGAACATAAAGAAGGGATGGGACGTCTCTCTCTTTTAATGGAGGGGAGAGAAAAGTTTGTAATACATCGAATCATAAGTTGAATTTGACCTTGTTTAGTTGTTCTGTTATCAGATCTTAGGCATTTCTAGGAAAGTTTTCACTGGGGCTATTAAATCAATGTATTACTTTTGGTCAATTTTAAACGCGTTTTTAAGCTATTGTAATTATTTTCCCGTGACTAAAATATACTTGTGGTGTGTGTGGATAAGGCTGAATCCTGTCCAGTAGTTATTCTACTTTTAATTTGTATATTAATTCTATTCATCTCATTACCAGCATTGCAGTGAATCTTGATTGACAGCGATGCAAACAAAAATAACTAGTGAGACTTTTTTTTCCGTCTTCCCTTAGTTGCCAATATTTCATGTCTCCTGTTGTTTTGCAAACCCTTTTTTTCGTTCCTTTTTATTGCTGCTGCTTTTGGGTTGGCACTTGGCTTCCCAAATTATACTACATT
This sequence comes from Cornus florida, assembly GCF_030987335.1. Taxonomy (NCBI): domain Eukaryota; kingdom Viridiplantae; phylum Streptophyta; class Magnoliopsida; order Cornales; family Cornaceae; genus Cornus; species Cornus florida. Next base: position 77,402,286 of record NW_026775573.1, on the reverse strand, counting down.
CTGGTTGTCATGAAGCTTGTTTTTCCTAATTAAAGAATGATTTATAGCTAACTATGGTGTTGGATTTCTGTAGCTGTGCTTTAATTTTCTAAGTCATTGATTCTAAACACCATGCATGTTAATACCTTACTTTCAATACGTTACTTTTTAAAATATGCCAAGATGTACTAAACTTGACATGAAGCCAATGGGTGTCAGTTTCTGTCACCATAGCTCTCTATCTTGAACCATAGTTTTTGTTTAAGGTTGGTGTTTGACGAGCCCCTTTCTATGTGTTTAGAAAACGGACTTTGTAATGCGAGAGGTCGCTTTGCAAGGTCAAAATATGAATGTGGTTTAGGAAGCTTTTCTAGTCAAATTTACATTTATACAAATCACTACTACAACTAATGAAGCATAGCGAGTAGGGATCGTTCGCAAGGATTATACGTGTTGGAATTTAATTTCGACTCTAATGTACCAATTGATTGCAAAGAGAGAGATTGGTTGATTAAATTAAGATGCAAGGAAATTAAAATGCAATTAAAATAAATTAAGTTGAGTTAGGGAGTTAAGAGATGAGAAGTGAGGTCTTGGGGTCATTGGAATCGCCACCAAGATCGTTCACCAAACCACACACTTTCAACTAATTTGGGAAAAACCTTCTTGTGAACAAAATGCGACTACCAATTGCAATATTAAGTATGAACCATCAAATTTAATAATGAATTGCCTACCTAACCGACAATTAAACTAAGTGTAGAATAACCCATCAATCCTAAGCATGACCCATCAAACTAGTCACAATTGTAGCACACATCAATCTAAAGAATCATGGAATTTGCAATAATAAGCCATGGCATATCAAATCAAGTAAAGATTGTCTATCTACCTACATGCATGAATTAAATTGTAGAGCAATTCATCAGACATAAGCATAATCCATCAAATTAATTGATAAACCCATCTAATAAAAACCATACCTAGCCATCATTAGATTCTCAATCAACCACACATAGACATGCAATTAATATAGAAAAACTAGTGTAGAGATCAATTCCCTAATAATCACACATGAGATAACATGTAATCACATGGAGAATCAATAGAAAGAATTAATCCATATAAATCAAAAAAGAACCCAAGATTCATTAAACTCACAAGGCTAAAACACTAATCACAATATATTATTCTCCAAAAAGTATGAAAGAGATAGAAGTTTAGATTACAAACTTGGGACTCATCCAAGCCCCAAGGAGAAGTCTCGCCAATCATGGAGGGGGTGGATGTGATCTTGGAACCCTCAAGGGTAATCTCCAAACATGACTCCATCTTCTTCCTTTTCTTCTTTGTTGAATTCTAGAGAGAGAGAGTGTGTAGATCTTGAGATGTGTTCTTAGTACTTCCACTCTTCTCTTTTCTTGTAACCCTAATCTCTAACTTTTCTAGAGAGAGAAAATAGCTATTACAATGTAAAATTAAAATAAAATTGAAGACAAAAGATATATTACAAAATGGTTCAATTCCACTTTAAATACAAGGTCCTTGGAGTAGTGAACAAGTCAGAAAATAAGCCCTTAAAATATCTAATCCCGTAGCTATGTGGTAGGTAGAGTTAGGGCGTGCGGGAATACAACAGCTCGCTGCCAGCATATTTTCAATCGATCGAAGAATCTACTATAGATCCAAAATTTATTTTATTTTTAAATTATTATTATTATTATTATTATTTTTTTTTTACTTTTCGGAACTTTATACTCGACTTCAAAAAGGTTGTAAGAAACGATTTTTAGCCTGTTTGAACGTTGTTGACCTGAAATAGACAAAAACACAAATAAGTACTAAAACGGGAAAATAAAGATAGTTGAATGGATTAAAATACCCTAGTTTAGGTGCTAAAATATGTCACATTTGAGCAATCGTCACACCCCTAAACTTAGATATTACTAGTCCCTAGCCATAAACTACAAGGAAAAGAAAGAAATAAATAAGTAACTATGAACTAGAAAGCAATAAAAGGATAGCGCCACTTTCGTAGGGAACACGATTGCATTTAGCATATGCAACAAGCCTTTTAAACCCCTAGGTTACCCCTAGTGGACGAGTGAAGTCTCGTGAGGGTTTCCAAAAATGATACCCACAAACATTAAGCTCTTTCTTACTAAAGAGGCACCAATATACAAAACAAGTATTGGGAGAAAACTACCTCAAGTATGTAATTTTTCAACCCTTTCTAAGCAATTTCTCAAAATTTCAACACCAAACAAACAAGTATGGTCCTCCACACATCAAGACAATGATCATGCAAATCAAAACAACTCTAGAATCCTTTTCAAGTGAACCGGCATCAAATGTGTTGCTATCTAAGCCAACTAAAGAAATGATCACATCCGGCCTCAAATTAGCATACTAATCTAGTACCGATCATGAAAACAAAGAATGGGCTTTTTATTAAAGCTTTATTCAACTAGGTGCGTTTATTATTTTCACTCGATTTTTTTTTTTTTACTAACCTAGAGGATCAAGGATGAAAGCATGGTGCAATGTGTTGATCTATTAAGTTTTCTAGTAATTCAGGAGGTCGAGCGTTAGGTCAATGACTCCCAAACCGGATAGTTTTAGGGCATTAGATGTTTAAACACTCCTAAGAACTTATAAGCTCAAATCAACTAGGCTACAAATCAAAACAACCTTCATTTAATCATTTCTCACTTCTCACCTTTTGGAAGAAATCCTCACTTCTTCTTCTTCTTCATTTATTTTATTTTATTTTTATTATTTTTTTTTAATCAAGTTATTAACCTAGAGTTTGGGCCCTCCACCTTTTGGCTCGAGAAATTCAGTGCTTAATGAGGCTAGAATCCCGGTTACTTAGTGAAAAGTGTTTGTTATCCACCTTTGTCAAGAATGAAAGTTTTCAATGTACTACTAGCTCAATTGGGATGTAACCAAATCAATAATCAACAAAGCATGTACCCCACAAATAAATGCTAGTGTACGCATGTGCTAGTGTAGAATCCTAGAGTGAATCTCAAAACAATCACAAAATCAAGATTATGTGGACCACAAATGCAAGCAAGATATAAATCTTTCGAAAAATTTACTTCTAAATGGCATTCAGAAAGCATACAAGGAGTATTGGACTCTCAAGTCAAGCATTTTTTAAATTCTAAGTATCATGGTCTTCAAAAGATCAAAATCATCGCTCAAATGGATCCCAAATCTCAATCGTGCAATTAAGTCTTAAACTTAAGTAGAATGCAACAAAGTCACATTACCCCTAAACTTAAACTGCACATTATCCTCAATGTGCAATGAGAACAATGAAAAAGATGGAAAGAATATACCGTGGTGGCAAAGACATGAAGCTCGGTAATGATCCATTGGGAAAAAGTGCACCCCTAAACTTGGAATCAACAACCTACTTGAATAACTACACTAGCAAACTTACATCAAATATCAAATGGGATAAAGATAACCAAATCAAGCATTCTAAGGCAATATAGCACAATATGAAAGAAAGATATGAGATCAAGCCCAATAGAAAATATGAAAGTAGCATGACTACACATAAGGGCACAATGGTGAAACAAATTTTTGTATTTTTCATTTTATGAAAGTATGTATAGACAAAATGTAAGAAAATCAAAGAATAAAATGTATGAACAAAATACAAAAAGAAAAATAAATAAGGCAAAATGCAATGAAAAAATATGTACAATGCAAGAAATAAAAAAACAAAAATTAAGAAAGGATGCAAGAATAAAATAATGAAAAATGAAAATAAAAACTTTTTATTTTATTTTGTATTTTTTATTTTTTGACATAATAAGTATGTACACACACACACACAAAAAAATAAAACAAATAAACATGCAAGAAATGCAAATGTAAGGAAATAAGGGATACAAAAATTATTTATTTATTTATTTATTTTTGTTTTGAACAGTGCTTGATTGATCGAAAGGGGCGTTCGATCGATCGAAAAGCTTGTAGAATGATGCCCTGGGAACAAAAATTTTCGACGCAATTCCGATCGATTCACATTATTTTCGATCGATTGAGGCCTTTTTCGATTGATCGGAATAAGCGTTGATTGATCGAGAAAGTCTTCGATCGATCGAACTGGGTGTTGCCTGGGCACAAAATGCTGAATTTCGAAAAATTTTCAAAGGCAGAAATTTTCTAAAGCCCCAAATTGCATGAATATGGTCTAAAAACTTGATTTTTGACAAGAAGTGCAATGGAACATATCTAGATGATGCAAGAAATGAAAAATAAAAAGAAATGTGGAAGGAATAGAGTTGTGAAACTTTACGAATGCTAGTGTTTAACGTCTCTAGTAAGACGTTGGGTCGATTCACTAGTCGAAAGTATCAAAGACCGGATATGAAACATCCTTATTGACCATCTTTTCCATTTTTTCATTTAATGCCTCACCTACAACAATATACACATTCTTCAAAAGAATGACTTGAAAAGAAATTATGAAAGATGCAATTTGTTTCCTTTCATCCACGGTCTTGAAAATAAAATCAATGATGAGCGGCCTTGCACTTGGCAAGGCAAAGTCTTTCAAAGACTCAATTAGATTAATAGGAATTGCACTCTCTTCATGCCTTTCCTCTTCCTCAATAATCACCATCTCCTCACTTTCCAAGTTAGCTAAGGAGTCTATTAGAGTTCACTTTATTTTTGGAGCTTTCAAGGTCAAAACCACAATTTTTATACATTTCAAAAAGACATGTCTCAAGAGGGTCTTTAGAGATAATAGAAGGAAGGCTTTCTTCAACAAGTTCCTTCTCCTCCTCTCCTACTTCTATAGTAGTCACCGTTTCCACACTCTCTAGAGTAGCAATGATCGGGATAAAATCATGATCAAAACAGGGAAAATCCTCATTAATCATGTTATGCTCTATTGGATTAGCCACTAACTCACTTGCCACTTCCTCCTCTATACAAGATAGAGTGTTAGGTATTAGCTTACTTGTGTCATCCTCTTCACTCTCCTCGTACTCATCTATATAAATTGAAGTTCTTGCCATTTTTTCATTTGCCTCTTCCTCCTCCTCTTGACGAGAAAGAATACTTGCAATTTGCTCAACTTGAGCTTCAAGCTTGGCTAAGATTTGAGAATGTGAAAGAATAAGTTGGGTTTGTGGATTAAGTACATCAAGTAAAACTAACACTTTTTCTTGAAAATCAGGTGAATAAGGTGATGGAGGTGGTTCTTCATAAAATGGTGGGGGAGGGCAATAGTCATAAGGAAGATTAAAAGAGTGATCAAGTTGATAATAAAATGATGCATGTTGAACATTGGACTCAATCTCATAAGGATTAAAATATGATAGAGGGACATAAAGAAATTCCCCCCCCCCCCCCCCAAACTTGGATCAAACAATGGCTCTATTCACATTAAAAATCCAAATGCAAGAAAAATTTTTGGCTTCCACACGGGCCGATGCTTGGATTTAAAATAAGACAATGAAATTAGCCTCAAGAAGGGCTATCATAAGCATGCAAAGAAGTGAAACAATTAAATTACAAGATTTTCAAGAAATGCTCTCAAAGGTCCTTAAGCAACTTCAAATTCCAATGCTAGCTTTAAGCTCTAATGATTGCTTTAAGATCCAATGTTTGTCTTTCTTGTAGTCAATTACCTAATTGACAAATAATATCAAGAATGAGAAATGAATATACAATGGAAAATAAAATGAAAATAGAAGCAATCAAATGAACACTATTGTCTAGTCTAATTCCAACAAAACCGTTAATTCCCAGCAACGGCGGCAAAATTTTACGAGCCCCTTTCTATGTGTTTAGAAAACAGACTTTGTAATGCAAGAGGTCACTTCGCAAGGTCAAAATATGAATGTGGTTTAGGAAGCCTTTCTAGTCAAATTTACATTTATAAAAACCACTACTATAACTAATGAAGCATAGCGAGTAGGGATTATCCGTAGGGATTATACTTGTTGGAATTTAATTTCGACTCTAATGTACCAATTGATTGCAAAGAGAGAAATTGGTTGATTAAACTAAGATGCAAGGAAATTAAAAAGTAATTAAAATAAACTCAGTTGAGTTAGGGATTTAAGAGATGAGAAGTGAGGTCTTGGGGTGTATTGGAATCACCACCAAGATTGTTCACCAAACCACACACTTTCAACTAATTTGGGAAAAATCTTCTTGTGAACAAAATACGACTACCAATTGCAATATTAAGTATGGACCATCAAATTCAATAATGAATTGCCTACCTAACCAACAATTAAACTAAGTGTAGAACAACTTATCAATCCTAAGCATGACCAATCAAACTAGTCACAATTGTAGCACACATCAATTTAGAGAATCATGGAATTTGCAATAATAAGTCATGGAATATCAAATCAAGTAAAGATTGTCTACCTACCTACAAGTATGAATTAAATTGTAGAACAGCCCATAAAGTATAAGCATAATCCATCAAATTAATTGACAAACCTATCCAATAAAAACTATGCCTAGCCATCACTAGATTCTCAATCAACCACATATAAACATTCAATTAATATAGAAAAACTAGTGTAGAGATCAATTCCCAAATAATTACACATAAGACAACATGTAATCACATAGAGAATCAATAGAAAGAATTAATCCATATAAATCAAAAGAGAACCTAAGATTCATTAAATTCACAAGGCTAAAACACTAATCACAAGATATGATTCCCCAAAAAATATGAAAGAGACTTAGATTACAAACTTGGGGCTCATCCAAGCTCCAAGGAGAAAGTCTAGCCAATCATGGAGGAGGTGGATGTGATCTTGGAACCCTCAAGGGCAATCCCCAAACAGACTCCATCTTCTTACTCTTCTTCTTTGTTGAATTCTAAAGAGAGAAAGAGTGTGTAGATCTTGAGATGTGTTCTTGGTGTCTCTACTCTTCTCTTTTCTTCTAACACTAATCTCTAACTTTTCTAGAGATAGAAAATAGCTATTACAATGTAAAAATAAAATAAAATTGAAGACAAAAGATATATTACAAAATGGTTCAATTCCCTTTAAATACAAGGTCCTTAGAGTAGTGAACAAGTCAGAAAATAAGCCTTTAAAATATCTTCTAATCCCGCAGCTATGTGGTAGGTAGAGTTAGGGCGCGCGGGAATAAAACAGCTCGCTGCCAGCGTATTTATGCTTTGACTCCAAAAAGGTTGTAAGAAACCATTTTTAGCCGGTTTGAACCTTATTGACCTGAAATAGACAAAAACACAAATAAGTACTAAAGCGGGAAAATAAAGATGGATGAATGGACTAAAATACTCTAGCTTAGGTGCTAAAATGCATCACATTTGAGCACTCATCAGTGTTTTTCTTCTCCTTACCTCTGTCCATATTGATTTAGCCTTCCATTTGCTTCAACTTTAACAGTGTTGCTCTAATAGTTCAAGTACCTCATCAACTTACATCTAGCTTTTTGAGTATATATTGAGTTCTTTTTCTTTCTTTTCTTGTGACTGTCTATCCAATGTCGCGTTTTCGTTTAATTTATTGATTCTCAGCATCCTACCATGAACTATGGTAATTCTTAAGATTGAATTGTGATTTTTGTCCTAGTTGGATCACTAGCTTCTCTTTACTTCTTTCATCTTGCTAGAGTATGACCAGCAGCATTCTTTTCATCGTCCTTTGACTTAGGACGCTCAAAATTTTTTTATTTGAATTGTAATTTTTGTCCTAGTTGTATCACTAGCTTCTCTTTACTTCTTTCATCTTGCCAGAGTATGAGCAGCAACATTCTTTTCATTGTTCCTTGACTTTAAGATACTCAAACAAATATTATTTAGGCTTCTAGTTTCTGTAAGGTATTTATACTATATACTGATATGAGCAAGATGGTTTTCCAAAACATTTCTTACTTCTTATACCTTACCTTATAAAACTCGTGGTATACCAAAACCTTCTTACTTGTCACTTCGTTAAATTTATTTTTGTGTCTTGTAATTATCTTTCTTTTTCTTTCATTTTTTTTAAATAAATTTTTTTACCTTGGTTTACCATTTTGTTGTAGGCGGTACCTTGTGTTCTATTGGCTTTGGTAATTCATCCATCGACGTCACATCATATCATCAACAGGATTTTCTGGGCATTCTGTGTATATTTGGAAGCTGTTTCTGTGCTACCCCAATTGCGGGTCATGCAAAACACAAAGGTACAATCATGTGGATCAAGAAAATAACATGATTTGAGTTTTTTTGGATTAAATTGTCTTTATGCTGGCCTCCTTTGACTTTTCTGCTTTTTGTTTTTCAGATTGTTGAACCATTCACAGCTCATTATGTATTCGCATTGGGTGTTGCTAGGTTCTTGAGCTGCGCTCATTGGGTTCTCCAGGTTAGATTGCAAACTTCAATGGTACAGTTGTATTGTGTGAGGTATTTGATATGATTTTCGTACCTGCAAGTTGGTCCGTTCATCAACTTTGGTCGTATTGCCATTCCTGAACTAGTTATTTGACCATCCAATACCAATTAATCAAACAAGAATAGCATGATTTCACATTATTTATTGCTTATGGGAATTGGTTTAGGGGATTAAAATATGTGAGTTTTATTAGCAAAGTTGGTGACTTATTCTGCTTTAAATGCCTTAATTGCCTCTAATGCATTTATGGTTACTAACATAGCGCATTTTCTTTGGTAACTTGGTGGGTGGAGGTTTCTTTAGAATATATGCTCTCAGATTAGTGCATTTAGGAAAATGGTTGACACGTTCAGTGTGTAAATTGCTTAATCACTAAAACTTATGCACAAAAAGTATATGGAGCTTGTTGCTAATGCAAATACAAGTCGTAAAGAATCTCATGTACATGACTGAGGTACTTATTATCACAAATATTTTCGATGAAGGTTAATACCATCATTGAGCATTGATGACATTTTCTGAAATCAAGTGAGTTGGGGACATTCATCTTCACTCCAATTGTATGGTTTTATGGTTAACGCGTATGTGTTCACTAGCAATCATCATTGTGTAACTGGTACTTTTATGGTTGTCAAATCTACTCTCTGGATCTTTACCTCATGCACAGGGATGTAGATTGATTGGATTTACAGTTTTCCATTCGATTGCTTTATGATTTGCTATTATTTTTATTTTCATTGGTTTAACAGGTTTTGGACAGTCGTGGCCATCTGCTAACGGCACTGGGTTATGGATTATGGCCTTCTATGGTTCTTATCTCAGAAATCGTTCAAACTTTCATATTAGCAGACTTCTGTTACTATTACGTAAAAAGGTGGAATAAACTTTTGTTGATGTCTAATCTCTCAGAAATCGTTCAAACTTTCATGCTTTTTAACAAATCTCTTTTTCATTGCAGTGTTTTCGGAGGACAGCTTGTTTTACGTCTTCCTTCTGGAGTAGTGTAATTGGTGATCAAATGAGCATCCTGTCTTTAAAAAAAAAAAAAAAAAAATACAAAACTTAAATGTAGTGGATGGTATTCTTTAAGTTATTTTTGCTTTCCACTGGGGTCATACAACTCACTGGTTCTTCTCTGTAGTCATGACTGGAAATCAAGTGGATTGTTTGTAAAGTTGGCTATGCTGCAACTCTGATGGATATATAAATCAAAACTTGATTTTACCAGAAATTAGATGAACTTCATTGTGTCAGCACTAATTTGTGCGCCTTTTTTCTTTTTGTAGGTAACTAATATTTGGCTTTATATGATAGATTATAGTAATCTTTTGCTTGATGCTGATCATCTATTAGCAGTGTGCATATGGTGAATGATTTGAATGTGACCTTACTAGGTTTCTGCTAGCTCTAGCCTTGTTCTTGCATCTTATGTAGCGCCAAGCAGCTACTTAGGGCGGAGAATAAACAGGATTGAGCTTTTTACTCTTTTATCGAAAAATAGGTTTTAATTAAGCCTTGGTTAAGTTGATTTTGAGCCGAGAGTCAACAAGTGATGAACCAAAGGCCTTGCTTGTGAAATTAAGTTTATTATATTATCTAGGTCCTTGTAAGCAGGGGCGGAGCTAGAATTTTAGTTCAGAGGGGGCACAATGCACTTGTTGAAAAAAAAAAAAAATGACAAATAGGAAGTATAATTTTTTTTTTTAAATCAAAAAGTCAAACAAGAAAAAAATAGTTGTAAAATAATATGCTAAATAAATACGGTAAAAGAAATATAGTTACAAATATAAGAATTAAAATATTAATTAATAATATTTTAATTAAATATAATCACAAATGTCATCGATAAAAAGAAATAAGTTAAAAAAAATAAAAAAATACATAATTATATATAAGTGAAAAAAGAAAAATATATTGTATGAAGGGATATATATATATATATATATTTTTTTTTTTTTTCAAAAGGAAATTAGAAGAATTTGAAAATTTGAGAGGGGGCACTATTTAAAATTACCATAAAAATATACGTATATACCAAAAATATTTATCTATGTATATTAGGTTGGAACAAAGTGAGAGGGATGGGTTGTGATGGGATAGGGTTAGGAGGGAGAAAATGAGGTGTTGAGAGGGTAAGGGAGAGAGGGCTCGGCCAGAATGAGAGAAGGGGAAAGATGGGTTTTGAAATGGGCCTTGGTTTTGGCCTTTTTAATGAAGCAGGGAAGCGCTCCGCCTCCCGTTTCTCTCTTCTCCACCCTTCGGCCTCTTTCTCCAGGAAAACCCCTTCGAGTCCAAATTTGAGTTCGTTTCGTTCAGCGACAACAATCCCTCAAAAGCCCCCTTCAGATCTCTCAGTTTCTCTTCCATTTTGATCCAGTTATTGTGATGGTCTTCCTTGTTTCCGTTTTCATTCTAACTTTATATATGTGTTGTTTTGTTTTCTCTCTAGTCGCGGTGCACGTGCCCTCTTTGGGCCTTAATTGGCTCCGCCCCTGCTTGTAAGGAGCTTGGACACCTTATTTGTCTAATAAGTTTGCTAAGCATGGATCACTCTCTGAACTCCTTTTGCCTGTAGTGCTAACACTGCCTTGCATGGTATTATGTTAAACACACACACACACACAAGGTCATTCTTGTGAGGAGCTTGGACACCTTATTTGTCTAATAAGTTTGCTGAGCATGGATCACTCTCTGAACTCCTTTTGCCTGTAGTGTTAACACTGCCTTGCATGCTATTATGTTAAACACACACACACACACACACACACACACAAATAAGGTGTTCAAGCCTGTAGTGTTAACACTGCCTTGCATAGTATTATGTTAAACACGCACACACGAATAAGGTGTCCAAGCCTGTAGTGTTAACACTGCCTTGCATAGTATTATGTTAAACAAATAAACACGCGCACACACGTGTATTTAAGTTTGCTAAGCATGGATCGCTCTCTGAACTCCTTTTGCCTGTAGTGCCTTGCATAGTATTATGTTAAACACACACACACACACACACACATATAAGTTGACATATGCAATGATGCAATCTTTTGTTTCAAGGTGGTTGGGATTTTCTCCAACATATAATTCTTGTTCTTGCACTTTCATGTAAAGGTTACACGTATTATATTCCGTCCAGAGGGTTCTTCTTTATGGTCACCAACCCCAATTCCCCAAAGAGGGAAAGCAGGAGACTGTCCCAGAATATTACAGCTGGGAAGCACAAACTAGGGCACTGAAGGACCTGTTTGGGATCTGTTGTGTGGACCCTAATTGCTCATGATTATCACTTCATCATGTATATATATATATATATATATATATATATGACCATGTATGTTGATCATTGTTCTGTATATAATATGTATCAGTTCCACCTACAATCTTGTTTTATTTTATTTTTGGTCAAAAAAGATGTATCTGTGAGCCCATAGGTTCTCTGACAAGTTGATGCTTGCTAGTTGTAAATGTGTCACAAAATAGTTCTCTTTATGGATACAATAATCTGTACTAATTGAAAGTCTAGAAAATCAATCTCAGAATGCTTCATTGGTTGGATAGTTTTAAAAGAAAAAATTATTTATTAAAAAAGAGAATGAATATGCAAACTTTCACTAAACTTGTTTTTCAATAAAAGAAATGGCAAAATTATTCCTGAAATGAGGACTATAGATAAGTATTCATGTAACTTTTTGGGTAAATTACATTGGTATATTCCGAATAGATAGAAAGTTTGACCTTTATTACTTTAATACTTCCTAAAAGTGTAAAATATCTTTCATACACTTATCTAATTTAACAATAGTTTAATAAAAATCTATCAAACCAAAAGATTATTACCATTTTATTATTATTATTTTTTCCATCTTGTAAACACTATATTATCCTACCTATTATTTATTTATTTTTATTTTATTATTATTATTATTTTTAGATAACCATAATTAAACCCTAAAAAGAAAACTATTCAAATGTCATTAACAAAAAATATATATATATATTTTTGTATAATTTAATAATATAAAATTAGTAAGAAAATTGATCTTTTACATTTCATTTACATTTCATGTCAGAATATAAGGTTATTGAGGTCTTTTAACATAAGGAAAAGACATCTTAGAATAAAACGGATTGGAGAGGCATCTGCTAAGCACTTCCTCAGCTAAGCAGAATAAGATAGGCTTCATTTTTTGAAATTTCATTAACGGCAAGGGTGTCGTGGAGGTCAAAGTAAAAAAAAAGGTCAAATGCTTTACATGTGTGTAATTTGTTCAAATTTTAAGGGAGATCAGTGTAATTTACCCTATCTTTTATACAAGTCTACTAAAAATAATTGTAATTTGCAACCTTACCTTTCTAATATTAGGAATAGTGCCACATATTTCCTTTGTATAGTTGAAGTAAAGTGCAAAGAGCACCTTGTTCATGTAAACACCCAATAATATTGATAAAGAAAAGAAAAGAATGGGTGAAAGGAAAATAGGAAGGAAGGAACAAATTTCCTTTATTCGATAGAGATGATATAAGAAAAGAAAGGATAATAGGAAGGACCTCCTTCACAAATTTTCATCCGCTCAAATATGGACGAAAGATGTGAGAAAAACAAGTGAACCTATTATAGAAGTTTTAAATTACTATATCACCCTTCCTAAATATTTAATAAATCCCATAAATAAAGTAAATAATGGGTTTAATGATAAAAATAACTTAAAAATTTATCTTTTCTTTTATCCTACCTATATTAAATTGACAGTTTTTTTCATTTTCTTCCATGTAACCGAACAAAAAGAGATAAATGTTTAATTTCTTCGCTAAGAATGTCCCAATCATCCATTCTTCTCTCTCTTTCATTCAATTTTTGCCCTTGTTGCCGAACGGAGCATTATTAAGGGTAGAGGCTAAGAATTCTCTTAAAAGACAATTGTATCATTTTTTTATTATATATATTTAAAAAATTAGGGTGTGAATATTGTTTGTATTGTATAAATTGGAATAAGAAAATTAGGGATAAATTGAAAGTTTTAATCCCTTTGGGACTACTCTGCGAAATTTTTCTGGACATGCGTCTAATTAGTGAATTAAGGAGTGTTTTAAAAGACTTGACACCATAGTTGATCGAAAAAAAAAAAAAAAAAACTAGTTTCAAATTCTTCTTTAATTGAACTAAACAGACCTAAACATTTAGATTTTTCTCTTTTTCAGGTTGATTGGACTGTCTAAAAAAATATCAACTTTGTCGAGACTTGGAAGTAGATCATATTGCCAGCCAGCCAGTCCTTTAGACCGCTTTGCTTTCTGGCATGCCAAACGCCGCCACCTTCCCGCTTGTTTTTGTTTCTATCCGTCCTTGTATAAGCCTGCCCAGCCACCCACCATCTACTATCTATAAATACAATTAGATCTTACTTCTACACTCCAAGCTTATAACTCTCTCTTTGTTATACATATTTTATATCAATGGCCACCTCTAAAGTAGTAGTTGTATCACTTTTCCTCTCTCTACTTGTTCTCTTCCACGCCCAAGCAGCGGATCAAAGCAATGAAGTGGTAATATCTTATCAATTCTTCGTATAAACACTTTATATCAAGGTTGTGTTTGGCGGCATAGAATTGGAGCCTTGAAATTAAAATTGGAGAAAATTTTAATTAAATTTTTCGAGTTGCTTTTCTTCAATTTCCTTGATTCTAATTTCAAAACTTCAAAACTTCAATTTTATATTTGCCAAACATAACCTAAGAAAAAAAACCATTAACACTTTACAGTTCTCTATAATTATGCTCTTTTTTTTTAATAGTACTTTTACTAATTATGCATTATTATTTTTTGTATTCCAATTAATGCAGACTAGAAACTCAGTCTCAGACAGCACGTCCAGCATCACCATGGGTATGTATCTACAGCTTACTGCCCATTACTTGTTATACACTTGTTTGCTTTGCTTTAGTCTTTAGTCAAAAGGAGGACCTTCTTTGCTTTGGTTATTTATTTTATTTTTTAATTTTATTTTTCAACTTTGACAATAGAAACCTTTTCAAAGAATTGTAAATAATCATATTTCCATTACCCTGTTTTTGAAAACAGCTTTTAAATTCGTGCGATGACAGATTTATAAAAAAATCTTCTTGATTTATCTATAAATTATACAAAAATTGTGTTTGGTTTAATTTTTTGAAAACTACTTTATGAAAATTCAATTATAAAGAAATGTATTTTTAGAATATTGTATTCTCTGAAAATAATTTTTATTTTTTGAATTCTTGATAATTGTTTTGACCAACTAAGCAGTCCAACTCTCACTTTTTTTTTTTTTAACTCACTTTCCATAAAATTGTCAACTAAGTACTATTTTATATTGTTTAAATTTTGCGAGACTATTGTTCTTTGAAAATTAAACCAAACAAAACTACAAAGCTACAAATTTCGAAGTTAGGTCTCTTTTTAACTTAAAACTTTCGGGAAAAAAAATGTTAACTAAACAAATTTTCTACTCTTCAATAATGTTTTAAGAAAACTGAATAAAGCATCCTGTAAAGCAAAACTTTTATAGTTAATACTCTAATTTAAATTATGAGCTTTATTTATTTTTTAGTAAGTAAAATTATGCTATTTTTGTCAATATAACTACGCATTAAAAAATTTATTTATTGTGTTTGTATATATGTATGTAGATTTTATTGCATTTGATTATTTATTGTGTTTGTATATATGTATGTAGATTGTGGAGGAGCGTGCGCTTCTAGGTGTGCATTGTCATCAAGACCAAGGTTGTGCAAGAGGGCATGCGGGACATGCTGTGCCAGGTGCAACTGTGTGCCCCCGGGCACTTCTGGCAACCAAGATGTCTGTCCTTGCTATGCCAACATGACCACCCGTAACAACAAGCGCAAATGCCCTTAAATAAGAGACACCTGCAAATATAGTACGCGTTTTACTCGAATCGTGTGAGGCACCTTGTACGGGTAACGGGGCCACACCTGGGTTATCAAAAAATAAAAAAATAATATTATAAATTTGAACTTATAGCAAGGGGCAAAGAAGGAAAAAGAGTGGGAGGGTCAAAAAGCTTATGTTGTTAAAATAAAGGTGTGGAGAGCAAAATAATGTGTTTATCTTACTTCTTGTATGGTAATATGTAATTTACTTTCTATTTTTTTTTTTTTTTTGAACTTATAGCAAGGGGCAAAGAAGGAAAAAGAGTGGGAGGGTCAAAAAGCTTATGTTGTTAAAATAAAGGTGTGGAGAGCAAAATAATGTGTTTATCTTACTTCTTGTATGGTAATATGTAATTTACTTTCTATTTTTTTTTTTGTTTTGAAAAAAAAAAAAAAAAAAAGGTGAAAGTGAAATATGTTATTGTTGTTTTTCTCCAATTTTAATATTGACTTGTCACAATAGTGTTCATTAGGTAATGCATGTATATTCATCAAATCATGTAGTAGAAATATTTATGAGTTATCTGATTCACATTGAATGAAAAAAAAACATTTGTGGGTGAATAATAAATTGGATTCAAACTAAAAATTAATTCTGCTTGAGCTTGGACATGGTTCGAAATGTTCAAAATTTTTGGAATTTAAATAGATTGTGGTCAATCAAGAGTCTTGTGATTTAGTGGTATCTCCTTTATTTCTCAAAATGGATGGTAAAGAGTTCAAGTCTTTAAAAAAATAAAATGTGTGTGTAAATTTTTGTCAATGAAAAATTAATAAATAAATTGTGGCCAGCCCAATGAAGGAAAGGGCATGACACTTGGGTCAGTTAGTAGGCTGTTTCCTCTCCTTTCGGGTGTTGTTACCTTATATTGTGTTCAATGAGGCAAATATTATCTTACGAATATAGAATTTAAATAAAGCTCTTTATTTATTATTTCGTTTGGTCTATTAATTTAATTTTTTTTGTCGTCATATTAATCAGTAGCATCACTTTATTCGCAATTGATCTGTTAATAACACCATTGAAAAGTACATAAAAAGAGGATGAAATAATAGGACAATTGTGCTTGGGTAGCTGACAGTTATACAAAATATTTCCTAAATTTGTTGTACTCCACAATTATTCTTTTTTTTTTTTTTTTTTTTGTTTTTTGGGTTGTCCTCGATGGAATAAGAGTAGTGGTTTATGAGTCGAATTTTGCTTACTCAATTCAATTTATGTGTGAGAGTTGGCGAGTTCCATCAATAATATAATATAATAGAATCTATCGCCACACCCACTTAAATTAAATTCAATAATTATACAATTCGTTGCTTAAATTATTATTTATATAATTAATGTTTCAAAAATGAATTAGATATCCAAGTCTAAAAATATCAAATTACAAACAATATCCAAGTCAAATGCAATTCTTAAATTTTTTTTATTTAAATTCATCAATAATTTACACTGACACCCTTTAAAATTTGCCACAATGACACTCACGTATAAGTTAGAGTTGTTTTAAACAATCACATTCCTTAAAAAGTAAAAAAGAGGAGATTGTTTATCAATATTTAATTCATTTTCACAGTAAAATATCAGCTCATGAAAAGTCATTTGTGTCCTTTGATGAATACCAACCCCAACCACCTAGACCCTCCGTATTGCCCATCTCCCCTTTCACATTGGTTTTGCTTCCCACCAAAGCAATATGTGAATAGTGTGCTAAAAATCAACCTATATATATAAATCCATATATAGATATTATATATATATATATACGCACACGCACATACACAACCCCATATGGGCCAAGAACAAATCAACGTGATCGAAATATTCAGATTGAAGAAGAAAAGAATCAAATCGGAGAAACAAATGACGACCAACTAGAACCACCAACGCCACCATATGAGCCAAGATAAAACCAATTCGAGCTCTCTCCAAGTTCGAATCGAGGAAGAAAAAACAATCAAATAAGAGAAACAGATGGCAAATAGCTGAAACCACCGACATCACCACCATAAGTTGGAGGAAGCAAGAGGTGCAAAGGCATAGAAAGATCCCGCGATGGCACACGTGGTGGAGGGATGCTGCGCTACTATGCCATTGTTTGTCACAAAATTGGGGATGCGAATGGAAGTGACGATGATGTTTAGCTTTGTCATCATATCCCTATTACATCAAAAAAATTTATGTCTTTTTTTTTTTTTTTTTCCTTTCTCGAGAGAGTAGAATTTTTAGATATAAACGCTCAAAATTGAACCTATACAATTAATACATGTATAAGATCACTTTTTAAAAAAAAAATAAAAAAGGGAATTATAGAGAAATAGAATGCAAAATGCCTAAATAGAAAGATTCAGTAATATGGGTGGTGGTGTCTGGTGTGGTTGTGAAGTGGTGGTGGTGGTAGGTGTGATGGTGGTGTGAAGTGGTCGTGGTGGGTGTGGCGAGTTGTGAAGTGGTCATGGTGCTTGGTTTATTAGAATGAGTGGGGTGGGACTCAACTTTAAAGGGTATTTTGGTCAATAAAAAAGAATTGGGTAAATTGATAATTTAATGTGTTAAAGGGAAATAGGGTCAATTCATCACGTATCAAATATTGCATGTCACCATTGGAGGTTTCTTTGCAAACTTTATCAAGCCTGAGTGGGTGTCATCTGTTAGACCAAAAGGGGGAGGGGGTGAATTGGTCTAAGTAATTTTTCTTTCAAATCTTAAGTACCTTTAAGGTTCACTTGCATGATATCAATACATAAACAATTTCAATTCAAGCAAACTGCATGTGCACAAGATATACCCTCTCAATAGGGAAAAACCTCGGTTCTTGACCTCAGCCAATAAATATCTCCACTAATTGTATGCAAGTAGTTACACACTCAGTTATCTCACACTCTGCATACACCTATCCATAACTTGAAACTTTAGTTTTCACAGCCTCTACATACACCTTAGCTGCACTAAGTGCACACAACACTCCCCCTGTCCACAACACCCTTGCTTGGACCCAATGAGCACTCTTAGCTCACCAAATACAAAAGAATGTATATATAAATATAGTACAATGGTTGTTACATAGGATCAGAATCACAACACAACTTAAAGTACAAAGAACAAGAAACCTTAGCTTACACAACTCTGTAATCAATAGGATATAATTGTCAAACTCCAATGCAGCTTCAATGGTAGCTCAAACTAGATTCCCACAGCTTTTTTATAACCCTATACACTTGCTTGAATGAATTACACAATTAAAGAAGCAAGGTAACACAGTGTAAGTACTCAATAGGCTCAAACCCCAAATCTGAGGGTAGAATAGTCACTTCACAATGCAGCTTCAATTTAGACCTGCAATGGACTTCCACAGCCTTGTATCACCAAAGCACACTTGCTAAATTGATGAAGACAATTCAAATATCAAGGTATAACAATATAATCACTGAAAAGGCTTAAACCCTGACAAATCCTAGCTCTCAAGCTTTAATGGGTAAATCCATTAAATCACCTGAAACCTGTGCTAAACAAGGTTCCCACAGCTTCAAAATATCATTATATTCTTGTACAGATAATGACCTCAATGAACAGAGCAAGAATTAATACTTTCAACAGATAGAGCAGGGTATTCTTCAGAAAACCCTAGCTTGCTTGATCTCAAGGTTGAAAACAAGTAATTACCACAACAGAGATTAATTAATGGTTCACACAACTCCCAAATATCACAATGCAATTACTCAACCAGATAACACAATTATTTTAGCAAGAGTAACACTTATAGCACAAATCAACTACTAGGATAGAACTTTACCTTCTAAACATGTAGAATTCTGCAGATGTGAGGTTTGATAGGTCAATACGAAATGCAACAACAATTGGGGCTTAAAGTAAGCTCTCATAGTTTTGCCCCACTTGCTCAGTTCAACAACAATTAAAGTATATCAAGTTAATCTCGAAATACAGTTCAAAATAGGCTTCAACTCAGTTTCTGCAGAAACTCTGTTCTCAAGGACAAAACTGGAATTTCACAGTAGCACAGTCTTGCACTCAGTTCCATTAATCTTATATGCTCAGATGAAGTATAAGACTTAAACAACATGGAAGAGGAAATCAAGGCTCACTGAATGCTTAACTCTGCAGAAAACCCTAAGTGTTTTAGTTCAAAAGGTCAAAACAACCCATGGTCACTTTTCTAAATTGGTGTTAGTTTCTATAGATCTAAATCAGTTATATATTCATGCTCAGATGATCAAGGATGTAGTGAAGCATGATATAAACAATATAAGATTGGAATTAGGAGCTAAAACCAAAAAAGTAAGCTTACAAGGAAGTTTGAGACATCAAATATGACTATAACTAGAAGATGGTCAAAAGAGTGCTTACAGTAGCTGTCAAATGATGAAATACACTTGCTTCAACCTTGTCACAGCTCCAGAACCATCTACAAGTTTATTTCGCCCTCCAAAACTTGTTTCAGTACATGTACAGTAGCTAGAGGTTTCCATGTTATGGATAGACATTTTGATCACTCCATGCTTGCTACTAAGGACAAAGCATAGCTCAAATCACCTTTCACAGCTTTAGAAAACTTGGTTCATTGTATGCTCTCGAGACTCTCTCTTGTAGCCATCTTTTCTAGGGTTTGTTCACTATTAGGCTCTCTTTTCTGAATTGTTATAACAATGAATATGTAAGCATCACAATTTCAACCCTAATGTGGATAAGAATAAGCTACAATCCTCCTAATAAAGTAGAGGATATAAATCTGACATACAAGTGTGTAAAAGGACCACAATGTCCTTGTACTTGCCTACTAGTGCACACTTTTGAGTAGCCCTTAATTGTCACAATATATATATAAATGTGTGTATATGTATATATATGTAAAACATTACAAACTTGAGGCCAAAGAATGCAATTCTACCATCCTCTTCTCTCAGCAGGACCACTGTGCACGTGTCAGCATTTTGTAGCTACACGCATAATTACAATAATGCCCCCGTAATTTCTATTTTACAGACCTGAAAAAGAATGTTGTTGTACCCTTTATTGACTATGTGATTGGACTATTATAATGAGAAAATAAGCTTTGATGAACAATGTAACAACACATATAAATGACCCTAAGAGAGACTATGAGCATTTAAATAAGAAACTAAGCTTCAATAGCTGTAGTAGCTTCTTAGATAAATTCTGCAAACAATGTTCCTTTACTAATGATCTTAGCATCATGAGATGTTCATTAAGAAAGACCAATCTGCCCTTAATCACATAGACAAAGATATATCAACTTGCCTAATTGTCTTTCAATACTTTTGACATTGAAAGAGAAAACAATCATGAACAAGCACTAGGACCAACATCATCGTTTAAAAAGGGCCCCCCGCTTGTATATGACTATCATTATGGCAAATCTTAGGGGGTGTCAGACTAATTTATCCTAAATTCATTGAATGTACAATAATCTAAAAGCTATACTTCCCAAAAACTGTACCAACTCAAAAAATAGTCAATTCCCAAAAACCATATCAAACATGCATATCCAAGTCAGTTCCTAAAAACCATACCAACTTTATCACAAGCAATAATAACACATAGTTTGTTTAACTGAAATCAACATAAGGGCTTCTAGTATGCATGAGTGATATTATCTATCCACTTTCATTTTTTATTTATTTATTTATTTATTTATTTTTCACCAATTATGTTCCATGGTGTGCAACACACTATCTTAAGATACTTTATTATTTTTTAATTAGAATGATTCATAAGGGAAAGAGAGAAAAAAAAGTAGGACCCACAAAAAGTAACCAAAAAGTAAAAAGCATATTTCAAAAAATGTACCAAAAATTAACAAAAGAGAGATTAATCTATTAGACTCTCTATATGTGGATAGTGGGGTAGATAATGAGGGGTGGAGCCCAATGACATGTCACTTTACTCGCTACCCACACTAGCTCCCTCATTCTCTACTTTAAACTCATATTATCCACTTATTTTTACACCCCGGATTCTCTAACATAACAGAATTCCTAACCACGCATATAAAGTAACACAACTAATGTTTAACAAAAACCCTAAACTTCAAAGAGTTAGTATACACTAATATAACAATAAATCAACACCCAGCGACACTAAGTGAAATAACCTAATTTTAAACCATAAATTCTTCGCACGAAACAACGCCTCAAAGGTCTCTGTCATCGAATCGCCGTAAAAAGGAGGAATTTTGGCTAACATTATGTACAAAATTGCCCTCCACTGCACATATCCACCTTCTCATTTTATTCTTTCCCAGCCAACACCTTTAGTATCACATAGTACGATATTTTGATGGCTCCACTCATTAACTCGTCCACCCTAAAACACTTCTCCAAGTCGAAATTGAAGATTTTTAACCGATTCCACTCATTGAAAATTAAGCACGTTGTTCAACTTGAAGTCCTAATGGGTCCTTCCTTTCTAAACTTCCTTTGTTTTCCCTGTTCTGATTATTTAACACTTGTAATTACCAGAACACCTGTGTCTTTGTGCAGACTTTATTTGGGATGTTCACCTTTCAGAAGAGTATTGAATACGCCAACAAGAAAATCAAGTCTCTCTCTATCGGTCTCAATAGATCTGTCAAAGCTGAACATATAGTAGAGGCCAAAAATTCAGAGCTACTGGCCAAGTTGAACGAACCAGAGAAAGAGATTGATGCTCTGAGGGCTGAAAGGAATGCTCTGAAGAATGAGCGAGATTCTCTTCATGACAAGCTTGATGTCCTGAAGATAGAGAAAAATGTCATGCAAACAGAGAGAGACGCTCTGAAAGCTGAGAATGGGGACCTTCAGTACACTTTAGTTGCTGAATGGTTAACCTATTCCATCTCTGAGAAAAAATTCATAAATGAGCGCACCGTTCTGCTCATCGTCATCGGTTGGGTCTGTAATGACCAGGTCATTTTTCTTCCTTTTCCTTTTCTCGGATTTTTACGGATATTTTTTTTCCGTTGTCTTTTCCATTCTGTGTTCGGGTTTTCGTCACTTGATGTCGTCTTGAGTGCTCTGGAATGATTTCTGAGGCTTTTTTCCTTGGAATAACAACTTCTGTTAGGGATTGTGTCATTTCCACATTTTTATTTTTCCGAACACTATTCACTTTTGTCTTTTTCTTATTTATTAGTTTCCTTGCACAAGTTCACTTTTTGTGTTCGGATTTGATTCCAGTTGTGCATGCATCCATGATATTTAAATTCCATGCTACGTGTATTTTCACTTTTGTAGAAAAGCATGCTAAGTGCTTAATTTTCTTGTAAAGAGTATAGACGCATAACCTTTTTGTAATTTTCTTAACTTTAGGGGTTTTTGTGTAATTACTATAAAGTAATTATTTTTTGTCTTACAGACCATTTTGCAATTTAATTTGGAAGATATTTTCAAAAAGGACCTTTTTGCAATTTCCGGAAAGTGTGACAAGTGTTACACTCTCATTGGTCCACTTGTTGACATTTGTGTGGAGACACTTTGAGGCCTTGGATGAGGACATGTGGAGGGTGGAGATTTAACCACTTGTTGGCTTAGGATTGGTGCACTTGTTGGCTTCAATGGTTGACAAGTTTAGGCTTGAGATTTAGCCTAGGATAGAACCTTGGATTTGTGACAAGTGGAGGCTCACAATTTGATCTTGCATTAGTGTGTGTGTGAGAGGTAGTGTAAGAGTACATAGTAAGTGGAGGATCTTTATCCCCTCCAGTCACATTTCATCTTCATCATTTTTCATTTCCTCCATCTCTTGTAAAGAAAACCCTAGCCTCCATGGATGGAGCCTAAAGCCTTAAGCTTTGACCTTGATTTTTGAGAGCCTTCCATTGATTTCCAAGCTTAAACTTGGGAATATATTTTGTTCCCCTCATCTTCCTCTTCATAACCCTAGAAGGGTTTGCCATTTTGTGTTGATTTTGCCTTGGATTCTAGAGAAACACTTCTCTAGTGAGGTAGGGGATGTTATAGGGTTATATGTTTGTTATCTTGCATGTTTTTGATGCTTATACAACTTGTATGCATTTATTGTATTAATTTGAAAAATTATGATTAATGGTAGTTGCTTATAACTCATTTTGGATTAGACATATGGCATGGCCATGACTTGATCTTTGTTGTATATTAAATTAGGATGATTTAAATGAGTTTTTAAATCTAGAGATTTAAAGAATTTAATTTGATTTAAATTCTAGTAAATTGTGTCTTGCTTGTATCCCATTTTGGACTTGAGATATGGTATGACCATGAGTTGGTGCTTGATATATATTAATTTGGAATCATTTGAATAACTTTTGAAATCTAGAGATTTGATTAATTTAAATTAATTAAATTCTATGTAATGCTATCTTGCTCATTTGATACTTTTGATTTAATAAATGTAATGAGCATGCTATGTTGTTTAACATATATTAATTTGATTTATTTGAATTTGATTTGAAATCTAGAGAATTTGATTATCTTGTTTAATTAAATTCTATCTAATGGCTCCATGGATCTATTGGTATGTTAGAAGTTGTTTCTATATTTAAATCATGGACTTGAATTTGTTATGTATTCACTTTGTTGTGTTTTGAGCATTGGACAACTTTGTTGTTATATTTATATTCATGAGAACATGTTTTCTTTATGGAATATATTGATGCCAATTGTAGTGAATTGCACACTTTGTAATTGATATTATGTATGTCATTTTAGAATTGAAACTCTAGGGCATGGATTATGTGGTTTCAACCTACTTGTGCATGGAAGGTGTTTTCATGCTTTATATAAGTTATGTATAAGTTGTGAACTTATTTGGTTTAATTTTGGAATCTTGGAACATCGTTTAGTTGAGATGGCTAGGGTTTGGCTCTAGTACGGGGACGTGAGTCCTCTAAGTCATTGAGATAGTGCGCACTTATGGTGGTTTTCCCTGCGGGTTAGTGCCCGGAATAACCATTGAGGTCTCGGCAGAATTCCGAGCTTAGATGTCCAAGTCTTCCACTATTTGTTTTCGCATTCAATTCCAAGTTAACAATCATGTTTATATTGTAACTTGTGGTTTTGGTTATTGGCGATTTTGATGTTGTTAAGTACGTCCATGTTTATGATTTTAATGAATCATTCTGATGTTGTTAAGTACATCTATGTTTTATAATTTTTGTGAATCATTTTGATGTTGTTAAGTACATCTATACTAAATTGCTATATTTAGTTGATTACACACTTTTAGATTTCTAGTTGATAACCTAGAGAACCTATGTCTTGATGTGTGGTATTAGATATTCTAATTATGCTAAATTGGTATATTTAGTTGATGTTGCATTTTAGACTTCAAGTTAATTACCTTGAGAATCTATATGTTGTTGCTTTGTGAAAGTATGCTCCTATGTTGTTGCCTTGTGTAAGCATGACCCTATATTGCTAAAATTGCATGAATGAGGTGATTGATGCTAGAAATGATCTTAGGTAGTTAGAATGCTCCTTGAGTTTCACCTTTGACATAGACGTTAAGTGGAATGAACCACAATAATTAAATCATGCAAACTTGTAAAACGTAGGTCGATGCATGCTTATTTCCTACGAGTAGCTTTATGTTACTCACCCCTATGATACTGGGGCATATTTTAGGTACAAGAACCAAGGTTGCGATTCTCGTCACGCTTGTACAATTGGTGGACTTAAAGATTTTCATTTCTTGTAAAGGTTGGCTTGAAAAGCCATTTGTAGCCTTATATGTCAAAATATGTATATTTGAATTTAAATATGTAATGTGTACATGAGTACACTCTTTTCAATGTATTTGACATGTATGAGATGAGGCCGGAGGCCAATGACATGTATTTGTATCATATATAGTTTTGACTTCATGAAATATTATGAAAATATTGAAAAATGTTAAGTTATTTTCTCATTATGTTTGCATCGGGTGTGGGAATTCCGTTTTGATTCTTCCGTTGGATTTCATTAATCATGTATGAAGTGTGGCCAAGGGCCAAATGGTAATTTCCAATCATTTGCTAATTTTGGTTTTCAAAATAGCCATTTCAAATCCATTTTCGCCTTTTTGGCCGTTGGGGGGCCAGATTTTAACTCGACCATTTCTGAGAGCCGCGGACCATTCCCGCGCGCTCAAAATCACTTATTACATTTGCGTGCATATTCGTTTCAGCCTAAAAATGCATTTGGGGTCAAATGCATACTTGGTGCAAAGTTGCATTTTCGCCATTTTGAGCCTAATCTGATCTAAGGGAATTTTGGGGTTTTCACATGAAAAATAAAGTTTTCTTTTGGAATGGTTGGCTAGAAAACATGATTTTGAGGGTAGTTTCTTCTTTGTGTTTTTTTTCAAAAAGGCCCAGAAAGTCCCCAAAATCACATTTCAAACTCAGATTTTTGCTAAGCTTTTAACAGTTCAAGTGTTCTAAAGGGGGTTCGAGTGCTCTAACTTTGGGCAGAACTCTCAGGGCAATTTTCGAGCGCTTGAAGCCCTTGCTCGAGCGCTCGAGGTAATGTTCACGGGTGTATGTGTTTCTTGGTTTAGAACTGCACCTCTGACTTCAAATCATCATAACTTCTTCGTTTTAACTCCGAATTGGTCCATTATTGTGTCTAAATTGACCACGTTGAAGTAAGCTTTCCAATGGTACCAATTTCAGTGTAGTTCAAGATATTCAAGTTTTAGTAAGGTAGTGTTTGTTTTTGGTTCGAACCGGGATAGGGTTTCCCTTCCTTCGACTTCAGAACTTGATATCTTTGTCGTCCGGACTCCGAATCAGGTGATTCTTGAGTCTAAATTTATTAATTTTTCATTGTCTTTCCAATGGTGTGCACGGTGGCACCCATTTCAGTGTGAAATGACCATTTTACCCCTAGGTTCATTCTTTTCCGTTTTTGAAACGTTACTTCCGCATTTACTTCCTTTGGGTTTCGTGACCTTGTTGAGGGTCACATTGGTGTCATAGAGGAGTGTTTTATCTCTAGAGACCATTGTCCTATCTTTTACTTTGGCATTTTGGATCCGTTTCGGGTAATCACATGACACACTGGGTTGAAAAATCTAGGGTCGTCACAGGTGGTATCAGAGCTCCTAGGTTCGAAAACCTTAGGACGACGGGTTTTAGGTGCATATCATGCTTTTGTTGCCATACTCTATATGTTTATATGCTTTATGATAACATATTTTGGTTGATAACATGTTTATGTGCTTACGTGCTACATGTTATATGCTGTTTGTTTAGCATTATTTTATTCTAATGTAAAGAGCATGACATGTGACGTATACTAGATTAGATTTGTATATGCATAACTGTGTTGCATATTCGGCACGACACGGGATTGGTCATTGAGGCACGAGTGGAGGTTGATGGTGATTGAAGTCACAGTCTCGTGGTAGTATAGGTTGTTGTTGACCTAGCATTGGTTTTGAGGTAGGTGGTGAGACACCTTTTGTTTAGGTTCTCGTGAGGTGAGTCATTTGGCATTGCCGTTGTGCTGGATTTGTTGGTTTTGGGCCACGATAAGGTCATGGACCTCTTAGGATCCCTAGTTATTTTGGAAGGTTCCTCTGAGATTGCAATTTTCGTGGGTGGGTACGTTTGTGGGTGGGTACATGGCACTGTCATGCTACTGTACTAGCTAGCTACAAATGCAGTTCGGATGGAATCAATGTTGGTTTTGTTGTGATAGGCGTTGTCCTTTTGGTTGGTGATGATGTGAGTTTTGTTTTGAGCGTCTGGTGTTGAGACGGTAATTGATGGTCGTTTTGAGGACGATTTTGGAGATTGATTCGGTTGTCTGATTGTATGGCTAAAGTAGCCATTTTGTTTGAGTTCTCTTTGTGTGATGATGCTTTTGGGATCAAGTCGATTGATCGATGTTTTGGGTTAGTGAGAGCATTATATTATTAGTGTCATTTATAGTGTCACCTCTAGATTCGGAGTTGGATTGTTGGAGTCTTACCATTGTGGTAAAGGCTCATGTTTATTTTGAGACAGGTTGTTGTCGCATTGGTTTTTGGAGATAGTTATGGCTAGGACTGATCTTTCCTTTTTCTTAGACACTCTAGGACACGATGTCCATGGGGTTCATTGTTGCATCGTTTTATTTTCTGCAGTTTCATTTACTACCATGTTAGTAGTATGATTTATGTTATTATGATGCATAAGTATGTGGAGGTCTATCCACATTTGCCTTCTTGTTGTGTGGCATTAGCATGCCTTCTTTATATGCTTAGAGATGCCATGTTGTTATTACGCTTTAGTGACATGCTTTTGTGCTTACGTGGAGACGTGTTACATATACCTTTGATTTTTATCTATGTGAGTAGATTTACTTCTTGGTAGTTGCATTTCCATGTCATATGCATAACTTCCAGGTTTGGTTTCCCATTCGTTCTTCCCTCGGTTGTACGTAGTGTGTATATGGGTTTCTGTAAGGGTTCGTTGTGAAATCCCTTGTAGAGGAGTTGTCACATTTGTTTTGTTTTGAGCTGTCCACTTCCTTAAGGTGGGAAGGATGCTCCGTTTTCATGGTTGTCATATCGACACTTGTGGGAGAATAGGGTTTCTCCTCTTTTATTGGTTCGAGTTAGGGATTCACAAAAAGTGAGTCTCTTCTCTTCGTCGCCTTGTGCACGGTTTTGGGTTTGGTTGGTCCATGAGGATCACCATTGTTGTCTTAAGTCCTTGGTGAGCATTTGGTTGATTTTTGTCGACTTACTTCCATGTAGGGGGTGAAGTCTTTGACCTTGGTGTCTTTCGTTTCAGAGACTGAGTCATGGTATTGTCCTTCTTAGGACTGGTGGTTCCCTTTCTTTCGTGTCTTCCCTTGGGGAGTTTTGCTGTGGTTGTTGATGGGTTGTGGTGCTTAGAGTGAGTGGATCGATGTGAGATCATTTCGTGGGGACTTGTGTCCATTTCATTGAGGATTTGTTTGATTTGTGAGCTGAGCTGAATTCTCTTTTGAGGATGTCTTTTGAAGACTTGTTTCTATTTTGGAAACCTGGATGTGGTTGACTCTTAGGAGGAATTTTGGAGGATCGCTGTTGGATATAGCTTGTTTGTGGAGTTTCTCGTCCTAGTTTTGGCTAGGCGTGGTCTTGAGGAGTTGTAGTTCTAGTGGTTGTTTATGGATCAATCGAAATTGAGAATTTTGATTTAGCTTGGTGTTACCAAGTACGGTTTTGAGAGATTTGTTTTGTGACCTTAGTTGTCAGGATTTTGATGTATGTGCCACTTAGTGGGCTTGTATTTCGAGGATTTAGTTATCCATGAGAGGGATGCGGATCTGATGTTTGATTACGGTGTAGTCTTGTAGTTGATCTGTTTTAGGGAGATATGAAGGACTTTCGATGAAATGTCTTATCGTGAGGTTCGTTTTGATTTTTGTAGGCGTTGATTTGCTTGTCAGGTTTTGGATTCCTGATTAATGTTATTAATAGGGGTATTTTGAGACATTGGAGATGTTGGTTTTACTGTATTGAGGATTTGGGGCCTTAAGCATAGCGGTACCTATAGCATTGTTGTCAGAGTTTTGGGATTGGCCAGACATCTTTGGACTATATCTCAACTCTCACAAAATGTTGGTCTCCGTAGTGCTTTTGGCAATGATCATTTTTGACATTGATGTCATTTGTATCGAGAGGTTTCTTGGGTAGACCTAGTGGGGGGCAGGTTATGAATTAGTGCCTTATACTGTCATGCTACCGTACAAAGTTGTATGTTGTGGGCGAGTACTAGTTGCTGTCGATGCTACCTTACTGACGAGTAAGTGTGGGCGGGCACTAGGTATTGTCATTGCTACCACACATTTAAGTACGTCATGGGCGGGTTTTGGTCACTATTCATACTGCCACATTGTGTTTCTTCTGTACCCTGATTTGATACGTGATTATTTTGGAGTCCTTTTTGGTGGATGTGTTTTGGATCCGTTTGATGGTTGTCAGGAGGGATGCTTTTGGTTGTTGTCTTTCGTTCCCTTGTCTGACATTGGGTTTTGTGTGTGACTTAGACTTGTCGTGTGGTCGTGAGGTCACTTTTCTTTTGAGAGGTTGTCCTGTCGTGCGCACGTGGGTGCGAATGACATTGGTTTGTACCTTGTCTTTCAGTTCAAGGATTGCTTTTGTAGCATGTTGTGTGGGATACTCGGAGATGTACTCCGTAGTTATCCTGGTTTCACCTTTTATTTTGTTAGGGCTGGATTTCGGGGACGAAATCCCTTTAAGGTGGGAAGGTTGTAATAACTCGGTCATTTTTCTTCCTTTTCCTTTTCTCGGATTTTTACGGATATTTTTTTTCCGTTGTCTTTTCCATTCTGTGTTCGGGTTTTCGTCAGTTGGTCTTGAGTGCTCTGGAATGATTTCTGAGGCTCTTTTCCTTGGATTGACAACTTCCGTTAGGGATTGTGTCATTTCCACATTTTTATTTTTCCGAACACTATTCACTTTTGTCTTTTTCTCTTTTATCATTTTCCTTGCACAAGTTCACTTTTTGTGTTCGGATTTGATTCCGGTTGTGCATGCATCCACGATATTTAAATTCCATGCTACGTGTATTTTCACTTTTGTAGAAAAGCATGCTAAGTGCTTACTTTTCTTGTAAAGGGTATAGACGCATAACCTTTTTATAATTTTCCTAACTTTAGGGGTTTTTGTGTAATTACTATAAAGTAATTATTTTTCGTCTTAGGGACCGTTTTGCAATTTAATTTGGAAGATCTTTTCAAAAAGGATCTTTTTGTAATTTTCGGAAAGTGTGACAAGTGTCACACTCTCATTGGTCCACTTGTTGACATTTGTGTGGAGACACTTTGAGGCCTTGGATGAGGACATGTGGAGGATGGAGATTTAATCACTTGTTGGCCTAGGATTGGTGCACTTGTTGGCTTGGATGGTTGACAAGTGTAGGCTTGAGATTTAGCCTAGGATGGAGCCTTGGATTTGTGACAAGTGAGGCTCACAATTTGATCTTGCATTAGTGTGTGTGCGAGAGGTAGTATAAGAGCACATAGTGAGTGGAGGATCTCTATCCCCTCCAGTCACATTTCATCTTCATCATTTTTCATTTCCTCCATCTCTTATAAAGAAAACCCTAGCTTCCATGGATGGAGCCTAAAGCCTTAAGCTTTGACCTTGATTTTTGAGAGCCTTCCATTGATTTCTAACCTTGAATTTGGGAATACTTTTTGTTCCCCTCATCCTCCTCTTCATAACCCATGAAGGGTTTGCCATTTTGTGTTGATTTTGCCTTGGATTCTAGAAAGACACTTTTCTAGTGAGGTAAGGGATGTTATAGGGTTATATGTTTGTTATCTTGCATGTTTTTGATGCTTATACAACTTATATGCATTTATTGTATTAATTTGAGAAATTATGATTAATGGTAGTTGCTTATAACTCATTTTGGACTAGATATATGGCATGGCCATGACTTTATCTTTGTTGTATATTAAATTGGGATGATTTAAATGAGTTTTTAAATTTAGAGATTTAAAGAATTTAATTTGATTTAAATTCTAGTAAATTGTGTCTTGCTTGTATCCCATTTTGGACTTGAGATATGGTATGACCATGAGTTGGTGCTTGATATATATTAATTTGGAATCATTTGAATAACTTTTGAAATCTAGAGATTTGATTAATTTAAATTAATTAAATTCTATGTGATGCTATCTTGCTCATTTGATACTTTTGATTTGATATATGTAATGAGCATGCTATGTTGTTTAACATTTATTAATTTGATGTTATTCGAATTTGATTTGAAATCTAGAGAATTTGATTATCTTGTTTAATTAAATTCTATCTAATGACTCTATGGATCTATTGGTATTTTAGAAGTTGTTTCTATATTCAAATCATGGACTTGAACTTGTTATGTATTCACTTTGTTGTGTTTTGAGCATTGGACAACTTTGTTGTTATATTTATATTCATGAGAACATGTTTTCTTTATGGAATATATTGATGTCATGTGTAGTGAATTGCACACTTTGTAATTGACATTATGTATGTCATTTTAGAATTGAAATTCTAAGGCATGGATTGTGTGGTTTCAACCTACTTGTGCATGGAAGGTGTTTTCATGCATTATATAAGTTATGTATAAGTTGTGAACTTATTTGGTTTAATTTTGGAATCTTGGAACATTGTTGAGTTGAGATGGCTAGGGTTTGGCTCTAGTACGGGGATGTGAGTCCTCTAAGTCATTGAGATAGTGGGCACTTAGGGTGGTCTTCCTTGCGGGTTAGTGCCTGGAATAACCATTGAGATCTCGGCAGAATTCCGAGCTTAGATGTCCAAGTTTTCCACTATTTGTTTTCGCATTCAATTCCAAGTTAACAATCATGTTTATATTGTAACTTGTGGTTTTGGTTTTTGGCGATTTTGATGTTGTTAAGTACGTCCATGTTTATGATTTTAATGAATCATTCTGATGTTGTTAAGTACATCTATGTTTTATGATTTTTGTGAATCATTTTGATGTTGTTAAGTACACCCATACTAAATTGCTATATTTAGTTGATTACACACTTTTAGATTTCTAGTTGATAACCTAGAGAACCTATGTCTTGATGTGTGGTATTAGATATTCTAATTATGCTGAATTGTTATATTTAGTTGATGTTGCATTTTAGACTTCAAGTTGATTACCTTGAGAATCTATATGTTGTTGCTTTGTGAAAGCATGCTGTGACGACCCTGGTTTTTAGGCCAGCGTGTTTTGTGATGAACTGTAAGGATGATCCGATAAAGGATCTGAATGCGGAAGCGAGAACAGAAAACAAGACTCTAAGAAGTCAAAGTGACCTTCCATGAGGTCGTGGAACTCAACAAGAATTAATACGGAAGCAAAAGATCGAAAATATGACAAATAAGCCCCCAGGGGCAAAATAGTCATTTCTGAAAACTGTAGATTAGGGTGCCACCGAGCACACCGCTGGAAGGACAACGAAAAACAAATCAAGATGGACTCAAGAATCGAATGATTCGGAGTCCGAACGAAGGAGAAACGGCATGACGAAGAAAAACGAGCACTTAAAGCAAAAAGGGTAAACTAGTAATTATCTAGAAAGAACCAGGTGTAACCGAGCACACCGTTGAAAAGACAACGAAAAATTAGTCAAGTTCAAAAAAAAATTTACTTGAATCGGAGTTCGGACGAAGGAGAAAAGCCCAAAAGAAGAATTGACGTCGCGGCGGCCCGACGAGGGGCCATGACAGCCCCATGCGCACGCCCATGCGTGCGCCCATGCACGCCGCACACACGCCGAGTGCACCATGGCTGGCAGCAGCAGCCCATAAAGCTGCTATGGGGTTATTTTTCAGAAAAGTCCAGAACAGAGGCTGAATTTGGAGGCCTAGATGAACTTTTTTGCAAAAACACAAAGAAGAAACCCCCCTCAAAATTGAGTTGTCTACGTGACTCAGGAGAGAATTAAAAAAAAACTCAATGTAGAATGCCCGAAATGCCCCTCCATGAAATCTGGTCATGGAGGTCCAAAAAGCTGCTATGTTGAAAAACTGAGAGCTGAACTTCATAAGCGATTTCCGATATCAAGATGACATTTTCTAGAAAAACACGAAGAAGAAACCCCCCCTAAAATCATATTTTCCATTCAACCACGTCAAAAGAAGAAAATAAAACTGATGTGAAAGGTCCATAATGCCCCTAGATCAGAATATGCAAAAAAAAATGCGAAATGAATTCACGAGAGGCTCAAAACACAAACGATAAGGTTTTGCCTAGAAACGACCATGCACGCAAACGTAACTTACCTATTTGGACGTGCTACAATGGTCCATGACTTAAAAATACCACCGATACAAAATCCGACCCCCTAACGGGCAAAAAGGCAAAAAATGGAACTTGGAATGAAAACTCGGAATCCAAAAATACAAAACGGGATCAAATGACCATTTGGGACTTGGCCACACTTCAAACATGATTTATGAGACCCTATGAAAGAATGAGAATGGAATTCCCACACCCGATGCAACCATGGTGAAACAATGACTTGCGATTTTTCAAGATTTTCACAATATTTCATGAAGTTAAAAAGTACATTGAACACAATATAATGGTCATTGGCCTACGGCCTCATCTCATACATATCAAATACATTAAAAGAAGTGTACTTAAGTACACATTACATACATGGAATCAAATATACATATTTTGACATATAAGTCTACAAAATGACATTTCATGCTAACATTTGCATGAAATGGAAACTTGAAAGCTACACGACATCCAAGGAATGCTAGGCGTAACGAACCAAGTCTTCGTACCTGAAATATGCCCCAGTATTGTAGGGGTGAGTAACATAAAGCTACTCGTAGGAGATGAGCACGCATCGACCTAGCATTTTATAAATTTATCACCTCAAGGTGAAACATGTTAAAGGGGCTCATGCCACCTAACGTCTATGTCTAAGTGAGACTCGGGGAGCATCCTAAGCTACCTTAGAGTCTAAGTAACAAGAATCATGATATACATACGTGTATGAAACGAATCATGGTTGGGATAATCCAAAGAACACGATAAGAAGAATGCTTGAGCATAGATTAACATGAATTGCATTTTCAATATAATTGAACTAGGTCTAGAGTAATCCATACAACATGACAAAAGCATATTTGAATACAAGTTAACAAGAATCACATTATCCATGCAATTCAACAACAATAGAGCATGTTATACAATGCAACAAGGTTTAAGTTCTCAAAGCCATCAACTTAGAATCTAAAGCACAAAATAATAGTAGGGGTTCATGCCACCTAATGTCTATGTTATAAATGAATCAATATGATCAATCCTAAGCTTTATTAGAATGTCAAAACACGATTTTCAATATCGATGCAATTTAACCAACATTGGAACTTTCAATACAACGCATAAAGCACAATTTCGCAAAGTTAACATCCTGTAACTTAAAATGGAACGACAAATAAGAAACAACAAGTTACAACATCATCTAGTTATCAACTTGAAAATGAAATGCGAAATCAAACAAAATGGATACTCGGACGTCACGCCGGATCAGACCGACAACATAGTTACTTTAGGGTTACTAGCCCATGGGTAACCTCCCTATGTGCGCACTAGACCATATAGAAGGACTATCCCCCGTACTAGAACCACGTCCTAGCCATAGTCAAACAACGACATCCCCAAGTTTCCAAAATTAACAAGTTGTGCAATAACGCATATATCAACAGGAATATGCAAGATAATCAACTATCTACTAAGCACAATCAAATTTGGAAATCTATACAATACATGCTCTAAATCCACAACTAATATGATATGATGAATGTCGAATCTTCAGTGTGCGATTCGTTACACGCTATGCATGAAAGATGTTAAACACGAAGTGTGCAAATCATTACACAAGGCAACAATATATTCAATAAGGAAAACATATTATCACGAATACAAACATAGCAACTATGTTATCCAATGTTCAAAACATAACCAAATGAATATATAACAAGTCTAAGTCCCTGATTTGAATATAGAAACCACTTCTAAAACACAACTAGATCATGGAGCAAATTGAAAGAATTTAAATAGATAAACACAATTAAATTCTCAAGATTCCGATTCAATTCCAAATAACCTCAATTTAATACATGTTAAAAGACATGGTATGGTCATCACCTATATCCATTCTAAAACTCAATTAGGTTGTTGGAACAACAAAGTAGAACTTTAATTAAATCATGCTAATTTAATTACCAAGGTTCCAAAACAACTTCTAATAGTCCCAAATTAATATATACTAGTAAACAAGTCATGGTCAATACAAATATCAAGTTAAAACCTTAATTAAACTAATGGGACCACAAAATAGATTTTAATTAATTCTTTTCATTAAAATTTCTAGATTTTTAAACTTAACCAAATACTCTCAATTTAACATATCTTAGAGAATATGCCAATGACTAATGTAATATCACATTACAAGTTTATTTCATTCAATTTAAGACCATGTGACTTAACCTTTCACTAAAGTTAAATATAAATTAAAAGTTGCAATTCTCATGCAATTAATCCCAATTTAATATATGTGAACAACTATACCTAAGCTTAATTTTCTAGCATGCCACAATACAATCCCAAGTTATATATCACCTTGAGGATTAAATCTTAAACATGGAATTTAATTAAATAAAAGGTTTCAAAACCTAACCGAATATTCTAAATCAATTATATGTGAAACTATATGGCATGTAAATCAAGAATATCAAGTCGGAATTCAAATAGAGTGAATAGTGCACTCGGGGCAAATTAATTAATCAAATTAATTAATAATTACTAATTTTCAAAACACCTCCAATCACTTTCAAATTCAACTATGTTGGAGAGCATGCTAAGGCCTAATTTAGTATGCTAACACATATTATTTTTAAGCTAGTTAAGACCATGTGAATTAATCTTTCACCTAAGATAAATATTAAATAAAATCTTTAATGCTTATTCAAATGTTCCAATTTTAATACATGACAATGAGCATATCAAGGGGCAATATAAAATCATGTTACATGTTTAAACCAAGTCATGAGCAACCGAAAAAATTAGATCCCGTACAAGAAAAATAAATAATAAAATCTCTAGATTTTATATTTAATCATGCAAACAAGTATTATAAGCATCACAAGCATGCTATATAACAAGAATTTAAACCTAGAACATCCCCTACCTCAATTTGAGATGAAAATCTCAAATGCCATCAAAATGGAACGGTTCCGAATCCGACAAAACTACTAGGTTTTGTCGGGGAGAACGCCGTGAACATAACCCCCATGAAAGCCCCATCAAAATCATAACTTGACCTCAAAATAAAACTCAAGAAATGGTCAAAACTGAATTCTAATAAGGGGGAAAGGTTTAGCACGGCGAGGGGAACAACAAACGTTAAAGCCGAAGACTTTCCATTAAGGAAAAGTGAACCAAAAGAGGAGAGAGAAGATGGCAGCACCCCTTGGGCTGCCATGGAAGCTCCAGGTCGTGCATGAAGAGGGGAGAAGATGAAAAATGAAATATCTCACCCCCCTTTTATAGAAATCTCAAAAAGTGCCCCGAACGGGCCCCGCCGGGTCCGAAAAAGTAAAATTTTAGCAGACGCGCTCAAATGGAAAAACTTTGTGAATGAAAAAGATTCAAAATGATAAAATATGAACAAAGAAAGAAACGGTGTTGAAAACTGAGTCCCGAGCAGAAAGTTATGCTCAAAACAAGTTTGGCGAAAACTAGGGCCAGAAATCCTGAAACTGGAAAACATCGACCAGGAGGAAATTCCAAGAGTATAGAACTCAACGAAATGTGAAAATGAATCCCTTACGAGGATCCAGGCTCAAAACAAGACATTTTGCAATAACTTTCATTA
Organism: Cornus florida; assembly: GCF_030987335.1. Classification (NCBI taxonomy): domain Eukaryota; kingdom Viridiplantae; phylum Streptophyta; class Magnoliopsida; order Cornales; family Cornaceae; genus Cornus; species Cornus florida. The sequence continues at coordinate 77,365,594 of NW_026775573.1, read as the reverse complement.
ATTGCACAATGGCCCCTCCAAAAAGTGAAAACTGCACTTATGGCCCATAATGAAAATATCTTCCAAAAATATTTTCTTAAAAACCCCTGAAATAAAATATCTTCAAAAGATATTTACGAAAAACACTCCAAGAAAAGAAAATAATTTCAAAGAACTTTGCATCCATGCCCCTTATGGATACCGGGAGCAACCAGAGTACTTTCTTGCAAAAGTAAAGATACGTATTTCGTGGAAACCACTCAAGATGAAGGCACGTGAAGTTAAAAACCAACTCCGAGCATGAGAAGTGAGGTTGTGCCAACAATGTGACAAATGGGGAAAAGACAGAATAGGGAAAAAGACGAAATAGGGAAAAGGACGAAAGACGCATAGTGTCCGAAAAGTGAAAATGCAGAAATGACTCGGTCCTCAAAGGGAGTTGTCAATCCACGGAAAAGAGTCTCAGGAACCAATTCCGAGCACTTGAGATGACACTAAGCGACACGAAATAGAGCTCAGAAAAGAAAATTAAAATAAAAAAAAAATTCATTCGTAAAATTTCAGGAAAAAGGAAAGGAAGGCAAATGACCGGGTCGTTACACATGCTCCTATGTTGTTGCCTTGTGTAAGCATAACCCTATGTTGCTAAAATTGCATGAATGAGGTGATTGATGCTAGAAATGATCTTAGGTAGCTAGGATGCTCATTGAGTCTCACCTAGGATGCTCATTGAGTCTCACCTTTGACATAGACGTTAGGTGGAATGAACCACAATAATTAAATCATGCAAACTTGTAAAACGTAAGTCGATGCATGCTTATTTCCTATGAGTAGCTTTATGTTACTCACCCCTACGATACTGGGGCATATTTCAGGTACAAGAACCAAGGTTGCGATTCTCGTCATGCTTGGATGATTGGTGGACTTGAAGATTTTCATTTCTTGTAAAGGTTGGCTTGAAAAGCCATTTGTAGCCTTATATGTCAAAATATGTATATTTGAATTTAAACATGTAATGTGTACACGAGTACATTTTTTTTAATGTATTTGACATGTATAAGATGAGGCCGGAGGCCAATGACATGTATTTGTATCCTATGTAGTTTTGATTTCATGAAATATTATAAAAATATTGAAAAATGTTAAGTTATTGTCTCACTATGTTTACATCGGGTGTGGGAATTCTATTTTGATTCTTCCGTAGGATCTCATTAATCATGCATGAAGTGTGGCCAAGGGCCAAACGGTAATTTCCAATCATTTGCTAATTTTGGTTTTCAAAATATCCATTTCAAATCCATTTTTGCCTTTTTGGCCGTTTAGGGTCGGATTTTAACTCGACCATTTTTGGGAGCCGCGAACCATTCCCGTGCGCTCAAAATCACTTATTACATTTGTGTGCATATTCGTTTCAGCCTAGAAATGCATTTGGGGTCAAATGCATACTTGGTGCAAAGTTACATTTTCGCCGTTTTGAGCCTAATCTGATCTAAGGGCATTTTGGGGTTTTCACATGAAAAATAAAGTTTTCTTTTGGTATGGTTGGCTAGAAAACATGATTTTGAGGGTCATTTCTTCTTTGTATTTTTTTCAAAAAGGCCCAGAAAGCCCTCAAAATCACATTTCAAACTCAGATTTTTGCTAAGCTTTTAGCAGTTCGAGCTCTCTAAAGGGGGTTCGAGTGCTCTAACTTTGGGCAGAACTCTTTGGGCAATTTTCAAGCGCTCGAAGCCCTTGGTCGAGCGCTTGAGGTACTGTTCACGGGTGTATGTGTGTCTTGGTTCAGCACTGCACCTCTGACTTCAAATCGTCATAACTTCTTCGTTTTAACTCCGAATTGGTCCGTTCTTAAGTCTAAATTGACCGCGTTGAAGTAAGCTTTCCAATGGTACCAATTTAAGATTCATATTATTCTTGTAGCTCAAGATATTCAAGTTTTAGTATGGTAGTGTTTGTTTTCGGTTCGAACAGGGATAGGGTTTCCATTTCTTCGACTTCAGAACTTGATATCTTTGTCGTCTGGACTCCGAATTAGGTGATTCTTGAGTCTAAATTCATTATTTTTTCGTTGTCTTTCCAATGGTGTGCACGGTGGCACCCATTTCATTATGGAATGGCCATTTTACCCCTAGGTTCATTCTTTTCCGTTTTTGAAATGTTGCTTCCGCATTTACTTCCTTTGGGTTTTGTGACCTCGTTGAGGCTCACATTGGTGTCATAGAGGAGTGTTGTATCTCTAGAGACCATTGTTCTATCTTTTGCTTCCGCATTTTGGATCCGTTTTGGGTCATCACAGGACACACTGGGTTGAAAAATCCAGGGTCGTCATAGGGTCGATGGAGGTATGAAGGTTCTTCACGCCCATTTCTCTAGGATCGGGGCCCTCAGGTATGTAGAGGGATACAGAGACGGCTTTATTAACCATTCTCCCCCTGAGGGCGAATCAAGCACCTGTGCGGGTCCAGATGAGTTAGATGCCTCCCTGGACATTGATCCGCTGAACACTTACCAGGATCCACTCCCTGCTCCTGCTGAAAATATATTCATTGAGTGCAATGAGATTGCAGCTTCAGGGGTGGTCTCACCTATTCGTCCTCTGAATGTACCTCCCATCACCACCTTTGTTCCCCCTACATCTGTTGCCACTGATAGAACTCCACCGACTGAGGAGATCATCTATCTTGACTCTCCCTCCAAGGGTAATGGAACAACCAATGATGGAGAGGGAGACAGTGAACCGGTTGGTGATGATGATGCAGCCAGGGATAATGGAATGGTCAATTGATCTGTCTCAGGAGAAGATGCAACAAAATAGTGTTTTGCTACCTTTTGTATTTGTTTTTCTTTCATTCCAATATCACTTTTTGTACTATAAGAACTACTTTATGATGATGAATGAAATGACCAACTTTGTTTTGTAAAGCTTCGATACTCCAACCCGTGCTTGAATGAACTGATAATTCAACTTTTCTATTTTTTTTTTTTTTTTTTTTTCATTTTATGCAATGTTTGGCGTTCGGCTCATAGTGCCATTAGCCACTTATTTGGTTAAGTGCTTGCGTTCGGCTAAAATGCCACTTGCCACTTGACCACCTTTTTTTTCTTTTTTTTTTTTTTTTTTTGTTTTTGCAAGTGTTTGGCGTTCGGCTCGGAGTGCTATTTGCCACTTACTTGGTTGAGTACTTGGCGCTCGGCTAGAATACCACTTGCCACTTTACCCCTTTTTTTTTGCAAGTGTTTGGCGTTCGGTTCAGAGTGTCATTTGCCACTTACTTGGTTGAGTGTATGGCGTTCGGCTAGAATGCCATTTGCCACTTGATCCCTTTTTTTACAAGTGTTTGGTGTTCGGCTCGGAGTGCCATTTGCCACTTACTTGGTTGAGTGCTTGGCGCTCGGCTAGAATGCCACTTGCCACTTGACCCCTTTTTATTTATTTATTTTTTATTTTTGTTGCAAGTGTTTGGCGTTCGGCTCGTAGTGCTATTTGCCACTTACTTGGTTAAATGCTTGGCACTCGGCTAGAATGCCACTTGCCACTTAACCTTTTTCTTTTGCAAGTGTTTGGCGTTCAGCTCGTAGTGCCATTTGTCACTTACTTGGTTAAGTGCTTGGTATTCGGCTAGAATGCCATTTGCCACTTGGCTTTTATTTTGTGCAAGTATTTAACGCTCGACTCATGGTGCCACTTGCCACTTTCTTGGCTAAATTTTTCTTTGCTCAATCAACTTTTTGAAACTGAGTGAAATCTTTTATATAGATCTCAGAGAGTATGTACATTTGTAAAAGCGTAATTGTCAATGAATAATAATGGAATTCAATCTTTACTGGTAGTACCTTTTTAGAGATGTGGCATTCCATGGTTTGTTGACCAATCTCCCAGTCATGGTCTTTAAATTGTATGCCCCCTTTCTTATGGCCTCTGCAACTCTTTATGGACCTTCCTAGGGTGACATCATCTTTTGAACAATTCCCACCTTCTTTTTTAGAACTAAATCGCCGGTCGTAAAGTCTCCATGCTTCACTTTTTTGTTGTGACTATTCATAAGAGTTTGCTGCTATGACGCGAGCCTTATAGCCGCTACATCTTTTTTCTCCTCCAGTAAATCGAGGTTAAATTTCAACATACTATCATTCTGCTTTTGGTTCCATGCTAAACTTCGAACAGTCGTGACTAAGTGTTCGACCGGTATTACCGTCTCAGTACCGTATGCCATAGCGAATGGGCTTTCTCCGGTTGGTAGTCTAGGGGTTGTTCTGTAAGCCCGCAAGACATTCGAAAGCTCATTCAACCATTTCCCCTTTTTGTCTTCAAGCTTCTTCTTAATACAATCAAAGATTGTTCTGTTTGTTATTTCAGCTTGGCTGTTCGCTCGCGGATGGCTAACCGCTGCCAACTTTTGATTGATTCCATATTCTTCCAGCAAGTTCCTCACTTACTTATTGTAGAGATTAGTCCTATTGTCCATAATGATCGATCTCGGCACGCTAAAACGACAAATGATATTACTCTAGATGAAAAGTCTTACTTGGGCCTGCGTCACACTAGGATATGGCTTTGTCACACCCCGAATTTTTTCTAAATAAAATCATCGATTTCATTAAATCAAAATACTTCATAAAAGACACTCAGGATCTCAAAAGAAATAAAATACCCTTTATTGATACAAAATCAATCAAATTTTCTCAAATAAATAAGACAACATCTCAAATTAATTAAATTGATACTAAATCAATTTGCTCAAATAAATACATAAAAATATTTAAATAAAATAAATTAATTCCTCAACACCAATTCTTCCACCTAAGTCCGTAGTTAAAAATCCTCAAGTATCCTCGGTACCTGAAACTATAGGGGGTGAGACAGTAGGAAAAACTACAATAAGAATTTCAAGAAGTTTCATGCAAAATTAATTTCACAAAATATACATATACATATACATTTAAACAAAAATATGTATATGCAATTTTAGCAAAAAAATAATTAATAAAATATTTAAAACAAATCATCCAAGCCATTTAAGGTACGATGATCCCTACTCTGTAAAACAAATCATAGATTATCTTATCATAAAGCCTCAAAGCTCATAGCCTCTACAAACTCTCGGCTTTCTCTCTCCGTGTGTCTTGCCTTTATCTCTCTCTATTCTCTAATTCCTCTATTTTCTTATTCTCTGTATCATCACCAAACTAGTAACATATATAGAATTTCTATCGACATACCCAACTGCTCACCATCACACCTAAAAAAGGAGACAGAAAATATCATTTTACTTTAGCCAAAATATCAACTAGGGGTCCCACACCCAAGCCTTCCTCCTTATAATAACTTGCTCTTCATTACATTGCTTTATATATATGACCAAAAACTGCCCACGTGAATTGCCTGAAACCAAGACTTTTGGCCAAAAATCTATTGCGTGGGCCCCACCCAAAAATCATTTCAATTTCCTTTCTTTCTCTGAATTCAGCTGGCAGCCCATTTGCTTTCATTTCCATTTGATACAAAATACTACATATATATAATTTATACAATGTGACAAAACCAAAATCAAATCCATTATTCACCTAGGACCCGCCACCTACCAAATTTTTTATTTTTTTTTCATTCTTATCTCTCTCCATCAGATTGCATTCTATATCTATATATATATTTAATGCAACAAAAAACCCAAATTAAACTCATTACATAACATGTAAGTGGGACCCGCCAAAATCACCTTATGATTTCCATTTTCCTCTCTCTAAAATCGGCTAGTAGCTTGGTTTTGCACCAATATATATATATATATATATATATATATATATATATGCAACAAACTTTAAATAATCAAAACCCATTTCTCTTCTATTTCCATTTCATTTTCCTTTCTAATTTCGCACCTAGTCTCTCTCTTCAACAGATGCTATATATATAATCAAAATATATGCATACAAAATAATCAAATCCAATCAACTGCAAGTCTCCAATAAAAAAAATAAAAATTCAATCTTCAATTGACAAGTCTCCAATGACACAAAAATAAGAATGAAATAAAAACTCTTAAAAATTTGGGTTGTTACATTCTCCACCACTTAAAAAGAATTTCATCCTGAAATTCAGATCCAACAATTTTCACATACCTGAAAACATCAAAAGTGGTAAAATAAAATTCAAAAATCCTTACCCCAGGCAATGCGAGATACCATGACATGAAAAATGTTATGGTACCTGACAATGCTAATTACCCACCTACACACTCCGTAACCGTTGTGATAGCTAATCAATGCCGTCACCCGCTCACAAAAACAAGGTCAATAATAAAGCCAGGCAATACAACATGCCAAATCACAATTATTGACCACCCCAGTAGCTGTCAGTGAACGACACCTGCCCACACACACCAGGCTACGAGAGGTAGCTATTCAGAACTAAACACTCGCCCACTCACACCCGTCAACAACATCACCAAATTCACACTTCCGGCTGGGTACAGGCTCTGATACCATTCTGTAACGCCCCGAATTTTTTTCTAAATAAAATCCTCGATTTCATTAAATCAAAATACTTCGTAAAAGACACCCAGGATCTCAAAAGAAATAAAATACCCTTTATTGATACAAAATCAATCAAATTTTCTCAAATAAATAAGATAACATCTCAAATTAATTAAATTGATACTAAATCAATATCCTCAAATAAATACATAAAAATCTCTAAATAAAATAAATTAATTCCTCAACACCAACTCTTTCACCTAAGCCCGCAGCTAAAAATTCTCAAGCATCCTCGGTACCTGAAATTGTAGGGGGTGAGACAGTTGAAAAAACCATAGTAAGGATTTCAAAAAATTTCATGTAAAATTAATTTCACAAAATATACATATATATTTAAACAAAAATACGTATATATAATTTTAGCAAAATAACAATCAATAAAATATTTAAAACAAATCATCCAAGTGAGGTATGATGATCCCTACTCTGTAAAACAAATCATAGATTATCTGATCATAAAGCCTCAAAGCTCACAGCCTCTACAAACTCTCTCTTTTCTCTCTCTGTGTGTCTTGCCTTTATCTCTCTCTATTATCTAATTCCTCTATTTTCTTATTCTCTGTATCATCACCAAATTAGTAAGATATATAGGAATTTCTACCAACACACCCAACTGCTCACCATCACACCTAAAAAAGGAGACAGAAAATATCATTTTACTTTAGCCAAAATATCAACTAGGGGTCCCGCACCCAAGCCTTCTTCCTTATGATAACTTACTCTTCATTACATTACTTTATATATATCACCAAAAACTGCCCACGTGAATTGCCTGAAGCCAAGACTTTTGGCCAAAAATCTATTGCGTGGGCCCCACCCAAAAATCATTTCAATTTACTTTCTTTCTCTGAATTCGGCTGGCAGCCCATTTGCTTTCATTTCCATTTGATACAAAATACTATATATATATGTAATGTATATAATGTGACAAAACCAAAATCAAATCCATTATTCACCTAGGACCCGCCACCCATTTTTTTTTTTTCATTCTTATCTCTCTCCATCAGATTGCATTATATATCTATATATATATTTAATGCAACAAAAAACCCAAATTAAACTCATTACGTAACATGTAAGTGGGACTCGCCAAAATCACCTTATGATTTCCATTTTCCTCTTTCTAAACTCGGCTGGTAGCTTGGTTTTGCACCAATATATATATATATATATATATATATATATATATTATTTGCAACAAACTTTAAATAATCAAAACCCATTTCTCTTCTATTTCCATTTCATTTTCCATTCTAATTTCGCACCTAGTCTCTCTCTTTAATAGATGCTATATATATAATCAAAATATATGCATACAAAATAATCAAATCCAATCAACTGTAAGTCTCCAATAAAAAAAATAAAAATTCAATCTTCAATTGACAAGTCTCCAATGACACAAAAATAATAATGAAATAAAAACTCTTAAAAATCCAGGTTGTTATAGGCTTTGGCTCCACCCATTTGGTAAAATAGTCTGTTGCAAGCAGAACATATTTGTTCTGTGATCTCGCGGTTGGAAGAGGGCCAACCATATCCATCCCCCATTGCGCGAAAGGCCATGGTTTGGCCATTACATGCAATCTTCAGGTGGTTAGTGGATCAGTGGTCCAAACCTCTGGCACTTATCGTATCTTTAAAAAAATTCTTTTGCATCTCGCAACATGTTCGGCCAAAAATATCCTTGCATCATCACTTTATGCACCAGAGATCTCTCTCCTGAGTGATTGCCACACACACCCTCGTAGATAGTTGGTAAGATCTGCCTAGCTTCCGTGGGGGTAACACATTTCAAGTATGGACCCGAGAAAGACTTTCTATACAACTGGTTATGTACTATGGCATACTTTGCAGCATTTAGTTTGATTTTCCTTGCCTCATCTCTTTGTTCGGGCAACACCCCATCTCGTATGAAAGTCATTATTGGATCGATCCAACTCGGCTCATATGGTATGACATTTACTTGCCGAGGATCCTAGCTAGACGGCTCCTCAAAGATAGATGGCTGACACAACACATCAATTGGAATCACCCTTGCCAGTATTTCTTTATAACTTGATGCACTGTAGGCTAATCTATCGGCATTTTCATTACGTTCTCTTGGCAATTAGATGAACTCGATTTGATCAAAGCTCTTTGCTTCGTGCATAACGGTAGAGTGATACGCTCCATCGTCCCATCCTTGGTTCCATACTCCCCAGTCACCTGCCGAATGATTAGCTTCGAATCGTTAAAAGCAACTAAACTTTTGACCTTTAGCTCTTTAGCCAGCTTCAACCCTACCAACAATGCTTTGTATTCTGCCTCATTATTGGTTGCATTGAATTCAAGATAGATCACTTGACTCAGCATCCTCTGCTGTCTGCAATTTGATCCCAATTCCTGCCCCCATTTAATTTGAAGAGCCATCAACAAAGAGCTTCCATGAAGAATCCCTAAGATCCTCCTCTATGTCTTCTACATCACATTCCAGCAAGAAATCAGCCACCGCATATCCTTTGATAGCTGTTCTGGGTTCGTACATTATATCAAATGAGCTCAACTCTATGGCCCACTTTGTCATTCTTCCCAATAGATCTGGCTTATGTAGGATCACCCTTATAGGAAAAGTGGTCGGAACGACGATAGGATGGGATTCGAAATAATGGCTGAGTTTTCTCTTTGCATTTACTAATGATAGGATCACTCGTTTGGCCTTTGAATACCTTTGATCTGGCTCGGCCATTATTTTGCTAACATAGAACACTGGGAACTGCTTACCTTCTTCACACTGTACCAGAGCGACACTTGTTGCAATGCTGGACATGCCAAGGTACAAGAAGAGCTTTTCACCTAGTTTTGGGGCAGTCAAGACTGGAGGGTTCTGCATATATTCTTTTAACCTAGTCAGTTCCTGTCATTACTCATCCCCCCAAGATTGCCTTCCGTGGCTTCTTATTGTATTAAAGAATGGTTTGTAGTGATCTGACAGCTTAGAAATGAATCGACTTAGTGTTGCTATTTGTCTGGTGAGAGCTTGTACCTCTTTAACCGTGCTTGGTTCTGCATTCTTGATTAGAGCTTCCGCTTGGGCTGGACTAACTTCAATCCCTCTGTTGTTGATCACATGCCCCAGAAATTGCCCAGAACCTACACTGAACTAGCATTTGGTTGGATTCAGCTTCATACCATACTTTCTCAATACCTCGAACACATCTTGTAAGTGTTACAAATGATGGTCTTTCTTTCTACTCTTTACCACCATGTCATTAATGCATGCTTCCATAATTTCACCCATTTGACTTTTGAAAATCTTGCTAACCAGCCTTTGGTAGGTGGCCCCAACATTTTTCAATCAAAACGGCATGACCTTGTAGCAATGGATCCCTCACTCAATGATAAAAGAAGTTTTTTCTTCATTGTTCGGATCCATAGGAATTTTATTTTAGCCTGAGTAAGCATCCAGAAAGGTTAGCCGTTTATATCTAGTAGTGGCATCCACCATTTGATCAATCTTTGGTAATGGAAAACTATCCTTCGGACAAGCTTTATTCAGGTTGGTAAAGCTAATGCAAACTCTCCATTTCCTATTCTTCTTTTGCACTACAACCACATTCGAGAGCCAGGACAGGTATTGAACTTCTCTAATGATCCCCGCTTCCAGCAACCTGTCAACTTCATCAACTACTATTTGGTTACACTCCGGGGTGAACCTTCTTAGCTTTTATCTTACAGGCTTGATGCTCGGATCCATATTGAGGGAATGACAAGATACTGAGGGATCAATCCCTGGCATGTCTGAATGGCTCCAGGCAAAAACATCCGTGTTCTGAAACAGAAAATCAACTAATTGGCGTTCCTCCTCTTTTGCAAGTCCTAACCCTACTCTTATAGTTCTGTCTGGCCTGAAAGGATCAACCTGCAGCTCAACGAGGGTGTAATACCCTTAGTTTTCAAAAGGATAAAAATGGGAATTTCATTTTGATTTGTATTGCAGTTTTATTTAATTAAGTGACTTGTGTGCTTATTTGACTTAGTTGACTAATTATGTGTATTGTACTTATTTAAATTAATTGGTTAATTGTGATTATTTATTTATTTTATTTAATTGGTTAATTGTAATTAATTATTGGTTTTAGTTAATTGTTTAATTGTGATTAAATTTATTTATTGGATGTATTGGTTTAAATGACGTGTATTAGAGTATGATTTGCTATTAATCATACTAAGGTTTTAGTTTATGTAATTGTGGTCGCCGATTTGTATTTTTATTTAGGGTTTAGAATTAGGGTTTCGTGGAAGCCTATATATATATACTGTATAATCCAACTTAGGGCTTAGCCGTATATATATATATATATATATATATATATATGCTTGGTTGTGTCTGCAAGGGTTTTAGAACCTTTTCCCCGTAACTGGAAGTAGAGAGAAAACATAAAGGGTTTGAGGGGAAAACCCAGAGGGATACTGGGAGAGCCAATTACACTTTCAGCTATGGACTGAAGGTGTACCACGGAGGAAGGAAGAGGTTGATTATGAGATGGAACTGGAGCAGTAGGAGGGTTGCCGGTAGTCGTCAGTTTGTCGGAGAACTTAGAGACGGCATTGGAAGGTTTCAAACTGAAACTTAAAGGCAAGTTTCATTCTATCTCTTTCTTGTAAACTTGTGTTCTGTGCATTCTAAATAGTCTCCAGGAACTTAATTAACTTTTAAAATAGGCTTGTATGCATATTAGGTTAGGTTGTAATATGTGTTATGCTTTTAAAACTGAAACTGTGTTTTCTTGCATAAACTGCTTTGATTCGGTTTTAATTTTTGTCAAGCAATGCTAGATGGAAATTTAAGGAGTTTCTAGGACTGTTGGGACTTATATTGAACCTTAAGAACTTTAAGAAAATTTGGAACAGAGGATTGAACTTCACCGGAAGCGAAGAAGACAAATGGAAGAAGCATAAACTGTTCCGATCATAGTTTAAGCTTTTGTCAAGTAATTCATACTGGAATTGGAGAAGTTTCTAGGATTATTAGGACTTAGTTTGAACCTTAAAAAGTGGGACAGAGGACTGAAACTTTGTCGGAAGCGAAGAAGGCAAACGGAGGAAGCGGAGAAGGAGAAACGGAGGTTGGGTGAGTGGAGGCGGCTCCACCCTTCAATGGAGGTGGCTCCATTGAAGTAGAGCTGGCTCCATAAGGTGCTGAGGTGTCTCTAATGTGGGTGGAGCTGGCTCAACCTGAAATTGGAGGCGGCCCCTCTTTTGTAATTGCCCAGAATTTGTTTTCGGGTAATTTTCTAAGTCTAGGGGCTTAAATAGAATTTTGGGAAAATGTTGTGAGGTTTTAAATGTCTAAAACTAACTTGTTAAAGCCTTAAAATAGTTGGTTTATGCTAGGGTGCTAATCCTAAGGGGCATCATGAAACATAAACAAATAATAGGCATATTGTCAAGGAAGGAAGAATGAAGGTATAGATCGCTAGTTTGTTTTGGTAACTTAAACCGACTGGTGTTGAATTATTTCTGGGATATTATATAAATGATATATATAATTTAATGAAGGCCAAAAAGGTTGGTTTAGGATGTGGTTATAGACATCATGAACTTTGGGTACTAAATTGCGTGCTGTAAGGGTTGAGGAAGTTTCCCTCGCGGGTTGTGTTTTAACCAGTTTAAATGGATTAGTATAAATGTAATGACCCAGTCATTTTCTTCCTTTCTTTTTTCCTCAGAATTTTACGGATGAATTTTTTTCGTTGAAATTTCTTTTCTGAGTTCAGTTTCTCGTCGCTTAGTGTCGTCTCGAGTGCTCGGAAATGGTTTCTGAGACTCTTTCCTTTGAATTGACAACTTCTTTTGAGGACCGAGTCATTTTCACATTTTTCGTTTTTCGATACTATTCACTTTTCATCCTTTTCCCTGTTTTGTCCTTTTCCCTATTTTGTCTTTTCCCCGTTTGTCACTTGGTTGGCATAACCTCACACCTTGTGTTCGGAGTTGGTTTTTGACTTTACGTGCCTTCATCTTCAGTGGTTTTCTCGAAATATGTATCTTCATTTTTGCAAGAAAGTACTCTGGTTGCTCCCTGTGTCCATAGGGGCATGGATGTACAGTTTTTCAGAATCTTTTTCTTTTCTTGGGGTGTTTTTTGTAAATATCTTTTAAAGATATTTTATTTCAGGGGTTTTTAAGAAAATATTTTTGGAAGATATTTTCATTCTGGGGCATTAGTGCAATTAACCCTTTTTGGAGGGGCCATTTTGCAATTAGTGAAAGTTATTGTAAAATACTTCGTCTGGAGCCTGGATCCTCATACGGGATTCATTTTTACTTTTCATCAACTCGTAAATTCTTGGAATTTCCTTCTAGTCGTTTTTCTTCTGTTTTAGGGTTCTGGCCCTAGTTGCTGCCGAACTTGTCCAGGGCATATCTCTGTGCTTGGAACTCAGTTTTTGACGCCGTTTCTTCCCATTGTTCATATTTTCTCATTTTGAATTTTTTTGTTCACAGAGTTGGCCGTTTGAGCGCGTCTGCTCAAATTTCACTTTTTCGGACTTAGCGGGGCCCTTTCGGGGTACTTTTTGAGTTTTCTATAAATAGGGAGACGTAAAGTCAAAAAGTAATCTTCTCCCCTCTTAATGCACGACCTGGATCTACCATGGCAGCCCAAGTGGGGCTGCCACCCTTCTCCTCTCATTTAAATCTCCTTCCCTTTGTTATAAAGTCATAGTTCCTTCGCGTTTTATGTTTGTCTTGACTACGCGCTTCTTTCACCCTTATTAGAATCCATTTCTGACCATTTCTTGAGTTCGGTTTTGAGGTCAAGTTGTGATTTTCATGTGGCTTTCTTGGGATTCTTGTTCACGGTGTTGTCCCCGACAAAACCCCGAAGTATTGTCGGATTCGGAGCCGTTTCGTTTAGGTGGCTTTTGAGATTTTCATCTCAAATTGAGGTAGGGGATGTTTTAGGGTTATATTAATGTTGTATTGATTGTTATATGAGCATATACAACTTGTGAGCATGCCTTGTTCAAGTTATAGAATTTAATTTAATTATTTTCTTTGTTTAAGATTTAATTCTCATGATGCTAGGCAACTTAGAATTAAATTGTGGCATGCTAGAAATTTAGGTCTTGGTATGGTGGTTTATATATATTAAATTGGGGTTATTTGAATAAGAATTGCAAATTTTATTTAATATTTATCTTTTGTGAATGTTTAATTCACCTAGTTGTATCAAGGATGGAATCAAATTGTAATGTGATATTAAAGTAGGCCTTGGTGAGTTCTTTAACATATATTAAATTGAGGACATTTAGATATGTTTAAAAATCTAGAGAAAATTAATTAATTAGCTTAATTATTTTTAAGTGTTGTAGTCACTTAAATTGATTTTGGGTATAATATATGTGAAGATTATGCTATGTCCTTTAACTTATATTAATTTGAGTTTATTTGGGATTAATATGAAATCTAGAGACTTTTCATGTTAGGTTGAAAATCCCTTTTAATGTAGTAAAATTAATTACCTTGTGAGCATATTACTAATTGGATGTAGAATTAGTACTTGGGGTCTCTTAAAATGGTAATTGGACTTAGCATGATATAGAATATCATTGACTTGTAAAGCTTGTTTAAATATATCTTGTGTAGGTATATAGCTTGTTATAATACTACAATTGTTTACCTTGAAAGCTTGTTACTAAATTAAAGCTTATTTAGTACTTGTGGCTTAGGATAGTAATGTGACTCAATTGTTGTAAAATATTCTTACTTTATATGTAAATTGCATATTGAGAACATGACATGTCATATGTTATTTAGATTTGAACTCTAGGATATGGTTTGTGTGAATTCAACCTTACTTGTGCATGTAAATTGATTCCTAGACATTATTTGAGATGTATAAGTTTGGTTTAACTTATTGATTTTGCGTAAGTTTTGAACTTATTATTTTTGGACGCTTGTAAGGATCATACTCATGTGATGGCTAGGGTTTGGCCCTAGTATAGATTCGTGAGTCTCCTAAGTCATATGAAGTGCGCAATAGGTAGTACCTTGTGGATCATAATTACCCGGAATAACTTATACACGTGCGCACTTGGTAGTACCTTGCAGGCTAGTAACCCGGGATAACTTGATTGGTCTGCAGCCAAGGATCCTAGTTTTTCCACTATTTGATTTCGCATTTAATTTCAAGTTGTAATCATGGATTACTTGTAGCTTGAGAATTAATGCTTGCTTTGGATATTTGAATCTTATTTAGTATACTTGAAACTGTATACTTGTTTTGTGCATTTAGATCTCATATAGTGTACTTGAACTTGTATGCTTGCTCTGTGAGTTTAGATTTCATTTAGTATGCTTGTGCCGTGTATACTTGTCTTAGGCGTATCTCTCTTAGCTTAGTATACTTGTGTCGGTATACTTGATTTACGAGATTTTCATATAAAAATGTATACTTGTATAAATATGCTTAGACATTGCATGACTTGTCTTAATGTGGTTTAGTATACTTGGAAATGTATGCTTGTATGTTTTATAACATGTTTAATACTTGAGCATGTATACTTGTATGCCATTGTTCACTTTAAATTGCATAGTAGCTTAGGATGCTTTCTGAGTTTCATTTTGATATAGACGTTAGGTGGCATGAGCCCCTTTGACATGTTTTACCTTAAGGTGATATAATTGTAAAATGCTAGGTCGATGCATGCTCATCTCCTAACAGTAGCTTTATGTTACTCACCCACGTAGTGAGGACATTTTTCAGGTACCGGGATCAAGATTCAGGATTCACATCATGCTTGGATGATTTGTAGACTAGAAGTTCTCATTTCTTGTAAATGTTGGCTTGAATTATATGTCAAAATGTGTATATTTGATTAAAATCATGTAACGTGTTCATAAGTACACTCTTTACAATGTATTTGACATATATGAGATGAGGCCATAGGCCAATGACATCTAATTTATATCCTATGTAACTTTTGATTTCATGAAATATTATGAAAATATTGAAAAATGCTACGTCATTGCTTTATAACTTTTGCATCGGGTGTGGTAATTTCATTTTTATTCTTTTATAGGGTCTTATAAATCATGTTTGAAGTGTGGCTAAGGGCCAAATGGTAATTTGAAATCATTTGATAATTTTGGTTTTCAAATTTCCCTTTTCTTGTTCATTTTTGCCTTTTTGCCCGTTGGTGGGTCGGATTTTGCATCGGCGGTATTTTTACGCCGTGGATCATTGTAGCGTATCCTAATAAGTAAGTTACATCTGCGTGCATGGTCGTTTTCAAGAAAAACCCTTTCCTTTGTGATTTGAGCCTCCTATGGACTCATTTCACATTTTTCTTGTATAATCCGGTTTAAGGGCATTTTGGGATTTTCTTTCGGGAAATAAATTTCGGCCTTGACATGGTCACTTAGAAAACGTGATTTTAGGGGTGGTTTCTTCTTCGTGTTTTTCCAGAAAATGTCGCTTTGGTGCCGGAAATCCCATGCAAAGTTCAGCTTTCTGTTATGCATATAGCAACTTTTTAATCCTCTTGCCCTTTTCTGATCTAGGGGCTTCTGGGTACTTCACAGTGCATTTTTTTTGTTTTCTTCCATGCATCAAGTAGAAAACACGATTTTAGGGGGGGTTTCTTCTCTGTGTTTTTACAAAAAAAATCGTTTTGATGCCGAAAACAACTCGCAGATCTGGAAACCTGGTGAGTTCCAGGTTTTTCCGGAAAAAGTGCTGATTTAAGGGGCATTTCGGGTATTTGACTAGTAAAATAAAATCTTCTCTTGACATGGTCATGTAGAAAACATGATTTTTTTTTGGGGAGGGGGGGGGGGGGGGGGGGGGTTGTTCACAACTTTTTGCCAAAAAATGTGGTTTAAGTCCTAAAAACCACATTTGAAGTCCAAAAATCTGTGTAGGTCCTGCCCAGATTTGAACCCAGAAAGTTGGTTTTTTTGAAGCTTTGAGGCTTCATATCTTCTTCGTCCCGACTCCAAATCAAGTGATTTTTGAGTCTAAGTTTATTAGTTTTTGCCGGTCTATACAACGGTATACACGGTTGCATCCAATTCTATCTTAAAAGACCATTTTACCCCTTGTCAAATACCCTTACCGCACTGATTTTAAATCCAAAAATTGGTTTTTTTGAAACTTTGACGTTTCATATCTTCTTCATCTGGACTCCGAATCAAGTGATTCTTGAGTCTAGATTCATTAATGTTTCCTAGTCTATCTAATGGTATGATCATTTGGATCTATTTTTGTCTAAAAAGACCATTTACCCCTTGTAAAGTACCCTTGCTGCACTAATTTTTAAACCGGAAAGTCTGATTTTTATGAGACTTTGGAGCTTCATATCTTCTTCGTCCGGACTCCGAATCATGCGATTCTTGAGTCCATCTTGATTAGTTTATCGTTTTCCTTCCAACGGTGTGCTCGGTAGCATCCGAGTCCATAGTTTTCAGAAATAACTATTTTGCCCTTGGGGGCTTATTTGTCATATTTTTCGATCTTTGCTTCCGCATCAATTCTCATTAAGTTCCACGACCTTATGGAAGGTCACTTTGACTTTTTAGAGTCTTGTTTTATATTTTCGCTTCCGCATTTCGAATCCGTTATCGGGTCAAACTATGGTTCATCAAAGGACACACTGGGTTGAAAAATCCAGGGTCGTCACAATAAAACACTGTTGGGATTTTGAATAATGTACTCCGTCTAGACTTTTGAGTGTCATTATATCCGGCGCAGGATTTATAGTTAAGGATCTAAAAGGATGACATGAGTTTCTATATTACTTTGCATGCCATCAAGGATATAGGAGGATTTGTTTACTAGCCTTTGTTTTAGTAATTCAAACGGGCTAGTATGGAAATATCAGTTGGGAATTTTAATATAATGTGATCAGTTTAAAATTCTGAAAATCATTATATCATGTTATGGATGTTAATTGCTGAACTAATATATTTCCTGTTCTGTCAATTATATGGGGAATGGATGGTTTAAATTGTTTATCATTACTGTAGCAATTTGAACGAATGTTTCGTGATTTTAATCATGTACTGTATGCATAATAGAATCTTGCTTATATCTGATTGCTATTATGTCGGACTCTGGATGTATTTGATGTTCTAATGAATGTGTATCATTTGTGGATTATTTGCATTATATGTACCGGTATGGGACAGTGACATATCAGGGATGGATTAGATAAAAAAGCTAAGTCCTACCTTTTCATACATAAGGAATGGATTAAATAAAATAGTTAAATCCTACATGGATGCATGTCCTGTCAACTAAAATAGTTGAACGACATAATGGATATTTGTTTTATCTTTATGCACTAGGAAGGAATTTATATATATACTTATGGGACCGTGATACGAGTTTGAGTCTCCTGATCACGGTTAGGGTGCGTATATCGCAAAGGTTGGGTAGCTAGATATAGCTGATGTTCCCTGGTAGGTCTAGGTACTTGGCCGCTGGAAAACGTGTTTTTATGTCACGTTCTA
This sequence comes from Cornus florida, assembly GCF_030987335.1. Taxonomy (NCBI): domain Eukaryota; kingdom Viridiplantae; phylum Streptophyta; class Magnoliopsida; order Cornales; family Cornaceae; genus Cornus; species Cornus florida. The sequence continues at coordinate 77,347,585 of NW_026775573.1, read as the reverse complement.
CCTAGGTTGAACTATGTTATAGGCTAGTGAACATCCTATAGTGTGTGTATATATATATGGACTATTTTAGATATTGTCGAGCTATCTAGGATGAATCTGCGTATCGGGTTTATGTACGGATTGTAGTAGGATGGAACTTGCATGTGGGCCTGACACACCATTATTTTTCAGGTGTTCGTGAGTACCAGGCTTAGGGCTTGATCGTGGTGATGCACATACAGTCACTCACTCTTCCGACTACATAGGATTTCTTTTCTTATTTTAGTTTTGGATTTTTATTCTGTAAATTTATTTATCAGTTGAATTATTAGGGGTCCACTGGATGGATTCCTGAGTTGTACGGATTTGAAGGATCTAAATAATATTAATTTATTATTTAAAGTTTGAGGATTTTTATTTTAGATTTCTTTCAGCGCATTATTATTTTAGTCTTAATTCAGTTTTTATTCCTGCTTGTTTATATATTGATTGTTTGGTATCCCTCGGATCTGTGCTCGGACTTGATCACCCGTGGCTCTAGAATCGAGGGGTATCACAGTTGGTATCAGAGTACTCCAGGTTCTAGTGTCCTTAGGAGAGTCTTTCGTTAGAAGTCTTCCGCGTTACGTCTCTTAAAAACTTAAAGCCATATTAGGATTCGTTGTACTCTTTTACGATTCATTAGGAGGAACAGCTGATGTCAATTATATTCTATAGTTATGGGATGGTTGACACAAGAAGGAGGATGGGGTCCAAGGTGACAGTGATACAGACCCGAAGGAGTAGAGGTGTACGTTATCGAGTTCTTTATCAGAAGCAGAACTTGGGATCGAAGGTTTAGTTTCGGTTAGCGCTACTTTTAGAAGTATAAGTCAACGAAGGATTTAGGAGTGTGTCGTAGGTCACCGCATAAAGGGACCAACATGATTTCAGTTATTCTCATGAAGGAGACAAATTAGGATTAGGAATCTAAAGAGGATTCTGGTGGAGGAGATTTCAACATACCCACGAAAGAGGGTATTGAATCTTGGAAATCAAGGATTGCGCGAGGATGATCTGGGTCGCTAATAGTTTAGTGAACGGTACCTGGTAGAGTTGGTGTGGATCGACCTGCATACAGTAAATTATTATGTTACCTTAAAAGAGGTAGATAAATAGAACTCTTCAGGAGCTTTGGATTGGATGGAGTTCTTCTCAGAACAAAGCAATGATTTGATGTCACGTTCCAGGAAGTATGGGGAATAGGTTGTGATGTTCTAAGTTGCTTTATAAAGCTACATTAGACGGTTTGCATCTTGCATATACGGAGTGTGAAGGTTAAGCCTTTGGAATTCACTGAGGCAAATGGATTTTGGTTTAGAGCTATGGTTTGAGCTTATGTTTCGAGGTTGGATGATTTCCTCCGAAATTGGAAAAGGAGATTGGGAACCAATCAGGTAAAATTGATTTCTAAAAGAGATTTTCTTTGCAAGGAGGAACGATGTTTTACGTGGATTTTATTATGTGTGCATTGTATGTTTCCTTTTTATTAATTGCTCAGGATTGGGAATACGGTTTAGTTGGGGGCACAAGTGAGTGATCAGTTAACTACCGTTTTAGAGGAATAACGTTCATTACGCTAGGATTTTTGGGGCATGTGGTCATAGGATTTGGTAAGTATACCTACCTTTAGCCAATCTAATGAACCTAGACATGCGTGGTTATAGTATGTGTTCAGGATGGGATAATTAACCTTGCGGTATGAGTCAAATAATCTAGATTCATTTGATATACCTTAAAGCCACGTTGACCTATTTCAGTTTTGTGCTTAGCTGGTTCATTTTTCATTTTTTTGACCTATTTCGGTAGACCAGTGGCTTGTTTCGGTTGACCGATGCTCTTTTGAATTGTAATTGAACAGTAAAATCTCAATTCCAGTAGCCATTTTCAGTTTCGAGCCACAAACTGGTTGACCGGTTTGTCATTTCGGTCAACCAAAATGAAGGGTCATTTCCCTTCTTTTCTTGGCTTACTTCGGTCGACCGAAATGGAGATGCCTTGTGAATTTTGTTTGGTTTGTTGCCTAGACAGGTTAACCTTATTTCGTTCGTTCCCACTTGACCTTGTTGATCTCATTCTAGCCATTTAATGGTGTACATGGTCTAGTTTGAACTAGATCTTGTTCCCTTGGGTGTCATTGGTGTCGTAGGGTTTCATTTAACCTTTTTATTCTAGCTTCCACTTCCGGTTATTTCCTTGAGTTCCGTGACGTCATAGAAAGTCACTTTGGTGTCCTAGGGATGGTTTATATCTCTTAAGACTCTGGTTTTATCTTTGCTTCCGCATTTCAGACCCGTTACCGGGTCGACTTTTGGTTCATCACAGGAGATACTGGTTTGAAAAATCCAGGGTCGTTACATCTTGGAACTTGTTGGAGATTGAAATATATGTTGAATACTCTGTGTATAGAGGCAAATGATAATTTTTGAAAATAAAAAAAAAATCTGAAATGATCATGTGAATTAAAACTGGTTTGTATAAAGGATTCAATTAGATTTTCGTTGGATTTCATTCTCTTCTATGCTTCACGCTGCACAAGTGCACATTGGAAACTTAATTGTGGGGCATGTAACCCGATTTACCTTGACCACGACTCAGTTGATTTGAATTGATGACCTTAATGAATGGATATCTTTGGCATTGAACCTAAAAATAATAATAATAAAAAAAATGAATAAGGATAATGACTAGTTTAAGTTCGTAGCCTTGCTAACTCAAGTTATTAAGCCCTAGGAGTGTCTTTACACTTAGCACCCTAAAGCCGTCCGGTTTGGGAGTTGCTAGCCTAACTCTTGTTACATGGGTTGGTTAGAAAGTTTAAGGGACTTAGGTATTGCACGGCCATTCACAAAAACAAAAATAAATAAATATGGTTCGTTGAAGTTTGTAGCCTTGCCAATTCGAGTTATTAAGCCCTAGGAGTGTCTTTACACTTAGCACCCTAAAGCCATCTGGTTTGGGAGTTGCTGGCCTAACACTTGTTACATAGGTTGGTTAGAAAGCTTAAGGGACTTCGGCACTGCACAATCATAATATGTTGAATCTATAAAATTAAAAAAAAAAAAATAAATAAATAAAAAAGAGAGAAAGTTGGGTTCTGAATAAATTCATGCCTTAGGGACTTTATTTAAAAGGGAAAATCAACGATTTGAAGACTTGCGTTCTTGAAATTGGAAAAAGAAGGTAAAAGCCATATATTGGGATTCTGGTTCATTTTCAATGAAGCTTGAGATGATTTCTATTATAGATATGACAATTGAAGTATTTATATAGACTATGATGTTGATGCATGAGAGTTAAAATTTGTTTAGCCATTTTGTTCATCAAGGCTTCATATATGCAAGGTAGTCTGCTTAATGATCCAATCTCCAATATTCTGTCTGTTCCAAGTTACAATTGAGCTCTGTATATATTTTCTTGCACCATGATTGATGCATGTGGATAACATTTCAAATGTTGTCATTTTTGTTAAGAGTTTCATTTTTGGTTTTGCTATGGGACTAGCAAAATGTAAGTTTGGGGGTGTGATAAGCGCCGATTGCATATTTAAGCGCCCTTATTTGCATTAGTTAAGTCTATTAGCTGTCTATACTGAATATATTAGCCTTAATTGCATTTTTTTTGTCTATTCTCAGGTTGGTTCCCCTAAGAGAGGTAAAAATAACACTTTGATGAATTTTTGAAGATCAAAGCACGCCGTTGCCAGGAACCATCATTTTGGCCAAGTCAAGTAATCCATAGACTCATGACGTTCGATGCACAAAGTCTAAGGAAGAAGAGTATCGTCAACAGTCCGTGCAAAATGAGGTTCAAGAGCATATATATTCAAAGCACGCCATGCCCTGCGGGAGCCCGCCAAAGTCTCCAGTAGCATTTCACAGTGCGGGGCCCCTACTGTGTCTCGTAGGCCCCCGCTATCAAGCACCGTAGGTGCCCGCCATGCCCTCGCGGGCACCCGCCAAATATGCCAGTGCACTAGAGGAGGCGCGGGCGCTCGCCCTGCGCCTGCGTGCACCTGCCACATAGCAAACAGCTCTGCATTATTTCTTTCAATGCTGTCCCCTTGACCCTTTTGTGTGGTCCTGATTGAAAATGAGATTATTTTGGCTAGATAAAGGTTGGGAGGCTATGGTTTGGTGGATGACACATTTTAGCAAACTTCTAGAAAGAGAAATATTATAAAGTGAGGGGTTTGTGTGTGCTTGAGCTCAAAGGATGAAAATGGTGGAGATAATGATCATTTCTCCTTCATCCATTACTCATAAGGGTAACTAACTCCCTATCTAGGGAGGTGATAAAGCTTTCTCTAGTAAGCATGTTCTAGTCTTGGTTTATTTTGGGGAAAATGATGTATATATGTGATTGCTCCATAATCTAGAGCTTACACTTGATGTAATGAACTGAATTTGATATAAATGATCATGTTGAATTTACTATCTTCTCTTAGAATGTATGTTCTCATGGTTGTATTGCTTGATTTTTCATAGTAACAATGAAAATGAGATTGTGGAATAGTTTTAATGGCATGTTGTATGAGAACCTTGTTAGTCCATGGCTTAGGATTTCCCTTTAATGGATTAATCTTGATTTTTAACTTCATGTGCTCCTATAATTTAATTGAAGGCTTGATAATCTCTAGCTTAGTGAGCATATCTAAGGCTACACCCTAGTTTAGGTAGTTAAAGCATGTAAAACTTTGATAGGTTATTCTTGCCTATCGATTTCATGAACTTCTTGAAGGTAATGTAGCAATTTTGTGTTGTTGCATTCCATGATTACATATATATATTGTTTCCCGAAGTTAATATCAACTAGCATGTTAATAGGGTAGGTAGTGGATTTACTTCCCTAGACCTCTCTTTCTAGATTTCTTTCTCTTGAATTCCTTGCATCTATAGTTTTATGTGCATTTCAATTCTAGTTACTAAGTGATAAACTAATCAAAACTCTATACACCTTTTTTCAAACTAAAAGTGAATTCAAAGACCTTGGTTGTCATAAACTAGCAGTCCCAGTGGTTCGACTTACCCATCCAATAGCCCTATTTTACAATGATTTGTACTATTGCAAAGGGTTGATTTATTAGTGATCGAATCCCAAACCGATCAATAATATATTTTTTCTGTTTATTACATTTAATTTTGGTAGGCTCAGTGGGATATTTTGGTTTTTTTCAACAAGTTATTATAACGGTAGTAATCCTAGAAAAAAAATTATAATAATTGAAATAACTATTTTATATATATATATATATATATATTGTGTGATATTTTTTAATATAAAACTCTCACCTCACTTCACCAATGTTACGATTTCGAATTATTTAGAGTACCTTCAAAAATAATAATAATAATAATTCTGGTAAGTGACTGGTACATGTGGGACAGAGAGACTACATGTGTCTAGTGATAAATTATAGAGTGTTAGCGCTATAAGATGCTTGACATTATCATCGTTGAATTTTCATTGAAGAGCGATATACATCATGAAATTTTTTTATGATCTATATCATGAATGGTATTACGTTTTTGTTTTCTTACCGTCAAGGTTCATTGTGGCATGCTCTTGTAGGTCCTACGCCCCACCAGTGACGGATCCAGGATTTTTTTTTATTTTTTAAAATTTTTTTTCCTAGTTGGTATTCACACACACATGTCTCTACCGAGGTTCGAACCCCTTACCTCCCTTTGGAAAGTAGGAGCCTCATACTGCTAGGCCACTGAGGGGGCGTTGTTGTAGAATAAAAAAAAAAAAAATGAATATAATTTTTTAAATAAAATAATAAATATATAAAAAAAATTAATTTTTTGTGGCTTGTATGACTCAAATTCTTTGATCTTTTAACTGTGTCTGTGCTTTGTAAATTACCATGAATGTGGGACGAAAATAAACAAGAAAGTCGATTTACTTTACTTTCTTTTAGATCTAAAACGCAAGAATATATATAGTGGGTATTTTAAAAAATTGAGTGGAAATATCAAAGTTTGTTGGAGAGAATCATGAATGTGGCGGACAGTAGAGAGTGAAAAATATATAGATGATTATCTTTTGGATCCAAAAATTTAGTGGGGGTAAGAATGTGAATTATGGTATTTTTATCAATTGAGAGGGGCATTTTTAAATTTTTCACAAATTGAGATGAGGCATTTTAAATTTTGAACAAAAAGTATAGGTAATAATACAGATTGGCCCTACTGATCCTTAACCAGGTTGGTGCATGCACACCGTGTCACTTTTTCTCTTCCATCGGCTTACCATTCTCTGTCACTTTTCTAAAAGAAAACAAACCCTCATGCTTATGGGCACATGCACTCTAATTGAATTACATGCAGATCCCGATTCTCTGCAACAAAATATATATCCTCTCACACATAATCTGAATATATATATATACACACACACTTACACAACCTAATCTCACTATAATTTTAATTTAGGAGTCATAATGCAAATTACCGGTTCACAAAAGAAACATCACACTACTCACTGGCGGAGGGGTGGGCTTTGGTGGGCTCAAACCCACCCAAAAAAAAAAAAAAAAACATATTTTTTTTATATCCAATTTTAGTCAAGTTTAAAAAAAATATATTTATTATTAGTATTAGTCGACCCATTGATAATTTATGAATTCGCCCTTCACAGTACTATTATCAAAATTGTTCATCTATCAAAAGTGTGCATATTTTTTTTCAATAAAATTATTACTTTCCAGATACTTTTTTTTTTTTTTAGTTGATACTCACACATACATGTCTCCTCCATTGAAACTAAATCCCCCAACTTTCCTTAAGAAAATAAAGATATGATATTGTTAGACCACTGTCCATAAATATTAAGTTATTAACTTCATGATATTTATCATTTCTCTAACTTTAATTAGGTGCTATTTGGGTTTGAAAATTTCAACCCACTTGGGTGTGACTGAAACAACCCCCAATCCATTATTTAGGAATCAAATGGCCCAAATTAAACCCATTGCCAGAAGTCTCAAGCTGAGACCCAATAGCCTGATTAGGGATCATTTGGATAAGCAACTGTGGGAAAAAAATTGTGTGCATGTGTTTAAGGTCTTGATATCAATATCATCATCATTTATCTTTCTCAGACTTTTTGCCAAGTACGTACCAACCACTGAAGCATTTTAACCATTTATTTATTGTATAGCCTTCCTATATATATGTTACAAGGGTGTCTCTAGTCCACCCTTGTAACATATAGAGAGAGAAAAAGAAACTGAAAGAGAGAGAAAGACATGGAGAAGCTAGTCTTGATTCTATTGTTTTGCACAATCGCCATAGCCACACCGGTGGTTCACGGTGTTGCGGAGGGGCCGAAAGCGGTAGAAAAATGGTTCGAGACGCTCAGCCATGCAAAGGAAAAGGTGACCAAGCTTCGTTTCTACTTCCATGACTTGTCAAACGGGAAGAGCCCAACCACTGAGATGGTGGCCCAAGCCAACAGAACATTTACATCACCCACCTTCTTCGGTCTGGTTAATATGATGGATGACCCGTTCAGCATCTCATGCAGAAGTGGGCCTCGTCATGGCCGTGAACTTTGTCTTCACACATGGAAAATACAACGGTAGCACTCTCGCTGTGATAGGCCACAACCCAACATCGCATCACTACCGTGAGGTGTCCATCGTTGGTGGCTCCGGCATTTTCCGATTGGCCCGCGGAGTTGTTACATTGAAAACTTATTACTTCAATGTTACCGCGGGTAACGCTACTGTCGAGGTCAATGTTGTAGCCATCCATTATTAAGTTATGATCGATATTATATCACTGGTTTAGAGTTTGTACTATGCTCTAATGTCGATTGTTTTATTTATTTATTTTTATTTTTTATATTTTTGATGTTACTCCCATTTTTTGCAAAGCCAAATATGGAGTACTTGTGGGAATTTGTGATATGTTGTTTAATATGTTGGGTTTTTTTTCTAAAGAAGTGTGGGTTTTCCCGACAATGTATCAGCCCCAAATAGATTTGGAGGGGCCTTATTTAGTTTCAATGAGATTTGGTTTTTATTTGTGTCTCCCTTCAAGTTTACAACATCAGTCCTCTTTTAAGTTTTAAGATTCTTACTTTCCAGTTTCCTTTCTCAAAAAAAATAAATAAATAAACAATTCTTGATCGATGAGTATCATTTTTCTTTAATTACGCGGATGTAATTAAAATTAAGTATATGATAAGATAAACCAATGATGGGTTTCACGTTGATTTGTAATTTACGGTCCCTACAAAAGGGCTGATCCAATTTTTATTTAAATTTAGTTTTTTTAAAGAAATTGATCCTTCTTTTGCCTTAGCAGGTGTAGAAGATCATTCCTTAATAGGGAAATGGAATGAAAGAGAAAAGAAAACCCAAGGGTTTGCCTGGAAAAGATTTGGTATGGAGTCTCATGAAATTTTAGCTTTCAGGTTCGAATTCTTTTTAGTGGTAGTAATTTTTTGGGACCACGACCATAGACATAGTCCGAGCCTTACCGGATCTGTATGGAGGGTTGCTTTGCATGAGTCCTGTGGATTAATCCTGGCAAAGAAAAAGGCTTAGTGAAAAATAATAAGTGACAGTTGATGTGGTCCAATAATAAATAAGGAAAATAACTTTTTTTTGGAATAAATTCAATCACTCTAAATTTTAGTTATTTATTACTTTGCTAATTTTGAAATTATAAACGTATCTGCATTTATTATTTAGATCACAACAACAACACTAAGCCGATATGGATTTCTGCCCACTCACTGTTGAGTGGATAATTAAGTATTATTCTTTCTCCTAGGGCGAAATTGAAAAATAATTAACTCTTTCGTTCTTTTTCTTTTTCTTTTTTGTGGAAAGGTTAATTCATTGTTTCTTACTCAACCAAACAATACTGGATGCATTTTTCATCATGTATATCATCACTTCCTTCTCTGTGTTATTGTTCAGTTGTCACTTTTTTAGTGAAGTTCTTTTCAAAATGGCTAGATTAGGAGTAGTGAAGTGGATGGTGCCAACTTTTTCATGCTCAGAGAAAAAAACTGGCTACCAAGCATGATGTGCATGCGACAATCATAAATTTGTTAAACTCAGCTGCAGCCTTCAGAGAGGGCATAGTAATACAACATAACCACCAAAAACATAAAACAGCAGTATCAACATATAATTTAATCCGTCAAACGAAGACAAATGTCTGCCACCCGAAACGGCGTAGACAATAGCATTGTGCTTCACGAGGAGCGATCTCGTGTCATGTTGCTGTTGAACGATGCTCCCTAGCTACACTTCAGATTCAACTTTGTTAGTTCTGTATACTACTGTTCATATTTATAAAAATTTCCACTTTACTTAAGAAACTAATTAATAATTTGAGTGTAATGCTAATTTTGACCAATGATTTTTTTTACCCTTCATTTTATTTTCCTCCCTTATAACAATGTTAGTTTTCTTATTACCATTTTCGATTGCTCAGTCATATTTTTTTTCTACCTTACGCTTCCATATATATTGCAGCCTGATTGGCTTACTTAATTACAATGCTGATTCCATATATATTGCAGCCTATTGGCTTACTTAATTACAATGCTGATTCCATATATATTGCAGCCTATTGGCTTACTTAATTACAATGCTGATTCCACCGTCAGGCAATTCCTTTCCTCAAAAAATACTTGGAGAGAAAGAAGGGAGGGTTCGAGCGTCTAGCCTAGTGGTATAACTTAAAAAATACTTGGAGAGCAAGGAGGGAAAGGGTTCGAGCATCTAGTCCAATAGGCAATTCGGTGAAGAGAAAACGTGTCCTATTTATTTTATGTGAAATTGGTTGAAACAAAAAACAGAAGGAAATCACATTTCCTTCTCTTATAGGAAAATAAAAAGGGATAGCATGTAGCTCAATGGTATAGTATTTCCATCTTCAAAAGGAGGGTAGAGATTCGAGCTAAAACAAAAAATGTGTAAGTGTGTGTTTATTAATTCTATATATAGAGAGATATATTCCCAATCAATTTTACATGAAACCCCATGTTGGCGTGGGTTCTTATTTACTCAACCAAACAACACGAACTAATTTTTCACATTCTATATTACCTTCCTTTCATTTTTAATGATTCACACCAATATATCATGATATCTCCTTTATAAATAAGTTCTCTCTAAATGGCTAAAAATGAGTAGTGAACTGGGTATCTACAGTATTAGTGGTATTGTACACTTTTCAATGTAACATATTTGCATTCAAACATATTGAATTTGCATTTTAACATATTAATTACGTCTGTTTTTTTTAATAGTGAACACATTACATCTATTTTTTAATACATTAAATTTTGACCAAAATAAGTATGTAAATGTTTTGAAAATCATAAAGCACTGCACTAAAGATTATAACAGAGAATCCGGACGCGTGAAGTGAAAATTTCTTTTTAAATAAGATGGTGAGGAGAAAAATTGGCTACGTAGCACGATATGTACCCAATGCAAGACAAAGTTTTGCCTCGTCGGGTAATTTTGAAGTTGCATAGATTGCTTATAATGATTGACGTATGCGAGTATACAGTAATACAAGTGCAAATGGTTGGTGTTCCAGTTCCACTGAGAAAAACAATGAGAACCATATATATATATATATATATATATATATATATACATATATGCTCCAAAAGCAGTATCAATATGTATGATGAAATGTCGAACAATGACACATTTAGAATGATAACACTCCCTTGGCTACAGAGGCATGCATAGAGTTATGCGACTTTTTTCTGCACATCTTCTCAGTGACAGAGCCAAAAAAATTCTGTTGAGTGAGGGCCACGTAAAAGAATATGTGAGTGTGTATATATATATATATTACATAAAGATAAAGTAACAATTTTAAGTGATAATATATATTTTCCGTTTATTACATTTAATTTTGGTAGGGTCGGTGGGATATTTTGGTTTTTTTCAACAAGTTTATTAAAACAGTAATAATCCTAGAAAAAAATATATATATTGAAATAACTATTTTTTTTATATTGTATGATAATTTTTAATATAAAAATGTTACGATTTTGAGTTATTTAGAGTACCTTCAAAAATAATAATAATAATAATAGTTCTGATCATTGACTAGTACACGTGTGACAGGGAGGTTACATGTGTCTGGTAATAAAATATAGTGTTATAAGATGCTGGACATTACCATCGTTGAATCTTCATTGAAAATATATATAGTATAACTTTAAGAGAAGCAATATACATCTCATGATCTATATCATGAATGGTATTACGTTTTTGTTTTCTTACCGTTAAAGTTCATTGTGTCCTGCTCTTGTAGGTCCTACGCTCCACCAGTGACGGATCCAGGAATTTTTTTGAGGGGTCGTGATTTACTTTACTTTCTTTTAGATCTAAAACACAAGAATATATATAGTAGGTATTTTTAAAAATTGAGTGGGAATATCAAAGTTTATGAGAGAGAATCGTTAATGCGGCGGGCGGTAGAGAGTGAAAAATATATAAATTATTATCTATTGGATCCAAAAAATTAGTGGGGGGAAAGAATGTGAAGTATGGTATTTAATTTTATCAACTGAGAGGGGGTATTTTTAAATTTTTTACAAATTGAGAAGAAGTATTTTCAAATTTTGAACAAAAAGTATAGGTAAATAAGCCCTACTGGTCCTCAACCAGGTTCGTGCATGCGCACCACGTCCATCGGCTTACCATTCTCTCTGTCACTTTTCTGAAAGAAAAAAAAAACGCACTTCCTCATGCTTATAGGCACATGCACCCTAATTGAATTACATGCAAATCCCGATTCTCTGCAATAAAATATATATCCTCACACACACAATTTGAATATATATATATACACTTACACAACCTAGCCTCATTTTAATTTTAATTGGGAGTCATAATGCAAATTACATATTCACAAGAAACATCACACTACTCACTGACCAATTTTGTTATACCCAATTTTGGCCTTAAGCGTGAGTAGTGTGATGTTTCTTTTGAATATGTAATTTGCATTATGACTCCCAATTAAAATTAGTATACCCACTAAAAAAAATTATTATACCCAATTTTGGCCAAGCCCAAAAAATATATATTTATTATTAGTATTAGTCTATTCCATTGACAATTTCTGAATTCGCTCTTAACAGTACTATCAAAATTGTTGATCAATCAAAGGTGTGTGTATATTGTTAGAAATTAAACTTGATTATATTTTTAAAATGTCTTTGAAGGTCATGAGTGCTTTTTTATTTGGTATTTAATTTTATATTTATGTAAGTTTTTATTGGAGTTAGTGGAGAGCATGAGAGTTACAATTAATAATGGTCATGTTAGTTGGGTTAGTGGGAGTTTTGCCTACTAAATGTTATGTTAGTAGGGTGTTAATTTTCATTTACATTTATGTTTTGAAGCCTATATAAACCCATGTATTTTACCCATTTTCAATCAAGTGAAATAAAAAGTGTTTTTCTTCCATTTTTATTCTTTTCAAAATAGTATAGTGTTGTGTGTGTAACTAAACCACTATTTCCAACAAAGTGGTATCAAAGCTATTTTGTGAGAGAGAGAAGAAATGGCAAACAATGCAGTTCTATTTCAAATGCCTCGATTTACCAAAGATAACTATGAAAATTGGTGTATCCATATGAAGGCAATTTTGGGAGCACAAGATGTGTGGGAAGTTGTTTTGAAAGGTTATAATGAGCAAGAAGATGAGGCAATTTTGTCTCAAGCCGAAAAAGATGTTTTGCAAACCATGAGAAAGAAGGACCAAAAGGTGGTGATGACCATCCATCAATATTTGGATGATGGAATGCTACAAAGCGTTTCTAGTGCAAAAAATGTAAAGCAACTATGGAAGATTCTTCAAAATTCCTTCCAAGGAGTTGATAAAGTGAAAAAGGTTCGCCTCCAAACGTTACGGGGTGAATTTGAAGCACTGTATATGAAGGAATCTGAATCAATTTCAGATTATTTTTCGAGGGTCCTGGCTATTGTAAATCAACTAAGGAGATATGGCGAAACCACCATGACTGATGCAATGATCATTGAAAAGATCCTTCAGTCGTTAGATTCCAAATTCAACTACATTGTTGAAGCCATTGAAGAGTCAAAGGATTTGGATTCCATGACTGTTGATCAACTAATGGTTTCATTGCAAGCTTATAAAGAAAAGGTGGTGAAGAAACAAGAAGCTTTGGAGCAAGTGCTACAAACAAAGTTTTCGTTGAACGAAAGAGACGAAAAATATGGAGGAAATCAAAGGGGTCAAGGACGTGGAAATGCACGTGGCCGAGGAAGAGGAAGAGACCATGGAAGAGGATAAAGAAGCGGTCAACACACAACCAACAATGAAGAAAAAATCCATAACTCATAACAAATAAGAGGTCGTGGTAGAGGAAATTACTCAAGGTCATATAGAAGGAGGTATGATAAGTCTCAAATTCAATGTTACAATTGTCAAAAGTATGGTCATTATGCTTCGGAATGTAGAAATGTTGCTAACGATGTTGAAGAAAAGGCTAATTATGTTGATGAAGAAGTGGAGCCTACTTTGTTGTTGCCATACAAAGGTGAAAAGAGTGAAGAAGATGTGTAGTATCTTGACACCGGTGCTAGCAACCATATGTGTGGTAGCAAAGAGAAGTTCGTTGATATTGATGAATCAATAAATAGCAAGGTGACATTTGAAGACTTATCACAAATTCCGGTAAGAGGGAAAAGTAAAATATTGATTCGTTTGAGGAATGGGCATCATCAATTTATCTCTAATGTTTATTATGTGCCTAATATAAAGAACAATATTTTGAGTTTGGCATAACTCTTAGAAAAAGGCTACAATATTTCCATGAAGGATTGTAGTCTTTCGATAAGAGACCCATTAGGTAATTTGATTGCCAAGGTTCCAATGACAAAGAATCGGATGTTTTTGCTAAATATTCAAGCCGACGAGGCTAAATGTTTAAAGGCTTGTTTTAATGATTTAACTTGGCTTTGGCACTTGAGGCTTAGGCACTTGAATTTTGGAGGATTAAAGTTGTTAGCCAAAAAGAAGATGGTGAAGGATTGCCTTTCATTAGCAATCCAAATCAATTATGTGAAGGATGTCTTGTTGAAAAGCAATCAAGGAAAAGTTTTCCTAAAGAAGCTACCATAAGAGCTACGGCACCACTACAACTTATCTATTCGGATGTTTGCGGTCCAATTTCTCCATCATCATTTGGTAAGAATAATTATTTTATATTATTCATTGATGATTTTAACTGAAAAACATTGGTGTATTTTCTTAAATAAAAATCGGAGGTGTATGGAATTTTTAAGAAATTTAAAGCATTTGTTGAAAAACAAAGTGGCTATGATGTAAAGGCTCTTCGATCCGATAGAGGTGGTAAATTCACATCAAATAATTTCAAAAAAATTTGTGAAGAAAATGGAATTCACCATCCTTTAACGGTTCCGATATCGCCCCAACAAAATGGAGTTGCAAAAAGGAAGAACAGAACCATTAATATGGTTCAAAGCATGTTGAAAAGTAAGGAAATGCCTAAAGAATTTTAGGCTAAAGCGGTTGATTGTGCGGTGTACTTATCCAACCGGTGTCCTACTAAAAGTGTGCAAAACAAAACACCACAAGAAATATGGAGCGGAAGAAAGCCAAGTGTCTCTCATTTGTGGGTTTTTGGAAGCATTACCCATGTGCACGTGCCGGATGAAAGGAGGACCAAGTTAGACAACAAAAGTGAAAAAATGGTTTTCATTGGCTATGATGCAAATTTCAAAGGTTACAAGTTGTACAATCCAAGTAATGGGAAGTTTGTCATTAGTAGAGATGTTGAATTTGAAGAGGGAGCCACATAGGATTGGAACACTCCAAATGAAGATTATAATATATTTCCAATTTCTGATGAGGAGCAAGAAAATGAAGGCATGGAGTAGCCCATTTCTCCACTAACATCACCTCCACTACCATCAATTCAAGATCAATCAACTCCATCATCATCAAGTTCAAGTGACATACCACCACTTCACATGAGGAGTCTTCGTGACATATATGACAAAACAGATGAGGTAACGGAAAGGTTAGGTGATCTAACACTTTTTTATCTCTTTGCGGATTGTGAACCCGTAGGATTTGAAGAGGTGGCACAAGACAAAAAATGGAGAAATGTTATGGATGAAGAAATTAAATCCATAGAGAAGAATGACACATGGGAGCTTGCTACACTTCCAAAAGAGTAAAAGACAATTGGTGTCAAATGGGTGTATAAAGCAAAAGAAGAATGCAAATGGTAAAGTTAAAAAATATAAAGTAAGATTGGTTGCCAAGGGGTACAACCAAAAGCCCGGAATTGATTATGATGAGGTATTTGCACCCGCAGCTCGATTGGAAACAATTAGATTGTTAATTTCTTTGGTAGCCCAAAACAATTGGAGAATCCACCAAATGGATGTGAAATCGGCTTTCTTGAATGGGTTTCTTGAAGAAGAGGTGTATGTTCAACAACCTATGGGCTATGTTGTAAAGGGGCAAGAAAACAAAGTCTTGAAATTGAAGAAGGCTTTATATGACTTGAAGCAAGCACCAAGGGCGTGGAATAAACGAATTGACAAATATTTTCAAGACAATAATTTTTCAAAGTGCCCATATGAATATGCTCTTTACTCCAAAGTAAGTGAGAATGGAGATATATTTTTTGTTTGCTTGTATATGGATGATTTAATCTTCACAGTTAGCAATCCAAAAATGTTTAAAAATTTCAAGAAGGTTATGGCTCGAGAGTTTGAGATGACAGACATTGGCATCATGGCTTATTATCTTGGCATCGAGGTCAAGCAAATGAAGGATGGAATTTTCATTCACTAAGAAGGCTATGCTAAGGAAATTCTCAAGAAATTCAAGATGGAAGATTGTAAATTGGTGAACATGCCCATGGAAGTTGGAATTAAATTTTCAAGAGATGAAGATAGAGAGACGGTGGATCCAACATTTTTCAAAAGTCTTGTTGGAAGCTTGAGATACTTAACATGCACAAGGCCGGACATATTATTTGCAGTTGGGCTTGTTAGTAGGTTTATGGAAAGACCCACCATAACTCATTTCAAGGCGACTAAAAGGATTCTTCGTTACATCAAAGGTACCCCTAATTTTGGGTTATTCTATTCTAATGATTTCAAACTTGTTGTGACGACCCTGGTTTTTAGGCCAGCGTGTCCTGTGATGAACCGAAGGTGGACCCGATAACGGATCCGAATGCAGAAGCGAAAATAGAAAACAAGACTCTAAGAAGTCAAATTGACCTTCCATCAGGTCGTGGAAGTCAATAAGAACTAATGCGGGAACGAATGATCAGAAAAAAGACTGAACAGGCCCCCAAGGGCAAAATGGTCATTTATGAAAACTATAGATTCGGGTGCCACCGAGTACACCGCTGGAAGGACAACGAAAAACTAATCAAGATGGACTCAAGAATCGCATGATTCGGAGTCCGGACGAAGGAGAAACGGCATGATGAAGAAAAATAAGCACTTAAGGCAAAAAGGGTAAACTGGTAATTATCTAGGAAGAACTAGGTGCAACCGAGCACACCGTTGGAAAGACAGTGAAAAATTAGTCAAGTTTAAAAAAAAAATTCACTTGAATTGGAGTCCGGACGAAGGAGAAAAGCCTAAAAGAAGAATTGACGTCGTGGCGGCCCGACGAGGGGCCATAACAGCCCCATGCGCGCGCCCATGCACGCCGCGCGTGCGCTGAGTGCACCATGGCTGGCAGCAGCAGCCCAAAAGCTGCTATGGGGTTATTTTCCAGAAAAATCCAGATTAGAGGCTGAATTTGGAGGCCTAGATGATTTTTTTTGAAAAAACACAAAGAAGAAACCCCCCTCAAAATCGAGTTTTCTACATGAATCACGAGGAAAATCGAAAAAAACTCAATGTAAAATGCCCAAAATGCCCTCCCAAGAAAACTGGTCCAGAGGGTCCAAAAAGCTGCTAAATTTAAAAACTAAGAGCTAAACTTCGGATGCGATTTCCGATGCCAAGATGACATTTTCTGGAAAAACACAGAAAATAACCCCCCCCCTAAAATCATGTTTTCTATTCAACCATGTTGAAAGAAGAAAATAAAACCACCGTGAAAGGTCCATAATGCCACTAGATCAGAATATGCAAAAAAAAATGCGAAATGAATTCACAAGAGGCTCAAAACACAAACAATAAGGTTTTGCCCGAAAACGACCATGCACGCAAACGTAACTTACCTATTTGGACGTGCTAAAATGGTCCACGACTTAAATATACAACCGATACAAAATCCGACCCCCCAACGGGCAAAAAGGCCAAAATGAAACTTGGAATGAAAACTCGGAATCCAAAAATACAAAATGGGGTCAAATGACCGTTTGACCCTTGGCCACACTTCATACAAGATTAATAAGACCCTATGAAAGAATGAGAATGGAATTCCCACACCCGATGCAACTATGGTGAAGCAATGACTTGCGATTTTTCAAGATTTTCACAATATTTCATGAAATTAAAAAGTACATAGAACACAATATGATGGTCATTGGCCGCCGGCCTTATCTCATAAATATCAAATACATTGAAAGGAGTGTACTTAAGTACACATTATATACAGGGAATCAAATATACATATTTTGACATATAAGTCTACAAAATGACATTTCATGCTAACATTTGCGTGAAATGGAAACTTGAAAGCTACACCACATCCAAGGAATGCTGGGCTTCACGAACTAAGTCTTCGTACCTGAAATATGCCCCAGTATCATAGGGGTGAGTAACATAAAGCTACTCGTAGGAGATGAGCCTGCATCGACCTAGCATTTTACAAATTTATCACCTAAAGGTGAAACATGTTAAAGGGGCTCATGCCACCTAATGTCTATGTCCAGGTGAGACTCGGGGGGCATCCTAAGCTACCTTAGAGTCTAAGTAACAAGAATCATGATATACATATGTGTATGAAACGAATCATGGTTGGGATAATCCAAAGAACACGACAAGAAGAATGATTGAGCATAGATTAACATAAATTGCATTTTCAATATAATTGAACTAGGTCTAGAGTAATCCATACAACATGACAAAAGCATATTTGAATACAAGTTAACAAGAATCACATTATCCATGCAATTCAATAACAATAGAGCATGTTATACAATGAAACAAGGTTTAAGTTCTCAAAGCCATCAACTTAGAATCTAAAGCACAAAATAACAGTAGTGGTTCACGCCACCTAACGTCTATGTTATAAATGAATCAATAGGATCAATCCTAAGCTTTATTAGAACGTCAAAACACGATTTTCAATATCGATGCAATTTAACCAATATTGGAACTTCCAATACAAAGCATAAAGCACAATTTCGCAAAGTTAACATCCTGTAACTTAAAATGGAATGACAAATAAGAAACAACATGTTACAACATCATCTAGTTATCAACTTGAAAATGAAATACGAAATCAAATAAAGTGGATACTCGGACGTCATGCCGGATCAGACCGACAACATAGTTACTTTAGGGTTACTAACCCATGGGTAACCTCCCTACGTGCGCACTAGACCATATAGAGGGACTATCTCCCGTACTAGAACCACGTCCTAGTCATAGTCAAACAACGACATCCCTAAGTTTCCAAAATCAACAAGTTGTGCAACAACGCATATATCAACAAGAATATGCAAGATAATCAACTATCTACCAAGCACAACCAAATTTGGAAACCTATACAATACATGCTCTAAGTCCATAACTAATATGATGTGATGAATGTCGAATCTTCAGTGTGCGATTCGTTACACGCTATGTATGAATGATGTTAAATACGAAGTGTGCAAATCATTACACAAGGCAACAATATATTCAATAAGAAAAACATATTTTCACGAGTATAAACGTAGCAACTATGTTATCCAATGTTCAAAACATAACCAAATGAATATACAACAAGTCTAAGTCCCTGATTTGAATATAGAAACCACTTCTAAAACACAACTAGATCATAGAGCCAATTGATAGAATTTAAATAGATAAACACAATTAACTTTTCTAGATTTTTTACTGAATTTCAATTAACCTCAATTTCATACATGTTAAAGGGCATGGCAAGGTCATCACCTATATCCATTCTAAAACTCAATTAGGTTATTGGAACAATAAAGTAGAACTCTAATTAAATGATGCTAATTTAATTACCAAGATTCTAAAGCAACTTCAAATGGTCCACAATTAATATATACTAGTAAACAAATCATGGACAATACAAATATCAAGTTAAAATCTTAATTAAGCTAATGGGACCACAAAATAGATTTTAATTAATTCTTTTAATTAAATCTCTAGATTTTCAAACTTAACCAAATGCTCTCAATTTAACATATCTTAGAGAACATGACAATGACTAATGTAATATCACATTACAAGCTTATTTCATGCAATTTACGACCATGCGAATTAAACTTTCACTAAAGTTAAATATAAATTAAAAGTTGCAATTCTCATGTAATTAATCCCAATTTAATATATGTAAATAACTAAACCTAAGTTTAATTTTCTAGCATGCCACAAAATAATTCCATGTTGTATATCACCATGAGGATTAAATCTTAAACATGGAATTTAATTAAATAAAATGTTTCAAAACCTAACCGAATATTCTAAATGAAATATATGTGAAACTATATGGTATGTAAATCAGGAATATCAAGTCAAAATTTAAATAGAGTGAATAGTGCACTCGGGGCAAATTAATTTATCAAATTAATTAATAATTATTAATTTTCAAAACACCTCAATTACTTTCAAATTCAACTATATTGAAGAGCATGCTAAGGCCTAATTTAATATGCTAACACATATTGATTTCAAGTTAGTTAAAGCCATGTGCATTAATCTTTTACCTAAGATAAATATTAAATAAAATCTTTAGTACTTATTCAAATGTTCCAATTTTAAAACACGACAACGAGCATATCAAGGGGCAATATAAAATCATGCTACATGTTTAAACCAAGTCATGAGCAACCGGGAAAATTAGATCCCGTACAAGAAAAATAAATAATAAAATCTCTAGATTTTATATTTAATCATACAAACAAGTAGTATAAGCATCACAAGCATGCTATATTACAAGAATTTAAACCTAGAACATCCCCTACCTCAATTTGAGATGAAAATCTCAAAAGCCATCAAAATGGAACGGCTCCGAATCCGACGAAATTACAAGGTTTTATTGGGGACAACGCCGTGAACATAACCCCCATCAAAGCCCCAATCAAAATCATAACTTGATCTCAAAACCAAACTCAAGAAATGGTCAAAACTGAATTCTAATATGGGGGAAAGGTAGAGCACGGCGAGGGAAACAACAAACGTTAAGGCCGAAGACTTTCCATCAAGGAAAAGTGAACCAAAAGAGGAGAGAGAAGATGGCAGCACCCCTTGGGCTGCCATGGGAGCTCCAGGTCGTGCATGAAGAGGGGAGAAGATGAAAAATGAAATATCTCACCCACCTTTTATAGAAATCTCAAAAAGTGCCCCGAACGGGCCCCGTCGGGTCCGAAAAAGTAAAATTCGAGCAGACGCTCTCAAATGGCAAAACTTTGTGAACGAAAAAGATTTAAAATGATAAAATATGAACAACGGAGGAAACAGCGTCAAAAATTGCGTCTCGAGCAAAAAGTTACGCCAAAAATAAGTTTGGCGCAAACTGGGGTCAGAAACCCTAAATCTGGAAAATATCGACCAAGAGGAAATTCCAAGAGTACACAACTCAACGAAATGTGAAAATGAATCCTATATGAGGATTCAGGCTCAAAACAAGACATTTTGCAATAAATTTCATTAATTGCACAATGGCCCCTCCAAAAAGTGAAAACTGCACTTATGGCCCAGAATGAAAATATCTTCCTAAAATATTTTCTTAAAAACCCCTGAAATAAGATATCTTCAAAATATATTTACGAAAAACACCCCAAGAAAAGAAAATAATTTCAAAGAACTTTGCATCCATGCCCCTATGGACACCGGGAGCAACCAGAGTACTTTCTTGCAAAAGTAAAGATACGTATTTCGAGGAAACCACTCAAGATGAAGGCACGTGAAGTCAAAAACCAACTCTGAGCATGAGAAGTGAGGTTGTGTCAACAATGTGACAAATGGGGAAAAGACAGAATAGGGAAAAGGACGAAATAACGCATAGTGTCCAAAAACGAAAAATGCGAAAATGACTCGGTCCTCAAAGGAAGTTGTCAATTCACATGAAAGAGTCTCAGAAACCAATTCTGAGCACTCGAGATGACACTAAGCAACACGAAACAGAGCTCAGAAAAGAAAATTAAACGAAAAAAATTTATTCCTAAAATTTCAGGAAAAAGGAAAGGAAGGCAAATGACCGGGTCGTTACAACCTACCCTCCTTAAAGGAATTTCGTCCCCGAAATTAGGAACATACCAGAGAGAACAGAATAATGACCAAACAAAAGGTCAAATCAAAGGACAGCTCACAATGCACTGAAGGACAAATCCTGAAGTCTAAAGATCAACAGAAGGAACGCGAAACCATGAACTGAGACAACACCTCATACGAATCGGCACGTTAACTCAACGTCAACCACCGAGAGAATCCCAAGACAAAGGAACGTTGAATCACGATGAAAGGAGAGAGTGACAAGGTAGTACGAACAGTAACCAGAACCCGCCCACACTTACTCAACAGTAAGGTAGCATGACGGTATAAGGCACTAGTCCGTAACATGCCCTAGAAGGGAACTTTTCGATACCAATGACATCAATGTCGAAAATGATCATTACCAGAAGCACCGCGAGAACCAGGCATCTACGAAAGTTGGGGTAGCTAATCCCAAAACTCTGACAACAATGACACTGGCACCATTATGCTTAAGGCCTTAGATCTAAAAGCCACGATGGAAAAAAAAATAAAATGGTGCCTCCCTGGCCCACGTCTCATTCCACCAGACAAGGAAAAGGAAATGAATTGCAGTCGTCTACGCTCACATGAACCTCACTCGCATCAACCAACAGAACAGACAAGAAGGTTCCCTACATGAGTCCTCACAGAACGACTTTCTCCTATCCAAGGAAAAAACTCGTGAAACTAGAACGCATCCAAGGGATACGACAGATCCTAAGAGACAATGCAAAAACCTGACATAAAGTAAACAAGTAGCATGCAACATAGCATAACTATCTACTCACACAAGTAGTAAACAAGTTGTCACATAAGCAAATAGGCATGTTATCAAATCAAACATGTTATCAAGAAGCACGCAAATATGTTATCACACCAGAACATGATAGTGACACAGAACATGTTATCAGGAAGCATATATACACAAAAGCATGCTCAACCAATGATAGATGTCTTAAAACACTTGAACATGTGAACATGTTATCAGACAAGACATGTTATCAAGATACAAATGACAAATCAAAGCAAAACAATATGAGCATGATATGCACCCAAAACCCGTCGTCCAAGGTATTCGAACCCGAACGCTCTGATACCACCTGTGACGACCCTAATTTTTAGGCCAGTGTGTCCTGTGATGAACTGAAGGTTGACCCGATAACGGATCCGAATGCAGAAGCGAAAATAGAAAACAAGACTCTAAGAAGTCAAAGTGACCTTCCATGAGGTCGTGGAACTCAATAAGAACTAATGCGGGAACGAACGATCAAAAAAAAGACCGAACAGGCCCCCAAGGGCAAAATGGTCATTTCTAAAAACTATAGATTCGGGTGCCACCGAGCACACCGCTGGAAGGACAATGAAAAACTAATCAAGATGGACTCAAGAATCGCATGATTCGGAGTCCGGACGAAGGAGAAACGGCATGATGAAGAAAAACAAGTACTTAAGGCAAAAAGGGTAAACTGGTAATTATCCAGGAAGAACTGGGTGCAACCGAGCACACCGTTGGAAAGACAGCGAAGAATTAGTCAAGTTCAAAAAAATATTCACTTGAATCGAAGTCCGGACGAAGGAGAAAAGCCCAAAAGAAGAATTGACGTCGTGGTGGCCTGACGAGGGGCCATGACAGCCCCTTGCGCACACCCATGCACGCGCCCATGCACGCCGCGCGCGGGCTGAGTGCACCATGGCTGGCAGCAGCAGCCCAAAAGCTGCTATGGGGTTATTTTCCAGAAAAATCCAGATCAGAGGCTGAATTTGGAGGCCTAGATTAATTTTTTTACAAAAACACAAAGAAAAAACACCACTCAAAATCGAGTTTTCTACGTGGCTCACGAGGAAAATCGAAAAAAACTCACTGTAAAATGCCCAAAATTCCCTCCCAAGAAAACTGGTCCAGAGAGTCCAAAAAGCTGCTAAATTTAAAAACTGAGAGCTGAACTTCGGATGCGATTTCTGATGCCAAGATGACATTTTCTGGAAAAACACAGAAAATAAACCCCCCCCTAAAATAATGTTTTCTATTCAACCATGTTGAAAGAAGAAAATAAAACCATCGTGAAAAGGTCCATAATGCCCCTAGATCAGAATATGCAAAAAGAATGCGAAATGAATTCAGAAGAGGCTCAAAACACAAACGATAAGGTTTTGCCCGGAAACGACCATGCACGCAAACGTAACTTACCTATTTGGAAGTGCTACAATGGTCCACGACTTAAATATAGCACCGATACAAAATCCGACCCCCCAACGGGCAAAAAGGCCAAAATGAAACTTGGAATGAAAACTCGGAATCCAAAAATACAAAACGGGGTCAAATGACCGTTTGGCCCTTTGCCACACTTCATACAAGATTAATAAGACCCTATGAAAGAATGAGAATGGAATTCCCACACCCGATGCAACTATGGTGAAGCAATGACTTGTAATTTTTCAAGATTTTCACAATATTTCAGGACGTTAAAAAGTACATAGAACACAATATGATGGTCATTGGCCTCCGGCCTCATCTCATAAATATCAAATACATTGAAAGGAGTGTACTTAAGTACACATTACATACATGGAATCAAATATACATATTTTGACATATAAGTCCACAAAATGAAATTTCATGCTAACATTTGCGTGAAATGGAAACTTGAAAGCAACACGACATCCAAGGAATGCTAGGCTTCACGAACCAAGTCTTCGTACCTGAAATATGCCCCAGTATCGTAGGGGTGAGTAACATAAAGCTACTCGTAGGAGATGAGCTTGCATCGACCTAACATTTTACAAATTTATCACCTTAAGTTTAAACATGTTAAATGGGCTCATGCCACCTAACGTCTATGTCCAAGTGAGACTCGGGGAGCATCCTAAGCTACCTTAGAGTCTAAGCAACAAGAATCATGATATACATACGTGTATGAAACGAATCATGGTTCGGATAATCCAAAGAACACGACAAGAAGAATGCTTGAGCATAGATTAACATGAATTGCATTTTCAATACAATTGAACTAGGTCTAGAGTAATCCATACAACATGACAAAAGCATATTTGAATACAAGTTAACAAGATTCACATTATCCATGCAATTCAACAACAATAGAGCATGTTATACAATGCAATAAGGTTTAAGTTCTCAAAGCCATCAACTTAGAATCTAAAGCACAAAATAACAGTAGTGGTTCATGCCACCTAACGTCTATGTTATAAATGAATCAATAGGATCAATCCTAAGCTTTATTAGAACGTCAAAACACGATTTTCAATATCGATGCAATTTAACCAACATTGGAACTTCCAATACAAAGCATAAAGCACAATTTCACAAAGTTAACATCCTGTAACTTAAAATGGAATGACAAATAAGAAACAACATGTTACAACATCATCTAGTTATCAACTTGAAAATGAAATGCGAATCAAACAAAGTAGATACTCGGACGTCACGCCGGATCAGACCGACAACATAGTTACTTTAGGGTTACTAGCCCATGGGTAACCTCCTTACGTGCCCACTAGACCATATAGAGGGACTATCCCCCGTACTAGAACCACGTCCTAGCCATAGTCAAACAACGACATCCCCAAGTTTACAAAATCGACAAGTTGTGCAACAACGCATATATCAACAGGAATATGCAAGATAA
Source organism: Cornus florida (assembly GCF_030987335.1). Lineage (NCBI taxonomy): Eukaryota > Viridiplantae > Streptophyta > Magnoliopsida > Cornales > Cornaceae > Cornus > Cornus florida. The sequence goes on along the minus strand of NW_026775573.1, from coordinate 77,322,481 downwards.
TCAACTATCTACCAAGCACAACCAAATTTGGAAACCTATACAATACATGCTCTAAGTCTACAAGTAATATGATGTGATGAATGTTGAATCTTCAGTGTGTGATTCGTTACACACTATGCATGAATGATGTTAAATACGAAGTATGCAAATCATTACACAAGGCAACAATATATTCAATAAGAAAAACATATTCTCACGAGTACAAACATAGCAACTATGTTATCCAATGTTCAAAACATATCCAAATAAATATACAACAAGCCTAAGTCCATGATTTGAATATAGAAACCACTTCTAAAACACAACTAGATCATGGAGCAAATTGATAGAATTTAAATAGATAAACACAGTTTAATTCTCTAGATTTTCGATTCAATTTCGATTAACCTCAATTTAATAGATGTTAAAGGGCATGGCAAGGTCATCACCTATATCCATTCTAAAACTCAATTAGGTTATTGGAACAATAAAGTAGAACTCTAATTAAATGATGCTAATTTAATTACCAAGATTCTAAAGCAACTTCAAATGGTCCACAATTAATATATACTAGTAAACAAATCATGGCCAATACAAATATCAAGTTAAAATCTTAATTAAGCTAATGGGACCACAAAATAGATTTTAATTTATTTATTTTATTAAAATCTCTAGATTTTCAAACTTAACCAAATGCTCTCAATTTAACATATCTTTGAGAACATGACAAGGACTAATGTAATATCACATTACAAGCTTATTTCATGCAATTTACGACCATGCGAATTAAACTTTCACTAAAGTTAAATATAAATTAAAAGTTGTAATTCTCATGCAATTAATCCCAATTTAATATACGTGAATAACTAAACCTAAGATTAATTTTCTAGCATGCCACAATACAATTCCAAGTTGTACATCACCATGAGGATTAAATCTTAAACATGGAATTTAATTAAATAAAAGATTTCAAAACCTAACCGAATATTCTAAATAAAATATATGTGAAGCTATATGGCATGTAAATCAAGAATATCAAGTCGGAATTTAAATAGAGTGAATAGTGCACTCGGGGCTAATTAATTAATCAAATTAATTAATATTTACTAATTTTCAAAAGACCTCCAATTACTTTCAAATTCAACTATGTTGAAGGGCATGCTAAGGCGTAATTTAATATGCTAACACATATTGATTTCAAGTTAGTTAAGGCCATGTGAATTAATCTTTCACCTAAGATAAATATTAAATAAAATCTTTAATACTTATTCAAATGTTCCAATTTTAATACACGACAACGAGCATATCAAGGGGGAATATAAAATCATGCTACGTGTTAAAACCAAGTTATAAGCAACCGGGAAAATTAGATCCCGTACAAGAAAAATGAATAATAAAATCTCTAGATTTTATATTTAATCATGCAAACAAGTAGTATAAGCATCACAAGCGTGCTATATAACAAGAATTTAAACCTAGAACATCCCCTATCTCAATTTGAGATGAAAATCTCAAAAGCCATCAAAATGGAATGGCTCCGAATCCGACGAAACTACTAGGTTTTGTTGGGGACAACGCCGTGAACATAACCCCCATCAAAACCCCATCAAAATCATAACTTGACCTCAAAACCAAACTCAAGAAATGGTCAAAACTGAATTCTAATAATGGGGAAAGGTAGAGCACGGCGAGGGGAACAACAAACGTTAAGGCCGAAGACTTTCCATCAAGGAAAAGTGAACCAAAAGAGGAGAGAGAAGATGGCAGCACCCCTTGGGCTGCCATGGGAGCTCCAAGTAGTGCATGAAGAGAGGAGAAAATGAAAAATGAAATATCTCAGCCCCCTTTAATAGAAATCTCAAAAAGTGCCCCGAACGGGCCCCGCCGGGTCCGAAAAAGTAAAATTTGAGCAGACGCGCTGAAATGGCAAAACTTTGTGAACAAAAAAGATTCAAAATGATAAAATATGAACAACGGAAGAAACAGTGTTGAAAACTGAGTCCCGAGCAGAAAGTTATGCCCAAAACAAGTTTGGCGCAAATTGGGGCCAGAAACCCTGAAACTGGAAAGCATCGACCAGGAGGAAATTCCAAGAGTACACAACTCGACGAAATGTGAAAATGAATCCTGTACGAGGATCCAGACTCAAAACAAGATATTTTGCAATAAATTTCATTAATTGCACAATGGCCCCTCCAAAAAGTGAAAACCGCACTTATGGCCCAGAATGAAAATATCTTCCTAAAATATTTTCTTAAAAACCCCTAAAATAAAATATCTTCAAAAGATATTTACGAAAAACACCCCAAGAAAAGAAAATAATTTCAAAGAACTTTGCATTCATGCCCCTTTGGACACCGGGAGCAACCAGAGTACTTTCTTGCAAAAGTAAAGATACGTATTTCGAGAAAACCACTCAAGATGAAGGCACGCGAAGTCAAAAACCAACTTCGAGCATGAGAAATGAGGTTGTGCCAACAATGTGATAAATGGGGAAAAGACAGAATAGGGAAAAGGACGAAATAACGCATAGTGTCCAAAAACGAAAAATGCGAAAATGACTCGGTCCTCAAAGGAAGTTGTCAATTCACATGAAAGAGGCTCAGAAACCAATTCTGAGCACTCGAGATGACACTAAGCAACACGAAACAGAGCTTAGAAAAGAAAATTAAACGAAAAAAATTCATTCCTAAAATTTCAGGAAAAAGGAAAGGAAGGCAAATGACCGAGTCGTTACAACCTACCCTCCTTAAAGGAATTTCGTCCCCGAAATTAGGAACATACCAGAGAGAACAGAATAATGACCAAACAAATGGTCAAATCAAAGGACAGCTCACAATGCACTGAAGGACAAATCCTGAAGTCTAAAGATCAACTGAAGGAATGCGAAACCATGAACTGAGACAACACCTCATACGAACCGGGACGTTAACTCAACGTCAACCACCAAGAGAATCCTAAGACAAAGGAATGTTGAATCACGATGAAAGGAGAGAGTGATACGGCAGTACGAACAACAACCAGAACCCGCCCACACTTACTCGTCAACACGGTAGCATGACGGTATAAGGCACTAGTCCGTAACATGCCGCAGAAGGGAACTTTTCGATACCAATGACATCAATGTCGAAAATGATCATTACTAGAAGCACCGCTGGTACTAGGCATCTGCGAGGGTTGGGGTAGTTAATCCCAAAACTCTGACAGCAATGACACTGGCACCATTATGCTTAAGGCCTTAGATCTAAAAGCCACGATGGAAAAGGAAATAAAACGGTGCCTCCCTGGCCCACGTCTCACTCCACCAGACAAGGAAAAGGAAATGAATTGCAGTCGTCTACGCTCACATGAGCCTCACTCGCATCAACCAACAGAACAGACAAGAAGGTTCCCTACATGGGTCCTTACAGAACGACTTTCTCCTATCCAAGGAAGAAACTCGTGAAATAAGAACGTATCCAAGGGATACGACAGATCCTAAGAGATAATGCAAAAACCTGACATAAAGTAAATAAGTAGCATGCAACATAGCATAACTATCTACTCACACAAGTAGTAAACAAGTTGTCACATAAGCAAATAGGCATGTTATCAAATCAAACATGTTATCAAGAAGCACACAGACATGTTATCACACCAGAACATGATAGTGACACAGAACATGTTATCAGGAAGCATATATACACAAAAGCATGCTCAACCAATGATAGATGTCTCAAAACACCTGAACATGTGAACATGTTATCATACAAGACATGTTATCAAGATACAAATGACAAATCAAAGGTAAAAAACATGTGCATGATATGCACCCAAAACCCGTCGTCCAAGGTATTCGAACCCGGACGCTCTGATACCACCTGTGACGACCCTAGTTTTTAGGCCAGCGTGTCCTGTGATGAACCGAAGGTTGACCCGATAACGGATCCGAATGCAGAAGTGAAAATAGAAAACAAGACTCTAAGAAGTCAAAGTGACCTTCTATGAGGTCGTGCAACTCAATAAGAACTAACGTGGAAACGAATGATAAAAAAAAGACCGAACAGGCCCCCAAGGGCAAAATGGTCATTTCTAAAAACTATAGATTCGGGTGCCACTGAGCACACCGCTGGAAGGACAACGAAAAACTAATTAAGATGGACTCAAGAATCGCATGATTCGGAGTCCGGACGAAGGAGAAACGGCATGACGAAGAAAAACGAGTACTTAAGGCAAAAAGGGTAAACTAGTAATTATCCAAGAAGAACCGGGTGCAACCGAGCATACCGTTGGAAAGATAGCGAAAAATTAGTCAAGTTCAAAAAAACATTCACTTGAATCGGAGTCTGGACGAAGGAGAAAAGCCCAAAAGAAAAATTGACGTCATGGCGGCCCGACGAGTGGCCATGACAGCCCCATGCGCACGCCCATTCACGCCGCGCGCGCGTTGAGTGCACCATGGCTGGCAGCAGCAGCCCAAAAGCTGGTATGGGGTTATTTTCCAGAAAAATCCATATCAGAGGCTGAATTTGGAGGCCTAGATGAATTTTTTTGCAAAAGCACAAAGAAAAAACACCCCTGAAAATCGAGTTTTCTACGTGACTCACGAGGAAAATAAAAAAAAAACTCACTGTGAAATGCCCAAAATGCCCTCCCAAGAAAACTGGTCCAGAGGGTCCAAAATGCTGCTAAATTTAAAAACTGAGAGCTGAACTTCGGATGCGATTTCCGATGCCAAGATGACATTTTCTGGAAAAACACAGAAAATAAACCCCCCCCCCCCCCCCCCTAAATTCATGTTTTCTATTCAACCATGTTGAAAGAAGAAAATAAAACCACCGTGAAAGGTCCATAATGCCCTTACATCAGAATATGCAAAAAAAATGCGAAATGAATTCAGAAGAGGCTCAAAACACAAACGATAAGGTTTTGTTCGGAAACGACCATGCACGCAAACGTAACTTACCTATTTGGAAGTGCTACAATGGTCCACGACTTAAATATAGCACCGATACAAAATTCGACCCCCCAACGGTTAAAAAGGCCAAAATGAAACATGGAATGAAAACTCGGAATCCAAAAATACAAAACGGGGTCAAATGACCGTTTGGCCCTTGGCCACACTTCATACAAGATTAAAAAGACCCAATGAAAGAATGAGAATGGAATTCCCACACCCGATGCAACTATAGTGAAGCAATGACTTCCGATTTTTCAAGATTTCTAAAATATTTCATGAAGTTAAAAAGTACATAGAACACAATATAATGATCATTGGCCTCCGGCCTCATCTCATAAATATCAAATACATTGAAAGGAGTGTACTTAAGTACACATTACATACATGGAATCAAATATACATATTTTAACATATAAGTCTACAAAATGACATTTCATGCTAACATTTGCGTGAAATGGAAACTTAAAAGCAACACGACATCCAAGGAATGCTAGGCTTCACGAACCAAGTTTTCATACCTGAAATATGCCCCAGTATCGTAGGGGTGATTAACATAAAGCTACTCGTAGGAGATGAGCATGCATCGACCTAACATTTTACAAATTTATCACCTTAGGGTAAAACATGTTAAAGGGGCTCATGCCACCTAACGTCTATGTCCAAGTGAGACTCGGGGAGCATCCTAAGCTACCTTAGAGTCTAAGCAACAAGAATCATGATATACATACGTGTATGAAACGAATCATGGTTCGGATAATCCAAAGAACACGACAAGAAGAATGCTTGAGCATAGATTAACATGAATTGCATTTTCAATACAATTGAACTAGGTCTAGAGTAATCCATACAACATAACAAAAGCATATTTGAATACAAGTTAACAAGAATCACATTATCCATGCAATTCAACAACAATAGAGCATGTTATACAATGCAACAAGGTTTAAGTTCTCAAAGCCATCAACTTAGAATCTAAAGCACAAAATAACAGTAGTGGTTCATGCCACCTAACGTCTATGTTATAAATGAATCAATAAGATCAATCCTAAGCTTTATTAGAACGTCAAAACACGATTTTCATTATCAATGCAATTTAACCAACATTGGAACTTCCAATACAAAGCATAAAGCACAATTTCGCAAAGTTAACATCCTATAACTTAAAATGGAACGACATATAAGAAACAACATGATACAACATCATCTAGTTATCAACTTGAAAATGAAATGCGAATCAAACAAAGTGGATACTCGGACGTCACGCCAGATCAGACCGACAACATAGTTACTTTAGGGTTACTAACCTATGGGTGTAACCTCCCTACGTGTGCACTAGACCATATAGAGGGACTATCCCCCGTACTAGAACCACGTCCTAGCCATAGTCAAACAACGATATCCCCAAGTTTCCAAAATCAACAAGTTGTGCAACAACGCATATATCAACAGGAATATGCAAGATAATCAATTATCTACCAAGTACAACCAAATTTGGAAACCTATACAATATATGCTCCAAGTCTACAACTAATATGATGTGATAAATGTCGAATCTTCAGTGTGCGATTCGTTACACGCTATGCATGAATGATGTTAAATACGAAGTGTGCAAATCATTACACAAGGCTACAATATATTCAATAAGAAAAACATATTCTCACGAGTACAAACGTAGCAACTATGTTATCCAATGTTCAAAACATAACCAAATGAATATACAACAAGTCTAAGTCCATGATTTGAATATAGAAACCACTTTTAAAGCACAACTAGATCATGGAGCAAATTGATATAATTTAAATAGATAAACACAATTAAATTATGTAGATTTTCGATTCAATTTCAATTAACCTCAATTTAATACATGTTAAAGGGCATGGCAAGGTTATCACCTATATCCATTCTAAAACTCAATTAGGTTATTGGAACAATATTGTAGAACTCTAATTAAATCATGCTAATTTAATTACCAAGATTCTAAAGCAACTTCAAATGGTTCACAATTAATATATACTAGTAAACAAATCATGGCCAATACAAATATCAAGTTAAAATCTTAATTAAGCTAATGGGACCACAAAATAGATTTTAATTAATTCTTTTAATTAAAATCTCTAGATTTTCAAACTTAACCAAATGCTCTCAATTTAACATATCTTAGAGAACATGACAAGGATTAATGTAATATCACATTACAAGCTTATTTCATGCAATTTACGACCATGCGAATTAAACTTTCACTAAAGTTAAATATAAATTAAAAGTTGCAATTCTCATACAATTAAACCCAATTTAATATATGTGAATAACTAAACCTAAGATTAATTTTCTAGCATGCCACAATACAATTCCAAGTTGTATATCACCTTGAGGATTAAATGTTAAACATGGAATTTAATTAAAAACAAAGGTTTCAAAACCTAACCGAATATTCTAAATCAAATATATGTGAAGCTATATGGCATGTGAATCAAGAATATCAAGTCGGAATTTAAATAGAGTGAATAGTGCACTTAGGGCAAATTAATTAATCAAATTAATTAATAATTACCAATTTTCAAAACACCTCCAATTACTTTCAAATTCAACTATGTTGAAGAGCATGCTAAGGCTTAATTTAATATGCTAACACATATTGATTTCAAGTTAGTTAACGCTATGTGAATTAATCTTTCACCTAAGATAAATATTAAATAAAATCTTTAATACTTATTCAAATGTTCCATTTTTAATACACGACAACGAGTATATCAAGGGGCAATATAAAATCATGCTACATATTTAAACCAAGTCATGAGTAACCAGGAAAATTTGATCCCGTACAAGAAAAATAAATAATAAAATCTCTAGATTTTATATTTAATCATGCAAACAAGTAGTATAAGCATCACAAGCATGCTATATAACAAGAATTTAAACCTAGAACATCCCCTACCTCAATTTGAGATGAAAATCTCAAAAGCCATCAAAATGGAACGGCTCCGAATCTGACGAAACTACCTAGGTTTTGTTGGGGACAACGCCGTGAACATAACCCCCATCAAAGCCCCATCAAAATCATAACTTGACCTTAAAACCAAACTCAAGAAATGGTCAAAACTGAATTCTAATAAGGGGGAAAGGTAGAGCACGGCGAGGGAAACAACAAACGTTAAGGCCGAAGATTTTCCATCAAGGAAAAGTGAACCAAAAAAGGAGAGAGAAGATAGCAGCACCCCTTGGGCTGCCATGGGAGCTCTAGGTCGTGCATGAAGAGGGGCGAAGATGAAAAATGAAATATCTCACCCCCCTTTTATAGAAATCTCAAAAAGTGCCCCGTACGGGCCCTGCCGGGTCCAAAAAAGTTAAATTTGAGCAGACGAACTCAAATGGCAAAACTTTGTGAATAAAAAAGATTCAAAATGATAAAATATGAACAACGGAAGAAACAACGTCACAAACTGAGTCCCGATCAGAAAGTAATGCCCAAAACAAGTTTGGCGCAAATCGGGGCCAAAAACCCTGAAACTGGAAAATATCGACCAGGAGGAAATTCCAAGAGTACACAACTCGAGGAAATATGAAAATGAATCCTGTACGAGGATTCAGGCTCAAAACAAGATATTTTGCAATAAATTTCATTAATTGCACAATGGCCCCTCCAAAAAGTGAAAACTGCACTTATGGCCTAAAATAAAAATATCTTCGTAAAATATTTTCTTAAAAACCCCTGAAATAAAATATATTCAAAGATATTTATGAAAAACACCCCAAGAAAAGAAAATAATTTGAAAGAACTTTGCATTCGTGCCCCTATGGACACCTGGAGCAACTAGAGTACTTTCTTGCAAAAGTAAAGATGCGTATTTCGAGGAAACAACTCAAGATGAAGGCACGTGAAGTCAAAAACCAACTCCGAGCATGAGAAGTGAGGTTGTGCCAACAATGTGACAAATGGGGAAAAGACAGAATAGGAAAAAGGACGAAATAACGTATAGTGTCCAAAAACGAAAAATGCGAAAATGACTCGGTCCTCAAAGGAAGTTGTCAATTCACATGAAAGAGTCTCAGAAACCAATTCTGAGCACTCGAGATGACACTAAGCGACACGAAACAGAGCTCAGAAAAGAAAATTAAACGAAAAAAATTCATTCCTAAAATTTCAGGAAAAAGGAAAGGAAGGCAAATGACCGGGTTGTTACACTTGTGGGTTATTGTAATGACACGGTCATTTCCTTCCTTTCCTTTTTTCTCCGAATTTTACGGATGAATTTTTTTCGTTGAAATTTCTTTTCTGAGTTCTGTTTCTCGTCACTTAGTGTCATCTCGAGTGCTCAGAAATGGTTTCTGAGACTTTTTCCTTTGGATTGACAACTTCCTTTGAGGACCGAGTCATTTCCACATTTTTCGTTTTTTGACTCTATTCACTTTTCGTCTTTTTCCCAATTTTGTCTTTTTCCCGTTTGTCACTTTGTTGGCATAACCTCACTCTTTGCGTTCAGAGTTGGTTTTTGACTTCATGTATCTTCATTCTAAGTGGTTTCTATAAAATACATATCTTTACTTTTGCAAAAAAGTACATTGGTTGCTCCCGGTATCCATAGGGGCATGAATGCATAGTTCTTCATAAACTTTTTCTTTTCTTGGGGCATTTTGATAAATATCTGTTGAAGATATTTTATTTCAGGGGTTTTTAAGAAAATATTTTTGGAAGATATTTTCATTCTGGCCAGTCGTGCAGTTTTTAATTTTTTGAGGGGCCATTGTGCAATTAATGAAAGTTATTACAAAATACCTTATTTTGAGCCTGAATCCTCATACAGGACTCATTTTCACTTTTTGTCAAGTCTCGTACTCTTAGAATTTCCTTCTTGTTGTTTTTCTATAGTTTCAGGGTTTCTAACCCTTGTTGCCGCCGAATTTGTTTGGGGCATATCTTCCTGCACAGGACTTGATTTGTGATGCCATTTCTTCCGTTGTTCATCTTTACTCATTTTAGTTCTTTTTCGTTCATAAAGTCTTGCCGTTTGAGCGAATTTACTCAAATTCCACTTTTCTGGACCCAACAAGGCTCTTTCGGGGGCACTTTTAGGGTTTTTCTATAAATAGGAGGTGTCAAGACAAAAAGTCAGATTTTTCTCTTTCTCTCCCCTCTTGGCCGGTAGCCATGGCAGCCAAGGGGTTGCCACCCTTCTTCTTTTTCCGGCCTCTTCCCTCGTGGTAAATGCCATAGTACTTTAGTGTTTTATGTTCGTCTTGACGACGCGTATCTTTCTCCCTTATTAGAACCCATTTCTGACCATTTTTAATTTCAAATTTCAAGTTCAAGTTTGGATTTTCATGGTACCTCCTTGGTGTTTAATATTCCTCTCGTTGTCCCCGACATAACCTAGGAGTATCGTCGGATTCGGAGCATTTTTCCTTCGGTAGGAATTTGAGATTTCATCTCAAATGGAGGTAGGGGGTGTCTTAGGTTTATGTTAATGTTGTATTGATTGTTATATAAGCATATACAACTAGTAAGCATGCCTTTATTTAAGTTTAGAATTTAATTTAATTATTTTCTATGTTTAGGATTTAATTCTCATAAAGGTGTGTACCTTAGAATTAAGTTGTGGCATGCTAGTAAATTAGGCCTTGGTATGTATATCAACATATATTAAATTGGGAGCATTTGTATAAGTTAACTTTTTGCACTTTTCTCTCTAGATAGGGCAATATTGGCAATACTAGGGTTTCCTAGGGTTTCCGGGGAAGATGGTCTCCACGATGGAGGAGGGGCAACCCTTTTCTACCGTAGGTAGTGTCTCACTTACTATTACTTCCACTTTACAGCGCCCTCTATGGAGTTCACTACTCCTCAATTCTACGTCTACTGGTTTTACACCATTAACTTATTATAGTGAAAGCAAGAATAAGGAATGTGTGGTTATCAAAGATGAAGACATAGCTGAAGAATTAAAATTCTGGAAAAACTCTGTGGTATGTTATGTATTGGGGAGTAAACCATACTTCCCGTATTTCAAATCATTGGTTCAAAAATGGTGGCATAAGGATGCAGTGGTGGTATCTATGAAGGATGGATTTTTCTAGGTACATTTTCCATCAGAGGAAGATCTATTGACTGTAATATCATGATTTCATACATTTCAAGGGAGAGCTATTATTGTTAAAAAATGGCATAAGAGCATCCTATTAGAACGTGATATTCTTGCTATAGTCCCAATATGGATGAAGGTATATGATCTACCTATCCATGCATGCAGTGGGACTTCGATCTCAAAGGTTATTTCAAACATTGCACAGCCTTTATATATGGATGATATTGCCCTTTGTAGAGAAAGAGGTTTGTATGTTCGAGTTTTGGCAAAGATGGAGGTGGATGGGGAATTTCCAAAAGTTATCAAAACAAAGCTGCATGGTTTACCTTGCCGAGTGACAGTGGAATATGAATAGAAGCCACAAACTTATGGATTATGCAAGAAGATGGAATACACTAATAATATGTGCCCGCTGAACAAGAAGAACTAGACGAAACCTAAGGAGAAGTGGTTTATGAAAAGATCAGATAAAGAAAAAGAAGTAGAGCCAAAACAAAGCAGTGGTGTTACGTTGAGGGCTTTAGAAATAAGGGAGGATGATGCTATAATTCCTAACGAACAGGAAGATATAGAGGGTTTTACAATACAAAGAAAATCAAAAGGGAAAGCAAAGACAGTGACACCAGTTTCAACAATCCAAGTTTCTTCTCCTAATCCATTTAAGGTACTTGATGAAATTACTAATATAGATGAGATTGGGGAGCAAATTGTAGTTATTAATCAGATGAGTGAAAAGGAGCCTGAAAAGAACGAAGAGTAGGCTGTTGCGTCTAAGGAAATTATAACTGTTTTTGAAGATGACCCAATGATCCAAAACAAGGATGAATCCGCAAAGGTTACTAAGAAACAAGATGATGTGGGGGGAGGACATGTCTCAACAGAGGGAAGTAACTCCTCAAAGAAACAGAAGAAGAAGGCTAAGAAGAAGGAGGTAGAAATAGATTCAAGTGTGGTAAAACCCTCCAAACAAGGATAGGAATGTGGAATGTCAGAGGGCTCAACAGGTATGTTATGCAGAAAGAAGTTAAGACCTAGTTGAGTAGCTCCTCGATTATTTTGTGTGGATTGGTGGAAACTAGAGTTAAAAGTAATAAGTTCCATAGATTATCAGATAGAATTAGAAATAACTGGACTTGGGCGAATAATTATTCTGCAGATGTAAGTGGTAGAATTTGGTGTGGATGGGATCCATTGAGAATTGGGGTTTCAGTTCTGGTGGTTAGAGATCAGATGATTTTGCTGCAGGTTGAAGTTAGAGGTTCAAATACAAAATTCTTTGTAACTTTTGTGTATGCCAAAAACACAGCTTCTGAGAGGGAAAGTCTGTGGAGGGATCTTGAGGAGAGTGTTCCTTTAATCACTGGACCATGGTTGTTGATGGGTGATTGGAATGTGATAAGAATGAATGATGAAAAGGAAGGAGGCAGAAGACTTCCACCTAAAGTTTTTTCTGATTTTAATAAGACAATTGATAATTTATGCTTGTCAGATCTGCCAACTTCTAATGGTTTATATACCTGGTGTAATAAGAGATTTTCCAATAGGAGAATATATGCTAAATTGGATAGGTGTTTGATGAATGTGGATTAGGAGCAGGTTTTTCCAAACTCCCATATTGTGTTAACTCCTCCATTAACTTCAGATCATTGGGGTTTGCAGATGGACTTCCCTTTACAGATTGCTGATGGTCCCAAACCTTTTAGATTCCTTTCTGTCTGGAATACTCAACTTGCTGTTAAAGACTTGATTGCTGATGTGTGGAAGATGAAGACAAGTGGAGATCCTATCAAAAGGTTATTATACAAGCTGAAACTTACAAAACAAGCAGTTAGAAATTGGAATAAGGATAAGTTTGGCTCTGTTTATGAAAAAGTAATTTCTTATAGAAAGAAACTTATTGATTTGCAGCAGCAGTTGAAGGATAATCCAATAAATGAATGGCTTATTCAGCAAGAAGATGAAGGTAGAATGTCCTTAAAAGCTGCCATCTCTAATGAATCAATTACTCTTGCTTAAAAATCAAGACTCAAGTGGGTGAAGGACCAAGATAGATGCTCCAAATTTTTTTTCCAGAAGATAAAACAACACAGGACAGGTAACAACGTTACAGCTATTTAAGAGGAAAAGGGTTTTATCACTGATCCAGCTACAATCAGATCTAGGTTTGTTGATCATTTTCAAAAGGCTTATGCTAATGAGCATCCTATTACTATTATTCCAGAGGCAAAATTCATCAGAAATACATTAAGCATTGAAGAGAATGCTATGTTGGAAGATGTTGTTATTAGAGAGGAAATTAGAAACACAGTTTTCTCTATGGGGCTTGATAGAGCCCCGGGTCCAGATGGCTTCACTACTAGATTTTATCAACAATTTTGGAGCATCATTGGAGAAGATTTTACTAATGCAATTTTGAAGTTTTTCTCAAATCTAGAGTTAGGCAGAGGGACAAACAATACATTCATTACTCTGATTCAAAAGAAGAAAGATGCTTTAAAGGTTGGTGATTACAGGCCAATATCACTTTGTAATGTCTTTTATAAAGTCATTGCAAAGATCTTAGCCAATAGACTTGCCAAGGTGTTAGGAAATCTTGTGGAGAAAGAGCAAACTACTTTTATACAAGGTAGAAAAATTCAAGATAATATAATTATTGCTCATGAACTCCTAAGAGGATTTGGTACAAAGAGAGCAAAGCCTACTTTAGCTTGGAAAATTGATTTGAGGAAAGCGTATGATACAGTACAATGGTCTTTTTTTAATTAATATTATGAAGCTGTTTGGTTTTGGAAACATTTGGGTTAACTAGATCCAAGTCTGTTTATCTTCTGTTTGGTTCTCCATTATGGTAAATGGATCTCCTTGTGGTTTCTTCAGGCCAGAGAGAGGATTAAGACAAGGTTTCCCTTTATTTCCTTTCCTTTTCACACTTGTTACAAAGTATTTTTCAGGAATGATTGATGTTGAGGTTAAGAATGATACCATTTTCCCTTCTAAAGTTGTAACTAGAGTTGGTCTTCCTATCACTCATTAGTTTTTTGCTGATGATCTTCTTGTGCTTGTCAGAGTTAATATGGCAATAGCTCTTACTCTTAAAAGAGTTCTGAATTTGTTTGAAAAAATGTCAGGTTTAGCTGTTAACAAAGACAAATCCGAATTGTACTTCACCAGTTCAGTTAAAAGAAGAACAACAATGGTTAGAGCTCTGGGATGCAAAGTTGGAAGCTTTCCTTTTACTTAATTGGGGCTTCCTATTTCTGATAGGATATTGAGAAGAAGGGACTGTCTTAGTCTGATTGATAAAGTCATTGCTATCACTTCTAGATGGAATGGTATGCATATATCTGTGGCTGGGAGAGTATAACTTAGCAGAGCTGTCTCATTCCTATGGTTTATTATTGGACTTCTGTATATACTCTTCCATCTATGGTTGTTAATCTTACTGAAAGAAGAATGAGGAATTTTATTTGGGGGTATGTGGAAGATAAAAAGAAGATGCATAGGCTATGTTGGAAGAAACTTGCTGCGCCTAAAGAAAAAGAGGGGCTTGGGCTGAGAAGAATTGTGGATATTGATTTAGCTTCTAAATGTAATTTGGCCTGCGATTTCTTACTGTCAAAGGACAGAATTTGGGTGGCTTGGTTTGAGAGATGTTACTTGAAACAGGCCTCCTTTTGGAATATGGTTCCTAAGGTTACAAGTTCTTCTATCTGGAAGAGCATAATTGTAATACGAGGTATTATGAAAGGGAATTGCAAGTATAAAATCAGGAATGGGCAGAACATTGAGGTATTTATAGACCCTTGGTATGAAGGTCAGTTCTTGGGTGATTCATTTAGTCACAGGCTTTTGAGATATCTCAACAGCAATAAGATGAGTTGCTTAAGTGAGTTCATTGTTAATAACCAATGGGATGATGAGAGAATGCTGAATACAAATCAGGAAGTTATGCAATTAGAAAATACATGGTGGGGAAGATACTTTGAAATGGAAAGATAATTTCAGTTTTAAATCGGCTTGGGAGGCCTGTAGAACTAAATTTCAGGTGGTTAGTTGGTATAAGTTGTGCTGGAATGGAGGAAGACCGAGATGGTCAATTAACTCAGTTCTGGTAATGCAGAATGCTGTACTCACTTAGTCCTATATGAAGAAGAAAGGTTTCTCTCTAGCTTCAAGATGTTATTTGTGTTTGTGCTGTGAAGAAACTCTTGATCACCTGTTTTGCAGCTGTGAGTTCACATGGAAAGTGTGGTTTACTCTATCATATGTTTGTAACTGGAAATTGCAAAGATGCTATGAAGTCAATGAGCTTGCTTTGATGTTTAAACAAAAATTCCAAGGAAAGGGAAAAAATAAGATGGCAAGAATTTTGTTCACTGCTACACTTTATTTCATTTGGAGGAAAGGAATGACAGGTTACATAATAATAAATTCAACGAGTCCAAAGAGCTAGCAAAGAGTATTTTGTTTGAGGTTTTAGATGTCATGGGGGTATGCCTTTAGGCCATTCTTTAACTTTATTTATTTTTCTTTTCGAAGTTTGTTATGTTTTTCCCTTGTAGGGAGTACAATTTTTCCACTATTTTTTGATGAGGGTATGCCCTCATTTCTTCATGTATCATATTGTTTATATTTTTATAAAATCCTTCATTCAGGAAAAAAAAAAATTGGGGGCATTTGGATGAGAATTGCAACTTTTATTTAATATTTATCTTTTGTGAAAGATTAATTCACATAGTTGTATCAAGCATGAAATCAACTTGTAATGTGATAGTAAAGTAGGCATTGGTATGTTTTTCAACCTATGTAAAATTGAGGACATTTAGAGTTATTTGGAAATCTAGAGAAAAATTAATTAATGAGTTTAATTAATTTTATTTCAAGTATTTTAAATCCCTTGATTCGATATGTGATGTGATATATGTGAAGACTATGTTATGTCCTTTAACATATATTAATTTGAGATTATTTGGGATTGATTTGAAATGTAGAGAATTTAATTATTTTTAGTTAATTAAATTCTATCTACTTGTTTCATGGATTTAACTATGTCTTTGAAATTATTTCTATGTTTAAATCAAGGAATTGGACTTAGCATGATATGTGATATCATTGTCTTGAATATCTTGTTTAAATATATCTTGTATAGGTATATAACTTGTTAGAATATTACAATTGTTTACCTTCAAAACTTGTTGCTAAATTGAAGCTTATTTAGTACTTGTGGCTTAGGAGGGTAATGTGGTTCAATTGTTGTAAAATATTCTTACTTTGTGTATAAATGGCATATTGAGGACATGACATGTCATATGCTATTTAGACTTGGATTCTAGGACATGGTTTGTGTGGACTCAACCTTACTTGCGCATGGAATGTGGTAACTTGCATTTGATTTTGTATAAGTTTTGAACTTATTGATTTTGGAAAACTTGTGAGGACATAATTTATGTGATAGCTAGGGTTTGGCTCTAGTATGTGGACAAGTGTCCTCTAAGTCATAAGTGCGCACTAGTTGGTACCTTGCAGGTCGTAATTACCTAAAAATACTTGCTTAGTCTAGCGACCACATGTCCTAGTCTTTTCATTATTTGATTTCACATTTAATTTCAAGTTGCTAATCATGGATTACTTATAGCTTGAGAATTGATGCTTGCTTTAGATATTTGAATCCTATTTAGTATACTTGAACTTGTATACTTGCTCTGTGAGTTTAAATTTTATTTAGTATGCTTGTGTTATGTATACTTATTTTAGGCGTATCTCTTTTAGCTTAATATACTTGTGTTCGTATACTTGACTTTTGAGTACTCTGTAGATATTGAATACTTATGTTGTATACTTGATTTACAAGATTTCCATATAAAATGTATACTTGTGTAAATATGCTTAGACATTGCATGACTATCTTAATATGGTTCAGTATACTTGAAAATGTATGCTTGTATGCCGTATAATATGTCTTAACATTGTTTAGTATACTTGAGCATGTATACTTGTATGCCGTATAATATGTTTTAACATTGTTTAGTATACTTGAGCATGTATACTTGTATGCCGTTGTTCACTTTAAATTGCATGAGTATTTTAGGATGCTTCCTGAGTCTCACTCTGACATAGACGTTAGGTGGCATGAGCCCCTTTGACATGTTTCACCTTAAGGTGATAAATTCGTAAAATGCTAGGTCTATGCATGCTCATCTCCTACGAGTAGCTTTACGTTACTCGCCCCGAAGTTATTAGAGATTTATTTCAGGTACGAAGGCTTGGTCCGTGATGCTCATCATTTGCCTTGGGTGATTTGTAACTTCTTATGACAAAACTTGTATCTTTGTTTTAAATATGTATTGGGTACATAAGTACACCTTTTGTAATATATTTGATATGTATGACATGAGGCCAAGGGCCAAGCATGTTTATATTTGCACTTATACTTATTTGGCACCACATTTTGTTTAAAAATGTAACTTTTTCAACTTTAGAGATTTGGCGTGTCAAATTTTGTAAATGAAATATAATGAGGCCGTAAGCCATTGTAACATGTTTAAAATGCCATATTACACTTGCGTGTATGTTCACATCATCACATAATAGCATATAATGTAAATTGATCATGCCATGGGGGATTCAAATGAGACTTAAGTACTCTTTTCAGCCTTTGGTGTATAACAGGTGTTTTATGCATTCTCTCGAGTCATTTCGGCCGACAGAAATGGTATTTCGGTCGACTGAAGCCTTTTGGATTTCAATTGCACAGTTTAAAACTCATTCTAGTAGCCAAATGTACTGTTTGGGCTTATTTTGGTAGACTGATCGCTAATTTCGGTTAACCGAAGTAACCTCCCTTCAAAATTATGTTTTCATGAAAGTTTTTGCCTAGTTCGGTCGACCGAAATTGCTTTCATTCACCAGCGTCTTCAGTTTTGTTTCAGCACTGATGTTCCGACTTTAAACGGTCATATCTCCTTCATTTCTAATCCAAATGAGGTGATTCTTAAGCCTAAATTCATGGATTTGAGTCAGCTTTCCAATGGTATCAATGCCATTCTCAGATTCAAATCATAGTGGGATTTATTCAAATTTTAGTGAAGTAGTGTTAGGATTTGGTTCGTAACGGGAAAGGGCGTTTTGTGGAATTCGTGTCCAAAGTTCTTAGAACCTCTTAGAATGTTGTGAAATGATTATTTTAGGTTATATGGACCTTGTTTGACTTTCTTGGAGTCAAATTTCTCTTCTTAGTTACAAATCGACCATTTTGCCATTGATTGACGGGTTTTGCTCATTTTTCTTCATCTTATCGTTTCTTCTTCGTTTGGATTCCGAATCATGCGATTCTTGAATCCATATTAATTATTTTTTCATTCTCTTTCCAGCGGTGTGCTCGGTTGTACTCGAATCTATATTTTCAGAAATGACTATTTTGTCCGGGCTTAATTGTTATTTTTCCTATCTCTTGCCTACACACTTTATTCCTTTAGATTCCGTGACCTCATGGAAGGTTATCTTAGGGTCTTAGAGGTGTATTATGCCTTGGGAGACCATTGTTTTATTTCTTGCTTCCGCATATGGATCTGTTAATGGGTCAATCTTCAGTTCATTACTGATGCACCGGGTTGAATAAAACTCGGGTCACTACAGTTATTGTGATAGCGATTGGGCCGGAGATTTGGATGATAGAAAAAGTACTTTGGGCTATTATTTTTTCATGAGAAATATTGCTTTTACATGGTGTTCAAAGAAGCAACACATTGTCACCCTCTCAACTTGTTAAGCGGAATATATTGCGGCCACTTCATGTGTTTGTCAAGCAATTTGGTTGATGAATTTGTTGAAGAAATTACATATGCTACAAGAAGAGTCAACGGAGATTTTTGTGGACAACAAATCAGCAATTACTTTGGCCAAGAATCTGGTGTTTCATGAACGAAGCAAGCATATTGATACAAGATTTCATTTCATTAGAGAATGCATAACCAAGAAGCAGGTGGAGCTTAAGTTCATCAAGTCACAAGATCAAGTTGCGGATATTTTCACCAAGCCCCTCAAGTTTGTAGATTTTCACAAGTTAAGGAGTTTGCTTAGAGTTGAAAAAAATCAAGTTTAAGGAGGGGTGTTAGAAATTAAACTTGATTATATTTTTAAAATGTCTTTAAAGGTCATGGGTGCTTTTTTATTTGACATTTAATTTTATATTTATTTGATTTTTTATTGGAGTTAGTGGGGGGCATGAGAGTTACAACTAGTAATGGTCATGTTAGTGGGAGTTTTGCCTACTAAATGTTATGTTAATGGGGTGTTAATTTTCATTTACATATATGTTTTGAAGCCTATATAAACCCATGTATATTACTCATTTTCAATCAAGTGAAATAAAAAGTATTTTTCCTCCATTTTTGTTCTCTTTAAAATAGTATAGTGTTGTGTGTGTAACTAGTTAGGCCACTTCCAACATATATTTTATCAATAAAATTATTATTTGTGTCAATCGTTATATTTTTTTTTTGTTAGTTGGTATTCACACACATATACCTCCATTGAGATTTGAACCTCTAACCTTTCTTTAAGAAATAAAAATGTGATACCATTAAACCATTCACCTATTAATTATATTACACGTTATGATATTTATTATTTCTCTAACTTTAATTTGGTTCTATTTGGGTTTGAAAATTTCAACCCACCTGGGTGTGACTGAAGCAACCCCCAATCCATTATTTAGGAATCAAATGGACCAAATTCAACCCATTGCCAGAAGTCTCAAGCTGAGACCCAATAGCCTGATTAGGGATCATTTGGATTAAGCAACTGTGGGGGGGAAAAAAAAGTGTGCATGAGTTTAAGGTCTTGATATCAATATCATCATCATTTTATCTTTCTCATGACTTTTTGCCAAGTACCAACCATTCAAGTATTTTAACCATTTATTTATTGTATAGCCTTCCTATATATATATATATATAGGTGTCTCTAGTCCACCCTTGCAACATATAGAGAGAGAAAAAAAGAAAGTGAACGAGAGAGATGGAGAAGCTAGTCTTGATTCTATTGTTTTGCACAATACCCATAGCCACACCGGTGGTTCGCGGCGTTGGAGAGGGGCCGAAAGCAATAGAAAAGTGGTTCGACGCTCAGCCATGCAATGGAAAAAGTGACCAAGCTTCGTTTCTACTTCCACGACTTGTCAAATGGGAAGAGCCCAACCACTGAGATGGTGGCCCAAGCCAATAGAACATTTACATCATTTACATCACCCACCTTCTTCGGCTTGGTTAATATGATGGCTGACCCGTTAACGGTTGGGCCTGAACTATCTTCCGAGCTCGTGGGCTGAACCCAGGGGCTTTAGGGTTCAGCATCTCATGTAGAAGTGGGCCTCGTCATGGCCGTGAACTTTGTCTTCACACATGGAAAATACAACGGTAGCACTCTCGCTGTTATGGGCCACAACCCGACATCGCATCACTACCGTGAGATGTCCATCGTTGGTGGCTCCGGCATTTTCCGATTGGCCCGCGGAGTTGTTACATTGAAAATTTACTACTTCAATGTTACTGCCGGTGAGATCAAAAAAAAAAAAAATGTTACCGCCGGTAATGCTACTGCCGAGGTCAATGTTGTAGCCATCCATTATTATGTCATGGGTCTAGAGTTTGTACTTTGCTCTAAATGTCAATTGAGTTTTTTTTATTTTTAATTTTTTTTTATTTTTTATGTTACTCACATTTTTGCAAAGCCAAATATGGAGTACTTGTGGGAATTTGTGGTATGTTGTTTAATATGTTGGGTTTTTTTCTAAAGAAATGTGGGTTTTCCCGACAATGTATCAGCCCCAAATAGCTTTGGAGGGGCCTTATTTAGTTTCAATGAGATTTGGTTTTTATTTGTGCCTCCCTTCAACATCAGTACTCTTTTAAGTTTTAAGATTCTTACTTTCCAGTTTCCTTTCTCAAAATAAATAAATAAATAAATAATTCTTGACGAGTATCATTTTTTTTTTATTACGCGGATGTAATTAAAATTAAGTGTATGATAAGATAAACCAATGATGGGTTTCACGTTGATTTGTAATTTACGGTCCCTATAAAAGGGCTGATCCTATTTTTATTTTTATTCATTTTTTTTTTTATAAAAATTGATCCTTCTTTTGCCTTAGCAGGTGTAGAAGATCTTTCCTTGATAGGGTAATGGAATGAAAGAGAAAATAAAACGCAAGGGTTTGCCTAGAAAAGATTTAGTATGTAGTCTAATGAAATTTTAGTTCTCAATTTCTTTTAAGTGGTAGCAATTTTTTGGGACCACGGCATAGACATAGTCTTAGCCTTACCAGATCTGTATGGAGGATCGCTTTGCACGAGTCCTGTGGATTAATCCTGAGAACGAAAAAGGCTTGATGAAAAATAATAAGTGACGGTTGATGTGGTCCAATCATAAATAAATGAGGAAAATAACTTTTTTTTGGAATAAATTCAATTACTCTAAGTTTTAGTTATTTATTACTTTGCTAATTTTGAAATTATAAACGTATCTGCATTTCTTATTTAGACCACAACAACAACACTAAGCCGATATGGATTTCAGCCCTCTCACCGCTGAGTGGATAATTAAGTATTATTCTTTCTCCTAGGGCGAAATTGAAAAATAATTAATTCATTTTTTATTTTTTTTTTCTTAGCAAAGGTTAATTAATTGTTTCTTATTATGGATGCATTTTTCATCATGTGTATCATCACCTCCTTCTCTGTGTTATTATTCAGTTGCCACTTTTTTAGTGAAGTTCTTTTCAAAATGGCTAGATAATGAGTAATGAAGTGGATGGTGCCAACTTTCTCATGCTCAGAGAAAAAAACTGGCTACCAAGCATGATGTGCATGCGACAATCATAACTTTGTTAAACTCAGCTGCAGCCTGCAGAGAGGGCATAGTAATACAACATAAGTTCAATACAAGTGCACATGCTGTTTCACTGAGCTCAAACCATAAAAAACCATAAAACGGCAGTATCAACATATAATTTAATCCGTCAAACGAAGACAAATGTCTGTCCCCCAATACGGGCGTAGACAATATGTTGACACCCATTTTGGTAATTGGGTTTAGGCTCCAATTGGACTTGATGAACAGTGACATAGTAGAAGTGTGGGCCGAGAGGATTCTGGGCCGTAAAAGCATTGGGTTGAAGATAGGCAGTAATGAATTTGGGATAAGCAACGGACTTGGGTTGTGATTGGGATAGCATTGATGCAGTTAAAGGAAGATTGAGTTTTGCACGGATAATGATTGGAAATGCAACAGATATGGTTGGTTTGGATGACGGGAAGTAGCAAATATTAAGGGAGTATTTATTTAGTTACATAAATATGGGTAACACGCAAAGGAGTAATGATGTGGTAGATTTTACACAAAGGCAAAGCTATATGCAAGGGGACCACAGATCGGATGGAAGATTATTTTGAATTTTAAATATAGTAGATAAGAGTTATATATTTATCCTGTATTTGAATTTAGTTAAGAATTAGTATTCAGTTATGATTAGTTTGATTTGAATAATTATTTAGTTGTTTGATAGAGTTTTGATGTAATTAGGGTGCTTGTATTTAGGAAGTCGGTTTACATATTTTCCTATAAATAAACAAAGAGGCATGCTGTACTAGAGGTCCAGCACCCTTAGAATCATTATATTTATTTGTTTGCTTTCTCAAGCACTTTCCCCAAATAGCATCCTTGCTATCTCTATCTCTCTCTATCTATTTCAGTCTCGTTTTATTTCTCTCCCTATATCTCCGTCTCTTTATCTCTTTTCCCTATCACTTTATATATATATTTCTCTCCCCTTTCTATTCTCTCTTTATTTACTATAAATTATTCACTGTGAAGTCCTTTTAACTAAGGCAATTAGAACTCATTAAGGAGTATACTTGTTCTTTTCCTCCTATAATCGCCTGAAAGTTAACCTTCCAAAAGAGACTACAAGTTGACAAATCACACTTGAACCATATATTTATTTATGGCACGCCCATTTTCCATGAATTTGAGATCATCTCTAGCCAGCCAATTTTAGCGTCAACATTCTTAGCACGCCCGGTGGGACCCATCAGGTGAGTAATTATAGTAAATATGCCTCCAAAGCTAAGAAATTTGAAAGGAGTGACTACAGGTGACAATATTGATGAAGAAAACCAACAACTCGGCATTGGTGATGATGCTGACTCATCTATTCCATCCAATCTTCCTTTGGGTCGGGTACTGGAATCGATTATGCAAAAAATTGATGCCCAGCAAGCACAGATCGATGAAGTAAGGTCGCAGGTGGGGGAATCAAATCAAATTTTGGTTTCTCAGATATATGAGATGAGGTCAATGACTGGGGAATTAAATCAGATGATGTACGCTCAAATGGAGAAGATAAATCAGAGGCTTGAAACCAGTATATTGGCTAATCAAAATTGACATGATCAAGCCGAAGCATCTCATATTAATAAGTCTATATTTCAGCGTATGACGGCATCATTGATTCATATTTCCCAAGGGCCTCAAACAAGCATCATACCGCCAAGTGCAGGACTTGGTATTACTATCGGCAATGCCGAATCATACACTCGGCATGCCAATGGGGAATCTACCAATCTTATCAGATCCGCCAGCAGTGAATACTGTGCCGGTCTACCGGCCACCAATGAATGATCAGTATAATCAGAATGTGCAGCGTCCACATGTGCAGCCGATTCCACCAGCGAGAGATCAGCAAGAAGTAGTAGGCAACCTAAACCAAGGTAGGGCTAATCCATTGATACCTCCAGCGGCTACTGGAGGGCAAGTAAATGTCGATCATCAAAGGGAGTGGGTTAATCCATTCATTCCGCGGTACCCAAATGACCCTCCAGGAAGAAATGCAGGGATTGATAGGGCTCAGATTTTGGCTTTAATACAGGTTGAAGTAGCACAAGGTCATAGACGTGCTCGACTGGTATACAGAAAGCCTTATCCTGATCATGTCGATGCTCATGAGTTGCTTAGAAATTATTGGTATCCCAATTTTTCTATGTATAGTGGCGAAGAGAATTTCTCTACGGTGCAACATATTGCAAGGTTCACCACACAATATGGAGAAACAGGTCCTAACCCTTGGTTAAGGATGAGGTTATTCTCTAACTTTCTTGCCGGGGCGGCGTTTGAATGGTAAAGCAACTTACTGGCCAATTTTATTCAGACTTGGGATGAGATGGAGGAGGCATTCGATACCCAATTCTACCGAACAGAGACAGAAGCTACGCTAGTAGACATATCTCGATTATCTTACGTACCGAGCAAATCGGTTGAGACTTTTGTTGCCAGGTTCAGAAAGGCTAAACTCAAATGCGAGTAAGTTTGCCAGAACCAGAATACATCAAGTTGGCATTGAATGGACTAGACATTGAACATCGCAAGAGGTTTGATGGGGTTGAGTTTCAAGATCTCTTCGACTTAGGAGACAGGGCTTCTCGGTATGAGGAGATTCTAATAGAAGAGAAAGAGAGGAAGAATTCTTCTAAGGGTACTTGGTACAAGGACCCTAATTATGAGGTATTCTCGGTAGAAGTTGGAGATAAATTAGGAGTTGATGTTGTAGAAGTCAATATTAAAAAGCCATATGTTTGTGAGGCATTAGTTAAACCTAAACCGACCACGGGGGGCAATGCATCATCAACATCAACATCGGTAGCAAGGAAAGGTCCTGATGATACCGGGAAAAGTTATTATTTTGACTTGTCGAAAATAGTTCAAATCTTGGATCACTTGATGGCCGATAAAATGATATCTTTGCCTAAAGGGCATAAGATTCCATCGGCAAGTGACTTGAAAAGAAAAGAGTATTGTAAGTATCATAACTCTTGGAACCATGCTACTAATGATTGTACTGTTCTACAAGGTGTATTACAGAAAGCTATTGATGAAGGTACTTTAAAATTCCAAGAGAAAACTTCAGAGACCATGAAGGTGGATACTAATCCATTTCCAATAATCACATCTACAAATGTGATAAGCTTAGCCAAGTGAGAGAATCGGCAGGAGGCTGAAAAGATATGTGGTGAGTTCCTTTCATCAACTGCGATACCTAAAAAGATGGCAGAATTGTAGAAGCAATTAAGGGAGGCTCAATTAGCCTTGATTGACCATGGCTGTTGCCAAAATTGCAAAGGGCAAAAACCAAAGGAAGATGTGCCAATGGAGGTTCAACCAAAGAAGAAAGGAATTTTTGAGAGGCTTATTTTCTAATTGAAGCCTGGGGAAGAGCCTCGGCAAGGTGGTCCTAGCAGCAGTCATTTGAAGGCGGGAAAGCAAACTCGGCAAGTATATATATCTAGCTGATTTCATCCCCAAAATTGGCATCCCAGTTTTAAGAGGCAGTCGCTGGTTCAGTTAGAAATTTGGGTACAGAAAGGAGTCGATTCATATAGAGTGTGAACTGTGAAACCAAGGACAGACTCAACTGAAGATAGATGGACTCAAGATAATCATCCGAAATTCCCTAAAGTTCAACAATATCAGAATGGGGCCTAACTCGATCTCAGAAAAGTAGGGAACAAAGGAGAAGGGCTGAGGAAAAAAGGGAAGCTGAGGAAAGAAGCAAAGTAGTGTTGGCCAAGGAAATCGGCATTCCAGATAAAGATGA
Organism: Cornus florida; assembly: GCF_030987335.1. Lineage (NCBI taxonomy): Eukaryota > Viridiplantae > Streptophyta > Magnoliopsida > Cornales > Cornaceae > Cornus > Cornus florida. The sequence goes on along the minus strand of NW_026775573.1, from coordinate 77,296,836 downwards.
ACCAAATGAGGAGCATCAGCCAACGTGGCCCAAACGCAACAATGAGTTCAAAATTCAATTTGGCAGTTTCCCAGATGAGATTTCACGTAACATGGCATTTGTATTACCAGCAATGTTCCAGGCTCCATCAGTATCAAATGCAAATACTGAGAAGAATGAGAAGGAAATTCAGCCAATTCGGAATTTATCAATTCTTTCTTCAGAATTGGCAGAGAAAGTGGTTTTTGAGAAACCTTTGTTAGCAATGACTCAACAGCTCAGGCCTTTATATGTTAAGGTATGGGTAGAAGGTCAACCTATTAATCGAGTCTTGGTAGACAATGGCTCAGTTCTGAATGTTATTCCAACAAACACATTGAAGAAACTCGGCAAGAGTATGGAAGATGTTATTCCTACTGATGTAGCAATTTATGGTTTCAACGGAGGCTCTACTAACACTAAAGGGATCCTTCCCTTAGAAGTAGAAGTGGGGGTAGGACATCTTTTGCGGCATTCTTTATTATTGAATCCATGGCTTCCTATAATTTGTTATTAGGCCATGACTGGATTCATCCAAATATGTGCATCTTATCATTGTTACACCAGATGTTGATTTTTGGGATGGAGATAAGGTGAAAATAGTGAATGCTGATGATAAGCCATTTGTGGCAAAAGTGTACTCGGCAGATGTTGTTTTGTATGACGAAGAATGTGTTCCTATTCGATTTATGGGAATAGGAGCCGATGGAAGACTAACCTCGGCAACATGAGAAAAAGTCTTGCCGATAGTGAAATCGGCGAGTTACAGCAGGAGAATTTCCTCGGCTTGCTATAATTGAAGAAGTTGTTGATGGAAGCAAAATTTGAAAGGGAAGCTGCTCGGCAGCAGGTCTTTAGGGCCGCTTGCATTAGGCTACAAGCATACATAGCCAAAAAACGGCTAGAAAAAGAAGCAATAATAGAGCCAGGACCATCGGTTAATCTTACTGAGGTCAATCGGTTCAATAATGAAAAGTTGGATGCAATTCAGTTGGAAGACTTGGAATTGGCACCAGCTAAGCTCGATGATCTTAAAGCAGAAACTCAGGATCCATTAAAGGAGGTGAATTTAGGCACTGATGCAGAGCCTAGACCAACTTATATCAGTGCACTGTTAGAACCAGAATTACAAGCCGAGGTTATTGGCATGTTGAAGCAATACAGTGATTGTTTTGCTTGGAAATATGAGGAAATGCCGGGTTTATCTAGAGATCTGGTAGAACATCGGCTGCCCATTAAAGATTGTTACAAGCCATATAAACAGCCACCTCGTTGAATGTCTCAAGAGGTTATAGATAAAGTCAAAGGGGAAATCGAACGATTGTTGGATGCTGGCTTCATTCGAACTATAAGGTATGTTGAACCATTATCAAATGTAGTCCCTATTATCAAGAAGAATGGAAAATTATGTATATGTGTTGATTTCCGAAACATAAACCTGGCAACTCCAAAAGATGAGTATCCAATGCCGATAGCCGATCAACTGATTGATGCGGCTACAAAGCACCAAATTATGTCTTTTATGGATGGACACTCAGGCTATAATCAAATTTATATAGCCGAGGAGGATATTCCAAAGACAGCTTTTAGGTGTCCCGGATCGATTGGAACTTTTGAATGGGTGGTAATGCCTTTTGGGTTGAAAAATGCTGGTGTCACATATCAGCGGGCCATGAATTCTATTTTTCATGATATGCTTGGCAAGTTTATGGAGGTGTATATTGATGATGTAGTGGTAAAATCAGCAACAAAAAAGGAGCACTTGGTTCATCTCAAAGCATCCTTTGAGAGGATGAGGGCTCATAAGCTAAAAATGAACCCAATAAAGTGTGCCTTTGGAGTATCGGCAGGAAACTTTTTGGGTTTCTTGGTTCATTAAAGGGGTATAGAGATCGATAGGAATAAAACTAAGGCAATTATTGATGTCAGTGCACTGAGAAGCAAGAAGCAGTTGCAGAGGTTACTTGGGCAAGTGAACTATCTTAGGAGATTTATTGCCAATATAGCTGGGATATTACATGTGTTTTCCCCGCTACTCAAATTAAAGCCGATAGAAGAATTCAAATGGATGATACACATCAAAGGGCATTTGACCAGATTAAGAAATACTTGTTGAATCCTCCTGTCATGATGCCACCAAGGAAGAAATGGCCGATGAAGTTATATTTATTGGCTGCTGAAGAATCCATTGGAGCTATGTTAGCATAAGAGAATGAAGTAGGAAGTGAACAAGCAATATATTATCTCAGCCGAGTTTTAACTCCAGTCGAGTGTAGAAATACACTGATTGAGAAATTATGTTTGGCTTTGTATTTTGCAGCAATGAAATTAAGAGTCTATATGTTGCCTGTTTTAGTTTATATTATTTGTCAAACTGATCTTATAAAGTATATGCTATCAAGGCCATTAATCACAGGCCAGATTGGCAAGTGGGCTTTGGCACTAATGGAGTTCAACTTTGCATATGTTCCACAAAAGGCAATTAAGGGAAGAGTATTGGCAGATTCTCTTGCCGATCATCCCTCGCCTGAAATTGAGTCACAAGTATTTGATGAGCTTGACTCGGCATCTATATTCATAACTTCATGGACTTTAATGTTCGATGGGTCGAGTACTAGTGAAGGCTCGGGAGCTGGTATAGTCATAATATCCCCAACAGGGAATCAAACTTCGTTTGCCTTCTTTTTGGATTTCAGGTGTTCAAATAATCAAGCCGAGTATGAATCATTAATTATCGGCTTGGAAATCCTACTAGAAATGGCAGTCAGAGATGTCCACATTGTGGGAGATTCAAGTTTGGTGATTAATCAAATCTTAGAAGACTTTAGATGTTTGAATTGGCAATTGAGACCATTTCATTCATTGGTAACCCAATTGGTCAACCAATTTCACAATGTGACTTTGGAATACATACTGAGGACCTGAATAAAATGGCTAATGATTTAGTACAGACTGCTTCAGGAGTTAGGGTGCCGAGTGGTATAAAGGAAAAGGTAATGAAAATTACACGCTGATCTCTTCCGTCAGCTAAAATAAGAAATCAAGTTATGGAAGAAGTCTTTGCCACTGATGTTGCCGAGTTGGATGATGATGATTGGCGAATCCCTTACATCTTGTTCTTGCAACATCTAACTCCAGAAGCCGATCGAAGAATAAAAAGAAGTGTAGTCGATTATGTGCTTATGGATGGAGATCTTTATAGAAGATCGGTTGATGATGGTTTGTAATTTCAGTGTATTAGTAAGTTTGAGGGTTTCAAGATTATGGCTGAGGTACAAGAAGGGATATGTGGAGCTCACCAAGCAGGCATAAAAATGAGGTGGTTGATACGCCGATATGGATATTATTGGCCAGGAATGAGAAAAGATTGTATGACTTATGCAAAGGGTTGAATAGACTGTCAAAAGTATGGCCCAATGCAGTGGGTTCCAGCAATAGAAGTGTAATTATTAGTTAAACCATGGCCTTTCAGAGGTTAGGCCATGGATCTAATCGGTAAGATTAATCCTCCTTCATCAAAGGGTCATCATTGGATTATTTTAACTACCGATTACTTTACCAAATGGGTAGAAGCTGGGGAATACGTATCGGTAACTCATAACACAGTGATACAGTTTCTGGAGTGACATATCTTTCACCGATTTGGCTTACCAGAAACAATTATTGCCGATAATGGGTTTGTGTTTCGAGCAAATGAAGTATTACAACTCGGCATTGATATGCAAGTAAAAATGGTAACTTCCATACCCTATTATGCTCAAGGGAATGGCCAAGTAGAGGCTTCAAATAAAGTGGTTATTGAAATTATTGAGAAAATGATAAAAGACAAGCCGAGGCGTTGGCATGAAACCCTTTCAGAATCTTTGTGGGCTTATAGAAATTCGAAACGGATAAGTATTGGGACAACTCCTTATCGGCTAACATTTGGCTATGATGCTGTGTTGCTGATGGAGTTAAATGTGAAATCGGCAAGGGTGGCTTTACAACACAATCTTATAGCTGCTGATTACAATGAAGTTATGCTTGCCGAGTTGGAAGATTTAGATGTAGTCCAAAAACTTGCTTTAGACCACCTTATGGTCCATAAAGCAAAGGTAATGAAGGCTTACAACAAAAGGGTGAAGTTCAAGTCATTTGCAGAGCGTGACATGGTATGGCAAACAATTTTTCCACCTGGAAAGGTAGATAAAGTTTATGGAAAATGGTCACTTACTTGGAAAGGATCATTTGTGGTACACCAAGTGTTGCATGGAGGAGCTTACAAGCTAAAGGATGTAGATGGTGAAATTCATGAGAGACCAATAAATGGAAGGTACCTTAAAAAATATAAACCAACTATTTTTAACTAAAGGAGGAAAAGAAAATCTCCACTAAGTCAAATTAGTTTGGGTTATATTGACCCTCGGTTTCTGCAATGGGTGTATATCAAATTTTGGAAGCCGAACCAAAACGGCTACCAAAATTGGGGGGTATTGTTGACACCCATTTTGGTAATTGGGTTTAGGCTCCAATTGGGCTTGATGAACAGTGACATAGTAGAATTTTGGGCTGAGAGGATTCTGGGCCGTAAAAGCATTGGGTTAAAGGTAGGCAGTAATGAATTTGGGATAAGCGACAGACTTGCGTTGTGATTGGGATAGCATTGATGCAGTTAAAGGAAGATTGAGTTTTACATGGATAATGATTGGAAATGTAACATATATGGTTGGTTTGGATGACTAGAAGTAGCAAATATTAAGGGAGTATTTATTTAGTTACATAAATATGGGTTATAGGCAAAGGAGTAATGATGTGGCAGGTTTTACACAAAGGCAAAGCTATATGCAAGGGGACCACAGATCGGATGGAAGATTATTTTGAATTTTAAATACAGTAGATAAGAGTTATATATTTATCCTGTATTTAAATTTAGTTAAGAATTAGTATTCAGTTATGATTAGTTTGATTTGAATAATTACTTAGTTGTTTGATAGAGTTTTGATGTAATTAAAGTGCTTGTATTTAGGAAGTTGGTTTACGTATTTTCCTATAAATAAAGAAAGAGGCATGCTATACTAGAGGTCCAGCACCCTCAGAATCATTATATTTATTTGTTTGCTTTCTCAAGCACTTTCCCCAAATAGCATCCTTGCTATCTCTATCTCTCTCTATCTATTTCAATCTCATTTTATTTTTCTCCCTACATCTCTGTCTCTCTATCTCTTCTCCCTATCACTTTCTATATCTATTTCTCTCCCCTTTCTATTCTCTCTTTATTTACTAGAAATTATTCACTATAAAGTCCTTTTAACTAAGGCAATTAGAACACATTAAGGAGTATACTTGTTCTCTTCCTCCTATAATCGCCTGAAAGTCAACCTTCCAAAAGAGACTGCAAGTTGACAAATCACACTTGAACCATATATTTGGTTCTGGCACGCCCGTTTTCCATCAATTTGAGATCGGCTCTAGCCAGCCGATTTTAGCGTCAACATAATAGCATTATGCTACATGAGGAGCGATCACGTGTCAATTCAAATTCAAAATTGGAATATATATAAATTCTATTTATCTCATGTCTGTTTTTTCAGCATCTTTTTTCATGACTTCCAAGTACACCAACCACTCAAGCATTTTAACCATCTATATATGGTATAGTCTACATCTATATAGTCTACCTTTGTACTAACATAACATATAGTCTATAGAGAGAGAAAAAGAAAGTAAGTGAGAGAAAGAGGGGGAGTGAAATGGAGAAGCTACCCATGATTCTACTGCTTTGCTCAATGGTTATTGCCACGCCGGTGGTTCGCGGCGTTGTTGAAGGGCCAAAAGTAGTGGAAGAGTGGTTCGAAAAGCTCAGCCATGTAAAGGAAAAGGTGGCCAAGCTTTGTTTCTACTTCCATGAGAACCTTGGCAAGAGCCAAACCTTCATGCCGGTGGCCCAATCCAACATAACCTATACATCACCTAACTTCTTCGGCTTGGTTGTTGTGATGGATGACCCATTAACGGTCGGTCCCGAAATATCTTCCAAGCTCGTGGGCCGATGCCAGGGCCTTTATGGTTCAACATCTCAAATTGAAATGGGCTACCTCATGGTTATGAACTTTGTCTTCGTAGATGGAGAATTCAATGGTAGTAGTCTCGCTGTTATGGGCCACAACCCATTAAAGCATATCTACCATGAGGTGTCCATCGTTGGTGGGTCTGGCATTTTTCGTTTGGCATGTGGAGTTCTTACATCGTGGTCAATGTTGTAGCTATCCATTATTAAGTTATGATTGGTATTGTGTCACGGCTTTAGAGTTAATTTGTACTTTGCTCTAACTTCAATTGTGTCACATGTAATGTGTGACCGTTTGTCTTTTTTTTAAAAAAGAAAATTGTTTTTCCAATGTTACTCATCTTCTTACAAAGCCAAATATGGAGTACTTGTGGCACTATGAGATGTTCTGTTAAATCGTTGGGCTTTTTCAAAGAAAGTTTGGATCTTCACTACAATGTATGAGCCCCAAATAGTTTTTTAGACTTAGCTCCTCTACGTTTGGCTCTTTTGTTCGCTGTTTTCCGTTATTCAATCGTATGGATGACACCACCACGTAAGAAGTAAATCCTTAAGTTTAAATACATACCAAGCCAAAAAAACAAGCAGTTTTGAGCTAGCTATTTTTTAACAGAGTAAATTTAAAGGTGGGTCACATTCATTACATCAAATGGATAGAAACTCTTAAACCTAACAAATAGGTTAGAAAATTCGGTCTAAGAATAATTTTTTTTTTTTTTTTTTTTTTAATAAATGAAAAAAGAGACTGTGGATGGGTACTCACTATAATGACTCTACTTTATCACTCCTCTATAGTAGGTACTGAACATACCAAGTCATTGGTTTTGAACCATTTTAGAGATGGAATAATTTAATAAATGATAAGTATTGAGAACACAATTTAAAATTTGATAAATATGAAAAACAAACTTAAAATAAGATAAATGCTAGTACAATTTATACATGGTACTTTCATATTTGATAAATATTTATACAATTAAGACAAAATTACCCCTACCTTTTTTAGAATTCCCCATTTCATCATTCTCTATGCATATACACCTCTAAATACACCAACACCACCTACCACCCTCGACCACTACCCACCACCCTCAGCCACCATCGCCACTTTCTCTCTCTATATAACAGGACGTCGTGTTGATCTCTGATGGCCGTCGTCCTACCATACGTTTGAGAATATGCAATTTAGGCGAGGGTCAAGTTTTACATTTGTAAAAGCCACTACTACCTTTCACTATAAATATAGCTAGGGCGAGTAGGGATTGTCCCAAGGGATTGGAGTCGGAGTTGATTGTGGAATCGCTATTAGGGTTAGTAGGTCGAGTGATCAAACAATTGGTTGGTAGGTTGATTAAAGAGCAACAAAATTAAACTAAGTAATTGAATGCAATGGAGATTAAGTAAGAGAGAGAGAAAATAGTCTTGGGGTTTAGAGATCACCACCAAGCAATGCATTTCTATATTATTGACAAGTGATTAATGAGGGCAATTAGGGTGTTGCAATAGTGGTATGTGTGTATTTGGTTGATTCAACAAACAAGGATGACTAATTAAGTATACATTGTCTAACCAACATATGAAAAACACAATATATCTAGCAATTAAGTATATATTGTCTAAATAGCATGTGAAAAGCACAACATATCTAACAAATCATTGGTCCTTTTCATTAGGCTCACAATCCAAATATAACACAAGATTAGAGACAAATGTTACTTGCATTCAAAAGTATGGAGCATCAAACAACTTGCATGGATTGTCTTCCCATCTAATATTATACTATCACTAAACTATAATTAAGCCATTGAAATTAAACTAATTTAGCAAAGAAGGAGACACAATCCATCAAGATATGAGCATGAACCATCTAGAGAATCAAAAGAATATTCCTTTAAGTACTATGTTTTGACAACCTCTAAATTTATGGCATCAATACACATAGACATCTATCAACAACACAAAATCTAGAAATAAGCACATGAACATCTATTCTAGCATACATAGACATATGGATAGAATGAAATGACCAATTGGAAGCATTAAACCACATAAATCATTGAATAAACAAGATCTACATATATCAAAGTGTTAAAACATCAATTACAACACTAATCCCTCAATAATACACAAGATTAAGATATAGAAAGCATGCTTGGGGCTAACTCTAGCCCAAAGAGGATGTCTAGCCACTCATGGTGAGGATGCTCCAACCCTCAAGGGCTAACTCCATGGTAGAGGTTTGCTCCTTGTTGATGAAGATCTCTAATGGTGTCTCTAACCTCCTCCTCCTCTAAACTTCCTCTCCAAGAGATGATATCAAAAATAATGTTGGCTCTCCTTTGAAAAAGCAATCCTTATCCTTATATAGGTAGGTCAAAATGAGACCCAAAATGAGCTAGGGCCGTGCACACAATATTCCCTAATGATTGGATAAAGGACAACTTTCAATAGGATGGAATTTTAACTTTTTCGCACTGGAGGAAGTTCGATCGATCGAAAAGAAGTGAGATCGATCGAAAGTAAGTGAGATCGATCGAACTTAGGCTGGATCGATCCAACTGGCTGAGCTTTTTAGAAAAAGACAAATCCGAGATATTTATGGGAAAAGGACAAAAGTGGTTGGTGGGTAGTACAGCCGTGGATATGATCAATCATTTGGATAAGAATAAAGGTGTTCGATCGATCGAAGAATGATGTTGGATTGATAAAACTTTTGGACTTAAGTGCTTTGGGTCAAGGCTTGGATCTATCTTGAAGTGCTGAGATCGATCAATGTTCGATCGATCGAACCTTGGACTTGGATCGATCAAACTTGCTGCTTTGCTTCATTTTGCTTCTTTCTTTCTCCGCTTTGCTCCTTTCTTTGTTCAATCCCAGAATTGCTTCAATTAAGCTCTTATTTGGCTGAGTTAGCTTATTTTTGGGATAAGTGCCTGAAAATGGAAATAATATGAAATCAATCTAAAACGGAAAAGTAAGACAGATAAAGGTACTAGAATGCCTAAGCTTTAGGGGTTTAAATACGCACTTTTCAGTGCTCATCACACCCCCAAACTTAAATATTGCTAGTCCCTAGCAATGAACTAGAAAGTAAATGAATGAAATGAACAACTATACAACTATAACTAGAAAGCAATAAATGGATAGCGCCACTTTCGTAGGGAACACGATTGCATTTAACATATACAACAAGCCTTTTAAACCCCTAGGTTACCCCTAGTAGACGAGTGAAGTCTCGTGAGGGTTTCCAGAAATGGTACCCACAAACATTAAGCTCATTCTTTTCAAAAGAGGTGCCAATATTGCAAACAAGCATTGGGAGAAAACTACCTCAAGTATGCAATTTTTCAACCCTTTCTAAGCAATCTCTCAAAATTTCAATATCAAGCAAGTAAGTATGGTCCTCTACACATCAAGAAAGTGATCATGCAAATCAAAACAATTCTAGAATTCTTTTGAGTGGACAGGCATCAATGTGTTACTATCTAAACCAACTAAAGAATAAATCCCATCCTTACCCTCAAACTAGCATACAAATCTAGTACCGATCATCAAGACAAAAAGTGGACCTTTTATTAAAGCTTTATTGTTCTAAGTGCGCTTATTCTTTTCACTCAATTTTTTTTTTTTTTTTAATAGGATCAAAGATGGAAGTATAGTGCAATGTGTTGATTTATTAAGCTTTCTAGCGATTTATGAGGTCGAGCATTAGGTCAATGACTCCCAAACCAGACGGCTTTAGGGTATTAGGCATTCAAACACCCCTACGGACTTACAAGCTCAAATCAACTAGGCTACAATTCAAGACAACAACCATCTAATTATTTCCCACTTCTCACCATTTGGGAGAAGTCCTCACTTTTTATTGCTCTTTTTTTTTTTTTTTTGTAAGCAAATTCAATTATTAATCTAGAGTTTGGGCCCTCCACCTTTCGGCGTGAGAAGTTCAGTGCTTGATGAGGCTAGAATCCCGGTTACTTAGTGAAAATGGGTTGTTATCCACTTTTATCAAGAATGAAAGCTTTCAATGCACTACTAGCTCAATTGGGATATAACCAATTCAATAATTAACAAAGCATGTACCCCACAAATGAATGCTAGTGTGCGCCTTTGCTAGTGTAGAAGACTAGAATGAATCTCAAAACAATCACAAAATCAAGATGATGTGGACCACAAGTGCAAGCAAGATATCAATCTTTCAAAAAGTTTACTCCTGAATGGCATTCATAAGGCATACTAGGAGTATTGGACTCACAAGTCAAGCAATTTTTAAATTTTAAGTAATATAGTCCTCAAAAGATCAAAATCATGGCTAGATATGGACCAATCATAGAAATATCCCTCAAATACACGAGTCATGCTAAAAGTTTGAATTTAAAACTATCACTATAGAGTACCATTCCCCCCAAACTTAATTTCACAATGTCCTCAATGTGTAAAGAGAACAAAGGAAAGAGTATACCAGTGCAACTAAGCAAGAATGATCGGGACTGAAGTATCCGAAGTGGGTGGCATGGCCCCCCCAAACTTGGGATGAACTGTGGTCCTGAAAATTGGCACTTGGATAAACTTATCAGATAACAAAATGGGATAATCAGTGCACAGTGAACATGCAAGTGTAAATGGGATAAACAGAAAACGAAATGAGAGAGGTATAAGGGTGGTCCTGAAAATTGGGTAGTACTCTCTCACTGAAGTCACTGTGATGCACCTGATGGAGTTAAAAGGGCAGATGTATCAATAAAAGCATATAATATCCATCATAGATAAGAACAATAACAAAGTGTGATGCATCGATTGTCAAAGCCGGCAGACCCTGCTACAAAAATAATAGTATCACAAGTGTAGCAGACACAGAACATAGACAGGGAGCATAAAAAGATAAAGAGACTGGAAGTCTCAGGCAGAGGGAGCTCCACGGATCTCCCTGGCTAAGTCATCAATGGCAGTCAAGATCTCCGTACGAAGGCGAGAAATGTCAGTTCTAATGGCAGCCATCATATTTAGACGAAGGGTAGCAAGGTCGGCTCTAAGGGCAACCAGCATATCCTCCAAACTTCGAAGGTGCTCTTCTAAGCGACATGTCTGATCATGAGCCTCTGGTGTGGTTGAAGTGGAAGAGCTGTCATTCTTAGTCATGATCTGCAAAAAGGAAATCTTGCAATGGGATTAAGTGCTAGAATAATGAATTAAAGGCACAATAGCAACATGTTTGTCAGATGGGATAGACAAAACATATATGATTAAAATCCATGCAAGTGATAGGATGTGAAGTATGCCAAGCAATATAAGATTGAAATGCATCCAATATGGAATATCACAGGTATTGGTCATAGATATGATAGTATGAGCATAGGATATGATGAATGAAGTGTGTGCGAGAGATCTGTGAAGTTTGATTGATCATAAAAAGAAATGAGATCGATCACAAAAGTTGGATCGATCGAAAGTAAGTGAGATCGATCTCACAACTTCGATCGATCTGGGGCACAAGTTCGATCGATCGAACTGTGTTATGTGAAAAATGAGAAGTCACAGATTTGCGACTGTGGAAGCAAGCGACCTACATGAACATGTTTGAGGGTCTAGGTACACAACAAACATCAATTCCAACCACCTGGAATGGTTCACACTCCCAAATATTAGAAAACCTCATGACAATGGACCTGGCATAAAGATGGATATAGACCTATGTACATGAAAGACTTAAAGCTTCATCCATGGCCACTAATCTTCATGAAAATTTGAACAAATCCGACACTGAAAGCATATTCCTAACAAAGCAAGGTGTGAAGACAGCTCTAGGGTCTTGGATCTTACCTTGAATCGAAGAGAGGAGGCATGGACTGTGAAAAGGAGGAAGATCCAAGAAGAGGAGGATAGATCTGTTTTTAAAAACAATTCCCTACTAGTTTGATCGATCGAAGATGGGTTGTGATCGATTGAACTTTGATGAACTCCTTTCAAAGTATTTTTGAATTTTTTTTTTTTTTGAATAGTTGAAAAGTTAAACTAAAGTTAAAATAATGAAATGAAGATTTGTGATCGATCGAAACAAGAGTTCGATCGATCATATAGAGAGTAAAAATATGCAGGTTTTTGGTTCAAAATTTTGGCTAAGTGTTGGAACATGAGATCGATCGAACTGGAAAGTTGGATCGATCGAAGAACTTCTTGATCGATCTTGGAATGTTTCGAATGATCAGACAGAGAGCTGAAATATGCAGGTTTATGAAGGCTCAAAATTTTTCTAAGTGTTGAATCCTGAGATCGATCGAACTTAGAAGTTGGATCGATCGAAGGTCTCTTGGTCGATCTTGGAGTTAGTTCGAACGATGGGACAGAGAGGTGATTTTGGATGCAGGTTGAAAATTTTTCTAAGTGTTGAGTGCAATCCACAGTTCGATCGATCGAACTCCTATGTGAGATCGATCGAACTTTGCCAAATGCTTAATTATGACATAAAAGCTTATGCAATCCTCACCCAAGTTGCTTGAAATGCATATGAACCAAAAATAAGTATCTAAACTTCGCAAGAAATGAAATGAAAGATGGAAATGGGGAAGGAATAGGGTTTTGACACCCTATGAATACTTTTGCTAGTCTTTAATGTCTCTAGCAAGACATTGGGCTCTTTTAGCCCGGATTAAAGATCTTATAATACATCCCCTCCTTGTTGGGGTGATAAATGCTTTGAACTCCACCCAACAAATGGTTCTTTGAAGAACTTGTTGAATCAAGCTCAAAAGAATTCTTTGGTTCCTTGTTAATGCAATGTTCTATGTGCTCATACACCGGGTCAACTAAATGTGCAGCTTCAAAATGTCTTTGAAAGACTTGACCCTCGATGTAAGGTTTTAACCTCTGCCCATTAACCTTAAAAATGTTTCCCTTTTTCAAATTTTTGATATCAACCGCCCCATGAGGTGCAACAGAGATGATTTCATAAGGACCATCCCATTTAGTTCTCAATTTCCCCGGAAAGAGTTTAAGTCTAGAGTTGAAAAGCCAAGCTTTTTGATCGGGTTCCAAAGTCTTTTTCACAATATACTTGTCATGAAAGGTTTTGGTTCTCTCTTTGTAAAGTTGGCATTGTCATAGGCATTGTGTCTCAATTCTTCTAACTCACTCAATTGAAGAAGCCTATTCTCTCTGGCTTTATCAAGGTCAAAATTGAGCTTTTTAACCACCCAAAAGGCTTTGTGTTCTAATTCAACTGGGAGATGACACGGCTTTCCATATACAAGCCTATAAGGAGACATGCCAATGGGGGTCTTATATGCCGTCCAATAAGTCCACAAAGCATCATTTAACTTCCTTGACCAATCCTTTTGGGTAGTGTTAACCGTTTTCTCAAGAATATGCTTAATTTCCCGGTTAGACACGTCAACTTGCCCACTTGTTTGAGGATGGTAGGGAGTGGCTACCTTATGAGTGACGGAGTACTTAAGAAATAAGTGCCTCAAGAATTGATTGGAAAAATGTTTTCCCCCATCACTTATTATAGCCCTTGGCATACCAAAACGAGCAAAGATATTAGATTTGATGAATTGAATGACCACGGAGTGGTCATTTATTTTGGTAGCACATGCTTCCACCCATTTGGAAACATAATCAATGGCAAGAAGAATGTATTGAAAACCATAGGACATAGGAAATGGACCCATAAAATCAATGCCCCATATATCAAAGATCTCAACAACAAATATATTGGTCAAAGGCATCATATCTCTTCTAGACATTGTTCCCATCTTTTGACATCTCTCACATGATTTGCAAAAATTGTAGGCATCTCTATGAATAGTGGGCCAAAAGAGCCCACTTTGAAGAACCTTCAAGGCGGTCTTCTTGGCACTAAAATGCCCACCACATGCAAGAGTATGAAAAAACACTAGGACACTTGGAATCTCACTCTCTGGAATGCATCTCCTCACAATTTGATCCGGACAATATCAGTATAAGATAGGGTCTTCCTAATAGTAATTCCGGATGTTGGCAAAGAAACGATTTTTCTCATTCTTTGACCAAGAAGTTGGTAGCTTGCCCACTGCCAAATAATTCACAATGTCGGCAAACCAAGACATTTTCCCATTGGAAATTTGGAAAAGTTGTTCATCCGGAAATAAGTTACAAATTGGTAGACTAGGGAAAGGCTCTATCGATAACCTAGAAAGATGATAGGCAACCACATTCTCGGTGCCTTTCTTATCCTTGATTTCAAAGTCAAATTCCTGAAGAAGTAGAATCCATCTAATCAACCTAGGTTTTGTTTCTCTTTTTGTCAAAAGATGCCTCAAAGCAGCATGATCAGAATAAACAACAACTTTTGACCCTAAGAGGTAGGATCGAAATTTATCAAGGGCATATACCACAGCAAGTAACTCTTTCTCAGTAGTGGAGTAATTCAATTGAGCTCCTGATAAAGTTTTACTTGCATAGTATATGGCACAAGGAAGCTTACCCACTCTTTGCCCCAAAACTGCCCCCATGGCATAATCAGAAGCATCACACATGATTTCAAATGGCAATGACCAATTGGGAGGTTGCATGATAGGAGCAGATGATAATAATTCACACAATTTATGAAAAGCGTCTAGGCATGCTTGATCAAAGACGAAAGGAGTTTCCTTGGCAAGAAGATTGCACAAGGGTCGAGCAATTTTGCTAAAGTCCTTAATGAAATGGCCATAGAAGCTGGCATGACCTAGAAATAAGCGAACTTCTCTCACCGTTGAAGGTAGAGGTAATTCAGAAATGAGCTCAACTTTCGCCTTATCTACCACAATCCCCCTCTCAGAGATGACATGACCTAAAACAATGCCTTCTTGAACCATGAAATGGCTCTTTTCCCAACTAAGGACAAGGTTTGTCTCTCGACATCTTTTAAGCACCAAATCTAGATTTTTAAGGCATGCATCAAATGAGGACCCAAAAACAGAAAAATCATCCATGAAGACCTCTAGATATTCTTCCACCATGTCCGAGAAAATTGACATCATACACCTTTGGAATGTGGCAGGTGCATTGCACAAACCAAAAGGCATCCGTCTATAAGCAAATGTGTCAAATGGACATGTAAATGTGGTTTTCTCTTAGTCTAATGGGTCAAGGGCTACTTGATTGTACCCTGAATAGCCATCAAGGAAGCAATAATATTGTTGCCCGGCCAATCTTTCTAGAATTTGATCAATAAATGGCAAAGGAGAGTGATCCTTTCAAGTGGCGGCATTCAATTTATGGTAATCAATGCATACACACCATGAATTGGCGGTATGCTTAGAGATTTCCTCACCTTTTGCATTCTCAACCACCGTAATCCCCAATTTTTTGGGAACTACTTGAGTTGGACTCACCCACTTGCTATCAGAGATTGGATAAATGATTCCGGCATCTAAGAGCTTGACTACTTCCTTCTTGACTACCTCCTTTACGACGGCCCAAGTTTTGTAAACTCGGTGCGTCAGTGATGACCAAAAGATGACCCGATAATGGATCCGAAATGCGGAAATGAAAGGTGAACAGCGGTCTCTAGAGATACAATGCATCTCTAAGACACCAATGTGACCCTCAATGAGGTCACGAACCCAAAGGAAACAAATGCAGAAGTGTCATTTGAAAAACGGACAAAAAGAACCTAGGGGCAAATGGTCATTTTGCAAAAAGTGGATTCAGGTGCTACCGAGAACACCGCTGGAAAGACAATGACAAATTAGTCAAGTTCAAAATTTTTTTTACATAATTTGGAGTCCGGACGGGGGAGAAAGGTTAAAAACAAAAATGATGTTGTGGCGGCCCGACGAGGACAACCCACCACTGCTGCAACTGAGAGTAAAAACGGGCATCTAAACGGACTTTTTTAGAAGAACTCAAAGAAGAAACCCCCCCTAAAATCAAGTTTCCTACCCCAATGTTAGACAGAAACAAAAAAATGCATTGTAAAATGCCCAGAATGCCCCCAAGAAAATCAGATCAAGAGGAAAAAAACTAATCTGAGCTACTGCCCGAGTTTTGGAAATAGGGCTTCGGATGGTTTTTAAATTTCCTAAATTGAAAATGCAATCTTAAAATGCACCCACAAGACCTCTGGAAGTTTCGGATCGGTCGTGACAATTTTCAAAAAAAAGTCGATGAATAGTACCAACTACATTTGTACTAAAAATTTGCAAAACCTGGCAGAAAGGATTTTTCGGAAACATATTGATTTTTGAGGGCCAAGTTGATGTTTTCTGGAAAAACACAAAGAAGAAACCCCCCTCAAAATTGAGTTTTCTACATGACTTGTGAGGAAAAATGAAAAAAAATACATTGTGAAATACCTTAAATGCCCCTGAAACAGAATAGGATAAAACTCCTTAAAAATGCTACTTAGAGTTTTTGTTTCATCAAGGAAGGTATTGTTTGCCAAAGTGAGCATGCAAGTGTATGTAATATGATAAAATAGATGTGCTACGATGGCCAATGGCCTCATTATAATTCATTTACAACATTTGACATGTCAAACCTCCAAGTTAGAAAAATTACATTTCATAGACAAATCATGAACATGCAAACACTTGCATGTGAACAAGTATGCTTCTAAAGAAGCTTAACTCAGCAAATCACCCAAGCAATTGCAATCTCCAATCTTATATCCTGTACCTGAAATATGCTCCAGAATCGTAGGGGTGAGTAACATAAAGCTACTCATAGGAAATGAGCATGCATTGACCTATGTTTTACAAGTGTACATGATTTAATCATTGTGGTTCATTCCACCTAACGTCTATGTCAAAAGTGAGACTCAGGGAGCATCCTAGCTACTTAAGATCATTTCTAACATAAAACACATCCTTTATGCAATTTCAACAACACAAGAGCATGCTAGACATAGCAACAAGATATAACATGCTTACACAAAGCAACTAGTTAGAAACATGCTTACACAAAGCAACCAGATAGAAACATGCTTACACAAAGCAACTAGATATAGATTCTCAAAGTTATCAACTTGAAATCTAAATGCTAAATCAACTAAATATAGCAATTTAGTATGGATGTACTTAACAACATCAAATCACCAATAGCCAAAACCACAGTCACAATATAAACATGATTGATAACTTGGAATTGAATGCGAAAACAAATAGTGGAAGACTTGGACATCACGTCTCAGACTAAACCAAGAACAAATTGGTTATTCCGGGCATCAACCCACTAGGAAGACCACCCTAGTGCGCACTATCTCAATTGGGGAGAACTCATACCTCCCGCACTAAAGCCGAACTTTAGCCATATCACAGTAACAATGTCCCAAGACTCCAAAATAATCAAATAAGTTCAAAACTTATACGTAATTTATATAATGCACTAAGTCACCTTCCATGCACAAGTAGATTGTATCAACACAACACATGCTCTAAATCCACAACTACTATAGGATGACAATGTCGAATCTTCAAAGTGCGATTCGTTACACGCTATAACAATATAATCCAATATTGAAAACATAAACTCATAAATTCATTATAAGTCAAAAGTTATACTTTAAACATACTATCAATGTCAAATACATGAGTTAATGAATAATACCATAGAAACGGAATTTAATCTATAAACTAATTAAATTCCCTAGGTTTCAAATCTCAATCAAATAGCCTCAAATTAATACATGATAAACAATATAGCATGGTCATTACACACACCACATCAAGACTCGATTAGGCCATAAGAACAATAAAGTGAAATTTAATTAAATCATGATAATCAAATCCCTAACTTCTAAAATAACATCAAATGGTTCCAAATTAACATATGCTAGAACATAAGTCATAGTTATCACAAATATCAAGTTAAACACTTAATTAGGCCAATGGAACCCTTAATTAGATTTTAATTAATCATATTAATTAAAATCTCTAGATTTTCATACTTGTCCAAATGCTCTCAAATTAAAGTATGTTAAACAACATGCCAAGACATAATTTAAAAGCATATCACAAGTCAATTTTATGCTAGGTACGGCCATGGGATTTAATCTTTCACAAAAGATAAATATTAAATAAAATATGCAATTCTTATTCAATCAATACCAATTTAATATATGTTAACAAAGATATTAAAACATAATTTTCTAGCATGCCACAATTCAAATCAAAGTTATATATCATCATGAATTTTAAATTTTATACAAAGAAATAAAAATTACTAACTTTCTAAATTTGATACAAGGTATACATATAAGT
Source organism: Cornus florida (assembly GCF_030987335.1). Taxonomy (NCBI): domain Eukaryota; kingdom Viridiplantae; phylum Streptophyta; class Magnoliopsida; order Cornales; family Cornaceae; genus Cornus; species Cornus florida. The sequence continues at coordinate 77,278,551 of NW_026775573.1, read as the reverse complement.
TGTATAATCATTCTAAACACTCAATACAACACACACTAAAGCCTAGAACATCCCTTACCTCAATTTGGGATGAAAATCTCAAAAGCCACCAAATGGAAACCGCTCCGAATCCGACGAAACTTCTAGGTTTTATCGGGGACTACACCGTGCACATAACCCTCATGAAAGCCCCATCAAAATCATAACTTGACCTCAAATCCAAACTCAAGAAATGGTCAAAATTGAATTCTAATAAGGGGGAAAGGTAGAGTACGGCGAAGGGAACAACAAACGTTAAGGCTAAAGACTTTCCATCAAGGAAAAGTGAACCAAAAGAGAGAAAGAGAAGATGGCAGCATCCCTTGGGCTGCGATGGGAGCTCCAGGTCATGTATGAAGAGGGGAGAAGATGAAAAAGGAAATATCTCACCCCCCTTTTATAGAAATCTCAAAAAGTGACCCGAACGGGCCCTGCTTGGTCCGAATAAGTAAAATTTGAGCAGACGTGCTCAAATGGAAAAAATTTATGAACAAAATAGATTCAAAATGATAAAATATGAATAAAGGAAGAATCGGCGTTAAAAACTGAGTCCCGAACAGAAAGTTATGCCCAAAACAAGTTTGGCGCAAACTGGGGCCAGAAACCCTGAAACTAGAAAACATCGACCGGGAGGAAATTCCAAGAGTACAGAACTCGACGAAATGTGAAAATGAATCCCGTACGAGAATCCAGGCTCAAAACAAGACATTTTGCAATAACTTTTGTTAATTGCATAATGGCCCTTCCAAAAAGTGAAAATTGCACTTATGGCCCTGAATGAAAATATCTTCCTAAAATATTTTCTTAAAAACCCCTGAAATAAAATATCTTTAAAAGATATTTACGAAAAACACCCCAAGAAAAGAAAATAATTTCAAAGAACTTTGTATCCATGCCCTTATGGACACCGGGAGTAACCAGAGTACTTTCTTGCAAAAGTAAAGATACGTATTTCGTGGAAACCACTCAAGATGGAGATACATGAAGTCAAAAACCAACTCCGAAAACAAGAAGTGTGGTTACGCCAACAAAGTGTCAAACGGGGAAAAGACAAAATAGAGAAAAGGACGAAATAGGGAAAATGACGAAAAGTGAATAGTGCCGAAAAACGAAAAATGCGAAAACGACTCGGTACTCAAAGGAAGTTGTCAATCCACAGAAAAGAGTCTCAAAAATCACTCCAGAACACTTGAGACGATAGTAAGCGAAGATGAACTGAACTCAGAAAGGAAAGACAATGGAAAAAAAATATTCGTGAAAATTCGAGTCATTACAACCTTCCCACCTTAAAGGGATTTCTTCCCCGAAATCCAACCCCAACCAAAACAAAAAGGCGAAACCAGGATAACTACGGAGTACATCTCCAAGTATCCCACACAACGCGATACAAAAGCAATCCCAAAGCTGAAAGACAACGGACAGACCAATGTCATTCACACCCACGTGCTAATGATAGGACAATCTCTCAATAGGAAAGTGACTAAATGGCCACCCAACAAGTCGAAATTCATACACAGAACCCAAGGTGAGACAAAGGAATGGAAGACAACAACCGTAAACATCCCTCTAGATGAACCATCATACCGATCCAAAAATGACCACCAAAAGATCTCCAAGATAACCACGTATCATATCAGGGTACCGAACAAGACGATGCGGCAGTACGAATAGCGACCAGAACCCGCCTACGACATACTTAAATATGTGGTAGCAATGACAGTGCCTAGTGCCCGCCCACACTTACTCATCAGTAAGGTAGCATCGATGGCAACTAGTACTCGCCCACAACACATAACTTTGTACCGTTATACGGTAGCATGGTAGTATAAGGCACTAATTCATAACCTGCACCCCATTAGGTCTACCCAAGAAACCTCTCGATACAAATGACATCAATGTCAAAAATGATCATTACCAAAAGCACTACGGAGACCAACATTTTGTGAGAGTTGAGATATGGTCCAAAGATGTCTAGCCAGACCATCCTAGCCAATCCCAAAACTCTGACAACAATGCCATAGGTACCACTATGCTTAAGGCCTTAAATCCTCAATACAATATACCAACATTTCCAATGTCTCAAAATACCTCTATTAACAACATTAATCAGGAATCCAAAACTTGACAAGCAAATCAACGCCTACAGAAATCAAAACGAACCTCACAATAAGACATTTCATCGAAAGTCCTTCATATTTCTTGTAATGACCCGGTCTTTTTCCTCCTTTTCCATTTTCGGTGATTTTCTTTTTTCATTTTTTTTTTCTTTTCTTATTTCGTCTTTTACTCGTTTATCGTTTTTCCTCGCTTAACCTCACTTCGGGTGTTCGGATTTGATTCCGATTTTGCATGCATTCATGATACTTAATTTTCATGACATTGGTATTTTCACTTTTGTTGAAAAACATGCTAGTTGCTTTTATTTTTCTTAAAGGGCATGAATGCTTACTTTAGTGTAATTATTCATAACTTTTGGGATTTTAGTGTAATTATGCAAAATTATTATTTTTTGTTTGAGGGACCTTTTTGTAATTTATTTTAGGAGATATTTTGAAAAAGGACCATTTTGTAATTTTTGGAAAGTGTGACAAGTGTCACACTCTTATGGAGCCATTTGTTGGCATTTAGGTGAAGAGACTTGGCACCATGACCTCTTGACATTTGGTGGGTGGAGATTCATCCATGTGTTGGCCTTAGATTGGTGCACATGTAACCATTGATTGTTGACAAGTGTAAGCTTAGGATTAAGTCTTGGAAGAGGCATTGGATTATTGACAAGTGTAAGCTTAGGATTAAGTCTTGGAAGAGGCATTGGATTAGTGACAAGTGTAAGGCCATGATGTAGTCTTGCATTGTGTGTGTGTGAGAGGTAGTGCAAGAGCACATAGTAAGTGGAGGATCTCTAGCCCTTCCACTCACCATTTTTACACTTTACTTTCTTCATTTCATTATCTCACATGAACCCTAACAAATCCACCATTGGAGGAAAGCTTAGTTCATAGCTTACCCCTTCAATTTGGCTCACTTCCATACACCTTAGACTAAAAACCTTGGGAGAGAAAAGTTTCCTCTCATTCTCCTCTTCAAGAACCCTAAACTTGTTTTTCATTTTGTGCTTGGTAGCTTGGATTATAGAGATACAATTCTCTATTGAGGTAGGGGTGGTAGTATGTTTATTTTCTAAGTGTTTTGAAATCCTTTGGGGTTTAATATATTGTATACATGCTTTTAGAATTGTAGTATTGCATACTATAGGAAATCCTTATGATTGACTTAGGATTTTATTGATCAAGCATGTATGTTGTGTATATATCTTGAGTAGGATTGTTGAAGTTGTATAGAATTCTTAATGATTTGATTTACTATGCTATTGTGATGGTAATCCTACATTCTATTAGATTACAATTGATAATCATGATTGTTTTAGAAGCTATTTGCTAAAATGCAAACATTTAGTATATATGGCTTATTGTTGAGGCATGCTTAAATTGATAAGTTAATGATATTGTTATGTGCACTATATCATGTTAAGAACTTGTCATTTGGTATGCCATTCTAGACTTGGAACCCTAAGACATGGTTTGTATGGTTTCAAAGTACTTGTGCACGGAAGGTGGTTTATATGCCTTGTTTTCTATATATAAGTTTTGAACTTGATATATATTTTGGATTCTCTTGGGACATGGTTACTAGTAACATGGCTAGAGTTTGGCTCTAGTGCAGGAGGTATGAGTTCTCCCCAATTGAGATAGTGCGCACTTAGGGTGGTCTTCCCTGCGGGTTAATGCCCGGAATAACTGTTGAGGTCTCAGCAGAATTCCAAGCTTTAGGTGTCCAAGGATTCCACTTTTTGATTTCGCATTCATTTCCAAGTTGACAATCAATGCTATTTGTAACTTGTAAATTTTGTTATATGCGGTTTGATGTTGTTAAGTACATCATTTTGATATTGTGTTATAATAGAATCATTGCATTAAGTTTAAGATGATCCCTTAGAACACCTTGAACATAGACGTTAAGTGGAATGCTCCCTTGTATTCGTCTATATTAATCTTGCAATGATATTGAAACTTTAGGGTATACGCATATGCTTCTCCTACGAGTAACTTGATTACTCACCCTAGTGGTTTGGGTTGTTTTTCAGGTAAAGAGACCATGTTCTTGGATGCTCATCATCCTTAGAAGATTTTGAGTTATTTGAAGCATTTTTGTATATTGACATGCACTTGTTTAGCATGCCTTCTTTTAGATGTTAAATTTTGTATACCATGAATGTATGGTATTGTAGAAGCTAAGATGGCTTCCTTGATGTGTAATGTATATCTAAGAACACTTGAAGATGTCTATTTTGTATGCATAAAATGAGGCCAAGTGCCATGTACATTTATATCACATATATGCTAGTTTAATCACATAGTTTGTCTTATGAAATTATGAGAATTCGAGGTTTGATAGGTTGTATTTTGTATATGACATGTTATGTGACCATGTGCTATTGGAACACGTGTATTTACTCATTTTACAAATGTGTGCATGCTCACTTTGGCACACAACACCATTCTTGATGAAATGAACACTTAGAGTAGCATTTATTTACATATTTTTACTAAATCAGACCTCAAGGGCATTTTTGGTATTTCACTTGAAAAATAAATATTGGTCTTAACATGGTTGACTAGAAAACATGATTTTAAGGGGGTTACTTCACAACTTTTTTCCAAAAAAGACCCAGAAAGTCCTCAAAATTGCATTTCAAGGTTGCATTTCAGGTGCAGCTACAGGAGTTCGAGCGCTCGAAGTTTGGGTAAAAAGTTTTAGCCCTTGGACATGTACTATTCAAGCGCTTGAAGTCCTAGTTCGAGAGCTCGAAGTACTGTTCATTGGTGTGTGTTTGTGTGTCTTGGTTCAGCACTGCACCTCAAACTTCAAATTATCATATCTTTCTCGTTTTAACTCCAAATTGGTCTGTTCTTAAGTCTAAACTGACCACATTAAAATAAGCTTTCCAATGGTACCAATTAGAGTTTCAGATTCCTTTGGTAGCTCAAGATATTCAAATTTTAGTGGACGGGTGTCAGTTTTTGGTTTGAACCGGGATAGGGTTTTTCTTCCTTCGACTTCAAGACTTGATATCTTTGCCGTCCAGACTCCGAATCAAGTGATTCTTAAGTCTAAATTCATTATTTTTTTGTTGTCTTTCTAACAGTGTGCTCGGTACTACTCACTTTTATGATGGAAATGACCATTTTACCCTTGGGTTCCTTTTTGTCCATTTTTAAAATCTTGTTTCCGCATTTGTTTTCTTTGGGTTCCGTGATCTCATTGAGGGTCTCTTTGGTGTCCTAGAGACATGTTGTGTCCCTACGGATGTCATTTCATCTTTTGCTTCCATAATTCGGATCCGTTATTGGGTCATATTTCGGTTCATCACTGAAGCATAAGGTTGAAAAACCTTGGGCCGTCACATTTTTCCCTGAAATAGATCAACTACAAGACCAATCACCATGATTAAACATCTGATCCACATCCTTATCACGGATAACTAAATCCTCAAAATACAAATCCACCAAGTGGCACACACATCAAAATGCCAACAACTAAGGTCACAAGATGAATCTCTCAAAACCATGCTTGGCAACACCAAGCTAAATCAAAATTCCTCAATCTATCGATCCATAAATAACCACTGGAACTACAATTCCTCAAAACCATGCCTAGTTATAACTAGGACGAGAAACTCCACAACAAGCCATATCCAACAGCGATCCTCCAAAACTCCTCCTAAAAGTTAACCACATCCAGACCTCCAAAACGGAAACAAGTCTCTAAAAGACATTCTCAAAAGTGCATCGAGCTCACCTCACAATCAAACAAATCCTCAATGATATGGACGCAAGTTCCCATAAAATGATCTCACACCAATCAACTCGCTCCGAGCACCACAATTCCATCAACAACCATAGCAAAAACTCCCCAAGGAAGACACGAAAGAAAGGGAACCACCAGTCCTAAAAAGGACAACACCACAACCCCATCTCTAGAATGAAAGACGACAAGGTCAAAGACTTCACCCCCTACATGGAAGTAAGTCGACCAAAATCCATCAAATCCTCACCAAGGACTCAAAACAACAATGATGATCTTCACAGACCAACCAACCAAGAACTGTGCACAACGCAACGAAAAGAAGAGACTCACTTCTTGTAAAGTCCTTAACACGAACCAAGAAAAGAGAAGAAACCCTATCCTCCTACAAGTGTCGATATGACAAACATGAAATAGAGCATCCTTCCCACCTTAGGGAAGTGGACAGCTTAAGATGGAACAAATGTGACAACTCCTCTGCAAGGAATCTCATAACGAAACTCTTACAGAAATCCACATACACATTACGTACGACTGAGGAGAAACAAAAGGGAACCTAAACCTGGAAGTCATGCATGTGACAAGGAATGCAACTACCAGAAAGAAATCTACTCACATAGATAAAAATCAAAGGTATATGCAACGTGTCTCCACGTAAGCACAAAAGCATGTCATTAAAGCGTAATAACAGTATGGCATCTCTAAACATATAAGGAAGGTATGCTAATGCAACACAACAAGAAGGCAAATGTAGATACACCTCTATCTACTCATGCATCACAACATCATAAATCATACTACTAACATGGTAGTAAACAAAACTGCAAAAGACAAAATGATGCAACAATGAACCCTATGGACATCGTGTCCTAGAGTGTCTAAGCAAAAAGAAGGACCAGTCCTAGCCATAAACTGTCTCCAAAAACCAATACAACATCAACCTATCTCAAAACAAATGTGAGCCCTTACCACTATGGTAAAACTCTAACAATCAAACTCCAAATCTAGAGGTGACACTACAAGTGACGCTAACAATGCAATGCTCTCTCTACCCGAAACATCAATCAATCGACTTGATCCCAAAAGCGTCATCACTCAAGGAGAACTCCAAAGAAAATGGCAACTATAGCCATGCCAACAACAACCAAATCAATCACCACGACTGATCCCTAAAACAAACGCCATCATCATCGAATAAAAGGACAACGCCTATCAAAACAAAATCAACACTGATTCCATCCGAACTGCACATGTAGCATGCCAGTACGGTAGCATGACAATGCCATGCACCCGTCCACAACGTACCCACCCATGAAAAATGCAAGGTCCAGAGGAATCATCCTGAACAATCAAGGATCCTAAGAGGTCCATAACCTCATAATGGCCCCAAACCAACAAATCCAGCACTATGGTAACACCAAAGAACTCATCTCATGAGAGCCTAAACAAAAGGTGACCATCCACCTACCTTAAAACCAATACTAGGTAGACAACAACTTACACTACCACGAAACTGTGACTACAATCACCATCAACCTTAACTCGTGCCTCAATGACCAATCCCGTGTCATGCCAAATATGCAACATAATTATGCATATACAATTCTAAACTAGCATACATCACATGTCATGCTTTTTACATTAGAATAAAACAATGCTAAACGAACGGTGATAAGCGCTGAATACTGTATATTCAGGCGCCCTAAATTACATTAACAAAGTCCATTAATTGATTATTTTATGTAGATTAACTCCATTTGCATGTTTTTGTGCATTTTCAAGTAAAAGTGCAAAAAGGAAGCAAAAATGATGCCTTGTGGAATTATGAACAAAAAGGGTGCCAATTCTGAATTTCTGGCAGCGGTAGAACCTGACTTTTGTCACCATTTTCGACCTAGCAAACTCAAGAACTGGACTTCCATCATAACATAAAAGATTTAGATCTCTGAATCAGCTTTCCAAATCTTCAAGCGGTTCATCATTCGGAGTTCGGAACAGAGAGTTATGATCTTCTTAACAGAGGTGCACAGAACTGCCTGGCAGCACTGAAGTACTGCCTTTCTCCCCATTTTTGACCAACCAGACTTGAGAATTGGGTCTTCATCAAAACATGAAGTTTTTGAACACTGAATCGGCTCTCCAAATCTTCAAACAGATCATCATTCGAAGTTCGGGGCACAAAGTTATAGTAGTTTTACCAAAGTAGGTCAGTGCTGAGCGAGAAGAGCATGTTGCACATTGCACTAATTTAGAGTGCTCGAGACCACTCTTCGAGTGCTTGAAAATCAGCCAGATTGCAACTCGAAAATGAACCCCTCTTCAGCCCACTTGTGCATTGGTTTCCACATTTCCACCCTCCTTCTTTATGGAGTGGTTGGGAATGTCTTTGGAGGAGAGAGAGAGCTTAGTTGATAGATATAAGGCAACTAAGGGCCACATGCATCCTATCCTTGAATTTTTGCAAGATAGAGGGAGAGAAGAGAGCAAGAAAAGAAGGTGTTCTTGAAGCTTAAAGGAGGGAGCTCGAAAATTGGAGATAGAGTTCAAGCTTCTTCTTCATTCTAAGGCTCCAATGGGTAATTAACTTTTCTTCTAGGGAGGTGATGAAGTCCCTCCCTTGTAAGCATGACCTAGGGTAGTCTATTTTGGGGGATTGCAATGTATATTTCTATGGTCTTTTTCATAACTAAGAGCCTTTCATTTGTTGTAATGAATGTTTATATATGTATGGTTGATTTCTTCAAGTTCATTATCTTGATTGTTAGGTGATGTCTTATATGAATCTTATTGCTTGAGTTTTCATGGTGAGAATGGGAACAAGGTTATGAAATGGTTTCATGGCATGTTAATAGGTGACTTTGATAGACCATTGCTTAGGAAATCCTTTGATGGTGTATGCTTAATCTCTAGCTCCATGTGCTTCATCATTTTGTAAAGAACTTGATAGTCTTTCATTTAAGTAAATGTGTATAAGCTACACTTTAGTTAGGTAGTCTAAGCATGTTTACCCTTTTGATAGATTATACTTGTTTGAGACTTAATGTACTTCTTGATCAATTACATGGCAACCATGTGTTGTTATGTAATTCTTGACCATTATATGTTGTTTTTCCCCTTAATTAGTTCTAATCTAGCATGTGTATAGGGATGGAGACGGATTCATCTCCCTAGTCTTCTCTACTTGCATTGCACCTCTTTATATTCCTTGCAATCTACTATTTTATGCATCTTAATTTCATAGCTTTAGTGACAAACCAAGCAAAAACCCTATTCCCCCTTATCATTCTAAAACGATTCTAGACGCTTAGGTTGCCTTAAACTAGCGTAGTCCCAGTGGTTCGACTTACCCAACCAATAGCCCTATTTTACAATGATTCATGCTATTGCGAAGGTTGATGTATAGTTGATCAACCGATCAATTTTTGGCGCCGTTGCCGGGGACTTGCATACGGTTTAGCGACCAAAGTTCTAGGGTTAATTTTAGTTTGATTGTGAATATTGTGTTTTATGAATATTCCTTGTGTGTTTTTATCGTCTTTGTGTTGTAAGATTCTAGGAACTCAAAGCTCGCCGTGGGAATGCTAGCAAATTATAAGTCTAGAGGACCCCAGGTAAGTCTCTTGACTTCTAGTTTCGCATTGTGAATATTGTGTATGTGTTAATCTAGTGATAATTTAGTTGCAAGCCCTTGTTGAGGCTCTTATCTTGTTTATATTTCTTGTTCAAGCATCGGTCCTTGTCATGGCCATTTACATTTCTGTCTTGATAATTGAGGAGAAAGGGATCATTGCATGTGGATGTTTTGGTGAAGGGTTGCTGTGTAGTTTAATTGTGTTGTATATATTTTGTGTGAATTCACCTTAATGTATCTAATCAAGTGGCTGAATTAGTCCTTAATGGGGAGTAATTTTCCTTCAACTTAATTTTACACACCACATGAGTTTTGTGCCTTTTGCTGTAGTCATACACATCATACAAGAGAATGTCTTCCAACGAGACAATTCTCAGGCCTTTATCTAGAGCAACCAAATGAGAATTTCTCTGAACCGGGTAGTGATCCATACTTCAATGGTTATGACTCGGGTAGGGGAGATCACCAAAATTTCTTGTGGCATGACATGAAAAATTTAGCCCCACAATCTCATGGGCAACATTTTCAAGCCAATTTTCAACCTAATGATCATTATTTCCAGCCCTCTTCTCCTTTTCCACCGTCTCCATTGGATGAGCTAATTGTTGCTAACAAACAAATGATGGAGTCTATGCACACGCAAATGATGGACTCCAACAATCAACTATTGGCTTCCCTTGCTAGCATGCAATCCACAGTAGAGTCTATCAATCAAGTGGTACTATATCACCAGTCCCAAGTTAGTGCAATGATAGATGACCAAATATCTCAAATTCAACAAAGGATTAATACTAAAAATTATGAAGAGGAGGAAACATTTTCATTTGAATTTATGGCCAATCCAAAAGAAAATTCTATGAATGATGAGATTACTCCTAGTAACTTTCATCATGAGAATGATCAAGTGGTTATTACATGTGAAAATGATGAAATGGTGGTTGAAGATCAAATTGTTGCCCCACATCAAAATGAAGCAATTGTGGCTCAAAATGGGAAAAATAATGATGTAGAGATTGTCTACCCTACTCCAAAACAGCCCCTACATAATCCTTTGCTTGATGCACCTCCTTGAATGGAGGATCCTCTAAAAGCTTGCTTAGCTCATTTCAATTATGAGGATTTTGATGTTGACAAGTCTATTTGGGAGGTAAATTCTTTGTTTGATATTCCTCCACCTATTCATTCTCTTCCTTGGGCAACATCAAATGTATCCCTCTTTTGGGAGCTTGCACTTCCTCTCATTCCTTCTCCTGAGTTATCTCAAGCTATTGAGCCCGAACCACCGGATAAGTGTGAGGAGGATGTTGAAAGTCTGAAGGATAACTTGTTGAGCATTCCCATGCTCAATATGACCCTTCATAAGTCGTTGCTTGGTGCACCTTCACCTAATCCATCTTCCCATAATCCAAATAAGCCCCATAATCCAAAGTTCTTCATTGAGGATGAAGAGTGGGTTGAGGTTTTTCTGCTACCTCTTTTCCACTTTTGTTTTCAAGCTCTTCCTCCTTCGCTTTTAAAAGAATTATCCTATTTAGGGAAGCTTGAATCTCTTGAGAGACATGGTATAGGGTAAGGAGGACTAACCTGATCTCGGTGTGTCTAGCTATCGAGATTTTTGAGGATTAGTACCTGCTCTAACTTCGTCTAGCTATCGACATTAAATTTAGCAAATCAAGGGAAGCAATTCTTTCAATTTCCAAGCTTCCTTCTCTTTGAAATTGCTCGTGCCTTGCAAAATTTTCTGGGAAACGGTTTAGAAAAGCCAAAAATTTGATTTTTCTTAGACCTTCTCAACTCTAATTTTCATTCCCAGAAATTTCCATCGCTTCCTAGCAATTTCATCGGATCTTGGGAATGCTACTCATGTGCATAATGTCTCATTTGTAATACATTCTTGAAAATTTTCGCAAAATCATCCATGCATTGAAATTATTGCGCTGTTTAAAATTTTTCCACGCATTTGCAATGTTTGAAAATTTTTCAAAATTCCCCATGCATTGTCCCATGCAAAATTTCAATTTCTTTCCATGCATGCAAAGCTTCAAAAATCCATCCATGCATTAGATTGGAATAAGGTCCAAAGTTTTAAAATTTTCCATGCATGGCTTGAATTAAAGCTGCTGCTTGCAATGATTTTTCAATGCATGGGAATGACATGAAAAATTTTCGATGCATGGAATGGCATGCAAAGTTTTGAAATATTTTTCCAACTGCCATGCAAAGCTTTAAAAATCTATCCATGCATGGGAATGGCATGCCAAGTTTAAAAATTTTCCATCCATGCATTGGAATGGAATGAATTTGCAAAGTTCAAAATTCATCCATACATTGGAAATGTGTTACATTTTGAAAATTTTTCCAATTATATTCATGCATTAGCAAGATGTTGCAAAGTTTGACACATTTGTTTCAGCAATTGCATCCACTCAAAATGCTCACTGGGCCAAGATTCTAGTGCTCGAATGATTTAACCAAAATTCCATGAGCTACTACCCATTTTGGAGCACTCTAAATTCCATTTGGATTGCTCCAAATGTCTTCACCATCAATCCCAAGCTCACTGCCCATTTTTGGAGCACTCTAGCTTCCATTTGGATTGCTCCAAATTACCACACCAACTTGCCGAAGTCACTGCCTTCATTTCAAGCAATCTAGCTCCATTTTAGAGTGCTCTAATTGTGAACCAATCTTGCATGCACCACTGCCCAATTTTAGAGCACTCTAAATTCCATTTGGATTGCTCCAAACTTCTCCACCATCATTCCGAGGCTGCTGCTTGTATTTAGAGCACTCTAATTCCATTTTAGAGTGCTCTAAATGTGAACCAATCTCATCCCAAGCTACTGCCTTCATTTAGAGCACTTTAGCTCCCATTTGGAATGATCTAAATGTGAACCATCAATCATGCAAGCTCACGATGCATCCATGCAAGCTCACTACCTTCACATTGCAACCATTCAATTTCCATGGTGTGCAACTTCATTTCCGCACCTACTGATGCCAATTTCGTGCACTCCAAAGTCCAGTTGAGTGCTTAAAAATTCCAACCCAAAATTTTGAACCCTCTGCCTCAATTTCGAGCAATCTCAGCTCCATGTTGAGTGCTCGCACCTGCCCTCCTCCAAGTGCTGCACCCACTGCCGGATCTTCGAGCACTTGAAGATCCCATTCGAGTGCTCGAAAAGCCTTCAACCCACAAATCCCGAGCCCTCGAACTCACTCTCGGCATCTACCAACTCATCCACCATACAAACCCCCGAGCCCTAGCAACCCTTACCACTCCCATCTCCCAACCTCAAAACAAACCATCTTGCCCGACACCAAACTCCAACCCATCAACCCCTCCCCAACCAAACCAACCCCTGCAACCTCCACTCAACCTCGGCCGCAACCACAACCCCACCACCTCACAATACTTCATCTTCCTCACTCCAACACCACCTCACCATCACCCACAAACCTTCTCTCTCTCCACCAGAGCCATGCCTTCATGCCAACCAAAAAAAAAAAAAAAAATCTATATATATGTGACTGTTTTTCTTAAAAGCCTATGCTTTTACTTGTGTATAGTAGTTGTGTTTTGACAGGTCTTCCTATCCAAGTTTGGGGGACGCTGTTGCGCACTCACATGGCTGCACATCTACGTCGTCGTCACTCCACTTGGTATTATTGTTCTTTTCCCCCCTTTGCTCTTATTTTGGTATGCTTGTCTTCACACATTGAGGACACTGTGTTATTCAAGTTTGGGGGTGCATTTATGCATTTTTTGTTTTGCATTTTTGCTAAGCAATGATAGTATAACTTGACACTAGTTGGAGATGAAGCATATGTTTAATACCTTGTGTATAAAAAAAATGGACATTTTTGAAAATAAAGAAAAATTTGAGTTGAAATGATCATGTGGATTCAAATTAGTCTGTATAAATGTCTCAATTAGATTCTTACTGGATTTGACACTCTTTTAAGCTTCACAATGCACAGATGCACATTGGAAACTTAACTGTGAGGCATGCAACTTAATCGACCTTGACCTTGGCCTAGTTAATCTGATTTGATGAACCTAATAGATGAATATCTTTGGCATGATTTAAGTTGTCTATAAAAAAGAAAAAAAAAACTGAGAAAGAAAGAAAAAATGACCAGTTGACGTTCGTAGCCTTTCCAACTCGAGCTATTAAGCTCTTTGGAGTGTCTCTTCACTTAACACCCTGAAGCCATCTGGTTTGGGAGTTTTTGGCCTAACGCTTGCTACAAGGGTTGGTTAGAAAGCTTAAAGGACTTTAACATTGCACGGTCAGTCAAAAAAATTGTAATAAACATGGTTCGCTAGAGTGCGTAGCCTTTCCAACTTGAGCTATTAAGCCATTTGGAGTGTCTCTACACTTAACACCCTAAAGCCATCTGGTTTGGGAGTTATTGGCCTAACGCTTGCTACATAGGTTGGTTAGAAAGCTTAAGGGACTTCAGCATTGCACAACCATCTTATGTTTCACTTCTGAGTTACAATAAATTATCGACAGGCAACAAAAGTTGTCTTGAAAATAAAATCATGCCTTAGGGACTTCATGTAAAGGGGAATTCAATGATTTGAAAACTTGTGCCTTGGAATTGGAAAAGAAAGTAAAAGCCGCATGTTGAGAATCCAATTCACTTTCACTGAAGTAGAGTTGATTTCCATTTAAGAGATGACAATTGAGTTATTTATATGGACTATGATGTTGCTGCATGCATGTTGAAATGGTTTTTCCTAATTTTTGTATCAATGCTTCATATATGCAAGGTAGTCTTCCCAATGATCCCGTCTCCAGCTCTTTATCTGTTTCAAGTTATATTTGAGCTATGTTTATGTTTATTTTTGCCATGGTGAATATTTTTGTAATAGCATTCCCATGTTTTCATTCCATTGAGTTTTGCATTTTCGTTTTGCTAAGGGACTAGCAAAATGTAAGTTTGGGGGTGTGATAAGCGCTGAATACTGTATATTCAGGCGCCCTAAATTACATTAACAAAGTCCATTAATTGATTATTTTATGTAGATTAACTCCATTTGCATGTTTTTGTGCATTTTCAGGTTAAAGTGCAAAAAGGAAGCAAAAATGACGCCTTGTGGAATTATGAACAAAAAGGGTGACAATTCTGAATTTCTGGCAGCGGTAGAACCTGACTTTTGTCGCCATTTTTGACCTAGCAAACTCAAGAACTGGACTTCCATCATAACATGAAAGATTTATAGCTCTGAATCAGCTTTCCAAATCTTTAAGCAGTTCGTCATTCGCAGTTGGAACAGAGAGTTATGATCTTCTTAACAGAGGTGCGCAAAACTGCCTGGTAGCACTGAAGTACTGCCTTTCTCCCCATTTTCAACCAACCAGACTTAAGAATTGGGTCTTCATTAAAACATGAAGTTTTTGAAGCACTGAATCAGCTCTCCAAATCTTCAAAACAGATCATCATTCGGAGTTCAGGGCACAAAGTTATAGCAGTTTTACCAAAGCAGGTCAGTGCTGAGCAAGAAGAGCATGTTGCACATTGCACTAATTTAGAGTGCTCGAGACCACTCTTCGAGTGCTCGAAAATCAGGCAAATTGCAGCTCGGAAATGAACCCCTCTTCAGCCCACTTGTGCATTGGTTTCCACATTTCCACCCTCCTTCTTTATGGAGTGGTTGGGAATGTCTTTGGAGGAGAGAGAGAGCTTAGTTGATAGATATAAGGCAACTAAGGGCCACATGCATCCTATCCTTGAATTTTTGCAAGATAGAGGGAGAGAAGAGAGCAAGAAAAGAAGGTGTTCTTGAAGCTGAAAGGAGGGAGCTCGAAAATTGGAGATGGAGTTCAAGCTTCTTCTTCATTCTAAGGCTCCAATGGGTAACTAACTCTTCTTCTAGGGAGGTGATGAAGTCCCTCCCTTGTAAGCATGTCCTAGGGTAGTCTATTTTGGGGGATTGCAATGTATATTTCTATGGTCTTTTTCATAACTAAGAGCCTTTCATTTGTTGTAATGAATGTTTATATATGTATGGTTGATTTCTTCAAGTTCATTATCTTGATTGTCAGGTGATGTCTTGTATGAATCTTATTGCTTGAGTTTTCATGGTGAGAATGGGAACAAGGTTATGAAATGGTTTCATGGCATGTTGATAGGTGACTTTGATAGACCATTGCTTAGGAAATCCTTTGATGGTGTATGCTTAATCTCTAGCTCCATGTGCTTCATCATTTTGTCAAGAACTTGATAGTCTTTCATTTAAGTAAATGTGTATAAGCTACACTTTAGTTAGGTAGTCTAAGCATGTTTACCCTTTTGATAGATTATACTTGTTTGAGACTTAATGTACTTCTTGATCAATTACATGGCAACCATGTGTTGTTATGTAATTCTTGACCATTATATGTTGTTTTTCTCCTTAATTAGTTCTAATCTAGCATGTGTATAGGGATGGAGACGGATTCATCTCCTTAGTCTTCTCTACTTGCATTTCACCTCTTTATATTCCTTGCAATCTACTATTTTATGCATCTTAATTTCATAGCTTTAGTGACAAACCAAGCAAAAACCCTATTCCCCCTTATCATTCTAAAACGATTCTAGACGCTTAGGTTGCCTTAAACTAGCGCAGTCCCAGTTGTTCGACTTACCCGACCAATAGCCCTATTTTACAATGATTCATGCTATTGCGAAAGTTGATGTATAGTTGATCAACCGATCAAACGACATACAACATGTAGCACGTAATCACATAAACATGTTATCAACCAAAACATGTTATCATAAAGCATATAAACACATAGAGCATGGCAACAAAAGCATGATATGCACCCAAAACCCGTCGTCCTAAGGTTTTTGAACCTAGGAGCTCTGATACCACTTGTGACGACCCAAGTTTTGTAAACCCGGTGCGTCAGTGATGACCAAAAGATAACCCGATAATGGATCCGAAATGCGAAAATGAAAGGTGAAACATTGGTCTCTAGAGATACAATGCGTCTCTAAGACACCAATGTGACCCTCAATGAGGTCACGAACCCAAAGGAAACAAATGCAGAAGTGTCGTTTCAAAAATGGACAAAAAGAACCTAGGGGCAAAATGGTCATTTTGTAAAAAGTGGATTCAGGTGTTATCGAGCACACCGCTGGAAAGACAATGACAAATTAGTCAAGTTCAAAATGTTTTTTACTCAATTTGGAGTCTGGACGAGGGAGAAAGGTCAAAACCAAAAATGATGTTGTGGCGGCCCGACGAGGACAACCCACCACTGCTGCAATTGAGAGTAAAAACGGGCATCTAAACGGACTTTTTTGGAAAAACTCAAAGAAGAAACCCCCCCCCCCCCCCCTGAAATCAAGTTTCCTACCCCAATGTTGGATCGAAACAAAAAATATGCATTGTAAAATGCCCAGAATGCCCCCAAGAAAATCAGGTCAAGAGGAAAAAAACTAATCCGAGCTATTGCCCAAATTTTGGAAATAGGGCTTCGGGAGGTTTTTAAATTTCCTAAATTGAAAATGCAATCTTAAAATGCACCCACAAGACCTCCGGAAGTTTCGGATCGGTCGTGACAATTTTCAAAAAAAAATCGATGAATAGTACCAACTACATTTGTACTAAAAATTTGTAAAACCTGGCAGCAAGGATTTTTCGGAAACATATTAATTTTTGAGGGCCAAGATGATGTTTTTTTTGGAAAAACACAAAGAAGAAAACCCCCTCAAAATTGATTTTTATATGTGAATCGCAAGAAACAATGAAAAAAAACACATTGGGAAATGACCGAAATGCCCCTGGAACAGAATAGGGTAAAACTCCCTAAAAATGCTACTTAGAGTTTTTGTTTCATCAAGAAAGGTATTGTTTACCAAAGTGAGCATGCAAGTGTATGTAATATGATAAAATAGATGTGCTACAATGGCCTATGGCCTCATTACAATACATTTACAACATTTGATATGTCAAACCTCTAAGTTAGAAAAATTACATTTCATAGACAAATCATGAACATGCTAACACTTGCATGTGAACAAGTATGCTTCTAAAGAAGCTCAACTCAGCAAATCACCCAAACAATTGCAATCTCTAATCTTGTATCCTGTACCTAAAATATGCCCCAGTATCGTAGGGGTGAGTAGCATAAAGCTACTCGTAGGAAATGAGCATGCATCGACCTACGTTTTACAAGTGTACATGGTTTAATCATTGTGGTTGATTCCACCTAACGTCTATGTCAAAGGTGAGACTCAGAAGCATACTAGCTACCTAAGATCATTTCTAGCATAAAACACATCCTTTATGCAATTTCAACAACACAAGAGCATGCTACACATGGTAACAAGATATAACATGCTTACACAAAGCAACTAGTTAGAAACATGCTTACACAAAGCAACCAGATAGAAACATGCTTACACAAAGCAACTAGATATAGATTCTCAAAGTTATCAACTTGAAATCTAAATGCTAAATCAACTAAATATAGCAATTTAGTATGGATGTACTTAACAACATCAAATTGCCAATAGCCAAAACCACAGTCACAATATAAACATGATTGATAACTTGGAATTGAATGCGAAAACAAATAGTGGAAGACTTGAACATCACGTCTCGGACTAAACCAAGAACAAATTGGTTATTCCGGGCATTAAACCACTAGGAAGACCACCCTATTGCGAACTATCTCAATTGGGGAGAACTCATACCTCCCGCACTAAAGCCGAATTTTAGCCATATTATAGTAACAATGTCCCAAGACTCCAAAATAATCAAATAAGTTCACAACTTATACGTAATTTATATAATGCACTAAGTCACCTTCCATGCACAAGTAGATTGTATCCACACAATATAAATCCACAACTACTATAGGATGACAATGTCGAATCTTCAAAGTGCGATTCGTTACACGCTATAACAATATAATCCAATATTGAAAACATAAACTCATAAATTCATTGTAAGTCAAAAGTCATACTTTAAACATACTATCAATGTCAAATACATGAGTTAGTCAATAATACCATAGAAACGGAATTTAATCTATAAACTAATTAAATTCCCTAGGTTTCAAATCTCTATCAAATTACCTCCAATTAATACATGATAAACAATATAGCATGGTCATTACACACACCACATCAAGACTCGATTAGGCCATAAGAACAACAAAGTGAAAGTTAATTAAATCTTGATAATCAAATCCCTAACTTCTAAAACAACATCAAATGGTTCCAAATTAACATATGCTAGAACATAAGTCATAGTTATCACAAATATCAAGTGAAACACTTAATTAGGCCAATGGAACCCTTAATTAGATTTTAATTAATCATTTTAATTAAAATCTCTAGATTTTCATACTTGTCCAAATGCTCTCAAATTAAAGTATGTTAAACAACATTCCAAGACATAATTTAAAAGCATATCACAAGTCAATTTTATGCTAAGTACGGCTATGAGATTTAATCTTTCACAAAAGATAAATATTAAATAAAATATGCAACTCTTATTCAATCAATAGCAATTTAATATATGTTAACAAACATACTAAAACATGATTTTCTAGCATGCCAAAGTTCAAATCAAAGTTATATATCATCATGAATTTTAAATCTTATACAAAGAAATAAAAATTACTAACTTTCTAAATTTGATACAAGGCATACATATAAGTTGTATAATCATGCTAAACACTCAATAAAACACATACAAAAGCCTAGAACATCCCCTACCTCAATTTGGGATGAAAATCTCAAAAGCTACCAAATGGAAACCGCTCCGAATCCGACAAACTTCTAGGTTTTGTCGGGGACTACACCGTGCACATAACCCCCATGAAAACCCCATCAAAATCATAACTTGACCTCAAAACCAAACTCGAGAAATGGTTAAAACTGAATTCTAATAAGGGGGAAAGGTAGAGTACGGCGAGGGGAACAACAAACGTTAAGGCCGAAGACTTTTCATCAAGGAAAAGTGAACCAAAAGAGGAGAGAGAAGATGGCAGCACCCCTTGGGCTTCGATGGGAGCTCCACGTCGTCCATGAAGAGGGGAGCAGATGAAAAATGAAATATCTCACCCCCCTTTTATAGAAATCTCAAAAAGTGCCCCGAACGGGTCCCGCCGGGTCCGAAAAAGTAAAATTTTAGCAGACGCGCTCAAATGGAAAAACTTTGTGAACGAAAAAGATTCAAAATGATAAAATATGAACAACAGAAGAAATGGTGTTGAAAACTGAGTTCTAAGTAGAAAGTTATACCCAAAACAAGTTTAGCGCAAATTGGGGCCAGAAACCCTGAAACTAGAAAACATTGACCAGGAGGAAATTCCAAGAGTACACAACTCGACGAAATGTGAAAATGAATACTGTACTAGGATCCAGGCTCAAAACAAGACATTTTGCAATAACTTTCATTAATTGCATGATGGCCCTTCCAAAAAGTGAAAACTGCACTTATGGCCCAGAATGAAAATATCTTTCAAAAATATTTTCTTAAAAACCTTTAAATAAAATATCTTCAAAAGATATTTACGAAAAACACCCCAAGAAAAGAAAATAATTTCAAAGAACTTTGCATCCATGCCCCTATGGACACCTGTAGCAACCAGAGTACTTTCTTGCAAAAGTAAAGATACGTATTTCATGGGAACCACTCAAGATGGAGATACATGAAGTCAAAAACCAACTCCGAACACAAGAAGTGTGGTTACACCAACAAAGTGTCAAACGGGGAAAAGACAAAATAGGAAAAAGGACGAAATAGGGAAAATGACGAAAAGTGAATAGTGTCGAAAAACGAAAAATGCGAAAACGACTCGGTCCTCAAAGGAAGTTTTCAATCCACAAAAAAGAGTCTCGAAAATCACTCCAGAGCACTCGAGATGACACTAAGCGAAGATGAACTAAACTCAGAAAGGAAAGACAACGGAAAAAAAATATTTATGAAAATCCGGGTCATTACATCCTTCATGTTTGGATTAAGTCTCCTTTGGGCATCCCTAAAGGGTTTTGTCTCATCCTCCATAAGTATGCGATGAATACAAATAGAAGGGTCAATTCCCTTAAGATCCGCCACACTCCATCCTATGGCTTCCTTGTTTTCTTTAAGCACACTTAAGAGAGCATCTTCTTTGTCTTTTTCAAGACTTGAAGAAATGATAACTGGAAGAGTCTCTTTTGGAACTAAGATTGTATACTTGAGATTAGAAGGTAGAGTTTTAAGCTCAAGAGTTGGTGGAGAGATTAAAGATGAGATCGGTGGAATGCTAGAGAGTGGAGGAAGGAATTCTATTGGAGTTCTCCAACATGGACAATCTAAGCTTGCAACCGATTCCATGAGATTGCTTACTTCATTCATTGATTTTTCATCATCAAATCCATAATTTCCATACATTTCAAGAAGACAAGAAGCAAGAGAATCATCGGATAAAAGAGATGAAAGACTATCCTCAATTGGTTGCTTCATAATCATTGTGGGAATTGACTCCACAACAACCTCATCTAACACATCTACAAGACAACACTCTTCTTCATCTGTGGGATGTCGACTTGCATGGAAAACATTGAGTTTGACCATCATATTGCCAAAAGAAATATCTATGATCCCGGATCTACAATTAATTGTTGCATTTGCGGTGGCAAGGAATGGTCTTCCCAAGATGATTGGGATGTGGGTGGAAGGATTGGCAACCGGCTTGGTATCAAGAACTACAAAATCAACCGGAAAGTAGAATTTATCCATTTTTACAAAGATGTCCTCCACCATGCCCCTAGGTGTTTTGACAGATCTATCGGCCATTTGAAGTACCACCGAGGTTGGCTTCAAATCATTCAACCCTAATTGGACCTATATGGAGTAAGGAATCAAGTTGACACTTGCACCTAAGTCAAGAAGAGCTCTACGAATTTCATGTGTTCCAATTACACAAGAAATAGTCGGAGCACCGGGATCTTTGAACTTAAGTGGAGTGTTTTGTTGAAGAATGGAGCTCACTTGCTCCGTGAGGAACACTTTTTTAGGGCTTGGACCCTTACTCTTCCTCTTTTGTGTGCAAAAATCCTTTAAGAATTTTGCATAAGGTGGGATTTGCTTAATGGCATCCAAAAGAGGAAGATTGATGTTGACTTGCTTAAAAACTTCCATCATGTCATGTGTTTTCCCTTCTTGCCTCCCTAAAGGTGAAGTTTCTTTTAAAGCATAAAGGAATGGAGCTTTTGGCTCACAAGACTTTGTAATTTGAGAGGATGATGGAGAAGATTGAGAATTCCGGTTAGGAATAGTTTCATTCAAGGAAGTAGGAGTGAGATTAGGAATTGGATGGCGGACAACTTTAGGTTGCACCGATTCACTATCTTCCTTTGGTAATTCAACCCTATTATCCACTTGCTTGCCACTTCTCAAAGTAGTGATGGCTTGCGCTTGAGCTTGGGAAGAACACCCTGATGTAGGGTTTGTTTCCACATAAAATTGGGCCTTTGGATTCCTCTCGGGTTGACTAGGTAATTTCCCAACCTCTCTTGCATTTAATGCATTAGCTATGGTCCTGATTTGGGATTCAAGCTTTGAAATTGATTGAGAATGGGAATGCAACAAGTTGGTATTCATTTCTAGGCTATCCAAAGCTACCAAAACTTTATCTTCAAATGTTGGATTGCTAGAGAATGCATGAGGATAATGAGTGTCAACTTGGGAGTCATACATTTGAGGATGTGAAAAGTGGTTCATTCTTTGGTGATGAGAAGAAGAATCAATTCCTTGGGACCCTCCATTCCTCTTATGAGGTGGAATGTATTTGCTTTGAAATTTTTTGATTGGGTAAGGACTGGGACTCTCATTCCACTTTGGAACATATACACTTGAATAAGGTCAAGCAAATGTAGCATTGACTTGTTCAAAATGTTCATTAAACACATGTCCATGGGGACAATTGGAAGTACTATGTAGAACACTTGAACATGTCATGCAAGGCTCACAAGATTGAGAAAAATGATGAAAAGGGAATGAATTGGTAGCCGGTCTTTGACTTAACAAGAATTGATCAAGTTTTTGAGAAAGAGTTTTAACTTCGGCTACAATTTCCTTTGAACTTTCAATTTGGCAAACTTTTTCACTTTCCTCCTTAGAATGATGATGGGACTGAGAAATGTAATGTTTGTACAAAGAATTCTCACTCATTTTCTCAAAGAGGTGCCAAATGTCGTCTTCATGTTTCCCAAAATATGAGCCTCCACATGAGGTATCAACAATGTCCTTTTGCATATCGGATAGGCTTTCATAGAAGTATTGGACCACTTGCCATTTTGGAATGCCATGATATGGAAACTTTCTTAGCAAGGCATTAAATCTCTCCCAAGCCTCATGCAACAACTCTCCTTCCCTTTGAGAAAATTCTCTAATTGAAGCACACATCACATTGGTCAAACTTACGGGGTAAAATTTCTTTAAAAACTCATTTTGCATTTGCACCCAAGATGTGATTGAATTTACCCTTAAAGTATTGAACCAATGCTTTGCTTTGTTTTTAAGTGTGAAAGGGAAGAGAAGTAGTTTAAGAACTTCCTCTGGGACATTCATGTACCTCACAGTGGAACATAGTTTAAGAAATTCATTAAGATGCCTATATGGTTCCTCTTCATCTAAGCCGTAAAAGAGTGGACACATTTGAATGGTCTCGGGCTTGATTTCATATTGATTAGCCTCAAAATTAGGCAACACGATGCAAGTAGGTGTATGGTATGCATGAAGATTATAATGATCATGAAGGACCATTGGATTTTGTGGTAGATTTTGCATGAAATGTGGGTCTAAGTAGCCATGATTACCCTCTAGATTTTCCATGTGAATGCCTAGCATGAATGGTATGGCGAGGTTTACACAAGACTACAAATGACACACAAAACAACACAAAACAAGCAAGCACTCCCCCTTTGCAACAAATCAACCATCAACAAACTTCCTCCATATACATTGTACCCACACTCCCATGCTTGAACAACATGCAAAGAAAAGTAAATTGCCTCCACGTGGGCTCACGATCTATCTAAGGGATTGAGTAAAGAAAGTCTCACAAAGTTCCTTTAGCACTTCAACTCCAAATTTAAAGCTTAGCTTGGCAATTTTTAAATTTTTAGCATTTTTCCTTTCTTTGCTTAGCTTCTTTGCTTGAATGTTCTTTTGCTTGCCTTCTTGCTCAATGCTCCTTGTCAAATATGAACAAACACAATAAGTAACTAAAAGAAAAATGAAACAAGTAAAGACACGATCAAAAGTGTACTAATCCTAATCAATTCCACAAATACGATGTTGCCTAATCCCCGGCAACGGTGCCAAAAACTGATGGCCGTCGTCCTGCCATACGTTTGAGAATGTGCAATTTAGGCGAGGGTCAAGTTTTACATTTGTAAAAGCCACTACTACCTTTCACTATAAATATAGCTAGGGCGAGTAGGGATCGTCCCAAGGGATTGGAGTCGGAGTTGATTGTGGAATCGCTATTAGGGTTAGTAGGTCGAGTGATCAAACAATTGGTTGGTAGGTTGATTAAAGAGCAACAAAATTAAACTAAGTAATTGAATGCAATGGAGATTATGTAAGAGAGAGAGAGAAGAGTCTTGGGGTTTAAAGATCACTACCAAACAATGCATTTCTATATTATTGACAAGTGATTAATGAGGGCAATTAAGGTGTTGCAATATTGGTATGTGTGTATTTGGTTGATTCAACAAACATAGATGACAAAGTATACATTGTCTAACCAACATGTGAAAAGCATAATATATCTAGCAATTAAGTATATAATGTCTAAATAGCATGTGAAAAGCACAACATATCTAGCAAATCATTGGTCCTTTTCATTAGGCTCACAATCCAAATACAACACAAGATTAGAGACAAATGCTACTTGCATTCAAAAGTATGGAGCATCAAACAACTAGCGTGGATTGTCTTCCCATCTAATATTATAGTATCACTAAACTACAATTAAGCCATTGAAATTAAACTAATTTAGCTAAGAAGGAGACACAATCCATCAAGATACGAGCATGAACCATCTAGAGAATCACAAGAACATTCCTTTAAGCACTATGTTTTGACAACCTCTAAATTTATGGCATTAATACACATAGACATGTATCAACAATACAAAATCTTGAAATAAGCACATGAACATCTATTCTAGCATACATAGACATATGGATAAAATGAAATGACCAATTGGAAGCATTAAACCACATAAATCATTGAATAAATAAGATCTATATATATCAAAGTGTCAAAACATCAATTACAACACTAATCCCTCAATAATACACAAGATTAAGATATAGAAAGCATGCTTGGGGCTAACTCTGGCCCCAAGAGGATGTCTAGCCACTCATGGTGAGGATGTTCTAATCCTTAAGGGCTAACTCCATGGTAGAGGTTTGCTCCTTGTTGATGAAGATCTCTAATGGTGTCTCTAACCTCCTCCTCCTCTAAACTTCCTCTCCAAGAGATGATATCAAAAATAATGTTGGCTCTCCTTTGAAAAAGTAATCATTATCCTTATATAGGTAGGTCAAAATGACACCCAAAATGAGCTAGGGTCGTGCTGATCGGTTGGTCAATCATACATCAACCTTCGCAATAGCACGAATCATTGTAAAATAGGGCTATTGGTCGGGTAAGTCGAACCACTAGGACTGCGCTAGTCTTAAGACAGCCTAAGTATCTAGAGTCATTTTAGAATGATAAGGTGTAATAAGGAGTTGTTGATTGGTTTGTCACTAAGCTAGTAATTGAAGTGTGCATAAAACAAGAATGCTAGTAAATGAGAGTTAGAGATAATAAAAGGGGAAACTAGGGAAGTGAATCCACCTACGCCCTAAATACATGCTAAATCAAGACTAAATTGGGGATAAACACTATATAAGTAATGATCAAGAATTATGTAGCAACACATAGTTGTTTCATAACCAATAAAAAGTTCATGAGATTAAAACAAGAATGGTCTATCAAAAGACAACACATTTGGACTACCTAGACTAGGGTGTAGTATCAAATACATTAACTTAAGGAAAAGACCATCAAGCATTCAATCAAATGATGAAGCACATGAAGGTAAGAATCAAGCATAGTCCATCAAAGGAGGTACCTAAGCAATGGAATATCAAGTTTCAAAATCAACATGCCTTGAAAACCATTCATAGTTAATATCTTCATTGTCACTATGAAAATAAAAGCAATAAGACTAATGTAAAAATCATCAAGACAAGCTAAAGAACTCACATCAATCATTTAAACATGAATATTCATTACAAGAAGTAATAAGCTCTTAAACTATGAAAAGACCAAAGTTTATACATTATAATCCCCAAAATAGAACCTAATCTAGAACATGAACAAAAGGGGAGGCTTCATCACCTCCCTATATGGAGTTTAGTTACCCATGAGTGAGCTAGAAGAAGGAAGAAGCATGGATGGACAAGCCATTTTCGAGCTCCCTTCTTTAGGCTTCAAGAATACCTTTCTTGCTCTCTTCTCTCTCCTCTAATCTTGTAGAAATGAAGGATAATCATTTTGTGTGGTCCTCCCTCTCTCTTATCAAGCTCAAGTCAAGGCTCTCTCTCCTCCAAGGAACACCTCCAACCACTTCATAAAGAAGGAAGATGGCATTGAGGAAACCAATGTGCAAGTGGCTGAAATTGAGCCATTTTCGAGTGCAATCTGCCAGAATTTCGAGCACTCAAAGGGTGGTCTCGAGCACTCTAAATTAGTGTAATGTGCAACATGCTCTTCTTGCTCAGCACTGACCTACTTTGGTAAAATGGCTATAACTTTGTACCCCGAACTCCGAATGATGATCTGTTTGAAGATTTGGAGAGCCGATTCAGAGCTTTAAAAACTTAATGTTTTGATGAAGACCCAATTCTCAAGTATGATTGGTCGAAAATGGGAAGAAAGGCAGCACTTCAGTGCTGCCAGGCAGTTCTGTGCACCTCTGGTAACAAGGCCATAACTCTCTACTCCGAGCTCCGAATGACAAACCGTTTGAAGATTTAGAAAGATAATTAAGAGTTATAAATCTTTTATGTTATGATGGAAGTCCAGTTCTTGAGTTTTCTAGGTCAAAATGGCGAGCAAAGTTCAGGATCCATTGCTGCCAGAAATTCAGCTTTGTGCCTTTTGATGGTCAAAACTCCACAAAGCATCCTTCTTGCTTCTTTTTGGCCAATGGACCTGAAAATATACAAAAACATGCAAATGGAGATAATTTACATAAAATAATCAATTAATGGACTTTGTTAATGTAATTTAGGGCGCTTGAATATACAGTATTCAGCGCTTATCACACCCCCAAACTTACATTTTGCTAGTCCCTTAGCAAACCAAAATGCAAAGCTCAATGGAATGAAAAACATGGGACTGCTATTACAAAAATATCCACCATGGCAAAAATAAACATAAACATAGCTCAAATACAACTTGAAACAGAAAAAGAGCTGGAGACGGGATCATTGGGAAGACTACCTTGCATATATGAAGTATTGATACAAAAATTGGCAAAAACCATTTCAACATGCATGCATCAAAATCATAGTCCATATAAATAATTCAATTGTCATCTCTTAAATGGAAATAACTCAAACTCCAGTGAAAGTGAATTGAATTCTCAACATGCGGCTTTTACTTTCTTTTCCAATTCTAAGGCACAAGTTTTCAAATCAATGAATTCCCCTTTACATGAAGTCCCTAAGGCATGATTTTATTTTCAAGACAACTTTTGTTGCCTGTTAAGAATTTATTATAACTCAAAAGTGAAACATAAAATGGTTGTGCAGTGTTGAAATCCTTTAAACTTTCTAACTAGCCCATGTAGCGAGCGTTAGGCCAACAACTCCCAAACCAGACGGCTTTAGGGTGCTAAGTGTAAAGACACTCCTAGGGCTTAATAGCTCAAGTTGGAAAGGCTACGAATTCCAACAAACCATGTTTATTACACACATTTTTTTTTTGAATGACCGTGCAATGTTTAAGTCCTTTAAGCTTTCTAATCAACCCATGTAGCAAGCGTTAGGCCAACAACTCCCAAACCAGACGCCTTTAGGATGTTAAGTGTAGAGACACTCCATAGGGCTTAATAGCTCGAGTTGGAAAGGCTACGAACTTCAACTGGTTATTATTTTCTTTCTTTCTCATTTTTTTTTTATTTTTTTTAGGTCCAACTTAAATCATGCCAAAGATATTCATCTATCAGGTTCATCAAATCAGATTAACTAGGCTAAGGTCAAGGTTGATCAAGTTGCATGCCTCACAGTTAAGTTTCTAATGTGCATTTGTGCATTGTGAAGCTTATAAGAGTGTAAATCCAGTAAGAATCTAATTGAGGCATTTATACAGACTACATTGTATTTGCATGATCACTTCAAATTCAAATTTCTTTATTTTCAAAAATTTCTCAATTGCTTCTATACACAAGGTATTAAACATATGTTTTGTCTCCGACAAGTTCCAAGTTACACTATCATTGCTTTACAAAAATATGATACCAAAACTATGCCAAGAATGCTTTGATGCACCCCCAAACTTGAACGATACAGTGTCCTCAATGTGGGACATGGATGTAAGTTAAAGACAAAAATGACAAAGAGTATAAAAAGGAACAAAAATACCCAGGGGGAGGAAACGGCATGGTGAAACAAAACCCCCAAACTTGAAATGAACTGTGCCACCTGGATAGTATGACGAAGAACAAAAAGAAACAACCACAAAAAGCATTAATAGCACAAGTATAAATACAGAAAAATAATGTACCTAAAGTTAACAGAAAAGAGAGAATTTGCATTTCAAAAAGAGTTTACATGATTATAAAAAGAGCTGTACAGGGATCATGTCTACTAGAGCAACCTATACATAGCAAATTCTTACAGTTCAAAAGGAAAACAAAAGATACAATAGAAATATTTACATATGAAACAAAAAGATAAGGTCCAACACTCGCAACAAGCTACGGTCCAGAGGGTAAACGGGCGAGGATGGAATGGATGAGAGATTGAGTCTTACTCAGCTGTGACACGGCGGTCTTCAGCAGCAAGACGACGATCTTCTTCGGCACGTGAAGAAGTCTCACACATAGTCCGAGTGTACGCGGACAAAGAATTCTCAAAACGATCCATCCGCTCATGAATACCAGCAATGCTAGCCCGGATGAAAACCTGGTCCTGCTGAGAGTCAACCGAAGGCTCTACCCTTGCAGCGGCTGCTGCTGTGGAAGCATCCTCAGAAGGAAGAGGAGGTGGAGCTTGGATGAACAGGGGGGCAGTGATAAGCGCTGAATACTATATATTCAGGCGCCCTAAATTACATTAACAAAGTCCATTAATTGATTATTTTATGTAGATTAACTCCATTTGCATGTTTTTGTGCATTTTCAGGTTAAAGTGAAAAAAGGAAGCAAAAATGACGCCTTGTGGAATTATGAACAAAAAGGGTGCCAATTCTGAATTTCTGGCAGCGGTAGAACCTGACTTTTGTCGCCATTTTCGACCTAGTAAATTCAAGAATTGGACTTCCATCATAACATGAATGATTTAGAGCTCTGAATTAGATTTCCAAATCTTCAAGCGGTTCGTCATTCGGAGTTCGGAACAGATAGTTATGATCTTCTTAACAGAGGTACGCAGAACTGCCTGGCAGCACTGAAGTACTGCCTTTCTCCCCATTTTGGACCAACCAGACTTGAGAATTGGGTCTTCATCAAAACATGAAGTTTTTGAAGCACTGAATCAGCTCTCCAAATCTTCAAACAGATCATCATTCGGAGTTTGGGTCACAAAGTTATAGCAGTTTTACCAAAGTAGGTCAGTGCTGAGCAAGAAGAGCATGTTGCACATTACACTAATTTAGAGTGCTCGAGACCACTCTTCGAGTGCTCGAAAATCAGCCAGATTGCAGCTCAGAAATGAACCCCTCTTCAGCCCACTTGTGCATTGGTTTCCACATTTCCACCCTCCTTCTTTATGGAGTGGTTGGGAATGTCTTTGGAGGAGAGAGAGAGCTTAGTTGATAGATATAAGGCAACTAAGGGTCACATGCATCCTATCCTTAAATTTTTGCAAGATAGAGGGAGAGAAGAGAGCAAGAAAAGAAGGTGTTCTTGAAGCTTAAAGGAGGGAGCTCGAAAATTGGAGATGGAGTTCAAGCTTCTTCTTCATTCTAAGGCTCCAATGGGTAGCTAACTCTTCTTCTAGGGAGGTGATGAAGTCCCTCCCTTGTAAGCATGTCCTAGGGTAGTCTATTTTGGGGGATTGCAATGTGTATTTCTATGGTCTTTTTCATAACTAAGAGCCTTTCATTTGTTGTAATGAATGTTTATATATGTATGGTTGATTTTTTCAAGTTCATTATCTTGATTGTTAGGTGATGTCTTGTATGAATCTTATTGCTTGAGTTTTCATGGTGAGAATGGGAACAAGGTTATGAAATGGTTTCATGGCATGTTGATAGGTGACTTTAATAGACCATTGCTTAGGAAATCCTTTGATGGTGTATGCTTAATCCCTAGCTCCATGTGCTTCATCATTTTGTCAAGAACTTGATAGTCTTTCATTTAAGTAAATGTGTATTAGCTACACTTTAGTTAGGTAGTCTAAGCATGTTTACCCTTTTGATAGATTATACTTGTTTGAGACTTAATGTACTTCTTGATCAATTACATGGCAACCATGTGTTGTTATGTAATTCTTGACCATTATATGTTGTTTTTCCCCTTAATTAGTTCTAATCTAGCATGTGTATAGGGATGGAGACGGATTCATCTCCCTAGTCTTCTCTACTTGCATTTCACATCTTTATATTCCTTGCAATCTACTATTTTATGCATCTTAATTTTATAGCTTTAGTGACAAACCAAGCAAAAACCATATTCCCCCTTATCATTCTAAAACGATTCTAGACGCTTAGGTTGCCTTAAACTAGCGCAGTCCCAGTGGTTCGACTTACCCGACCAATAGCCCTATTTTACAATGATTCGTGCTATTGCGAAGGTTGATGTACAGTTGATCAACCGATCAATTTTTGGCGCCGTTGCCGGGGACTTGCATATGGTT
Organism: Cornus florida; assembly: GCF_030987335.1. NCBI lineage: Eukaryota > Viridiplantae > Streptophyta > Magnoliopsida > Cornales > Cornaceae > Cornus > Cornus florida. The sequence continues at coordinate 77,247,953 of NW_026775573.1, read as the reverse complement.
TTAGCAACCAAAGTTTAGGGTTAATTTTAGTTTGATTGTTAATATTGTGTCTTGTGAATATTCCTTGTGTGTTTTGACCATCTTTGTGTTTTAAGTGTTGTAAGATTCTAAGGACTTGAAGCGCCGTGGGAACGCTAGCAAATTGTATGTCTAGAGGACCCCAGGTAGGTCTCTTGACTTCTAGTTTCAACTTGTAGATACAGTACATGTGTTAATTTTAGAAGTAGTTAATTTAGTTGTGAAGCCCTTGTAAAGGCTATTATCTTGTTTAAATTCGTGTACAAGCATCGGTCCTTGCCAGGCCATTTATTTTCTGTCTTGATAATTGAGGAGAAAGGGAACATCGTATGTGGAGTATTGATGATGAATTGTGTTGTTGAATATATGCTTTGTTGTTGATGTTTGGCCGTAGGTCACTCTCTCTACCCACACTTGACTCGCCTATTGATATAAATTCACTTGAAAGAACTCTTAGACGGAACCTTAGGGAACCCACTCTTACAAGGGATCTTGAAACTGAATTCAATACAATGGGGGATAACGTAGGAAATCCGGGGAATGAAAGGGCTGAAATTCCTAATGTAGAACCAATGACTCTTAGAGATCATTTCATTCCTACCACCTATGCTTCTCCTTCTTGCATAGTAATGCCAAACATCGATGCAGCTCAATATAAGATCAAATCAAGCACAATCCAAATGCTTCCATCATTTCATGGCTTTGATAATGAAGATCCATATAAGCATCTTGATGAGTTCCTTGAAATCTGTTCGACCATCCGGTTGAGAGGTTTTCTGGACAATGCACTTCATCTCCATCTTTTCCCATTCTCCCTAAAGGATAGGGCAAAATATTGGTTGAACTCCCTCGCTCCCAACTCTATTACTTCTTGGGCTCAATTGCAACAAGAATTTCTTGAGAAGTATTATCCGGTGAGTAAAACCAACCAAATGAGGCGTTCCATTCTAAGCTTTTCTCAAGTTGATGGAAAATAACTCCACGAGACTTGGGAAAGGTTACAAGATCTTCTTCAGAAGTGTCCTCATCATTTGATCCCAAAATGGCAATTAGTGCAAGCTTTCTATGCCGACTTGACCGAAACCCATAGATTCATGGTTGATTCTTCTTGTGGTGGGATGTTCATGTCCAAGAATGCGGATGAGGCTTGGACCTTACTTGAGAATTTGAGTGAAAATTCACTTCAACACAATTCTTGTAAGGCTCCGACCGTAACCACTCCAAACAACACCAACCCTTGTCAACCAAAATCAATAAGGGAGGAATCATCTCAAGTGGATGCCATCGCTCATAAATTCTACCAATTGATGGCACCACATCTTCCTCCTTCATTGTCTCAAAATTCGGCAAGTTTAGTTTGTGCTTCATGTACTAGTCCATTCCATCTCTCGGTAGATTGCCCCACACCGGAGCAATTTCCCAATCCCAACCAAGAGCAAGCTAATGCCATGTTCTCGCGGCACGGGAACAATCCATATTCCAACACCTACAATCCGGGTTGGCGGGATCATCCGAATTTCTCGTGGCGACAACAAGTCCCACAAAATTCCCAATTCCAAAACCAAGGGCGGCAAAATTAGCCATCTTCTTAATATCAAGGTAGACCTTTCCAAGCCTCTTCAAGCTACCATCCTCCTTACAATCCAAATGTCTCCAATCCACATCCTGTGTGTCCAACTGACGAGATAGTAGCTGCAAACAAGCAAATGATGGAATCATTAAATAAGCAAATAATGGATGCCAACAAGCAACTCTTGACATCCTTGCAGCCTACTCTCCAAATGGCTCACTCTCATACTCAATCCATAGCTAATCTCGAAAATCAAGTGGGCCAAATAGCTAACTCGGTGAATCAATTGCTTCAAAAGGACAAGGGCAAGCTTCTCTCTCAACCTTTTGAAAATCCTAGAGGAATGCATGTGATTAACGAAACCCCTCCTCCGAGTGGGCCGACTCATGAACAAGTTCAAGCTATCACCACCCTTCGGAGTGGTAGAGTGGTTAACAACAAGGTCGATGGAGACAAAAGTGAGGAAGTTTCTCCTTTGAAAAATCCAAATCCAAGCTCTTCTAATCCAAATTCTTATCCAAATACCATTCACGGAAATCCCACACATGTCACCCCAAATGTGGAAACTACTTATGAGCCAAAAGCTCATTTTCCTCAACATCTTCAAGAGTTGACACATTTTGGGAACAAGAATTGTAAAATTCAAGACATGTGGGAAGTTTTCAAGCAAGTGAAGATTAACTTGCCCCTCTTGGATGCTATCAAGCAAATCCCTCCCTATACAAAATTTCTTAAAGATTTGTGCACTCAAAAGCGCACTTCTAAAAATCATTTGCCAAAAAAAGTGAGGTTGACTGAAAATGTTAGTGCTATCATTCAGCACAACACTCCTCCAAAGTATAAGGATCCGGGTGCCCCCACAATCTCTTGCATCATTGGTGACAGCAAAATCGAGAGGGCCCTCCTTGACTTAGGAGCTAGTGTGAATTTAATTCCATATTCAGTCTACCTACAACTTGGTTTGGGAGATCTTAAGCCGACTTCCGTGGTTTTGCAACTTACCGATAGATCGGTCAAGCATCCACGAGGTATTCTCGAGGACGTTATCATCAAAGTGGACAAATTCTACTTCCCGGTAGATTTTGTGGTTCTTGATACGGAACCGGTCCATGACCCAAAAAAGCACATTCCTGTGATCCTTGGTAGGCCATTTTTAGCCACGGCTAATGCATCAATTAATTGCTGAACCGGGGTGATGGACATTGCTTTTGGAAACATGCAAGTCAAACTCCACATCTTTCATGCAACTCAACATCCCTCCAATGAGGATGATTGTTTTCTTGTGGATGTCATTGATTAAGTGGTCAAAGAATCTCTCCCCTTCATTCTAAGCAAAGATCCTTTTGTAACTTGCATGTCCCATTTTGACTTCTCAAACTTTGATGTTGATCAGGCCATTCAAGAAGTCAATTCCTTGCTTGATATTAATGCTATCATGGATGTACCTCCTTGGAAAATTCCAAAAGAACCACTTCCCCAACTTTCCACCACTCCTCCGGTCCCATCATTGTTATCTCCGCCACAACTTGAGCTTAAGCCGCTCCTGGCCCATCTCAAGTATGTGTTCCTTGGTCCAAAGCTAACCCTTCCGGTCATTATTGCCTCGGACCTTCAAAAAGACCAAGAGACCAACCTTTTAGCGGTACTCCAAGAGCATAAAGAAGCTATTGGTTGGACAGTGGCAGATTTGAAAGGAATTGACCCCTCCATTTGTATGCACCGCATTCATATGGAGGATGACGCAAAGCCTACTAGAGAGGTCCAGTGCCGGTTAAATCCAAATATGAAGGAAGTGGTCATGAAAGAAGTGATCAAATTGCTAGATGCGGGAATCATCTACCCTATCTCTGATAGCAAGTGGGTGAGCCCCACACAAGTTGTCCCCAAGAAATCCAGTCTCACGGTTGTTGAAAATTCAGCGGGTGAGCTCGTGCCACAACGAACCACCACCGGGTGGCGTGTGTGCATTGACTACCGAAAACTCAATTCATCAACTAGGAAGGATCATTTCCCGCTCCTATTTATTGATCAAATCCTAGAAAGGTTAGCCGGCCAAAGCTTCTATTGTTTTCTTGATGGTTATTCCGGTTATAACCAAGTGGCAATCGCCTCCCAAGATCAAGAGAAAACAACATTCACATGTCCCTTTGGTACGTTTGCCTATCGACGCATGCCTTTTGGTCTAGGCAATGCGCCGGCAACATTCCAAAGGTGCATGATGCCCATATTCTCCAATATGGTTGAAAAGTTCTTGGAAGTTTTCATGGACGATTTTTCCGTATTTGGCCCCTCCTTTGACTCGTGTCTCAAAAATTTATCTCTTGGGCTCCAAAGATGTAAAGAGACGAATTTAATTCTAAGTTGGGAGAAAAGCCACTTCATGGTCCAAGAAGGCATTGTTTTAGGACATGTCATTTCTAAGCAGGGAATCGAGGTAGACAAGGCAAAAGTTGAGTTAATCTCTAATCTTCCTCCTCTGAATTCGGTCCGTCAAATCCGTTCTTTTCTTGGCCACGCCGGATTCTATCGTCGCTTCATCAAAGATTTCAGCAAAATCTCACGGCCCTTGTGTAATCTCTTAGCCAAGGATGTTCCGTTCAATTTTGATGACGCTTGCATTGAAGCTTTCATCAAACTTCGTACTTTCCTCTCATCTGCCCCAATCATGAAACCCCCTAATTGGTCTCTTCCCTTTGAGATCATGTGTGATGCATCCGACTATGCATTAGGGGCGGTTTTGGGCCAACGTGTGGATAAACTTCCGCATGTCATTTATTATGCTAGCAAAACTCTCTGCGATGCCCAATTGAACTACACCACCACTGAAAAAGAATTGCTAGCTGTGGTGTACGCCTTGGATAAATTTCGCTCTTATCTTCTTGGCTCCAAGGTCATCGTCTTTTCAGATCATGCCGCTCTTAGGCATTTGTTAGCGAAAAAAGAGACAAAACCCCGTTTAATTCGATGGATCCTCTTACTTCAAGAGTTTGACATTGACATCTGGGACAAAAAAGGGACCGACAATGTTGTCGTCGATCATCTCTCTCGCTTACTTATTGAGAAATCTTCAGAATTCGCAGCCATCCGTGATTCCTTTCCGGATGAGCAACTTCTTCAAGTTTTACATTCTACTCTTCCATGGTTTGCGGATATTGTCAATTATCTTGCGGTAGGCAAAATTCCAGCCCATTGGTCCAAACAAGAGAAGGACCGGTTTTTCTCCCAAGTCAAGCATTTCTTTTGGGAAGATCCGGAACTATTCAAGTATTGCCCGGACCAAATCATCCGGCGATGCATTCCTGAAACCGAGGCCACAAGCATTCTAAATTTTTGCCATACTCTTGCTTGTGGAGGCCATTTTAGTGCCAAAAAGACTGCTAACAAAGTTCTTCAAAGTGGATTCTTTTGGCCTACCTTGTTTCGGGATGCATACAATTTTTGCAAATCGTGTGAACGATGTCAAAAACTTGGATCCATGTCCCGAAGAGACATGATGACCCTTACCAACATTTTAATTGTTGAAATTTTTGATGTGTGGGGGATTGACCTCATGGGACCATTTCCATCTTCTTATGGCTATGAATACATCCTTGTAGCGGTGGATTATGTGTCTAAATGGGTTGAAGCCGAGGCTACCAAAACCGATGATCATAAAGTCGTGGTCCATTTCATTCAGTCTCACATCTTTAGTCGTTTTGGTACGCCCCGAGCAATCATTAGTGATGGTGGATCTCATTTCTGAAATCGTTATCTAAAATCCGTCCTTGCTAAGTATTCCGTCATTCATAAGGTTGCTACACCTTACCACCCTCAAACGAGTGGTCAAGTAGAGATTTCTAACCGGGAGATTAAGCACCTTTTGGAAAAAACGGTTAGACCGGACCGCAAAGATTGGTCATTAAGGCTAAACGATGCGCTTTGGGCTTACCGGACAGCTTATAAGACACCCATTGGCATGCCACCATATCGACTTGTCTTTGGCAAAGCATGTCATCTCCCGGTAGAATTAGAGCACCGTGCTTACTGGGCCATAAAAAGGTTCAATTTTGATCTCAAACAAGCCGGCTCTAATCGTGCGTTGCAATTAAATGAACTTGAGGAATTACGTAATGACGCGTATGAAAGCGCAAAAATTTACAAGGCAAAGACTAAAGCTTTTCATGACAAACACATCGTCAAGAAGTCTTTTGCCCCGGGACAAAAGGTCTGGCTTTTCAATTCCCGCTTGAAACTCTTTCCCGATAAACTCTGGTCAAGATGGGATGGTCCATACATTGTCACTACCGTCTTTCCTCATGGAGCAATCGAACTTCATGATCCTGCAAGTGGATCACTCTTCAAGGTAAATGGCCAACGTCTTAAGCCTTGCATTGACGGCACAATCCTAACCCGAAAAGTTGAGGAAGTCCTCTTGACGGATCCAATTTATGAGGATTAGTGCCTGCTCTAGCTTTGTCTAGCTATCGACATTAAATTTAGCAACTCAAGGGAAGCAATTCTTTCAATTTCCAAGCTTCCTTCTCTTTGAAATTGCTCGTGCCTTGCAAATTTTCTGGGAAACGGTGTAGAAATGCTAAAAATTTAACTTTCTCTGGAACTATCTTAAGTTGTGTTCCACATTTTTAGACTGGCTTCTTAGACCTTCTCAACTCTTGTTTTCATTCCCGGAAGTTTTTGGCTCTATCAGGCAATTTTCTTGGACTTTCGACATGGCTCTCACATGCATAGCCTCTCATCTTCAATGCATTGTTGGATCATGGTTTCTCAAAATCATCCATGCGTTGGAAAGGTGCTGCATTTTGAAATTTTTTCCAAATTGTCCATGCATTATAAAGAAGTTGAAAAGTTTTCAAAATTTTCCATCCATGCATTACATTGGAATGAATTTAAAAAAATAAAAATAAAAAAAATAAAAAATAAAATAAAATTCAGAAATTTAATCCATGCATTTGTGTGATGTTGCGAAAGTTTGAAAAGTTTCTTAAATTCATTCATGCAGTAGAGAGTAGTTGCAAGGTCTCAAAATTTTCCCAAATTTCATCCATGCATTTGAGCTGAAGTGCAAAGTTTAAATTTTTCCATGCATTGCATTGAAGCTTAAAGCTTGGCAATTTTTCCATCCCTGCAATTGCAAAGCTTTTGAATTTTTTTTTTTTTTTTTTTTTTTTTTTTTTTTTTTTTTTTTTTTTTTTCCACAAGTACATCCATGCGTTGCATTAGAATACTGTGCCAAGTTTCATAATTTTCCATGCCAAGTTTCACTTTCTATCCATGTATGCAAGGTGAAACTATTCTATCCATGCATTGATTTGGAAGCATATTGCAAGGTTTTATCAATTCTTCAGCTCTCAGTTGATCATTTTCATATTCACAATGCATAAGAATGAAGCACATAATGTTACAATGCATGCAAAAATTCATCTCTCAACCTCAATGCTCACTGTCGAGTGCTCCAAGGCTTTAACTAAGATTCCATGAGCCTACTGCCTTCATTTAGAGCACTCTAGCTTCTATTTAGAGTGCTCTAAATTTTCAGCCCAACATCCCGCAGCCACTGTCTCCAATTCGAGCGCTCGAAGGCCAAGCTTCGAGTGCTCGAAGCTTCACCAATTCCTTAGTATGCTTGCTGCCTAATTGTCGAGCACTCTAGCTCCCTTGTGGAGTGCTCGACAATTCCCTGCATCACCCTCTCTCTCAACCACCATCAACCCTCACCATGCCATGCACAACATCAACAACACCCTAACACCATTTACCACTCCACCCCCCTCTCTCTCCCACGCAACCCACTTCCAATAATCAACCCCATCACACTAACCATGAACAACCATGCAACCCTCATGCATCCACACATCATGCATGCCAACTCTCGGCTTCCCACTTCTCAAAACCAACCTCATCTTAAACCCACAACCCTGCATGCCCATGCATGAAAACCCACGCAGCCAACCTCCACTACTCGGCCACCTCAAAACCTCTCCAACCTCCCCTACCGAGTGCTCGAAACACCACTCTCAACCCAAGTAACCCCACACATCATGCATGCCACCCCTCGGCAAAACCAACCAACCCTCCCTAACCCCATAACCTTACACACACAGCATTCTCTCTCTCTCTCCCCAACCATCCCAACACTCATCATACAACTCCTCTCTCTCATCTCACCAACTTCACCTCCTCTTCACCTCTCACAACCCCATCAACCATCTCGGCAACCTCACCACTCCCATCTCCCACCCTCATGCACACCATCTCACCCTAACCCCATAACCTCGCACACACAGCATTCTCTCTCTCTCCCCAACCATCCCAACACTCATCATACAACTCCTCTCTCTTATCTCACCAACTTCACCTCCTCTTCACCTCTCACAACCCCATCAACCATCTCAGCAACCTCACCACTCCCATCTCCCACCCTCATGCACACCATCTCGCCCCAACCCCAACCTCACCACACTTCCTCAACTCCCACACACAGCACTCTTTCTCTCTCTCCAACCCACTTCCTCCCCCATGCATGCCCATGCATGCCCCCAAAAACCAACCAACCCCCACTTCATACACCACCACCTCTCATGACACACCAAACCTCACCCTAGCATCTCAACCCCTCTACAACAAACCATCCATCCCTACAAGCTCCCTGCATTCAAGTTGGCTGAAAACTTCACCTTGGCTGCAAATTTCAAGCACTCCCAAGCCCCATTCGAGTGCTCAAGTTTCCTTGCTCTATCTGCCGAGCTTGCTTGAAGCCCTCACCCGAGCCCTCTCACTTCCCTCTTGAGTGCTCGAGCTTGTTTGAAGCTCACACCCGAGCTCACTGCCAAGACTTCGAGCACTCGAAGTCCCATTTCGAGTGCTCGAAATGTGGAGCACAATGCACCATCCTCAGCTGAGGCCACTGCCCCAATTTCAAGCACTCGAAGACACCCTTCGAGTGCTCGAACCAAGCTTCCCTCTCTCTTTTAAAACCACACAACCTCTCTCTCTCGAACCAAGCCTCCCTCCTCTCTTTTAAACCCCGAACCCACACTCCACTTCCCTTCCCACTCTCGGTCACATTCAAAACCAACCAACTCACATCTCTCTTCTCGGCATTCACCAAGCCACCCACACAACCCTCTCAACCAAACCACCTCAACCATCCCTCTCAACCTCCTTCAAAATCACCCCCACCTCACAACCAACAACCCAATCTCACAACCCCTCACCTCTCGGCCTCCCTCTTCATCTCTCTCTCTAACCCCTCACCTTCGGCCACACATCACATACAACCTTCTCTCACTTCCACCCCACCTTCCCAGTTTTCACTCTAATGCATGCATGCATTCAATCCATGTGCCTCCATTCTTATTCTTCTTCTCAAGGTATGTGAGCTTCATATTCTTCTCAATTCCTTGTCTTTATTTCCTTTATAAGGAGGATGGGAATGCATTGAGGAGGTTGCGTTGTATGTGGTTGATGATTGCTCTATGCTAGAGCTTGGTTTGGTTGTAAAATTTTTTGGTTTTCTTCATCCCTCCCACTCATCTTCACATTCTCTCTTTTGTGGTGCAGGCCAGGTGCTCGCTGAAAGTCCTCAACCAAGTCCACCTCTCTAAATGTCTCGTGCCAGTCCTTCTTGCCCTCCTAGACCCTCTGCGGGTGCCCGTGCTGTCAATCGTGAGCGACCACGTGATCCTTGGGATCGCAAACAACTCAACTACGAGCTTTCTTTTCCGCTCACCGATGCCTTTGATATTCTCCCCACAACTTCGTGGGCTGTAGCCGAATTGACTAACCGGCGTCTGCAGCACATTTGCGTGCCCCTTGCCAGGGTTGCCTACCCCCGTGTAGTGCGCCTCTTCTATCAGAATCTCCAATGCCCTGAAGAGCCACCCATTTCTCTCACTACATCCATTGATGGCACCACCTATGCTTTCACTATGACTGACATCATTCAGGTTTCTGGTTGCCCCATTGAGTGCCCCGATGACATTGTCAATCGTGAGAATCTCCCTTTATATGAGGAGCCGGATACATTAACTGTGGAACAGATTGCCGCTGCCATTTGCACTGTTGACGATCCTACTAGGCCCCGGTCTTTTATCCGCAAAACCAATCTTCCGGAACGCCTCTGGTTCAAGCACAATGTCTGCCCTTTGGTGCATAGCACCGAGCGTCGGGGCCTCCTTTTGCAAGCTTTATATGCCATGGACCAAGGCCAATGGTTCTCCATCCCAGAGCTCATTTGGACCACATTTATGAAGTTTTGGCATGACGCTCATAATGCACGGGTTCCGCGAGTTAAAAATCGGAAATTGCCTTTGCCGTTTTTCATCACTCGGCTCCTTCAGCACAAGGGTTTCGTTGTTCCTCCCCATGAACCAAAAGGCAAAAAGATTAAAATTTTTACCAAGCGCCGGTGGATCAATGTTCTTAGCCATTCTAGTACCCCTCAGCCTGCTGCCCCCCTGTTCATCCATGCTCCACCTCCTCCTCCTTCTGAGGATGCTTCCACCGTAGCATCCGCTGCAAGGGTAGCACCTCCGGTCGACTCTCACCAGGACCAGGCTTTCATCCGGGCTAGCATTGCCGGTATTCATGAGCGACTGGATTGTTTTGAGAATTCTTTGTCCGCGTACACTCGGACTCTATGTGAGACTTCTTCACGTGCTGAAGAAGATCGTCGTCTTGCTGCTGAAGACCGTCGTGTCGCAGCTGAGGAACGTCGTTTGGCTTCCGCTGAACGGCGTAAGACTCAATCTCTCCTCCATTCCATCCTCGCCCGTTTACCCTCTGGACCGTAGCTTGTTGCGAGTGTTGGACCTTATCTTTTTGTTTCATATGTAACTATTTCTCTTGTATCTTTTGTTTTCCTTTTGAACTGTAAGAATTTGCTATGTATAGGTTGCTCTAGTAGACATGATCCCTGTACAACTCTTTTTGTAATCATGTAAACTCTTTTTGAAATGCAAATTCTTTCTGTTCTGATAACTTTCGGTACATTCTTTTTCTGTATTTATGCTTGTGCTATTAATGCTGTTTGTGGTTGTTTCTTTTTGTTCTTCATGATGCTCTCCAGGTTGCGCAGTCCAATTCAAGTTTGGGGGTTTTTGTATCACCATACCATTTCCTCCCCCTGGGTATTGTTATTCCTTTTTATACTCTTTGTCATTTTTGTCTCTAACTTACATCCATGTCCCACATTGAGGACACTGTGTAGTTTAAGTTTGGGGGTGCATCAAAGCATTCTTGGCATAGTTTTGGGTATCATATTTTTGTAAAGCAATGATAGTGTAACTTGGAACTTGTCGGAGACAAAGCATATGTTTAATACCTTGTGTATAGAAGCAATTGAGAAATTTTTGAAAATAAAGAAATTTGAATTTGAAGTGATCATGCAAATACAATGTAGTCTGTATAAATGCCTCAATTAGATTCTTGCTGGATTTACACTCTTATAAGCTTCACAATGCACAGATGCACATTGGAAACTTAACTGTGAGGCATGCAACTTAATCGACCTTGACCTTGGCCTAGTTAATCTGATTTGATGAACCTAATAGATGAATATCTTTAGCATGATTTAAGTTGTCTAAAAAAAAAAAAAAAAACTAAGAAAGAAAGAAAAAATGACCAGTTGACCTTCGTAGCCTTTCCAACTCGAGCTATTAAGCCCTTTGGAGTATCTCTTCACTTAACACCCTGAAGCCATCTGGTTTGGGAGTTGTTGGCCTAACGCTTGCTACAAGGGTTGGTTAGAAAGCTTAAGGGACTTAAACATTGCACGGTGATTCAAAAAAATAAACTAGTAATAAACATGGTTCGTTGGAGTTCGTAGCCTTTCCAACTTGAGCTATTAAGCCCTATGGAGTGTCTCTACACTTAGCACCCTAAAGCCATCTGGTTTGTTGTTGGCCTAACGCTTGCTACAAGGGTTGGTTAGAAAGCTTAAGGGACTTCAGCATTGCACAACCATTCTATGTTTCGCTTATGAGTTGCAATAAATTGTTAACAAGCAACAAAAGTTGTCTTGTAAATTAAATCATGCCTTAGGGACCTCATTTAAAGGGGAATTCAACGATTTGAAAACTTGTGCTTTAGAATTGGAAAAGAAAGTAAAAGCCGCATGTTGAGAATCCAATTCACTTTCACTGGAGTTTGAGTTATTTCCATTTAAGAGATGACAATTGAATTATTTATATGGACTATGATGTTGATGTATGGATGTTGATGTATTCATGTTGAAATGGTTTTTCCCAATTTTTGTATCAATGCTTCATATATGCAAGGTAGTCTTCCCAATGAGCCCGTCTCCAGCTCTTTATCTGTTTCAAGTTGGATTTGAGCTATGTTTATGTTTATTTTTGCCATGGTGAATATTTTTGTAATAGCATTCCCGTGTTTTCATTCCATTGAGCTTTGCATTTTGGTTTGCTAAGGGACTAGCAAAATGTAAGTTTGGGGGTGTGATAAGCGCTGAATACTGTATATTCAGGCGCCCTAAATTACATTAACAAAGTCCATTAATTGATTATTTTATGTAGATTAACTCCATTTGCATATTTTTGTGCATTTTCAGGTGAAAGTGCAAAAAGGAAGCAAAAATGATGCCTTGTGGAATTATGAACAAAAAGGGTGCCAATTCTGAATTTCTGGCAGCGGTAGAACCTGAATTTTGTCGCCATTTTCAACCTAGAAAACTCAAGAACTGGACTTCCATCATAACATTAAAGATTTAGAGCTCTGAATCAGCTTTCCAAATCTTCAAGCAGTTCATCATTCGGAGTTCGGAACAGAGAGTTATGATCTTCTTAACAGAGGTGTGCAGAACTGCCTGGCAGCACTGAAGTACTGCCTTTCTCCCCATTTTCGACCAACCAGACTTGAGAATTGGGTCTTCATCAAAACATGAAGTTTTTGAAGCACTAAATCAGCTCTCCAAATCTTAAAACAGATTATCATTCGGAGTTCGGGGCACAAAGTTATAGCAGTTTTACCAAAGTAGGTCAGTGCTGAGCAAGAAGAGCATGTTGCACATTACCCTAATTTAGAGTGCTCGAAAATCAGCCAGATTGCAGCTCGGAAATGAACCCCTCTTCAGCCCACTTTTGCATTGGTTTCCACATTTCCACCCTCCTTCTTTATGGAGTGGTTGGGAATGTCTTTGGAGGAGAGAGAGAGCTTAGTTGATAGATATAAGGCAACTAAGGGCCACATGCATCCTATCCTTGAATTTTTGCAAGATAGAGGGAGAGAAGAGAGCAAGAAAAGAAGGTGTTCTTGAAGCTTAAAGGAGGGAGCTCAAAAATTGGAGATGGAGTTCAAGCTTCTTCTTCATTCTAAGGCTCCAATGGGTAACTAACTCTTCTTCTAGGGAGGTGATGAAGTCCCTCCCTTGTAAGCATATCCTAGGGTAGTCTATTTTGGGGGATTGCAATGTATATTTCTATGGTCTTTTTCATAACTAAGAGCCTTTCATTTGTTGTAATAAATGTTTATATATGTATGGTTGATTTCTTCAAGTTCATTATCTTGATTGTTAGGTGATGTCTTGTATGAATCTTATTGCTTGAGTTTTCATGGTGAGAATGGGAACAAGGTTATGAAATGGTTTCATGGCATGTTGATAGGTGACTTTGATAGACCATTGCTTAGGAAATCCTTTGATGGTGTATGCTTTATCCCTAGCTCCTTGTGCTTCATCATTTTGTCAAGAACTTGATAGTCTTTCATTTAAGTAAATGTGTATAAGCTACACTTTAGTTAGGTAGTCTAAGCATGTTTACCCTTTTGATAGATTATACTTGTTTGAGACTTAATGTACTTCTTGATCAATTACATGGCAACCATGTGTTGTTATGTAATTCTTGACCATTATATGTTATTTTTTCTCTTAATTAGTTCTAATCTAGCATGTGTATAGGGATGGAGACGGATTCATCTCCATAATCTTCTCTACTTGCATTTCACATCTTTATATTCCTTGTAATCTACTATTTTATGCATCTTAATTTCATAGCTTTAGTGACAAACCAAGCAAAAACCCTATTCCCCCTTATCATTCTAAAACGATTCTAGACGCTTAGGTTGCCTTAAACTAGCGCAGTCCCAGTGGTTCGACTTACCCGACCAATAGCCCTATTTTACAATGATTCGTGCTATTGCGAAGGTTGATGTATAGTTGATCAACCGATCAGGCAGCAGGCTGAGGGGTACTAGAGTGGCTTAGAACATTGATCCACCGACGCTTGGTAAAAATTTTAATCTTTTCACCTTTTGGTTCATGGGGAGGAACAATGAAACCCTTGTGCTTTAGGAGCCGAGTGATGAAAAACGGCAAAGGCAATTTTTGATTTTCAACTCGCGGAGCCCGTGCATTATGAGCGTCATGCCAAAGCTTCATAAATGTGGTCCAAATGAGCTCCGGGATGGAGAACCATTGGCCTTGGTCCATGGCATATAAGGCTTGCAAAAGGAGGCCCCTACGCTCGGTGCTATGCACCAAAGGGCAGACATTGTGCTTGAAAACAGTGTCAATGAACCAGAGGCATTCTGGAAGATTGGTTTTGCTGATAAAAGACCGAGGCCTATTAGGATCGTCAACATTGCCAAAGGCAGCGACAACCTGCTCCACAGTTAATGTATCCGGCTCCTCATATAAAGGGAGATTCTCACGATTGACAATGTCATCGGGGCACTCAATGGGGCAACCAGAAACCTGAATGATGTCAGTTATAGTGAAAGCATAGGTGGTGCCATCAATGGATGTAGTGAGAGAAATGGGTGGCTCTTCAGGGCATTGGAGATTCTGGTAGAAGAGGCGCACTACACGGGGGTGGGCAACCCTGGCAAGGGGCGCGTAAATGTGCTGCAGACGCCGGTTAGTCAATTTGGCTACAGCCCACGAAGTAGTGGGTAGAATGTCAAAGGCATCCGTGAGCGGAAAAGAAAGCTCGTAGTTGAGTTGTTTGCGATCCCAAGGATCACATGGTCGCTCACGATTGACAGCACGGGCACCTGCAGAGGGTCTAGGAGGGCGAGAAGGACCAGTATGAGACATTTAGAGAGGTGGACTTGGTTGAGGACTTTCAGCGAGCACCTGGCGTGCACCACAAAAGAGAGAAGGTGAAAATGAGTGGGGTGGATGATGAAACCCAAAATTTTTAACAAGCAAATCAAGCTCTATCATTAACAAATCAACAACAAAGCATCAACAGAACCAAACTCCAACATTACAAGCCCATCCTCCTTGTAAAACACCATGAATGAACAAAGGAAAAGAAAAACAACTGAAGAGGACACAGACCTGAATTTCATGTTATCCGAGAGCAAGAAGGAAGGCAGGAAGAGGGAGGTGAGATGATGGGGTGGTGGGGTAGTGAGAGAAGGTGTTAAGGGGTGAGAGATGGTTGGTTTGGGTATGGGCTGGTGTGGTGAGGATTTGGGGGTTGAGGTAGGTTGATGGTGGTTGAGAGGTGGTGGTGTGTGAAGTGGGGGTGATTTTGAAGGAGGTTGAGAGGGATGGTTGAGGTGGTTTGGTTGAGAGGGTGGTGTGGGTGGCTTGGTGAATGCCGAGAAGAGAGATGTGAGGTTGGTTGGTTGTGAATGTGACCTAGAGTGGGAAGGGAAGTGGAGTGTGGGTTCGGGGTTTAAAAGAGAGGAGGGTAAGCTTGGTTCGAGCACTCGAAGTTGGACTTCGAGTGCTCGAAATAAGGGCAGAGAGTTGGGAGCCGAGGGGTGAGAGAGGTTGAGTGCTCAGGTGGTGAGTGAGAGAGCTTGGGCAATGGCAAACACTCGAAGCTTGGCTTCGAGTGCTCTAGAATTTGGCAGAGAGGGTTTGGTTTGGTGTTTGGGGTGAGAGATGAGGTTGGTTTTGTTGGTGGCTGGTTGAGGGGCATGCATGCATGGGCTTGCATGCATGCATGCAGGGCATGGAGTTGGATGTTGTGAGGATTGGGTTGGCACTCGGCATGGTGGGTTTGGGGGCTTGAAGGTGGGGTTTGAAGTTGCCGAGAGAGTGAGGGAGAGGTTGGTTTATGGTGTCGAGCAAGATGGTGGTTGGGTTGGAGGTTGGTTAAGGTTGAAGAAAGATATGCCGAGAGTTGGGTTGTGGGGATCGTGGCATGATTGCATACATGGGGAAAGGTTGGTGGGTTGGAGTTGAGGTGGTTGTGTGGTTTCTGGGTTGATGGTGGTTGAGTGTTGAAGAGAGATGGTATGGGATGGTGGGAGATGAGGGAAGATGGAGGTGCATGCATGCATGGGGCTTGCATGCATGCATGCAGGTCGTGGGTTGCATGGTGTGTTGCATGCATGTTGCATGGTGGCTGAGAGTGGAGGTGGTGATTGGGGTTGAAAGAAGGAGAAGGAAGGTTAGTGGAGGGAAATGGGTTTGATGTTTGGTTTGCATGGTTGAGGTGGTTTATGATTGGTAGGTTGATGGAGCTTGAAGTTGTCAAGAGAGAGAGGTTTGGAGGTGGTTGAAGGTGCATGCAGCGTGTGGATTTGCATGGTTTGAGGAGCTTGCTACATGCATGGAGATCGTGGGTTTGCATGGTGGGATGAGAGGGAAGTGAAGGTGGCCGAGAGGAGTTGTGTGGGTTGTAGGTTGACTTGAGCAAGGAGGAAGGTGAGTTGGAGAGGGGTTGATGCATGCTGGGGTTGAGAGAGAGAAGAGCATGGGTTGCGAGATGTAGTTGAGCACTCTAAGCATGGAAGGAGAGTGCTCAAAGATGGGACAGTAGCCTCAGCAGCTTTGGGGTTAAAACTTCAAGCAAGGTCGAGCACTCCAAATTGGAGTTTAGATTGCTCGAAATGAAGCCAGAGAGTTCGGGGAAAAATGCAAGGAAGCTCGAGCACTCCAAATTGGAGTTTGAGTGCTCGAAAGTGGGTCAGTAGGCTCAGAATGTTGTGGTTTAAAAGAGGTTGTGCTTGAGCTTGATCTTGAAACCATGGAACCATCGATGAGCTTGCAGGGATGGAAGATGAGTGCATGGAACCATCCATCCATGGATTGAAGCTTGCAAGGATGGACTTGCATGGATGGTAGATGAGTGCATGGATGAGCTTGCATGGATGGATGGTAATTGCATGGATTGAAGGCATGCATGCATGAACTCATGAAAGAATGCATGAACTCATGGACCTTGATGGAAGTTGAATGCATGCATGCATTAGAATGAAAACTTTGGAGGTTAAAATTTTGCCGCCATGATGCTTCCATTAACCATGCATTGCAACAAAATTTTAAACTGTGCGCCATC
Source organism: Cornus florida (assembly GCF_030987335.1). Taxonomy (NCBI): domain Eukaryota; kingdom Viridiplantae; phylum Streptophyta; class Magnoliopsida; order Cornales; family Cornaceae; genus Cornus; species Cornus florida. The sequence goes on along the minus strand of NW_026775573.1, from coordinate 77,231,114 downwards.
ATTTCATTCGAATGCAAGGATGGAAAATTGAAATTTGCCATGGAAAATGAAAATTTTTCATGGAAATTTCTCATGGAATTTTTTTTTTTTTTTTTTTTTTTCATGGAAATTTTTTTCTTTAATGATGCATGCATGAATGTAAATTTCATGGAAAAATTTCCAACTTTTACAACATCACACAGAGCATGGATGAATGAAATTTCTGGAGAAAAATTTTAAACTTTGCAAATTCATTCCAATCCAATGCAAAGGAAATTTTGAGAAAATTTTCAAGCTTTGGAACATCTCTTCAATGCATGGACGAGATTAAGAACATTTCAACAATGCATTGAAGATGAGAGGCTATGCATGTGAGTGCCATGTCGAAAGATCCTATGAAATTGCTCGAAAGCGATGGAAATTTCCGGGAATGAAAATTAGAGCTGAGAAGGTCTAAGAGGCCAGTCTAAAATTGCGAAACACAACTGAAGACCATTTCAGAAAAATCAAATTTTTGGCTTTTCGAAACCATTTCCCAGAAAATTTCAAGGCACGAGCAATTTGAGAAGGTAGGGAAGCTTGGAACATCGAAAGAATTTCTTCCCTTGCTTTGCTAAATTTAATGTCGATAGCTAGATGAAGTTAGAGTTGGCACTAATCCTCATAAATTGGGTCTGTTAAGAGGACTTCCTCAACTTTTCGGGTTATGATTGTGCCATCAATGCAAGGCTTAAGCCGTTGGCCATTAACCTTGAAGAGTGATCCTTTTGCAGGATCATGAAGTTCGATTGCTCCATGAGGAAAGACAGTAGTGACAATGTATGGACCATCCCATCTTGACCGGAGTTTACCGGGAAAGAGTTTCAAGCGGGAATTAAAAAGCCAAACATTTTGTCCAGGGGTAAAAGACTTCTTGACGATGTGTTTATCATGAAAAGCTTTAGTCTTTGCCTTGTAGATTTTTGCGCTTTCATACGCGTCATTACGCAATTCCTCAAGTTCATTTAATTGCAACGCACGATTAGAGCCGGCTTGTTTGAGATCAAAATTGAACCTTTTTATAGCCCAATAAGCACGGTGCTCTAATTCTACCAGGAGATGACATGCTTTGCCAACGACAAGTCGATATGGTGACATACCAATGGGTGTCTTATAAGCTGTCCGGAAAGCCCAAAGCGCATCGTTTAGCTTTAATGACCAATCTTTGCGGTCCGGTCTAACCGTTTTTTCCAAAATGTGCTTAATCTCCCGGTTAGAAATCTCTACTTAACCACTCGTTTGAGGGTGGTAAGGTGTAGCAACCTTATGAATGACGGAATACTTAGCAAGGACGGATTTGAGATAACAATTTTGGAAATGAGATCCGCCATCACTAATGATTGCTCGGGGCGTACCAAAACGACTAAAGATGTGAGACTGAATGAAATGGATCACGACTTTATGATCATCGGTTTTGGTAGCCTCGGCTTCAACCTATTTAGACACATAATCCACCGCTACAAGGATGTACTCATAGCCATAAGAAGATGGAAATGGTCCCATGAAGTCAATCCCCCACACATCAAAATTTTCAACAATTAAAATGTTGGTGAGGGTCATCATGTCTCTTCGGGACATGGATCCAAGTTTTTGACATCGTTCACACGATTTGCAAAAATTGTATGCATCTCGAAACAAGGTAGGCCAAAAGAATCCGCTTTGAAGAACTTTGTTAGCGGTCTTTTTGGCACTGAAATGGCCTCCATAAGCAAGAGTATGGCAAAAATTTAGAATGCTTGTGGCCTCGGTTTCAGGAATACATCACCAGATGATTTGGTCTGGGCAATACTTGAATAGTTCCGGATCTTCCCAAAAGAAATGCTTGACTTGGGAGAAAAACCGGTCCCTCCCTTGTTTGGACCAATGAGCTGGAATTTTGCCAACCGCAAGATAATTGACAATATCCGCAAACCATGGAAGAGTAGAATGTGAAACTTGAAGAAGTTGCTCATCCGGAAAGGAATCACGGATGGCTGCGAATTCTGAAGATTTCTCAATAAGTAAGCGAGAGAGATGATCGGCGACAACATTGTCGGTCCCTTTTTTGTCTCGAATTTCAATGTCAAACTCTTGAAGTAAGAGGATCCATCAAATTAAATGGGGTTTTGTCTCTTTTTTCGCTAACAAATGCCTAAGAGCGGCATGATCCGAAAAGACGATGACCTTGGAGCCAAGAAGATAAAAGCGAAATTTATCCAAGGCATACACCACAGCTAGCAATTCTTTTTCAATGGCGGTGTAGTTCAATTGGGCATCGCAGAGAGTTTTGCTAGCATAATAAATGACATGCGGAAGTTTATCCACACGTTGGCCCAAAACCGCCCCTAATGCATAATCGGATGCATCACACATGATCTCAAAGGGAAGAGACCAATTAGGGGGTTTCATGATTGGGGCAGATGAGAGGAGTGTGCGAAGTTTATTGAAAGCTTCCATGCAAGCGTCATCAAAATTGAATAGAACATCCTTGGCTAAGAGATTACACAAGGGCCGTGAGATTTTGCTAAAATCTTTGATGAAGCGACGATAGAATCCGACATGGCCAAGAAAAGAACGAATTTGACGGACTAAATTCGGAGGAGGAAGATTAGAGATTAACTCAACTTTTGCCTTGTCTACCTCGATTCCCCGCTTAGAAATGATATGTCCTAAAACAATGCCTTCTTGGACCATGAAGTGGCTTTTCTCCCAACTTAGAATGAGATTTGTCTATTTGCATCTTTGGAGCACAAGAGATAAATTTTTGAGACACGAGTCAAAGGAGGAGCCAAATACGGAAAAATCGTCCATGAAAACTTCCAAGAACTTTTCAACCATATCGGAGAATATGGACATCATGCACCTTTGGAACGTTGCCGGCGCATTGCATAGACCAAAAGGTATGCGTCGATAGGCAAAAGTACCAAAGGGACATGTGAATGTTGTTTTCTCTTGATCTTGGGGGGCGATTGCCACTTGGTTATAGCCGGAATAACCATCAAGAAAACAATAGAAGCTTTGGCCGGCTAACCTTTCTAGGATTTGATCTATGAATGGAAGTGGAAAATGATCCTTCCTAGTTGACGAATTGAGTTTTCGGTAATCAATGCACACACGCCACCCCGGTGGTAGTCCGTTGTGGCATGAGCTCACCCGCTGAATTTTCAACAATGGTGAGACCGGATTTCTTAGGCACAACTTGTGTGGGGCTCACCCACTTGCTATCAGAGATAGGGTAGCTGATTCCCACATCTAGCAATTTGATTACCTCTTTCATGACCACTTCCTTCATATTTGGATTTAACCGGCGCTGGACCTCTCTAGTAGGCTTTGCGTCATCCTCCATATGAATGCGGTGCATACAAATGGAGGGGTCAATTCCTTTCAAATCTGCCACTGTCCAACCAATAGCTTCTTTATGCTCTTGGAGCACCGCTAAAAGGTTGGTCTCTTGGTCTTTTTGAAGGTCCGAGGCAATGATGACCGGAAGGGTTTACTTTGGACCAAGGAACACATACTTGAGATGCGCCGGGAGCGGCTTAAGCTCAAGTTGTGGTGGAGATAGCAATGATGGGACCGGAGAAGTAGTGGAAAGTTGGGGAAGTGGTTCTTTTGGAATTTTCCAAGGAGGTACATCCATGATAGCATTAATATCAAGTAAGGAATTGACTTCTTGAATGGCTTGATCAACATCAAAGTTTGAGAAGTCAAAATGGGACATGCAAGTTTCAAGAGGATCTTTGCTTAGAATGAAGGGGAGAGATTCTTCGACCACTTCATCAATGACATCCATAAGAAAACAATCATCCTCATTGGAGGGATGTTGAGTTGCATGAAAGATGTGGAGTTTGACTTGCATGTTTCCAAAAGCAATGTCCATCACCCCGATTCGGCAATTAATTGATGCATTAGCCGTGGCTAAAAATGGCCTACCAAGGATCACGGGAATGTGCTTTTTTGGGTCATGGACCAGTTCCGTATCAAGAACCACAAAGTCTACTGGGAAGTAGAATTTGTCCACTTTGATGATAACATCCTCAAGAATGCCTCGTGGATGCTTGACCGATCTATCGGCAAGTTGCAAAACCACGGAAGTCGGCTTAAGATCTCCCAAACCAAGTTGTAGGTAGACTGAATATGGAATTAAATTCACACTAGCTCCTAAGTCAAGGAGGGCCCTCTCGATTTTGCTATCACCAATGACGCAAGAGATTGTGGGGGCACCCGGATCCTTATACTTCGGAGGAGTACTGTGCTAAATGATAGCACTAACATTTTCAGTCAACCTCACCTTTTTTGGCAAATGATTTTTAGAAGTGCGCTTTTGAGTGCACAAATCTTTGAGAAATTTTGCATAGGGAGGGATTTGCTTGATAGCATCCAAGAGGGGCAAGTTAATCTTCACTTGCTTGAAAACTTCCCACATGTCTTGAATTTTACAATTCTTGTTCCCAAAATGTGTCGACTCTTAAAGATGTTGAGGAAACGGAGCTTTTGGCTCATAAGTAGTTTTCATATTTGGGGTGACATGTGTGGGATTTCCGTGAATGGTATTTGGACAAGAATGTGGATTGGAAGAGCTTGGATTTGGATTAGAAGAGCTTGGATTTGGATTAGAAGAGCTTGGATTTGGATTTTTCGAAGGAGAAACTTCCTCACTTTTGTCTCCATCGACCTTGTTGTCAACCACTCTACCACTCTGAAGGGTGGTGATAGCTTGAACTTGTTCATGAGTCGGCCCACTCGGAGGAGGGGTTTCATCAATCACATGCATTCCTCTAGGATTTTCAAAAGGTTGAGAGGGAAGCTTGCCCTTGTCCTTTTGAAGCAATTGATTCACCGAGTTAGCTATTTGGCCCACTTGATTTTCGAGATTAGCTATAGATTGAGTATGAGAGTGAACCATTTGGAGAGTAGATTGCAAGGATGTCAAGAGTTGCTTGTTGGCATCCATTATTTGCTTATTTAATGATTCCATCATTTGCTTGTTTGCAGCTACTATCTCGTCAGTTGGACACACAGGAGGTTGATTGGAGACATTTGGATTGTAAGGAGGACGGTAGCTTGAAGAGGCTTGGAAAGGCCTACCTTGATATTGAAAAGAGGGCTGATTTTGCTGCCCTTGGTTTTGTAATTGGGAATTTTGTGGGGCTTGTTGCCGCCACGAGAAATTCGGATGATCTCGCCAACCCGGATTGTAGGTGTTGGAATATGGATTGTTCCCGGGCCGTGAGAACATGGCATTAGCTTGCTCTTGGTTGGGATTGGGAAATTGCTCCGGTGTGGGGCAATCTTCCGAGAGATGGAATGGACTAGTATATGAAGCACAAACTGAACTTGCCGAATTTTGAGACAATGAAGGAGGAAGATGTGGTGCCATCAATTGGTAGAATTTATGAGCGATGGCATCCACTTGAGATGATTCCTCCCTTATTGATTTTGGTTGACAAGGGTTGGTGTTCTTTGCAATGGTTAAGGTCAAAGCCCTACGAGAATTATGTTGAAGTGAATTTTCGCTTAAATTCTCAAGTAAGGTCCAAGCCTCATCCGCATTCTTGGACATGAACATCCCACCACAAGAAGAATCAACTATAAATCTATGGGTTTCGGTCAAGCCGGCATAGAAAGCTTGCACTAATTGCCATTTTGGGATCAAATGATGAGGACACTTCAGAAGAAGATCTTGTAACCTTTCCCAAGTCTCGTGGAGTTATTCTCCATCAACTTGAGAAAAGCTTAGAATGGAACACCTTATTTGGTTGGTTTTACTCACCAGATAATACTTCTTAAGAAATTCTTGTTGCAATTGAGCCTAAGAAGTAATAGAGTTGGGAGCGAGGGAGTTCAACCAATAATTTGCCCTATCCTTTAGGGAGAATGGGAAAAGATGGAGATGGAGTGCATTTTCCGGAAAACCTCTCAACCGAATGGTCGAACAGATTTCAAGGAACTCATCAAGATGCTTATATGGATCTTCATTATCAAAGCCATGAAATGATGGAAGCATTTGGATGGTGCTTGATTTGATCTCATATTGAGCTGCATCGATGTTTGGCATTACTATGCAAGAAGGAGAAGCATAGGTGGTAGGGATGAAATGATCTCTAAGAGTCATTGGTTCTACATTAGGAATTTCAGCCCTTTCATTCCCCGAATTTCCTACATTATCCCCCATTGTATTAAATTTAGTTTCAAGATCCCTTGTAAGAGTGGGTTCTCTAAGGTTCCGTCTAAGAGTTCTTTCAAGTGAATTTATATCAATAGGCGAGTCAAGTGTGGGTAGAGAGAGTGACCTACGGCCAAACATCAATAACAAAGCATATATTCAATAACACAATTCATCATCAATACTCCACATACGATGTTCCCTTTCTCCTCAATTATCAAGACAAAAAATAAATGGCCACGACAAGGACCGATGCTTGTACACGAAATTAAAACAAAATAATAACCTCGACAAGGGCTTCACAAGCTAAATAACATTAAGTTAAACACATGCAAGATATTCACAATTTGAAAGACTAGAACCTTGAAAAACTTACCGGAAGTCCTCTAGACTAACAATTTTCTCAATTTTCCCTCGGCAAGCCTTGAGTTTCTAGAATCTAACTTACAACACAAAGATGGTTAAACCATAAAAGAAATATTCACAAAACAAGTATTCACAATAAAACTAAATTTAACCCTAGAAACTTCGGTTGCTAAACCGTTTGCAGTCCCCGGCAACGGCGCCAAAAATTGATCGGTTGGTCAATCATACATCAACCTTCGCAATAGCACGAATCATTGTAAAATAGGGCTATTGGTCGGGTAAGTCGAACCACTGGGACTGCGCTAGTCTTAAGACAACCTAAGTATCTAGAGTTATTTTAGAATGATAAGGTGTAATAAGGAGTTGTTGATTGGTTTGTCACTAAGCTAGTAATTGAAGTGTGCATAAAACAAGAATGCTAGTAAATGAGAGTTAAAGATAATAAAAGGGGAAATTAGGGAAGTGAATCCACCTACGCCCTAAATACATGCTAAATCAAGACTAAATTGGGGATAAACACTATATAAGTAATGATCAAGAATTATGTAGCAACACATAGTTGCTTCATAACCAATAAAAAGTTCATGAGATTAAAACAAGAATGGTTTATCAAAAGACAACACATTTGGACTACCTAGACTAAGGTGTAGTATCAAATACATTAACTTAAGCAAAAGACCATCAAACATTCAATCAAATGATGAAGCACATGAAGGTAAGAATCAAGCATAGTTCATTAAAGGAGGTACCTAAGCAATGGAATATCAAGTTTCAAAATCAACATGCCTTGAAAACCATTCATAGTTAATATCTTCATTGTCACTATGAAAATAAAAGCAATAAGACTAATGTAAGAATCATCAAGACAAGCTAAAGAACTCACATCAATCATTTAAACATGAATATTCATTACAAGAAGTAATAAGCTCTTAAACTATGAAAAGACCAAAGTTTATACATTATAATCCCCAAAATAGAACCTAATCTAGAACATGAATAAAAGGGGAGGCTTCATCACCTCCCTAGATGGAGTTTAGTTACCCATGAGTGAGCTAGAAGAAGGAAGAAGCATGGATGGACAAGCTATTTTCGAGCTCCCTTCTTTAGGCTTCAAGAACACCTTTCTTGCTCTCTTCTCTCTCCTCTAATCTTGTAGAAATGAAGGATAATCATTTTGTGTGGTCCTCCCTTTCTCTTATTAAGCTCAAGTCAAGGCTCTCTCTCCTCCAAGGAACACCTCCAACCACTTCATAAAGAAGGAAGATGGCATTGAGGAAACCAATGTGCAAGTGGCTGAAATTGAGCCATTTCCGAGTGCAATCTGCCAGAATTTCGAGCACTCGAAGGGTGGTCTCGAGCACTCTAAATTAGTGTAATGTGCAACATGCTTTTCTTGCTCAGCACTGACCTACTTTGGTAAAACGGCTATAACTTTGTGCCCCGAACTCTGAATGATGATCTGTTTAAAGATTTGGAGAGCTGATTCAGAGCTTTAAAAACTTAATGTAGATGAAGACCCAATTCTCAAGTCTGGTTGGTCAAAAATGGGGAGAAAGGCAGCACTTCAGTGCTGCCAGGCAGTTCAGCGCACCTCTGGTAACAAGGCCATAACTCTCTGCTCCGAGCTCCGAATGAGAAACCGTTTGAAGATTTAGAAATCTAATTCAGAGCTCTAAATCTTTCATGTTATGATGGAAGTCCAGTTCTTGAGTTTTCTAGGTCAAAATGGTGAGCAAAGTTCAGGATCCACTGCTGCTAGAAATTCAGCTTTGTGCCTTTTGATGGTCAAAACTCCACAAAGCATCCTTCTTGCTTCTTTTTGGCCAATGGACCTGAAAATATACAAAAACATGCAAATGGAGATAATCTACATAAAATAATCAATTAATGGACTTTGTTAATGTAATTTAGGGCGCTTGAATATACAGTATTCGGCGCTTATCACGTGCACACAATATTCCCTAATGATTGGATAAAGGACAACTTTCAATGGAATGAAATTTTAACTTTTTCACACTGGAGGAAGTTCAATCGATCGAAAGGAAGTGAGATTGATCGAAAGTAAGTGAGATCGATCGAACTTAGGCTGGATCGATCCAACTGGCTGAGCTTTTTGGAAAAAGACAAATCTGAGATATTTATGGGAGATATTTATGGGAAAAGAACAAAAGTGGTTGGTGGATGGTACAGCCGTGGATATGATCAATCATTTGGATAAGGACAAGGGTGTTCGATCGATCGAAGAATGATGTTGGATTGATTGAACTTTTGGACTTAAGTGCTTTGGGTCAAGGCTTGGATATATCTTGAAGTGCTGAGATCGATCAATGTTCGATCGATCGAACCTTGGACTTGGATCAATCGAACTTGTTGCTTTGCTTCATTTTGCTTCTTTTTTTCTCCACTTTGCTCTTTTCTTTGTTCAATCCCAGAATTGCTTCAATTAAGCTCTTATTTGGCTGAGTTAGCTTATTTTCGGGATAAGTGCCTTCAAATGGAAATAATATGAAATCAATCTAAAACGGTAAAGTAAGATAGATAAAGGTACTACAATGCCTAAGCTTAAGGGGTTTAAATACGCACTTTTCAGTGCTCATCAATCTCCTGACTGTGAAAAACCCCATTGCACAACCCTTAATGCCTTATTCTTTCTCTTTTTCTGTTTTCAAGGTCGAGGTCTTCTCGTCACCACCATTTGCGGTAATGCGCCAGCGACTGTTAAATTACTCATCATATATTCACTCTATAATATGTATATATATATATATATTATAAGAAGGAATGAAGATTAAACGATGGAAAAGACATGTTGCAATGATGATGATGATAAGAAGATTGATTCTGACTCATCGTGCACGCAAATAATCGATGTCCATGGCAAGGATACGCCACGTGATTGGCATTGTCGCTGTTAGGGAAACATAAATTTTAAAAACTTTTAGAGGGATTTTCAAATAAATGTCTTGATTTATATGTAAAGATAAGTTTTATACATGAAGAAGATGATGATTCATTCATTAAGAATTAGTACTAAACTTACATCAAGGTTTCAGTAAACCTTAAATCTATCCTCTAAAGTGAATGTTCTCACTTATTGTAGATCTTTTAGCTAGATGCCTCTTCCTTGGATCTCCATCTTATTCATAATGATCTTGCCTTTAGGAATCACCCATAATCCTCCATGAATGACCTTGAAGAGCTAAGCTTGTGGGAGTCTACATTAGATGAGAACACTAACCCTAAAATCTTAGAGAGAGAAAATATTTTACTGTCTTCCAAAATTAATGCACAAAGGCGTAACCTAAAATATACACATACCCCATATATATATAAGAAAAATAAAAATAAAAATAAAAATTGAAGACAGTATATTTTTCTCAATCTCTAAAATTCGCATGATATTTCAAATCTAATGGGCTTCCAATATCAAGTTAGGCTGTTGGTGATGGGCTAACTATTTTTTTCGCTACAATGAATTAATAATTGGCCCGATCCATTATATTATGGACCCAATTTAATTAATTCATAAATTAATTTCTACCCCACTAAAAGAAAGTAATTGAACTCCAATTAAATAATAAATAACCTCTAAGTCAATATTGCATTTTGATCCCTCTACGCATAATTAATTATCGGATAAATAAAGCTATTAATCCAGCTACTAAATTAATATATTTATTTTGGTACCTTTGATTATTTCCGACTTGATCACAATAAACATTTTTTTTGACAAAAATAATAATTTAGTAAATAAATATATAGAAAATCATTTGTCTAAAACACACAAAGGCTTTTGATTTTACTTTGTGACCAATCATAATCAATACAAAATAAATACAAGTAGCAATGATACAAATATTAAAAATATAACCCTCTAACTATTAATTACATAATTACCCAAAGTGCCAGTCTTTGGATTCCGAAGAATCCGCCTATAATACCCTAATATTTTAAAGGATTTATTAATTGGATTAATTACTTTTATTTTATTTTTTAAATGATTTATTTGATTTAATTAGGATTAATTTCTTTTATTTTATTTTTAAATAATTTATTTTATTTAATGGAGTGCTTAAATTAATTGTCTTATTTTAATTAGATTATATTTCGTGATTATATTTGTTGAATTGATATTGTATTTTGCTTTGTGTAATGCTATGATTAAATTGTTTATTTGATTTGTGTGTATGTAATTATGCTGGTTTAGCTGTGAGTAAAGATAAGTTTGAAGTGTATTTTACTAGAACTGTGAGAAGAAGGACTTTCATCCTCAGAACCTTAGGGTGTAGAGAGGGTAAATTACCTTTTATGTATCTGGGTTTACCTATTTCTGACAAATTGTTAAGAGGAATTGATTGTTTAAGCTTGGTGGATAAGGTCATTGCTGTTACTTCAAGATGGAATGGTTTACATATATCTATGGCAGGTCGAGTGGAGCTGAGTAGAGCTGTTATTATTCCAATGGTTCAATATTGGACTTTTATATTTTCATTACCTATTGCTGTGTCTAGTATTATTGAGAGGAGAATGAGAAATTTCATATGAGGACATGTTGAAAATACAAAGAAAATTCATGGTATAAGGTGGAAGAAGATCACTGCCCCTAAAGTAGAAGGTGGTCTGGGTTTGAGAAGAATTGCTGACATTAACATTGCTGCTAAAATGTGTCTTGCTTGGGATTTCTTATTGTCCAAGGACAGAATTTGGGTTGCATGGTTTAGGAATTGCTATTTGAAGAAGGCTTCATACTGGAATGTGGTTGTTAAATGATCTTCTTCAGCAGTTTGGAGAAGTATTGTTGCTGTTCGAGATTTTATCAAGATCAATTGCAGATTTCAGATTGGTAATAGGCAGAATACAAAGGTCTTTCTGGATCCATGGTGTGACAGGAACTTTTTGAGTGAGATATTCAACTATAGGACGCTCGGATGTTTGAGTAAAGATAAGAATATATGTATGAGTGCTTTTATCATTGATGGTTAGTGGGATGAAGGAAAATTGGGTAATACAACGCAAAATTTGATGCAGTCATTCAAGAATCTATTGATTATTACAGGTGAGGATAAATTGCAGTGGAATACTCCTCCTTTTGGGTTTAAAGCAGCTTGGGAAGTTGCTAGAGTGAAGAATCCAGAGGTGGCTTGGACTAATTTGTGCTAGAATGGTGGACGGCCTATATGGTCAATCCATTCTGTTTTAATTATGCATCGGGTTGTTAAAACTCAGGATTTTCTGCAAAAAGAGAGGTTTTTTTTTTAGCTTCTAGATGTTATCTATGCTATAATGAAGCTGAATCTATGGATTATATGGTCTGTGGGTGTGAATATACTTGGAAGGTATGGAGTTTTCTTTCAGATGTGTGTTCATGGAACCTTCATAGGGTTTTTGTTTTGGCAGAATTGATGCTTCAATTTGATCAACAGTTTCAGAGAAAGGATGTCAAGAAAATGGCTAAAGTCTGTTTTACAGCTACACTATATTTTTTATAGTAGGAGAGGAATAATAGATTACATGACAAGAGTGTTAGAAGAGGCTAAGGATTTAGCTAAGTGTATTCTTTGGGAAGTGTTAGATGTGTTAGGGGTTAACCTTCAAGACATTTGTAATTGGCTTTGACTGCTAGTTATTATGTGTGTATGTCCTTGGTTAGGACTTTCTTTTTAGTGAGGGTATACCCTTTCTTGAATCATTGTACTATATTGTTTATTTAAATATACTCCTCCATTTAGGAAAAAAAAAAAAAAAATTTGTTTGTTAATTATTCGTAATTATTAGATTTTATTTAATTATTTTAATTGTTTAATTTTAATTGGATTGGGCTTAAGAAGAGTCGGACCAATGAATGTGGTCTGGGACTTGAAGAAATCCTTGTTAGGTTAATTAATAAGGGCCCATATTGTTGTACAGATATTTAAATAATTATCTTTGCATTATTATATATATATATATGTAAATAAATATAATTAATTAATAATAATTATTATGGAAGGAAATATGTAATGACCCGGTCATTTTTCTTCCTTTTCTTTTTCTTAGATTTTAACGGATATTTTTATTCCCGTTGTCTTTTCATTTTTGGGTTCAGTTTATCATCACTTGATGTCGTCTTGAGTTCTCTTGAATGATTTCCGAGACTCTTTTCCTTGGATTGACAATTTCCTTTGGGGATTGTGTCATTTCCATATTTTATTTTTCCAAACACTATTCACATTTTGTCTTTTTCTCGTTTATCCTTTTTCCTTGCACAACCTCACTTTTTGTGCTCGGATTTGATTCTGGTTTTGCATGCATTCATGATATTTGATTTTCATGATAGTGGTATTTTTACTTTTCTAGAAAAGCATGTTGATTGCTTACTTCTTTCATAAAGGGGCATTAATGCATACTTTAGTGTAATTATTCTTAACTTGTGGGGTTTTAGTGTAATTAAATAAAGTAATTATTTTTCATCTTGGGGCCCATTTTGCAATTAAATTTGGAAGATATTTTCAAAAAGGACCTTTTTGTAATTTTTGAAAAGTGTGACAAGTGTCCCACTCTCATTGGTCCACTTGTTGACATTTGTTTGGAAACATTTTAATGCATTGGATGATAACATTTGGAGGGTAAGGATTCACCCACTTGTTGGCCTAGGATTGGTGCACTTGTTGGCTTGGATGGTTGACAAGTGTAAGTGTGGGATTAAGCCTACGAAGGAGCCATGGATTAGTGACAAGTGTAGGTTCACAATTTAGTCTTACAAATATCTTTGGGTCACTTTGGGATTATAGTTTTAAAGGAGGGTTTTTGTGCAATTGACCATAGATGTGTGTGTTGACCATGGTGTAAGAGCACATAGTGAGTGGATGATTTCTATTTCCTCCACTCACACTTAACCACATTATTTCATTCTCTTCCTTACAAGAAAACCCTAGCCTCCATGGATGGAGCTTGAAGCCTTAGGCATTGACCTTGATCTTTGAGGCCCTTCTACTTACTTTAGACCATAAAGCTTGGAATACTTTTTGTTCCCCTCATCCTCCTCTTCAAAACCCTTAAAGGATCTAGCCTAACTCCTAGTTTTGCTTTGGTATTTAGAGATTCAATTCTCTAGTGAGGTATTGATCTAATATTTTGAAGTATTTTTATGTCATTATTAAGTGTTTTATATGCAAGGAAGAGAATGACTTGTATTTTGCCCTTAAACTGTTTTAACTTGAAATTAATCTTGTCAAATTAAATATAGAATATGAAAATATACTCAATTAGCTTTCATTTACTTTTGGTTTCATGTAGTTTGGATTTAAAATCAATTAGTTATGAATTTTTGAAGTTGCAAGCTAGTTGTTGGAAATTTGAAGCTTTTCCTTTTCGGTCCGGAAATGAATTTTTATATAGAGCTCTAGTATTTCAATTGCCTTAAAATTTTTACTAGAACTTCCCCAATGAGTTTTACACAACTCAGAATTTTTTCATGATTTTAGAACATTTCTAAAGTTTTTTAAAAATCCAAAACTATCTGCTGTCCATGTTTTTATTGCAGCTGGAAAACATATTTTTAGATGATTTATTTCACTAACCTTTTGCATTGGATCATGGTTTAAATTTTCAATTTTACACTCTCATATGTTTACTTCCAAAATAAATTAGGTTTGCCCAATTTGGATGTCAAATGAATTTTTCATTAATTTTCAAAGTTGGAAGTTATAGGCTGAAAATGTGTTTTTTGGGCAGAATTTGTTTCAAAGTTATGGGTCAAAACTGTTTTAATTGGGAAAATATTTTGTTAAACTAAATTGAGATTATAAAATCACAGTTTTTAAGCTTTCATTGGGCTTTGGATTCATTCAATTTGGGTTAGAATTGAATTTTTTATGAATTTTACAAGTTGAAGGTAGCAAGCTGAAAAATCTGTTTTGCGGACCGAAAATTTGGGGCGATTTCATTTCGGTGGTAATTGGGATTTTCATTCCAATTGAGGTAGGGAATGTTTTAGGATTATTTGTGTGTTTTATTGTGTGTTTGCCATGATTATAAAACATATATGCATGCCTTGTATCAAATCTAGAAAGTTAGTAATTTTCATTTCTTTGTATAAGATTTAAAATTTATGATGATATATAACTTTGATTTGAATTGTAACATGCTAGGAAATTATGCTTAGATATATTAAATTTGGATCATTTGATTAAGAATTACAACTTTTATTTAATATTTATCTTTAGTGAAAGTTTAATTCACATGGTTATATCAAACATTAAATCAAGTTGTAATGTGGTATTTAAATAAGCCTTGGCATGTTCTCTAACATAGATTAAATTGAGGGCATTTGGAATTGTTTAAAAATCTAAAGGAAATTAATTAATTAACTTAATTAATTTTGTTTTAAGTGTTTTAATCACTTAACTTGTCATTTGATGTTATATATATGATGACCATGACATGTCTTTCGATATATATTAAATTGAGGTTATTTGGATTAATTTGAAATTTAGAGAATTTAACTATTTATGTTTAATTAAATTCTACTTTATTACTCTATGGATTTAATTGCATTTTGGAAATTGTTTCTATATTTAAATCATGGATTTGGATTTGATGTATGTTCACTTGATTACTTTTGAGCATTGGATAACATAGTTGTTACTTTTATATTCATGAGAATATGTTTTTCCTTATTGAATATATTGTTGCTATGTGTAAGGAATTGCACACTTTGTATTTAACATCTTACATGCCATAGTAGTTGTGAATTTTGAGCATGTATTGTATAAGTTTCAAAATTTTGGATTGTGCTTGGTAAATAGTTGATATCTTGTATATACATGTTGATATATATATGTTGTTGCACAATTTGTTGATTCTGGAAACTTGGGGACGTCATTGTTTGGCTACGGCTAGGACTTGGTTCTAGTACGAGGGATTGCTCCTCTATATAGTCTAGTGTGCACATAGGGAGGTTACCCATGGGCTAGTACACCTAAAGTAACTATGTTGTCGGTCTGATCCGGTGTGACGTCCGAGTATCCACTTTGTTTGATTTCATATTTCATTTCAAGTTGATAACTAGATGATATCGTAACTTGTTGTTCCTTATTTGATTTCCTATTTTGAGCTTAAGATGAAGCTGTGTGACAGCATGCTTTATGCGTTGTTTTGGAAGTTCCATTGTTGGTTAAATTGCATCGATGTCATAATTTGTGTTTTGATGTTCAAATGTAGTTTAGGAATGACCTTATAGATTCATTTTGAATATAGACGTTAGGTGGCATGACCCACACATGTTGTTTTCGTATTTTGGGTTTCAAGTTGAAGACTTTGAAAATCTATATCTTGTTGCCTTGTATAATATGTTTCCATGTTGTTTGAATTGCATAAATAATGTGATTATGATATAAATGATCTAGGTAGCTTAGGATGCTCCCTGGGTCTCATCTTGACATAGACGTTAGATGGGATGAGCCCTTTTAACATGTTTCACCATAAGGTAATAAAATTGTAAAATGCTAGGTCGATGCATGCTCATCTCCTACGAGTGACTTTATGTTACTCACCCCTACGATACTGGGGCATATTTTAGGTACAGGACTCAGGATTTGAAGATTCCATTGCTCCTTGGATGGCTTACAATTTCTAAGTTTCTATTTTATGCAAGTGTTAGCATAGGATGCCTCTTTGTAGCCCTATTTGTTTAAACTTGTATTCGTTGATTTGTATATGTAAAGTGTATGTAAGTGCACTCTTTTCAATGTATTTAACATGTATGAGATGAGGCCGGAGGCCAATGATATGTATCTCGTTTTCTATGCACTTTTGTTTTCAAAGTTTATTATGAAAATATTGAAAAATGTTAAGTCATTGCTTCATAACTTTCGCATCGGGTGTTGGAATTTCATATCTTTTCTGCCCGGACTCAGAATCAGACGATTCTTGAGTCTAATTTTGTTTATTTTTCGTTGTCCTTCCAATGGTGTGCACAGTGGTACCCTTTTCAGTGAGAAATGACCATTTTGCCCTTAGTTCATCTCTTTTCGGGTTAGGAATTCTTGCTTCATTTGCTTGGCTCATTTGAGTTCCGTGGCTTCATTGAGAGTCATTTTGGGGCCTTAGGGATGACTTACATCTCTTGAGGTCATTTGGCTTCTTTCGCTTCCGCATTTCGGGTCCGTTATCGAGTCAACTTCCGGTTCATCACTAACGCACCGGGTTGAGAAATCCGGGTCGTTACAGGTGGTATCAGAGCTCCTATGTTTGAATACCTTGGGCGATGGGTTTTGGGTGCATATCATGCTTATGTTGCCATGATCTATGTGTTTATATGCTTCATGATAACATGTTTTGGTTTGATAACATGTTTATGTGCGTACGTGCTACATGTGGTATGCCGTTTGTTTAGCATGATTTAATTATTATGTAAAGAGCATGACTTATGATGTATTCTAGATCAGATTTGTATATGCATAACTGTGTTACATATTTGGCATGACACGAGATTGGTCATTAAGGCTCGATTGAGGTTGATGGTGATTGTAGTCACGGTTGTATTATAGTTTATGTTGTTGTTGACCTAGAGTTGGTTTTGAGGTAGGTGGAGAGACACCTTTTGTTTAGGCTCTCGTGGGGTGAGCCATTAGGCACAACCGTAGTACTGGATTTGTTGATTTTAGGCCATGGTTAGGTTTTAGACCTTTTGGGATCCTTGGTTGTTTTGGAAGGTTCCTCTGATATTGCAATTTTCATGGGCAGGTATATTGTGGGTGGGTGCATGGCACTGTCATGCTACCGTACGAGCAAGCTACGAGTGTAGTTCGGATGGAACCAGCATTAGGTTTTGTTCCGACAGGTGTAGTCCTTTTGATCGATAATGATGATGGTTGTTTTGGGGATCAGTCGTAGTGATCGATTTGGTTGTCTGATTGTATGGCTAGAGTTGCCATTTTCTTTGAGTTCTCCTTGCGCGATGACACTTTTGGGGTTAAGTTGATTGATAGATGCTTTGGGTAGAGAGAGCATTGCATTGTTAGTGTCACTTGTAGTGTCACCCTTAGATTCAGAGATGGATTGTAAGAGTCTTACCATTATGGTAAGGGCTCACGTTTGTTTTGAGACAGGTTGTTGTTGCATTAGTTTTTGGAGTTAGTGTATGGCTAGGACTGGTCCTTCCTTCTTACCTAGGTACTCTAGGACACGATGTCCATAAGGTTCATTGTTGCATCACTTTTGTTTTCTGTAGTTTCATTTACTACCATGTTAGTAGTATGATTTATGATATTGTGATGCATGAGTAGGTGGAGGTCTATCCACGTTTGCCTTCTTGTTGTGTGGCAATAACATACCTTTCTTATATGCTTCGAGATGCCATGTTGTTGCTGCCCTTTAATGACATGCTTTTGTGTTTATGTGGAGATGTGCAGCATGTGCTTTTGATTTTCATCTATGTAAATAGATTTTCTTTCTTGTAGTTGCATTCCTTGTCATATGCATGACTTTCAGGTTTGGTTTTTCCATTCATTTCCCTTGGTTGCACGTAGTCTGTATGCGGGTTTCCATAATGGTTTTGTGCTGGTTCGTATTAGGGACTTCACAAGGAGTGAGTCTCTTCCCTCCGTTGCGTTGTACACTGTTTTGGGGTTGGTTGGTCCATGAGGATCATCGTTGTTGTCTTGAGTCCTTGGTGAGGATTTGATAGATTTTGGTCGACTTACTTCCATGTAGGGGGTGAAGTTATTGACTTAGTTGTCGTTTATTTCAGAGATGGAGTCATGGTGTTGTCCTTTTTAGGACTGGTGGTCCCCTTTCTTTCGTGTCTTCCCTTGGGGAGTTCTTGCCGTGGTTGTTGACGGTTGTGGTGCTCAAGTGAGTTGATTGGTATGAGATCATTTTACGGAGACTTATGTCCATATCTTTGAGGATTGTTTGATTTGTGAGGTGAGCTCAATGCTCTTTTGAGAATGTCTTTTGGAGACTTGTTCCAGTTTTGGAGGCCTGGATGTGGTTGACTTTTAGGAGGAGTTTTGGAGGATCATTATTGGATATGGCTTGCTTGTGGAGTTTTCTCATCCTAGTTATGACTGGGCATGGCCTTGAGGAATCATAGTTCCAGTGGTTGTTTATAGATGGATCGAAATTGAGGAATTTTGATTTAGCTTGGTGTTGTCAAGTACAATTTTGAGAGAGTCGTTCTATGACCTTGGTTGTCAAGATTTTGATATGTGTGCCACTTCGTGGACTTGTATTTTGAGGATCTAGTTATCCGTGATAGGGATTTTGATCCGATGTTTGATTACGGTGAGTAGTCTTATAGTTGATCTATTTTAGGATGATATCTGAGATTTTAGAGATGTTGTTTTGCTTGTCAGACTTTGGATTCGTAATTGATGTTGTTGATAGTAGTGTTTTGAGATGTTAAAATTGTTGGTCCTTTTGTATTGAGGATTTAAGGCCTTAAGCGTAGCGGTACCTATGGCATTGTTGTCAGAGTTTTGGGATTGGCCAGGGTGGTCTGGCCGGACATCTTTTGACCTTATCTCAACTCTCACAAAATGTTGGTTTCCGTAGTGCTTTTGGTAATGATCATTTTTGACATTGAAGTCATTTGTATCGAGAGGTTTCATGGGTAGACCTAGTCGGGGCAGGTTATGAATTGGTGCCTTATACTGTCATGCTACCGTACAAGTTGTGTGCTATGGGCGGGTGCTAGTTGTCGTCGATGTTACCTTACTGACGAGTAGGTGTGGGCGGACACTAGGAATTGTCATTGCTATCACACATTTGAGTACGTCGTGGGCGGGTTCTGGTCGCTATTCGTACTGCCATGTTGTCTTTGTTTAGTACTTTGATTTGATTCATGGATATCTTGGAGTTCTGTTGGTGGTTGTTTTTGGTTCCTTATGATGGTTCGTCAGGAGGGGTGCTTTCGATTGTTGTCTTCCGTTCCCTCGTCTGGCCTTAAGTTCTGTGTGTGAGTTTCGACTTGTGGTGTGGCCATGTGATCACTTTTCTTTTAAGGGGTTGTCCTGTCATGAGCACGTGGGTGCGAATGACATGGGGTTGTACGTTGTCTTCAGTTTTGGGATTGCTTTGGTAGCATGTTGTGAGGGATACTCAGAGATGTACTCCGTAGTTATCCTAGTTTCGCCATTTTGTTTTATTGGGAGTAGATTTCGAGGACGAAATCCCTTTAAGGTGGGAAGGTTGTAATGACCCGGTCATTTTTTTTCCTTTTTTTTTTCTCAGATTTTAACAGATATTTTTTTTCCCATTGTCTTTTCCTTTTTGGGTTCGGTTTTTCATCACTTGATGTTGTCTCGAGTGTTCTGGAATGATTTCCGAGACTCTTTTCCTTGGATTGACAACTTCCTTTGGGGATTGTGTCATTTCCATATTTTATTTTTCCAAACACTATTCACATTTTGCTTTTTCTCGTTTATCCTTTTTCCTTGCACAACTTCACTTTTTGTGCTCGAATTTGATTCCGGTTTTGCATGCATTCATGATATTTGATTTCCATGATAGTGGTATTTTTACTTTTCTAGAAAAGCATGTTGATTGCTTACTTCTATCATAAAGGGGCATTAATGCATACTTTAATGTAATTATTCTTAACTTGTGGGGTTTTAGTGTAATTAAATAAAGTAATTATTTTTCATCTTGGGGACCATTTTGTAATTAAATTTGGAAGATATTTTCAAAAAGGACCTTTTTGTAATTTTTGAAAAAGTGTGACAAGTGTCCCACTCTTATTGGTCCACTTGTTGACATTTGTGTGGAAACATTTTAATGCATTGGATGATGACATTTGGAGGGTGAGGATTTACCCACTTGTTGGCCTAGGATTGGTGCACTTGTTGGCTTGGATGGTTGACAAGTGTAAGCGTGGGATTAAGCCTACGAAGGAGCCATGGATTGGTGACAAGTGTAGGTTTACAATTTAGTCTTACAAATATATTTGGGTCACTTTAGGATTATGGTTTTAAAGGAGGGTTTTTATGCAATTGACCATAGATGTATGTGTTGACCATGGTGTAAGAGTACATCGTGAGTGGAGGATTTCTATTTCCTCCACTCACACTTAGCCACATTATTGCATTTTCTTCCTTACAAGAAAACCCTAGCCTCCATGGATGGAGCTTGAAGCCTTAGGCATTGACCTTGATCTTTGAGGCCCTTCCACTTACTTTAGACCATAAAGTTTGGAATACTTTTTGTTCCCCTCATCCTCCTATTCAAAACCCTTGAAGGATCTAGCCTAACTCCTAGTTTTGCTTTTGTATCTAAAGATTCAATTCTCTAGTGAGGTATTCATCTATTATTTTGAAGTATTTTTATGTCATTATTGAGTGTTTTACACGCATGGAAGAGAAGGACTTATATTTTGCCCTTAAACTGTTTTAACTTGAAATTAATCTTGTCAAATTAAATATAGAATATGAAAATATACTCAATTAGCTTTCATTTAGTTTTGGTTTTATGTAATTTGGATTTAAAATGAATTAGTTATGTATTTTTGAACTTGTAAGCTAGTTGTTGGAAATTTGAAGCTTTTCCTTTTCGGTCCGGAAATGAATTTTTATATGAAGCTGTGGTACTTCAATTGCCTTGAAATTTTTACTAGAACTTCCCCCACAAGTTTTACACAACGCATAATTTTTTCACGATTTTAGAGCATTTCCAAATTTTTTTTAAAATCCGAAACTATCTTCTGTCCATGTTTTTATTGCAGCTAGAAAATATATTTTTAAATGATTTATTTCACTAACCTTTTGACATTGGATCATGGCTTAAATTTCCAGTTTTACACTCTCATATGTTTACTTCCAAAATAAATTAGGTTTTCCCAATTTGGATGTCAAATGAATTTTTCATAAATTTTTAAAGTTGGAAGCTACAGGCTGAAAATGTGTTTTCTGGGCAGAATTTGTTTCAAATTGTGGGTCAAAACTGTTTTAATTGGGAAAATATTTTGTTAAACTAAATTGATATTATCAAATCATAGTTTTTAAGCTTTCATTGGGCTTTGGATTCATTCAATTTGGGTTAGAATTGAATTTTTTATGAATTTTACAAGTTGAAGGTAGCAAGCTGAAAAATCTGTTTTGCGGACCGAAAATGTGGGGCTATTTCATTTCAGTGGTAATTGGGATTTTCATTCCAATTGAGGTAGGGAATGTTTTAGGATTATTTGTGTGTTGTATTGTGTGTTTGTCATGATTATACAACATATATGCATGCCCTGTATCAAATCTAGAAAGTTAGTAATTTTTATTTCTTTGTATAAGATTTAAAATTTATGATGATGCATAACTTTGATTTGAATTGTAACATGCTAGGAAATTATGCTTAGATATGTTGGTTAACATATATTAAATTTAGATCATTTGATTAAGAATTACAACTTTTATTTAATATTTATCTTTAGTGAAAGTTTAATTCACATGGTTATATCAAGCATTAAATCAAGTTGTAATGTGGTATTTAAATAAGCCTTGGAATGTTCTCTAACATAGATTAAATTGAGGGCATTTGGAAATATTTAAAAATCTAGAGGAAATTAATTAATTAGCTTGATTAATTTTGTTTTAAGTGTTTTAATCACTTAACTTATCATTTGATGTTATATATATGATGACCATGACATGTCTTTCGATATATATTAAATTAAGGTTATTTGGATTAACTTGAAATTTAGAGAATTTAACTATTTATGTTTAATTAAATTCTACTTTATTACTCCATGGATTTAATTGCATTTTAGAAATTGTTTCTATATTTAAATCATGGATTTGGATTTAATGTATGTTCACTTGGTTACTTTTGAGCATTGGATAACATAGTTGTTACTTTTATATTCATGAGAATATGTTTTTTTTTCCTTATTGAATATATTGTTGCTATGTGTAAGGAATTGCACACTTTGTATTTGACATCTTACATGCCATAGTAGTTGTGAATTTTGAGCATGCATTGTATAAGTTTCAAAAATTTAGATTGTGCTTGGTAAATAGTTGATATCTTGTATATACATGTTGATATACATACGTTGTTGCACAATTTGTTAATTTTGGAAACTTGGGGACGTCGTTGTTTGGTTACGGCTAGGACTTGGTTCTAGTACGGGGGATTGTTCCTCTATATAGTCTAGTGTGCACATAGGGAGGTTACCCATGGGATAGTAACCCTAAAGTAACTATGTTGTCGGTCTGATCCGGTGTGACGTCCGAGTATCCACTTTATTTGATTTCGTATTTCATTTCAAGTTGATAACTAGATAATATTGTAACTTGTTGTTCCTTATTTGATTTCCTATTTTGAGCTTAAGATGTAGTTGTGTGAAAGCATGCTTCATGCGTTGTATTGGAAGTTCCATTGTTGGTTAAATTGCATCGATATCATAATTTGTGTTTTGATGTTCAAATGTAGTTTAGGAATGACCTTATAGATTCATTTTGAACATAGACGTTAGGTGGCATGACCCACACTTGTTGTTTTCGTATTTTAGGTTTCAAGTTGAAGACTTTGAGAATCTATATCTTGTTGCCTTGTATAACATGTTTCCATGTTGTTTGAATTGCATGAAAAATATGATTATGATATAAATGATCTAGGTAGCTTAGGATGCTCTTTGGGTCTCATCTTGACATAGACGTTAGGTGGCATGAGCCCCTTTAACATGTTTCACCATAAGGTGATAAAATTGTAAAATGCTAGGTCGATGCATGCTCATCTCCTACGAGTGGCTTTATATTACTCACCCCTACGATACTGGGGCATATTTTAGGTACAGGACTCAGGATTTGAAGATTCCATTGCTCCTGGGATGGCTTACAGTTTCTAAATTTCTATTTTATGCAAGTGTTAGCATAGGATGCCTCTTTGTAGCCCTATTTGTTTAAACTTGTATTCATTGATTTGTATATGTAAAGTGTACGTAAGTGCACTATTTTCAATGTATTTAACATGTATGAGATGAGGCCGGAGGCCAATGATATGTATCTCGTTTTCTATGCACTTTTGTTTTCAAAGTTTATTATGAAAATATTGGAAAATATTAAGTCATTGCTTCATAACTTTCGCATCGGGTGTTGGAATTTCATATCTTTTCTGCCCGGACTCAGAATCAGACGATTCTTGAGTCTAATTTTGTTTATTTTTCGTTGTCCTTCCAATGGTGTGCACGGTGGCACCCTTTTCAGCGAGAAATGACCATTTTGCCCTTAGTTCATCTCTTTTCGGGTTAGGAATTCTTGCTTCATTTGCTTGGCTCATTTGAATTCTGTGGCTTCATTGAGAGTCATTTTGGGGCCTTAAGGATGACGTACATCTCTTGAGGTCATTTGGCTTCTTTCGCTTCCGCATTTCGGGTCCGTTATCGGGTCAACTTCCGGTTCATCACTAATGCACCGGGTTGAGAAATCCGGGTCGTTACAAAATATATATATATTATTGATATATATATATATGTGTGTGTGCATATGATTTAATTAGTTAAGAATTAGCATAAAAGTAAATATACATATATATATATATATTATATAACATATATGTATATATATTATTAAAGATAATTATTATTTTTATTTTTATTCGGTAGTTATACTAGGAATAGGATTAGGGTAATGTGTATAAATATACACATAAACTCTTATTGTTAAAAATTTACACGTTAGAAAAATAAGAGAGGTAGAGAGACAAGAAGTGAAGGCTGACAAAAAAGAGGCCGGATCAGAGAAAAAGGATGTCAAATTTGGAAGAGGCAATCAAGGCTTAAAGCTTCTGTTTCCTTTCAAAACCTTCAGGCGAGTTCTTCTTTATCTTTCATCTTAGAACTCATAAATATTTCACCTTGAGTATCAAAAGCTTTAGGTTAAATAATTTGATTAAATCATATTTAGATCAGATTATTTAAAAGAATGAATTATTATATATTTTTAGTTTTGGATTATTGAATTTTAATTGTATATATAGATGATGTATGTATGTATATATATATATATATATATATATATATATATATATATATATATTAAAATCAATTTATAGGTTGATCTATAACCCATGAGGGTTATTTCTAGTTTTTGGAATTTCTGGAATTTTTCTAGAATTTTCTGGTATTTTTCTATATGTTTTTAGGAATTTATTAGATTTATTTTTCCTTTATTTGTTTGGAAAATAATATGTATATATATATATATATATATATATACATACACACACACACATACATACATACGTAGTACACCCTCCATCCCATAATACATGTCTTGCATGGGGAATCCAACTTTTTATGACAGTAGAGTTTTAATAGTTTTTTATTGTATTGATAAGAGTGAATATTCAAATATGTCTTTACTAAAAGACAAAATAATGCTCCGTGATTAGTGCAGTTGTTTAGTTAAAAGGATAGTTTGGGAATTTTATAAAAATAGTACATTCAATTTTGGAATAGGACATATTTTTTGGGACATCCCAAAATGGAAAGATGGACAACTATTATGGGACAGAGGGAGTATATTGTTTACATATACAAGAATTAGGGGCTTCTAATTCAGTGTTTTTCAGTATATCATAACTTGGTGTATATGTGAATCAGAGCCATTGAAGTTTGATAATAATAAAGGATGGATTCAATGTATTGCGGCACATGATAATATAATACACATGCGGATCTGGCCATTGATGCGGCTAGATCTATAGCGGTTGATCAGGTGAGGTGGAGTGCACATAATCTCAGTGCATAACAGATCTGGAATGTTGATTTGGTTTAGACAACTTATAAATGATTTGGTGCATCGCGCACCATCAGAGTTGATGCAACACTGAATCAGAGTGCACCACTTGTCAGAATTTGAGTCTTTAATTCGGTGCGGTCGCGCTCATAGTAGTGATTGAGCTCAGCCTATTATTCTGCCTATTTTGTTACTCGAAATTTAAACGGTCATAACTCAGTCATCTTAAATCGAAATTAGGTCATTCTTGAGCTCAAATTTAACGATTTTTCGTCCTCTTTCCAATGATACCAATTTCATTATCAGATTCCCATTCTAATAGGAGATATTTATATTTTAGTAAGATGGTGTTGGAAAATTATTTAAACCGAGATGGAGTATTTATGGAAAACCATTTATGACGATATTTAGTAGTATTTAATTTTCATAAATATAATTAAATTAATATATTGATGATGGAAGGAGGTATATTTATATACATATTTATTTATATATGTGTATATCTGGTTTAATTAATTTACGTGTTATATATAATTAAGGATAAGTAAGGAAATATATATATTTAAATAATTAAGGATTATTAAGGAAAGTGTTACACACACACACACACACACACACACACATATATATATATATATTAACACGTATATATATATATATATAGACACACACACATATATATATATATATATTAAATAATATATGTGTATATACATACATATATATATATATATATTTGATAAGTATGTGTATACATATATTATTTAAGATGATTAATATTATTAGTCTTATTTGGTATATCTGCATGGGTTGGTTATTAAATTAAGTATATGCATATAATAAGCATGAATGAGTTATTTTGTTGATAAGTTAATTTGCCTATGTAAGAATTGTTTGGTTGATAAATTAACTTTTAAGGTTTGGTACGTGGTTGAATTGTAGGCATGGATGAGTTGCCAAAGGCGTAAATATATTGCCTAAATATTTGTTTATATAAAATACATACATAATAAGTATGGATGAGTTGCTAGTTTAAAAGTATAAATATATATATACTTGTGGAGGCATGGTTGAATTGCCAATGTATAAATAAATATATTTGTGGAGGCATAGTTGAATTGCTAATATATAAATAAATATACTTAAAGGAGACATGGTCGAATTGTCAATATATAAATAAATATATTTATAATGGCATGGTTGATTTGCCAAAACGTAATTAAATTGTTATGTGTTAGATGATTAAAATTTCATTTAAGGTTATTGTATGTATAGGTTGGATTAGGATTAGATATTCTTAAATTAGAATAATCTAGTAATTACAGGTTAGTGTATTATTTTATGTATATTAATAAAATAATATTGGTGGAGACATGGATGATTTGTCAAAGCCTAGATATTGGCTATATGATTTAAATAATCAAATTATTATTGGGTTTTGGATTAAATATAATATTCATTTAATTATATTCTATTGTTTAAATGATTAATTAACTGTCTAGGATGTGATTGAGGTTAATGAATTTTTCTTTAAAAGAAATGGTGGATTGGTCTAAGTATGATTATTATTTAATCACTATTAATAGTTTTGGAATTTATGAACCTAGTAATAGATGTGACTATTGTATTATATATAATTATTTATATATATGTGTATCATTGTATATTAAAGATAAAAGACTTTATTAGGATTAACTATGGTCAGAGATGATCTTTTTATTGGTTTTTAGAGATATGGTAAAGAGAACTTTCTCATGGGTTTGACCCACTTATTTTTATCTTTCAGGTTACTAGAGGTCCAAGTCTCAAGGTTAAGATCCACAGCTGGAGGACTTATCTATTCTATCAGTTTATTTCAAAATAGGATGATAGACTTATTTTTTATAGTTGACTGGATTATTGGATAATGTTTTTAAGGGTCCTTGAATTATGGGATTCCCGAGTTGTAATCATTGAAGAATTATTAATGGATTTATTATTTAATAGGTTTTCCTTCAACGAGTTATTTATTCCTATTATTTTCTTTTTGTACTCTATGCTTGTTTGAAATACTTTAATTGTTTTGATATCCCGTGGTTTTGTGCGTAGACTTGATCAACCCGTGTTCCGAAATTAGGGGGTATCACATCGCCGAACAAATTAAAGTAATTACTAATTAATAAAAGAGTTTATGCTTCTTTCATACTTAAGAGTACGACAATGATGGGGAACAATTGCATACGATGGCTCTCGCAATGTATCTCAACCTAACGCGGATCCGATTCAAGTCTTAGTTAATTAAGAGTCCATAATTATCGACTATGAACTATTTATGATTACTATTTATGTTCATGGATTATCGCTATCATATACATATAAATATCTCTTGTAATCAAGTGGACACTATCAATTCAATAATGAATCAAAACATAATACACTGAATTCACCAATTGTATAAAGCATAAATTTATCATTTCAGATTTACTAGAAGCATATGTCACATTAATCCAAATAGGAATTCGCTATGCCAGGGCATATAAATCCTAACAATCTCCCACTTGCCCTCATGGCCAATTTGAATTGCATCTAACTCCTATGTTATCCAGGTGACAATCAAAATTATTGATCGATGACACCTTTATGAATGGATCAACAAAGTTGTGTTCCGATGCAATATTCTTAACCACGAGTACATTTTCTTGCCGGATAATACCATGTAGGACATGATACTTCCTCTCAATGTACCTTGTTCCTCTATGGAGCCTTGAGTTATTGGTTTGGGCTACTTCTGCACTATTGTCGCAATATAGCTTGATAGGCAGGCTAGTATGCTCTACAACCTCTAAATCAGTGAGATCAAACCAAAAGGCTTCCTTTGCTGCCTTTATGGCTGCAATGTACTCCACCTTCGGGGTTGAGTCAGTAGTCGAAATCTATTTAACACTCTACCAACTAATTTCCCTTCTATTGAGTAAACATACACCAAGTTATAGACCTCATAGTATCTGCATCTTATTTAAAATCAGAATCAGCATATTTGACTAGGACCATATCATTACATCCATAAATAAGCATGAGGTCATTGGTTCTCCTAAGGTACTTTATAATATTTTTCACAACAGACCAGTTATCAAGTCTACAATTGGACTGATATTTGCTGACTATCTCTACAGTATAACGGATGTCCTATCTGGTATAAACTATAGCATATATGAGACTCCTACATGCCGAAGCATATTATTCCAGTCTCATTTGCCCAATCTCCTCTGTAGTCTTGGAAAACTACTTACTAAAGAGAGCAGTCCATACCAATAAAGTACGAACCAATTCTTTGAGTTTTGCATACAAAACCTAGTTAAAACTTTATCAATGTAGGATTGTTAATATAAGACTATTTTCCTTTTAACCCGATTTTGCAAAAGCTTGATCCTAGGAATATAACTTACATCTTAAAGATCCTTCATTTCAAAGTAATTGAACAACTACCTCTTTACTGATGATGAAACTTCCACGTTATTATAAAATGAGGATGATATCATCAATATATAGAATTAGAAAAAATAATGACATTACCATGTACACATATGATTCATTCACGTTTCGTTCAAAGTCAATAATTTGATTGCCTGATCAAAATAAATGTTTCAACTATGTAAAGCTTGCTTGAAGTCATAAATGAACCTTTACAACTTACCCACACGATCATCTTAGTCTTTCACTAAGAAATATTCTGGTACTCTCTTGTAGAATAACTTGCCATCAATAGGTATCACCCTTCTAGGAAGTTTTACAAGATCTCAGATTTTATTATAATACCTAAGTTCCAACTTTGATTTCATAGCAACTTGCCAAAATGATCTGTATCCATATCGGTTCACACTTCCGCGTAGTTTACTGGTCCAACTTGTGTTTAATAGGGATGTCCATAAAGGTCTCACCTAAAAACATGATTCTGTCGGATTGGATGGTAATCCTCTCATTACAACAATGTACCGATCTGTGTTATAGATGATGTTGACACATCAATAGGGAATTCATACATACTTATGAATCTTTGTAATAAGTGTGTTCATATGTGTACAACTGGTACTCTGACTATCTCCTCTAACATTATTATGCTACTAGGTATGTGACTCATAATATAATCCTCCTATAGATAAATAGTGAGTATTAACAATCAACTTTTATCATTAAGATAAAAAAAAAATCCATTCTAGTGCCTTTAAAGTAGCCATTAAATCAAGCATACCTATGATCTGCTTTCAACTTACTTGTTCATATCAAGAGCACATGTGCTAGACTACCTGTAATGACCCGGATTTTTAGGATAAATTTTTTACGTTGTCTTTTCCCTTCTGAGTTTGGTTTTTTGTCGATTAGTGTTGTCTCGAGTGCTCTGAAGTGATTTTCGAGACTCTTTTTTGTGGATTGACAACTTCCTTTGAGGACCGAGTCAATTCTGCATTTTTCGTTTTTCGACACTATTCACTTTTTGTCTTTTCCCTATTTTGTCTTTTTCCCTATTCCGTCTTTTCCTCATTTGTCACTCTGTTTGCGTAACCACACTTCTCGTGTTCGAAGTTGGTTTCTGACTTCACGTATCTTTATTCCCAATGATTTCTATGAGATACGTATCTTTACTTTTGTGAGAAAGTACTCTGGATGCCCCCAGTACCCATAGGGGCATAAATGCAAAGTTCTTTGGAAATTTTTTCTTTTCTTGGGGTATTTTTCACAAATATCTTTTGAAGATATTTTATTTCAAGGGTATCTAAGAAAATATCTTTTGGAAGATATTTTTATTCTGGGGCAGTTTTGCAGTTTTCACTTTTTTGAGGGGTCATTGTGCAATTAATGAAAGTTATTGTTCAATGCCTTATTTTGAGCCTGGATCCTTGTATGGGATTCATTTTCACATTTCGTTGAGTCATGGACTCTTAGAATTTCCTCCTGGACGATGTTTTCCAGTTTCAGGGTTTTTGACCCCGGTTTACGCCAAACTTGTTTTGAGTATAACTCTCTGTTCGGAACTTGGTTTTCAACGCCGTTTCTTCCGTTGTTCATATTTTCTCATTCGGAATCTTTTTCATTCTTTGAGTTTTGCCATTTGAGCGCATCTGCTCAAATTTCACTTTTCCGGACTCGGCGGGGCACGTTCGGGACACTTTTTGAGTTTTTCTATAAATAGGGGGCCTTTAAGTGAAAAATTAGATTTTTGCTCTCTCTCTCCTCTCTCTTGGCCAGGTCTAGATGCAGCCATGGCTGCCATCTTCTCTCTCTTCTTTTGAGCTTCTTCCCTTCAATGAAATACCTTAATGCCTTAGTGTTTATTGTTCCCCTAGGCGAGGCCTTCGATTCCAACCGATTGGAATCTTGTTTTGGCCATTTCTTGAGTTCGGGTTTGAAGTGAAGTTGTGTTTTTGATGGGGCTTCCTTGGGATTCATGTTCGTGGTGTTGTCCCCAACAAAACCTAGGAGTTTCGTCGGATTTAGAGCCGATTTATTTTGGTAGGGATTTGAGATTTCATCTCAAATGGAGGTAGGGAATGTTTTAGGCTTTTGTGTGTGTTGTATTGAGTGTTTAGCATGATTATACAACTTATATATGTGCCTTGTATCAAATCTAGAAAGTTAGTAATTTTTAATTCATGATGATATATAACTTTGATTTGAATTATGGCATGGTAGAAAATCTTGTTTTAATATGTTGGTTAACATATATTAAATTTGGATTAATTAAATAAGAATTTCTCTTTTTAATTAATATTCATCTTTTGTGAAAGATTAAAGTTCATGGCCGTACCTTGCATGAAATTGAGTTGTATTATGCTTCTAAATTAAGTTTTGTCATGTTTGTTAACATACTTTAATTTGAGAGCATTTGGTTGAGTTTGGAAATCTAGAGACTTTAATTAAGAGAATTAATTAAAATCTATTTTGTGGTTTCGTGGGCCTAATTAAACTTTTGTGTGAATATATGTAATGACCATGATATGTCATTTATCATATATTAAATTGAGCCCAATTGGAAATGATTTGAAATCTAAAGAGTTTAATTATTTTGATGTAATTAGATTCTAACTTGTTTATCCATGGATTTAGACTTGTGAAGTATTCACTTGATTGTGTTATATGCATTGAAGAGCATTGTTGTTAAATTTATATTCATGAGAGTATGTTTCTAATATGAATATATTGTTGGCTTGTGATTTCATAGCATTATGGATATGAAATGCTTATTATGCACTATTGGGAGTTAAATTGCTAAGTTATTACTATGTAGTAGTAATATGTATAAGTTATGAACTTATTTCGCTTATTTTGGAATCTTGGAACATTGTTGAGTTGAGATGGCTAGGGTTTGGCTCTAGTACGGGGACGTGAGTCCACTAAGTCATTGAGATAGTGCGCACTTGGGGTGGTCTTCCCTGCGGGTTAGTGCCCGGAATAACCGTTGAGGTCTCGGCAGAATTCCGAGCGTGATGTCCAAGTCTTCCACTATTTGTTTTCGCATTCAATTCCAAGTTGACAATCATATTTACCTTGTTGACTTGTGGTTTTGGTTATTGGCAATTTTCATGTTGTTAAGTTCATCCAAACTAAATTGACATATTTAGTTGATTTCACACTTTTAGATTTATAGTTGATAACCTAGAGAATCTATGTATTGATGTGTCATATTAGATATTCTAATTATGCCAAATTGTTATATTTAGTTGATGTTGTATTTTAGAATTCAAGTTGATAACCTTGAGAATCTATATGTTGTTGCTTTATGGAAGCATGTGCCTATGTTGTTGCTTTGTGTAAGCATGCTCCTATGTTGTTGCTTTATGTAAGCATGACCTTATGTTGCTAAAATTGCATGAATGAGGTGATTGATGCTAGAAATGATCTTAGGTAGATATGATACTCCTTGAGTCTCACCTTTGACATAGACATTAGGTGGAATGAACCATAATAATTAAATCATGCAAACTTGTAAAACGTAGGTCAATGCATGCTTATTTCCTACGAGTAGCTTTATGTTACTCACCCCTACGATACTGGGGCATATTTCAGGTACAAGAATCAAAGTTGACGTTTTCATTATACTTGGATGGTTTGTGGACTTGGAGACTTCCATTTTTGTGAAGGTTGGCTTAGAATGCCAATTGTAGTCTTATATGTCAACATGTGTACATTTGATTCCTTATATGTAATGTGTACATGAGTACACTCTTTATGATGAATTTGACATGTATGAGATGAGGCCAGAGGCCAATGACATGTAATTTGCATCCTATGTAAATTTTGACTTCATGGAATATTATGAAAGTATTGAAAAATATTGAGTTTTTGCTTCACCATGTTTGCATTGGGTGTGGAAATTTCATTTTGATTCTTCCATTAGCATTCATTCACCATGTATGAGGTGTGGCCAAAGGCCAAACGGTATTTTGAAGTCATTTCATAGTTTTGAATTCTAAGTTTTCATTCCAAATTACATTTTTTGAATTTTGGCCGTTGGGGGGTCATATTTTGTATCGTTCATATTTTTGGGCCATGTACCATTGTAGCACATCTTACTAGGTAAGTTACGTTTGCATGCATGGTTGTTTCCGGGCAAAGCTTCTTCTTTGGTGAAATGAGCCTCCTACGTACTCATTTTTTACTTTTGTTGCATATTCTGACCTAAGGGTATTTTGGAAATTTTGTTTGGGAAATAACTTCCATTCTTTACATGGTCACTTAGAAAATTTGATTTTAGGGGGGGTTTATTCTTTGTGTTTTTCCAGAAAATGTCATCTTGGCATCGGAAATCGATCCCGAAGTTCAGCTTCTGTTTTTCCATTTAGCAGCTTTTTGGACCCTCTGGACCAGTTTTTTTGGGAGGGAATTTTGGGTATTTCAAAGTGCGTATTTTTATATTTTTCTCGCGAGTCATGTAGAAACTCGATTTTGAGGTGGGTTTATTCTTTGAGTTTTTCCAGAAAATGTCATCTTGGCCCTCAAATTTCCATTTTTCCCGGAAGAACCCCTGCTGCCAGGTTTTTGGGTTGCACTTTACTGCCCTCTTCACATATAAACAGTTACGAGGAGTTTTATAACTGGTTACATGTGCATGGGTAGTGTTTTGGACTAAATTTTTGGTCTCCTAATCGGTTAGGAAGGCTTGGTAACCGGTTAGATGTTCTTGGTTGTAACCTTTTTGACCGTTTTGCCCCTTCTTCTTCCGTTAGCCATATCTTCTTCATCCGAATTCCGAATCAAGTGATTCTTGAGTCTAAATTCATTAATTTTTCACTCTCTTTCCAATGGTGTGCTCGGTGGCACCCACCTTTAAGCGTGAAATGATGTTTTTGCCCCTAGGTTCATTCTTGTTCATTTTTGAAACGTTGCTTCCGCATTTGATTCCTTTGGGTTCCGTGACCTCGTTGAGGGTCACATTGGCGTCTTAGAGTTATGTTGTATCTCTAGAGACTGTTGTTTGTCTTTTGCTTCTGCATTTCGGATCCGTTATCGGGTCATCTTTCGGTTCATCACTGACGCACCGGGTTGAAAAACTTGGGCCGTCACACTACCCCATATATGTATGTGATTCAAACTAAGATTTAATAAAAAAACACAGCTCAAAAGGTATACATGAGACAAACTAAGACGGAATGCAATTCATAATGTGCATCGATATCGTAAAGGCTAACCTGCAAAATGAAAGAGGTAATGTAGCATAGCTAATCATAGAACTAACCATGTCAAGCAGAATTCTGTTATTCCTCTTTGACACCTTAAATCCATTGAGGGTAGTCAATTGTAGAAAACTGGTACACAACACCCCCATTGACCATATAGTCTTTATACTTTATATCCCAAGAAATACTCACATCCATGATCAGATCGAAGTGTTTTGATAAGTTTACCTAATCTGTGTTACACTTCATTCTTTACACTCTCGGAATATACCAAAAGTTTAAGACTTATGTCGTATTAGGTAAATGTATCCAAAACGTGAGTAATCTTACTTGGATGTTCATAAGACCACACATGTCAGTGTGTACTATGACGAACCGAATTTTCACAAACCCGGATATGTCAATGTGACTCGAAAGTTTACCCAATAACAGATCCGGAATGCAGAAGAAAAAACAAAACACAAATCCTATGGGGATATTCGATATTCCTAAGACACAAACATGGTTTCCTATGAAGCCACGGAAATAAAAGAAACAAATGCAGAAGCAAAATGGTGAAAATAGACCAAGTATGCCCCCAAGGGCAAAATGGTCAGTTCACATGCAAACAAAGTCTCAAGAGATGTACGTCATCTCTAAGACACAAACATGGCTTCCCATGAAGCCACGGAACTTAAAAGAAAACAAAAATGCAGAAGCGATATTTTAAAAACGGATATGTTTAGCCCTAAGGCAAAATGGTCAAAGTACAAATAAAAAAGGAAAATTTGACTCTAAACAAGTCAAATGAGGTTCAAGAAATCTAATATAATCATTACACAAAAATTCGAGAGGTTCTAAGAACCTTCGCCAAGAATCTCACGAAACACCTATTCCCGGTTCAAGGAAAATCTGACACTGCTCCATAGAAACATGAATAACTTATATTTTAATTTGAATCTAAGAATGAAATTAGTATCATTGGAAAGCTGACTCAAAATCCTTGAGTTTAGGCTCAAGAATGACCCCATGTGGATTAGAAATGAAAAAGATATGACTCTTTGAAGTTCGGGCAACAAAGTTGGCCAAAACAAGAAAGCAGAAGACTTGGGGCATTTCGGTCAGCCAAAATGAGCTCAGGTACTTTAGTAGGCTGAAATGGAAGGGAGGTGCTGCCAAAATGAAGCCATGTGCTTCAGTCGATCGAAATGGGGAACCGGTCGACCGGTTGTGACCCAAACTAGACTTAAGCTATTGGAAAATGCATTTTTCAAGGCTTGAACGATTTTTTTTTAATAGAAAAACACAAAGAAGAAACCCCCCTTAAAATCACATTTTCTAGCTAACCATGATGGAAGGAAAATTTATTTTAGACATGAAATCCCTAAAATGCCCTTATGCTCAGTTTTGACAAAAACTAAAAATAGAAATTTGCTTCAAATGCTCAAATGGTCAAATATGAATTTATGTGCTAAAACAATTGTGCACGCAAATGTAATAAGTGTTTTAAAACATGAGAGAATGGTTCACAACCCCCAAATGTGCCCAATGCAAAATATGATATGTCCAAACCCCAAAATCATGAAAAATACCCCTTTTTAAACAAATTTTGAAGTCAATCATCATAGATGCATTCGAAAGACCATTTGGCCCTTAGCCACACGACACATATGATATAAGAACACTATGAAAAAAATGATAAAACGCACTTCCCACCATCCAAACTAAAATTGACATACTAAAGTTTTGCATTTTCTAATTTTTCTCATATTTAAGCATAAAATCAAATTGCATAAAAGTAAAGCATAAGGTCAGGCCCGTGGCCCCATCACATACATGTCAAATACATCACAAAAGGTGTACTTACATACACATTACATATTTAGAACAAAATATACAAGTTTTGATATTCTAAACTAAAAATAGCATCTCATGCTAACATTTGCATAAATCAAATACTTCAAGTCTACAAATCATGCAAGGCATAATGTAAATCCTGAATCTTGATTCATGTATCTGAAAAATGTCCCCACTACGTGGGTGAGTAATATAAAGCTACTCATAGGAAATGAATATGCGTATAACCTAAAGTTTTACAAGTCTTTATAAGTTGATGTAAATTAATCCATGTGGTTCATGCCACCTAACGACTATGTCCAAGGTGAGACTAAGGAATCATCCTAAGCTACATTAAAACATCCACATCATAAACCACAATAAATAAGCAATTAAACAACATTGGAACATCAAATGCAAAGAAAACAAAATATAAATTCACAAAATAAGCAACTTAAATTTAAAATGCGAAATCAAACAAGTGGAAGGACTAGGACATGCAGTCACAAGACCGAGCAAGCTATTTCGGGTAATTACGACCCTCAAGGAGCTACCTAGTGTGCACTTGTGACTAAGAGAGACTGTGTCCTCGTACTAGAGCTGAACCCTAGCCATCACATAAACTTACGTCCCTACAAGCCTTCCAAAATCAATAAATTGTGCACAACAAGTATATACACATATACTAAACACACTTAATCAAATGTCATACACAATCAAATTGTGAAAACACACAAGACATGCCTATACACAAAAAATTTGTACTCTGCAAATAAAGAACAAAATAGGGGCAAAAATAATATTTTATTAATTTATAAAACTTGGAGTACAATCCTCTATAATAATATTTTTTACACAGAATAAGGTCTTTTGATTTGATCTCCTTCGTTGGTTGGATTCAAAGGCTGCACGAGCTTGATCTTGAATTATCGTGAAATTTCAATGAAGAACTGCATGATTTGATGTGCTTGTTGTTAATCACTGTGAAATTTGATGAAGAACGACACGATTTGATATACTTGGTATTCTTCGCTTTTGGGCAGAGTTTCTGTATTTCTCTCTAGAATTCTAGATTTTTGAATTCTGAATTTATGTCTGAATTTCTTGACCTTCTGGATTTCTGAATTTGTGTCTGAATTTTTGGACCTTCTGGATTTCTGAATTTGTGTGTCTTGGATTTCTGAGTCTTTAGATTTCTGGACTTCTGAATTCTGAATTTGTGTTTGAATTCTTGAGTCTCTAGATTTCTGAATTTCTGAATTCTAAATTTGTGTCCCTTTTTCCTCCTTCCTCCAGCCCTCTATTTATAGGCTTCTTGGATTAATAGGATGATAACACGTATTCTCTCCTGATAAGGAAAAAAATCATAACTAGGCCGGGCCGATTATATTATGATAATTATCCTTAAAATAATTATTTCAAATATATTTTATTAGGAATAATTATCTTTTAATTTAATTATCTGGGCTGGGCTAATTAAATAATTTAAGTGGACCAAGCTTGGGCCAAGTAAATAACTTAATTAATCATTAGACCCATATTTAATGGGTACATTTGTCAAAACCAAAGCCTATTAAAATTTTAGTATCTACAAATTGCCCCCACTTCGAGTCCTAAATTTGACAGGACTTGTCTCCTTTTTCAAGTGGGACTTGAAGTACCCGACTTCTTCTTTTTTTTTTTTTCGCTTTCCTATCCAACTTTGGATTGTAAGATTTCATCTTTTGCTTTTGTATCAAACTTTGGATTGGAATTTTACTTTCCTATTTGAACTGAATTATATAAATCCTAATACAAATAGGAGGTATTTTATTGCCTATATATGCCCCCAATATTATAGGGTTTAACATTAATTCCAATAATCTCTGAAGACTTGTCAGATTACAACCTCTGAGGACTATATTGGATTGCGGCCTTTGCTTGAACACAAATAATTGGTATGACTTTTTCTTCTTTCTTCTTCTTTTTTCTTTCACGAATTTATTTATTTATTTTTTTCATGACATTTTTTTTTTCTTCTTCTTGGATTTACTGGTCCGTTGTAATGCATCTTTACTAGTCCCTTTAGGACCCATTGTTCCTTTGGAACGCAACTAGTTCGTAAGAACCCATTGTTCTTTTGGAATGCAACTAGTCCGTAAGGACCCATTATTACTTTGGAACGCATCTAGTCCGAAAGGACCTATTGTTCCTTTGGAACGCATTTAGTCCGTCAGGACCCATTGTTCCTTTGGAACGCATTTTAGTCCGTCAGGACCCATTGTTCCTTTAGAACGCATTTTAGTCCGTTAGGACCCATTGTTCTGTTAGAACATATCTTTACTAGTCCGTCAGGACCCATTGTTCCTTTGGAACACATTTAGTCCGTCAGGACCCATTATTCCTTTAGAACGCATTTTTATCCGTCAAGACCCATTGTTTCGTTAGAACACATCTTTACTAATCTGTCAGGACCCATTGTTCTTTTGGACGAATTTAGTCCATCAGGACCCATTGTTCCATTGGAACGTATCTAGTCCGTCAGGACTGTAATGACCTGATCATTTTCCTTCCTTTCCTTTTTCTCAGATTTTCACGGATATATATATATATATATTTTTTCCCGTTGATCTTTTCCTTTCTGGGTTAAGTTTCTCGTCACTTAGTGTCGTCTCGAGTGCTCTGAAATGATTTTCGAGACTCTTTCCTTTGGATTGACGACTTCGTTTGAGGACCGCGTCATTTCCACATTTTCATTTTTTTGACACTATTCACTTTTCGTCCTTTTCTCTATTTTGTCTTTTCCCCGTTTGTCACTTTGTTGGCATAGCCTCACTTTTTGTGTTCGGAATTTGTTTTTTACTTCACATATTTTCATTCTTAAATGCATATATTTACTTTTGTGGAAAAGTACTTTGGTTGCTCCTGGTATCAATAGGGGCATGGATGCACAGTTCTTCAGAAATATTCTTATTTCTTAGGGTGATTTTCATAAATATCTTTTGAAGATATTTATTTTAGGGGTTTTTAAGAAAATATTTTTGGAAAATATTTTCATTCTGGGCCAGTTGTGCAGTTTTCACTTTTTGGAGGGGCCATTGTGCAATTAATGAAAGTTATTGCTAAATGCCATGTTTTGAGCCTAGATCCTCGTACGGGATTCATTTTCACTTTTTGTTGAGTCATGTACTCATAGGATTTCCTTCTAGTTGTTTTTCTCCAGTTTCAGGGTTTGTGGCACCGATTGCCGCCAAACTTGTTCGGGACATATCTCTCTACTTGGGACTCAGTTTTTAACGCCGTCTTTTCTGTTGTTCATATTTTCTCATTTCAGTTCTTTTTTGTTCATGGTGTTTTGCTGTTTGAGCTTGTCTGCTCAAATTCCACTTTTTCGGACCCGGCGGGATGGGACACTTGTAGGGTTTTTCTATAAATAGGGTGACCTAAGATGAAAAAATTATATTTTCATCTCTTTCCCCTCTCTTGGCCGGCAGCAATGGCAGCCAAGGGGCTGCCACCCTTCTTCTTCATTTTCCAACCACTTCCCATTGGTAACAAGGTGTAATGTCTTAGTGTTTTATGTTCGTCTTGGCGACGCACATCTTTCCCCTAATTAGAACCCATTTCTGGCCATTTTTTGAGTTCGGGTTGAAGCCAAGTTTGGATTTTGGTATGTCTTCTTTGGAGTTTAATGTTCACCTTGTTATCCCTGACAAAACCTAGAGGTTTCGTCAGATTCGAAGCCATTTCATTTTGGTGGGGATTTGATATTTCACCTCAAATGGAGGTACGGGGTGTTAT
Organism: Cornus florida; assembly: GCF_030987335.1. Lineage (NCBI taxonomy): Eukaryota > Viridiplantae > Streptophyta > Magnoliopsida > Cornales > Cornaceae > Cornus > Cornus florida. The sequence continues at coordinate 77,191,635 of NW_026775573.1, read as the reverse complement.
AGTTTCAATTTCTTGTTGTTTTACATGGTACTGATACTTACACAACTTGTATGCATACTTTTGTTCATAATCTAGAAATTTAATTTATATGATTGTCTATATCTTGGAATCAAATTGAGGCATGCTATTAAATTGCGCCATGATATTTTTATTATCATATATTAAATTGAGGACATTTGAATAAGTATTGAGACTTTAATTTAATATTTTTCTATGGTGAAAGTTTGATTCACATGGTCGTAACTAGCATGAAATTGACTTGTAATGTGAGATTAAATTAGGCCTTAGCATGTTCTTTAACATATGTAAATTTGAGAATATTTGGAATTGATTTCAAATCTAGAGGAAATTAATTAATTAGTTTAATTAATTTCATTTTAAGTGTTATAGACAGTTAATTGGATTTTTAACTTGATATTATTGATAACCATGCTATGTCCCTTAACATATATTAAATTGAGGCTATTTGGAACTTATTTGAAATCTAGATAATTTAATTATTTTTATTTAACTAAATTCTATCTAATTATTCCATGGATTTAATCATGTTTTAGAAGTTGTTTCTATGTTACGATCATGGATTTGGACTTGTTGCGTATTCACTTGATTATGTTTTAAGCATTGAAGAACATTGTTGTTAAATTTGTATTTATAAGAACATGTTTCTAATATGAATATATTGTTGGCTTGTGATTTCATAGCATTATGAATATGGGATGCTTATTGTGCACTATTGCAAATTAAATTGCTAACTTGTTACTATGTAGTAGTAATATGAGATTCTTGTGAATTATTGGTATTATTAGCCTTGTAAACTTCTTACTACAATGTCATGAAATTAATGTTCAAAGTTGGCCATGGAAGCATGATTTAAGTTGTTAAGTAGATGATATTGTTTTGTGCATTGTATCATAGCGAAGACTTGACATTATATATGCCATTTTAGAATTGAAACTCTAAGGCATGGATTGTGTGGCTTCAACTTACTTGTGCATGGAAGGTGGTTTCGTGCCTTAATTAAGTATGTATAAGTTTTGAACTTATTTGTTGATTTTGGAGTCACTTGGGACATTTTTACTGTGATATGGCTAGAGTTTGGCTCTAGTGTGGGAGGTATGAGTTCTCCTTATTTGAGATAGTGCGCACTAGGGTGGTCTTCCCAGCAGGTCAATGCCCGGAATAACCATTTTGATCTTGGTTTAGTCCGAGACGTGATGTACAAGTCTTCCACTATTTGATTTCGCATTTAATTCCAAGTTGACAACCAATGTTTAATTGTGACTTGTGGTTTTGGTTATTGGCGATTTAATGTTGTTAAATACATTTATGAATTATGATTTAGAATGAGTCATAGCATAATTTTAATGTTGTTAAGTACATTCATGTCTTTATGATTTTTGATGAATCATTGTAAACTTTGATTTTGTTAAGTACATTATGTTGAATTGTTTAAATGTACCTTAAGAACGATCCTATAGATTCATTGGGAACATAGACGTTAGGTGGTATGAATCACTTTGGTCGTTTTTGTATTTTAGATTTCAAGTTGATAACCTTGAGAATCTACATCTTGTTGCTTTGTATAGCGTATTTCTATGTTGGTTAAATTGCATAGACATTGTGATTTGTGTTTTGTTGTTCAAATGTAGCTTAGGAATGATCCTATAGATTCATTTGGAACATAGACGCTAAGTGGTATGAACCACTTTTGTCGTTTTCACACTTTTGATTTCAAGTTGATAACTTAGAAAATTTATGTCTTGATGTGTGATATTAGAAATTCTAATTATGCTAAATTGTTATATTTAGTTGTTTTTACATTTTAGACTTCAAGTTGATGACTTTGAGAATCTATATCTTGTTGCTTTGTATAGCATGCTTCTATGTTGTTTGAATTGCATGAAGGATGTGATTTATACTAGAAATGACATAAGGTAGCTTAGGATGCTCCCTGAGTCTCACCTTTGACGTAGACGTTAGGTGGCGTGACCTTTTTGAATTGTTTCATGTTAATGTCAAAATGTCGATGCATGCTCATTCCTTATGAGTAAACTTGTTTACTCACTCTGAAGTTACTGTGGGTATTGTTTAGGTATAGGATTCAAGATTCGAAGATTTGCACTTGCCTTGGGTGATTTGCAGATTTAAAGTTTCTTTTAATGCATTCTTGTTCACATGCATGTGTTAGCATGTTTGAGTTTTACCTTTAAAGTTGTAATACTTAGTTAGGTTCAATATGCTATTTTTGCCTTATTTTATGTAAAGTGTACTTAGTTACACTATTTGGGACCTATTTGATATGTATGAAATGAGGCCAAGGGCCATAAACCTTAAAGTTCAAGTGTGTGCATTTAGATCCTAAGTTTTTCCCTTGAAATGTAACTTTTCTAACTTTGGAGGTTTGATATGCGATTTGGAGTAAATGACATGTAATGAGGCTATGGGCCATTGTAACACACTTTAATACTTAAAGTATACTTGTTGGCATGCTTACATAGCTTTAAATCATGATTTTGGACCAATTTTATGTTGGGGTTAGAGGCTTGGGGGAAGCCTCAACATTTCTTGTTCATAGGAGGTCTTTCAGCACCTTTTCAAGTCATTTCGGTCATCTAAAATGCAAGTTTGGTCGACCGATGGCTTTTGGAAACTTCATTGCATAGAAAAAACTCATTTCTAGTAGCCTTTTTCACTGTTCAAGGTCATTTCGGTTGACTAATGGCTTATTTCGGTCTACCGAAACAACCTCCCCTCAAAAATATGTTTTCAAGAAATTTTTTGCCCAATTCGGTCGTCTAAAACTCTATTTTGGTCAACCGAAATATCCCTCATTCAGCTGCCTCTTCAGTTTTGTTTCAGCACTTTTGTTCCGACTTAAAATGGTCATATCTCCTTCATTTCTAATCCAAATGGGGTTATTCTTGAGCCTAAACTCAATAATTTTGAGTCAAATTTCCAATGGTATCAATGCCATTCTCAAATTCAAATTATAGAGAGATTTATTCATATTTTAGTGAGGTAGTGTCAGTTTTCGTTTAAACCGGGAAAAGGGCATTTTTGAGGGATTATTGGCCAATGTTCTTAGAACCTCTTAGAATGTTGTGAAATGACTAGATTAGGTTTTATTCACCTTGTTTGACTTGTTTAGAGTCAAGTTTCTCTTTTTTATTTGTGAATTGACCATTTTGCCTCTTGGTTAATAGATTTTGCCCGTTTTGACCTTTATTTCCGCATTCGCTTTTCTTGAGTTCCGTAACTTCATAGAAGTCACATTGGTGTCTTGGGGATGATTTATATCTCTATAGACTTTGGTTTTACCTTTGCTTTCGCAATTCAGATCCGTTATCGGATCAACTTTCGGTTCGTCACTGACGCACCGGGTTAAAAAACTTGGGCCGTCACAAGTGGTTTCAGAGCTCCTAGGTTTGAATACCTTGGACGACAGGTTTTGGGTGCATTTCATGCTTTTTTTTATTTGCTTTGATGTGTCCACATGCTTTTTGATAACATGTTTACGTGCTTTTTGATAACATGTTCGGTGTGATGACATATTTTCTGTACTTATATGCTTATGTGTTTAAAGGCATCTTAGTTGATACATGCTTATGTGTTTAAGTACCTAGAAGTTTTCATTATCCATTTAGCATGTTGTATATGCTTATCTATTTTATCATGATTGTATGTTGCATACATTGAGGTGCTACTTCTTTGATGCATTCGCTGAGCGAGTTGCATTCGATCATAATAACTTATCTTATTATTGATCTTGTTTCCTTTTAACGCGTATAGCATCACAATCTTGACTCACGGAGATTTTTCTCATTAAGGCTTAGGTGAACGTAGGATTGTAGTCTCCGTCTGACGAGATGAGACGTGGGCTACGGAGGCATCGTTTCATCTCACTTTCTTTTGTCTTTTCATGATGTAGTCATGGTGGTGTTAGAGGTGTCGGTGTCATCTCTTAGGACTTCCTAATGGTCTTGGCATCATAATGTCATTGAGGTCCTTGTTTCTAGCGTCATGGGATGATGAGTCAAGATTGACTCGAATCCTTCCCTTGGGAGTCGGAAGTTGCCTTGTGAGCCTCAGGGCGAGGTTCTCATGTCTTGTTTTCTTAGGATGGTGGTTTTAGGATTTTGGATAGGTGTGTTGACCTAGGATCTTCCTTGTGTTGCCTTGGATAGCTCATATGAGCTACGGTTGGGATGTAAGCGTTCATGTAATTAATTGTGTTGGTACAATTAGTTACTCTCCCTTGTCTTTGGAGACTTGGGGCGTTGTGTTAGGGTTTTGGTAGAATCCTGTAGAGTTTATAACAAACTCATTGGTATCTTGGATTGGGGGTTTTCTTGTTGATGTCTCATAACGGTTAGCATTGAGGCTATCCATTTCGTTGTTGCCTTGTTTCATGTAGTGTTAGGATTCCATCGGGGTATGAGTTGGTCTTGGGAAAGACTTGCTGACCTTATGTCACGAGGACCTTAGTGGTCATTAGGGGGATAGTTCCTTTCCTCGTAGTGAGAGATTGGAATCGTCTAGGTTCGATTGTACGTTTCCTGCGTGGTGTCTTTTGAGAGTCATTCCATCCATTTCTTTTGATTTTACGAACTTATCATTTGTATGATCACTTTTACATGTTTATGAGCCTCATTGTTTTTGGGTATGCCGTAGAAACATGTTTAGGATATGTGACTATGTGGTAGTTGTATGAGGATGTATATGATACGTTTGCTTATACAGTATCTGCTTACCATGTTTGTGATGTTGGTGGTGTATAACGCGTTACTATTTGTTTAAACCTTATGTGATAGGTGGTTTATTTGGTTTACCTTATGTATACTGTGCTTAGTACTAGGATATTATTTGGTTTATGTCATTTAATTTTGTAAGTATTTACTATACGAGTATTTGGTTTATACTGTTTCATCTTTCCTGCACTTATGTTGGGGTTTTGTGACCTTGGTTGTCGCGATTGTCATGAGTGAGCTACATGGTAGACCTGTGTTTTGAGGATTTTTGTTGTCCACTATAGGGATTTTGACCCAGCATTTTGTGTTCTGTATGTAGCCTTACGGTAGGCCTACTACAGATCTATGCTTAGGTTTTTAGTTTTATGGGTCCGATCCATTGGCTTGAGGGCACAGACTTGTCAGGCTGTGGATTCGGGATTGGTGTTGTTGTTGTGGCGATTCTAGATGTGGGAGTCTTAAGTTATGCTAGCGTTAGGGATTTAAGGCCTTAAGCGTAATAGTGCTAATGACATTATTGTTAGAATTTGGGATTAGCTACCCCAGCTCTTGCGGATGCTTGGTTCCCATAGTGCTTTTGGTAATCATTCTCGACATTGATGTCAATTGTATCGAAAAGTTTCTTTCTGAATCGATCTGTTGAGGGCATGTTATGAACTAGTGCCTTATACTATCATGTTACCTTACTGACGAGTAAGTGTGGGCAGGTTCTGGTCATTGTTCTTGCTGCTATATCATTCTTAGCCATCTGTTATGATTCAACTTGTCGTTGTTTTGGGATTCTCTCGGTGATTGATGTTGAGTTAATATGTCAATTCGTTTAGGGATTGTCACTCAGTTCTTGGGTTTTACGTTCCTTCAGATGATCTTCAGGCTTTTGAAGTTATCTTTTCGCACCTTATGGTGCGTCCTTTGGCTTGATCTTGCTTTGATCTTGTTCGGTTCTCTTTTGTCTCTTCCTGATTTCGGGGACGAAATCTCTTCAAGGAAGGTAGGCTGTAATGACCCGGTCATTTTCCTTCCTTTCCTTTTTCTCAGATTTTCACGGATATTTTTTTTTCTGTTGATCTTTTCCTTTCTAGGTTCAGTTTCTCGTTACTTAGTGTCATCTTGAGTGCTCTGAAATGGTTTCCGAGACTCTTTCCTTTGGATTGACGACTTCCCTTAAGGACCGCGTCATTTCTACATTTTCATTTTTTTGACACTATTCACTTTTTGTCCTTTTCCCTATTATGTCTTTTCCCCGTTTGTCACTTTGTTGGCATAGCCTCCCTTTTTGAGTTCGGAGTTGGTTTTTCACTTCACGTATCTTCATTCTTAAATATATATCTTTACTTTTGTGGAAAAGTACTCTGGTTGATCCCAGTGTCCATATGGGCATGGATGCACAGTTCTTCAAAAATATTCTTATTTCTTGGGGTGTTTTTCATAAATATCTTTTGAAGATATTTATTTCAGGGGTTTTTAAGAAAATATTTTGGAAGATATTTTCATTCTGGGCCATTGTGCAGTTTTCACTTTTTGAAGGGGCCATTGTGCAATTAATGAAAGTTATTGCTAAATGCCTTATTTTGAGCCTAGATCCTCGTACAGGATTCATTTTCACTTTTTGTCGAGTCCTGTACTCGTAGGATTTCCTTCTGGCTGTTTTTCTCCAGTTTTAGGGTTTCTGGCCCCGGTTGCCGCCGAACTTGTTCAGGGTATATCTCTCTGCTCGGGACTCAGTTTTCAACACTGTCTCTTCCGTTGTTTATATTTTCTCATTTTTGTTCTTTTTTGTTCATAGTGTTTTGCCGTTTGAGCGCGTCTGCTCAAATTCTACTTTTCTGGACCTGGCGGGACCCTTTCGGGACACTTTTTAGGGTTTTTCTATAAATAGGGTGATCTAAGATGAAAAAGAGATATTTTCATCTCTTTCCCCTCTTGGCTGGCAGCCATGGCAACCAAGGGGCTGCCACCCTTCTTCTTCATTTTCTGGCCACTTCCCTTTGGTTAAAAGGTGTAATGCCTTAGTGTTTTATGTTCGTCTTGGCGACTCGCATCTTTCCCCCTTATTAGAACCAATTTATGGCCATTTTTTGAGTTCGGGTTTGAAGCCAAGTTTGGATTTTGGTATGTCCTCTTTGGAGTTTAATGTTCACCTTGTTGTCCCCGACAAAACCTAAAAGTTTCGTCTGATCCGGAGCCATTTCATTTTGGTGGGGATTTGAGATTTCATCTCAAATGGAGGTAGGGGGTGTTATAGTTTCAATTTCTTGTTGTCTTGCATGATATTGATACTTATATAACTTGTATGGATGCTTTTGTTCATAATCCAGAAATTTAATTTAATTATTTCTTTTTATAAGAATTAATTTATATGATTGTCTATAGCTTGGAATCAAATTGAGGCATGCTATTAAATTGCGCCATGATATTTTCATTATCATATATTAAATTGAGGGCATTTGAATAAGTATTGAGACTTTAATTTAATATTTTTCTTTGGTGAAAGTTTGATTCACATGGTCGTAACTAGCATGAAATTGACTTATAATGTGAGATTAAATTAGGCCTTAGCATGTTCTTTAACATATGTAAATTTGAGAATATTTGGAATTGATTTCAAATCTAGAGGAAATTAATTAATTAGTTTAATTAATTTCATTTTAAGTGTTATAGACAGTTAATTGGATTTTTAACTTGATATTATTGATAACCACGCTATGTCCCTTAACATATATTAAATTGAGGCTATTTGGAACTCATTTGAAATCTAGATAATTTAATTATTTTTATTTAACTAAATTCTATCTAATTATTCCATGGATTTAATCATGTTTTAGAAGTTGTTTCTATGTTACGATCGTGGATTTGGACTTGTTACGTATTCACTTGATTATGTTTTAAGCATTGAAGAACATTGTTGTTAAATTTGTATTTACAAGAACATGTTTCTAATATGAATATATTGTTGGCTTGTGATTTCATAGCATTATGAATATGGAATGCTTATTGTGCACTAGTGTAAATTAAATTGCTAACTTGTTACTATGTAGTAGTAATGTGACGGCCCAAGTTTTTCAACCCGGTGTGTCAGTGATGAACCGAAAGATGACCCAATAACGGATCCAAAATGCAGAAGCAAAAGACAAAACAACGGTCTCTAGAGATGCAACATGGCTCTAAGACACCACTATGACCCTCAACGAGGTCACGGAACCCAAAGGAATCAAATGCGGAAGCAACATTTCAAAAACGAACAAGAATGAACCTAAGGGAAAAATCATCATTTTCAGCTTTAAGTGGGTGCCACTGAGTACACCATTGGAAAGACAATGAAAAATTAATGAATTTAGACTCAAGAATCGCTTGATTCGGAGTCCGGATGAAGAAGATATGGCTAACGGAAGAAGAAGGGGCAAAACGGTCAAAAAGTGCCAACCCAAGAACATCTAACCGGTTAGGAGACCTTCCTAACTGGTTAGGAGGCCAAAAATCTCACCAAAAACACTGCCCATTCACATGTAACTGGTTACGAAACCCCTCGTAACCGTTTACATGTAAAGAGGGCAGTAAAGTGCAACCCAAAACCTGGCAGCAGGGGTTTTTCCGGGAAAAATGGAAATTTGAGGACCTAGATGACATTTTATGAAAAAACTCAAAGAAGAAACCCCCCTCAAAATCGAGTTTTCTACGTGACCCTTAAGAAGAAAAAAAAAAAAAAAAAAAAAAAAAAAAAAAAAAAAAAACCTCACTGTGAAATGCTCAAAATGGCCGCCTAAGAAAACTGGTCCAGAGGGTCCAAAAAGCTGCTAAATTTAAAAACTGAAAGCTGAACTTCAGATGCGATTTTCGATGCCAAGATGGCATTTTCTGGAAAAACACAAAGAAAACCCCACCTAAAATCACATTTTCTAAGTGACCATATGAATAACGGAATTTATTTCCTAGAGGAAATTTCCAAAATACCTTTAGGTCAGAATATGCAACAAAAGTGAAAAATGAGTCCGTAGGAGGCTCATTTCACCAAAGAAGAAGCTTTGCCCAGAAACAACCATGCACACAAACGTAACTTACCTAGTAAGATGTGCTACAATGGTCCATGGCTCAAAAATATGGCCGATACAAAATATGACCCCCCAACGGCCAAAATGCCAAAAACGAAGTTTAAAATGAAAACTTGGAATTTAAAATCATGAGATGGTTTCAAAATGCCGTTTGGCCTTTGGCCACGCTTCATACATGGTGAATGAATGCTAATGGCAAAATCAAAATGGAATTCCCACACCCAATGCAAACATGGTAAAGCAAAAACTCAATATTTTTCATTACTTTCATAATATTCCGTGAAGTCAAAAATTACATAGGATACAAATTACATGTCATTGGCCTCCGGCCTCATCTCATAAATATCAAATACATCGTAAAGAGTGTACTCATGTACACATTACATATAAGGAATCAAATGTACACATGTAGACATATAAGACTACAATTGGCATTCCAAGCCAACCTTCACAAAAAAATAGAAGTCTCCAAGTCCACAAACCATCCAAGCATAATGAAGACCTCAAATTTGATTCTTGTACCTGAAATATGCCCCAGTATCATAGGAGTGAGTAACATAAAGCTACTCGTAGGAAATGAGCATGCATCGACCTACGTTTTACAAGTTTGCATGATTTAATCATTATGGTTCATTCCACCTAACGTCTATATTAAAGGTGAGACTCAAGGAGCATCCTAGCTACCTAAGATCATTTCTAGCATCAATCACCTCATTCATGCAATTTTAGCAACATAGTGTCATGCTTACACAAAGCAACAACATAGGAGCATGCTTACACAAAGCAACAACTTAGGAGCATGCTTACACAAAAAAACAACATATAGATTCTCAAGGTTATCAACTTGAAGTCTAAAATGCAACATCAACTAAATATAACAATTTAGCTTAATTAGAATATCTAATACCACACATCAAGACATAGATTCTCTAGGTTATCAACTAGAAATCTAAAAGTGTGAAATCAACTAAATATATCAATTTAGTATGGATGTACTTAAAAACATCAAATCGCCAATAGCCAAAACCACAAGTCACAATTAAACATTGGTTGTCAATTTGGAATTGAATGCGAAATCAAATAGTGGAAAACTTGGACATCGAAGCTTGGATTTCCACCGAGATAAGGCAAATTTGGAGCTACTAACCCCCAGGCAGCCTACCCAACGCGCGAACTTTATAGGGCTAATTTGAAGCTACTAACCCCCAGGCAGCCTACCCAACGTGCGAACTTTTGACTTAGAGGACTCTTGTCCCCGTACTAGAGCCAAACCCTAGCCATCACATCTTAACAATGTCCCAAGCAACTCCAAAATAATCAAAATAAGTTCACAACTTATACATATTACTACTACATAGTAACAAGTTAGCATTATAACTCTCAATTGTGCATAATAAGCATTTCATATCCATAATGCTATGAAATCACAAGCCAACAATATATTCATATTAGAAACATACTCTTATGAATATAAACTTAACAACAATGCTCTTCAATGCATATAACACAATCTAGTGAATACATCACAAGTCTAAATCCATGCTCTTAAAATAGAAACAAATTCTAAAACATGATTAGATCCATGGATACACAAGATAGAATTTAATTACATCAAAATAATTAAACTCGCTAGATTTCAAATCATTTCCAATTGGCCCCAATTTAATATATGTTGATAGACATATCATGGTCATTATATATATTCACACACAAGCTTAATTAGGCCCATGAAACCACCAAAATAGATTTTGATTAATTCCTTTAATTAAAGTCTCTAGATTTCTAAACTCAACCAAATGCTCTCAAATTAAAGTATGTTAACAAACATGCCAAAACTTAATTTAGAAGCATAATACAACTCAATTCCATGCAAGGTATGGCCATGAACTTAAATCTTTCACAAAAGATAAATATTAATTAAAAAGAGCAATTCTTATTTAATTAATCCCAAATTCATATATGTTAACCAACATATTAAAACAAGATTTTCTACTATGCCACAATTCAAAACAAAGTTATATATCATCATGAATTTTAAATCTTATACAAAGAATTAAAAATTACTAACTTTCTAGATTTGATACAAGGCACATATATAAGTTGTATAATCATGCTAAACACTCAATACAATACACACAAAAGCCTAAAACATTCCCTACCTCCATTCGAGATGAAATCTCAAATCCCCACCAAAATAAATCGGCTCTGAATCCGACATGAATCCCAAGGAAGCCCCATCAAAAACACAACTTGACTTCAAACCCGAACTCAAGAAATGGCCAAAACGAGATTCCAATCGGTTGGAATCGAAGGCCTCGCCGAGGGGAACTATAAACATAAAGGCATCACCACTTTTTAATGAAGGGAAGAAGTCCAAAAGAGGAGAGAGAAGATGGCAGCCATGGATGTAGCTTGGACTGGTCATGAGAGAGGAGAGAGAGAAAAAAAAATCTAATTTTTCTTTTTAAGACCTCCTATTTATAAAAAAAAAAAACCCAAAAAGTGCCCCGAACGGGCCCCGCTGGGTCCGGAAAAGTGAAATCTAAGCTGACGCACTCAAATGGCAAAACTCTAGAAGCAAAAAAGATTCGAAATGAGAAAATATGAACAACGGAAGAAACGGCATTGAAAACCGAGTCCTGAGCAGAGAGTTATGCCCAAAACAAGTTTGGGGCAAACCGGGGCCATAAACCCTGAAACTGGAAAACATCATCCAGGAGGAAATTCTAAGAGGCCACGACTCGACAAAATGTGAAAATGAATCCCATACAAGGATCTAGGCTCAAAACAAGGCATTGAGCAATAACTTTCATTAATTGCACAATGACCCCTCAAAAAAGTGAAAACTGTGAAACTGCCCAGAATGAAAATATCTTCCAAAAGATATTTTCTTAGATACCCCTGAAATAAAATATCTTCAAAAGATATTTATGAAAAACACCCCAAGAAAAGAAAAAGTTTCCAAAGAACTTTGCATTTATGCCCCTATGGACACCGGGAGCAACCAGAGTACTTTCTCACGAAAGTAAAGATACGTATCTCATATAAATCATTGGGAATGAAGATACATGAAGTTAAAAACCAACTTCGAACACAAGAAGTGTGGTTACGCAAATAGAGTGACAAATGAGGAAAAGACGAAATAGGGAAAAAGACGAAAAGTGAATAGTGTCAAAAAACGAAAAAATGTGGGAATGACTCAGTCCTCAAAGGAAGTTCTCAATCCATAGAAAAGAGTCTCAGAAATCACTCCAGAGCACTTGAGATGACACTAATCGACAAGAAAACAAACTCAGAAGGGAAAAGACAACGGAAAAAATTTATCCCAAAAATCCGGGTCATTACAAGTAATATGAGATTCTTGTGAATTATTGGTATTATTAGCCTTATAAACTTCTTGCTATAATGTTGTAAAATTAATGTTCAAAGTTGGCCATGGAAGCATGATGTAAGTTGTTAAGTAGATGATATTGTTTTGTACATTGTATCATAGTAACGACTTAACATTATATATGCCATTTTAGATTTGAAACTCTAAGGCATTAATTGTGTGGCTTCTACTTACTTATTCATGGAAGGTGGTTTCGTGCATTAATTATGTATAAGTTCTGAACTTATTTGTTGATTTTTGATTCACTTAGGATATTGTTACTGTAATATGGCTAGAGTTTGGCTCTAGTGCGGGAGGTATGAGTTTTCCCCATTTGAGATAGTATGCACTAGGATGGTCTTCCCAGCGGGTTAATATCCGGAATAACCATTTTGATCTATGTTTAGTCTGAGACATGATGTCTAAGTCTTCCACTATTTGATTTCGCATTCAATTCCAAGTTGATAACCAATGTTTAATTGTAACTTGTGGTTTTGGTTATTAGCGATTTAATGTTGTTAAATACATTTATGCATTATGATTTAGAATGAATCATAGCATGCTTTAATGTTGTTAAGTGCATTCATGTCTTTATGATTTTTGATGAATCATTGTAAACTTTGATGTTGTTAGGTATATTATGTTGTATTGTTCAAATATACCTTAGGAATGATCCTATAGATTCATTTGGAACATAGACGTTAGGTGGAATGAACCACTTTTGTCGTTTTTGTATTTTAGATTTCAAGTTGATAACCTTGAGAATCTACATCTTGTTGCTTTGTATAGTATGTTTCTATGTTGGTTAAATTGCATAGATATTGTGATTTGTGTTTTGTTGTTCACATGTAGCTTAGGAATGATCCTATAGATTCATTTAGAACATAGACACTAGGTGGCATGAACCACTTTTGTCGTTTTCACACTTTAGATTTCAAGTTGATAACTTAGAGAATCTATGTCTTGATGTGTGGTATTAGAAATTCTAATTATGCTAAATTGTTAGATTTAGTTGTTTTTGCATTTTAGACTTCAAGTTAATGACTTTGAGAATCTATATTATGTTGCTTTGTATAGCATGCTTCTATGTTGTTTAAATTGCATGAAGGATGTGATTTATGCTAGAAAGGATCCAAGGTAGCTTAGGATACTCCCTGAGTCTCACCTTTGACATAGACGTTAGGTGGTACGACTCTTTTGAATTATTTCATGTTAATGTAAAAATCTGCAAGAAATCGAGTCGATGCATGCTCATTCCCTATGAGTAAACTTGTTTACTCACCCCGAAGTTACTGGGGGTATTGTTCAGGTACAGGATTCAAGATTCGGAGATTTACACTTGCCTTAGGTGATTTACAGATTTGAAGTTTCTTTTAATGCGTTCTTGTTCACATGAGAGTGTTAGCACGTTTGAGTTTTGCCTTTAAAGTTGTAATACTTAGTTAGGTTCAATATGCTCTTTTGCCTTATTTTATGTAAAGTGTACTTAGTTACACTATTTGGGACCTCTTTGATATGTAGAACGTGAGGCCAAGGGCCACAAACCTTAAAGTTTAAGTGTATGCATTTAGATCCTAAGTTTTTCCCTTGAAATGTAACTTTTCTAACTTTGGAGGTTTGATATGTGATTTAGAGTAAATGATATGTAATGAGGCCATGGCCATTGTAATACACTTCAATACTTAAAGTATACTTGTTGGCATGCTTACATAGCTTTAAATCATGATTTTGGACCAATTTCATGTTGGGGTTAGAGGCTTGGGTGAAGCCTCAACATTTTTTGTTCGTAAGAGGTCCTTCAGCACCTTTTCGAGTCATTTCGGTTGTCCAAAATGCTAGTTTGGTCAACCGATGGCTTTTGGAAACTTCATTGCATAGAAAAACTCATTTCTAGTAGCCTTTTTCACTGTTCAGGGTCATTTCGGTTGACCAATGGCTTATTTCGGTCTACCGAAACAACCTCCCCTCAAAAATATGTTTTCAGGAAAGTTTTTGCCTAGTTCGGTCGTCCAAAACTGTATTTCGGTCGACCGAAATAGCCCTCATTCAACTGCCTCTTCTGTTTTGTTTCAGCACTTTTGTTCTGACTTCAAATGGTCATATCTCCTTCATTTCTAATCCTAATGGGGTGATTCTTGAGCGTAAACTCAAGGATTTTGAGTCAAATTTCCAATGGTACCAATTGGATTCTCACATTCAAATCACAAAGGGAGTTATTCACGTTTTAGTGAGGTAATGTCGTTTTTCGCTTAAACCGAGAAAGGGCATTTTTGTGGGATTCTTGGCCAATGTTCTTGGAACCTCTTAGAATGTTGTGAAATGACTAGATTAGGTTGTATTCACCTTATTTGACTTTTTTAGAGTCAATTTTCTCTTTTTATTTGTGAATTGACCATTTTACCCCTTGGTTAATAGATTTTGCCCGTTTTGACCTTTTTTTTCGCATTCGCTTTTCTTGAGTTTTGTGACTTCATGGAAGTCACATTGGTGTCTTGGGGATGATTTATATCTCTATAGACTTTAGTTTTTCTTTGCTTCCACATGTCCGATCCATTATCGGATCAATTTAATGTTCATTACTGACGCACTAGGTTGAAAAACTTGGGCTGTCACAAGGACTCATTGTTCCGTTGGAACCAAAATATTCCATGCAGATTTTGGAGCGAGAGAAAAACACTATAGAGAAAGGAAGTACTCTAGATGTCAGAACTTCTCTTGTTGGCCACTTTGCATTGAAATCGCTTCACTCTGATCCTTAGTACCATCATTTGCTAGAGTGGCCTACATATCTTCTTATGAGCTCTCCACCCTTGGTTGTAATTAGAATATGGAGATAAACTCGATTTCAGATGTTTTGATTTTACGCTCCGCACTTCATGAGCATTTTTTTGTTAACAAAGACATTGTCATTGTTTATTTGTTTAGTCATTCACAGTTTATACTCTTGCGGGCCAGGAGTTCTATACACTTTTTTTTTTTTTTGTGATCATAGTTTTAACTCATGTGAGCCAGGAGCATAGTGTAGTTTAAGCTCATATGATCAGGAGCATCAATTTTTTTTTTTTTTTGGGAGACAGTTTAAACTCGTATCAAGGAGTTCTTGATTTTTTTCCAAGTAGACAGTTTAAGCTCGTGTCATGGAGTGTCATTTTTTTTTTTTTTTTTCAAGGTAGATAGTTTAAACTCGTGTCAAGGAGTTCTTGATTTTTTTTTCCAGGTAGACAGTTTAAACTCGTGTCAAGGAGTTCTTGATTTTTTTTTTCTTCAAGTAGACAGTTTATACTCGTGTGAAGGAGTTCTTGATTTTTTTTTTTCCCAGGTAGATAGTTTAAACTCGTGTCAAGGAGTTCTTGATATTTTTTTTCCAGGTAGATAATTTAAACTCTTGTCAAGGAGTGTCATCGACAGTTTAGGCTCTTATCTGGGAGCACTTCAACTTTAATAATTTTCTTCAACTTTGCAAGAATCAGGCGACAATCCAAGCTTATACTGGAGGGCACGGACTATCTCGTCGTCACTTTGAGGATTTTCTTCTTGGTTTCCTTAACTTAATGCCCCCTGTGATTTACATTTGGTTGAAGTCATTGTTGTAGCATGGTGCGTTTCTTAATGCAAGTCTTTCGAGACGATCCCTACAATGAAAGATAAAGCTATTTCGTCATCCGAGTTAGGAAGTGTATTGTCTTCTTCTTCGGACTCACTTCTCTCATCTTTTTAAAGGTTATCGAGTATATCAGGAACATCTTCCCTAGCACCATGATTTTCTATGCTAAGCTCCATGTCGTGGGCTCGAGTAACAAGTTCTTTAAATGTGCGAGGCTTAATCCCTTGTAGGATGTAAAGAAGCTCCCAGTGCATACCTTGCATACATGCTTCAACTGCAGAAATTTTAGACAAACGATCCTTGTAGTCAAGAGTTAGAGCTCGCCAACGGTTGATGTGGTTAACCACGGGTTCACCCTTCATCTGTTTTATGTTTGTAAGCTCCAGCATACTTACAATACGACGAGTGTTGTAGAAACGGTTGAGAAATTCTCGTTCCATTGCTCCCAACTGTCAATACCTTTAGCTTTGAGGTCTGTGTACCAATCAAATGCATTCCCTTTGAGGGAACGAACGAATTTCTTGGCAAGGAGATCTCCGTTTGTACCAGAATTGCCGCAAGTTTCTACAAAGTTTGTGACATGTTGCTTGGGATTGCCTTTTCTGTCAAATTGTTAAAGCTTTGGAGGTTGATACCCAACCGGCATTTTTAAGATGTCAATTCTTTTTGTGTAAGGCTTTGAGTACATGTGATCACTTTGAGGAACGCCACTGTATTGTTCTCTTATGCAATTCACTATCATGTCTTGAAGTTGTTGGACAGAAGGTGAGGTGATGGAGGTAGCATCAATTGTTGGATTGGCAGACACGTCATTTTGATCATAAATTGGAGTGTTCTCTGGCATGGAAATAGAATGAGGAATTTGGCCTTTGCTTGACTCAGCATTGTCGTCATGCAATTTTAACTTTTCTATCAGCGAGGCAATTTTTAGATCTTATTCCTTAAGAGAGTGTTGTAATCTTTCAATTGCATGGGCCATAGTCGTCAATTGTTCTTCGTATGTGGTAGTACTTGTCATCATGACTGACATTGTGATGGAGTCAGAAAAAATCTTTGGCTTTGGGTGGACTAGCCTTGAACTTGAACTTTTGACTGGAGCAACCTTTAAGGTTGTAGAAACCTTCCTCCTTGCACCGAGTGAGGTGAAAGCGGTATGAGTTTGAGTTGTTACTTTGATAGATTTAACAGAATTGACTCTCATCGTATCATGTTGTCTTTTGGTAAGAACGGATGATTTAACTATACTCCACACCATTGAATTTGTAGAGTTGTTTTTACCACTTGAAGAAGTTATAACCTTCTTGCCACCATTTGTGGTGGTGATGATGTTATCCGTCATAACTGCAATGTCCTTGGTGGTATTCTTGCTCTTCGTCGAAATCTTGTTGGAAGTTATAGAATCTGACGAGAAATTTGTTGAGGATTTGATGTAGGAGAAAGAGATGAGAGGCAGAGGATGTCCCCACTGGGTATACCAGAAATTTGTACACATAAATTTTGTAGTCTGCAAATAAAGAACAAAATACGGGCAAAAATAATATTTTATTAATTTATAAAACTTAGAGTACAATCCTCTGTAATAATATTCTTTACACAGAATAAGGTCCTTTGATTCGTTCTCCTTTGTTGGTTGGATTCAAGGGCTGCACGAACTTAATCTTGAATTACCGTGGAATTTGGATGAAGAACGGCACGATTTGATATGCTTGTTGTTGATCACCATGAAATTTGATGAAAAAGGGCATGATTTGATGTGCTTGGTGTTCTTCGCTTTTGGGCAGAGTTTCTGTATTTTTCTCTAGAATTCTGGATTTCTGAATTCTGAATTTGTGTTTGAACTTCTTGACCTCTAGATTTCTGAATTTGTGTCTGAATTTCTGGACCTTCTAGATTTCTGAATTTATGTGTCCTGGATTTCTGAGTATCTATATTTCTAGACTTCTGATTTCTAAATTTGTGTCTGAATTTCTAAGTCTCTGGATTTCTGGTCTTCTGAATTCTGAATTTGTGTCCCTTTTTCTTCCTTCCTCCAGACCTCTATTTATAGGCTTCTTGGATTAATAGGATGATGACACGTGCCTCTCCTGATAAGAAAAAAAAGTCATAACTGGGCCGGGCCAGTTATATTATGATAATTATCCTTAAAAATAATTATTCCAAATATATTTTATTATAAATAATTATCTTTCCATTTAATCATCTGGGCTGGGCTAATTAAATAATTTAAGTGGACCAAGATTAGGCCAAGTAAATAACTTAATTAAACATTAGACCCATATTTAATGGGTCTATTTGTCAAAACCAAAGCCCACTAAAATTTTATTGTCTACAATGCCCTAGGTCCTCAACTACCATGGCATGTGACATAATAGGCCTTGAAAATATCAAAGGTGCAAATAAATCATAATTTCATTAAATGGAAACTAATTAAATAAAAATTAATTAATTCCTTTAGATTGTAAAATATCACCAAATGACATGAAATTAACACATAATAAGCAACATACCATGAATAACTCAAATATCAAGTCAAAAGTCTAATTAAGTCATTAAAACACTTAGTTAATTTTTAATTAACTTAATAAATTAAAAATCTCTAGATTTCAAAAGTCATCCAAAAATTTCAAAATTAATATATGATAAACAACAAGTCATGGGCTCTCCAAATATCATATTATTAATTAAATCTAAGCGTGCTTCAACTATGAAATTAAATCATCATTTAATTAAAATAAAAACTATTTCTAGATCTAAACTTTAACTATGCATATAAGTTATATAAACCTTAAAATTATGTAAAACACTAAGATTATAAACATGAAATACCCCCTACCTCACTTTGAGATGAAATCTCAAATCCCACCAAAATGAATCCTTGTGCTATTACTGCAGCTTTAGATTGTTATCATACACTTCATGAGGTGGTAGATGAGAGGTGTAGCTGTCCTATTTTCACACCTTTCCCTAGGGTACCAATTGCAGATATTTTGATTCAAAAATTATGTGATGGTAGATTTGCCAGGAAAAAGAGGAGTAGTACTACCAAGGCTAAGATTCCAAAAAGGTTATGGATTTTGGATTCTATTACCTCTGCTAATGTCCATCCTTTTGGGCATAAGAATATTTGCAATACTGATTTTCTTCAGGCACTCTATGCTATTCAGTTTGAGCATTGGTATTTGTTTCCTAAGATGACTTTCTGCCAACTACTGGAGTTTTGGTCAGAGATTGGACCACATAAGAATGTTCCTACCCATAAGCTACCTTTCCCATACATGATTACCAGGCTATAAGACCTACAGGGTTTTGTGGTAGATAAGAAAGAGGAGTCTTGTGATGAATCTCCAAAGTTTGGAATGAAGGAATTACATAAGGTGTGGACACATATGCCAGCACATCGCCGCAGTTCAGTGGAGTTTGGCAATGAGGGTTATATAACAGTTAATACTAGACTACCAGAGGATGCTGATGAGGCCATAGAGGATGAGATGGATACCTTTGATGGCCAGGCCCCATAGAGGAGGATGCCAGTTTCAGTAGCCTAGTCTGAAAGTTCTTTTTAGGTTGAGATTAGAGAGTTACAGGCCAAGGTGGCAAAGCTGTAGGATGGACAGACAGTGCTAAGACAAATGTTGACTGTACAGTAGAGCATTCTTGAGGAGCTATTACGCCGCACTCCATCTGTCCCTTCTACTTCTACTGATACTCCTTTACATCACATAGATTAGCTATCTAGGGCTTTTCTGTATTTTATTTTGTTAGATAGGCACTTTTGCTGACTAGGGCAGTCATTTTGATGTATTTATTTCTTTATGCTATATGTATGCCCTAAGTCTATTATTTTAGAAGCATTGTACTGATCTTTATCATTTATATACATATTTTTTGCCTATCTTACCCTTATGTTGATATTTGAGCTACATATGATATTTCTCTGTTATTACTTTATATACTTGATACTCTGATGTGTGTTGGAGTTTATTAATTTTGTCAGGTACTATAGACTAGGTTTGGGGGTGATTTCTCCATTTTCACCTTTTGTGCTTCATTTTGGTCTATCTTTGTTGGTCTGCTTGTATAGTAATATATTTCTAACTTTCTTTTGTTTTCACACATTGAGGACAATGTGCATACTAATTTTGGGGGTAAGGTAATTGGGAAATTTAAAATTATCGCTAACATAAGGTCATGATTTTTGATGTTATAAGTATGATTTTGAGTCTGTTAATTGTCATATATTCTGTTTGTAGTCTGATATTGGTTAAAAATGGTTTGTATGTCAAAATAAAGTGAAAAGGGATTCTTAAATTTTTTTGAAATCAGTGATGGCCTGTGGTTCACATTGTTAGGATGATTATTGTTTGATGAAATTGATCTATGAAATACTCCACTTTGCACATATTTACACTTGCGTTGATTTCTGTGGGGTATAAACTAGAACTCTTGCGTTGTTTTGAGTATAAACTGAGATAAGCAGGTCAATTTGATGATTTTGATAACCAAGGCATTAAAAATATATATATATATATATAGAGAAAAAAAGAAAAGAAAAGGTACGCATGCACTAAATGGAAAAAATCTTCACCAATGTGAATGAAAAGTAAAAAAAAAAATTGAAAAAAATGAGTAGAAAAGGGTTAAGTTCAGGTCTGTACTGAGATTGCTTGAGCAATTAAGTCCTTAGGGGTGTGTTTTGACACCTAATGCCCTAAAACCATCTGGTTTGGGAGTCCTTGGCTGAAAGCTTGTTACATAAGGGGTTTAGGTTGCCTAGATTACTTGAACAATTAGGTCCGAAGGGGTACTTTATCACTTGATGCCCTAAGATAGTCTGGTTTGGGAGTCACTGGTTGAAAGTTCGTTACATGGGTGATTTAGAAAGCTTAATAGACCTTAATATTGCACAGTATCCTTTTTGAAAAAAAAAATGCATACCAATAGAAAAAAAATAGTAATGCTTTGGGAAATGGAATTTGAAAAGTTTGCCTGTGAGTTGAGGAATAGCAAAGAATAAATGCAAGTATGGATAGTAAGTCACATGTTTGACTGTAAGTTCACTATTAAAGAGTTTGGAGATTAAAATTGTTGAATAAATGATTAGACTGACATATGGGGACCATAGCTATTAAATTGAAATTAGAAGTTGAAAGTTTTTCGAATTAATATGATTGGCTATACTTGCTATATTTGACTGATTAATAAACTGCAGGGATGGTATGATTTGAAAACAGGCTTGAATAAGCTGATTGTACAATTAAGGCAATTTTGAGATGTTTATGGCTACCATTACTGGAAACCCTCACGAGACTATAACTCGTCCACTAGCGGTAACTTTGATATTTAAAGGCTTGTTGCATAAGCTAAATGCAATCGTAATTCCCACGAAAGCAGCCCTTTAGTTCTGTATTGCAAATGGACTAGTGTTAGCCCATTGGCAGCCCTGTAACAACTACCAATATGTAAGTTTAGGGGTGTGATGAGCACTAAATATTATATATTCGAGCCCTTAAATATACGTATGTTAAGGCCTAAAGTGATACTTTTATCCATTATTAGATTGATTTATGTTTAATGTGTGTTTATAGGTACTTTTCTAGAGAAACGGTTAAAAATGGGACTTTATGATGATATCAAAGCTTATAGAGTCATTGCCGGTCATTCAAAGTAAGCTGAGAGCTTAAATAGTTAAGTTCAGAAGAATTCAGGAACTAAAGTTCGAGCCCAAGTCATGAGGCCCGAGCCCTGCAAGAAATAGAAGAAAAAAATCAACAAGGCATTGAAACTCGAGCCTTGTACCTTCAGAGCTCGAGCCCTACTCAGTGGTGCTCGAGCCTGACTTCAGGGTGCTCGAGCCTTGGCCCTTAAACTCGAGCATAAGGCGTCGAAATTTGAAGAGTTGATTTGATAGAAGAACCAAGCTCCCAGGGCCTTATGCCAGACCTCAAGAATCGAGCACCATTATCCAAAACTCGAGCCTTGAGTACCTAAAGCTTGAGCTTAGTACCTAGAGCTCGAGCCCATGAAGCTTGGATCGAGCAATGTTAAAGGAGATGAATCCTAAAAATATTCTAAGTGTTGAATGAAAAGATGTTTTAGAAAATAGTTAAAGAAATTTGGATGAGTGTAAAAGTGAAGATCGGGCACCATTCTTTGAAGCTCGAGCAATAATTCAATGAAGCTCGAGCCTTGTTCCCAAAGCTCAAGCCCGAACCTCAAAGTACGAGCTCAACCTCCTAAAGCTCAAAACTTCCATGACAGATCAGATTTAAGTTACGGATAATTCTTTTTACTGCTATATCTCATTCTAGATGAGCCAGAAGACCTAAAAGCCCACCAGTTCTTTATTTTCTTCTATAAAAGAAGGTATAGGCCTTGATAGAAGGGGTTTGAAGTTCCTTTTTCTCGTATTATTCAGAAGGCTGATATTGTGGTGGCGGCTTTTGGGGTTTCCATAACCTTAGAAGGTGAAAATTCTGAGAAGGGAAGTGCCATCCGTGATGATGGAGATGACTACAATATAAATGATATTCGGCATCATCATGAGTAGCTAATTCCTCTCTTAGGACACTGATGTAACCCAATCCAGTACTATGGTTTGATTGTTTTAACTCTAGGATATTTTTAATGTATATTATGCTTTTGATTATATGACTATGACCAATTAAGACAAGTCAATTGGATTTAATGTTTTAAATATTTTTCGAATTGTTATTACCTTGTCTTAGATATAACTGTTAGTTTTCCATTCTCAACCTATTCTTTTTGGATGGTATCTGGCAAAGCCTTGTCGGACATAAGAATAGAGGTCATGTAATGGTATTCCAATGTTTTTTATAAAAGAATGTTTTAATAGTCTATGCTTAGGAAAGATGGATTGTTTATAAATTAGTTAAAGTAGTTAGTGTAGGTAGGTAGATAGTTAATGCTAACCGCAGATAGGTTATACTAGACTGCATTTTATAAAACATTTTTCTTTAAACGCCGAATTGAACTAATGTTATTTAGTTCAATTTATTTGAAACATAATTTCATTAAATCCCTAGAGTTGGAATAGTTAACCATAGTATGAAGGTTATGGTGAAGTCAAAGCCCAAAGACCTTTTTCTCTATGATCACTCTAGTTTAATTCCAATTTAATTTTAGTTTATAATTGTGACAACCAATCAATCAATTCAACGAGTTACCTGTAAACCAAAAAACATTAGTTACAATTAGAACATAATAACTCATCTCCCTATGGGTTCGACACCCTCTCTACAATACTATCCTACAAGGATTTGTTCTATTATGAGTGGTTATTTATAAATTGAAGTAAAAATAGAATGAAATTTGTAGTTGAGGTTGGTTTCATTGGAAAGCTAACTCAAAATCCTTGAAGATGGGTACAAGAATAACCCTATTTGGGTTTGGAACAAAGAAATTATGACCGAATGAAGTTAGGTAATCCAAGCTTATAAAACTATGAAGAGTAAAAAGTCCACTGGAGGACTTGAATCGGTTCCCAATCTTGGTACCAGTTCCACATAGGCAGAATGCCCAGAATTAAACCAAAAATACCCTTGAACTAGTTCTACAAGGGTTAAACCGGTTCCAGAAGACCGAAACCCTGAAAATAGCCCAGAATAGCCTAAAACTAAGTAATTGTGCACATGGCACCCCCTTTGGCCCCTTGGTGACCCTAATTAAATTTAAAACCGGTCCTAAATCATGAATTCATTAGTGTGTGAAATATAATTAAACTCCCATTCCTTCATTTAAATTAAATACTAGTCCAATACATCGTTTAAAGGCAAATAATTCCAATTATATGAAAATATGGCCTTAAGGCCTTACATATATAACTTTAAATCAAAACTAAATTTCCATCCATGCTTTAGATACAAAACGTAACTCATTACAATTTTATAACAAAATTAAGATAAATACATCAATTACAAGAGGGGAATCGAAATCCCATCCAACCCTACTAAGCTTGCGGGGGTACTGTCCGCCACCTCTTTCCCATGACCTGAAAATTGTAGAGGGGTGAGCACAAGGCCTAATAGAGAATGCCTAAGTGACATCTCCTCAAGCAAGGTAAGTAATTACATGCTTTACAAACAATGAATAGGAAAAAGAGTTGGGGATTATGTGAGGGATTCACATACAACACCTCAATTTTTAAATAATTCTCACGCCATCACATTCAATGCAATAAACAAAATGTCAATGCAACCACACATCACACCATACCCTCGCATAATCACACATCCCATCCATACCATCATCTATCCACACATCACTTCCACACTCCTACATATCCATACATCTCATCCACACCCTCACATCTTCTATACCCATCAATGCCCCTCTTATCATGCATATGAAATATTTTGATTTGAACCATTCAATCCTTATCTTGCTGTCATTATACAATAAGCAATTTCACGACCACAACAAGATAATTTAACAACTTTAGCATGCTTCTACATACATCAAAATGACTATACAAAGAGTAATAGAGATAATCCACCACATAGTCACTTCATAGCATGTCAATGGAAATTCATACACAAGATAAACAATTAATTCCATAAAAACACATCAATTGGACAAAGCTTATGCATCAACCAAAGCCCTAAAATTTTCATTATTCAATTAATATCAAATTGGCATGCCAAAGGAGGGGGAAAAAAAATCTAATTAGCTACCAATTCTAAGGAAATCGACAATTAGACAAACTCTACCTCAAATAGAAGAAAAGCCCCAAATTCAAAATCCCTAGCCCCTTGCAATATTGGCCTCAATTTGAAGCTCTTGCTAAGCTCTCCAACTTCCTTTCTTGTTCATACTCAAAATCTCACCTTAACCTCTCCAAAAACAAGCTTGAAGCAATGAAAGCATATATGTGTATAGATGTAGAGAAAGAATGAGGAAGAAGCTAAAGGGAGAGAGAGAGATACACGAAATGGGGGAGGAGGAAGTGACGGCTTGGTCTTCAATTTGGATGAAAGGTTCTCATTGAGCCAAGTGTCACTCACCCATGGATTGCTAATTTTTGAAAAAGTTACCAACATGCCCTCATTCATCCACCACGATGCCAACCTTGTCCCCAAAATATCTCTTCTAATATATAAATACACATACATGTACATGCATGTGAAATGCCAATTATGCCCCTCACTTTAAATGAGAAAATCGAGAGAAGTTTTCGAATCCAAAAATCGTCCCGACTCCCAAAAATTCTACAAATGATGCCATCACTTCTAATTGACTTAAAATGAATAAAAATATATTTCCTAAACCTATTGCTCAAGGAATTTACCAAAATGGCCCTTAGGACCCGCGTGGCACGTAAATTGACGTAAGGATTAAAATAATCAAGAAAAATCAAATAAATTTCAGAAAATAGGAAAAATCGGTAACATTACATAGCCACCATACTAAAATTAGCCCACCCTAATAGAAATCCTGGATCCGCCCTTGTATCCAATTACTTTCTCATTCAGATCCAATGTGGGACAAATCTCCTCTTGTAACAATTGGGGAGGGCTGATTTTTTTAAAGCAACAATGGAAAAGGCAGTGTTCACTATCTTTCAATTCCTGAAAGAAGCTTATCTTTTGTAAAAGAACAAACTTTGACCTAGTATCTTTTATTGACCAAAATTATCTTTCTTGATGCTTTCGTTGTGGTCATTTGTGTCATACTGCATATTTTTCTGAATTCAACTTTATAATAGCTAGGGGTGCCAATGGGCATCTATTTTGAGCCTAAACTTTTTAAAATTACAAATAGATTTGTGCAAGGTACCAATACTGGGAAGTGTCATTTTAGTATTGAACTTTTGTGCTCTTTGTTGAAGCTTTAGGAGTTAAATTTGCAGCAAAATGCTAGAATATGGTCTTGTTAATGTGTTAGTACTTTAGCTGAGCATTAGTTTCTTTTGATTTAGGCCATGCAAGGTGATAGCGGCACAATACTATAGTTTCCTTTTTTATTTCCTTATTTTCTTATCTATTTGTATATAAGTATATAGGAAAGATATGCAGTTTATCAAAATGATTGAACTGAGTGTTTATGTGTTCATTTTCTTATCTATATTATAGCTTGAGTGTGATGACTGGTTTCTTTTTTTCATTTTATCTATTTTCTTTTTCTGTTTATTTTGTGTTCAGGTCACGTGGGCCCAGACCATGTCAAGTGCTCGAGAATAGTTCCCAACACTTCATTTATTCATTTAGGGCACATTTTATCATCCATATCCCTTTTGGGGTATTCCATACGCGTGTATGCATTTAGTTTACATTTGGGGCCGTTAGTGTGATTTTTGAATTTTAGTGGGGTCACATTGTCAATGAGACTAAAGTTAGATATTTGTGTGTGTGTGTGTGTATGATATGTATATGTGTGTGGGTGTATGGCTATTTTGGTTGCCAAACACTCCCCTTTTCTCTCTTCTATCTCCTTTTTCAATTGTTTTCTTTTTTTTTTTTCCTTCAAGCTTTCAAGCTTGATTTTCTTTTTCTTCCACTTTGATTCTTGAACTGCTGTAGAAAAGTTTTATGATGGAGATACCAAGGGGAGCAAAACCCTTGGTTGTGGCTCAATTAGAGCATTTTTCATTTTGGAGTTTTTGAGATTATCATCTCAAATGAGGTAGGGGTGTATTATAATCCTAAACTAGTTATTTCTTTATGTTTTGGGGTATAGTGTGTTTTATGCATGTATTGTGAGAGTTGTGAGTGTTTTTAACATACACTTATTCATAACCTAGTTTTAATTTGATGTCTTAAGGAATGAGGTGGAATAATTATATGATTTGAATGTTTCATGATGTATTTTAAATGATTAGATTGGTTATCTATTGTATATGTTTATATAGTTGTATTTTTACACATCTTATTTGCTTAAAGTTTAATTAGAAGCTATATGCATTTTGTGGCTATATGTAAAGTTTTATGAATGATTACTTTAGAGCATGATTTTGTGAATTATTAGGTTATTAGTATGTCATTATGGATGAATGTGAATTAAGGGAATTACAATGAAGTGCTAGCATGATTATAACTATACTTACTTGACAATTACAAATGCATTTTGATGTCATTGTATTGAAATCCATGCCATGATTAGCATTGGACACTATAGGGCATGAATTGTATGCATATTGAGGTTTGCTGTGTTTGTGAAGTGCATTACTTAATTATAATGTATATGATACATTGTGGGATTAATTAATGATTTTTGGGAGATACTTGAGACTTTTTTTTTTACTTTGAGAATGGTAGGGCTTGGCGTTAGCGGACAAAACTCGGGTTTCCCCAAGTTTATAATGGCTATTAGGTTTGTTCCTCGCGATTTAGTAGACTGAGAATAACTATTTTACTGGTTCATGGAGTAGGTATGACCGAGGGTGCGGGTGTGTCCAAGTCATCCCATTATGTGATTTCGGATATTATTTTTTCAAGTTAACATTCATGTGTAGTTGTAACTTGGCGTATTTTGTTTCTTTGAGTTTTTTTGTACTTGTACATATTTGAAAAGGACTTAGTACATTTGGTTCACTTGCTAGTTCTAGGTTTTTTCCTTTTGGATCACTTTGAATTAGATGTTATAAGGAATGTCCCATACTTGTATAACATATGTTATATTTGCGAGACCAAAGAAACCTAGTTTATTATTATAATGCATTTCCTATGGAGTAATTTAAATTACTCACACCCATTGATGTCATATTTTTTAGGAAAGGATAGTTTCTTTGTGGATGCACCTCCACTGTAGCTTGGATGAGTTTTAAATTCATTTTGAACTCCTTTTGGATGATATTCTCATGCTATGTGTTAAGCATGTTTTTAATGTCTTACTTTTGGATGTGTAATACCTTGGATTATGTATATTTTTGAGGAAGAGAATGGCTCGGGAATTCGTCTCCATCTTTAGGAGTTCTTGAGTGATTTTCACTTCTTCTTTTTTTCTTGTAAATTTGGACAAATGATTAAATGAGGCCATAGGGCCATTTGTATTTCAATACATTTTGTTCTTTCTTAATTTGTACACACACTCTTCCATCTAAATGTACACAAATCTTAGTTCACAATATCCATGTTATGGTTTATGTTTTTATGAGGGTTAGGATGGATATTAAACTTAGTTCACGACCTTATTAGGTACTTAGGAGGTGCCTAAGACCTTATGCACCTTTTTCAGAGTTCTTTTGCATTTCTGGGGTCTTAAGCTCAAGCACAGACCATGGGAGCTCAAGTTCTCCTCTTTCTAGGAAATTTAATTCTCAAGATCTCCATTTATACTTGAGTTTTGCATGAAAAGCTCAAGCATTCTACGAAAGCTCGAGCATTTTGCATAGCACTTCCCAGATTTGTTGTACTATATTCAAAAGGCCATATCTCATTCCTTTTAACTCCGAATTAGGTCATTTATTATCTCAAATTGGCTGCCTTGAAACAGGATTTCCAACAGTACCAGTCTTATTCCAAAATTCCAACAATGAAGTTAGTTATGATCATTTGAGTGAGGATGGATCATGTTTTGTATATGTTAAAAATGCTGGTTTGTATCAAAGCCATTCCTCTAGGGCCTAGAACCTCATAGCTTATTCACAAGTGTTTCGTACAACGTTAATGAACTTCATTTGATTAATATTTTGGGTCACATTAGCCATGTAGGCTAATGTGGGCTTTAGTTTCCTCAATTGTGATCGTTTTTTATCCTTTTATCCTTAGCTTCTGTAGTTGTTCTTGAGTATTAGTCTTGTTAACTTCTTTTCTGACTCTTTTGTTGTCCTAGAGATAGTAATTGTCTATACTGATGGTTTTATTCATATTCGATTTCGCATTTGGGTTTGGGTTTTAGGTTAGGTTCGAACCTTCTTGGTTAATGTATCGGATCAAGGGATTTAAGACGTTACAGCGTGGTATCAGAGTGTCCGGGTTTGAAAACTAAAGGACGACAGGTTGGGTTTTTTTCATTCTTCATTTTGATATGGCATTTTATATGCTTAAGTGCTTATGTGTTTATGGCTTTATTCATTGCATATATGTGTTTTGTGCTTCACCATTTGGGATGGTTATGTGCACTCATTGGGTGAGTTAACACGGGAAAGTCAGTGATTTGTGTCAAAATATACCAATAATATATTGAGGGTGTTGAACCTCAAGGACTGTGGTGGTTTATTGAGTCTTAAATTAATCGTTGTTTTAATTTAGAAAGAGGATTTGATTTGTTGTGCTGCAATAACATAAATAGAAAATAAATAAAGTAAAGGGATTGAGATCAGAGATAGAATATTAGGGATTAACTTCACCATAATCTTTGTATTATGGTCGACTATTCAACCCTAGGATTTCATAATCTATATATCATATGAATTAAACTTAATAACATTCATTTAATTCGGTTTTAAAGAAAGATGTTTCATGAATTTCAACTAATTATAACCTATCTTCGGTTAGCACGAACTATCCACTTACCTACTTCTAATTAATTTTGTAGTGTAATCCGTCTTTCCTAAACATTGCCTATGAAAATATTCATTCATGAAAAACATTAGAACACCATTGCATGAACTCCATTATTAATGTCGAGAAGATCTTATGCCGCCATCTCATCCATTAATAATGGGTTGAGAATAATTTAAGAACAATTATATCTAAAACAAGGTAATAATTATTCAAAAACTTTTATTTCATTAAAACACCAATTAATGTGACTCAGTTGTTCATAATCATGCAATCAAAATATATAAATCATTTAATTCCCAAAGTTAGAACAATCAAACCATAATATTTAGATCGAGTTACATTAATGCCCTAAAAGAGGAATTAGCTACTCATGACGATGCAAGGTATCATCTGTGTTGTTGTGGTCTTCATCATTATGGACGGCCAAAACTCTTTTTTGGATCTTCTTCTTTAAACCATAAAAGCCGCCACTGAAGATCTATAATTATTTACAAGAAAGAAAGAGATAGATATATAGATTCTTCTCTTAATGTGTCTTCACCTCTTTTTTTATAGTGAAAAGCAAGTCTTAATCCCCTTTGGATGAGTTTTACAGCTTTTAGGGACAATTGGGGTCCATAAGGAAATTGGGGTGATTTTAAATAATTTTTGCATGTATTTTTAACCTCTAAGATGTTTGGGCTCAAGCCCAAGAGTATGGCCTCGAGCCTAATCTATTGCCACATTGTTCTGAAGTTGTAACGTGATTTTAACATATTTTGAGTACGAATCTAGAAATTTCTATTATAGACAAAAACATCGACTTTCGAGTCTTCTTTCGATAGCCGTTAAGTTTGCTCAATTTGGTGTTTTGAGTCAAAAGTTATGCCCATATTACTGAAGTAAGTCCAGAATTTTCATCGCTGCTCGAACCCTAAAGAGTTGGGCTCGAGCCCTGGGAGCAAAATTTGTTCAAAACGTCTTTTTATTCAACACTTAGCCATTTTGGGACTTCTTCTTCATAGTACTCAATCACCTTGGTTTGGAGCTCGAGCCTTGGACTTGTGCTCTTTGGAAAGGTGCTCGATCCCTTGAGTTATGGCATGAGGTCCTAGGAGCTTGGTTATTCTGAAGTAACTTTTAATAGTCCGACGCACATTAGGCTCGAGCTTTTAGGCAAAAGCTCAAGCACCTTGAGGTTGGGCTCGAGCTCTAGGATCTAGGCTCGAGCTATTCTGCCTTAGTGGATTTTTTTGTTTCTTTCTATTATGCTCGAGCCATGGAATCTTAGGATCCAGCCTTGGCACTTGAGTTCTCTAAAATTCACCATTTTGACTCTCGGCTTGCTTCGGATGATTGGTAATGACTCTATAAGCTTCAATATCTATTTTTTCATCATAAAAGCTCTATTTCAACCATTTCTTTGGGAAAACACCTAAAAACATGAAATAAACATAAATTTGTATAAAGCTGGATAGAAGTAACACTTTAGGTCTTAACATATGTTTATTTAGGAGCTCAAATATGCAATATTCAACACTTAGAAATGAATAATTAACTAACATATGTATTAATCATCTTCTATAGTACTCACAGTGTTTTGAGACCTATACGAATTAAAGGGGTATGGAAGAAGTATGGGAGCCTCTCATTTTGGATTTCATGCATTGTTTGATGCATTTTTAAAAAAATATGCTAGTTGCTATAATTATCGGCTATCTATCTAGCATAATTTGATTTAAAGTAATGAGTATGCCATGTGATTGTATGCTAGAGTTGGACATGCATATGCATGATTATTGTCACATGCATGGCATGACATTAGTTATGGGTTACATGAGTTAAGGTTGAGATGCATGGCGAGTTAGGCACATAGTGTGGTGACGGATGAGCCTGGTTGGTACTTAGGTACTCTTCTTTGAGATTTTACTGTGACTGATAGCATGGTGTTGTGGAGGTATAGGTTGAGATTGACCTAATGTTTATTTTGAGATATGCGGGGAGACACATTTTGATTAGGCGCTGGTGAGGTAAGCTATGTTTCATAGTCATATTGCTTTGTGAGTTAGAGACGAAATTCATAGTGTTAGACTCTCGGTATTGAGAAGGATTTCTTATTTTCGAACTAGGGCAAAGTATGGACTTCTTAGGCTCAGTTGGTTATTGGGATTAATTTCTTTGTTACTGCGGTTTTGTATGCAGGTATGCATGGGTAGGTGTATGGCATTGGTAGGCTACTGTACTGGCTAGCTATAGACGTAATTCAGATGGAATCGGTGTTGACATTTCCTTCTAGTAGATATAGTCCTTTTGATCAATGACAGTTATGATATAACATTTGAGGATGTTAGAGGCGTAGCGTCTCTTAAGATTTGTTTTGGGTAACTTGTGTAGTGGCAGTGATTGATGGTCATTTTTAGGATGGTTGTGGAGATTGATCTGGATATTTGGTAGTGTGGCTATGGTTTGCCATTTCTTTTTGAATTTCATTAGTGTGGTGCCATTACGTAAGGTTGTGATCTTTGTGATTGAGTTGGTTTATTGATGTGTCGTGCATTAAGAGCATTGTATTTGCTAGTATCACTTTGTGGTTTCACCTTGAGGTTTAGAGGTGGATTGTTTGGGTCTTACCAATGTGGTAAGGACTCACGTTTGGAGATTAAGATTGGTTAGAGGTATGTTATTGATTGTGTGGTTTTGGGAGTTTGGATCCTTGTTAGGGTTAATCTTCTCCCTTAGACACATTAGGACATGATGTCCCTAGAATACATTTACTGTATTCTACCTTTCAGTTTCTTTTATTTCCATATTAGTAATTATATTTGAGATATCTAAGATATCATGATGCATATGTGTGAAGATGTGTGTCCACATTTAATTTTGTTATCACCTATCTGGACAGGTAGGTTTATATGGCACTTGCATCCCTTATTTACATGAATTTAATTGCCATGTTAGTGGTCGCCCATGTGACGGCCTAAGTTTTTCAACCCGATGCGTCAGTGATGAACCAAAAGATGACCCGATAACAGATCCAAAATGCGAAAGCAAAAGACAAAACAACTGTCTCTAGAGATACTACATGGCTTTAAGACACCACTATGACCCTCAACGAGGTCACGGAACCCAAAGGAATCAAATGCGGAAGCAACGTTTCAAAAACGAACAAGAATGAACCAAGGGGCAAAATTGTCATTTTTAGCTTAAAAGTGGGTACCACCGAGCACACCATTTTAAAGACAATGAAAAATTAATGAATTTAGGCTTAAGAATCACTTGATTCAGAGTCCGGATGAAGAAGATATGGCTAACGGAAGAAGAAGGGGCAAAACGGTCCAAAAGAGGCAACCTAAGAACATCTAACCGGTTAAGAGACCTTCCTAATAGGTTAGAAGGCCAAAATTCATGAGAAATACACTGCCCACACCCATCTAATCAGTTACAAAACCCCTCGTAACCGTTTAGATGTGAAGGCGGTAGAATGGGTAGCAAGAAACCATGGCAGCAGGGGTTCTTCTGGGAAAAATGGAAATTTGAGGGTCAAGATGACATTTTCTGGAAAACTCAAAGAAGAAATGCCCCTCAAAATTGAGTTTTCTACGTGACTCGTGAGAAAAATCAAAAAATACAGAATGTGAAATGCCCAAAATGCCCTCCCAAGAAAACTGGTCTAGAGGGTCCAAAAAGCTGCTAAATTTAAAAACTAACAGCTGAACTTCGGATGCGATTTTTGATGCCAAGATGGCATTTTATGGGAAAACATGAAGAAGAAACCCCCCCTAAAATCACATTTTCTAAGTGACCATGTGAAGAACAGAATTAATTTGTCAAGGTAAAATCCCTAAAATTTCCTCACATCAGATTTGCAATTTAAAATGTTAAAAAGTGTCCAAAGGAAGTTCATTTCGTGAAATGGTGTGAATTTTTCCCAAGTGAGCATGCACACAAATGTATTATGATGAAATAGACGTGCTACGATGGCCTACGGCCTTATGGGATGTCATATGCAAAATATGACCCTTCAATGGATGAAATCCCTTAAGTTCCACATACAAACTATAAAGATAAAGTAGCATACATGGCATATATGTGTCCTTGGCCATTGGCCTCATTACATACATATTCTAAAAGTGTTAAAAGGTGACCTTAAGTGCACATTACATAACTTAGACAATAAGTACAAGTTTTATCAAAGTAAGCAAAGTAGGACAAGATATGCTAACATATGCATACTCTATGTCATCAAAAATACTTCAAAAACTCTAGTAAGTCTAAGAATGTTGTGCATCCCACACTAAGGCTTCTTTACCTACAAAACACCCATTAACTTAGGGGTGAGTAAACAAATTTACTCGTAGGGAATGCATGGGTTTATCTTTGTACCAAGTTACAATCCAATACCATTTAATTCATGCTATCAAGTGACAATAGAACTTTCAACATAACACAATGAGATGTAATTTCACAAAGTTAACAACATGGAATTTAAATGCGAAATCAAACCAAAGTGGATACTTGGACGTCACGCTGGATCAAACCGACAATGTGATTACTTTAGGGTTACTAGCCCATGGGTAATCTCCCTATGTGCGCACTAGACTTGTAGAGGGACTTTTCCCCGTACTAGAACCATGCCCTAGCCATAGTCATAACAACGACATCCCCAAGTTTCCAAAATCAACATTTTGTGCACATTACATATATGTATCAACATAACATATATATATACAATGTAAAGCCATCAACATGCACAAATCAATTTTGGAAACACAATACATGCCCTAAGTTCTCAACTAAATTGGCATGAAGAATATTGAATAATCATTATGCAATTTGCCACTAATTACAACAATATCATTCCACAACAAGAACATTGCCTCACAGGTATGGTATAAGTTTAAAATCATAATTTGAACAATTAAATAAAACAACTAAATTCCCTAGATTTCACTTCTCATCTAAACATGCTCAATTT
This sequence comes from Cornus florida, assembly GCF_030987335.1. Lineage (NCBI taxonomy): Eukaryota > Viridiplantae > Streptophyta > Magnoliopsida > Cornales > Cornaceae > Cornus > Cornus florida. The sequence goes on along the minus strand of NW_026775573.1, from coordinate 77,157,450 downwards.
AATATATATTGTAGTACATGTTATGGTTAATATATAAATCACTTCAAAACTTGATTTAAGTCATAGGAGCATATAAATAAAAATTAATTAAATTAATTCATTAATCCCTCTAGATTTTTAAAACGACTCTAAATGACCTCAAATTAACATATGTTATGAATCAAGCCATGGTCATGTTATTTATTAAGTCTAAAGTGAATTACATTCAAGTTACAATTAATCATTTATTTCTCATTTTAATACAAGACAAACATATAACTTAGATATCACTATAGGAACAAATAAAATCACTTGGAAGATAAATGATAACACCCCCTACCTCACAAGAGGATTGTTCCTCTTGAATCCAAGGCAACCAAGCTTAAAAATGAAAAACCAAACAAGGGTTTTGTAGAGGGGAGTGGGAGGAACCTAAAGTATTCCAAGCTGAAAATTCTAAGGTGAGTGAAAGGGCACCAAAAATGAAGTCAAAGCTACTAGTCAAGCTTTTCTCCAATGGTGGCTTCCTTAGGGTTCTTGAGAGGAAAGTGATGAATGAATTAAAATGTGTAAACCCTAAGCTAATTTGGTGGGCTTCTCCACTCACTAGGTGCTCTTGCACTACCTCTCACACACACACACTAATGCAAGACTAAAGGTGAGTCCTACACTTGTCATGAATCCAAGTAAGCTTCCAAGATTAAATATTAACCCTGCACTTGTCAACCATCCATGCCAACAATGCACCAATCATAGGACAACAAGTGGGTGAATCTCCACCCTCCATGTGTCATGAGATTAAGCCTCCAAGTGGTTTCACCACAAAATCAACAAGTGGCACCATAGGAATGTGACACTTGTCACATTTTTTGAAAATTGCAAAAAGGTCCTTTTTGAAAATATCTTCCAAATTAATTTGCAAAATGGTCCCTAAGACGAAACATAATTACTTTGCTTAATTAACCAAAAACCCCTCAAGTTATAGATAATTACAAAAAGTCTTATTTTCATGGCTTTTATAAAGAAAGTAAGCATTTAATATGCATTTCTTCAAAAGTAAAAATGTAGATGTCATGGAATTTAAATATCATGGACGTATGCAAAACTAGAATCAAATCCGAGCACAAAAAATGAGGTTATGCAAGTAAAAGTGAAAAATGAGAAGAGGACGAAATAAGGAAAAGACGAAAAAGATAATTTCCGAAAAAAGAAAGGACATAAAATGACAGGGTCATTACAGCCCACTTTGATAGCATGATATTATGCCTATGTGGAGATATGCTAAGTTTCCTCTACGAGTAGGAAGGATTTTTTATTTTTTTTTTTATTTTTTTTTTTTTGTGGCATTTGCATTCCTTTATTTATATGCATTGAGTTGCCATGTTTTTTGTATTGTGAGAATTCCATTTTCACATGTTATATGACATATAAGCAAGGGTTCATTTGAGATCATTATGTGAGAGCATGAGTTAGGTACCATGTTTATTTTGTTTATGCTTGATAAACACGCGGGGTTTCATCATGAGTTGCATTTTGTGATTACATGTGGGAGAGTTTTTTCTCCATTTGTTTTTTTTTTTTTTTTTTTTTTTTCCTTTTTTTTTTTGTAGACATGGGTTGTTCACTTCCCTAAGGTTGTCATTGCATTAGCACAATTCAGATAAGTAAGAATCAAGCCTCATATGTGTCCTTTGCCCACTTCTGTTAAACTATTGCACAAAAAAAAAAGAAAAAAAAAAAAAGAAGTTTGGCTTGTCGTCAAAGCATCGTTGCAAAGAAATAAATATTGGCTTACCACTAGCGTTGTAGAGGAAAAGATTTTCGGTTTGCCGTCGAGGTGTGACTGAAAGAGAAATAAATTTGACTTGCTGCCAAGGCAACACTAAAGATAAAAATGAAAAAAAAAAACCACACGGATGGGAATGCAAGCTTTGAATGTCACTCCCTCCTCACACTGTCAACAACAACTTCTTGCTTCGTCGAGGTATCTATGACGGCCCAAGTTTTATAAACCCGGTGCCTCAGTGATGAACAAAAGATGACCCGGCAACGGATCCGAAATGCAGAAGTTAGAACTTAAACAAGGTCTTTAGAGATGTACGTCATCCTTAAGACACAAGAGTGACCTTCCGAGGAGTTTTGAGACTCAACGGAAGTAAAACGGAGCCAAGGGTATTAACAACCCTATAAGAGAAGAACCGAGGGTAAAATGGTCATTTTACCCTAAGTTGAGTGAATTTAACTTAAAAAAAATCAAATTAGATCAAAATTATCCTAAAACATCATTTGGTAACTTCAAACGAAGTACCAAGGCCAAAGGAAGTGAAAATCCCAAATGAACCCTATCCAGTTCGAACTAAAACTGACACCCTCTCACTAAAACTAGGATATCATGAGCTAGGAGAAGAATCCAAAACTAAAATTTACACCACTAGAAAGCTTACTTTGACACGGTTTGTTTGGACTCAACAACGGACTAATTTGGAGTTAAAATGAAGAAGTTATGATATCTCAAAGTTGGAAGACCAAAACAGAACTTGCAAAATAGTTCTGCAAGAGTTGAACCGGTTCAACCTCCTTGAACTGGTTCAACAAGGGTAGAACACCCATGCTGGACCAAAATAAACCCTTTAACCGGTTCTGCCCCTCTGAACCGGTTCAACTCACCCAAAATTGAACAAATGCAGCAGAAATAGTAAATTTATAGAAAAATGAACTTTTCATGGAATTTCTGGGACCAAGATGACATTATCTGGAAAAACACAAAGAAGAAACCCCCCTTAAAATCGCGTTTTACATATGAACATGTCAAAAGAAGTTTTACTTTTCAAAGGGAAATCCCCAAAATGACCTCATAACAGATTTTTATAAAAAGTGGAAATGAGTGCCCTCCCATGTGCTCGTTTTGCAAAATATGACTCTAAACTTGAAATCGATCATGCACGCAAACGTAATATGGATAAATACACAAGTTCAAATAGCCATGTCCACATAGCACGTCATATACATTATACGACCTATCAAACCTCAAATTCTCATAATTTTATAAAACAAACTATGAAATTAAACTAGCATACATATGATACAAATGTATATGGCACTTGGCATCATGTTATACATACAAAATAGGCATCTTCAAGTATTCTTAGATATACATTACACATCAAAGAAGCCATCTTAACTCCTAAATATAAACTGCAAAAGTGAAAATCAAAGAGGAAATAGATAAAAAGAGGAGAGAGAAGATGGCAGCCTCTACGCTCTACAATGGTAGCTGTAGCTGCTTACTTTAGGAAGTAAAATGATAAAGATGCTTTCTCTCTCAACTACTTACCCTAAATAGGTAAAAAATGTGTCCTGAACAGTCCGAACGGGCCCTGTTCAGGTCCAAAAAGTGAAATCTATGAAGATGTGTTCAAATATAGATGATCCATGAATGAAAAAGTTTTGAAATGAAATTCTAAGGTCAATGAAAGAAACAAGGTCAAAAACCGAGTCCCGAGCGAGGAGATATGCCCCGGACAAGATTGACGACTAATGGGGTTCGAAAATTCAAAATAAATGAAATAAAAATCCAAAAAATATTCCGGAAGTGCCAAAAAGTGAAAATAAACCCCTCATGAAAGTTTGAACCCTAAATATATACATTACACATCAAAGAAGCCATCTTAACTCCTAAATATAAACTGCAAAGGTGAAAATCAAAGAGGAAATAGATAAAAAGAGGAGAGAGAAGATGGCAGCCTCTAAGCTCTACAATGGTAGCTGTAGCTGCTTACTTTAGGAAGTAAAATGATAAAGATGCTTTCTCTCTCAACTACTTACCCTAAATAGGTAAAAAATGTGTCCTGAACAGTCCGAACGGGCCCTGTTCAGGTCCAAAAAGTGAAATCTATGAAGATGTGTTCAAATATAGATGATCCATGAATGAAAAAGTTTTGAAATGAAATTCTAAGGTCAATGAAAGAAACAAGGTCAAAAACCGAGTCCCGAGCGAGGAGATATGCCCCGGACAAGATTGACGACTAATGGGGTTCGAAAATTCAAAATAAATGAAATAAAAATCCAAAAAAATATTCCGGAAGTGCCAAAAAGTGAAAATAAACCCCTCATGAAAGTTTGAACCCAAAACAAGAAACTTTTCTGAAAACTTTCCATAATTACACAAATGCCCCCCCCCCCCCCCCCCCCCCAACTGAATAACTCAACAAGTGAATTTCTCTGAATACCCAAAATGAAGTGCCATTCAAAAGACACATTTAAAAGAACCTTAAATACATAATTTCAAGAAAAGATAATTGCGAAAAATACCCCTAAGTAAAGAAGATAATTTTCAATAATCTTTGCATTTATTCCCATACGGGCAAAAATTAAACATCTAGCATGCTTTTCTACAAAAGTAAAAATATGGATTACATAGAAATCAAGTAAAATGAATGCATGTAAGGTCGGAATGAAATCCGAGCACAACTCGATAGGTTACGCAAAATGAAAAGGTAGTGAAAAAGTGATGGAAAAAGAAGACTCGGAAAAAGAAATCAACAGAAAAAAAATTTATCCGTAAAATTTGAGAAAATGAAAAGAAAGGAAAATATCCGGGTCATTACATGTACCGACTCCAATTGTTCTTTATGACTATTTCATTTGGCTGATAAAACTCTTAGGGTTATCAATTTTTCAATATAAGATTCACAAGTTGGTATAGGCTCCCCTTCCTTACAAGGTAATAAACCTCCTTTGACCAATCTTTGAATCCCATTTTGTTTGATTATAACCCAATAATAGACACTAAAGATACAATGAGTGAAGAGTAACAAATTTTTTCTTAACATTTAATGTAGAAGATGCAACATTTGTTTATACATCATGCAAATATTAAGACACAATGTATTCCAGAATTGCCCTTGAATTGAATACTTGTTGCAAAACTATAGTGCATCCACTAATAAATTTTAAGAATTATAAATCTAAGCTCAAATGCACAATGCATTATCCTAGACAAGTTCAAATTAATTTTATGCATTGGTGAAATGACTCAACTGCCCTATAAGTGTGTGATGGCCCGAATTTCAAGAACCTGGTGCGTCAACGAGTAATCCTAAACATAACCCGATATCGAGTCCGAAATGCGAAAACAAGAAAGAAGGGAAGCCTCTAGCGATAGACATTAACTCTAAGACAACAAGTGACCTTCTAAGAAGTCATGAACTCAAAAGAAATTAAAGGATATGGAAGCTAAGGTTATAAGGAAACAAAAACAAAAATAAGGGTGGAATGATCATTTCATAACTAAGGAGGGAAATTTTACTCTAAACAAGTCAAATAAGGTCTGCAAAATCCAATCTAACCATTCTATAACATTCCGAGAGGTTCTAAGGACTTTTGGTATGGTTTTCCCAAAAACCCCTTTTCGGTTCAAGAAAAAATTTGACACTACCCTACTCAAATGATCATAGCTCTCAGTAAGAAAATAATATGAAGATGGAATCAATACCATTGGAAATTTGACTCAAAATCCTTGAATTTAGACTCAAGAATCACCCAATTTGGATATAAAATGAACAAGTTATGACTATTTGAAGACAGGGCATCAAAGCTGCCAAGTAGCAGGAAAGAGTCGGTTTGGTTGATAACTGAGTCGGCTCAGTTAGCAACTAATTCGACTCCTTTGCCAACTGAGTCGACTACTTTAGGCTAAGAGCATGCAAAATGAGAAAAATAAAGCCTGAAAGAACTAAGTCGACTCCCTTAAGAACTAAGTTGGCTGGGTTGGCAATTGGGCCGACTCAAACCTGGGAACAAGAAAAAAAAAATGTTGCAGAAGCTCCTATCTGATACAGGTTCAATGGGATACCTAAACATGCATTCTAAATTCTTTAAAATGGTTTCTTGTCACCTAAAAATGATAAACAAGCTCCCCAAAACATGAATGATCATTTGCAAGTATGTGCAACATACCTAAGTGTGTAATTTAACCAATAAAGGGCAATAAGCAAAAGATGGCTCTAAGGCCTCATTATATGTAATCCAAGGTTATACAAAAGATGATACTAAGGTGGAAATGACATTGGGACTCAACCAAGAAGTTTACAAGTCCCAATTCCATTTCCCCCTTTAAAAGGGATCAAAATATAACATATTACACATTTCAAAGGAAGCTAAACAAGCTTCTAAATACCATACATCCATGGTTTACAAAAAGAATCAAAGGAGTATGTTAAACATTTGCATGCTTACAAAACCAAAGTGTCCATGACACTAAAGCTACAAAAGACTAAGAGTGATGCCCATCCAAGAAAAGAACTTCTTCGCTTGAAAATACAATGTCCACTAAGGTGAGTAATCTAAATTACTCTATAGGAAGATGAGTATGCGTATACCATAAAGTTTCAATATTCTTGTAAGTTCAATATAAAAAAATACATCGGGATCATTCCACCTAACATCTAATTTCAAGGTGCACTAAGGGATCATCCTAAGCTAACTTGAAATTATTTAATGAAATCCACAATCCAAGAATGTATTGAACAACATTAGAACTGTAATTACCAAAATCACAAGTCATAATTAAGTATTGGTTGTCAACTTAGAATTGAATGCAAAATCAAGTAGTGGAAGTCTTGGACATCAAATCCAGGAATAGAACCAAGACGTAATCGGTTATTTCAAGCACTAACTCATCGGGAACCACCCAAGTGCACACTAAATGGGGAGAACTCGTACCTCCCACACTAGAGCCAAACCCTAGCCATGTCAAAGTAACAATGTCCCAAATATTTCCAAAATCAACAATAAGTTCATAACCCATACTCAAGTAACAAATGCATGAAATTACCTTCTAGGCACAAGTAGGGTTTAAACCACAAAATCCATGTTGATAAGTGCTCAAATGTTGCACATTTTAGCATCTAAGTTAGGGTATCTTAGTCCATTCATCTATCTTACTTTCCCATTTTAGTTCTAATTTGTGTTTTTGTCTATTTCAGGTTAATAAGGTTCAAATAGGCTAAAAAGAGCATATTAGCTCCTTTTTGGAGTCTAGAAAAAAATCTAGAAAAAGTCAGAAAAATTGTGCTGGACAGTCTTCGATATATAGAAAGAGTTCCCAATCGATCGACAAGATCTTCGATCGATCGAAGTGAAGGCAGTGCCAGCTGAGCAATCCAGATAAGGCCAAGAAGATATTTTTATGCCACATCAACTTTGATTAATCGAAGATCCTGCCATTACAAGAAAAACAACATTTTATCATGGTGGAAAATGCTTTCTACCACGGTTTTGAACCGTGGTAAAAACTACCGTGGTAGTAAACAGAAGGCTTTCTACCACGGTGCAAAATTGTGGTAAAAAATGTTGTACTATTTTTTTAAAAAAAAAAATAGTGTGTAGCCCTTACGAGGCCTTTTTTTTTTTTTTTTTGGCCCTACTACTAGACTTGCAAGGACCCAAGAAGCAAACCCTATAAATAAAAAATGGCATCATAACCAAAATAACTTACAATTGGCCAATAACATCATATATACATTGTAATACCCCTAATTTTAAAAGGATATTCCTGGTATTTTATAAATTATTTAAATTGCATTTATATTTATTTAATTGTTTATTTGTATTTAATAAATTGTTTAAATTGCATTTATATTTGTTTAGTTGTCTATTTGTTAATTTAATGGAGTTATGTGATTTATTTGTTTTTTTTAATTTGTTTTTTTTTAATTTTATTTAACTGAAATTTGTTTAGTTAGTACTGGTTTAATTATGTACTTATATGGCTATTTAAATATATAGTTTTTAATTTAACTGTGGTCCGTGTTTTGGTTTCCATGTATATTAGTATTAGGGTTTAGTCTTTTAGGTTTCACATTGAGCCGACTTGTAATTGGTTTATGATTTAATTTAGGGTTTCAAATAAAACCTATAAATATATAAGTATATGTCTGCCAAGGGTTTTGTTAATCCTTTTCATGTAGCAGAGAGATACAGAGAGTTGTGAGATTTTGAGAAAATAGATAATGAAAACTTAAGAGCTTACAGAGAAGTTCAAGGAGGAAGGAACGGGGTTGCTTCTGGGTTAGCCAAGCGTAACAGAGGTGTGGAACAAAGTTGGAAATTCAGAGACGACAGTTAGAGATTTAATAACCAAAGTCTCGAAGGAAAGTTTCTGTTCTTACTCTTTCCCTTTAATTCATGTTCTGTGCATGCCTAGTTAGACTCCAGGAGTTCAATTAATGCTAAAACAAATTAATTATGCATGCTTAATCAAAATAAAATAGAGGGTTGCAGAGCTATACATACCTGTTCATGTTTTCTTTAGTTTTGTGATCTTTATGCATGAACTATTGTTTAAATTGAATCTTTGCACGTTAAAACACTTAAAATAATTTAGTATGGACGTATGGGATGTAGGTTGAAGTTTATAGGCCTTAGCAATGGACTTTTAGGGTTTACAGAGGCTGAACGGACGAAGAAGACGGCATCAGCACCAACTTAGCCGACTCAGTTGGAGACTGAGCCGACTAAGTTGGCAACTTAGCCGACTCAGTTGGAGACTGAGCCGACTAAGTTAGGAACTTAGCCAACTAAGTTAGGAGCTTAGCTTGCTCAATTGGCAATGGAGCCGACTAAGTTCTGCCGTGACCTGGAACTTAGTTTTAATTGCCCAGAATTGTTTTGGAACCTATTTTAAGTAATCTAAATGGGTTAAATAGACTTTGGGTGGTTCTAAAATGCATAATACACTTCTTATGCTTAGGAAATTTGACAATACAGATATGCAAATAAATTTTTATAAATTATTTAAAGGATGATCAGTATAAAAGCATACAACTTAGCATACTGATAATGGATGGAAAGAACCAAATTGCTTAGCTTAATTTTGGGCAACATAATGGATTATAATAAGATTATAAATCTTATATTGGATGCATGATAGATAATTTTATGTTTAAGGTTTGAACTATGCATGCTCTGGATGTTAATTGTTGGAATGTCAAATTCTCTAGTGCAATTACATGAATTAATGCTAGGATTTATATTGCTGAAATTTTAAATACCTTTCTGCAATGATATGGATAATGGTTTGGATTGTAAATTACTAGCTTATTATTATGTTTTGTAATTTACATGGATATGGAGGATTGTATGCACCGGTATGGGACGGTGACATACTAGGGACGGTTTAGGTCAAAATGCTTAACCCTACCCTAATAGATTTAAGGATGGATTGAAAAATATTGAATCCAAATTATGATGGAGTCAGATCAACTGCGACTAAGTTGAATGGCTTCCTGGATTAATGGATGGTAGTTAAGTCATATCAACTGAATAAGTTGAGTGACTAACTAGTTTGTATATTGTATGTCATCTCAATAAGTATTTGAATGACATACCCTGGTTTTGGACGGACTTTATATATATGTTTATGGTACCATGAGATGAGCTTGAGTCTCAGACTCGTTGGTTAGGGTGCGTATATGCAGTGGATGCGTAGCTGGTTAAAGTAGGTTGTGGTGTACCCTGTTAGGTCTAGGTACTCATACCCACCTTTGGGTGCATTTTCGCATGTTGCCTTCTATTCAGGTTGAGACCCCTACTGTAGTCCAGTGAATGTCCCTTAGTGTGGATATATATATGTATGGACTAAATAGATATTATTGAGCTATCTAGGATGTATCTGTGTATCGGATTACTACTTGGATTGTAGTAGAATAGGACTTGCATGTGGGCCTGACCCACTCTTTATTTTTCAGGTGTCCTTCAGTTCCAGGGTTAGAGCTTGGACGTGCAGAGTAAATACATATATTCATTCCTCCGACTACGTAAGAATCTTTTCTATGATTAGCTTTAGATTCTATTTCAGATATTTTAGTTTCTTTTGGGTTTTAATAAGGGGTCCACTGGATGGATTTCCGAGTTGTAAATTTATGGAGTTTTGGATTAACGGATTTAAATAATTATGTTTTGAGGATTTTTATTCTAGTTTCTTTCAGCTTATTATTTTTATTTCTTTAATTCAATTTGTATTCCGTGTTTTAAAATATTAATTGTTTGATATCCCTCGGGTTTGGGCCTGGGCTTGATCAACCCGCGTCTAGGATCCGAGGGGTATCACCGCTGGTATCAGAGCACTCCAGGTTCAAGTGTCTCTAGGGTGTTTCGTATTAAGTCTTCCGCGTAGCGTTATCTCTTGATTAGAGTTTAAGTTTAGGATTCGTTGAATTCCTTTACGGTTCATTTAGAAAGTACTGATGTCAAGTTTATTCTGTAATTTCAGAATATTTGACACTAGGAGAAGGATGTGGTCTGCGATGAAAGCAAAGAGGGACCAAAAGAAGAGGAAGGCTAGTCCGACAATTCCTTTGCGAAGGCTGACCAAGAAGGCAGAATTGGTTCCAATAGGTGTTGCTTCGGAGTACAAGACAAAGAAGGTTTCAGGTGTGCGAGATTGGCCACCATACTATGGACCTAACACAACTTTGGTGGTGCTCGAAGCTGAACCAAGCAGAGAGGAAGACCCCGAAGAAGATCAGGATGAAGGAGATACCGGAGCATCCAAGATGGAGGGCACCAGAGTGCAAGGATGACTGCTCTTTTAAGAGTACTTTTAAATACTTGTAGTAGAGGAGGTATTAGTAAAAGTGTAGTACGGATTTAATCGCGTGCACTAGGATTATGTTAAAGAATATTTTACGATTATTCGTTTGACAATTTATGGTTTGGAAAAATTCTTAATAAAGTGAACTAGCGGTTTTGGCTATCATTACTGTGTTTTGTGATAACACTTTTGAGATATATACACATATGGTTATATTAGACTATATTGGATTGTGTATGATGCGATGATAAAGGAATATCACAGTGGAGTGATTCGGTTTTGATAGGCAAACAGATAGTTGCTAACTGGTACGTTGGGTTGAGATGTGATGATTGCTAATGAGTTATAAAAGAACTTGTTTAAATCAATATGATAAATTTGATATAAAAGGAAGAATTCTTAAAATAGAATGACGTTCTAACTATGAGTAGATTTCAGAGTATGTTGTATATGTTATGTGTTTTGCTCTACGGAGTATTCATCATTGTTGATTTGGATAGTTTAAATTGGTGACATAGGTATGTGATAGACCTTATGGTGTTTTTATACCTTTAGGCGATATCGTCATTTTACTTGAGGGTGATGTGCCTGTGACACTAGATATTGGCAGACTCAGATTTCTAGCCAATTTACTGGTCCTAGATATGCACACTTATGATGTGATACTTGGGATGGATTGGTTGTCTCACTACCATGCCTAAGTTAATTGTTTTGATAGGTCTATTGTGTTTACTATACCTGGTCAGGACATGTATGTCGTAGCTATGCCGCGTTCTAGTGGGGTCACTAGCACCTATTTGTTCCATGTGGAGGAGGAAACGGAGGAAGGGACTACTATATCATTGGATAACATACCAATTGTGCAGGATTTCCCGGATGTATTTCAGGAAATTCCAAGGTTGCCACCTAGTCGCTAGATCAAATTTGTGATAGACTTAGCTCCAGGCACTATGCCTATTGCTAGGGCACCCTATAGGTTGGCAACAGTGGAGATGCGTGAGCTGAGGGATCAGATTCAGCAGCTACTTAGCCAGGGTTTCATTCGCAGGAGTACTTCACCCTAGGGAGCGCCAGTGTAAGAAGAAGGATGGGTCGCTTCGCCTGTGTATAGAGTACAGGGAGTTGAACAAGGTTACTATTCGTAACAAGTACCCTTTACCCAGGATTAATGATCTTTTTGATCAGTTGAGGGGAGCCACGTACTTCTCCAAGATTGATTTGCGTTTTGGGTATCATCAGCTGAGAGTAAGGGACCAGGATGTTCCGAAGACCGCGTTTCTTACGAGATATGGATCTTATGAGTTCCGTGTCATGCCGTATGGGACGACTAATGCACCAGCAATGTTCATGGACTTAATGAATAGAGTCTTTCGGGCTTATTTGGATCAGTTTGTCATTGTCTTTATTGATGATATCTTGATCTATTCTCGGTCGGAGGACGATCATGCTAAACATCTTTAGATAGTCTTGTAGACACTTCGTGAGCACCAGTTGTATGCCAAATTCAAGAAGTGTGAATTTTGACAGTGAGAAATGAAGTTTCTGGGTCACGTGGTGTCAAAAAAGGGGATAGCTGTAGATCCAGCCAAGGTTTCAGCAGTGGTGGAGTGGGGACAGCCTACTACACCTACTAAGATTCGGAGCTTTCTCGGATTGGCGGGATATTATCAAAGATTCATTTAGGGGTTCTCCAAGATAGCAGGACCACTCACTCATCTGACCAAGAAGGGTGTACAGTTCGTGTAGAATGAGCACTGTCAGCGAGTTTTTGATGAGCTTAAAAGGAAGTTGACTTCTGCACCGGTTCTGGCTACTCCTTAGAGCGGGATCAAATATCTTGTTTACACGGATGCTTCATTGCAGGGTCTTGGATGTGTGTTGATGCAGGAGGAGCGACCGATTTCTTATGGATCTCGGAAGCTTAAGCCTCATGAGCTTAATTATCTAACACATGATTTGGAGTTGGCAGTAGTGGTCTTTGTCTTGCGTATCTGGAGGCATTATCTGTTAGGTGAATCCTTCTGATTATTTAGTGATCACAAGAGTCTGCAATACTTATTCACTCACTGGGAGCTAAATATGAGATAGCACAAATGGTTGGAGTTTGTGAAAGACTATCACTTTTTTATACAGTATCATCCAGGGAAAGCGAATATGGTGGCGGATGCACTCAGTCACCGACCTGTTGGTAGTCTTTCTGCTCTATTCACTACTGAGTGGAATGCGTTGAAGAAGGTGGATGAATTGTCGGATGCGTTCATGGCTTGTATGGTAGTTACACCTTTTATCATTCACAAGGTTTTGAAGGCACAACTCATGGATCAGCAGTGCATTGACAAGGTTACAGAGATAGCTTTCGGAGAGGTTCCATTTTACTATGTTGGGACTGATGGAGGTTTGAGATACAAGGGACGGTTAGTGGTACCTTCTGCTGATGAGTTAAGAAAGGATGTGATGACTGAGACTTACCATTCTGAGTTTTCTGTTCATCTGGGAGGAGACAAGATGTATTAGGATATGAAGCGACAGTTTTGGTAGGCAGGTATGAAAAGGGACATTGCTCTTTTTGTCTCCCGATGTAGTACTTGTCAAATGGTTAAGATTGATCATCAAAGGCCGCCAAGAGCTCTACAGCCACTGCTGATACCGGAGTGGGAGAGAATTTTTATGGACTTTGTGGAAGGGTTGCCAAATTCCTTCAAGGATCACAACTCCATTTGGGTTATTGTGGACAGACTGACGAAATCGGCTCATTTCTTGCCTATTCGCACTAACTTCACTACGGAGCAGTTGGTGAGGCTTTACGTTTTGGAGATTGTGAAGCTGTATGTTATTCCATTATCTATTATATCGAATAGGGATTTGAGCTTTGTGTCAGGATTTTGGAAGAGTTTTCAGCAGGCTTTGGGTACAGAGTTGCATTTTAGCACTGCTTATCATCCTCAGACTGATGGACAGACTGAGAGAGTTAATCAGATCATGGAGGATATGCTTCGGTCGCGTGTTCTTGACTTCAAGGGCCACTGGGAGGATTATTTGCCACTTGTGGAGTTTGCTTATAACAATAGTTTCCAGAAAACTATTGGGATGGCACCATTTGAGGCGTTATACGGCCGACCGTGTCGATCGTCTGTTTGTTGGATGGAGGTTGGTGAGAGCAGATTCTTAGGTCCTGAGTTCATCAAGGATACTTCTGAGAAGATAGCTCTTATTAGGGATCGTATGCGTACTGCCTAAAGTAGGTACAAGAGTTATGCGGATCATCGCACACGTGCTTTGGAGTTTCAGGTTGGGGATCAGGTTCTACTCAAAGTGTCTCCTATGAGAGGAGTAATGCGCTTTGGGAGGAAAGGAAAGTTATCACCACGGTTTGTCTGTCCTTTCATGATTACGGATCGAGTTGGAGCTGTTGCCTATCAGTTGGCACTTCCGGATAATTTGGATCGCGTTCACAATGTGTTCCATGTTTCCATGTTACGGAAATTTCTGCGAGATGAGGATCGGTATCAGCATATCAAAGTTGGGGAGATTGAGTTGTAGCCGGATGCAACCTATTTGGAGTCACCGTGTTATATTGTCGACCGTCGGGATCAAATCCTTCGTAATAAGGTTGTCCCTTTAGTTCGTATGCCGTGGAGTCATCATAATGAGGCTGAGTCCACTTGGGAACGGGAGGATGTCATTCGCTCACAGTTTTCTGAATTATGGGAAGAAGGTAAGAGCGAATTCCGAGGACGGAATTCCTTTTGTTAGGGGGGAAGAATGTAATACCCCTAATTTCAAAAGGATAGTCCTGGTATTTTATAAATTGTTTAAATTGCATTTATATTTATTTAATTATTTATTTGTATTTAATAAATTGTTTAAATTGTATTTATATTTGTTTAATTGTTTATTTGTTAATTTAATGGAGTTATGTGATTTATTTGTTTATTTTGATTTTTTTTTCATTTTATTTAACTGACATTTGTTTAGTTAGTACTGGTTTAATTATATGCTTATGTGGCTATTTAAATATATAGTTTTTAATTTAACTGTGGTCCGTGTTTTGGTTTCCATGTATATTAATATTAGGGTTTAGTCTTTTAGGTTTCACGTTGAGCCGACTTGTAGTTGGTTTAGGATTTAATTTAGGGTTTCAAATAAAACCTATAAATACATAAGTATATGTCTGCCAAGGGTTTTGTTAATCCTTTTCACGTAGCAGATAGATACAGAGAGTTGTGAGATTTTGAGAAAATAGATAGTGAAAACTTGAGAGCTTACAGAGAAGTTCAAGGAGGAAGGAACGGGGTTGCTTCTGGGTTAGCCAAGAGTAACAAAAGCGTGGAACAAAGTTGGAAATTCAGAGACGATAGTTAGAGATTTAAAACCAAAGTCTCGAAGGCAAGTTTCTGTTCTTGCTCTTTTCCTTTAATTCGTGTTCTGTGCATGCCTAACTAGACTCCAGGAGTTTAATTAATACTAAAACAAATTAATTATGCATGCTTAATCAAAATAAAACAGAGGGTTGCAGAGTTATACATACCTGTTCGTGTTTTCTTTAGTTTTGTGATCTTTATGCATGAACTATTGTTTAAATTGAATCTTTGCACGTTAAAACACTTAAAATAATTTAGTATGGACGTATGGGACCTAGGTTGAAACTTAGAGGCCTTAGCAATGAAGTTTTAGGGTCTACAGAGGCTAAACGGGCGAAGAAGACGGCATCAGCACCAATTTAGCAGACTCAGTTAGAGACAGAGCCGACTAAGTCGGCAATTTAGCCGACTCAGTTGGAACTGAGTTGACTAAGTTAGGAACTTAGCCGACTAAGTTAGTAACTTAGCCGACTAAGTTAGGAACTTAGCCTGCTCAGTTGGCAATGGAGCCGACTATGTTGGGCCGTAACCTGGAACTTAGTTTTAATTGCTCAGAATTGTTTTGGAACCTATTTTAAGTAATCTAAATGGGTTAAATGGACTTTGGGTGGTTCTAAAATGCATAATACACTTCTTATGCTTAGGAAATTTGACAATACGGATATGTAAATAAATTTTTATAAATTATTCAAAGGATGAATCAGTATAAAAGCATAAAACTTAGCATACTGATAATGGATGGAAAGAACCAAATTGCTTAGCTTAATTTTGGGCAACATAATGGATTATAATAAGATTATAAATCTTATATTGGATGCATGATAGATCATTTTATGTTTAAGGTTTGAACTATGCATGCTCTGGATGTTAATTGTTGGAATGTCAAATTCTCTAGTGCAATTACATGAATTAATGCTGGGATTTATATTGCTAAAATTTTAAATACCTTTCTGCACTAATATGGATAATGGTTTGGATTGTAAATTACTAGCTTATTATTGTGTTTTGTAATTTACATGGATATGGAGGATTGTATGCACCGGTATGGGATGGTGACATACTATGGACTGTTTAGCTCAAAACGCTTAAACCTACCCTAATGGATTAAATGATGGATTAAAAAGTATTAAATCCAAATTGTGATTGAGTCAGATCAACTGCGACTAAGTTGAATGGCTTCCTGGATTAATGGATGGTAGTTAAGTCATATCAACTGAATAAGTTGAGTGACTAACTAGTTTGTATATTGTATGTCATCTCAATAAGTATTTGAATGACATACCCTGGTTTTGGACGGACTTTATATACATGTTTATGGTACCACGAGATGAGCTTGAGTCTCAGACTCGTTGGTTAGGGTGCGTATATACAGTGGATGCGTAGCTGGTTAAAGTAGGTTGAGGTGTACCTTGTTAGGTCTAGGTACTCATGCGCACCTTTGGGTGCATTTTCGCATGTTGCCTTCTATACAGGTTGAGACCCCTACTATTGTCCAGTGAATGTCCCTTAGTGTGGATATATATATGTATGGACTATATAGATATTGTTTAGCTATCTAGGATGTATCTGGGTATCAGATTATTGCTTGGATTGTAGTAGAATAGGACTTACATATGGGCCTGACCCACTCTTTATTTCTTAGGTGTCCGTCAGTTCTAGGGTTAGAGCTTGGACGTGCAAAGCAGATACAGATATTCATTCCTCCGACTACGTAGGAATCTTTTCTATGTTTAGCTTTAGATTCTATTTCAGATATTTTAGTTTCTATTGGGTTTTAATAAGGGGTCCACTGGATGGATTCCCGAGTTGTAAACTTATGGAGTTTTGGATTAACGGATTTAAATAATTATGTTTTGAGGATTTTTATTCTAGTTTCTTTCAGCTTATTATTTTTATTTCTTTAATTCAATTTGTATTCTATGTTTTAAAATATTAATTGTTTGATATCCCTCGGGTTTGGGCCTGGGCCTGATCGACCCGCGTCTCGGATCCGAAGGGTATCACACACATACACACACACACACACATATATATATATATATATATATATATGTAGATATAACCAATTCCAAATCATGATTTTATACAAAAATATATACAAATTTTAAAGTAGTACATGATCTATAAGCTTATATCTTTACTTAACCAAAATAAAACAAAATTTCTTCATATCTTCTTGCTCTATTTTAGTATCTCTTCCATATATGCAACTTCTTGATCATGAGCCATACAAAAAATATAACGGCAACAAAAAAAGTCATGGGAACCGCAATCCCGCAATCCTAGCTTTGACCTACAAAATGTAATAGTTGAAGTAAGAAAATGTAAAGCAAGTTGTAAAGTTGCCAAAATTATATATATTGAGTTTTTAGGCTCTTATAAATGCGGAAGACCTAAAGTAAAATGTATGTTGCAAATATATGAGGAATGAAGAAATCGCTTAATATGTACCTTCCATTCTCCCCTCCCCACACACACCAGATTTACTACCCTTTCTTTAAACACAACCAAAATCAAAATCCTCATTTCGTATCTCTTGTATTATTGAAACAAGAATTGGTAGCACATCTCTTAGCAAGGGGCTTGTCAACATGATGCCTTGCCAGTTGACACAACTAAAATTAAGTATATTAGTCAAACACAAAATAAACAAATGAAGCAATTACAAGACAATAATTTTGACATTGCAATGAACTACAAAAAATGGGGTTATAATAGATCTCTATTCCTCATCCATGATTGACATGGAAAAAATCAAGTCCTCTACCAAGCAAGGGGTCTGAGACCATTAAAACCTCAGTACGAGGTCGCCCTACAAGTACTAACTTATGAACTTTTAGAGAAACTTGAGAACTGTTTGTTAATTTGTAGGGATCTTGTTTAATTTGTTGATATATATATATATATATATATAATCTTCAAAGCAATCTTTATGCATCATTTATGCATGTCATTCTGAGAACTGATTCATATATGCAATCTTAGCTCCTTGGACACATTCTTTTTAAGTTTAATGTATGACCTATCGATTTGTGTTTCCCACAATTTGTCTGAATCAAAGTGAATTTATATATATATACATATATATATATAAATATATGTGAATTTATATATAATTAACGTTGTTTAATTAGATGCAACAGATGGATGATATTCAAGTATCCAAACCAAGTATGTAATTAATTTTCTGGTCTGTCTGGTGTGGTGTTCATTATCAGTACGTTCTTTCAATGGAGGAGGCTGTTATATATATTCCTAACGTACGTAACTTTTTGAGTGCTTAATTTCTCTAAGAACTCACCCCATTAATAAAATGAAGTACTGATACAAATCAATTAAACAAGTCTGTCTAACTTACATACACCAATTAAACTAAAATTAAGCACTCAATAAATTTAAGAGGGAGATAATATTTGCACACCTGTTCCTGTAATAACTCGACCGTCTCTCTGTATAATGTGAAAGATCTTCACCTGTTTTTCTTACTCTCTTTTTCCCCCCTTCTCATCTCCTCTTCTCTCTCCTATTTTATTTTTCTCAGCCTCTTCTCTCTCCTATATATATATATATATATATATATATATTTTCATTCTCTCACACCACTTTGTATTTCTTCACACTTGTTAACTATTTCTTTTGTTGATGCAAAAATATACACACTCTGGAGCCATTGACGATTCCTGCAAGACAAGAGAAAAGAGATGACCGGCGTGGTGCCGGCCGGGTGCACTCTGACGGTCAAATTAGTACTTCACGATTCCATCTCCGATAAAGGATTCAATCTGGGATTTATGGCGTACCTTTTTCTGTTGACTGGCCTCACTTTTATAGAAAGTTGAAGTTGTCATTTCCGTATTTCCTTCCGGGAGAGAAGGGATTAGTTAATCGTATCTTTAGTGCAACCTTTGAATTAATTAAATCTTATCCTTTAATTACCTTATGAGATGGTCACCTTATCTCCTTAAGTTTATCCATGCCCTTTGAGTCTTCATGTCACTTAGAATTCTTATCTAGTTGAATATTCCGTATCACCTTTTCTGCACATTCATTTTCTTCAAAATTTCTTCCTAATTTTTAACTTCATTTTTAAATGTGCTAAATCAAAATCACTCCAAAAATTTTACAGAAACTTGATTAGCAATTCGCATCTCAAAAAGCAAGAAAATTGTTTTTTTAAATATCAGAATATCAATATTTTTTATATTGATAAATTAAAATCAAAGCCATATTTTGATTTTTTGCTTTAGGTCTCAAATAACATTGAGCCAGCTGTAAGCATTAGTCCTTGATTTTGGTAAACTCGTTGTTGCATTTTCTTTTACTTCTTTGCTCTCTTTCCTCTTTCCTCTTCCACTTGTTCTCTATTTGTTTTCCTTAACTCTGCTCTCTAATTAATTTAGATAAACAACTTGTTTTCTTTTTAATTAAACCAAAATTCAACCATTAAAATAGCTCCAATAAATCGTAGTTCTCTTCCCAAAACCCTCTTTGCTAAATTTTCAACTGTCCCTAATTTATTTCTCAGTAAACCTTAATCACAATTCTTTATTGAACTGTTTGAATTTCTAATGTTCCTATATCAGGGCTTCTGTGGTGCATAATTTAAATTCTTAACTACTCTTTATTGCTGAAGTTGGCAGTTTATGATCTTACACAATTAACTTATTCATACTATCCATATTCGAAAAACTAGTGTCATTTTTGAGGTCCACAACCAAAGGTAGGAAGCAGCTGTCTTCTGCTGGTCTTTTTTAAGATTGTTTAAAACTCAACTATAAATTGAGTGGAATGATTACCAATTGGGATTAAGGGATCAAAGTTTCCTGAGACGTTTTCTAGAAATGACTACATAAGGTGGCAGAAGAAGTTTGCATCAATCATATGCATAAAGTGAATAGAAAATATTCAAGTCCACATGAAGATAGATAACCTCTACTCCATAATCGAGACTGCATTTTGTATGACAATGAGCTTAAATGAAGTTTCTGAAAACAAGCGTTGAGATAGTTATATTAGGTATAATTTTTCATAAAGGAGATATATTTTTAAAGCAGTTCCATTTTTGCAAGTAATATAAATTTTGGTGAAAGAGCAAAAGATCGAACAGGCATGAAGAAGTCAATATCCTTTTCTCAGCTAATTTTTTTGGCTCTCCTGTTAAGTTTCCTGGCTCCCTCTCAAGCTCAAAGTCACATATTTTCAAACCTTCATCTTTAATATCTCTTTCTCACACACACAAACACACACTTAAAAGCTATTTTTTTTTTCATCTAATCAAACAAAAAATAAATGAAATGGTCACTTAAGGCACGTGACCCCCTATACACCGCAAAATTGGTCACTTAAGGCACGTGACCCCCCTGAGCATGAGTATAAAAGCATTAAAAATGTGCAATCATAAAAGAAATGCGTCACTTACAAATTTTGATGTAAAATGCTTTCTCGATTCCCCGCATTAAGTTTAGCCCAATTAACAAAACGTTGTGCTCCAGCTTTATACTCATCTAAAGCTCTACAGCTGAAAATTAATAAAAATATTTTTTATTATCACAAAAATGACAAGAACAATGTTTATGAGTAAGGTTATTTAAAGTTATAATAACCTGCCATTAAGGTGCATCCAACCTTTATCTATTGAGTGTCCTGAATAGCACCATATTAGTTGACATTAGCATTAGCATAATTAATAAATCTCTAATTTTTTATCAATATTTTTCCAATTTCCTTAAACATTAATGTTCAAAGGAAGATTATCATTCTCATTCATATATTCTTCATTTACCAAATCTTCAAATTCATTCACATTTTCTTCATTTTGATTCTCATTCCTATCTTCATTCATTAATCTCCATGTTCATTAAGATTTTATTTATTCCTATGTTCTTCATTGACCAAAACTAGTACTCATAAGATGAAAAAACCAAATTCATCATGCACTTAAAACATAGGAGTAAAAGAGACAGATATGAGAAAAACAGATTATATCAAGAAGAAGTTAAACAACTAGTACTCATAAGATGAAAAAACCAAATTCATCCAGGGACAGTGACGACCACTTGGAATAACCAACCACACGTATAGTAAGAAGAAGCTCTTAAAGATGTTATAGCTTCTGTTTCCACAAATCTCACAGAACTCAGAAGTACCACACAGTTAGTTCGCATTTTAAAAACGTCATAAACAGATAAGCAAAATACTGGATACAATTCATAAGACAGTTATATACAGCAAAGCATTAAAAACTTAAATAAAGGATGACAATCTAATCATCAAAATAATTAATGACAAAAACTAAATATATCAAGGCTTAGCTTATGTTTATGCTAAAGTCAACATTTCTTTTTCCAGGCTAGACAAACCATCAAAAAATTAAGAGGCAAAAAAATATTTTCAATATATGTATTTCTAAACAAATTTGAAGGGGAAAAAAAAAGTTCTTTCGACATAAATTTGTGCTTATACTCACAGATTAGACAAAAGATTGCTGAAAGAAAAATGAACTAATTTATAAATAGATATAATATACTATAGAATTTCAAAGAAACTGAAATTGCATAAAAATTATAAGAATTACAGACCTTGATTACTTGATTTAGGAAAAAAAAAATTAAAACAAAACCCATACATACAAGTTAGCAGTTGCAGAGAGAGGGCTTTAGAGTTGAGAGACAGCGAGCCAGAGGCTGAAGCTTGCAAACAGCGAACCCGATCAAGCTAGAATAGCGGGATTTGGAAACTGAAGGATATGGGTTTTGATTTTTTCAACAATCTGAAATGATATGCTGATATGGGTTCTGATTCTTGTAGATTTTGTAGTTTGCAGTTGCAGAGACAGAGAGAGCGGGCAAGTTCCGAGTTGAGAACGAGAATAGAGATGGAGGCGATTTGGAAGCTGAAATGATGAGAACAAGAATACAGATGGAGGCAATTTGGGAGGCTGAAATAATTTGCCCTAAAATTGTATGCGTGTGTGGTCTGTACGTGTGTGACTATATATATATTTGTATATAATATATATATATATATATATATATATATATATATATTTTAAGAAAGTAACGGGAAACCCTAAATTCACTTCACCATGGTAGAATAAATTACTACCACGGTTTTGCAGTAACCGTGGTAGAAAGAGCGGTAGAAAGGGCGGGATACAAACCCGCTAAATTTGAGTGAAATAATTTCACTTTTTACCACGTTTAATGGAAAACCGTGGTGAAATAAATGCACTTTCTATCATGGTTCTTTTATAACGGTAGTAAAAAATATAATAACTACCATGGTTTTCCATTAACCGTGGTAGAAAGGATCTTCTATAATGGTTTAAAAATAACCGTGGTAAAATATATACTTTCTACCATGGCTATTTTAAAACCGTGGTAGAAATGGTCTTCTACCACGGTTATTTTGAAAACCATGGGTGCATGGTAAAAAACTGTTTTTCTTGTAGTGTGCTGGTAGTGAGCTATTTTACTCCCGGGCGCGCCCGAACTCCACCAACTTTTGTAGCTGCGGGATTAGACCAGTGAAATGCTTATTTTCTGACTTGTTGCTTACTCATAGAGGCTTGTATTTAAATGAAATTGGACCATTTTGTTAAGGTTCTAACTTTTTGTAATACCCCTAGTTTTCAAAAGGATAAAATAGGGATTTAATTTTGTTTAATTGATTTAATTATGTGACTTAGGTGTTTTGTTTTATTTATTATTTGTTTGAAAGTGTTTATTTAAATTATTATTATTTTTTAATTGTATTGGTTTTTCTTTAAATAAGTTATTTAACTGTAATTGTATGTTGGTTGTATTTTTAGGTGTGTAATTGTGATTTAATTTAATTAATTAAAATAATTGTGATTTACTTGGATTAATGACGTGTGTTTTAAAATGACTTAGTTGGTATGGATTTTTTTGTATGGTCGTAGGACTAGGGTTTTTCTTCTATAGGGATTAATTAGCCGACATATGGTAAGGCTGGGATTGGGATTAGGGTTGATAGGGCAGATATATATATATATATGTTGTATGTCTGCAACGATTTTAAAAATCCTTTTCCCTATAACTCGAGAAGAGAGGAACAGAGAAAGACTTGAGGGAGAAGTTGTGAGGCTAAAGGAGGAAGAATAGGGGAAGAACAGAGGGGTTGAATCTGGATGGAATTAAGAAACAACAGAGGACTGGAATGGTGGTCAGAGGTGGAATACAGTCTTGGAAATTCTGAAACTTAGAGACGGCGGTGAAGGTTTCAAACCGGAATCTTAAGGCAAGTTTCAGTCTATTCCTCTCCTGTAAACTTGTGTTCTGTGCATCTTATATAGACTCCAGGAACTTAATTAAACTTTTAAAAATAGACTTTATTCATGCTTGATGTTTTCTAAAATTTGTTCTGCCTTTTTAAAGTTTAAACTTATTCTTGCATAAACTATGTGTGTATTTTAAGTTTTGTTTGTCAATTGGTTCACATTGGGATAGGAGGAGTCTCTAGGGGTTTAAGAGCATTAATGGAACCTTAATAATCTTAAAAAGGTCTAGAATGGAACACTGGACTTCGCCGGAAGCACAGACGGCAACAGGACGAAGCAGAGACGAAGCAATGGAGCAGAGACGGCTCTCAGGGGAAGAGAGCCGGCTCCCTAGATGAGGGAGCCGACTCCCAATAAGATAGAGCCGGCTCTCCATGAGGGAGAGCCAGCTCTGGAAGATGAAGAGCCAGCTCCCATGGGGGGGAGCTGGCTCCTTTGAACAGAAACCCCTCTGGGGGTATTTCTGGTAATTTTTGATACTTCAGGGGCAGAAAAGGTAATTTTGGAGTTCATGGGGGTTCTTAATTGGCGTATAGAGCATGTTTAAGACCTAGGATGTATTGTTTCAAGTCATGAGAATGGACAACATAAATTTTAAAATATGAATGTTCAATACTGTCAAGAAGGAAAGAGAATTGGAATCGTTGGTTGGCTAGCAAATTAAATGAATGGCTACAAAGCTAAGTGTTAGGATTTTATACCAATGATATAAATGACATGTTTTAGTTCCAAGAAGGTTGTTTATGCTATGGTTAGGGTCGTTATGTAATTCTAACTGATAGGTTGCATGCCGACAGGAGTTGTAGGAGTTTTAGTTGCTAGCTTTGTTTTAGCGAACTAAATGGACTTGTATGGGAATACTTTTGGGGTTTCATAAGATGTACTCCGGGTAGATTTCTGAGTGTCGTTATATCAGACACATGATCTATAGTGAGGATTAAAGGTACATCATGTAATTTAAGCATTACTTGGCATGCTGTCAAGGATGATGTAGGTTGTGATTACTAGTTTTGTTTTAGCGAACGAACTGGACTAATATGGAGGTATTTTTGGCAGTCTAGTATAATGTGCACAGTTATAACTCTATTTGTCATTATATTATGCTATGGATGTTAATTGATGAACTGTTAAAATTTATGTTCGATCAATTGTATGGAATTAGATAATTTAAATTGTTTATCATTACTTTAATAATTTAAAGGAAGGATTTATGGTTATAATCATATACTGGATGCATGATAGGATCTTAATAATATCTTATTTCTATTATGTTGGTTTCTGGATATGTTTGATGTTCTAATGAATGTGCATCATTTGTGGATCATTTGCATTATATGTACCGGTATGGGACGGTAACATATCAGGGATGGATTTGATCAAAAAGCTAAGTCCTACCCCTTCATACATACGGAGTGGATTAACTAAAATAGTTAACTCCTACATGGATACATGTCCTGTCAACTAAAACAGTTGAACGACATAACGGATGTTTGTTTTATCTTTCTGCATTAGGAAGGAATTTATATATATATTTATGGTACTGTGATACGAGCTTGAGTCTCCTGATCACAGTTAGGGTGCATATATTGCAAAGGTTGAGTAGCTAGATATAACTAATGTTCCCTGGTAGGTCTAGGTATTTGGCCGCTGAAAAGCGTGTTTTATATGTCACCTTCTACCTAGGCTGAATTATGTTATAGGCTAGTGAGCATCCTATAGTGTGTGTATATATATATAGACTATTGTAGATATTGCTAAGCTATCAAGGATGTATCTGCGTATCGGGTTTATGTATGGATTGTAGTAAATTGGAACTTGCATGTGGGTCGACCCACTTCTATTTTTCAGGTATTCGCCGGTACCAGGCTTAGAGTTTGATCGTGTTGATGCAGATACAGACACTTACTCTTCCGGTTATATAGGATTTCCTTTCTATTTTGGTTTTGGATTTTAATTCTGTAAATTTATTTAAAGTTTTGGAATTAGGGGTCCACTAGGTGGTTCCCGAGTTGTACTGATTTAAATTATATTAATTTATTATTTAAGGTTCTAGGATTTTCATTTTAGATTTCTTTCAGCGTATTATTAATTTATTCTTAATTCAGTTTTTATTTCTGCTTGTTTATATATTAATTATTTGGTATCCCTCGGATCTGTGCTCGGACTTGATCACCCGTGACTCTAGAATCAAGGGGTATCACTGTTGGTATCAGAGCACTCCATGTTCTAGTGTCCTTAGGAGTGTCTTTCGCTAGAAGTCTTCCACGTTGCGTCTCTTAAAAAAAGAAGAACTTAGAGCCATATTATGATTCGTTGTACTCTTTTACGGTTCGTTAGGAGGAGTAGCTAATGTCAATTATATTCTATAATTATGAAATGGTTGACACTAGAAGGAGGATGGGGTCCACGGCGACAGCGAATCAGACCAAAGGAGTAAAGGAGTACGTTATCAAGTTCTCTACCAGAAGCAGAACTCGAGATCGAAGGTTTAGTTCCGGTTGGCGCTACTTTTGGAAGTACAAGCCAATGAAGGATTTGGGAGTGTGTTTTAGGTCACCGTATGAAGGGACCATCACGAGTTTAGATGTTCTCATAAAGGAGACAATCGAGGAATAGGAGTCAGGAGAGGATTCTAGTGTCGGAGAGTCATCTACTTAAGAAAGAGGGTATTGAATCTTGGAAAGCAAGGATCACGCGAGGGTGATCTTGTTCACTAATAGTATAGTGAACAATACTCATAGAGTTGAGGTGGATAGCTAACCTTGTGTATTACCTTTAAACAAGGTAGATAAAGGGAACTCTTTAGGGGTTTAGGAATCGGATGGAGTTCTTCTCAGAACAAAGCAAAGATTATATAGCACGTTCCGGGGAGTAGGGGGATTAGGTTTTGACGATCTAAGTTGCTTTATATAGCTACATTAGACGGTTTGTATTCTGTGTATAAGGAGGATGAAGGTTAAGCCTTTGGCATTTGCTGAGGTAAATGGAGTTTGTTTTAAGCTATGTTTCGAGGTTGGATTATTACCTCCGGAACTGTAGAAAGGGGATTGTGAACCAATCGGGTAAAGTTAATTTCTAAAAGAGATTTTCTTTGTTATGAGGAACGATGTTTTACGTAGGGGTTTATTGTGTTTTATTATGTGTGCTTTATGTGTTTTTTTTTCGTAAGTATTTAGGATTGGGAATACGGTTTAGTTGGGGACACAAGTGAGTGATCAGTTAACTACCGTTTTGGAGGAATAGTGTTAATTACGCTAGGATTTTAGGCATGTGATCATAGGATTTGGTAAATATATCTAACTTTAGCCAATCTAATGAACCTAGACATGCGTGGTTATAGTATGTGTACAGGATGGGATAAGAAAACCAGTAATTTGAGTCAAATGATATAGATTCATTTGATAAGCTGTAACGTCATGCTGGTTTATAAAAGGAACTGGCTTGGCTGAATATCTTCTAGGAAAATTTTAAACGGGTGTTCCCAAGTCAGTAGGAGGATTTTGGTACTGGTTTAAGTACTTGTTGGAATGACACTGACTGAGGATAGTAGACGGATTTACTAGTCATCAGTCAATTCTTAATCAAGAATTTTATTTTCATCAGGGAGTGTCATTAGGAGGAGGTGCTGGAGTTGCATATCAAGGAGGAGGCAGAGTCACTCATTTACACAAATAATATGGAAATTTTTTTTTTTTTGTTACCGTTCGCAACAAGTTGTTGTTGCTCGGAAATTGTTGACTATTTGGAGGATAAAAAGATTTCCATATGCGGTTGCAGTTAGACGGGATGTCTAATAGACTCTTACTTGTGTTAGAAAAGTAAGATGTCAAAGACTTGAAGATGAGACCGAACATCTAATATCTGTCTCAAAGTCTGATGTCTGGTAAATAATCTAGATGGACCGTCAGAGATCATTATATCCTTACTGCCACTTCTCATGCTAGAGCGGGACTGACAGAGTAGTTTCCACTGATATAGATGAGAGATTACTGATTCTACACATGGGTCAGGATTCTAGTTGGGATATCGTTGACTGATAAAATTAAATCAGCTTCACTTTGTCTATTTTGGAACTGGTAAGATATCAGTTCCTACGAATAGCACGGATCACGAGACGGCTTAGATGGATATATGTGGTGATTCACACTTCGCATTAAGCTTCATCTGGTGAAAGTAATAGGGGGGAGGATGATCTTATCAACCGATATGGAAATTAAACCTTCGGTGGTTATTGTGCAATCCGTTATGGTTTAGCATGTGAAAATAATAACATTTGCTATTACCAGGGAAATAGAAGTGGTCAACTTAGAATATTTGGGCTGACCCCATAGGGGGTCGTATCTTACTCAGATGAGTTTAGGGTACTGAAGGAGGATTGGTAGTTGTCTTTTTGATTCTAGGAAGGTCGGAGTGACTGAGATGTAAAATTCATAACTTTTACGGTCCAGTCAAATGGATAGGCGTTATAACACGGCATGCCAGGTTCATTTTGGTGAGCCGGTATGGATAGGGACAAGTATATCACTGTCTCCAAGTGTCACCTATTAACAAGGTGGAAAGTTGATGCTTGATATCATTGGAGGTTTTAGCCACTCCCTATCTCAACAGGGAAGTAGGACTTATCAGGAGGTGGATGGTTGGTAGATAGTACCGCCATTGGTTGGAATTTTAATTCCATATGGATTAAGAGTCGTGGATCAAGCAAGTTCGATTGTGGACATTATTGTTAGTCGGGTTTGTTTAATGTGTTTTGTCAGTTCTACATTACGCTGCTAATAGAGTTGTAGTATATGGTTATCTCTTATAAGAGTTAGACACTGCTATGTCAACGGAGTTTTTGAAGGTGTGGGAGCAACAACTATGCTTCGCATCTCTAGATGGAAAATTTGATTGGGATATAAGTTTTGATCATGGCAAATATGCTTAGGATATATATCTTCAGGTGGCACAGATAATTGAAAGCAGTACTTAGATTTTCTGTATTATATGTGCTATTGTCGTTACAAGGAGGTTAGTGCGACAATGTTTGGAATTTTGGATAGTATGTTGTACAGATCTCGCCCGGGTTGGTCTGGCATGGAAGCAAGGTTATATAATAAGACCTTGTTTTTAGTAAGGGTACATTGGAGATCAATACTCTCTTTTGGTAATGATTGCGCATGGTTTAGAGGCGGCAGTCGGATTTTGTCGATAGTTGAACATGTACATGAGAGTTTTCTATCAGGAAATGGTTGTTGGGAGGACTTTCGTATTGGAAACAATGTTTTTGGAGGAAGGTCAGTTTTATGTATTACACTGACTTTTCCAGGATATTGTTTCTCGATTTAGGCTGTAGCCTATTGTTTAGCGTTACTAAATAGCTAACGCTGGATGCATGGGAATTTTATGCATTTGCTCTATAGAACTTGGAGGAATAAGGATTGTACCCTTTATTACATAGTGGGTAAGATTGGATCATTGATAGATACAATCTAGGCGTTGTCTAATTGTGGTGTTTATTAAACATAGAAACTTAGTATATTGTTGGATATGTTGGAATTTGGTGGAGCTCGTCTAAAGGGGCTGTGTCACACGGAAACGGAAATGAATTTTGCAAAGACATTAATTCAGAGTTTCGTGAATTCTGAGGACGGAATTCCTTTTGTTAGGGGGGAAGAATGTAATATCCCTACTTTTTAAAAGGATAAAATGGGGATTTAATTTTGTTTAATTGATTTAATTATGTGACTTAGGTGTTTTGTTTTATTTATTATTTGTTTGAAAGTGTTTATTTAAATTATTATTATTTTTTAATTGTATTGATTTTTCTTTAAATAAGTTATTTAACTGTAATTGTATGTTGGTTGTATTTTTAGGTGTATAATTGTGATTTAATTTAATTAATTAAAATAATTGTGATTTACTTGGATTAATGACGTGTGTTTTAAAATGACTTAGTTAGTATGGATTTTTTTGTATGGTCGTAGGATTAGGGTTTTTCTTCTATAAGGATTAATTAGCCGACATATGGTTAGGCTGGGATTAGGATTAGGGTTGATAGGGCAGATATATATATATATATATATATATATATATATATATATATATATATATATATGTTGTATATCTGCAACGGTTTTAAAAACCCTTTTCCCTGTAACTCGAGAAGAGAGGAACAGAGAGAGACTTGAGGGAGAAGCTGTGAGGCTAAAGGAGGAAGAATAGGGGAAGAACAGAGGGGTTGTTTCTGGATGGAATTAAGAAACAATAGAGGACTAGAATGGTGGTCAGAGGTGGAATACAGTCTTGGAAATTCTGAAACTTAGAGACGGCGGTAAAGGTTTCAAACCGGAATCTTAAGGCAAGTTTCAATCTATTCCTCTCCTGTAAAATTGTTTTCTGTGCATCTTATATAGACTCCAGGAACTTAATTAAACTTTTAAAAATAGACTTTATTCATGCTTGATGTTTTCTGAAATCTGTTCTGCCTTTTTAAAGTTTAAACTAATTCTTGCATAAACTGTGTGTGTAGTTTAAGTTTTGTTTGTCAATTGGTTCACATTGGGATAGGAGGAGTCTTTAGGGGTTTAAGAGCATTAATGGAACCTTAATAATCTTAAAAAGGTCTGGAATGGAACACTGGACTTCGCCGGAAGCACAGACGGCAACCGGACGAAGCAGAGACGAAGCAATGGAGTAGAGACGGCTCTCAGGGGAAGAGAGCCGGCTCCCAAGAAGGTAGAGCCGGCTCTCCATGAGGGAGAGCCGGCTCTGGAAGATGAAGAGCCGGCTCCCATGGGGGGGAGCCGGCTCCTTTGGACAGAAACCCCTCCGGGGGTATTTCTGGTAATTTTTGATACTTCAGGGGCAGAAAGGGTAATTCTGGAATTCATGGGGGTTCTTAAATGGCGTACAAAGCATGTTTAAGACCTAGGATGTATTGTTTGAAGTCATGAGAATGGACAACATAAATTTTAAAATATGAATGTTCAATACTGTCAAGAAGGAAGGAGAATTGGAATCGTTGGTTGGCTAGCAAATTAAATGAACGGCTACAAAGGTAAGTGTTAGGATTTTATACCAATGATATAAATGACATGTTTTAGTTCCAAGAAGGTTGTTTATGCTATGGTTAGGGTCGTTATGTAATTCTAACTGATAGGTTACATGCCGACAGGAGTTGTAGGAGTTTTAGTTGCTAACTTTGTTTTAGCGAACTAAATGGACTTGTATGGGAATAATTTTGGGGTTTCATAAGATGTACACCGGGTAGATTTTTGAGTGTCATTATATCAGACACATGATCTATAGTGAGGATTAAAGGGACATCATGTAATTTAAGCATTATTTGGCATGCTGTCAAGGATGATGTTGGTTGTGATTACTAGTTTTGTTTTAGTAAACGAACTGGACTAGTATGGAGGTATTTTTGGCAGTCTAGTATAATGTGCACAGTTATAACTCTATTTGTCATTATATTGTGCTATGGATGTTAATTGATGAACTGTTAAAATTTATGTTCAATCAATTGTATGGAATTGGATAATTTAAATTGTTTATCATTACTTCAACAATTGATCGGTTGGTCAATCATACATCAACCTTCGCAATAGCACGAATCATTGTAAAATAGGGTTATTGGTCGGGTAAGTCGAACCACTGGGACTGCGCTAGTCTAAGGCAACCTAAATGTCTAGAATCGTTCTTAGAATGATGAAGGGGAAATAAGGAGTTGTTTGTTTGTCACTAAATTGAATATGTGAAGTGCATGAAATAGAAACTTGCAATAATTGAAGCGAGATAAGATATGAGTAAGAAAAACTAAGGAAGTGAATCTGTCTCCATCCCTATACACATGCTAGGCTAAATTTAAATTCGAGAAATCAACATAAACGATGGTCATGATACATAACAACCCTTGGTTGCTATAATATCCTCAAGAGGTTCATTGAATCAAAAACAAGAATAATCCATCAAAGAAATACATGCTTAAACTACCTAAACTAGGGTGTAGTCTTCAACATGCTCCCTAAGCCAAAGATTATCAAGCCCTTAATTGAATGATAAAAGCACATAAAGTTAGGAATCAAGAATAGACCATCAAAGGGGGAACCTAAGCAATGGACTATCAAAGTTCTCCAACTTCATGCCATTAAAACTATTCCATGATCTCACTACCATTGTCACCATGAGAGTGCAAGCACTATGATTAAAAGAATAAACCATCTAAGATAGATAATTAATTCAACAATAATCATTAAAATACATGAAGATCCATTACAAGAAGCAAAATGCTCTAGACCATGAAAAGACCATAGGTTATATATTGAAATCCCAAAATAAAATCTACACTAGAACATGCTTACAAGGGAGGGACTTCATCACCTCCCTAGAAGAAGAGTTAGTTACCCATTGGAGCCTTAGAATGAAGAAGAAGCTTGAACTCCATCTCCAATTTTCGAGCTCCCTCCTTTAAGCTTCAAGAACACCTTCTTTTCTTGCTCTCTTCTCTCCCTCTATCTTGCAAAATGAAGCTCTATCTAAATGTGTGGCCTCCCTCCCTTATCTTCTAGAGATAAGCCTCTAAAAACCCCCACCAACCAACATCTCCAACCAACCATTAAAGAGGGAAATTAGAATTGAGGAACCCAAGATGCAAGTGGCTGAAAATGGGCCATTCCCGAATGCAATTCTGCCCTAATTTCGAGCACTCGAAATAAGGGCTCGAGCACTCAAAATTGGAGCAGAATGCTCCATTCTTGCCTTGCTCTGCCCGGACCTACTTTGATGAAATGGCCATAACTTTGCGTTCCGAACTCCGAATGACAAACCGTTTGAAGATTTGGAGAACTAATTCAGAGCTTTAAATACTTCATGTTTTGGTGGAGATCCAATTCTCAAGGATGGTTGGTAGAAAATGAAGATCAAGGCAGAATTTCATTGCTGCCAGGCAGTTCTGCGCACCTCTAGTAACAAGGCCATAACTCTCTGCTCCGAGCTCCGAATGACAAACCGTTTGAAGATTTAGAAAGCTAACTCAGAGCTCTAAATATGCCATTTTATAATGGAAGTCTAGATCTCGAGATTTCTTCACTGCTGCCAGAATTTCAGAATTGGCTCCCCTCTTTTGTAGACATGTTACTCCACCCAAAAAGCCCTCTCTCTCCTCCAAGAAACATCCCCAACCAACTCATAAAGGAGAGCTTCCAAAGTAGGTAAAATCTGAGCACAAGTGGGCTGAGTCATGTAGAATTCTGCCCTAATTTCGAGTGCTCGAAATAGGGCCTCGAGCACTCGAAAATTGGGCAGAATGCCCTATGCTTGGTTTGCTCCGCCCGTACCTACTTTGGTAAAATGGCCATAACTTTGCGCTCTGAACTCCAAATGATGAACCGTTTGAATATTTGGAAAGATAATTCAGAGCTCTAAAAACTTTATGTTTTGGTGGAGATCCAATTCTCAAGTCTGCTTTGTCGAAATTGAAGAGCAAGGCAGAAATTCATTGCTGCCAGGTAGTTCTGAGCACCTATGATAAGAAGATCATAACTCTCTACTCCGAACTCCAAATGATGAACCACTTGAAGATTTGGAAAGCTGATTCAGAGCTCTAAATATGTCATGTTATGATGGAAGTCCAGTTCTCAAGTTTTCAAGGTCAAAATGGCATGCAAAGTTCAGGATCCACTGCTGCCAGAAATTCAGCCTTGTGCCTTTTGATGGCCAAAACTCCACAAAGCCTTGATTTGGCTCCTTTTTTGGCAAATGGACCTGAAAATATATACATACACACAAATGAAGATAATCTACTTAAATAATCAAACGATGGACTTAACTAATGCAATTTAGGGCGCTTGAATATACAATATTCGGCGCTTATCACACCCCTAAACTTACATTTTGCTAGTCCCTTAGCAAAACCAAAATGGAAAACTCAATGGAATGACAACAAATCTCCTCTTTTGTGAGAGCAACGGTTGCATTTAGCATATGCAACAAGCCTTTTAAACCCCTAGGCATCCCTAGAGGACGAGTGAAGTCTCGTGAGGGTTTAACAGAAATGATACCCACAAACATCAAACATGGTGCATGAAGATGCACAAGCTCATTTGAAAACTTAGAATATAGAGAACACTGGAGATGGAATCATTATGAAGACTACCTTGTGTATATGAAGCATTGATAGAACAAAATGGTTATTCAAGTTTCAACTTTTATGCATTAGCATCATAGTCTATATAAATACTTCAATTGTCATATCTATAATATAAATCATCTCAAGCTTCAGTGAAAGTGGATTGGATTCTCAACATGCGGCTTTTACTTTCTTTTCTAATTCCAAGGCACAAGTTTTCAAATCATTGAATTCCCTTTTAAATGAAGTCCCTAAGGCACGAATTTATTGCAGAACAAAGCTAACAATTTATTGTAACTCAGAAGTGAAACATAGAATGGTTGTGCAATGCTGAAGTCCCTTAAGCTTTCTAACCAACCTATGTAGCAAGCGTTAGGCCAACAGCTTCCAAACCAGATGGCTTTAGGGTGTTAAGTGAAGAGACACTCCAAAGGGCTTAAAAGCTCAAGTTGGAAAGGCTACGAACTCCAGCGAACCATGCTTATTACAATTTTTTTTGAATGACCGTGCAATGTTTAAGTCCTTTAAGCTTTCTAACTAACCCTTGTAGCGAGCGTTAGGCCAACACTCCCAAACCAGACGGCTTTAGGGTGCTAAGTGTAGAGACACTCCTAGGGCTTAATAGCTCGAGTTGGAAAGGCTACGAACGTCAACTGGTCATTATTTTCTTTCTTTCTCAGTTTTTTTTTTTTTTTTTTTTTTTAGACAACTTAAATCATGCCAAAGATATTCATCTATCAGGTTCATCAAATCAAATTAACTAGGCCAAGGTCAAGGTCGATCAAGTTGCATGCCTCACAGTTAAGTTACCAATGTGCATCTGTGCATTGTGAAGCATGGAAGAGAATGATACTTGAAGATAATCTAATTGAAGCATTTATATAAACCTTTTAGATTTTTCTCAATTCAAAACTATCATTTTACCTCTATACACAAAGTATTCAACACATGCTTTAATCTCCAACAAATTCCAAAATTCCAAAATCATTGCTTCCATATTTTTTTTAAAATTTTCAGTTTTATACAAATCTATTTGAACAAAATAGCAAATGCACACACTCTACAATATACAATACCATACACTATACCCCCAAACTTGAATGGCACATTGTCCTCAATGTGTGAAGACAAAGATGCAGAAATAAAGAACATAGAAGGTAAAAGGAACAATAATACCAATAATACCAAGTGGAGTGACGAAGACAAAAGATGTCCATCTATGTGAATGTGCAAGAGCGTCCCCTAAACTTGGACACGAAGACCTAGCAAAACACAACTAATATACACATGTAAAAGCATAGGCTCTTAAGAAAAATCAAAACAGAAATAAAAACACTAAGATGAATGTTATGGCAAGGTAAAAGTCCAAACAAAACACAAAGGCACACAGTAGCCACAAGTTTAAAATGGAAAACAAAATAATGCCAACAAATTTATTTATTTATTTATTTATTATTATTATTTATTTATTTATTTATTTATTTTTTTTAATAAGGCTGCTGGGATTGCATGGTGGCTGAGATAGAGAGATTGGTGATTGGGTAGGCTCGAGCAAGGAGGAAGGTGGGTTGATGAGTTGGGTTGGTGGGTTGATGTTGCCGAGAGGTGATGGTGTGCATAAGGGGGTGAGGTTGGGAGGTTGGTTAGTTGGTGGAGGTTTGTTGGTGGCTGGTTGGTTTGTGGTGACACCTGCATGGTCGCATGCATGCATGGTGTATGGTTAGGTTGCTTAGGTTGGTGAGTTGTTTGGTTGGATGTGGGTGTATGGTGTTGCAGCAGGTTGGTGTGTGTGGGTTTGTGGTGTGTTTGTTGGTTTTTGGTTGTGGATGAGGGTGTAATGGCTTATGCCGAGAGGTGATGGTTTGGAGTTGATTGGGTTGGGAAGGTTCGAGCAATAGGCATGGGGTGGCGAGTGCTCGGGGCATGGTGGCTGGTTGGGTTTATTTTGCCGAGAGTGGTGTTGTGTTAGGTTTAGGTGGGTTGTGGGTGGCATGCATGCATGGGGTGTGCATGCATGCATGGAGGCTGTCGCTTGGGTTGAGAGAGAGAGGAGAGCATGCATGAGGGGATAGTGGTGAGGAGTGGCTTGGTGTGAGGTTGATTTGTTGGTGAGGTAGCCGAGAGAGAGAGAGTGCTGTGTGTGCAAGGTCATGGGGTTAGGGAGGGTTGGTTGGTTTTGCCGAGGGGTGGTGTTGTGTTGGGGGAGAGGTAGGTTGTGGGTGGTGAGGACTGGGTTTGTATGCATGGGATGGTTGATGGGTGGTTTGGTTTGTAGATGAGATGGCCGAGAGGAAGAGAAGGCGATGAGGGTGAGGCAACGAGTGCCCAAGGCATTGGTATGAGGTGTTCGAGCACTCGCTAGGGGGAGCTCAAGTGCTCGAAATGGAGCCAGTAGGTTCAGTATGTTGGGGTTGGCTATGGAGAGAGAAAGAAGGTGGAGTTCGAGCACTCCAAATAGGATCGGCGAGTGCTCGAACTGAGAGCAGTGAGTTGGGTGGGTTGGTGCATGAAATTCGAGCACTCAAACTAGAATTTAGAGTGCTCAAAAATGGCTCAGTAGGCTAGGGGGTGAGCTCGGCTGTGAGGACTGAAATTTGGAGCAATCCAAATGGAATTTAGAGCACTCTAAAATTGGGCAGTGGTGCATGCAAGATTGGTTCACAATTGGAGCACTCTAAAATGGAGCTAGATTGCTCGAAATGAAAGCAGTGACTTCGGCAAGTTGGTGTGGTAATTTGGAGCAATCCAAATGGAAGCTAGAGTGCTCCAAAAATGGGTAGTGAGCTTGGGATTGATGGTGAAGACATTTGGAGCAATCTAAATGGAATTTAGAGTGCTCCAAAATGGGTAGTAGCTCATGGAATTTTGGTTAGATCATTCGAGCACTAGAATCTTGGCCCAGTGAACATTTTGAGTGGATGCAATTGTTGAAACAAATGTGTCAAACTTTGCAACATCTTGCTAATGCATGAATATAATTGGAAATTTTTTCAAAATGTAACACATTTCCAATGTATGGATGAATTTTGAACTTTGCAAATTCATTCCATTCCAATGCATGGATGGAAAATTTTTAAACTTGGCATGCCATTCCCATGCATGGAAAGATTTTTAAAGCTTTGCATGGCAGCTGGAAAAATATTTGAAAACTTTGCATGCCATTCCATGCATCGAAAATTTTTCATGTCATTCCCATGCATTGAAAAATCATTGCAAGCAGCAGCTTCAATTCAAGCCATGCATGGAAAATTTTAAAACTTTGCACATTATTCCAATCTAATGCCTGGATGGATTTTTGAAGCTTTGCATGCATAGAACGAAATTGAAATTTTGCATGGGACAATGCATGGGGAATTTTGAAAATTTTTCAAACATTGCAAATGCATGGAAAAATTTTAAACAGTGCAAGAATGTCAATGCATGGATGATTTTTGTGAAAATTTTCAAGAATGTATTACAAATGAGACATTATGCACATGAGTAGCATTCCCAAGATCCGATGAAATTGCTAGGAAACGATGGAAATTTTCGGGAATGAAAATTAGAGTTGAGAAGGTCTAAGAAAAATCAAATTTTTGGCTTTTCTAAACTGTTTCCCAGAAAATTTTTGCAAGGCACGAGTAATTTCAAAGAGAAGGAAGCTTGGAAATTGAAAGAATTGCTTTCCTTGCTTTGCTAAATTTAATGTTGATAGCTAGACGAAGTTAGAGCAGGTACTAATCCTCAAAAATCTCGATAGCTAGACACACCGAGATCAGGTTAGTCCCCTTTACCCTATACCATGTCTCTCAAGAGATTCAAGCTTCCCCAAATAGGATAATTCTTTTAAAAGCGAAGGAGGAAGAGCTTGAAGACAAAAGTGGAAAAGAGGTAGCGGAAAGACCTCAACCCACTCTTCATCCTCAATGAAGAACTTTGGATTATGGGGCTTATTTGGATTATGGGAAGATGGATTAGGTGAAGGTGCACTAAGCAAAGACTTGTGAAGGGCCATATTGAGCACGGGTATGCTCGACCAATTATCCTTTAGAATTTCAACATCCTCCTCACACTTATCCGGCGGCTCAGGCTCAATAGCTTGAGATAACTCAAGTAAAGGAATGAGAGGAGGTGCAAGCTCCCAAGAGAGGGATACATTTGATGCTGCCCAAGGAAGAGAGTGAATGGGTGGAGGAATATTAAACAAAGAATTTACCTCCCAAATAGACTTATCAACATCAAAATCCTCATAATTGAAATGAGCTAAGCAAGCTTTTAAAGGATCCTCCATTAAAGGAGGTGCATCAACTAAAGGATTTTGTAGGGGCTATTTGGGAGTAGGGTAAACAATCTCTACATCATTATTTTTTCCATTTTGAACCACAATTGCTTCATTTTGATGTGGGGCAACAATTTGATCTTCAACCACCATTTCATCATTTTCACATGTAATAACCACTTGATCATTCTCATGATGAAAGTTACTAGGAGTAATCTCATCATTCATAGAATTTTCTTTTGGATTGGCCATAAATTCAAATGAAAATGTTTCCTCCTCTTCATGATTTTTAGCATTAATCCTTTGTTGAATTTGAGATATTTGGTCATCTATCATTGCACTAACTTGGGACTGGTGATATGGTACCACTTGATTGATAGACTCTACTGTGGATTGCATGCTAGCAAGGGAAGCCAATAGTTGATTGTTGGAGTCCATCATTTGCGTGTGCATAGACTCCATCATTTGTTTGTTAGCAACAATTAGCTCATCCAATGGAGACGGTGGAAAAGGAGAAGAGGGCGGGAAAGAATGATCATTGGGTTGAAAAGGTTGCATATGAGATTGTGGGGTTGAATTTCCTATGTCATGCCACAAGAAGTTTTGTTGGTCTCCCCAACCCAAGTTGTAACCATTGAAGTATGGATCACTACCCGGTTCAAAGAAATTTTCATTTGGTTGCTCTAGATAAAAATCCAAGAATTGTCTCGTTGGAAGACAATCTCTTGTATGATGTGAATTACTAGAGCAAAAAGCACAAAACGCATGTGGTGTGTAGAATTGAGTTGGGAGATAATTATTCTCCATCTAGGAGTTAAACATCAACAACACACAACATAATCAACACAACAATTCTTTATCTTCAACTCCACATATAATGATATTCCCTTTCTCCTCAATTATCAAGACAAAAATTAAAATGGCCACGACAAGGACCGATGATTGGAATTGAAAATACACAATTGAAATAGCCTCGACAAGGGCTTGCAATTTATCTACTTCTAAGCTTAACACATGCACGATATTCACAATTCGAAACTAGAAGGTCAAGAGACTTACCCGGGGTCCTCTAGACTTATAATTTGCTAGCATTCCCCACGGCGAGCTTCGAGTTCCTAGAATCTCACTTACAACACAAAAATGGTTAAACCACACAAGAAATATTCACAAAATACAGTATTCACAATCAAACTAAAATTAACCCTAGAAACTTCGGTTGCTAAATCGTTTACAGTCCCCGGCAACGGCTCCAAAAATTGATCGGTTGGTCAATCATACATCAACCTTCGCAATAGCACGAATCATTGTAAAATAGGGTTATTGGTCGGGTAAGTCGAACCACTGGGACTGCGCTAGTCTAAGGCAACCTAAATGTCTAGAATCGTTCTTAGAATGATGAAGGGGAAATAAGGAGTTGTTTGTTTGTCACTAAATTGAATATGTGAAGTGCATGAAATAGAAACTTGCAATAATTGAAGCGAGATAAGATATGAGTAAGAAAAACTAAGGAAGTGAATCCGTCTCCATCCCTATACACATGCTAGGCTAAATTTAAATTCGGGAAATCAACATAAACGATGGTCATGATACATAACAACCCTTGGTTGCTATAATATCCTCAAGAGGTTCATTGAATCAAAAATAAGAATAATCCATCAAAGAAATACATGCTTAAACTACCTAAACTAGGGTGTAGTCTTCAACATGCTCCCTAAGCCAAAGATTATCAAGCCCTTAATTGAATGATAAAAGCACATAAAGTTAGGAATCAAGAATAGACCATCAAAGGGGGAACCTAAGCAATGGACTATCAAAGTTCTCCAACTTCATGCCATTAAAACTATTCCATGATCTCACTACCATTGTCACCATGAGAGTGCAAGCACTATGATTAAAAGAATAAACCATCTAAGATAGATAATTAATTCAACAATAATCATTAAAATACATGAAGATCCATTACAAGAAGCAAAATGCTCTAGACCATGAAAAGACCATAGGTTATACACTGAAATCCCAAAATAAAATCTACACTAGAACATGCTTACAAGGGAGGGACTTCATCACCTCCCTAGAAGAAGAGTTAGTTACCCATTGGAGCCTTAGAATAAAGAAGAAGCTTGAACTCCATCTCCAATTTTCGAACTCCCTCCTTTAAGCTTCAAGAACACCTTCTTTTCTTGCTCTCTTCTCTCCCTCTATCTTGCAAAATGAAGCTCTATCTAAATGTGTGGCCTCCCTCCCTTATCTTCTAGAGATAAGCCTCTAAAAACCCCCACCAACCAACATCTCCAACCAACCATTAAAGAGGGAAATTAGAATTGAGGAACCCAAGATGCAAGTGGCTGAAAATGGGCCATTCCCGAATGCAATTCTGCCCTAATTTCGAGCACTCGAAATAAGGGCTCGAGCACTCGAAATTGGAGCAGAATGCTCCATTCTTGCCTTGCTCTGCCCGGACCTACTTTGATGAAATGGCCATAACTTTGCGCTCCGAACTCCGAATGACAAACCGTTTGAAGATTTGGAGAGCTAATTCAGAGCTTTAAGTACTTCATGTTTTGGTGGAGATCCAATTCTCAAGGATGGTTGGTAGAAAATGAAGATCAAGGCAGAATTTCATTGCTGCCAGGCAGTTCTGCGTACCTCTAGTAACAAGGCCATAACTCTCTGCTCCGAGCTCCGAATGACAAACCGTTTGAAGATTTAGAAAGCTAACTCAGAGCTCTAAATATGCCATTTTATAATGGAAGTCTAGATCTCGAGCTTTCTGGGTCAAAAGTGGCAATCAAAATCAAGCTTCACTGCTGCCAGAATTTCAGAATTGGCTCCCCTCTTTTGTAAACATGTTACTCCACCCAAAAAGCCCTCTCTCTCCTCCAAGAAACATCCCCAACCAACTCATAAAGGAGAGCTTCCAAAGTAGGTAAAATCTGAGCTCAAGTGGGCTGAGTCGTGTAGAATTCTGCCCTAATTTCGAGTGCTCGAAATAGGGCCTCGAGCACTCGAAAATTGGGCAGAATGCCCTATGCTTGGTTTGCTCCGCCCGGACCTACTTTGGTAAAATGGCCATAACTTTGCACTCTAAACTCCAAATGATGAACCGTTTGAAGATTTGGAAAGATAATTCAGAGCTCTAAAAAATTTATGTTTTGGTGGAGATCCAATTCTCAAGTCTTCCTGGTCGAAATTGAAGAGCAAGGCAGAAATTTATTGCTGCCAGGCAGTTCTGAGCACCTATTATAAGAAGATCATAACTCTCTACTCCGAACTCCAAATGATGAACCACTTGAAGATTTGGAAAGCTGATTCAGAGCTCTAAATATGTCATGTTATGATGGAAGTCCAGTTCTCAAGTTTTCAAGGTCAAAATGGCGCGCAAAGTTCAGGATCCACTGCTGCCAGAAATTCAGCCTTGTGCCTTTTGATGGCCAAAACTCCACAAAGCCTTGATTTGGCTCCTTTTTTGGCAAATGGACCTGAAAATATATACATACACACAAATGAAGATAATCTACTTAAATAATCAAACGATGGACTTAACTAATGCAATTTAGGGCGCTTGAATATACAATATTCGGCGCTTATCAACAATTTAAAGGAAGGATTTATGGTTATAATCATATACTGGATGCATGATAGGATCTTAATAATATCTGATTTCTATTATGCTGGTTTCTGGATATGTTTGATGTTCTAATGAATGTGCATCATTTGTGGATCATTTGCATTATATGTACCAGTATGGGACGGTGAGATATCAGGGATGGATTAGATCAAAAAGCTAAGTCCTACCCCTTTATACATACGGAATGGATTAACTAAAATAGTTAACTCCTACATGGATACATGTCCTGTCAACTAAAACAGTTGAACGACATAATGGATGTTTGTTTTATTTTTCTGCATTAGGAAGGAATTTATATATATATTTATGGTACCGTTATACGAGCTTGAGTCTCCTAATCACGGTTAGGGTGTGTATATTGCAAAGGTTTAGTAGCTAGATATAGCTAATGTTCCCTAGTAGGTCTAGGTACTTGGCCGCTGAAAAGCGTGTTTTATATGTCACCTTCTACCTAGGTTGAACTATGTTATAGGCTAGTGAGCATCCTATAGTATGTATATATATATATGGACTATTGTAGATATTGCCGAGCTATCAAGGATGTATCTGCGTATCGGGTTTATGTACGGATTGTAGTAGATTGGAACTTGCATGTGGGCCTGACCCACTTCTATTTTTCAGGTATTCGCCAATACAAGGCTTAGAGTTTGATTGTTTTGATGCAGATA
The DNA here is from genome assembly GCF_030987335.1 of Cornus florida. Classification (NCBI taxonomy): domain Eukaryota; kingdom Viridiplantae; phylum Streptophyta; class Magnoliopsida; order Cornales; family Cornaceae; genus Cornus; species Cornus florida. The sequence goes on along the minus strand of NW_026775573.1, from coordinate 77,115,552 downwards.
CAAACACTCACTCTTCCGGTTACATAGGATTTCCTTTCTATTTTGGTTTTGGATTTTAATTCTGTAAATTTATTTAAAGTTTTGGAATTCGGGGTCCACTAGGTTGATTCCCGAGTTGTACAGATTTAAATTATATTAATTTATTATTTAAGGTTCGTGGATTTTCATTTTAGATTTCTTTTAGTGTATTATTAATTTATTCTTAATTCAGTTTTTATTTCTGCTTGTTTATATATTAATTGTTTGGTATCCCTCGGATCTGTGCTCGGATTTGATCACCCGTGGCTCTAAAATCGAGGGGTATCACACTTTTGCTCCTAATTTTTAGCTAAAAATAGATAGTTCTTAGATAATTTTCTCTCTCTAGATTAGGGTTTTTGGAGACTAAAGCAAGAGGAAGAAGATAGTGCCTATATTGAAGATAGCCCTTGAGGGTTGGATGACAACAACCATGAGTTGCTAGATCTAGCCCCTAGGCTTGCCTCCTGACTTTACTATTTTGTAATTTTTGGAGATTTTAGTTGTAATTGATGTTTTAACCTATGATTATATATAAATCTTGAGTTTCTACATGATTTGTATAGATTAATTCTTCTAATTAATTTGTTATTCTATTCATATGTCTATATGTGATAGAATGGATGATTATATCTTTACACTAGATTTCAAGAGTTTAATACATGTCTGTGTGTGTTGGAATTGTAACTCTAGTGATAGTGAAGGCATGGTGCTTAATTGGATACTCTTGTGGTTTATTTGATGGATTATACTTATTTCTTGATGGATTGTGCTACCTTCTTAGCTTAATTAGTTTAATTTCCTTGTCATTAGTATGATTGTAGTGTAGTTGCTTTAAATTCCTAGATAGGTAGATAATTCATACTTGTTATTTGATGATTCATGCTTATGAGTGCAAGTAGTACATTTCTCTATATTTTTGTGTGCATTAATTGTGGGTTTATTGAATGGTTAATGGCTTAATTTGATAAGTTGTACTACTCACTAGCTTGAATAGATAATGTATGCTTGTTTTGTTATCCATGTTTCTTGTTTCAATTGATGGCACACACACTTGTTTTACAATATGGAATCCCCCTAAATTGAAAAATGCTAAATACTTAATGAGGTGAAGCTTAGTGGTGAATTCTATGCCCCAAGACCTCTCTTTCATTCTTTACACCCTAATTACTTTAGTTCAACTTTAATTTGCATGTTTGTTAATTGAATTGTACCTTAATTCAACCAACCAAGCCTCTAATTGCTCACTCGACCTACTAACCTGAATTTGATTTCGTAATACCATGCAAATCCCTTGGGACGATTCCTACTCACCTTGCTACGTTAGTAGTAGTAGTGGTTTTTATAAATTTAAATTTGACAAAAAAGACTTTTCTTGAACCACACTCACGCAATTTAGCGTAGCACGGCTTTAGCCACAACCATATGTCCTAGGGTTTCAAGTCTAAAATGGCATACAAAATGACAAGTTCTCAATATGTGATTTGCTACACAATACAATGCTATCAACATATAAAACTAAATCATGCCTCCATAGTAAGCTTTAAATACTAAATCAACAACAACATAGTTGTAATGACCCGGTCATTTCCTTCCTTTTCTTTTTCCCCAGAATTTCACGGATAAATTTTTTTCGTTAAAATTTCCTTTCTGAGTTCAGTTTCTTGTCGCTTAGTGTCATCTTGAGTGCTCGAAAATGGTTTATGAGACTCTTTCCTTTGGATTGACGACTTCCTTTGAGGACCGAGTCATTTCTATATTTTTTGTTTTTCGACACTATTCACTTTTCGTCCCTTTCCCTGTTTTGTCATTTTTCTTATTCTGTCTTTTCCCCGTTTGTCACTTTGTTGGCGTAACCTCACTCCTTGTGTTCGGAGTTGGTTTTTGACTTCATGTGTCTTCATTCTAAGTGGTTTCCACGAAATACGTATCTTTACTTTTGCAAGAAAGTACTCTGGTTGCTCTCGGTGTCTATAGGGGCATGGATGCAAAGTTCTTTGAAATTATTTTCTTTTCTTGGGTTATTTTTTGTAAATATCTTTTGAAGATATTTTATTTTAGGGGTTTTTAAGAAAATATTTTTGGAAAATATTTTCATTCTGGGGCATTAGTGCAATTAACCCTTTTTGGAGGGGCCATTTTGCAATTAATGAAAGTTATTGTAAAATACTTCGTCTGGAGCCTGGATCCTTGTAAGGGATTCATTTTCAATTTTTGTCGACTCATAAATTCTTGGAATTTCCTTTTAGTCGTCTTTCTTCAGTTTTTGGGTTTTTGGCCCTCGTTGCCGCCGAACTTGTTTGGGGCATATCTCTCTGCTTGGAACTCAGTTTTTAATGTTGTTTCTTCCGTTGTTCATATTTTCTCATTATGAATGTTTTTTATTCACGGAGTTTTTCCATTTGAGCGCGTCTACTCAAATTTCACTTTTTCGGACTTGGCGGGGCCGTTCGGGGCACTTTTTGAGATTTTCTATAAGTAGGGGGACTTAAAATTAAAAAGTCATCTGCTCCCCTCTCCATGCACGACCAGAACCTGCTATGGCAGCCCAAGGGGGCTGCCACCCTTCTTCTTTCATTTGAACCTTCTTCCCTTTGTTAAAAAATCAAAGTGACTTCGAGTTTTGTGTTTGTCTTGACCACGCGCATCTTTCTCCCTTATTAGAACCCGTTTTTGGCCAAATTTTGAGTTCGGGTTTGAGGTCAAGTTGTGATTTTGATGGGGCTTCTTGTGGGTTCATGTAGATCGTGTTGTCCTCGACAAAACCCTTCGGTATCATCGGATTCGGAGCACTTTTTTTCGGTGGGCTTTTGAGATTTTCATCTCAAATTGAGGTAGGGGATGTTTTAGGGTTATATTAATGTTGTATTGATTGTTATATGAGCATATACAACTTGTGAGCATGCCTTGTTCAAGTTATAGAATTTAATTTAATTATTTTATTTGTTTAAGATTTAATTCTCATGATGTTAGGTAACTTAGAATTAAATTGTGGCATGCTAGAAATTTAGGCCTTGGTATAGTGGTTGATATATATTAAATTGGGATTATTTGAATAAGAATTGCAAATTTTATTTAATATTTATCTTTTGTGAAATTTTAATTCACCTAGTTGTATCAAGTATAGAATCAACTTGTAATATGATATTAAAGTAGGTCTTGGTGAGTTCTTTAACATATATTAAATTAAAGACATTTAGATATGTTTGAAAATCTAGAAAAAATTAATTAATTAGCTTAATTAATTTTATTTTTAAGTGTTGTAGGCACTTAAATTAATTTTGGGTATAATATATGTGAAGACTATGCTATGTTCTTCAACAAATATTAATTTGAGTTTATTTGGGATTAATATGAAATCTAGAGACTTTTCATGTTAGGTTGAAAATTCCTTTTAATGTAGTGAAATTAATTACCTTATGAGCATATTACTAATTGGATGTAGAATTAGTACTTGGGGCCTCTTAAAATGGTAATTGGACTTAGCATGATATAGAATATCATTGACTTGTAAAGCTTGTTTAAATATATCTTGTGTAGGTATATAGCTTGTTAGAATATTATAATTGTTTACCTTGAAAGCTTGTTACTAAATTGAAGCTTATTTAGTACTTGTGGCTTAGGATGGTAATATGATTCAATTATTGTAAAATATTCTTGCTTTGTGTATAATTGCATATTAGAGACTTGACATGTCATGTGCTATTTAGACTTGAATCCTAGGACATGGTTTGTGTGGATTCAACCTTATTTGTGCATGGAAGATAGTTTTATGCATTATTGATTTTGATATAAGTTTGGTCTAACTTATTGATTTTAGTATAAGTTTTGAACTTATTGATTTTGGTATAAGTTTTGAACTTATTGATTTTGGAAAGCTTGTGAGGACGTATTTCATGTGATGGCTGGGGTTTGGCTCTAGTACGGAGACAAGAATCTTCTAGGTCATAAGTGTGCAATAGGTAGTACCTTGTGGGTCGTAATTGCCCAGAATAACTTATGCATGTGCGCATTAGGTAGTGCCTTGTGGGTCTTAATTGCCCGGAAACACTTGCTTGGTCTAGTGACCGCATATCCTAGTCTTTCCACTATTTGATTTCACATTTAATTTCAAGTTGTTAATTATGGATTACTTGTAGCTTGAGAATTAATGCTTGCTTTGGATATTTGAATCTTATTTAGTATACTTGAAACTGTATACTTGTTTTGTGCATTTAGATCTCATATAGTGTATTTGAACTTGTATACTTGCCTTGTGAGTTTAGATTTCCTTTAGTATGATTGTGCCGTGTATACTTGTCTTAGGCGTATCTCTCTTAGCTTAGTATACTTGTGTCGGTATACTTGATTACTTGTGTAAATATGCTTAGACATTACATGACTTGTCTTAATGTGGTTTAGTATACTTGGAAATGTATGCTTGTATGTTGTATTAAATGTTTAACATTGTTTAGTATACTAGAGCATGTATACTTGTATGCCGTTGTTCACTTTAAATTGCATGAGTAGCTAAGGATGCTCCCTGAGTCTCATTTTGATATAGACATTAGGTGGCATAAGCCCCTTTGACATGTTTCACCTTAAGGTGATATAATTGTAAAATGCTAGCTCGTTGCATGCTCATCTCCTACGACTAGCTTTATGTTACTCACCCACATAGTGGGGACATTTTTCAGGTACCGGGATCAAGATTCGGGATTCACATCATGCTTGGATGATTTGTGAACTTGAAGTTCTCATTTCTTGTAAAAGTTGGCTTGAAATGATGCCACTTGTAGCCTTATATGTCAAAATGTGTATATTTGATTCCAATTATGTAATGTGTACATATGTACACTCTATGTAATGTATTTGACATGTATGAGATGAGGCCGGAGGCCAATAACATGTATCTTGTATTCTATGCAACTTTAACTTTATGAAATATTATGAAAATATTGAAAAATGCTACGTCAATGCTTCATAACTTTTGCATCGGGTGTGGGAATTCCATTCTTATTCTTTCATAGGGTCTTATAAATCATGTTTGAAGTTTGGCCAAGGGCTAAACGGTAATTTGAAATCATTTGATAATTTTGGTTTTCAAATTTCCCTTTTCTTGTTCATTTTTGCCTTTTTGCCCGTTGGGGGGTCAGATTTTGTATCGGTGCTATTTTTAAGCCATGGACCATTGTAGCGCGTCCAAATAGGTAAGTTACATTTGCATGCATGGTCGTGTCTAGGCAAACCTTCTTCTTTGGTGAAATAAGCCTACTATGGAAACATTTTGAAATTTTGTTGCATAATCTGATCTAGAGTCATTCTAGACCTTTCACATCAGTTTTAATTTCTTCTCTCAACATGTTTGAATAGAAAATGTGATTTTAGGGGGGGTTTCTTCTTCATGTTTTTCTAGAAAATGTCTTCTTGGTACTGGAAATCCCTCGTGAAGTTTCAGCTTCCAGTTTGCATTTTAGCAGCTTTTTGGCCTTCATGACCAGATTTCATGGAGGGGTATTTTGGGCATTTTACATTGATTTTTTTTTTAATTCTCTCATGCATCACGTAGAAAACTTGATTTTAGGGGGGGTTTCTTCTTTGTGTTTTTCCAGAAAAGCTCGTCTTGACCTCCGTTTCAAGCCTTAGTTCTGGAAAACCTGCTTTGGACCCTTGTTGTCAGCATGGGCGCTGGGCGCGCATGGCGCATGTCATGGCCTTCGTCGGGCCTCTGCGACGTTAAAACTTCAAACACTCGTTTCTCCCTCGTTCGGACTCCAAATCGAGTGAACTTTTTTTTTAACTTGATTAATTTTTCGATGTCTTTCCAATGGTGTGCTCAGTTGCACCTGAATCTTCCTGGATGATTACCAGTTTACCCTTTTAGCCTTAAGTGCTCATTTTTCTTCGTCATGCCGTTTCTCCTTCGTCCGAACTCCGAATCATGCAATTCTTGAGTCCATCTTGATTAGTTTTTTGTTTTTCTTCCAGCGGTGTGCTCGGTGGCACCCGAGTCCATAGTTTTTAGAAATAACTATTTTACCCCTGAGGGCTTATTTGTCATATTTTTGATCTTTTGCTTCTGCATCAGTTCTTATTAAGTTCCACAACCTCATGGACGGTTATTTTGACTTCTTAGAGTCTTGTTTTCCATTTTCGCTTCTGCATTTCAGATCTGTTATCGGGTCAAACTACGGTTCATCACAGGACACACTGGCTTGAAAAAACAAGGCCATCGTAGGTGGTATCAGAGCTCCTAGGTTCGAAAACCTTAGGACGACGGGTTTTGGGTGCATATCATACTTGTGTTGCCATGATCTATGTGTTTAGTGGCTTCTTGGTAACATGTTTATGTGCTTATGTGGACGTATGTTTAGAAGTTTACTTAACTGTCTTAGCATGATATATATGTACTTGTTGCTTTAGTATATAGTATATATTTGTGAGTCTTAGCATGTTATATGTGCTTGTTATCTGGGTACATTGTATATGCTTGTCTGTTTCAGCATGTTGATTTACGGTTGTCTGCTTAGCATGTGGGTTATGCTTATTTGCCTTGGCGTATTGCATGCGCTTGTTATTCTTAGCATGGTCGTATGATGCTTACATTGACATGCCTTATTTGATTCTTTTCTACTTGTGTGAGTACGTAGTCTATTGTTGTGTTACGTGACAACTGCTTACTTTTATGTCTTGTTTAGGCATTGTGGGTTGTTCCAGCTTGGTTGGTCGAGACTGAAGCTAGGGCATCATCTCTTGGGGTTTAGTGGTGACCTTGATGTGGTGACATCATTGAGGTCTTGTTTCTAGTGTCATGGGGTAATGAGTCGGATTGACTCAAGTCCTTCCTTAGGGATTTGAAGTTTTGTCTTCGCAGGCCTCAACGACGAGGTTCTTATGCCTTTTGTTCTGAGAATGGTGGTTTTATCTTGTGTGGCTTTAGGATCCCACCTTGTGTTTGAGCCAATCTTGGGAAAGACTTGTAGACACTTTGTTTCGGGGACCTTAGTGTTCATTTTAGGAGATGATTCATTTCCTTGCTGTGAGGGATTGGACTCATCCAGGTTTTGGGATTCACTTTAGTGAGTTTGTTCTTCTGAGCGGCATTTCATCCCTTCTTGCTTGTGATTTTGCGGGATTGTTATTTGCATAGTCATTCCTACATGTTTATATGCCTTGTTGTTTTGTGCATGCCTTAGAAATATGTTAGGGGATGTGACTATTTGGTAGTTATGTGATGATATAGGTGATGTGTTTTCATTTACTATATCTGCTTGTCATGCTAGCATCATAGGTGATGTGTAGTATGTCTCTGATTCTTGACCCCTATGTGATAGGTAGCATACTTAATTGCCCTTGTACACTATGTGTTTAGTTATTTGGTGCATAGATTTTCATTACGTTTAGTATACTTGTACCTAGTATGCGTGTACATTGCTTACTTCATTTCGTATTGGTTTAGTATACTTGAGCCGTATACGTGTCTACCATGGATTTAGTACTGCTTAGTATACTTGTAGAGTGTATACTTGTGCATATGCATATATTGTATTTCCATTTTGATATTTCTTAGTATACTTGTGAATGTATACTTGTATAGATATATATATGTTTCATGACTAATTGCCTAATTAGTTCATTTCTTTTATTATTGCTGTACTGTACTTGGGGTTGTATAACCTTGGTTGTCGGGATTGTGTGTGTGAGCTTGATCTGATGTCTTGATTCGTAGCCTTGTAGTAGGTCAACTTTAGCATGACGTGGAGGATTTTGGGTCCATTGTCTTGTTGGGAGTCATTGTGACTAAGGCGATGATGATGTTGTTTGATTTGTAAAGTCTGATCCATCGGCTTGAAGGCATAGACTTGTTAGGCTTTGGATTCATGATTGGTGTGGTTGACAACAGTGTTTTGAGACTTGTGGTTGTCAGTTTTTCCAGTATTGAGGATTTAAGGCCTTAAGCGTAGCGGTGCCTATGACATTGTTGTCAGAGTTTTGGATTGGCCAGAATGGTACGGCTGGACATTTTGGACCATATCGCAACTTTCACAAATTGCCTGGTTTCCGTGGTGCTTTTGGTAATGATTGTTTGACATTGATGTCATTTGTATTGATAGGTTTCACGGGTAAGCTTATTGGGGGCAGGTGATGGATTTGGGCTTTATACTGTCATGCTACCGTACAGGTTATGTGTGGGCGAGTGCTAGTTGTCGTCGATACTACCTTGCATTACCTAGCTAGTAATGTGAGTGTGGGCAGGTAGTTGACACTGTGGATGCTACCACACCTTGGGTACTTTGTGGGCGGGTTCTAGTTAGTATTCGTACTACCATGTTGCTTCTGGTTGTGTTCCTTGTTTAGTTATGTAGTTAGCTTGATCTCTTTTGGGTGGTTGACATTGGGTTAGTATGTCAATTCGTTGGAGAGGTGTCTCACTATTCGCGGTTTCGTGTACCTTCGTTGATTTTGAGACCTTTGGAGTTATCTTTAGGTACTTTATGATCTGTTCTTTCGTGTGACCTTGTGTACGGTCCTTCTTCGGTTCTTCTGGGAATGTTCTTGATTTCAGGGATGAAATCTCTTTAAGGAGGGTAGGTTGTAATGACCCGGTCATTTCCTTCCTTTTCTTTTTCCTCAGAATTTCACGGATAAATTTTTTTCGTTGAAATTTCCTTTCTGAGTTCAGTTTCTTATCGCTTAGTGTCGTCTTGAGTTCTCGGAAATGGTTTCTGAGACTCTTTCCTTTAGATTAACAACTTCCTTTGAGGACCGAGTCATTTCCATATTTTTTTTTCGACACTATTCACTTTTCGTCCTTTTCCCTGTTTTGTCATTTTCCCTATTTTGTCTTTTCCCCATTTGTCACTTTGTTGGCGTAACCTCACTCCTTGTGTTCAGAGTTGATTTTTGACTTCACGTGTCTTCATTCTAAGTGGTTTCCATGAAATACGTATCTTTACTTTTGCAAGAAAGTACTCTAGTTACTCCCGGTGTCCATAGGGGCATGGATGCAAAGTTCTTTGAAATTATTTTCTTTTCTTGGGGTGTTTTTTGTAAATATCTTTTGAAGATATTTTATTTCACTAGTTTTTAAGAAAATATTTTTGGAAGATATTTCATTCTGGGGCATTAGTGTAATTAACCCTTTTTGGAGGGGCCATTTTGCAATTAATGAAAGTTATTGTAAAATATTTCGTCTGGAGCTTGGATCCTCATACGGGATTCATTTTCACTTTTTGTCGACTCATAAATTCTTGAAATTTCCTTCTGGACATTTTTCTTCAGTTTTATGGTTTCTGGCCCCATTTGCCGCCGAACTTGTTAGAGGCATATCTCTCTACTCGGAACTCAGTTTTTGATGCCGTTTCTTCCGTTGTTTATATTTTCTCATTTTGAATCTTTTTTGTTCATGGAGTTTTGCCATTTGAGTGCGTCTGCCCAAATTTCACTTTTTCGGACCCAACGGGGCCCGTTCAGGGCACTTTTTGAGATTTTTTATAAATAGGGGGACTTAAAATTAAAAAGTCATCTTTTCCCCTCTCCATGCACGACCAGAACCTGCTATGGTAGCCCAAGGGGGCTGCCAACCTTCTTCTTTCATTTGAACCTTCTTCCCTTTGTTAAAAAGTCGAAGTGCCTTCGCGTTTTGTGTTTGTCTTCACCACGCGCATCTTTTCCCCTTATTTGAACCCATTTTTGGCCAAAATTTGAGTTTGGGTTTGAAGTCAAGTTGTGATTTTGATGGGGCTTCTTGTGGGTGTTGACGACCCTGGATTTTTCAACCTAGTGTGTCTTGTGATGACCCGAAACGGATCCAAAATGCGGAAGCAAAAGAAGGAAGGTGACCTCTAGAGATGTACGCCATCCCTAAGGCACCAAAATGACCCCATATGAAGCTATGGAACTCAAATGAGCCAAGCAATGAAACAAGAATGCCAAACAGGAAAAGAAATGAACCAAGGGCAAAATGGTCATTTCACACTAAAATGGGTGCCACCGGTCACACCATTGGAAAGACAACGAAAAATCAACACGAATAGACTCAAGAATCGCATGATTCGGAGTCCGGACGAGAAAGATATCAAGTTTTGAAGTCAAATGAAGGGAAACCCTATCCCGGCTCGAACCAAAAATAGACACTACCTTAATAAAAATTGAATATCTTAAGTTACAAGAAGAATTTGAAGCTCAAATTGGTACCATTGGAAAGCTTATTTCGACACGGTCAATTTAGACTCAAGAACGGACCAATTCGGAGTTAAAACGAAGAAGATATGGTAGTTTGAAATCAGAGGTGCAGTGCTGAACCAAGACACAAACACACACCCACATGAACAGTACCACGAGCCCTCGTGCAAGGGCTTGTAGTGCTCGAATGGCACACGCCTAAGAGCCAAAACTCTCTGCCCCGTCTTCGAGTGCTCGAACCCCCCTTAGAGCGCTCGAACTGTTGTAGGCTGCACCTAAAATGCAACCTTAAAATGCAATTTTGAGGACTTTTTGGGCCTTTTTAAAAAAAAACACAAAGAAGAAAACCCCTCAAAATCATGTTTTCTAGCCAACCATACCAAAAGAAAACTTTATTTTTCATGTTAAAATCCCAAAATGCCCTTATGCTCAGTTTAGGCTCAAAACGGCAAAAATGTAAGTTTGCACCAAAATACATTTGACCCCAAATGCACTTCTAGGCTAAAACGAATATGCACGCAAATATAATAACTGATTTTGAGCATACGGGAATGGTCCACGGCTCCCGGAAATGGTCGAGTCAAAATCCGACCCCCCAACGGCCAAAAAGACGAAAATGAATTTGAAATGGAAATTTTGAAAACCAAAATTCACAAATGACCTTAAATTACCGTTTGGCCCTTGGCCACACTTCAAACATTAATAATGAGACCCTATGAAAGAATGACAACAAATTTCCCACACCCGATGCAACCATGGCAAAACTATTTCTTAACATTTCTCAATATATTCATAATATTTAATGGAGTCATAAAGTACAAAGGATACAAAATATAAGCATTGGCCTCCGGCCTCATCTCATACATGTCAAATACAATGTAAAGAGTGTACTCATGTACACATTACATATATGGAATCAAATATATACATTTTGACATATAAGGCTACAAATGGCTTTTCAAGCCCACCTTTACAAAAAATGGAAATCTTCAAGTCCACTAATCTTCCAAGCATGACGATAATCGCAACCTTGATTCTTGTACCTGAAAAATGTCCCCACAACGTGGATGAGTAACATAAAGCTACTCGTAGGAGATGAGCATGTATCGACCTACGTTTTACAAGTTTGCATGATTTAATTATTGTGGTTCATTCCACCTAACGTCTATGTCAAAGGTGAGATCCAGGGAGCATCCTAGATACCTAAGATCATTTCTAGCTTCAATCACATCTTTCATGCAATTCCAAGCAACATAGGAACATGCTATACAAGCAACAAGATATAGATTCTCAAAGTTATCAACTTGAAATCTAAAATGCTAGAATAACCAAAGTGGGTCATGCCACCTAACGTCTATGTTTCAAATGAATTTATAGGATCATTCCTAAACCACATTTAAATATATAAGGCATAATGTACTTAACAACATCAAAGTTCACAATGATTCACTAAAATCACAAAACATAGATGTGCTTAACAATATCAAAATGATTCACAAAAATCATAAAACATAGATGTACTTAACAACATCAAAACGATTCATTTAAATCATAAACATAGATGTACTTAACAACATCAAAATGATTCATTAAAATTATTAACATAGATGTACTTAACAATATTAAAATGATTCATCAAAATCATAAACATGGATATACTTAACAACATCAAAATCACCAATAACCCAGACCAGAAGTTACAATATAAACATGATTGTTAATTTGGAATTGAATGCGAAACCAAATAGTGGAAGACTTGGACATCTAAGCTCAGAATTCTGCCGAGACCTCAATGGTTATTCCTGGCACTGACCCGCAAGAAAAGCCACCCTAAGTGCGCACTATCTCAATTGGGGAGAACTCATACCTCCCGCACTAGAGCCAAACTCTAGCCAAGTTACTAGTAATCATGTCCCAAGAGAATCCAAAATAAACCAAATAAGTTCATAACTTATACATAATTTATGTAATGCATGAAAACACCTTCCATGCACAAGTAGGTTGAAACCACACAATCCATACCTTAGAGTTTCTACTGTAAAATGGCATATATAATGTCAATATATTACAAAGTGTGCAATTCATTACACATGGCATCAATATAATCCATAAAGAAAACATGTTCTCATGAATATAAATATAACATCAAAGTTGTCCAATGCTCAAAACACAACAAAGTGAATACATAACAAGTTCAAGTTCATGATTTGAATATAGAAACAATTTCTAAAATATAAATAGATCCATGGAGCCATTAGATATAATTTAATTAAACAAGATAATCAAATTCTCTAGATTTCAAATCAAATTCGAATAACCTCAAATTAATATATGTTAAACAACATAGCATGCTCATTACATATATCAAATCAAAAGTGTCAAATGAGCAAGATGGCATCGTATAGAATTTAATTAATTTAAATTAATCAAATCTATAGACTTCAAAAGTTATTCAAATAATCCCAAATTAATATCTATCAAACACCAAATCATGGTCATACCATATCTCAAATCAAAAATGGAATATAAGTAAAATACAATTTACTAGAATTTAAATCAAATTAAATCCATTAAATCTCTAGATTTGAAATCATCTAAATCATCCCAAATTAATGTATATTAAAGATCAACTCATGGCCATGCCATTTACCAAGTCTAAAATAAGTTATATGTAAGATATGATAAATCACAAATTTCTAAAATTAACAAAAGACGTGCATAAAAGTTATAAAAGCATCAATATCATGCAAGAAACAAAAAATTATAACCCAATAACATCCCCTACCTCACTAGAGAAGTGTCTCTCTAGAATCCAAGGCAAATCAACACGAAATGGCAAACCCGTCAAGGGTTATGAAGAGGAGGATGAGGGGAACAAAAAGTATTCCCAAGTTCAAGCTTGGAAATCAATGGAAGGCTCTCAAAAATCAAGGTCAAAGCTTAAGGTTTTAGGCTCCATCCATGGAGGCTAGGGTTTTCTTTACAAGAGAGGGAGGAAATGGAAAATGATGAAGATGAAATGTGAGTAGAGGGGATAGAGATCCTCCACTCACTATGTGCTCTTACACTACCTCTCACACACATACTAATGTAAGATCAAATTGTGAGCCTGCACTTGTCACTCATCCAAGCATCCATTGTAGGCTTAATCCTAAGCCTACACTTGTCAACCATCCAAGCCACAAGTGCACCAATCATAGGCCAACAAGTGGGTGAACCTTCACCCTTCATGTGTCATCATCCAAGCCTCAAAGTGTCTCCACACAAATTTCAACAAGTGGACCAATGAGAGTGTGACACTTGTCACATTTTTAAGAAATTGCAAAAAGGTCCATTCTGAAAATATCTTCCAAATTAAATTGCAAAATGGTTCCTAAGACGAAAAATAATTACTTTATAGTAATTACACAAAAACCCTCGAAAGTTAGGAAAATTGCAAAAAGGTCATGAATCTATACCCTTTACAAGAAAAGTAAGCACTTAGCATGCTTTTCTACAAAAGTGAAAATACACATATTATGAAATTTAAATATCGTGGATACATGCAAAACCGAAATCAAATCCGAACACAAAAAGTGAGGTTATGCTAACAAAGTGACAACCGAGAAAAAGAAAAAAAAATGTGAATAGTGTCACAAAAGTGAAAATGTGAAAATGACTCGGTTCTCAAAGGAAGTCGTCAATCCAAGGAAAAGAGTCTCAGAAACCATCCCCGAGCACTCAAGATGACACTAAGTGACAAGAAACCGAACTCAGAAAGGAATAGATCAACGGAAAAAATATTCGTGAAAATCTGAGAAAAGGAAAGGAAATAAAATGACCAGGTCATTACAACCTTCCCACCTTAAAGGGATTTCGTCCCCGAAATCCAGCCCCAACCAACAAAAGGCGAAACCAGGAAAACTACAGAGTACATCTCCGAGTATCCCACATAACACGCTACACCAGCAACCCCAAAGCTGAAAGGAACCCCACAACCCAATGTCATTTGCACCCACGTGCTCATGACAAGACAACCTCTCAAAGGAAAAGTGACTACATGGCCACACAACAAGTCAAAGGTCACACACAGAACCCAAGGTCAGACAAAGGAACGGAAAACAACCACCGTAGTCATCCCTCCTGATGAACTATCATATGGATCAGAAAACAACCGCCAAAAGAACTCCAAGATATCTACATATCAAATCAAGGTACTGAACAAAGACGACATGGCAGTACAAATAGCAACCAGAACCCACCCACGATGTACTCAAATGTGTGGTAGCGATGACAGTGCCTAGTGCCCGCCCACACTTACTTGTCAGTAAGGTAGCATCGACGGCAACTAGTACTCGCCCACAACACACAACTTGTACGGTAGCATGACAATATAAGGCACTAGTTCATAACCTGCCCCCCACTAAGTCTACCTATGAAACCTCTCGATACAAATTACATCAATGCCAAAAATGATCAATACCAAAAGCACCACGGAGACCAGACATTTTGTGAGAGTTGAGATATGGTCCAAAGACGTCCAACAGGACCATCCTGGCCAATCCCAAACTCTGACAACAACGCCATAGGTACCGCTACGCTTGAGGCCTTAAATCCTCAATACAACAAAGCTGACAACTCTAATGTTTCAAAATACTTCCATAACAACATCAATCAAGAGTCCTAATCCTGAAAAACAAGTCAAAACATCCAGAAACCAAAATGAATCTCATTACAAGACATTTCATCGAAAGTCCTACACATCTCCCTGAAACAGATCAACTACAAAACTACACCGAAGTCAAACATCGGATTCACATCCTTATCACGAATAACTAGATCCTCAAAACACAAGTCCACCAAGTTGCACACATATCAAAATTCTGACAACAATCAAAATCACACCAAGCTAAATCAAAATTCCTCAATTTTCCATCGATCCATAAATAATCTCTGGAACAACAATTCCTCAAAACCACGCCTAGTCATACTAGGACGAGAAAACTCCATAAATAAGCCATATCCAACAACGATCTTTCAAAACTCTTCCTAAGAGTCAACCACATCAAGGTCTCTAAAACTAAAACAAGTCTCCAAATGACATTCTCAAAAGAGCATCGAGCTCACCTCATGAATCAAACAAATCCTCAATTAAACGGACACAAGTCCCTTTAAAATGATCTCAAACCAATCCACTCACACTGAGCACCACAACCCATCAACAACCACGACAAAACTTCCGAAGGGAAGACATGAAAGAAAAGGAACCACCATTCCTAAGAAGGATAACACCATGACTCAGTCTCTGAAATAAAAGACAACAAGGTCAAAGACCTCACCCCCTATATGGAAGTAAGTCGACCAAAATCAACCAAATCCTCACCAAGGACTCAAGACAACAATGGTGATCCTTACGGACCAACCAAACCCCAAAACCGTGCACAAGGCGACGAAGAGAAGAGACTCACTCCTTGTAAAGTCCCTTACTCGAACCAAGAAAAGATGAGAAACCCTATTCTCCCACAAATGTCAACACGATAAACATGAAAAGGGAACAAAAAGGGAGAACTAAAGATGGATGTTATGCAAATAACAAGGAAGTGCAACTACTAAGAAGGTAAATCTACTTACATAGATGAAATCAAGGGTACATGCAATACGTCTCCACATAAGCACAAAATCATGTCACTGAAACACAGTAACAACATGGCATATCTAAGCATATAAAGAAGGTATGCTAATGCCACACAACAAGAAAGAAAATGTGGACACACTTCCACCTACTCATGCATTACAATATCATAAATCATACTACTAACATGGTAGTAAATGAAACTGTAGAAAATAAAAATAAAAAATGCAACAATGAACCCTACGGACATCGTGTCCTAGAGTGTCTAGATAAAAGGAAAGACCAGTCCTATCCATAAGCTAACTCCAAAACCTAATGTGACAACAACCTGTCTCAAAACAAACATGACCCTTTACCATAATGGTAAGACTCCAACAATCCAACTTCAAATCTAGAGGTGACACTATAAATGACACTAACAATGCAATGCTCTCACCAACCCAAAACATTGATCAATCGACTCGATCCCAAAAGCATCATCACACAAAGAGAACTTAAACAAAATGGCTACTTTAGCCATACAATCAGGCAACCGAATCAATCTCCAAAATCATCTTCAAAATGACCATCAATCACTGTCTCAACACCAGATGCTCAAAACAAAACTCACATCATCACCAACCAAAAGGACAACGCCTATCACAACAAAACCAACATTGATTCCATCCGAACTGCACTTGTAGCTAGCCAGTACGGTAGCATGACAATGCCATGCACCCGCTCATAAACGTACCCGCCCACAAAAATTGCAATCTCAGAGGAACCTTCCAAAATAACCAAGGGTCCTAAAAGGTCCATAACCTCATCATGGCCCAAAACCAACAAATCCAGCACAACGGCAACGCCAAATGACTCACCTCACGAGAGCCTAAACAAAAGTTGTCTCACCACCTATCTCAAAACTAATGCTAGGTCAACAACATTTTATACTACCACGAGACTGTGACTTCAATCACCATCAACCTCAACTCGTGCCTCAATGACCAATCCCATGTCATGCCAAATATGCAACACAGTTATACATATATAATTCTAATCTAGCACACATCACATGTCATGCTCTTTACATTACAATAAAAACAAGCTAAACAGATAACATACCACTTATAGCACATAAGCATATAAACATATTATCAAACCAAAACATGTTATCATGAAGCATATAAGCACATAGAGCATGGAAACATAAGCATGACATGCACCCAAAACCCATCGTCCAAGGTATTCAAACCTAGGAGTTCTGATACCACTTGTGATGACCCTGGATTTTTTAACCCAGTGTGTCCTGTGATGACCCGAAACGGATCCAAAATACGGAAGCAAAAGAAGGAAGGTGACCTCTAGAGATGTACATCATCCCTAAGGCACCAAAATGACCACATATGAAGCTATGGAACTCAAATGAGCCAAGCAATGAAACAAGAATGCTAAACCTGAAAAGAAATGAACCAAGGGTAAAATAGTCATTTCACACTAAAATGGGTGCCACCATTTGCACCATTGGAAAGACAATGAAAAATCAACAAGAATAGACTCAAGAATCGCATGATTCGGAGTCCGGACGACAAAGATATCAAGTTCTGAAGTCAAAGGAAGGGAAACCCTATCCCGGTTCGAACCAAAAACAGACACTACCTTACTAAAACTAGAATATCTTGAGTTAAAAGAAGAATATGAAGCTAAAATTGGTACCATTAGAAATCTTATTTCGATGCGGTCAATTTAGACTCGAGAACGGACCAATTCGGAGTTAAAACGAAGAAGATATGATAGTTTGAAGACGGATGTGCAGTGCTGAACCAAGACACAAACACACACCCACATGAACAGTACCTCGAGCGCTCGTGCAAGGGCTTCAAGTGCTCAAATGGCACATGCCCAAAAGCTAAAACTCTCTGCCCCATCTTCGAGCGCTCGAACCCCCCTTAGAGCGCTCGAACTGCTGTAGGCTGCACTTGAAATGCAACCTTGAAATGCAATTTTGAGGACTTTCTGTGCCTTTTTGAAAAAAATACAACGAAGAAAACCCCTCAAAATCATGTTTTCTAGCCAACCATGCCAAACAAAAACTTTATTTTTCATGTAAAAACCCCAAAATGCCCTTATGCTCAGTTTAGGCTCAAAACGGCAAAAATGTAAGTTTGCACCAAACATACATTTGATCCCAAATGCACTTTTAGGCTGAAACAAATATGCACGCAAATATAATAACTGATTTTGAGCATGCGGGAATGGTCCGCGGCTCCCGAAAATGGTCGAGTCAAAATTCGACCCACCAACGGCCAAAAAGACGAAAATGAATTTGAAATGGAAAATTTGAAAACCAAAATTCACAAATGACCTTAAATTACCATTTGGCCCTTGGCCACACTTCAAACATGAATAGTGAGACCTTATGAAAGAATGACAACAAATTTCCCACACCCGATGCAACCAAGGCAAAACTATTTCTTAACATTTCTCAATATATTCATAATATTTCATGGAGTTAAAAAGTACAAAGGATACAAAATACAAGCATTGGCCTCCGGCCTCATCTCATACATGTCAAATACATTGTAAAGAGTGTACTAATGTACACATTACATATATGGAATCAAATATATACATTTTGACATATAAGGCTACAAATGGCTTTTCAAGCCAACCTTCACAAGAAATGGAAATCTTCAAGTCTAGTAATCATCCAAGCATGATGAGAATCGCAACCTTGATTCTTGTACCTGAAAAATGTCCCTACAACGTGGGCGAGTAACATAAAGCTACTCGTAGGAGATGAGCATGCATCGACCTACGTTTTACAAGTTTGCATGATTTAATTATTGTGGTTTATTCCACCTAACGTCTATGTTAAATATGAGACCCAGGGAGCATCCTAGCTACCTAAGATCATTTCTAGCTTCAATCACATCTTTCATGCAATTCCAAACAACATAGGAACATGCTATACAAGTAACAACATATAGATTCTCAAAGTTATCAACTTGAAATATAAAATGCTAGAATAACCAAAGTGGGTCATGCCACCTAACGTCTATGTTCCAAATGAATCTATAGGATCATTCCTAAACCACATTTGAACATATAAGGCATAATGTACTTAATAACATCAAAGTTCACAATGATTTACTAAAACCATAAAACATAGATGCGCTTAATAACATCAAAATAATTCACAAAAATCATAAAACATAGATGTACTTAACAACATCAAAATGATTCATTAAAATCATAAACATAGATGTACTTAACAACATCAAAATGATTTATTAAAATCATAAACATGGATGTACTTAACAACATCAAAATCGCCAATAACCAAAACCACAAGTTACAATATAAACATGATTGTTAACTTGGAATTGAATGCGAAACCAAATAGTAGAAGACTTGGACATCTAAGCTCGGAATTCTGCCAAGACCTCAATGGTTATTCCAGGCACTAACCCGCACGGAAGACCACCCTAAATGTGCACTATCTCAATTAGGGAGAACTCATACCTCCCACACTAGAGCCAAACTCTAGCCATATTATTAGTAACCATGTACCAAGAGAATCCAAAATAAACCAAATAAGTTCACAACTTATACAAAATTTATATAATGCATGAAAACACCTTCCATGCACAAGTAGGTTGAAACCACACATTCCACGCCTTAGAGTTTCAATTGTAAAATGGCATATATAATGTCAATATATTACAAAGTGTGCAATTCATTACACATGGCATCAATATATTCCATAAAGAAAACATGTTCTCATGAATATAAATATAACAACAAAGTTGTCCAATGCTCAAAACACAACAAAGTGAATATATAACAAGTTCAAGTCCATGATTTGAATATAGAAACAACTTCTAAAATACAAATAGATCCATGGAGCCATTAGACAGAATTTAATTAAACAAGATAATCAAATTCTCTAGATTTCAAATCAAATTCGAATAACCTCAAATTAATATATGTTAAACAACATAGCATGCTCATTACATATATCAAATCAAAAGTGTCAAATGAGCAAGACAGCATCATATAGAATTTAATTAATTTAAATTACTCAAATCTCTAGATTTCAAAAGTTATTCAAATGATCCCAAATTAATATCTATTAAGCACCAAATCATGGTCATACCATATCTCAAGTCTAAAATGGAATACAAGTAAAATACAATTTACTAGAATTTAAATCAAATTAAATCCATTAAATCTCTAGATTTGAAAATCATCCCAAACTAATGTATATCAAAGATCAACTCATGGCCATACCATTTACCAAGTCTAAAATAAGTTATATACAAGATATGATAAATCACAAATTTCTCAATTTAACAAAAAACATGCATACAACTTATAAAAGCATCAATATCATGCAAGAAAAAATATATATATAACCCTATAACATCCCCAACCTCACTAGAGAAGTGTTTCTCTAGAATCCAAGGCAAAACAATACAAAATGGCAAACCCTTCAAGGTTTATGAAGAGGAGGATAAGGAGAATAAAAAGTATTCCCAAGTTCAAACTTGGAAATCAATGGAAGGCTCTCAAAAATCAAGGTCAAAGCTTAAGGCTTTAGGCTCCATCCATGGAGCCTAGGGTTTTCTTTACAAGAGAGGGAGGAAATGGAAATTGATGAAGATGAAATGTGAGTGGAGGGGATAGAGATCCTCCACTTATTATGTGCTCTTACACTACCTCTCATACACACACTAATGTAAGATCAAATTGTGAGCCTACACTTGTCACTCATCCAAGCATGCATTATAGGCTTAATCCTAAGCCTATACTTATCAACCATCCAAGCCAACAAGTGCACCAATCCTAGGCTAATAAGTGGGTGAACCTTCACCCTCCATGTGTCATCATCCAAGGCCTCAAAGTGTCTGTAATACCCCGATATTGTAAAAAGGATTTATTAATTAAATTAATTTATATTATATTATTATTATTATTTTTAAGTGATTTGTTTTATTTAATTAGGTGCTTGATAGTTGTGATTTGTTTTATTTAATTAAGTGCGTAGGTAAATTGTATTGTTTTAATTAAATTATATACTTTGTAATTTTATTTGTTAAATTTATACGGTGTTTGATTTGTGGAATGCTAGTTAGTCAATTGTTTATTTGATTTGCGTGATTTTATGTTGGTGTAACTTTATTTAATTTCATTATTTTAGGTATTTAAGTTATTTGGGTTGGGATTAAAGGAAGTTGGACCAACGGATGTGGTATTGGGCTTGAAGGAAGCCTTGTTGGGTTAATTGGTAAAGGCCCGTGGTTGTGAGGATATTTAATAATTATCTTTGCATAATTATACCTATATAATTACATGTGTATATTAATTCATTATTAAATCATGTGGAGGGGTATATATGTCAATATAATTATATATTGATATATATAGGTATATATAATTTATTTAACTAATGGTTATATATGGAAGGTAATATATATATGTTTATAGTAAAATATATGTATGTATATATATTATTTAAAAGATAAATATTATTTATTTTATATGATAATCCTAATGGGAAAAGGATTTAGTTTTTGTATGTATATAAATAGACACATAAGACTTTAGGGTTAGGAGTTTTTCCACGTTAGAAAAATAAGAGAATTAGAGAGAGAAGAAGAAGGGCTAACGAAGAGGAGGCCGGATCAAAGAACGTAAGAGGAGACCGGATTTGGAAAAGAAAAGGCGAGTTCCTCTCTACTTCTCCTCTTAGAACTCATAAACTTATCACCTTGATTATTGAAATTATAATTTTATTTTATTAAATTAAATTATTATTCAGATTGGAGGAGCATATTTATTCTTTACAAAATTATAGAATTAAACATGTGAATATATGTATGCATTGTTCTGATAATTTAGATCTTGTATGTGAGGTTAGGTTAAGTTAATTAAATTTTATTTTTTAAAAAATTTTTATATCTTGCGTTAACCTTGTGTAGCACAATTAATTAAATTAAATGGATTTTAATTTAATTGTATATGTTCATTTATGCCCAAAATAATAAATAAATCTTTTGGAATTTTCTGAGTTTTTTTTTAAATTTTCTGGAATTAATTTATATTTTTAATGTTATTATAGAAATTATTTATATATACTGTTATATATAGAAATATGTTAAATTGTTTAACATATGACATTACTGGAGGCGGCTGTAGCAAATAGGGTGTGCAATCCAGTGTGGTGCGGCTTAGAGTAAGTTGGTGTAGCACTGATCTGGGCCATGGGTTAAGTTGATGAGTGATTAGAATAATCCTATGCTTCGCGGTGCATGGAGGGATGGTGCACTTGAGCATCTAGACCATTCATAGGTCTGGTCAAAGGAGGGATTATCCAGTGTAGCGCGGCGTACCAAATCAACCAACAGCAACCAATTAGGAGCTGCCAACACGCGCCGAGAGTGGCTCAGGCGCGTGAGGGCGCGTGCAGGCGCGTGGACGCGCCTGCCGGTAAGGGGAAGCGCGTGGAAGCGCGTGGGAGTAGTCTAGGGGTATGTGGCGGCGCGTGAAGGCGCGTGGGGATGCATGTGAGGTCCTGGAAAGTTGCTTGAGACTCCGGTGAAGTTCCAGTATTTATCTTAAGCTTGTTAGGGTTAAAATTAATCATTAGAGGGTGTGTTCTTGATATTTTGAGAGCCTCAGAGTGTTACTAAGATACCTAGTAGCATTTAGTGGTATAAATATAATTAATTAAATATTTTTGCAATGAAAGGAGGTGTATATATGTGTATATATATGTAGATATGATTTTAAATAGTCAACGATTGGTATGGAATGTATGATACACACACATATATATATTATAAAATATATGTGTATATATATATTATTTAAGATTATTAAATATTATAAATCTTGTTTGGTATGACTTGATTCGTGTATGGTATGGTTGATTTAAAATCGTAATAGATACACGGTTATTAAATTAAGGACATGCTTATTATATGCATGTGAAGTCTATGTATAATTATACCTAGAGTTAAGTTTAAAGTTAATACATGGTTGAATTGTAGGCATGGATGAGTTGCCAAAGGCTTTGATATACTGCCTTATTGGTTATGAATAAATTTCATATATGGGAAGCATGGTTGAATTGCTAATTAATTGTAAAAGTAAATATATTGAAGGAAGCATGGTTGAATTGCTAGTATATAAATAAAAAATATTTATAAATGGTATGGTTGATTTGCCGGTGCATATTTATGTGTAGATGACTAAATTACTGTTTAGGATGGAGTTAAGGTGAGTGGGGTTTACTTTATAAGAAAATTATAAAAGGGGGGGCTTGGTCTAGGTATGACTAATAATTAATTATTGGTGAGTGATTTTGACAATTTAATGCCCTATTAACTGGTAGGATTCTTGCACTATATATATAAGTATTTATATATATTTGTAGCATCGTATATTAAAGTTAAAGCTTAATTAGGGATGGTTTTGGTAAAGATGATCTGTTTATTGGTTTTCAGAGGCTTGGTAGAGAGAACTTGCTCGTAGGGTTTGACCCGCGATTTATTTTTCAGGTTGTAGAAGGTCAAGTCTCAAGGTTAAGGATCCGCAGCTGGAGGACTTATCCATTCCTTCTATTTACTTAAAAGTAGGATATTAGTTTTGTTTCAGTTGATATTAGTACTTATTTGGTTGAAATTCTAAATAGTAACTTTTGGTTAAGGGGTCCTTGAGTTACGGGATTCCTGAGTTGTAACCATTTGGAAGTTGTTAATGGATTTACTATTAATTGGATTTCTTCAGCGTTTTATTTTATTCTTTATTTCATTTTGTAATCCGTGCTTGTTTAAATACTTTAATTGGTTTGATATTCCCTAATTTTATGTGCAGACTTGATCAACCCGTGTTCCGAAATTAGGGGGTATTACAGTGTCTCCACACAAATGTCAACAAGTGGACCAATGAGAGTGTGACACTTGTCACACTTTTCAGAAATTGCAAAAAGGTCCTTTTTGAAAATATCTTCCAAATTAAATTGCAAAATGGTCCCTAAGACGAAAAATAATTACTTTACAGTAATTACACAAAACCCCAAAAGTTAGGAAAATTACAAAAAGGTTATGCATCTATACCCTTTACAGGAAAAGTAAGCACTTAGCATACTTTTCTATAAAAGTGAAAATACATATAGTATGGAATTTAAATATCGTGGATGCATGCAAAACCGGAATCAAATCCGAACACGAAAAGTAAGGTTATGCTAACAAAGTGACAACCGAGAAAAAGAAAAAAATGTGAATAGTGTCACAAAAGTGAAAATGTGAAAATGACTCGGTCCTTAAAGGAAGTTGTCAATCCAAGGAAAAGAATCTCGGAAACCATCCCCGAGCACTCAAGATGACACTAAGTGACAAGAAACTGAATTTAGAAAAGAAAAGATCAACGAAAAAAAATATCCGTGAAAATCTGAGAAAATGAAAAGAAAGAAAATGACCGGGTCATTACATGGGTTCATGTAGATTGTGTTGTCCCTGACAAAACCCTTCGGTATCGTCGGATTCGGAGCACTTTTTTTCGGTGGGCTTTTGAGATTTTCATCTTAAATTGTAGTAAGGGATGTTTTAGGGTTATATTATTGTTGTATTGATTGTTATATGAGCATATACAACTTGTGACCATGCGTTGTTCAAGTTAGAGAATTTAATTTAATTATTTTCTTTGTTTAAGATTTAATTCTCATGATGCGAGGCAACTTAGAATTAAATTGTGGCATGCTAGAAATTTAGGCCTTGGTATGGTGGTTGATATATATTAAATTGGGATTATTAGAATAAGAATTACAAATTTTATTTAATATTTATCTTTTGTGAAAGTTTAATTTACCTAGTTGTATCAAGCATAGAATCAACTTGTAATGTGATATTAAAGTAGGTCTTGGTGAGTTCTTTAACATATATTAAATTGAAGACATTTAGATATGTTTGAAAATCTAAAGAAAATTAATTAATTTTATTTTTAAGTGTTGTAGGCAAAATTGATTTTGGGTATAATATATGTGAAGACTATGGTATGTTCTTTAACATATATTAATTTGAATTTATTTGGGATTAATATGAAATCTAGAGACTTTTCATGTTAGGTTGAAAATCTCTTTTAATGTAGTGAAATTAATTTCCTTGTGAGGATATTACTAATTGGATGTAAAATTAGTACTTGGGGCCTCTTCAAATGGTAATTGGACTTAGCATGATATAGAATATCATTGACTTATAAAGCTTGTTTAAATATATCTTGTATAGGTATATAGCTTGTTAGAATATTATAATTGTTTGCCTTGAAAGCTTGTTACTAAATTGAAGCTTATTTAATACTTGTAGCTTAGGATGGTAATGTGATTCAATTGTTGTAAAATATTCTTACTTTGTGTATAATTACATATTGGAGACTTGACATGGTTTGTGTGGATTCAACCTTATTTGTGCATGGAAGATGGTTTTATGCATTATTGATTTTGATATAAGTTTGGTCTAACTTATTGATTTTAGTATAAGTTTTGAACTTATTGATTTTGGTATAAGTTTTGAACTTATTGATTTTGGGAAGCTTGTAAGGACGTATTTCACGTGATGGCTAGGGTTTGGCTCTAGTACGGAGACAAGAATCTTCTAAGTCATAAGTGCGCACTAGGTAGTACCTTGTGGGTCATAATTGCCTGGAATAACTTATGCATGTGTGCACTAGGTAGTGCCTTGTGGGTCGTAATTGCCCGGAAACACTTGCTTGGTCTAGTGACCGCATGTCCTAATCTTTCCACTATTTGATTTCGCATTTAATTTCAAGTTGTGAATCATGGATTACTTGTAGCTTGAGAATTAATGCTTGCTTTGGATATTTGAATCTTATTTAGTATACTTGAAACTGTATGCTTATTTTGTGCATTTAGATCTCATATAGTGTATTTGAACTTGTATGCTTCCTCTGTGAGTTTAGATTTCATTTAGTATGCTTGTGCCATGTATACTTGTCTTAGGCGTATCTCGCTTAGCTTAGTATACTTGTGTCGGTATACTTGATTTACGAGATTTTCATATAAAATGCATACTTGTGTAAATATGTTTAGACATTGCATGACTTTTCTTAATGTGGTTTAGTATACTTAGAAATGTATGCTTGTATGTTGTATAACATGTTTAACATTGTTTAGTATACTTGAACATGTATACTTGTATGCCGTTGTTCACTTTAAATTACATAAGTAGCTTAGGATGCTCCCTGAGTCTCATTTTGATATAAACGTTAGGTGGCATGAACCCCTTTGACATGTTTCACCTTAAGGTGATATAATTGTAAAATGCTAGGTCGATGCATACTCATCTCCTACGAGTAGCTTTATGTTACTCACCCACATAGTGAGGACATTTTTCAGGTACCGGGATCAAGATTCGGGATTCACATCATGCTTGGATGATTTGTAGACTTGAAGTTCTCATTTCTTGTAAAAGTTGGCTTGAAATGCCACTTATAGCCTTATATGTCAAAATGTGTATATTTGATTCTAATTATGTAATGCGTACATAAGTATACTCTATGCAATGTATTTGATATGTATGAGATGAGGCCGGAGGCTAATGACATGTATCTTATATTCTATGTAACTTTAACTTTATGAAATATTATGAAAATATTGAAAAATGCTACGTCATTGCTTTATAACTTTTGCATCGGGTGTGGGAATTTCATTCTTATTCTTTCTTAGGGTCTTATAAATCATGTTTGAAGTGTTGTAATGACTCGGTCATTTTTAATCCTTTCCTCTTCTTAGATTTTCACAGATATTTTTTATTTTTTATTTTTTATTTATTTATTTTTTTTGTTGATCTTTTCCTTTTTGAGTTCGATTTCTTGTCACTTAGTGTCATCTTGAGTGCTCGGGAATAGTTTCCGAGACTCTTTACCCTGGATTGGCGACTTCCTTTGAGGACCGAGTCATTTTCACATTTTCACTTTTGTGACACTATTTACTTTCGTCTTTTTCTTGGTTGTCACTTGTTGGCATAACCTCACTTTTCGTGTTCGGATTTGATTCCAGTTTTGCATGCATCCACGATATTTAAATTCCATGCTGTGTGTATTTTTACTTTCCTAGAAAAGCATGCTAAGTGTTTACTTTTCTTGTAAAGGGTATAGATGCATAACCCTTTTGTAATATTCTAAACTTGAGGGGTTTTTGTGTAATTAAATAAAGTAATTATTTTTTGTCTTAGGGACCATTTTGTAATTTAATTTGGAAGATATTTTAGAAAATGACCTTTTTACAATTTTTGAAAAGTGACAAGTGTCACACTCTCATTGGTCCACTTGTTGACATTTGTGTGGAAACACTTTGATGCCTTAGATGATGACATGTGGAGGGTGGAGATTCAACCACTTGTTGGCTTAGGATTGGTGCACTTGTTGGCTTGGATGGTTGACAAGTGTAGGCTTGAGATTAAGCCTAGGATGGAGTCTTGGATGAGTGACAAGTGTAGGCTTGGGATTAAGTCTTGCAAATTACTTTTGGGATACTTTGGAATTATGATTTTAAGGAGGGATTTTTGTGCAATTGACCATAGTTGTGTGTGTTGACCATGGTGTAGGAACACATAGTGAGTGGAGGATTTCTATTTCCTCCACTCACGCATTTTTCACCTTATGTCATTTCTTTCTCATCACAAACCCTAGCCTCCATGGATGGAGCAAGCTTTGACCTTGATTTTTAAGGGCCTTCCACTCACCTTAGACCATGAAGCTTGGAACACTTTTTGTTCTCCTCATCCTCCTCTTCATAACCCTAAAAGGGTTTGCCATTTTGTGTTGATTTTGCCTTGGATTCTAGAGAGACACTTCTCTAGTGAGGTAGGGGATGTTATAGGGTTATATGTTTGTTATCTTGCATGTTTTTTATGCTTATATGACTTGTATGCTTGTGTTGTATTAATTTGAGAAATTATGATTAATGGTAGTTTGCTTATAACTCACTTTTAAATTGGTATATGGCATGGCCATGACTTGATCTTTGTGTATGTTAATTTGGAATGATTTGAATAGGTTTTCAAATCTAGAGATTTAATGAATTTAATTGATTTAAATTCTAGTAAATTATGCATTGCTTGTATCCCATTTTGGACTTAATATATGGTATAACTATGACTTAGTGCTTGTCATATATTTATTTGAAATCATATTAGTGACTTTTAAAAATTAGAGATTTAATTAATTTAGGATTAATTAAATTCTACATGATGGTATCTTGCCCATTTTGCATTTTTGGTTTGATATATGTAATAACCATGATATGTCTTTTAACATATATTATTTTGAGGCCATTTGAAAATGAATTGAAATCTAGAGAGTTTAATTATTTTCATTTAATTAAACTATATCTTATTGTTCCATGGATTCAAGCATGTTTTAGAAGTTGGTTCTATATTAGGATTATAGACTTAGACTTGTTGTATATTCACTTGGTTATGTTTGGAGCATTGAGTAACATTATTGTTATATTTATATTCATAAGATCATGTTTTCTTTATGGAATATATTGTTGTCTTGTGTAATGAGTTGAACACTTTATTTTTGACATCTTCCATGCCATAATAGTGGTGGACTTAGAGCATGTATTGTATGTGTTTACAAATTTGGTTGTGCGTGGTTGATAGTTGATTATCTTGTATATACATGTTGATATATACGTTGTTGCACAACTTGTTGATTTTTGAAACTTGGGGATGTCGTTGTTTGGCTACGGCTAGGACGTAGTTCTAGTACGGGGGATAGTCCCTCTATGTAGTCTAGTGCGCACATAGGGTGGTTACCCGTGGGCTAATAACCCTAAAGTAACTTTGGTGTTGGTCTGATCCGGCGTGATGTCCAAGTATCCACCTTGTTTGATTTCGCATTTCAAATTCCAAGTTGATAACTAGATGATGTTGTAACTTGTTGTTCCATATTTGATTTTCCATCTTAAGTTTCAAGATGTTAATTTTGAGAATTCGTGCTTTATGCGTTGTATTAGAAGTTCCAATGTTGGTTAAATTGCATCGATATCGTGATTTGTGTTTTTATGTTCAAATGTAGCTTAGGAATGATCTTATAGACTCATTTGGAACATAGATGCTAGGTGGCATGAACCATCATAGTTGATTCGTATTTTAGATTTCAAGTTGATGGCTTTGAGAATCTATGTCTTATTGCCTTGTATAGCATGCTTCTATGTTGTTTGAATTGCATGGATGATGTGAATTATGCTAGAAATGATCTAGGGTAGCTTAGGATGCTCTCTGAGTCTCACCCTTGACATAGACGTTAGGTGGCATGAACCCTTTAACATGGTTCACATTAAGGTGATAAAACTGTAAAAAGTTAGGTCGATACATGCTCATCTCCTACGAGTAGCTTTATATTACTCACCCACGTTGTGGGGACATTTTTCAGGTACAGGCATCAAGGTTGAGTTTCTTATCATGCTTGGATGATTTGTGGACTTGAAGACTTCCATTCTTGTGAAGGTTGGCTTGAAAAACCATTTGTAGCCTTTTATGTCAAAATGTGTATATTTGATTCCATATATGTAATGTGTACATGAGTACACTCTTTACAATATATTCGACATGTACAAGATGAGGCTGGAGGCCAATGACATGTATTTCGTATCCTATGTAATTTATGACTTCATGAAATATTATGAATTTATTGTTTGCATCGGGTGTGGGAATTCCATTTTGATTCTTCCGTAGGATCTCATTAGTCATATATGAAGTGTGGCCAAGGGCCAAACGGTCATTTGATGTCATTCGTTAATTTTGAATTCTGAGTTATAATTCCAAGTTCCATTTGTGTCATTTTGGCCGTTGGGGGGTCGGATTTTGCATCGACGGTATTTTTAAGCCGTGAATCATTGTAGCGCGTCCAAATAGATAAGTTACGTCTGCGTGTATGATCATTTCTGGGAAAAACACTTTCGTTTGCGTTTTGAGCCTCCTAAGGATTCATTTCCCCTTTTTGTTGAAAAATCTTGCTTAGGGGTATTTTGGGGATTTCCTTTGGGAAATAAATTCCGTTCTCGACTTTGTCATTTAGAAAATGTGATTTTAGGGGGAGTTTCCTTTTCGTGTTTTTCCTAAAAATGTCATCTTGACCTCATAAACTGCGCTCCAAGTTCATTTTGCTGCTAAAAGCACTGTTCCTGCAATTTTTGAGGTTCCAGACCACCCCACTGCCCCATTTGGCGGGTCCCCATAGTGTGGCAGGTGCCCGCGACTTTCTACCATATTTGGTGGGCCCCCGCAGGTTTTTGGCGGGCCCCCGCGGATACTGTTCTTGCACTGGACACTTTTCTTCAACAGGCCATATCTCACTCGTTTTAAGTCGGAATTGGTCCGTTCTTGAGTCTAAACTGACCGCATCGAAATAAGCTTTCCAATGGTACCATTTAGAGCTTTATATTCTAATTTTAGCTCATGTTATTCATGTTTTAGTATGATAGTGTTAGGTTTTGGTCCGAACCGGGATAGGGTTTCCCTTTCTTCGACTTCGGGACTTGATATCTTTTCCGTCCGGACTCCGAATCAGGTGATTCTTGAGTCTAACTTCATTAATTTTCTGTTGTCTTTCCAATGGTATGCTTGGTAGCATCCATTTCTCTGTGAAATGACTATTTTTTCCTTAGGTCCATTCTTGTCCGTTTTTGAAACGTCGCTTCTGCATTTGTTTTCTTTGAGTTCTGTGACCTCATTGAGGGTCACATTTGGGTCTTAGGGATGTTTTGTGTCTCTTGAGACCATTGTTTCATCTTTTGCTTCCATATTCTGGATCTAGTTTGGGTCATCATAGGACACATTGGGTTAAAAAATTCAGGGTCGTTACAAGTGTGGCCAAGGGCCACACAGTAATTTGAAATCATTTGATAATTTTGGTTTTCAAATTTCCCTTTTCTTGTTCATTTTTGCCTTTTTGCCCGTTGGAGGGTCGGATTTTGTATCGGTGGTATTTTTAAGCCATGGACCATTATAGCGCGTCCAAATAGGTAAGTTACATTTGCGTGCATGGTCATTTCATGGCAAACCTTCTTCTTCGGTGAAATGAGCCTCCTATGGACTCATTTTGAAATTTTGTTGCATAATCTGATCTAGGGGCATTCTAGACCTTTCACATCAGTTTTAATTTCTTATTTCGACATGGTTGAATAGAAAATGTGATTTTAGGGAGGGTTTCTTCTTCGTGTTTTTCTAGAAAATGTTGTCTTGGTACCAGAAATCCCTCGTGAAGTTTTAGCTTCCAGTTTGCATTTTAGCAGCTTTTTAGCCTTCATGACCAGATTTCATGGAGGGGTATTTTGGGCATTTTACAGCGATTTTTTTTTTTTTAATTCTCTCGCGAGTCACGTAGAAAAGTCAATTTTAGGGGGGGTTTCTTCTTCGTGTTTTTCCAGAAAAACTCGTCTTAACCTCCATTTTAAGCCTCAGTTCTAGAAAACCTGCTTTAGACCCTTGCTGTCAGCATGGGCATGCCATTGGGCACCGACGCGCGCGCCGGCATGGGGGCCGGGCATGCATGGGGCATGTCATGGCCTTCGTCAGGCCGCCTCGACATCAAAACTTCAAACACTCATTTCTCCCTCATCCGGACTCTAAATCGAGTGAACTTTTTTTTGAACTTGATTAATTTTTTGCTGTCTTTCCAATGGTCTGCTCGGTTGCACCTAGATCTTCCTAGATAATTACCAGTTTACCCTTTTAGCCTTAAGTGCTCATTTTTCTTCGTCATGCCGTTTTTCCTTCATCCGGACTCCGAATCATGTGATTCTTGAGTCCATCTTGATTAGTTTTTCGTTGTCCTTCTAGTGGTGTACTCGGTGGCACCCGAGTCCATAGTTTTTAGAAATGACTATTTTGCCCCTGAGGGCTTATTTGTCATATTTTTGATCTTTTACTTCCGCATCAGTTCTCATTGAGTTCCACAACCTCATGGAAGGTCATTTTGACTTCTTAGAGTCTTGTTTTCCGTTTTCGCTTCCGCATTTCGGATCTGTTATCGGGTCAAACTACGGTTCATCACGTGACGCACTGGCTTGAAAAATCAGAGCCGTCACAATAGTAATAAGTTTGCAAAATATTTTTAATAACCCACAAGAGTTCCATATCACAACAATATGAAATTTCTAGAATTTAGTAATCTACTAAATGAAACAATTTCTTCACATAAGGTATATATATAGTACACATGCCTTGAATCAATTGAAACCCTAAGTAAGAAATATAGGATTTTATCTATATGTAAGTCTACAATTCAATAAGCATGTATACAATATATATTAAGCTCTAAAAACAATTAAAACATTAAGGATATAAACATAATGCAACCCTTACCTCAGTAGATAAATGTATCTCTAGAATCCAACAACAAAGCAAGTAAATGGAAATCCAAAAACAAGGTAGGTTAGAGGAAGTTATCGTCTTCCAAGAGCAAGACCAAAATGGGTGAGGAAGAGGCTTGAAGGCTTGAAATCAAGCTTTCCAAAGCTATGTTTCAAGTCTCTATTGGTGGTCAAAGGTGAGAGCGAGGAAGAAGAAAGCTTTCTCTAATTTCTCCACTAACTTTAGTGTAATGAAATACACCATACACACACTAGCACTACTTCACACACACACACATCACACTCCTCCACTTGTCACAATCTAAGGCCTTCACATAAAGCTTAATCACAAGCCTACACTTGTCACCAATCCAAGCTAACAAGTGTACCAACCAAGAGCCAACAAGTGGGTGAATCTTCACCCTACATTTGTCACCATCCAATGCCCCCACTCTAGTTTCAATCAACACCCTTCACTTTTCATCAAACAAGCTTCCAAGTGTTTCACCCAAAAGGTGACAAGTGGACCCAAGGAAAAGGTGACACTTGTCACACTTTTAAAAAATTGTAAAATAGTCCCTCTTCTAAATATCTCAAGAAAATAATTGCAAAATGGTCCCTAAGACAAAATATCTCAAAAACTTAATTACATAAAGCACCCAAAAAAGTGAAAATGTTTCCGAAGAAACTATGCATCCATACCCCTCAAAATGTAAAATAAGCTAGCATGCTTTTCTACTAAATTAAATTATGCATAGAAATTAAAATAAAATGAGGTGAATGCATGCAATGCCGAAAATCAAATTCGAACCCAAAATCCTAAGGTTAAGCGAAAAAGAAATAAACGAATAAATAAATAAAAGAAAAAGAAAAATACTTGAAAAAAGAAATGTCTAGGTCATCACAAAGTGACTGAGACCATAACACATATCCTGAACCATTACTAAACCAATATTGCCCCCTAAAATTAATATCAGACACAATGTAGCTTTCAAAATGTCTTTAAGATGATTTGAAACCCACTAGAAATTACACTACAATCCTTGATCATGTCAGAATTATTTAGTGTATGCTAAGAATGAAGAGACATATAGCCAATGAGTGTGAAATGAGCAATGTAGACCATAAATCAATTGAGATATTAATCTATAATAACACTTTGACATTAACAACGGCAAACCTAAATAAACTAGGACCAACATGTATTTTGCTCAATATATTCACTAATAAGAATAATGTTATAAAAAAAAAATTTATATTATGATTGACTAATAAATATTTCAAATTTTAATTACATAGTACTAGTTCACCCCAACAAAAAAAAAAAAAAAAAAAAAAAAAAAAAAAAAAAAAAGAACCCTCTTAACTCCGCCCCTGGTTGATGGAATGTTATTGATTTTGCTGTGTCTTGAAGAGTATTATCTATCATGCCATCATAATTGCCCACGATTATTATCCGCTTGCCGCCAAAGACAAAGAGAAATTGAGAGCTCTAGGACCTTTGCGCCTAGGGTTTGGTTTTTAGTGAGTAACTGGTGATTTTGTTGAGATTATGATCATACATACATACATATATATATATATATATATATATATATCATGGGCTTCTGCTATTGGGCTTGGCAAGGAGTGTAATAATTTGAGTTGGGTTCAGCCTAAGAAAAAATTATGACGATTGAATAATTAGTTCAACAAGCTCAAAACGAACACTTCAACAAGCCTGTTTACCAGCATGTTTATGGACAAATGAACAAGTATAGAGGTGCATGAGTTTGGCTCATTTAATAAACGAGTCCAATATTTTTGTTTGTGGTCAATTCATTTAGTAAACAAATGAACACGAGCCGAATCTTATTGAGCCGAGCCCAAATAATTAAGAAATGGCTTGACTCGTTTGCAGCCCTAAGTGCACCCATTAGTAATTTAAATAATAGAAGGTTTTTTTTTTTCTTTTTTATTTTTATTTTATACCAATTAACTATTTACAATCATGGAAATGAGCTGATCCTTATTAAGTTATTATACTTGGTAGGTATAGAAGATCTATCATTTATAGCTAGAAAAGGGAAGGAAAGGAAACTAGGAAAGAGAAACGAAATTAAGAAAGGTTCCTTGCTGCCTTCCCTTTGGAGAAAAGGGCTTGGAGGGAAAACGTGAACAATGTCTTCTTCTTTCTTTAAATCTTCACACATCCCTTTTTTATTTTTGCAACTAACTATAATTATTATAATAATTTTATTATTATTTTTACTCCACCAAACAATACTAATTTATTAAAAGATAAAATTACACTAATTTTTTCTAAGCTTTTGTCAAATTACACACGAGTCATTTGGAGCTCATTACTTTAGTTCCCTCTAAGTTTGGCCTGTTAGCTCAATGACACTCAAAACCTTAACAAAATTTTAGAAAATGACTTAGTTACCTTGCTTTATGTGAGAGACACTGACAGCCTTAAATGTACCATGAAATTACAAATATACTACTAACGCGTTGACCCAAATGCCCTTGTCTAAATAATATTACAAAATTACCCAACTCACCCTTTCTGTCATTTGTTTTTGTGAAACCCGCTTGCTCCACCATGGTCCACCTTGCCCCACCACTTCGGCATTGCCGGTCCACCACCTCCACAGTCCACACCACAACCACCATGGTGAACCTCCACCACATCCACCCCCTGTCTGTATATCACCAACTTCCTTTTGTATGCTTAAATCAGTTTTTTTCCCTCTCAAGCTAAAGCTAATGTTAGATTTCTTATCTCTCTATAAAATAATGAACCATATATTTGTATGTCTATGTGAACGTACATGTGTGTAACTCTAGAAAATAAGAGGCTAAAATTGTTTTGAACTTGCGTGAGTGGAACTCTTTTCACAAACCAAGGAATCAAGAAATCAAATCTTTAATTCTCTCTATTTGTAAAAGAGAGACAGAGAGGGGCAAAAATATATTTTTTTCTCTTAAAAGTATATGTTTACAATCCATATCACATCATTTACGTATAAAAAAATACTCTTAAAGTTTTAATTTTGTGCAAATAGGTCCCTTGACAAATTTAAACCCTAAATTAATTAAATTATGTACCCTTATAGAACAGTTTTATAAAATATATAAAAATAAATATTTTTATAAAATGACCGAAAAGAACACTATTGGAGGATGTCCCTTGTGTGCGAAAAACACCCCTAAAGTTTCAATTTGGTGCAAATAGGTCCATTTGATAAATTTAAACCCTAAGTTGATTAAATTATAATTACTGAACCATTTTATAAAATATATAAAAATTAATAATTTTGTAAAATGACCAAAAAGAATACTATTGGAGGACGCCGACAATGGACAAGTAAAAATAAAAATATAAAGTAAAAGTAAAAATAAAACTATAAAAGAAAAGTAAAGATAAAATTAGAAAAAAAAAAAAAAAAAAAAAAAAAAAAAAACGAAAATAAAGTGCTAACTAAAGAAAACAAATATGCTCCAAATTAGAAAAAAGTTTCAAAAATATATATATAAAGTAATGTGCACGTACATAATACCCCTATATTATGAGATTAGTAATATATATACCCCTTGGGCATTTTCGAAAGAGTAAAAAGGAAAAACGGGTTTTACAACACTAATTTATTAAAAGATTAAGGGTATTTTTTGCTTACTTTTTAAATAGGGGACAAAAATACTATAGAAAGTAGGGATATTTTCTGCGTGTACACACAAATTTTGTATCCGTAAAATAAAAAACAAAATATGGAGTAAATATCAATTTTATTAATTTTGTAAAATTTGGGTACAATCCTCTATGGTCGATTATATTACAACATAGAATCTTCCTCTGATTAAATCTCCTTGGAAAGTCGGTGCAAGGGCTTCAGAAGCTTAGTCTTGAACCAGTGGTTGAATGTTCTTCAAATCTTCAAGATTAAAGAAATCTTGATTGGGTTTTCGATCGAGGGCTGATGAAGGTTGATCTCGAAAGGTGGATTTGAAGGTCTTCGAAGGATGTTCTTCATCTTCAAAATCTTCAAATGTTGAAGGGCTTCAATAAAGAATGGCACTTGTGTGGCGTCCTTTGCTATTCTTCGTCTACAGAGACTACAGAGATTCGACAGGGCTTTGGTCTTCTCTTCTTCTTTCTTCATCGCTCTGTGTGTTTGCCTCTATATATCATTTTCTCTTGTAAGGTGGCCTTGTATTTATAGGCCAAAGAATGGGTCATCTAATTTGGAAACTCCTCAATTGTGCGATCTTTCCATAAATAAGGGATTTGTTTCATTTTATATTGAAATCAAATAAAGGATTTGTTTCCTTTAATATTGAAATCAAATAAATGATTTGTTCCCTTTTATATGGAAATTAATTCAAATTCAAATTTAAATTAATTTGAATTTAACCGCACTTTTCTTTAAAGGTATGTGCCTTTATGATTTTTACACGTGTCCATTGTTGGGACCCGCAATCATGAAATTTAATTAATCAAGAATGTTTTGACTTCTTGACTAATCGGACGACTATTAGGCCATCACAAAATTTAAGTGTCTACAAATTTCCCCCACTTCAAGGCTTGATGATATGCATGCTAGTCATGCAAGCATGGGTAGCCAGGCTTGAAGATTCTTTTCTTATTCCTTGCTTGCACTTTTCTTTTAAGCTTTTGACTTTCTAGGATCATGCGGGGAGGAGTATGGTATTTCTTTGCCTGATGACCTTAGTAAGTCTTGGTAAGGAATGAAACCATGAACAAGCACCCGATATTCTTCATTTTTTCCTATTATTTTTTTTTTTATTTTTTTCAACAATTTTGCTTCTATTTCCATTTGTTTGAGGCATGATCACAGGCCTAATATCCTTCTTGATCAAGACATACTACACTTGCCAATCTTACTCTTTCCCCTTTTTTTTTCTTTTTTTTTTTTCTTAATCTTTCCCCAATTAAGAGAGAAATACCAGGTATCATAGAGTCTATTTATGGCAGCAAAATCCTTCTAATCATTGGAATTTATAAAGCTTTGATATTGATAGACCCTCCAATCAAAATTTAGTAATAAACTTTGCTCCATGAAATGACAAAGAAAGTCAAATTGGCCAGCCACATACATTTTTTTTTTCTTTTCAAGTTGTAGAGATTCATTCTGCCACAACTTGATTCCTTCATTTTCCTTTTTTGCCTAAATTTCAAAGAAACCAAAGCAACCAGCCCATATTTTCCTTCCTTAATTTGCTCTTGACCTTCATCCTTTTCTTTTTCTGGTATTATCTTGGCATGGAAACTTAGTGCACAAAATCTTCACCCTTCCAAATTTGATATAAATTCTTTTGCCCCTTTCTCTTTACCATCTTTAAAAATGGAATATTGCCTGATTAACGAAACTTCCCAGCTGGCCATACCTTCTCTTATTCTCCCAGTTGAATCATTAACTCTAGGAGTAAAAATTTCAAAAATCTTGACATTATAACACTATAACAAATTTGGTCTTTGGCGACAAACGAATTTGTTGCTAAAAGTACATATTTTGTCGCGATAAGATTATCACGACAAAAAAAAAAAAATTGTCACCGATTTATCACTAGAAGCCGGTCACAATATGTTTTTTGTAACAAATGTTGATTTGTCGCTAGTGGTGAGATATATTGTGACAAAATATTTTTTTATCACAAAATGAATAAAAACGCGACAAAATATTTGTCATAAAATATTCAAAAATTGTCACCTTAAGACCTCCAAGACTATGAAAATTGTCGCTATTTGTTACTATTTTGTGACGAAAGCAATTTTTGTCACTATATGTATAATCTTTTGTGACAAAAATTGTCACTATAAGTTATTTTATTATGACAAAACCTTTTGTCACAATATACATTCTATGTTGTGACAAAAATATTGTCACTATAAGCTACTTTATTGTGACAAAAGTTTTGGTAACAATATATATAACATGTTGTGACAAAATTATTGTCACTATAAGCTATTTTTATTGTGACAAAAATATCATCGCAATATATGTCCCATATTGCGACAAAATTATTTTCAATATAACTATATTTTTTGTGACAAAAATTTCGTCACAATATATCAAGATATGTTGTGACTAAATTAGTTATCGCTATAAGTTATTTTATTGTGACAAAATTATTTGTCGCAATATATGTCCCATGTTGCGACAAAATTATTGTC
This sequence comes from Cornus florida, assembly GCF_030987335.1. Classification (NCBI taxonomy): domain Eukaryota; kingdom Viridiplantae; phylum Streptophyta; class Magnoliopsida; order Cornales; family Cornaceae; genus Cornus; species Cornus florida. Next base: position 77,077,224 of record NW_026775573.1, on the reverse strand, counting down.
GATATAACTAGTTTTATTATGACAAAACAAATGTCGCAATGTATATATCATGTTGCGACAATATTTTGTCACTATAAATGTTGTTTTATTGTGACAAAATATATCTTTTGTCACAATATATCTATCATGTTATGACAAATATGTTGTCACTATAAGTTAAATATTGTGAGAAAATAATATATCGTGCAACTAATACAATAATATAATTTTGTTTTCACCTATTTGAAATTTGGAACCTATAAATTAAATTAGAATATTAATAAACTAAACAATCTAAATCAAGATCCAAGCATATCACTCAAAATCAATATATATGATAATCAAACATAGAAGATTAAAGACATATTCCATTAAAAATTTAGATATTAAAATGCGCAAATCATCTAAAATGATAATTCCAGGACACATCAAAATGCTATAAATCCAATATTACACAATGCTAATCGCATAGACATATCAAAATCTCAAAAGAAATCTGAATCCAAAAGGGGAGCTAGATTGCAATCAATGTGAAACCTACAAAAATAAAATAAAAAATAAGAATAAGAATAAATGAGATAAGAATTTGAAGACTGAAATAAAATTTTAAAGATTATTTTAAAGAACTTGATATCCTGGTGAGAATACATTACAAGAAAATAGGATTTTTGTAACTTATAATTAATGACATGCATAAAAAGTAAGCCTTCTTAAGTACTAATTTAAGCATCATGTTTTGAGGAAATCATTACATATTATATCCACGGCTTGCACTTAATTGCCTATTCAAGTTTTTTTTTTAAAAAAACCTAAATTTTTAATTATAACGACCTATTTGTTGCATTGTCAGTGCTGAGCCAAAATTCAATTTAAATTAAAATCATTCCCTTCCTATGCCTTGTGGAAAAAAAATTCCTGACACCGTAAACCCACTAACTCAATGTTAGCACTCACTATTATAATCAGCTACTAAATACAAATTCAACAACTCTAATTTCTTCTAGAAACCATCTCTAAGGGCATAAAAATTCCAAATCATTCATACACTGACAAAAAGCTTAGTGAGGTCCACATTGGAAAACAATTAGGTGTTCTACTATTTTTCCATTCAACCATTGGGTGATCATTTCTTTGAATTAGGAATATGCTCTACGAATTTCCTTTCATTATTTTTGGCTGTTGAAACAATTAGTTGGATAAAGAAAATATCTTAATGAGTTTTTAGCCTTATTATTCCTTATAGCATTTTTTTTTTTTCTTTGAAGATTTTCAAGTTTTCACAAATTCACTAGAATCAATCTACTGTACAGGCTTTCTGTATAGGTAGGATATATAATTTCTTTTTTCTTTTTTTTGGGTTGATTTATATTTGGTCAACGATGAAGCTAATTTTATATTAATTTTGTTGATTTATATTTAGAATTAATAACCAGGTCTGCATGATTGATCCCATTAATATATCCCATGGAATTAACTTTTTTATGAGTGATGAACCTAAACTATTTGAGTGCTCTTATATGCTTATAAATTGGTAAATCACTTAAAAAATAGTTGCTTGACTTGATAGTAATTTTTCCTTTAATATATGGAAATCTTCCAAAAAATTTCTAATTATCAACTAATTGATAATGTTCTCCAAGCCATTGCTTTAGGGAATTAATTTATTGTAGTTGTAACAGAGGTGCTAAAATGAATGCACACATAAGAAATACCTAATTCAAATGGTTTGTTCACATGCAACAAAGATAACTAATCACACTAGCTAGGAAGACTATTTTTCTCACACAGAGACCCAGCTAAACTATTAATTTTTGGAAATAAAAGAAAATTAATAAATTACTTTATATTTTAACTTTAAATAGAGCATTAATATGATTTTATATGGATCACAAATTGATTCAAGAACATTTTAGTTAAAATAAAATAAAATATGACTTTCATAACTAATTTGTTACATGTAACGTTACAGTTCAATCGTGTAGCAAAAATGTTTGAATTGGTAAGTTGAGGAAGATTTATCGCCAAGTCTTTTAAGAAGTTGTCTAATATGTAAACTATAATATATCTCTCTTCAGCATGTTTTAGCCAGGAATGGAACTATGTGTGATCATCTGTGATGCAAAGTATAATTACTATGTTTCATTTCCTTTTTCTAGGTAATATCATTATTGCTATCCCACAATATGTATTACAAAAAAACCAAATTATGATTAACATTACTAGCTTAAATGAAAAAGTTACCAGATTAACCATGGAATTATCCATATACACATGCAATTCTTCTTTTATTCTTTTTTTTTTTTTTTTTTTTTAATCACTCTCAGTCTCACCTAGGGTTTGAATGAACTTTCTGTCGCACTACAAAGTTTTAAAGGTAAGAGATTCAAAATTCTCTTACAAATCATATATCACATATGTATATGTATATGTATATGGACACATTTGGGTTGTTTTAATTAATTACATAATTTTATTTTGCAATTTCATCGATCATATCTGATTTTGTTTCGATCTTCCGACTGTTTCTGTTACATTAAGTTTAATCTTCGTAGATTTTTTGATCATGAAGATTTAAAATTGACAAGTACAAGACAATTTCATCCCTAATCTACACTATCATGGAAGTGCACCAGGCAGACAAAGGTTTTCTATGAGTTCTTCAACTTTATCCCTCATTGTTGAGTTTTATTTTGAGTTTGTACTTCTTTTTAGTTTTAATGTTGTGAGTTAGATTGTAAGAATATGATCTGATGCTGAAATTAAGGTTAGATTGAAAGAATATGAATCTGATGTAGAAATTGAGGTTATATATATATATATATATATATATATATATATATATATGCATTCTTAAGATTTATCATCAAGTTCTCTTATAAGTTTTTCAAACATCTTAAGTTTCTGGATGTCTTGTACTTGGGTAGGATTTGGTTAGTAGTTTTTGTTTGGGTTGGTTTTGCATAAATTCTAACACTTGTAAGTATTATTCACATCAACATATAAAGTTAGCTTACTAAACAAATTAAATAAACTAGGTAGTGGGGCAATTTAAATAGGAGCGGGGATAGACGATGTGAGCTACGGTTATTGGTCTGTGCATGCTGGTGTAGTTGTGATTATGATGCAGTATCTTTGATCTTTTGTGCTCTATTATTTTTTATTTTTTTATTTGGGTTTGATCTAGCAAGAGGTAGCCCTACTTATCAGTTGGCTTATGGTGCTTTTTGGAAAGATGCTAGCTGTTTTGTGGGCTTCTATTACTGATTTGTTAGGGTTGTTTTTGTTGGTGCTTTGGGCAAGTCCTTTAGTGCCTCCTAGGTAGATACTAGCTATCTTTGTTGTCTATATGTATTATTTGTTGGTGTTGCTGCTTCAATGCTTGTGGTCTTTTATTGTTAGTATTTTGCTTTGCTACTTTATTTTGGTACGCTCTTGGGGCATGCAGTCTCTTTTTTAAGTGGTCAATGTTGTTTTGTCCATTGGCTTTGCCTTCTATTGTACTCCATTGTTTATATCTATTCAAATTTTACTTTACCCATGGGAAAAAATTTATTTCTTAGAATGGCTATTATTTAGCATTTCTTGGGTGGTTATTGCTTAAGATCTTTCAATTGATACTATACTTAGTAGTCAATATATTTCATGTATTCATTTTTTTTTTCTCTCCTTTCTAGTTTGGATGTGTTGCTGGACATACTCATTAACAGAACATTTAATTAAATCTTTTATAGTTGATGTAAACTTCAATTATTGATAATTTTTCATTGGTTCAAGTAAGAATTTTTATTTTTTTGTTCCTAGTTCAAGTAAGAATATTTTCATGTACCTATAAGTCAATTATACTGAGTATTCTATTCATATGCTTAAAACAACATTATGATGATATGTTCATGTTTACTACTTAGTCCAAGTTTGTAATGACCCAGTCATTTGCCTTCCTTTCCTTTTTCCTGAAATTTTTTCCTTTAATTTTCTTTTCTGGGCTCTGTTTCGTGTCGCCTAGTGTCATCTCAAGTGCTCGGAATTGGTTCCTGAGACTCTTTTCCGTGGATTGACAACTTCCTTTGAGGACCGAGTCATTTTCACATTTTTCGTTTTTCGACACTATTCACTTTTCGTCATTTTCCCTATTTTGTTTTTTCGCCGTTTGACACTTTGTTGGCGTAACCACACTTCTTGTGTTCAGAGTTGGTTTTTGACTTCATGTGCCTTCATCTTGAGTGGTTTCCACGAAATACGTATCTTTACTTTTGTAAGAAAGTACTTTGGTTGCTCCTGGTGTCCACAGGGGCATGGATGCAAAGTTCTTTGAAATTATTTTCTTTTCTTGGGGTATTTTTTGTAAATATCTTTTGAAGATATTTTATTTCAGGGGTTTTTAAGAAAATATATTTGGAAGATATTTTCATTCTGGGCCATGAGTGCAGTTTTCACTTTTTGGAGGGGCCATTGTGCAATTAATGAAAGTTATTGCAAAATGTCTTGTTTTGAGCCAGGATCCTCATACGGGATTCATTTTCACATTTCGTCGAGTTATGTACTCTTGGAATTTCCTCCTGGTCGATGTTTTCCAGTTTTAGGGTTTCTGGCCCCGGTTTTCGCCAAACTTGTTTTGGGCATAACTTTCTGCTCGGGACTCGGTTTTTGACGCCGTTTCTTCCGTTGTACATATTTTATCATTTTGAATCTTTTTCATTCACAAAGTTTTTCCATTTGAGTGTGTCTGCTCAAATTTTACTTTTTCGGACCCGTCGGGGCCCGTTCGGGGCACTTTTTGAGATTTCTATAAAAGGGAGGTGAGATATTTCATTTTTCATCTTCTCCCCTCTTCATGCACGACCTGGAGCTCCCATTGCAGCTGAAGGGGTGCTGCCATCTTCTCTCTCCTCTTTTGGTTCACTTTTCCTTGATGGAAAGTCTTCGGCCTTAACGTTTGTTGTTCCCCTCGCCGTGCTCTACCTTTCCCCCTTATTAGAATTCAGTTTTGACCATTTCTTGAGTTTGGTTTTGAGGTCAAGTTATGATTTTCATGGGGCTTCTTGCGGATTCTTGTTCACGGTGTTGTCCCCGACAAAACCTCTTGGTATCGTCGAATTCGGAGCACTTTTATTTTGGTGGGCCTTTGGGATTTTCATCTTAAATTGAGGTAGGGGATGTTCTAGGTTTAAATTCTTGTTATATAGCATGCTTGTGATGCTTATACTACTTATTTGCATGATTAAATATAACATCTAGAGATTTTATTATTTATTTTTCTTGTACGGGATCTAATTTTTTCGGTTGCCCATGACTTAGTTTAAACATGTAGCATGATTTTGTATTGCTCCTTGATATGCTCATTGTCGTGCATTAAAATTGGAACATTTGAATAAGTATTAAAGATTTTATTTAATATTTATCTTAGGTGAAAGATTAATTCACATGGCCTTAACTAGCTTGAAATTAATATGTGTTAGCATATTATATTAGGCCTTAGCATGCTCTTCAACATAGTTGAATTTGAAAGTAATTGGAGGTGTTTTGAAAATTAGTAATTATTAATTAATTTGATTAATTAATTTACCCCGAGTGCACTATTCACTCTATTTAAATTCTGACTTGATATTCTTGATTTACATGCCATATAGCTTCACATATATTTGATTTAGAATATTCGGCTAGGTTTTGAAACCTTTTATTTAATTAAATTTCATGTTTAAGATTTAATCCTCATGGTGATATACAACTTGGAATTGAATTGTGGCATGCTAGAAAATTAAGCTTAGGTATAGTTATTCACATATATAAAATTGGGATTAATTGCATGAAAATTGCAACTTTTATTTTATATTTAACCTTAGTGAAAGTTTAATTCACATGGTCATAAATTGAATGAAATAAACTTGTAATGTGATATTTCACTAGTCCTTGGCATGTTCTCTAAGATATGTTAAATTGAGAGCATTTGGTTAAGTTTGAAAATCTAGGGATTTTAATTAAAAGAATTAATTAAAGTCTATTTAATGGTCCCCTTAGCTTAATTAAGTTTGTAACTTGATAATTGTATTGATCATGACTTGTTACTAGCATATATTAATTTGGGACTATTAGAAGTTGTTTTAGAACCTTGGGATTTAAATTAGCATGATTTAATTAAAGTTCTACTTTGTTGTTCCAACAACCTAATTGAGTTTTAGAATGGATATAGGTGATGACCATGCCATGTCCTTTAATATGTATTAAATTGAGGTTATTTGGAATTGAATCGGAATCTAGAGAATTTAATTGTGTTTATCTATTTAAATTCTATCAATTTGCTCCATAATCAAGTTGTGTTTTAGAAGTGGTTTCTATATTCAAATCATGGACTTGGACTTGTTATGTATTCATTTGGTTATGTTTTGAACATTGGATAACATAGTTGCTATGTTTGTATTTATGAGAATATGTTTTCCTTATTAAATATATTGTTGCCTTGTGTAATGATTGCACACTTCGTGTTTAACATCTTTTATGCATAGCGTGTAACAAATCGCACACTGAAGATTCGACATTCATCAAATCATATTAGTTGTGGATTTAGAGCATGTATTGTATAGGTTTCCAAATTTAGTTGTGCTTAGTAGATAGTTGATTATCTTGCATATTCCTGTTGATATATGCGTTGTTGCAGAACTTGTTGATTTTGGAAACTTGGGGATGTCGTTGTTTGACTATGGCTAGGATGTGGTTCAAGTACGGGGGATAGTCCCTTTATATATAGTCTAGTGCGCACATAGGGAGGTTACCCATGGGCTAGTAACCCTAAAGTAACTATGTTGTCGGTTTGATCCGGCGTGACGTCCGAGTATCCACTTTGTTTGATTTCACATTTCACTTTCAAGTTGATAACTAGATGATGTTGTAACTTGTTGTTTCTTATTTGTCGTTCCATTTTAAGTTACAGGATGTTAACTTTGCGAATTATGCTTTATGCGTTGTATTGGAAGTTCCAATGTTGGTTAAATTGCATCAATATTGAAAATTGTGTTTTAACGTTCTAATAAAGCTTAGGATTGATCCTATTGATTCATTTATAACATAGACGTTAGGTGGCATGAACCACTACTGTTATTTTGTGCTTTAGATTCTAAGTTGATGGCTTTGAGAACTTAAACCTTGTTCCATTGTATAACATGCTCTTTTGTTGTTGAATTGCATGGGTAATGTGATTCTTGTTAACTTGTATTCAAATATGCTTTTCTCATGTTGTATGGATTACTCTAGATCTAGTTCAATTGTATTGAAAATGTAATTCATGTTAATCTATGCTCAAGCATTGTTCTTGTCGTGTTCTTTGGATTATCCCAACCATGATTCGTTTCATACACGTATGTATATCCTGATTCTTGTTGCTTAGACTCTAAGATAGCTTAGGATGCTCCCCGAGTCTCACTTAGACATAGACGTTAGGTGGCATGAGCCCCTTTAACATGTTTCACCTTAAGGTGATAGATTTGTAAAATGCTAGGTCGATGCATGCTCATCTCCTGCGAGTAGCTTTATCTTACTCACCCGTACGATACTGGGGCATATTTCAGGTATGAAGACTTGGTTCGTGAAGCCTAGCATTCCTTGAATGTCGTGTAGCTTTCAAGTTTCCATTTCATGCAAATGTTAGCATGAAATGTCATTTTGTAGACTTATATGTCAAAATATGTATATTTGATTCCATGTATGTAATGTGTACATAAGTGCACTCCTTTCAATATATTTGACATGTATGAGATGAGGCCGGAGGCCAATGACATATGTATTGTATTCTATACAACTTTTTAACTTCATGAAATATTATGAAAACCTTGAAAAATCGCAACTCATTGCTTCACCATGGTTGCATCGGGTGTGGGAATTCCATTTTCATTCTTTCATAGGGTCTTATTAATCATGTTTGAAGTGTGGCCAAGGGCCAAACGGTCATTTGATCCCGTTTTGCATTTTTGGATTCCATGTTTTCCATTCCAAGTCCATTTTTGCCTTTTTGCCCGTTGGGGGTCGGATTTTGCATCGGCTATATTTTTAAGCCATGGACCATTGTAGCGCGTCTAAATAGGTAAGTTATGTTTGCGTGCATAGTCGTTTCCGGACAAAACCTCATCGTTTGTGTTTTGAGCCTCTTGTGAATTCATTTCGCATTTTTTCTGCATATTCTGATCTAGGGGCATTATGGACCTTTCACCTTATTTTTATTTTCTTCTTTCGACATGGTCGCTTAGAAAACATGATTTTGGGGGGGGGGGGGGTTTCTTTTTCGTGTTTTTCCAGAAAAGGTCTTGGTATTGGAAATCCCTCGTGAAGTTTCAGCTTCCAGTTTTCATTTAGCAACTTTATGACCCTCTTGTTCAGTTCTGATCTAGGGGCATTTTGGGGATTTCACAGTGAGTTTTTTTTTTATTCCGTCTGCTGTGTCGAGTAGAAAACTCGATTTTAGGGGGGGTTTCTTCTTCGTGTTTTTCCAAAAAAACTTGTCTTGACCTCCGTTTCAAGCCTCAGTTCTGGGCAGATAAAAAAAAATGTCAAGGGCTGCCACCAGCCATGTCTTTGGGCGCCGGCATGCACACCGGTGGGCTCACGCATGGGCGCCGTGTGCGCCATGGCCCCTCGTCGGGCCGCCGCGACGTCAATTCTTCTTTTGGGCTTTTCTCCTTCGTCCGGACTCCGATTCAAGTGAATTTTTTTTTGAACTTGACTAATTTTTCACTGTCTTTCCAATGGTGTGCTCGGTTGTACCCGGTTCTTCCTGAATAATTACCAGTTTACCCTTTTTACTTTAAGTGCTCGTTTTTCTTCGTCATGCCTTTTCTCCTTCGTTCGGACTCCGAATCGTGCGATTCTTGAGTCCATCTTGATTAGTTTTTCATTGTCCTTCCAGCGGTGTGCTCGGTGGCACCCGAATCTATAATTTTCAAAAATGACTATTTTGCCCCTGGGGGCTTATTTGTCATATTTTCGATCTTTTGCTTCCGCATCAGTTCTTGTTGAGTTCCACGACCTCATGGAAGGTCACTTTGACTTCTTAGAGTCTTGTTTTCTGTTTTCGCTTCCGTATTCGGATCCGTTATCGGATCATCCTTACGGCTCATCACACGACACGCTGGCCTAAAAACCAGGGTCGTCACAGGTGGTATCAGAGCGTCTGGGTTTGAATACCTTGGACGACGGGTTTTGGGTGCATATCATGCTCATGTTGTTTTACTTTGATTTGTCATTTGTATCTTGATAACATGTCTTGTATGATAACATGTTCAGGTGTTTTGAGATATCTATCATTGGTTTAGCATGCTTTTGTGTATATATGCTTCCTGATAACATGTTCTATGTCACTATCATGTTCTGGTGTGATAACATGTCTGCGTGCTTCTTGATAACATGTTTGATTTGATAACATGCATATTTGCTTATGTGGCAACTTGTTTACTACTTGTGTGAGTAGATAGTTATGCTATGTTGCATGCTACTTGTTTACTTTTATGTCTGGTTTTGACAGTGTCTCTTAGGATCTGTCGTATCCCTTAGATGCCTTCTTGTTTCACGAGTTTCGTCCTTGGATAGGAGGGATTCATTCCGTAGGGACCCATGTAGGGAATCTTCTTGTCTGTTCCGTCGGTTAGTGCGAGTGAGGCTCATGTAAGCGTAGAATCGTAGTCATTTTCTGGTGGGGTGAGACGTGGGCCAGGGAGGTACCGTTTCATTCTCTTTCATCGTGGCTTCTAGATCTAAGGCCTTAAGTATAATGGTGCCAATGTCATTGTTGTCAGAGTTTTGGGATTAGCTACCCCAACTCTCGTAGATGCTTGGTTCCCGCGGTGTTTCTGGTAATGATCATTTTTGACATTGATGTCATTCGTATCAATTGGTTTCTTAGAGTTGACCTGGTTGGGGCATGTTATGAACTAGTGCCTTATACCGTCATGCTACCTTGCTAACGAGTAAGTGTGGGCGGGTTCTGGTCACTGTTTGTACTGGCTTGTCACTCTCTTTTTTCACTGTGTTCGACGCTTCGTTTTCTTGGGATTCTCTCAGTGGTTGACATTAGGTTAACGTGCCAGTTCGTATGAGGCGTTGTCTCAGTTCATGGTTTCGCGTTCCTTTAGTTGATCTTTAGACTTCAGGATTTGCCCTTCAGTGCGTTGTGAGCTATCCTTTGATTTGACCTTTTGTTCGGTTATTATTCTATTCTCTCTGGTATGTTCATAATTTCGGGGATGAAATTCCTTTAAGGAGGGTAGGTTGTAACGACCCAGTCATTTGCCTTCCTTTCCTTTTTCTTGAAATTTTACGAATGAAATTTTTTCGTTTAATTTTCTTTTCGGGGCTCTGTTTCGTGTCGCTTAGTGTCATCTAGAGTGCTCGGAATTGGTTCCTGAGACTCTTTTCCGTTGATTGACAACTTTCTTTGAAGACCGAGTCATTTTCACATTTTTCGTTTTTCGACAGTATTCACTTTTCGTCATTTTCCCTATTTTGTCTTTTCCCCGTTTGACACTTTGTTGGCGTAACCACACTTCTTGTGTTCGGAGTTGGTTTTTGACTTCACGTGCCTTCATCTTGAGTGGTTTCCGCGAAATACGTATCTTTACTTTTGCAAGAAAGTACTCTAGTTGCTCCCGGTGTCCATAGGGGCATGGATGCAAAGTTCAAAGAAATTATTTTCTTTTCTTGGGGTATTTTTCGAAAATATCTTTTGAAGATATTTTATTTCAGGGGTTTTAAAGAAAATATATTTAGAAGATATTTTCATTCTGGGCCATGAGTGCAGTTTTAACTTTTTGGAGGGGCCACTGTGCAATTAATGAAAGTTATTGCAAAATGTCTTGTTTTGAGCCTAGATCCTCATACGGGATTCATTTTCACATTTCGTCGAGTTATGTACTCTTGGAATTTTCTCCTGGTCGATGTTTTCCAGTTTTAGGGTTTCTGGCCCCGGTTTTCGCCAAACTTGTTTTAGGCATAACTTTCTGCTCGGGACTCAGTTTTTGACGCCGTTTCTTCCGTTATTCATATTTTATTATTTTGAATCTTTTTTGTTCACAAAGTTTTTCCATTTGAGAGTGTCTGTTCAAAATTTACTTTTTCGGACCCGGCGGGGCCCGTTCGGGGCACTTTTTGAGATTTCTATAAAAGGGGGGTGAGATATTTCATTTTTTATCTTCTCCCCTCTTCATGCACGACCTGAAGCTCCCATGGCAGCCCAAGGGGTGCTGCCATATTCTCTTTCCTCTTTTGGTTCACTTTTCCTTGATGGAAAGTCTTCGGCCTTAACGTTTGTTGTTCCCCTCGCCGTGCTCTGCCTTTCCCCCTTATTAGAATTCAGTTTTGACCATTTCTTGAGTTTGGTTTTGAGGTCAAGTTATGATTTTCCTGGGGATTCTTGCGGATTCTTGTGTACGGTGTTGTCCCCGACAAAACCACTCGGTATCGTCGAATTCGGAGCACTTTTGTTTTGGTGGGCCTTTGGGATTTTCATCTCAAATTGAGGTAGGGGATGTTCTAGGTTTAAATTCTTATTAAATAGCATGTTTTTGATGCTTATACTACTTGTTTGCATGATTAAATATAAAATCTAGAGATTTTATTATTTATTTTTCTTGTACGGGATCTAATTTTCCCGGTTGCTCATGACTTGGTTTAAACATGTAGCATGAGTATTAAAATTGGAACATTTGAATAAGTATTAAAGATTTTATTTAATATTTATCTTAGGTGAAAGATTAATTCACATGGCCTTAACTAGCTTGAAATTAATATGTGTTAGCATATTATATTAGGCCTTAGCATGCTCTTCAACATATTTGAATTTGAAAGTAATTGGAGGTGTTTTGAAAATTAGTAATTATTAATTAATTTACCCCGAGTGCACTATTCACTCTATTTAAATTCCGACTTGATATTCTTGATTTACATGCCATATAACTTCACATATATTTGATTTAGAATATTCGGTTAGGTTTTGAAACCTTTTATTTAATTAAATTCCATGTTTAAGATTTAATCCTCATGGTGATATACAACTTGGAATTGAATTGTTGCATGCTAGAAAATTAAGCTTAGGTAAAGTTGTTCACATATATAAAATTGGGATTAATTGCATGAAAATTGCAACTTTTATTTTATATTTAACCTTAGTGAAAGTTTAATTCACATGGTCGTAAATTGAATGAAATAAACTTGTAATGTGATATTTCACTAGTCCTTGGCATGTTCTCTAAGATATGTTAAATTGAGAGAATTTGGTTAAGTTTCAAAATCTAGGGATTTTAATTAAAAGAATTAATTAAAATCTATTTAATGGTCCCCTTAGCTTAATTAAGTTTTTAACTTGATAATTGTATTGATCATGACTTGTTACTAGCATATATTAATTTGGGACTATTAGAAGTTGTTTTTGAACCTTGGGATTTAAATTAGCATGATTTAATTAAAGTTCTACTTTGTTGTTCCAACAACCTAATTGAGTTTTAGAATGGATATAGGTGATGACCATGCCATGTCCTTTAACATGTATTAAATTGAGGTTATTTGGAATTGAATCGGAATCTAGAGAATTTAATTATGTTTATCTATTTAAATTGTATCAATTTTCTCCATGATCTAGTTGTGTTTTAGAAGTGGTTTCTATATTCAAATCATGGACTTGGACTTGTTGTATATTCATTTGGTTATGTTTTGAACATTGGATAACGTAGTTGCTATGTTTGTATTCATGAGAATATGTTTTCCTTATTAAATATATTGTTGCCTTGTGTAATGATTGCACACTTCGTGTTTAACATCTTTCATGCATAGCGTGTAACAAATCGCACACTGAAGATTCGACATTCATCATATCATATTAGTTGTGGATTTAGAGCATGTATTGTATAGGTTTCCAAATTTAGTTGTGCTTAGTAGATAGTTGATTATCTTGCATATTCCTGTTGATATATGCGTTGTTGCAGAACTTGTTGATTTTGGAAACTTGGGAATGTCGTTGTTTGACTACAGCTAGGACGTGGTTCTAGTACGGGGGATAGTCCCTCTATATATAGTCTAGTGAGCACATAGGGAGGTTACCCATGGGCTAGTAACCCTAAAGTAACTATGTTATGATAGTGAAAATATATGTTTCTTGTGACATTTAAGATATAACAAGCCTTATACTAATATGTCATGAGATAATTAATAATATGCTAATAAATCATTAATTAAATATGCAACTCTATATTTAATTAAAGATGCAAAATAAAGTAATGAAATAATAATTATAAATAAAGAACCTGGACCGAGGCTAGTATTTGATACTATATTCTTAAGACAGATTCGCCCCGCTATGGTGCTAACGGACTCAGTGGCGTTTATCTCCAAGGATACAACGGTCTACATCCACCAGTAGCAGCACTACAAACTCATGGATACGACGAACCTTCTCCGTGTAATACTCTCTCTGACTTAAAAATGCATCAATGCTATATAAATGCTGAATTGGGTGCATTTCGAATCAAATAGTTTGGACCAATCTTAATATGGTTCGATGAAATTGGATTAGGGTCTAAGTGGTTCGGACCACTTAACCTATGGTTTGAACCCACTTGGGTTGGGTTCAAGTCTAGAGAGGGAGATAGAAGAAAATGAAAATAAACAACTTGCAAATGATCCAAAGGGGGGTATTTATAGAAACAGAAATGCCTTTTCGGATTGGGTATATCTCTTCATTATTGGACACAACCATTGCAATAGGTTGCAATGGTTCACATGGTGTCTGTTCACCACTAAACACATCTATTCCAATAGGTTGCAATGGTTCACATGGTGTCTATTCACCAATAGACACATCCATTCCAATAGGTTACAATGTGCTTTTTTGAGTGGGTGCAACCATGGGTTATGATGGTTCGGAAAAAGGTGTAACCCTTTGAAAAAACCAAAAAGTGGTTTTTTAATTTAAAAGGTGTAACCCTTTAGAAAAAACTAAAAAATGGTTTTTTAATTTAAAAGGTGTAACCCTTTAGAAAAACTAAAATATGGTTTTTTAATTTAAAAGGTGTAACCTTTTAGAAAAACTAAAAAGTAATTTTTTTAATTCAAAAAACCAACCACCCAAAAAACCCACCCATTTGTGAAACCCATTTAAATAAGCCCAGCCTAAAATTAGGCCCAATCCAAAATTCCAAAAAAGAATAATCTGGATTTTACAATTAGGCCCAAGCCCAAGCCCAAATCCTAAACTCAGCTTATTTAAATTTCAATTTGTTTCAACATTTTTTTTCATGTGGGACAAACACTTCCCACATTTTGCATACCCATTTAGGCTTATCAAAACACCACACTTTGGAGCTAATTTCTCATTCATCCGGAAACGGATTTCAGAAAGTAAATATACCACATTCATCTCCTTGCAGAGAGAAACGCGTTTGTCTAGGATTCGTAAAAAATTATTAGTGGAATCTATTTCAAATCTCATCCAAAGTTTATGTTTTTAATGCCCCCGTTTCCAACAATCTCCCACATGAATAGAAATTTGCATAAAATGTAAAAGATGATCATGCAGACACTAGAGAGAGTATAGTCGAAAAGTAACTGCATCAGGATAGGTGGCTTTTGGCTTTGAACCTTCCCTAGTGTATTGCTATCGGATTTCCTGGCTAACCAGTGAATGCGATGTCTTGAACTGTTCAGCCGTTTGTATAAACCAAGACAATAACAAACACACAGTACCTTTCCTCACAAAGTTGGTTCTCATTGTTGTGTTCATTTTGGCCCTGAACAAGTCCTAGTATTCAATGAGTGCTCTAGAAAACTTAGCCTTTATAGTTCTCATAGAAGCGGCCCCACTTCACACTCATATAGGTGACTTCTTATTAAGAGTTTCCTACCATACCCTACTTGAATTTTCAAAGTATAAGAGTCATTAAAAGCGTAGCTTATCCTAATCCTCGCTGTAGGTAGCACTGTCTCATCATAGAAATGGGCAGAAGATTTATATCTTCCCAATGCTTCCGGTGAGTCACTCAGAATTTTTGTTGTCCCTTTGAACCTAGATCTTGGGATCTCCAGTCAACTAGGTTGGGTTTCCATTAAGGTGACTCGTTAGTTTTCAGCTTTTAATCCCATTCCCCTCGATGATCAATACAATTGCTCTCTAATACAACCTTCAATTTTATATGTGGCCACAAGGTTGTGTTTAGAAATATTACACTCTGCAGAGATTTCTCTAAGTGAGAGCAACTGTATACTTTGTGCCCTAAAATTGCTTATTGTTAGCAATATCATTTTCTTTAGTGGCACAGGTGTAGACTTACTTAGAATTGTCCTCTAGGTGAAGTCTATTGACTTCCCTATTTATTCAAAGTTTCTAACTTTGAGTTATATTAAGAACATGGAACTACACCTTTAATATAAGAGACATATCCACTATTGAATTTGAAGTCTTTAATATCCCATATCCAGATTGCATCACTGTTACACCTCCAATTTAGTTAGATACCTCGATCTATGCAATATTGGATTTAGGGTGTATCTCAACTACCCAATTTATTGTTTTTCAGTGATCTGATCCTGGATTAAAAATGTGTAATTAAATACAGTTATTAAGATGCCTTCCAATCTTAACCAATGATATACTTTGACTAGTATTTATATTTGAGATTTACATCTACAAAAGTTAGCTAGGCTTTTGTTATCATAACTAGTACTATCTCAATCTCACTCTATTGAGAATATACTATGTTATTAGATGTTAAATCTTTCATATCAAATATACTAATTAGTATATCATTAATTTTTGTAAGGCATACAATGACTTATACATCACATTTATGTCATTGTCTTGGTACCAGCTTTAATCCACTCAAGGACTTATAAGCTTGCACACTTTCCTTTTCAACTAGAACAAATAACTCAGCACTTTCGCTGAAAAAAGAACTCTTCTAGTTGTTCTGTGACGACCCTGGATTTTTCAACCCAGTGTATCCTGTGATGACCCAAAACGAATCCAAAATGCGGAAGCAAAAGATAGAACAATGGTCTCTAGGGATACAACACTCCTCTAAGACACCAATGTGACCCCCAATGAGGTCACGAAACCCAAAGGAAGAAAATACGGAAGCAACGTTTCAAAAATGGAAAAGAATGAACCTAGGGGCAAAATGGTCATTCCACACTGAAATGGGTGCCACCGTGCACACCATTGGAAAGACAACGAAAAATTAATAAATATGGACTCAAGAATCACCTGATTCGGAGTCCGGACGGCAAAGATATCAAGTTCGGAAGTCGAAGGAAGGGAAACCCTATCCCGGTTCGAACCAAAAAACAGACACTACCTTACTAAAACTTGAATAACTTGAGCCACAAGAAAAATCTGAAGCTCTAATTAGTACCATTGGAAATCTTATTTCGACGTGATCAATTTAGACTCAAGAATGGACCAATTCGGAGTTAAAACGAAGAAGTTATGATGATTTGAAGTAGGAGGTGCAGTGCTGAACCAAGACACACACACACACCCGTGAATAGTACTTTGAGCGCTCGAACAAGGACTTCGAGCGCTTCAAATTTGCCCTAAGAAATCTGCCCAAAGTTCGAGCGCTCGAACTCCCTATTTAGAGCGCTCGAACTCCTGTAGGCTGCCCTGAAATGTTGAGTTGAAATGCAATTTTGAGGACTTTCTGGGCCTTTTTGAGAAAAACACAAAGAAGAAACTACCCTCAAAATCATGTTTTCTAGCCAACCATGCCAAAATAAAACTTTATTTTTCAAGTGAAACCCCAAAATGCCCCTATGCTCAATTTAGGCTTAAAACGGCAAAAAATGTAAGTTTGCACCAAACATACTTTTGACCCCAAATACACTTCTAGGCTGAAACAAATATGCACACAAATGTAATAAGTGATTTTGAGCGTGCGGGAATGGTCCGCGGCTCCCAGAAAGGCCGATGCAAACATAGTGAGACAATTACTTGACATTTTTCCAATATCTTCATAATATACCATAAAGTCAAAACTACATAGGATACAAATACATGTCATTGGCCTCCGGCCTCATCTCATACATGTCAAATATATTGTAAGGAGTGCACTCATGTACACATTACATGTTTAATTTCAAATATACATATTTTGACATACAAGGCTACAAATGGCTTTTCAAGCCAACCTTTACAAGAAATGAAAATCTTCAAGTCCACCAATCATCCAAGCATGACGAGAATCGCAACCTTGATTATTGTACCTGAAATATGCCCCAGTATCGTAGGGGTGAGTAACATAAAGCTACTCGTAGGAAATGAGCATGCATCGACCTATGTTTTACAAGTTTGCATGATTTAATTATTATAGTTCATTCCACCTAACGTTTATGTCAAAGGTGAGACTCAAGGAGCATCCTAGCTACCCAGGATCGTTTCTAGCATCAATCACCTCATTCATGCAATTTAAGCAACATAGGGTCATGCTTACACAATGCAACAACATAGGAGCATGCTTACACAAAGCAACAGCATATAGATTCTCAAGATAATCAACTTAAAGTCTAAAATGCAACATCAACTAAATATAACAATTTAGCATAATTAGAATATCTAATACCACACATCAAGACATAGGTTCTCTAGGTTATCAACTAGAAATCTAAAAGTGTGAAATTAACTAAATATATCAATTTAGTATGGATGTACTTAACAACATCAAAATGATTCATTAAAATCATATACATGGATGTACTTAACAACATCAAAATCGCCAATAACTAAAACCACAAGTTACAATATAAACATGATTGTTAACTTGGAATTGAATGCGAAAACAAATAATGGAAGACTTGGACACCTACGCTCGGAATTCTGCCGAGACCTCAATGGTTATTCCGGGCACTAACCCGCAGGGAAGACCACCCTAAGTGTGCACTATCTCAGACTTAGAGGAGTCACGTCCCCGTACTAGAGCCAAACCCTAGCCGTCTCAACTCAATAATGTTCCAAGATTCCAAAATTAAACCAAATAAGTTCGCAACTTATACATAACTTATATAATGCATGAAAACACCTTCCATACACAAGTAGGTTGAAACCACACAATCCATGCCTTAGAGTTTCAATTCTAAAATGACATACATAATGTCAATTACAAAGTGTACAATTCACTACACATGGCATCAATACATTCTATAAAGAATACATGTTCTCATGAATATAAATATAACAACAAAGTTGTCCAATGCTCAAAACACAATTAAGTGAATACATAACAAGTTTAAGTCCATGATTTATATATAGAAGCAACTTCTAAAATACCAATAGATCCATGGAGCCATTAGATAGAATTTAATTAAATAAGGTGATTAAATTCTCTAGATTTCAAATAATCTCAAATTAATATATGTTAAGCAACATATCATGATCTTTACATATATCAAATCAAAAGTGCAAGATAAGCAAGATATCATCAAATAGAATTTAATTAATTTAAATCAATTAAATCTCTAGATTTCAAAAGTTATCCAAATGATCTCAAATTAATTTATATCAAGCACTAAGTCATGGTCATACCATATATCTAGTCTAAGATGGATTACAAGCAAAACACAATTTACTAGAATTTAAACCAAATTAAATCCATTTAATCTCTAGATTTGAAAACTCATCTAAATCAACCCAAATTAATATATACCAAAGATCAACTCATGGCCATGCCATTTACCAAGTCTAAAATGAGTTATAAGCAAACTACCATTAATCATAATTTCTCAAATTAATACACTACATGCATACAAGTTGTATAAGCAACAAAAACATGCAAGACAACAAACATATAACCCTATAACATTCCCTACCTCACTAGAGAAGTGTCTCTCTAGAATCCAAGGCAAAATCAAAACAAAATGGCAAACCCTTCTAGGGTTATGAAGAGGAAGATGAGGGGAACAAAATGTATTCCCAAGTTCAAGCTTGGAAATCAATGGAAGGCTCTCAAAAATCAAGGTCAAAGCTTAAGGCTTTAGGCTCCATCCATGGAGGCTAGGGTTTTCTTTACAAAAGAGGGAGGAAATGAAAAAAAAGATGAAGATGAAATGTGAGTGGAGGGGATAGAGGTACTCCACTCACTATGTGCTCTTACACTACCTCTCACACACACACTAATGCAAGATCAAATTGTGAGCCTACACTTGTCAACCATCCAAGCCAACAAGTGCACCAATCCTAGGCCAACAAGTGGTTAAATCTCCACCCTCCACATGTCCTCATCCAAGGCCTCAAAGTGTTTCCACACACATGTCAACAAGTGGACCAATGAGAGTGTGACACTTGTAACACTTTCTAAAAATTGCAAAAAAATCCTTTTTGAAAATATCTTCCAAATTAAATTGCAAAATGGTCCTTAAGACGAAAAATAATTACTTTACAGTAATTACACAAAAACCCCTAAAGTTTGAAAATTTACAAAATGGTCTTGCATCTATACCCTTTACAAGAAAAGTAAGCACTTAACATGCTTTTCTACAAAAGTGAAAATACACATAGCATGTAATCTAAATATCGTGGATGCATGCAAAACCAGAATCAAACCTGACACGAAAAGTGAGGTTATGCTAACAAAGTGACAACCGAGAAAAAGACGAAAGTGAATAGTGTCACAAAAGTGAAAATATGAAAATAACTCTGTCCTCAGAGGAAGTCGTCAATCCACCGAAAAGAGTCTCAGAAACCATTCCTGAGTACTCAAGATGACACTAAGTGATGAGAAACTGAACTCAGAAAGGAAAAGATCAACGGAAAAAAAATATCCGTGAAAATCCGAGAAAAGGAAAGGAATGAAAATGACCGGGTCATTACAACCTTCCCACCTAAAAAGGATTTCGTCCCCGAAATCCAGCCCCAACCAACAAAAGGCAAAACAAAGAGCACCACAGAGTACATCTCTAAGTATCCCATATAACACGCTACACCAGTGACCTCAAAGTTGAAAGGAACCCCACAACCTAGTGTCATTTGCACCCACGTGCTCATGACAAGACAAGCTCTCAAAAGGAAAATGACCACGCAGCCATACAACAAGTCAGAACTCACATACAGAACCCAAGGTCAGACAAGGGAACGAAAGACAACAACCGAAAGCATCCCTCCTGACAACCATCAAACGGATCCAAAACACATCCACCAAAAAGGACTCCAAAATAATCACGTATCAAATCAAGGTACTGAACAAAGACAAAATGGCAGTACAAATAGCGACCAGAACCCGCCCACGACGTACTCAAATGTGTGGTAGCAATGACAGTACCTAGTGCCTGCCCACACTTACTCGTCAGTAAGGTAGCATCGACGGCAACTAGTACTCGCCCACAGCACACAACTTTGTACGGTAGTATAACAGTATAAGGCACTAGTTCATAACCTGCCCCCCACTAAGTTTACCCAAGAAACCTCTCGATACAAATGACATCAATGTCAAAAAAATGATCATTGCCAAAAGCACTACGGAGACCAACATTTTGTTAGAGTTGAGATATGGTCCAAAGATGTCCGGCCGGACCATCCTGGCCAATCCCAAAACTCTGACAACAATGTGATAGGTACTGCTATGCTTAAGGCCCCAAATCCTCAACACAGCAAAATTAACATCTCCAATGTCTCAAAATACCCCTATTAACAACATTAATCAGGAATCCAAAACCTGACAAGCAAATCAACGCCTACAGAAATCAAAACGAACCTCACGATAAGGCATTTCATCGAAAGTCCTTCATATCTCCCTGAAACTGATCAACTACAAGACTAGACTGTAATCAAACATCAGATCCACATCCCTATCATGGATAACTAAATCCTCCAAATACAAATCCACCAAGTGGCACACATATCAGAATGCCAACAACCAAGGTCACAAAATGAATCTCTCAAAACCATACTTGGAAACACCAAGTTAAATCAAAATTCCTCAATTTTTGATCCACAACCAATCATCAGAACTACGATTCCTCAAAGCTACGCCTAGCCGTAACTAAGATGAGAAAACTCCACAACAAGTTATATCCAACAACGATCTTTCACAACTCTTCTAAGGGTCAACCACATTAAGGTCTCCAAAACTGAAACAAGTCTCCAAAAGACATCCTCAAATGAGCATCGAGCTCACCTCACGAATCAAACAAATCCTTAATGATATGGACACAAGTCCCCAAAAAAAAAAAAATGATCTCACACCAATCCACTCACTCTGAGCACCACAACCCGTCAACAACCACCAGTCCTAAGAAGGACAACACCACGACTCCATCTCTGAAATAAAAGACAGCAAGGTCAAAGACTTCACCCCCTACATGGAAGTAAGTCGACCAAAATCCATCAAATCCTCACCAAGGACTCAGGACAACGATAGTGATCCACACGGACCAACCAACCCCAAAGCTGTGCACACTGCAACGAAGAGAAGAGACTCACTCCTTGTGAAGTCCCTAACATGAACCAACACAAAACACTCGTGGAAACCCGCATACACACTACGTGCGACCGAGGGAAACGAATGGGGAAAACCAAACCTGAAAGTTATGCATATGATAAGGAAATGCAACTATCAAGAAATAAATCTACTCACATAGATAAAAATCAAGGTTACATGCAGCACGTCTCCATGTAAACACAAAATCATGTCACTAAAGTACAGCATAACATGGCATCTCTAAGCATATAAAGAAGGCATGCTAATGCCACACAACAAGGAAACAAATGTGGATACACTTCCACCTACTCATGCATCACAGTATCTGAAATCATACTACTAACATGGTAGTAAGTGAAACTACAGAAAATAAAATGATGCAACAATGAACCCTATGCACATCGTGTCCTAGAGTGTCTAGGTAAAAGGAAGGACCAGTCCTAGCCATAAATTGACTCCAAAACCAATGCGATAACAACCTGTCTCAAAACAAACGTGAACCTTTACCACAATGGTAAGACTCCAACAATCCAACTCCGAATCTAGAGGTGACACTATAAATGACACTAACAATGCAATGCTCTCACCAACCCAAAACATCGATCAATCGACTCGATCCCAAAAGCATCATCACATAAAGAGAACTCAACAAAATGGCTACTTTAGCCATACAATCAGTCAACCAATTCAATCTCTGAAATCGTCCTCAAAACGACCATCAATCAACGTCTCAACACCAGACGCCCAAAACAAAACTCACATCATCACCAACCAAAAGGACAACGCCTACCACAACAAACCAACATTAATTCCATCCGAACTGCACTTGTAACTAGCCAGTACGGTAGCATTACAGTGCCATACACCCGCCCACCACGTACCCGCCCACAGAAATTGCAATATCAGAGGAACCTTCCAAATTAATTAAGGATCCTAAGAGGTCCATGACCTCATCGTGGCCCAAAACCAATAATCCAGCACCATGGCAACGCTAAAGGACTCACCTCACGAGAGCCTAAACAAAATGTGTCTCACCACCTACCTCAAAACCAACACTAGGTCGACAATAACTAGTACTACCATAAAACCATGTGGACAATCACCAACAACCTCAAGGAAGAATGCCAAAATGAAACCAATTTCACCAACCATCGTACTAAGTGAAAACTTGCCAAACGACTCAATCTCAACTCAAACATCCAATGAATAATCCCAAGTCCTGCCAAATATGCAACACAACAATGCATATACAATTCTAATCTAGCACACATCACATGTCATGCTCTTTACATTAGAATAAATTCATACTTAAACAAACGGCATACTACATATACCACATAAGCACATAAGCATATAAACATGTTATCAAACCAAAACATGTTATCATGAAGCATATAAACATGTAGAGCATGGCAATATAAGCATGATATACACCCAAAACCCGTCGTCCAAGGTATTCAAACCTAGGAGCTCTGATACCACCTGTGACGACCCTGGATTTTTTAACCCAGTGTATCCTGTGATGACCCAAAACGAATCCAAAATGCGGAAGTAAAAGATAGAACAATGGTCTCTAGGGATACAACACTCCTCTAAGACACCAATGTGATGCCCAATGAGGTCACAAAACCCAAAGGAAGAAAATACGAAAGCAACGTTTCAAAAATGGAAAAGAATGAACCTAGGGGCAAAATGGTCATTACACACTGAAATGGGTGCCACCGTGCATACCATTGGAAATACAACGAAAAATTAATAAAGATGGACTCAAGAATCACTTGATTCAGAGTCCATACGGCAAAGATATCAAGTTCGGAAGTCGAAGGAAGGGAAACCCTATCCCGGTTCGAACAAAAAACAGACACTACCTTACTAAAACTTGATTTTTTTGAGCCACAAAATGAATCTAAAGCTCTAATTAGTACCATTGGAAAGCTTATTTCGACGTGATCAATTTAGACTCAAGAACAGACCAATTCGGAATTAAAACGAAGAAGTTATGATGGTTTGAAGTAAGAGGTGCAGTGCTGAACCAAGACACACACACACCAGTACTTCGAGCCCTCGAACAAGGAGTTCGAGCGCTCGAAATTTGCCCTAAGAAATCTGCCCAAAGTTCAAGTGCTCGAACTCCCTATTTAGAGCGCTCGAACTCCTGTAGGCTGCCTTGAAATGTTGACTTCGAATGCAATTTTGAGGACTTTCTGGGCCTTTTTGAGAAAAATATAAAGAAGAAACTACCCTCAAAATCATGTTTTCTAGCCAACCATGCCAAAAGAAAACTTTATTTTTCAAGTGAAAACCCCAAAATGTCCCTATGCTCAGTTAAGGCTCAAAACGGCAAAAAATGTAAGTTTGCATCAAACATACTTTTAACCCCAACTACACTTCTAGGCTGAAACGAATATGCACACACATGTAATAAGTGATTTTGAGCGCGCGGGAATGGTCCGTGGCTCCTGGAAACGACCGATGCAAACATAGTGAGACAATTACTTGACATTTTTTCAATATTTTCATAATATACCATAAAGTCAAAACTACATAGGATACAAATACATGTCATTGGCCTCTGGCCTCATCTCATACATGTCAAATATATTGTAAGGAGTGCACTCATGTACACATTACATGTTTAATTTCAAATATACATATTTTGACATACAAGGCTACAAATGGCTTTTCAAGCCAACCTTTACAAGAAATGAAAATCTTCAAGTCCACCAATCATCCAAGCATGAGGAGAATCGCAACCTTGATTCTTGTACCTGAAATATGCCCCAGTATCATAGGGGTGAGTAACATAAAGCTACTCGTAGGAAATGAGCATGCATCGACCTACGTTTTACAAGTTTGCATGATTTAATTATTATGGTTCATTCCACCTAACGTCTATGTCAAAGGTGAGACTCAAGGAGCATCCTAACTACCTAGGATCGTTTCTAGCATCAATCACCTCATTCATATAATTTTAGCAACATAGGTTCATGCTTACACAAAGCAACAACATAGGAGCATGCTTACACAAAGCAACAGCATATAGATTCTCAAGATAATCAACTTAAAGTCTAAAATGCAACATCAACTAAATATAACAATTTAGCATAATTAGAATATCTAATACCACACATCCAGACATAGGTTCTCTAGGTTATCAACTAGAAATCTAAAAGTGTGAAATTAACTAAATATATCAATTTAGTATGGATGTACTTAACAACATCAAAATGATTCATTAAAATCATATACATGGATGTACTTAACAACATCAAAATTGCCAATAACTAAAACCACAAGTTACAATATAAACATGATTGTTAACTTGGAATTGAATGCGAAAACAAATAATGGAAGACTTGGACATCTACGCTCGGAATTCTGCCGAGACCTCAATGGTTATTCCGGGCACTAACCCGCAGGGAAGACCACCCTAAGTGCGCACTATCTCAGACTTAGAGGAGTCACGTCCCCGTACTAGAGCCAAACCCTAGCCGTCTCAACTCAACAATGTTCCAAGATTCCAAAATTAAACCAAATAAGTTCGCAACTTATACATAACTTATATAATGCATGAAAACACCTTCCATGCACAAGTAGGTTGAAACCACACAATCCATGCCTTAGAGTTTCAATTCTAAAATGACATACATAATGTCAATTACAAAGTGTACAATTCACTACACATGGCATCAATATATTCTATTAAGAAAACATGTTCTCATGAATATAAATATAACAACAAAGTTATCCAATGCTCAAAATACAATCAAGTGAATACATAACAAGTTCAAGTCCATGATTTCTATATAGAAACAACTTCTAAAATACCAATAGATCCATTGAGTCATTAGATAGAATTTAATTAAACAAGGTGATTAAATTCTCTAGATTTCAAATAATCTCAAATTAACATATGTTAAGCAACTTATCATGATCTTTACATATATCAAATCAAAAGTGCAAGATAAGCAAGATATCATCAAATAGAATTTAATTAATTTAAATCAATTAAATCTCTAGATTTCAAAAGTTATCCAAATGATCTCAAATTAATTTATATCAAGCACTAAGTCATGGTCATACCATATATCTAGTCTAAGATGGATTACAAGCAAAACACAATTTACTAGAATTTAAACCAAATTAAATCCATTTAATCTCTAGATTTGAAAACTCATCTAAATCAACCCAAATTAATATATACCAAAGATCAACTCATGGCCATGCCATTTACCAAGTCTAAAATGAGTTATAAGCAAACTACCATTAATCATAATTTCTCAAATTAATACACTACATGCATACAAGTTGTATAAGCAACAAAAACATGCAAGACAACAAACATATAACCCTATAACATTCCCTACCTCTCTAGAGAAGTGTCTCTCTAGAATCCAAGGCAAAATCAAAACAAAATGGCAAACCCTTCTAGGGTTATGAAGAGGAAGATGAGGGGAACAAAATGTATTCCCAAGTTCAAGCTTGGAAATCAATGGAAGGCTCTCAAAAATCAAGGTCAAAGCTTAAGGCTTTAGGCTCCATCCATGGAGGCTAGGGTTTTCTTTACAAAAGAGGGAGGAAATGAAAAAAAAGATGAAGATGAAATGTGAGTGGAGGGGATAGAGGTACTCCACTCACTATGTGCTCTTACACTACCTCTCACACACACACTAATGCAAGATCAAATTGTGAGCCTACACTTGTCACAAATCCAAGGCTCCATCCTAGGCTAAATTTCAAGCCTACACTTGTCAACCATCCAAGCCAACAAGTGCACCAATCCTAGGCCAACAAGTGGTTAAATCTCCACCCTCCACATGTCCTCATCCAAGGCCTCAAAGTGTTTCCACACACATGTCAACAAGTGGACCAATGAGAGTGTGACACTTGTCACACTTTCTTAAAATTGCAAAAAAAATCCTTTTTGAAAATATCTTCCAAATTAAATTGCAAAATGGTCCCTAAGACGAAAAATAATTACTTTACAGTAATTACACAAAAACCCCTAAAGTTTAAAAATTTACAAAATGGTTTTGCATCTATACCCTTTACAAGAAAAGTAAGCACTTAACATGCTTTTCTACAAAAGTGAAAATACACATAGCATGTAATCTAAATATCGTGGATGCATGCAAAACCGGAATCAAATCCGAACACAAAAATTGAGGTTATGCTAACAAAGTGACAACCGAGAAAAAGACGAAAGTGAATACTGTCACAAAAGTGAAAATGTGAAAATAACTCGGTCCTCAAAGGAAGTCGTCAATCCACTGATAAGAGTCTCAGAAACCATTCCTGAGTACTCAAGATGACACTAAGTGACGAGAAACTGAACTCAGAAAGGAAAAGATCAACGGAAAAAAAATATCCGTGAAAATCCGAGAAAAGGAAAGGAATGAAAATGACTGGGTCATTACATGTTCCATAATATTTTTCTTCATAGGAAACAACATGCGTTATTGTTATAATACTATAAATAATTTTTGGTTCTCTCCAAAGTCTCTTAGGATTAAGAACCCTACATTTATAAGTATTTCTTATCTGGTGAGGTAACTCATAGCAAATTTCATCTATGGACAATATCCCCTCACAACTTTGGGATAATCCTGAAATTTTATATATGATATATTTCTTATGGTTTTCTAACTCTTGAAATACCATATATTAAATATTTCACCTCATCTACCTTTCCAAGGTTCTATATTCGCTTCTCAACAAGCATATATACCAGTTTCTAGTGCATATGTACTCACTTTATCTCTAGCATATTCTTATAATTACAGTGAATTAATGCTAAAGATATTAATTACAATGGGTTCTAATTAATATTTGCTTCTACATCTCTTGTATTGATTAATTGAGTTATTCATGTTTAGGTTCATGTTAAGTCAGTCATATTAACATGTCATGACCTTTCATGTGTCGCACATCACATAACTCAATCATTTAAGCAAATAACTCACTTATTGTTTAAGCTTTGGATACATCACCACATAGTGAGCACTCACTTCTCAACTATCATTAGTCGTTAAAAGTGAGTTTTTAAACTCTCATTACTAGCTTAGATTAAGCACACTCTTCTCATTAATTACTACTAGTTTATAATGAACACCCACTTTTCTGCTATTATCACTAGCTTGAAGTTTAGTTTGCTCAGTTATTAATTCTAGTAGCTCTTAACTTTAGTACACACTTAACTAAGTAGTTCACATTGGTAGTAGAGTAATTTGCTTTGAAAAATATTCTTCAAAAACTACTACTTTATAAGTAGTATTATTCACTCTTACATGAGCAGATATGATGTATAGCTCAAATAGCTTATAACTAAAATGACTAATCATCACCCGCGTGTTTTTTTTACTACCAAGTATAGAGCTATAACCAATTAACAAATTTTCCTCTTAGGTTCTGTACACTTCATTAATCATTTTAACTTGTAGCTAAGCTAACTAGTTTGCAACTTAGTAACATTTTAGCTTTTAACTAAATTGTACACCAGAGCTGATTAGCTTAATTTAGCATGTCTCGATGTACTTGCTTAGTGTATCCATAACATTTCTCATTGAACCCTTTAGAGTTATCAGAAATCTCTCTCTTATTCTGCCCATTCACAGCTATACGTGTCTTAGACATTAATATAGATCTTTTTCCCTTGACT
Source organism: Cornus florida (assembly GCF_030987335.1). Lineage (NCBI taxonomy): Eukaryota > Viridiplantae > Streptophyta > Magnoliopsida > Cornales > Cornaceae > Cornus > Cornus florida. The sequence goes on along the minus strand of NW_026775573.1, from coordinate 77,049,156 downwards.
ATTGGGAGAATTGATATAGATAAACTAGTTAATTTTTGTTTGTTCTATTAAATACACAAACCAGTCATGAACTCATATGCAAAGTTAATAATATCACACATTAAATAAACTGTATTGTAAAATTGTATTACTATGCACACTAAGTAATACAGCTACATAATTCAATATTATAGTAAACATTTATAAAAACAATATTGAACTCGCGTAAATAAAAATAACAATATAATTTAATATTAAATTGCATGATTAATTATATCACATAATTAATTTAGCAAAAAATAATATTAAGGAGAATATTTTGCTTCCTTAAAGTTTTGTGGCTCATTCTCCAATAAACATGCTAGAAAATTAAGATCAAAAGATTTAGACGTTCTAAGATTTAGACACCCCCACATTTTTAAGAATTTATAAGAAGGTTTTCGACCTTTCCATAATTCATATGGTGTCACATTCGTTTTTTTTGAAGGTATTTTATTGAGAACATAGTTTGCGGAAAGCAAAACTTATCCCCCACAAATTATGATTTAAATCAGAACTTATCAACATAGCATTCATCATTTCTTCGTGAATTATACCAAGTTCTAAACAATTATAAGAGCATAGTGTTTTGTATTCACCATCTCTATTTGGTATAAATTTAAGATAATATAATATACTACATAATATCATATTACAAAAATAACTCAACCAATATTGAATTATATCAATTATCTATTTATATTTATATAACATGCTTCAGTTTCACATAATATTAAACACATCAATATTTAGCATATTACCATATAATAATGTATATAACAATATTTTATTATATTTCAATTATTAGTATAATCTAAACTTGTTTATATCTTAAATAAAAATATATAATAAAATCTATACAAGGAAAGACTCTGTCTTAAGATTGTTAGTGAAAATATATGTTTCATGTGACATTTAAGATATAACAAACCTTATACTAATATGTCATGAGATAATTAATAATATGCTAAGAAATCATTAATTAAATATGCAACTCTATATTTAATTAAAGATGCAAAATAAAGTAATGAAATAATAATTATAAATAAAGAACCTGGACCGAGGCTAGTATTGGATACTATGTCCTTAAGACAGATTCGCCTCGCTATGGTGCTAACGAACTCAGTAGCGTCTATCTTCCAGGATACAACGGTCTACATCCACCAGTAGCAGCACTACAAACTCGTGGATACGGCGAACCTTCTCCGTGTAATACTCTCTCTGACTCAAAAATGCATCTATGCTATATAAATGCTGAATTGGGTGCAATTCGAATCAAATGGTTTGGACCAATCTTAATATGGTTCAATGAAATTGGATTAAGGTCTAAGTGGTTCGGACCACTTAACCTATGGTTTGAACCCACTTGGGTTGGGTTCAAGTCTAGAGAGGGAGATAGAAGAAAATGAAAATGAACAACTTGCAAATGATCCAAAGGGGGGTATTTATAGAAACAGAAATGCCTTTTTGGATTGGGTGTATCTCTTCATTATTGGACACAACCATTGCAACAGGCTGCAATGGTTCACATGGTGTCTGTTCACCACTAGACACATCTATTCCAATAAGTTGCAATGGTTCACATGGTGTCTGTTCACCAATAGACACATCCATTCCAATAGGTTACAATGTGCTTTTTCGAGTGGGTGCAACCATGGGTTATGATGGTTCGGAAAGAGGTGTAACCCTTTGAAAAAACTAAAAAGTGGTTTTTTAATTTAAAGGTGTAACCCTTTAGAAAAAACTAAAAAGGGGTTTTTTAATTTAAAAGGTGTAACCCTTTAGGAAAACTAAAATATGGTTTTTTAATTTTAAAGGTGTAACCTTTTAGAAAAACTAAAAAGTAATTTTTTTAATTCAAAAAACCAACCACCCAGAAAACCCACCCATTTGTGAAACCCATTTAAATAAGCCCAACCTAAAATTAGGCCCAATCCAAAATTCCAAAAAAGAATAATCTGGATTTTACAATTAGGCCCAAGCCCAAGCCCAAGCCCAAGCCCAAGCCCAAATCCTAAACTCAGCTTATTTAAATTTCAATTTGTTTCAACATTTTTTTTCATATGGGACAAACACTTCCCACATTTTGCATACCTATTTAGGCTTATCAAAACACCACACTTTGGAGCTAATTTCCCATTCATCCGGAAACGGATTTCAGAAAGTAAATATACAAAATTCATCTCCTTGCGGAGAGAAATGCGCTTGTCTAGAGATCCGTAAAAAATTATTAGCGGAATCTATTTCAAATCTCATCCAAAGTTTATGTTTTTAATACCCCCGTTTCCAACATGTTGTCGGTTTGATCCGGCGTGACGTCCAAGCATCCACTTTGTTTGATTTTGCATTTCATTTTTAAGCTGATAACTAGATGATGTTGTAACTTGTTGTTTCTTATTTGTCGTTCCATTTTAAGTTATAGAATGTTAACTTTGCGAAATTATGCTTTATGCGTTGTATTGGAAGTTCCAATATTGGTTAAATTGCATCAATATTGAAAATCATGTTTTAACGTTCTAATAAAGCTTAGGATTGATCCTATTGATTCATTTATAACATAGACGTTAGGTGGCATGAACCACTACTATTATTTTGTGCTTTAGATTCTAAGTTGATGGCTTTGAGAACTTAAACCTTGTTGCATTGTATAACATGCTCTTTTGTTGTTGAATTGCACGGGTAATGTGATTCTTGTTAACTTGTATTCAAATATGCTTTTGTCATGTTGTATGGATTACTCTAGACCTAGTTCAATTGTATTGAAAATGCAATTCATGTTAATCTATGCTCAAGCATTGTTCTTGTCGTGTTCTTTGGATTATCCCAATCATGATTCATTTCAAACACGTATGTATATCATGATTCTTGTTGCTTAGACTCTAAGGTAGCTTAGGATGCTCCCCGAGTCTCACTTGGACATAGACGTTAGGTTGCATGAGCCCCTTTAACATGTTTCACCTTAAGGTGATAAATTTGTAAAATGCTAGGTTGATGCATGCTCATCTCCTACGAGTAGCTTTATGTTACTCAACCCTACGATACTGGGGCATATTTCAGGTACGAAGACTTGGTTCATGAAGCCTAGGATTCCTTGGATGTCGTGTAGCTTTCAAGTTTCCATTTCATGCAAATGTTAGCATGAAATGTCATTTTGTAGACTTATATGTCAAAATATGTATATTTGATTCCATGTATGTAATGTATACATAAGTGCACTCCTTTCAATGTATTTGACATGTATGAGATGAGGCTGGAGGCCAATGACATGTGTATTGTATTCTATACAATTTTTCAACTTCATGAAATATTATGAAAACCTTGAAAAATCGCAACTCATTGCTTCACTATAGTTGCATCGGGTGTGGGAATTCAATTTTCATTCTTTCATAGGGTCTTTTTAATCATGTTTGAAGTGTGGCCAAGGGCCAAATGGTCATTTGATCCCGTTTTGCATTTTTGGATTCTATGTTTTCCATTCCAAGTCCATTTTCGCCTTTCTGCCCGTTGGGGGGTCAGATTTTGCATCGGTTATATTTTTAAGCCATGGACCATTGTAGCACGTCTAAATAGGTAAGTTACGTTTGCGTGCATAGTTGTTTCTGGGCAAAACCTCATCGTTTGTGTTTTGAGCCTCTTGTGAATTCATTACGCATTTTTTTTGCATATTCTAATCTAGGGGCATTATGGACCTTTTACCTCAGTTTTATTTTCTTCCTTCAACATGGTCGCTTAGAAAACGTGATTTTGGGAGGGGTTTCTTTTTCGTGTTTTTCCAGAAAAGGTCGTCTTGGTACCGGAAATCCCTCGTAAAGTTTCAGCTTCCAGTTTTCATTTAGCAGCTTTATGACCCTCTTGTTCAGTTCTGATCTAGGGGCATTTTGGGGATTTCACAGTGAGTTTTTTTCAATTCCGTCCATGGTGTTGGGTAGAAAACTCGATTTTAGGGGGTGTTTCTTCTTCGTGTTTTTCCAAAAAAACTCATCTTGACCTCCGTTTCAAGCCTCAGTTCTGGGCAGATCAAAAAAAATGTAGCAGCAGCCAAGGGCTGCCACCAGCCATGTCTTTGGGCACCGGCATGCACGCCGGTGGGCTCGCGCATGGGCGCCGTGTGCGCCATGGCCCCTCGTCGGGCCGCCGCGACGTCAATTTTTCTTTTGGGCTTTTCTCCTTCGTTCGGACTCCGATTCAAGTGAATTTTTTTTTTTAACTTGACTAATTTTTCGCTGTCTTTCCAACGGTGTGCTCAGTTGCACCCGATTCTTCCTGGATAATTGCCAGTTTACCCTTTTTGCTTTAAGTGCTCGTTTTTCTTCGTCATGCCATTTCTCCTTCGTTCGGACTCTGAATCATGACATTCTTGAGTCCATCTTTATTACTTTTTCGTTGTCCTTCCGGCGGTGTGCTCGGTGGCACCCGAATCTATAGTTTTCAGAAATGACTATTTTGCCCCTGGGGGCTTATTTGTCATATTTTTGATCTTTTGCTTCCGCATTAGTTTTTGTTGAGTTCCACAACCTCATGGAAGGTCACTTTGACTTCTTAGAGTCTTGTTTTCTGTTTTCGCTTCCGCATTTGGATCCGTTATCAGATCATCCTTACTGTTTATCACAGGACACGCTGGCCTAAAAACCAGGGTCGTCACAGAGTTGAAAGCCTATATTGATAATTCTTTATTGGTTTGGTTTTCATCTTTCAACTTGTCTTTTTTTTCTTAACAATTAGTATTCTCTGAAATTATATGTTTTTCTAACTCTTTAAAGACTAACTCAAAAAAATTGTGGGTTAAACAAATATTGAAATTTTATATTATAAAAAAAAAAATAAACCAGACAAATCTAATATTTAGTCTAAACGAATGACCACAATTGCTATATTATGGTTGCTTAGTTGATTGGTGTTGTCATCAAACCATGTAAAGTAGGTAAAAAACAATTTAATGACTTCCGATGCATTTAAATAAATTCAAAGCACTTAGGAATGTACTAATGTCAGAAATGCAACACATGAAACAGGTAGAAAGAAATTAAATCAAAAATCAAGTAATTCAGTTCCTAAGCATAGGAAAAGACTTAATTAAAATTGAACAATCTAGATATTGTGATGAATTCATCCATTGATTTATGTATTTCACAAGTCCTTGGTATGTTCATAGTTCTTAAGTTCTTTTTATTTTGTGACGCCTATATTTTGTGAAGCCTATGATGTATAGCACCGTTGTTTTGTAAAATCCTAGCAAGATACATGTATGAAATGTATGTATTTTCCATGCAAATAGATTTAGAAATGGTGTTTTGGTAGATGACTGGGGTAGTTCTCCTACCGTTGTTAAATCTATGAGGATATATTGTCAATAAATGAGTTAAAAATATAGTATCTTTTATAATTGTTCCCCCCATTGATTTGTGTTAAATTTGTTCTAACTTATGAGCTATATACTCCTTTTCTTGTCAAGGAACTTCCATTATTTTGGTTTTAGGTTAAGTTATCATCTATGGTCAGTTGGAGAAAATGATATATATATATATATATATATATCTTTAACTCTTTCAACCGTGGGAGTTTTCTAAAATTCTGTTTTAAAATTTCTCTAGTTCTTCCTTGGAAATGAATTTGTATCAGGGGATGTAGTGCTTCAAATGCTACAAAATATTTACCATACGTTCCCCTCTGTGTCTAAAGTCTCTCTGCAAAATTTGATAATTTTTGGACAGGTGTGTATTTTCTATAAAAAAAACATTGACTTTTTATTATTTTATTTTTTTTTATTTTTTTTTTTTTCAGGGACTGATTTTGAGAAAATGATTTTATGGACTTCCCGACATCATTAAATTATGAAACTTTCTAGTTCATGTGTCTAGTTTCTAAAAACAAGGCTACAAAATTTTATCAGCTCCACAAACAACTAAGCAAGCCAAAGTTCGGCACGTGGTTGGATTTTAGCACAAGCTGTGAAAGCCTTCTTCCTTCTAAAAACTATTTTCACTAGTGTATTTCCAGCATTCAGAAATGGCTCAGTCACATTGTACTCTAAGTCTAGTTTCTAAATAATTTTACTTTTCCTCGTTCTGATGAAAATTAAATTTTCTATGATTTTTCGAATAACCGCTGCACAAAATTTTTATTTAGCTGAGCATTGTTGTTCCAATTTTTGTTTTAACCTTATTAATTGAGCCCTATGGTCTTGGGGCATGACTGGTTTTGTTTTCATCTTCCAACTTGTCTCCTTTATAGATTGTTCGCTTGTCTCATTACCATTGTAGGAGATATATTTCTATGTAATGCAACTGTATGTTATAGAGAGAGAGAGCTAAAATGAGAGATGAAGTGGTGATTTTGAGAAAGGGATTGCATAGTATTTATAAGAGAGAATTAAGAGTAGCCAGTTTTCAGATTGGTGTCCATAATACCAAAACAGTTAACAATACTTGGACATATCACAAAGAGGTAGGGACATGAGAGACGCCGCCCTCCATACTAGTATTACTACAAACTTCTCAACTCTTCTGTAATCCCAGCTTGTCCTTTCTCTATCTTTATATATATATATGTGTGTAAATGTGTATTATATATACACAAATATTATAAAATAGTGGGATATCAAGTCTAACTTTTTGTAAACACCTCATTCTAAACTGATCTCTTTCCAATCTTTTGTCATCATAATTTGTGTTATAAGTTGAATATAGTAGTTCTTTTTATATATTTATTTTTAATTAATTTTCGGCTAATACATTGCCTTTAATCATCTTAAAAGTACAAGATTATCTACTTATCACACTATTTCGACTTCTTTCTCTTACATAACAGATCCAGATGCAGAGGTAATTGCACTATCTCCCAAGACCCTAATGGCAACAAATAGGTTCATTTGTGAGGTATGCAACAAAGGGTTCCAAATTGAGCAAAAACTCCAGCTCCATAGAAGAGGACACAACCTACCTTGGAAGCTAAAGTAGAAAACTACAAAAGAAGTGAAGAGGAAGGTGTATTTGTGAGAAGTGGACATAATCAAGAAGCATTACTTAAGAAAGTATGGTGAGAAGAAGTACAAGTGTAAGAAATGTTCAAAGAGATATGCGGTTCAATCTGACTGGAAAGCCCATTCTAAGACATGTGGTACTAGAGAATACAAATGTGACTATAGCACTCTTTTTTCAAGGTAATTAATCCACCCCATTTTTTCTTACATCAATTATATGCATATAATATGAATAACAACTAATACATAAAAAAAAAAAAAAAAAAAAAAAAATTAAGTTGCCAACTTGCATTAACTCCTTAACCAACATTATAAACAACTTCTCCTCCACAACAATCAATCAAAACCTCCACATACGATGAGCCCATACTCCCATGCTTTCAACATTTTAAAACAAGAAATAAAAATGGCCTCCACATGGGCCGATGTACCAATAAGGTAATAAAGTTCAAGATACACCACAAAATTGGTCACTTAAAGGCATGTGACCCCCATTTAAAAATGTGCAATCATAAAAGAATTTTATCGAACATAAAGACCATATAACTTACAAATTGTGATGTACTTGATAGGCTATGCAATCGACGCTCCCATTATTGTCTTTTCCTAGCCCCTTTGGAAGACTACATTTCAAGTACATGCAAATCAATTAAAGAAAAAATAACACCAAAATACACCCTAAGTGGAGATAGTTAAATGAAAAAACTCAAAAATAAGGGACATTATAAACAAATACATACAAAATCAAGATCACAAAACATCATTAAAACATCTTTGCATGATCATGTGAGAAGTCCATAGAGAATCCATGGAATGAGAAGCCCTTTCAACACCACTGGTTTGGATTGAATTGTAATTGGGAAAGATTTGAGCTGAAAGGGTTTTAACACCAAGACTACTGCTCTAGCACCAACCCAACACTCCCATCATTGACTGCTCTTATAATAGCTTTTGTGAATTTTACTGGAGATAAAATGATTTATCATGTGGAGTAAAGATCAATAATTGTATAAGTGAGAAAAAGTAATCTAATTTTCAATGTAATGTCAGCAAAATCAGAAGACAAAGAGTAAAATGGGTTGACTATAAAAAATACTTCTGCTATGATAGTTGCTCTAAACATATGTGTCAAATGAATTATAGGCACCTCCTTTTGTAGTCGTGTGTGTGTGTGTATATATATATATATACCATGTAAATTCAACTCATGCACTAGCTGTGAAAAGAAACAAGATCCACCATTCTTTTGGCTCATTTACAAATATTATCAAGTTCACTATATTTAATTTATGCATATAGCTTATTCAAGTAGCTTCCTTTCTAAATGTCCCTTTAATGTTTCAAGAATTTGACATTTAGAATGCCGGCTCACTATGACAAACTACAAATGTAAAAAATAAAATAAAAATTCCAAATGACTTCTCCAAAGATTCAACAACCAAGAGATCCTTCAAAAAAATCGTATATGAAATGTAACTCCCAAAACTTAGGTCAATAGTTTCATACAAACTCAGATGAAAAATATGCTTCCATGATAAGAATTATAAAATAAATAAATAAATAAAACTAAACAAATATATAACTTTTGGTGAACCATCTATGCAGTGAATATCTAGGTGTGTTTCAACACACAGGTTTTTAGTCATATCAGTGAAGATCATGTTTCCCTTGGGTAGAGAAAAAATACAAAAAATTGAACTTAATGAATTTTATGGTAATAAAGATAGTAAAATAATCGTATAACTGGTAAGAAAGTGCAAATGCAAAATTCTAAACACATTCTTACTTGAAACAACTATTATTAGGGTAGTAAGAGAACAATTTTTTTTTTTTAAGGGTAAAATCAATTTGATAAGATAATATGATATACAATACAAGTTAGCCCAGGCTAACCAAATACAAGAATAGCCCATGAGATAGCCCAAAGCATAAGAGCAAAACAAACCCAGCAAGAGTTACATTTGACATAACACAAAGCAATGTGTTTGTAGCAAGAGAACATTTATAAAAAAGAACAAGCATAGTTTTTTACCTTTTATGTATATCACATAGTTTGAAGAAATGAAGCCAATTGATGAAATGTACCTGTCAAGAAAAAATATTTATCTCTAATGATAGAAGAAGCAGAAAAAATTAAAACAAATGTACTTTTTGGTTATTCAATTAATCTTAAATACCTACTTCTACTACACAATTAAGACTATAAACTTTTTCTCATATTACATACTAGAATCCTGCAGTCACATGCAATCATTTAAACATTGGATCCTATATGCCTTTAATTCTGATCATATATGCTCTAAAAATTTTGCTTGTTAATTTTGTTAAAAGACAAAGTAGTATTACAATAGTAATCTTGAGAATCCATAATAAGGAATTCTTTAAAATAGTCATCAAACTATTAGTATGCAAGGTTCCCTGAAGCCAACAAGCTGGCTATATTGGTCACTCATAATTTCTAATATTAGGCATTCAATTGCCTTTGAGGTTTGAACCTTTCATCAAGTTTTAAAATGCTAACATGTGATAAGTCAAAACTCTTCAAATTATTCAAATTTGTATGCTCCCTTACTAAGACTTTGAGCATCGTTTTATTATTTGCTAACCTCATTGTTTTCAACCGCTCCAAGCTACCCTTCAGCATTGAATCCAACACATTAAAAACTGCACATAGATCTCTTTTATCGTCATGACCCTTGTTATGTGGAAAACAAAATACAAACAATATACATGCAACGAATTAAAGAACACAACCACAAGTTTCTTCAAAAGAACTCACCAAACTTCAAACTTTCTTTTTTCTAATATTTGTGAACAAAATACAAACAAAATACATGCAATGAATTAAAGAAATAGTACTTAAAACACAGTAAAGTCAAGGTAGATGGGGATGTAAATGAATTTGTCCTGAAGTAATCAAGAGTCAGTCCTTGGCATTAAATGATTTGCAGAGCCCTGCAAATAATCCAATTTAAACAAGAGGAGAGAGAAAGAGATAAAAAACGCCATTTAATAAAAAGTTTCTGAAATCATCATAATTATTTTATCACTACTATAAATTGCTCTATCAACTAATTGAGATATTGTAATATTCTTGAAAGAAAATACTGAAGCCACAAACAAAATAGGGAGCCAAAATCGAACTCGTTATGATTTGAGCCGTCTAATGACATCTGCACACATCAAAACCAAAAACAAAATATCAACATCAACAGCTCAAAAAAGAGTAAAGAAAAACTTGTTATCATCATCATCAATGTCACAGTCAATTACCAATTAACATTAAAGCAAATTAGAGAGTGATAATCTTCTAATTTTAAAAAGAAATAGATTTGACCCAACAAAATAAAAGATCTTTTTTTTTTTTTTTTTTTTTTTTTTTTTGGAGGAAATGAATGGTTCACGGACAAAATACTAGGTGGGTAGGCTTTAAATGTGAAAAATAAATGGAATTTAATCCAATTCATGAGCTGAAAGGAACAGCCAGCTAAGACTACCCTAGTTCTTGAATTTAAACGATGTCAAGTTTTCTATTTTCTGCAACTGAACACTTAAATAAATGCATTGAATGACATAATGTATTAAAACTATAATTGCATTAAACCCAGTTCGTGTAAATGTTTGTGTGTATAAATATAATATTAGTCATGAAAAATAATAGTTGAAAATTGAAACTCACATAGAAAGTAGTGACAGCCCCTGCAGAGTCACCTTCTACAAGCTTGATCTGAATATTTACCTTCCCAAACAAATACTTGTTTTTGGATTGAAATCCAGCCCCTGAAATTGCATATATTTTATATAAATCAGATTTAAAAAAAAAAAAAAATAGACCAAGAGCATCAAGAACAAAAAATAAAAATAAAAACTTAAGCAGAAAAATAAGTAAATGAAAACTAAAATTGAGACACCCAATACATAACAAGGAAAATCATGAAGACCCAACACAGATTTATTTGTTTACCAGAATAGTTATCTAGTTTCATCTTAAGAAGCTCTCCTTCATTGAGGAAATCGTCCAGTGCCCATTCTTAACTTTATAATCTACTAAGCCAGTCACTTACATCGTCCCAAGCAATCAAGGATCTTGGCATTTACTTGATCAAAAGACTTGATAAATATTAGGCAAGGAGGCAATATAAAATTTTCAACATAAATGATTCCAGCAAATAAATAGAAGCCTCGAATGTTAAAAACATAAACTCAATGGCAAAATGTGTATATCCCTAAATAGTTCTTAGACTAAAGAAGCTCTCAAAATTCATCAACCATGTTCCTTCTATCCTACATAAAAGGGAGAAGGGGTTATGTTAATCCCCCCTTATTATTTGGTGGTTTGACTTTGTAAATCTGAACTATCCAGTTGGATGTTGTGAATGCTTCTTCCAGGTATTCAAGCTTTACGTCCTTATTTCCTATTTCAACTTCCCTCGCTCGATCATACCTGCCATAACAAAAAGCCATTACAAGACATTAACGATGTAGTTTAGGCCTCATGAAAGCATAACAATGCCTCCATTGCAAACCAATCTGAAACAGACTTCTATAAAACAAAAGTCGAGTATATAAAATGTAACTCACGAGGTAAATTTGAAAGAGACATAAGAGTTTGTTACCATATTACTTCTAACATTGGCAATGATCCTGTTCAAAGATTAATTTATGTTTCTAAGTTTTCATTAGCACAAGTCTAGATCAGGGTGTAAATTACAGCCGTACAACAACCTTGCCATGATTCAGAAAAATGACTTTCATGCCTGACTTGTTCTCTTGATGATGCGAAGGAAGAGTCTGCTTAAAGAAAGCCGAGAGATAAAAGATAGAGAACAGGCAAAGTAAGGAAGACGCTTAGTTGCAAGATATTAAAAAAACTGAACCACTCCTGTAAAACAGCAATTATGAATTAAAACCGAAAAAATAAAAATAAAAATAATTAAAAGTTTAAACTAAAACAATAATTTCAATAGCCAAAAGAATTTATGCTCCAAACACAACATAATATATGAAAATAGATTAAATTTAATATCCCCTTACAAGTTCAACAAATTTCAAGCAAAGAGATTAAATTTTTGCCAAAGAGATTTAAACGAAATTCGTAACAGATAAGGGGAAAAGTAAAAGGAAACAACCTGATCTGTGTGTGTATAGAGAGATAATTACGCCGTTGAAAGTGCACTAAACACATGTGGTGTGCCGTCAAGCACCAACGTCTAAAGATGTGCAAAAGATAGTGAATGTGCAATGTGGCCAAGTTTTAAATTTATAAATGCCACTACTACCTCTAACTAAAAATATAGCTAGGGTGAGTAAGGATCGTCCCAAGGGATTGTGGGCATACTTGCAATGGAAACAAGATATAGGATTAGTAGGTCGAATGATCAAAAGGTTGTTTGTTTGGTCGATAAAAGTACAATGCAATTGAAATTAAAGCAAGTAAAAGGTAACAATTTAGAAAATAGGGAAAAAATATGGAGGAGAAGACTTAGGGTACTAGAGCTCACCACTAAGCTTGACTTCACTAAACACTAGCAATTGTATATCAATGGGGAAATTGAATTGTAACTTATGTGTGTGTGTGTGTGTGACATTAATTGAAACTAGGCATGGATGAAAAATAAGTATAAATTGTCTAGCCAATTCAAATAAAAAGTATAACCTATCAAATGAGACCAAAATCCATTCAATGAAACCACAATTTATGCACACACAACTATCTAAAAATATACACCCTTTGCATTTATAAGTATGGAACACCAAGGAACAAGAAAAGATTGTCCACCTATCTATGAATCTAAAGCATCTACACTACATCTACACTAAAGACATGGAAATTAAACTAAGTAAGCTAAAGGTGTGGCACAATCCATCAAGAAACAAGTGTGAACCATCAAATAAATTGCAAGAGTGTTCAATTAAGCACTATATTTTGATCATCACTAGATTAACTTCATCCATACACATAGACATGCATAAATTCCATTAAATCTAGAGAAAAACACATAAATCATCCATTCTAGCATACATAGACATATGATTAGAAATAGATAATAAATTGGAAGCATTAATCCATACATATCAAGTAGAAACCACAAGATATATATATAAATCCATGATCAAAACATTTATTACAAGTAAATACCCAAAAATATACAAAGCACTATGTCTAGGAAGCAAACTTAAAGGTTATTTTGGCCCCAAATAGATGTCTAGCCACTCATTGAAGTAGTCATCCAACTCTCAAGGGCTATCTACATGGTAGGAATGACCTCCTTCTTAATGAAAACCCTAGAGGAATGGAAGAACTCCCAAAATGTGTAAAGCTCTCTCTAGTCTCTAGCCTTCTCTCCAAGATAGATGATGAATAATATTCTTCTTAGATGATACGAAGATATTGAAGATATGAAGAGATGCTTTAAAAATGGCTCCAAATCCTTATATAAGAGGTTCAAGTGTCCCACCCAATGGTCTAGATTCGTGCACTAGGGTCCTTGCAAATGATTGCACCACGAGCTAACTTTTAATGAGCTGGAATTTGTTTTAATTTGGACTTGAGGATGTTCGATCAATCAAACTTTATTGAGATCGATCGAACTTAGGTGAGATTCATCGAATGCTATAGATATCGATCATGCTTGGCGGCACCTTTTTGAATAAAGACAAATCTCTAACATATTTTGGGATATTTTGGGAAAGAGACAAAAGTGGTAGGTGAGGTGGTAGGTGAGGATAAGATCAAATATTTTCGATTAATCGAAGAGAAGTTGGATCAATCGAGCATGGTGGAATCTTTTGGATAAGGACAAGGGCTTGGATCCATCTTAAAGTACCTAGATCGATCACATCTATATCGATCGAAGAAAAGTTGAGATCGATCAAACTTATTGACTTTCCACCCTTTGTTTCATTTTGCTTCCACTTTGCTCTTTTCTTCCATTCAGCTCGAGATAACTTTTTTAATGCTCTTATTTGGCTGAATTAACTTATTATTGGGATAAGCACCTGAAAAGTGCAATAACATGAAATTAATCTAAAACGGGAAAGTAAGATAGATAAATGTCCTAAAATACTCGAGCTTAAGGGGTTTAAATGTGCACTTTTCAGCGCTCATCACACCCCCAAACCTAAATATTGCTAATCCCTAGCAATGAACTATAAAGTAAAGGACTGAAATGAACAACTATACAACTATGAACTAGAAAACAATAAATGGATAACGTCACTTTCGTAGGGAGCACGATTGCATTTAGTACATGCAACAAGCCTTTTAAACCCTAGGTTACCCCTAGTGGACGAGTGAAGTCTCGTGAGTGTTTCTAGAAATGATACCCATAAACATTAAGCTCATTCTCACAAAAGAGGTACCAATATTGCAAACAAGCATTGGGAGAAAACTATCTCAAGTATGCAATTTTTCAACCATTTCTAAGTAATCTCTCAAAATTTTAACATCAAGTAAGCAAGTATGGTCCTCCACACATCAAGAAAATGATAATGCAAATCAAAATAACACTAGAATCCTTTTTGAGTGAACCGGTATCAAATATGTTGCTAGCTAAGCCAACTAAAGAAGTTATCACATCCTTACCCTCAAACTAGTACACAAATCTAGTCCTGATCATCAAAACAAATAGTGGACCTTTTATTAAAGCTTTATTGATCTAGGTGCACTTATTCTTTTCACTTAATTTTTTTTTTTAATCCTAAGGGTCAAAGATGGAAGCATAGTGTAATGTGTTGATCTATTAAGCTTTCTAGAGATCCATGAAGTCGAGCGTTAGGTCAATGACTCCCAAACGAGACGGCTTTCGGACATTAGGCATTAAAACACCCCTAAGGACTTACAAGCTCAAATCAACTAGGCTACAAATCAAAACAACCTCCATCTAAAATTCGCTTTTTTATTTGCTTTTGTAACTTTTCTTCTTCTTCTTCTTCTTTTTTTTTTTTTTTTTTTTTTTTTTTTTTTTTTTTTTTTTTCAATTCAGTTATTAACCTAAAGTTTGGGCCTTCCACCTTTTGGTTGAGAAATTCAATGCTTGATGAGGCTAGAATCCCGGCTACTCAATGAAAAGGGTTTGTTATTCACCTTTATCAAGAATGAAAGCTTTCAATGCACTACTAGCCCAATTGGGATATAACCAATTCAATAATCAACAAAGCATGTACCCCACAAATGAATGCTAGTGTGCGCGCCTGTGCTAGTGTAGAATCCTAGAGTGAATCTCAAAATAATCACAAAATCAGGATGATGTGGACCACAAGTGCAAGCAAGATATCAATCTTTCGAAAAAATTACTCCTAAATGGCATCCACAAGGCATACAAGGAGTATTGGACTCTCAAGTCAAGCAATTTTAAAATTTTAAGCCATATAGTCCTCCAAAGATCAAAGTCATAGCTAGTCATGGACCAATCATAGAAAATCCCTCAAATACCAAAGTCATGCTTAAAATTTAACACCCATTACCCCCAAACTTAAACGGCACAGTGTCCTCAATGTGCAAAGAGAATAAAGGAAAGAGTATACCAATACAGTTATGGTAAAGAATGACCGGGACAGAATTATCCAAAGTGGGTGATATAACTCCCCCAAACTTGGGAGTAACTGTGGGCCTGAAAAGATGGCACTGGGATAAAACTCATCAGATAACAAAGGGATAATAACAGTGCATAGTGGACATATAAGTGTAAATGGGATAAATAATGAAATAAAGAGAGGAATAAAGGTAGTCCTAAAAAAATTTAGGCAGTACTCTCTCTCACTGAAGTCACTGGGATGTACTTGATAAATGGAGTCAATCACAGATAAATGTATCAATATAATATCCAGACATGATAATATACAGTACATCATAGTATCAGGACCAACAGACTAGCTGCAAAAATAGTAGTATCAAAATAACAGTAATGTATGACAGATATATAAAGAAATGATGAGCGTAAAAAGATAGAAAGGTCAGGCAGATGAGGTCGGGTGAGCGGGGCGTGATCCCCTGATATCTCTGGATAAATCCTGCAATGTAGCCATGACGTCTGAGCGGAGAGATGCCACATCAGTGCTGAGGGAGGCCACATTTGACCGAAGAGAGACAACTTGTGACAACCCTAGTTTTTAGGCTAGTGTGTCCTATGATGAACTGAAGATTGACCCGATAATGAATCCGATATGTGAAAGCGAAAACAGAAAACAAGACTCTAAGAAGTCAAAGTGACCTTCCATGAGGTCGTGGAACTCAATGAGAACTGATGCGGAAGCAAAAGGTCAAAAATATGACAAATAAGCCACAAGGGTAAAATAGTCATTTTACATAGAAATGACGTCCCTAGAATGTAAATTATTCTCGAAACACATCCATGACTTCCCGTGAAGTCATGGAACTCAAAAGAAAGTAGCGGAAGCGAATTACACGAAAACCGGACAAAAATAGCCTCAAGGGCAAAATGGTTATTTTTAAAAAATGTGGATTCGGGTGCCACCGAGCACACCGCTAGAAAGACAACAAAAAAATAATCAGAATGGACTCAAGAATCGCATGATTTCGGAGTCCGGACGAATGAGAAACGGCCTGGCGAAGAAAAATTAGCACTTAAGGCTAAAAGGGTAAACTGGTAATTATCCAAGAAGATCCGGGTGCAACCGAGCACACCGTTGGAAAGACAGTGAAAAATTAGTCAAGTACAAAAAGAAGTTCACTCGATTTGGAGTCCGGACGAGAGAGAAGCGAGGGTTTGAAGTTGAGACGTTGCAGCGGCCCGACGAAGGCCATGGCGCACACGGTGCCCATGCACGAGCCCACCGGCGCTTATGCCGGCGCCCAATGGCATGCACATGCTGACAGTAAAAGAAAAAACATGAGCTACCAAAACTAATGCTTGAAAAGGAGGTCAAGACGAGTTTTTCTGGAAAAACACGAAGAAGAAACCCTCCCTAAAATCGAGTTTTCTACCCGACCTCATAGACGGAATCAAGAAAAACTCACTGTGAGATCCCCAAAATGCCCCTAGATCAGAACTGGACAAGAAGGCAAAAAGCTGCTACAGGATTTATCTACATCTGAGATCAAAAAGGGGCACAAAGATGAATTTTTCTGGAAAAACACAAAGAAGACACCCCCCTCAAAATTGAGTTTTCAATGTGACTTAAGAAGAATTAAAAAAAAAATGCAATGTAGAATGCCCGAAATGCCCCTCCATGAAATCTAGTCATAGAGGTCCAAAAAGCTGCTACATAAAAAAAAAAAAAAAACAGAAAACTGAACTTTACGATGGATTTCTGATACCAAGACGATATTTTCTGGAAAAACACAAAGAAGAAACCCCACCCTAAAATCATGTTTTCTAAGTGACAATGTCGAAAGAAGAAAATAAAACTGATGTGAAAAGTCTATAATGCCCCTAGAACAGATTATGCAACAAAATGTCAAAATGAATCCCTAGGAGGCTCAATTCACAAAGGAAAGGGTATTTCCCGGAAACGATATTGCACGTAGATGTAACTTACCTAATTGGACATGCTACAATGGTCCACGGCTTAAAAATACCGCTGATGCAAAATCCGACCCCCCAACGGCCAAAAAGGTCAAAATGGACTTGAAATGGGAAAAATGAAAACCAAAATTAGGAAATGGTTTCAAATGACCGTTTGGCCCTTGGCCACACTTCATACAAGATAAATGAGACCTAGTGGAGGTGCTGGAACACACTTTACACCACCCAATTTGAAAATGAACCCTTAAAGGCTCAGTTTCTACTATTTTAGACCAAAATGCAATATGTGAATTGAAATGCAAAAATGAAAACTAAATGGTGTTTGGCCCTTGGCCACACCTCACATATGGCAAATGAATGTTAAAGGATGAATTACATACACAATGCACACAACGGTGCGAAAATGATATATTGAAACCCAAGTTTTCATGCTTTTCTCATTAAAGGCAAAATTCTTCATTTTTGAATATACATGGATTACAAATGAAGTTTGGCCCTTGGCCACATATTATACACATAGAATGAATACCAAAAAGTGTGCTGAAGCATATAATATAAGTTTTATACAAAAGGCTATAAAATGATATTCCATGCTAACATTTGCATGAAATAGAAACTTGAAAAGCTAGTAGCCATCCCAACAAATGATAAGCATCACGAGCCAAGTCTTCGTACTTGATCAAATCCCCCAGTAACTTCGGGGTGAGTAAACAAGTTTACTCGTAGAGAATGAGCATGTATCGACTCGATTTCATGAAGATTTTTATGACTAAAATGATATAGCTCAAAGGGATCATGTCACCTAACTTCTATGTCAAAGTGAGACTCAAGGATCATCCTAAGCTATCATGGAGTATAAACAACAAGAATCATAATATATATACATATGTGAAACAAATTAAGATTGGAATAATCCAATTAATACAACAAGTTTATAGTTAACATGAATCACATTTTCGATGTAATTGAACTAGGTCTAGAGTAATCCATACAACATGACAAAAGCATATTTGAATACAAGTTAACAAGAATCACATTATCCATGCAGTTCAACAACCTAAGAGCAAGTTATACAATGCAACAAAGTATAAACTCTTAAAGCCTTTAACTTAAAATCTAAAGCATGAAATTAACGGAAGTGGGTCATGCCACCTAACGTCTATGTTCATAATGTATCTATAGGATCACTCCTAAGCTATATTAGAACATCAAAACACAATTTACAATACTTATGCAATTTAACCAACATTGGAACTTCTAATGCAACACATAAATCACAATTTCGCAAAGTTAACATCATGTAACTTAAAATGGAAAGAAAAATAAGGAACAAGAAATTATAACATCATCTAGTTATCAACTTGAAAATGAAATGCGAAATCAAACAAAGTGGATACGCGGACATCAGTCGGATCAGGCCGACACCTTGGTTACTTTAGGGTTACTAGCCCATGGTAAACCTCCCTATGTGCGCACTAGACTACATAGAGGGACTATCCCCCGTACTAGAACCATGTCCTAGCCGTAGCCAAACAATGACATCCCCAAGTTTCCAAAATCAACAAATTGTGCAACAACGTATATATCAGCATGTATATACAAAATAATCAACAATCTACCATGCACAACCAAATTTGAAAACCTATACAATACATGCTCTAAGTCCACAACTACTATGATATGATGAATGTCGAATTTTCAGTATGCGATTCGTTACACGCTATGCATGAAAGATGTTAAATACGAAGTGTGCAAATCATTACACAAGGCAACAATATATTCAAAAAGGAAAACATATTCTCATGAGTATAAACATAGCAAATATGTTATCCAATGCTCAAAACATAACCAAATGAATATACAACAAGTCCATGTCCAGGATTTTTGATATAGAAACGACTTTCAAACACAATTAAATCCATGGCTCAATTAGATAGAATTTAATTAAATAAAAATAATTAAATTCCCTAGATTCTAATTCAATTCCAAATAACCCCAAATTAATACATACTAAAGAACATGGCATGGTCATCACCTATATCCATTCTAAAACTCAATTAGGTTATTGGAACAACAAAGTAGAACTCCAATTAAATCATGCTAAATTAATTACCAATGTTCTAAAGCAACTTCAAATGGTCCACAATTAATATATATTAGTAAACAAGTTATGGCCAATACAAATATCAAGTTAAAATCTTAATTAAGCTAATGGGACCACAAAATAGATTTTAATTAATTCTTTTAATTAAAATCTCTAGCTTTTCAAACGTAACCAAATACTCTCAATTTAACATATCTTAGAAAACACGCAAGGACTAATGTAATATCACATTACAAGCTTATTTCATGCATGTTACACCTATGTAAATTAAACTTTCACTAAAGTTAAATGTAAAATAAAGGTTGCAATTCTCATGCAATTAATCCCAATTTAATATATATGAACAACCATACCAAAACTTAATTTTCTAGCATGTCACAATTCAATTCCAAGTTGTATATCACCATAAGGATTAAATATTAAACAAGGAAATTAATTAAATGAAAGGTTTCATAACCACACCAAATATTCTAAATCAAATATATATCAAGCTATATGGCATGTAGATCAAGAATATCAACTTGGAATTCAAATGGAGTGAATAGTGCACTCGGAGCAAATTAATTAATCAAATTAATTAAAAATTACTAATTTTCAAAACACCTCTAATGTTGAAGAGCATGCTAAGGCCAAATATAATATGGTATCACACATTGATTTCAAGCTAGTGAAGGCCACATGAATTAATATTTTATTCAAGATAAATATTAAATAAAATCTTTATTTCTTATCCAAATGCTCAAATTTTAATATATGTCAATCAACATATCAAGGTGTAATATAATGTCAACCCATAAGTTTAAAACATGCTATAACTCACCGGAAAAATTAAATTTCATACTAGAAAATAAATAGTCAAAAATTCTAGATTTAATATCCAAGCATTCAATTGAGTTGAATAAGCATAACAAGCATGTAATAGAGCAAGAAAGTAAATTATAACACCCCCTACCTCAATTTGAGATGAAAACCTCAAAACCCCACTGAAAAAAAAGTGTTCCGAATCCGCCGAAATCGAAGGGTTTTGTCGGGGACTACACGATCTACATGAATCCCCAAGAAGCCCCATGAAAATCCAAATTTGGCCTCAAACCCAAACTCAAATTTTGGTCAAAAATGAATTCTAATAAGGGGCAATGGTGCGCAGCGTCGAGGGGAACGATAAACGTAAAGGCCGAGGGATTTCTACTAAGGGAATCAAGTAGAGGAGAAGGAGAAAGGGTGGCTGCCAAGGAGCTCCCATGGCTACCAACCAAGAGGTGGAGAAGGTGAGTGAAAATTTGATTTTTCACTTTAAGGCATCCTATTTATAGTAAGTCTCAAAAATTGCCCCGGAAGGGCCTTGCCGGGTCCGGAAAAGTGGAATTTGAGCAAACATGCTCAAATGGCAAAAGTCCATGAACGAAAAAGATTCAAAAAGAGAAAATATGAACAACTGAAGAAATGGCTTCAAAATCTTAGTCCCGAGCAAAAAGTTATGCCCCAAACAAGTTCAGCAGCAATCGGGTCCACAAACTCTTAAACTGGAGAAATGACCAGAACGGAATTCTAAGAGTCCACGACTTGACGAAATGTGAAAATGAATCCCGTACAAGGATCCAAGCTCCAGACGAGACATTTTGCAATAACTTTCGTTAATTGCACAATGGCCCCTACAAAAAGGGTTAACTACGAAACTTCCCCAGAATGAAAATATCTTGCAAAAGATATTTTCTTAGATACCCCTAAAATAAAATATCTTCAAAAGATATTTATGAAAAACCCCCTAAGAAATGAAAAAGATTCTGAAGATTTGTGCATCCATTCCCCTATGGACACTGGGAGCAACCAAAGTACTTTCTTGCAAAAGTAAAGATACGTATTTCGAGAAAACCACTCAAGATGAAGGCACGTGTAGTCAAAAACCAACTCCGAGCATGAGAAGTGAGGTTGTGCCAACAATGTGACAAACGGGGAAAAGATAGAATTAGAAAAATGACGAAACAAGGAAAAGGACGAAAGGCACATAGTGTTGAAAAACGAAAAATGCGAAAATGACTCAGTCCTCAACGGAAGTTGTCAATCCACGGAAAAGAGTCTCAAGAACCAATTCCGAGCACTTGAGATGACACTAACCGACATGAAACAGAGCTCAAAAAAGAAAATTAAACGAAAAAAATTCATTCGTAAAATTTCAGGAAAAATAAAAGGGAGGCAAATGACTGGGTCGTTACAACCTACCCTCCTTAAAGGAATTTCATCCTCGAAATTAGGAACATACCAGAAAGAACAGAATAATGACCAAACAAAAGGTCAAATCAAATGATAGCTCACAACGCACTGAAGGACAAATCCTGAAGTCTAAAGATCAACTGAAGGAACGCGAAACCATGAACTGAGACAACACCCCATAAGAATCAGCACGTTAACTCAACGTCAACCACCGAGAGAATCCCAAGAAAACAAAACGTCAAACGCGGTGAAAGAAGAGAGTGAAAAGACAGTACGAACAGCAACCAGAACCTACCCGCACTTACTCGTCAGTAAGGTAGCATGACAATATAAAGCACTAGTTCATAACGTGCCTCAAAAGGGAACTTTTTTATACAAATGACATCAATGTCAGAAGCGATCATTACCAAAAGTTATGCAAGAACCAGGCATCTGCGAGAGTTGGGGTAGCTAATCCCAAAACTCTGACAACAATGACACTGGCACCATACGCTTAAGGCCTTAGATCTAGAAGCCACAAGGGAAAAAGAAATGAATCGTAGTCCTCTATGCTCACATGAGCCTTACTCTTATCAATTGACAGAACAGACAAGAAGGTTCCCGACATGGGTCCTTACAGAATGAATTTCCCCTATCCAAGGAAGAAACACGTGAAACAAGAATGCATCCAAGGGATATGACAAATCCTAAGAGACAATGCCAAAACCAGACATAAAAGTAAATAGCTAGCATGCATCATAGCAATGGACTATTTACTCATGGTCACACATAAGCAAACATGTCAAACAAACATGCTTTTAAACACATAAGCATATAAGTACAGCAAACATGTCATCACACCGAGCATGTTATCAAACGTAGCACGTAAATATCTTATAATACCAAAACATGTTATCATAGGCATATAAATAAATCAAGGTACACCAACAAAAGCATGATATGCACCCAAAACCCATCGTCCTAAGGTTTTCGAACCTGGACGCTCTGATACCACCTGTGACAACCCTGGTTTTTAGGCCAACGTGTCCTGTAATGAACCGAAGATTGACCCTATAATGGATCCAATATGCGGAAGCGAAAACAGAAAACAAGACTCTAAGAAGTCAAAATGACCTTCCATGAGGTCGTGGAACTCAATGAAAACTGATGCGGAAGCAAAAGGTCAAAAATATGACAAATAAGCCCCCAGGGGCAAAATAGTCATTTTACATAGAAATGACGTCCCTAGAATGTAAATTATTCTTGAGACACATCCATGACTTCCCGTGAAGTCACGGAACTCAAAAGAAAGTAGCGAAAGTGAATTACATGAAAACCAGACAAAAATAGCCTTAGGGCAAAATGGTCATTTCTAAAAAATGTGGATTCGGGTGCCATCGAGCACACCACTGGAAAGACAACAAAGAAATAATCAGAATGGACTCAAGAATCGCATGATTCGGAGTCCGGACGAATGAGAAATGGCCTGACGAAGAAAAACGAGCACTTAAGGCTAAAAGGGTAAACTGGTAATTATCCAAGAAGATCCGGGTGCAACTGAGCACATTGTTGGAAAGACAGCGAAAAATTAGTCAAGTACAAAAAAAAGTTCACACGATTTGGAGTCCGGACGAGGGAGAAGTGAGGATTTGAAGTTGAGACGTCGCGGTGGCCCGACGAAGGCCATAGCGCACACGGCGCCCATGCACGAGCCCACCGGCGCCCAATGGCATGCATATGCTGACAGCAAGAGAAAAAAAAATGAGCTACCAGAACTAAGGCTTGAAAAGGAGGTCAAGACGAGTTTTTCTGGAAAAACACGAAGAAGAAAACCCCCTAAAATCAAGTTTTCTACCCGATAACGTGGACGGAATTGAGAAAAACTCACTATGAAATCTCCAAAATGCCCCTAGATCAGAACTGGGCAAGAGGGCAAAAAGCTGCTACAGGATCTGTCACATCTGAGATCAAAAACAGGTAAGAAGATGAATTTTTATAGAAAAACACAAAGAAGAAACCCCCCTCAAAATTGAGTTTTAAACGTGACTTCTGAAAGAATTAAAAAAAAACACAATGTAGAATGCCCGAAATGCCACTCCATGAAATCTGGTCATGAAGGTCCAAAAAGCTGCTACATAAAAAAAAAAAAAAAAAAAAAAAAAAAAAAAAAAAAAAACAGAAAGCAGAACTTTGCGATGGATTTTCGATACCAAGACGATGTTTTTTGGAAAAACGCAAAGAAGAAACCCCCCCTAAAATCATGTTTTCTAAGCGACAATGTCAAAAGAAGAAAATAAAACTGATATGAAAAGTCAAAATGAATCCCTAGGAGGCTAAATTCACAAAGGAAAGTCTTTTTCCCAGAAACAATCTTGCACACAGATGTAACTTACCTAATTAGACATGCTACAATGGTCCACGGCTTAAAAATACCGCCGATGCAAAATCCGACCACCCAACGGCCAAAAAGGTAAAAATGGACTTGAAATGGGAAAAATGAAAACCAAAATTAGGAAATGTTTTCAAATGACCATTTGCCCCTTGGCCACACTTCATGCAAGATAAATGAGACCTAGTGGAGGTTCCGGAACACACTTTACACCACCCGATTTGAGAATGAACCCTTAAAGGCTCGGTTTCTACTATTTTAGACCAAAATGCAATATGTGAATTGAAATGCAAAAATGAAAACTAAATGGTGTTTGGCCCTTGGCCACATCTCACATATGGCAAATGAATGCTAAAGGATGAATTACATACACAATGCACACACCGGTGCAAAAATGACATATTGAAACCCACGTTTTCATGCTTTTCTCATTAAAGGCAAAATTCTACATTTTTTAATATACATGGATTACAAATGAAGTTTGGCCCTTGGCCACATATTATACACATAGAATGAATACCAAAAAGTGTGCTTAAGCACATAATGCAAGTTTTATACAAAAGGCTATAAAATGATATTCCATGCTAACATTTGCATAAAATAGAAACTTAGAAAGCTAGTAGCAATCCCAATGAACAACAAGCATCACGAGCTAAGTCTTCATATCTGATCAAATCCCTCAGTAGCTTCGGGGTGAGTAAATAAGTTTACTCGTAGAGAATGAGCATGCATTGACTCGATTTCTTGAAGATTTTTAGGACTAAAATGATATAGTTCAAAGGGATCATGCCACCTGTAACGACCCTGGTTTCTAGGCTGGCGTGTCCTGTGATGAACCAAAGATTAACCTGATAATGGATCCGATACGAGGAAGCAAAAACAGAAAACAAGACTCTAAGAAGTCAAAGTGACCTTCCATGAGGTCGTGGAACTCAATGAGAACTGATGCGGGAGCAATAGATCAAAAATATGACAACTAAGCCCCCAGGGGGAAAATAGTTATTTCTAAAAACTGTGGATTCGGGTGCCACCGTGTACACCGCGGGAAAGACAATAAAAAAATAGTCAGGATGGACTTAAGAATCGCATGATTCGGAGTCCGGATGAAGGAGAAACGTACTGACGAAGAAAAACGAGCACTTAAGGCTAAAAGGGTAAACTGATAATTATCTAGGAAGATCCAGGTGCAACCAAGCATACCATTGGAAAGACAGCAAAAAATTAGTCAAGTTCAAAAAAAAGTTCACTCGATTTGGAGTCCGAACGAGGGAGAAACGAGGGTTTGAAGTTGAGACGTCGCGATGGCCCGACGAAGGCCATGGCGCACACGGCGCCCATGCACGAGCCTACCGACGCCCATGACGGCGCCCAATGGCATGCACCAGCTGACAGCAAGAAAAAAAAAAAAAGAAAGTGAGGTTCCAGAACTAAGGCTTGAAACGGAGGCCGAAACGAATTTTTCTGGAAAAACACAAGAAACCCCCCCTAAAATCGAGTTTTCTACCCGACCTCGTGAGTGGAGTCAAAAAAACTCACTATGAAATCCCCAAAATGACCCTAGATCAGAACTGAACAAGAGGGTTAAAAGTTGCTACAGTGACTGTCTGCAACTGAGAGCAAAAACGGACTAGAAGATGAATTTTTCTGGAAAAATACAAAGAAGAAACCCCCCTCAAAATTGAATTTTCTACGTGAATCATGAGAGAATTAAAAAAAAAATGCAATGCAGAATGCCCAAAATGCCCCTCCATGAAATCTGGTCATGGAGGTTCAAAAAGCTGCTAAAAAAAACAGAAAGCTGAACTTTGCGATCGATTTCCGGCACCAAGACGACATTTTCTAGAAAAACACAAAAAAGAAACCTCCCCTAAAATCATGTTTTCTAAGCGACCATATCAAAAGAAGAAAATAAAACTGATGTGAAAGGTCTAGAATTCCCCTAGGTCAAATTATGCAAAAAAAATGCGAAATGAATTCACAAGAGGCTTAAATCACCAAGGATGAGGTTTTACCCGGAACGACCATGCACACAAATGTAACTTACCTATTAGGACGTGCTACAATGGTCCATGACTTTAAAATACCACTGATGCAAAATCCGACCCCCCAACAAGCAAAAAGGCAAAAATGGAACTTGGAATGAAAACTTAGATCCAAAGATACAAAACGGGGTCAAATGACCATTTGGCCCTTGGCCACACTTCAAACATGATTTATAAGACCCTATGAAAGAATGAAAACGGAATTCCCACACCCGATGCAACCATGGTGAGACAATGACTTGGCGTTTTTTAATATTTTCCTAATATTTCAAGAAGTTAGAAGTTACAAAAAATTCAATATACATGTCAATGGCCTCCGGCCTCATCTCATACATGTTGAATACATTGAAATGAGTGCACTTAAGTACACATTACATACATGGAATCAAAGAATACAAGTTTTACATATAAGTCTACAAAATGACTTTTCATGCAAACATTTGCATGAAATGGAAACTTGAAGCTACACGACATCCAAGGAATGCTAAGCATCACGAACCAAGTCTTCTTACCTGAAATATGCCCCAGTAACATAGGGGTGAGCAACATAAAGCTACTCGTAAGAGATGAGCATGCATCGACTTAGCATTTTACAATTTTATCACCTTAAGGTAAAACATGTCAAAGGGGCTCATGCCGCCTAACATCTATGTCACAATGAGACTCAGGGAGCATCCTAAGCTACCCTAGAGTAATAATTAATAAGAATCATGATACTTAAATACGTATGAAATGAATCAAGATTTGGATAATTTAAAGAACATGACAAGAAGGATGCTTGAATACAAGTTAACAAGAATTACATTATCAATGCAATTAGGCAAAGTTTGGAATAATCCAGACAACACGACAAGGAGTTACTAGAATACAAGTTCACATTGTCAAGGCACTTTACATGATTGGAGCATACTATTTAACACGACAAGAAGTATATTCGGATATAAGTTAGCAAGAATTACATTATAAATGCACTTGGCATGATTGGAGCATTTCACATACACGAAAAGTTTAAATCTTCAAAGAATAGCAACTTGAAATTTAAAGAGTGAAATCAGACAATGTGGAAACTTGGATATCGCCCGAATTAAAACCGTACTCTTGGGATCACTTTAGGGTTACTAACCTAATGGTACCTTCCCCTATTATTGGGATCACTTTAGGGATTATCAACCCAAGGGTACCTTCCCCTATTCTTGGAATCACTTTAGGGATTATCAACCTAAGGTACCTTCACCTATTCTTGGGATCACTTTAGGGATTATCAACCCAAGGGTACCTTCTCCTATTCTTGATTGATATCCCAAGTTCCAAAATCAACAAGTTATGCAAGTCAAGATTGTAACAAATACAATAAATACATTAACCACGTTTCATGCACAATCAAGATTTTGGAACATGTAAGTCATGCCCCTAGTTCATCAACTATCATGGCATGTGAGATGACAAGAAATCATAGTATGCAACAATATAGACAACATCCAAGATATATAGCACATGGAGTTCATTGAAGTAAATATACCACAAGTATAAGATACATAATTCAATTACTTTCTAAGCAACATATGAGTAATTAAATCATTTCAAGACAAGTGTGCATGTTCATTAAGTACATTAATGAAACCTAGATACAAGAGGTCATGATTAAACCGATGGAAGCATAAAAAGGAAAATGTAATCAACCTAAGGGATTAAATTATCACGATTACGAGGCAAGTCCAAATGTTCTATGAACAAGGTGTGTCAAGGATCATATCAAGGTCAAGTTCAATGTCAAGTTACAAGTCCATTTCATGCAAGACATAACCATGTGAATTAAGTTCCATACAAAGGAAGTAAATGAATATAAGTTTCAAACTTATCCGATTATTCTCAATTTGATACATGTGAAGGAATTTGTCACGAAAAGCATGAATTCCAAGTTAGAAACTTAATCAAGACTAATGAGCTATTGAATGGATTTTAATTATTACACTTAATTAAAATCTCTATGTTTTGAATTCATCCAAATGATCTCAAATTTAAATATGTTATACAACATACCATGACATGATTTAAAAACACGATACAAGTGAATTCCATGCAATGAATGGCCATAAGCATTAAACTTTAATACTAGAAAAATAATAAATGATAGATTTCAAAACCTAATCAAATATTCTAGATTTAATATATGTGAAACCATATAGCATGCATATCAAGAATGTCAAGGCGGAATTCCAATGGGGTGAATAGTACACCCGGAATAAATTAATTAATCTAATTAATTAAATATTACTAGATTTCAAAATTTCTCTGAGTACTCTCAATTTAATCTATGTTGAAGAGCATGTTAGGGCCTAATATAATATGCTAACACATATCGATTTCAAGCCAGTTAAGGCCACATGAATTAATATTTTATTCTAGTAAAATATTATATAAAATCTTCGTTACTTGTCCAATTTCTCTCAATTTAATATATGTTAATCAACATATTAAGGGATAATATTCTATCATGCCACATGATTAAGCAAAGTTATGGACAACTGGGAAAATTAAATCATTTACAAGAAAATTAAATAATAAAATCTCTAGATTTCATATTTAAGCATGTAAACAAGTTATACAACCATCAATAGCATGTTATACAACAATAATTAAACCTATAACACCCCCTACCTCAATTTAAGATGAAAACCTCAAAGGCCCACTGAAAAAAAAGTGTTCCGAATCCGCCGAAACCGAAGGGTTTTGTCGGGGACAACACGATCTACATGAATCCGAAGGAAGCGCCATGAAAATCATAACTTGACCTCAAACCCAAACTCAAGAAATGGTCAAAAATAAATTCTAACAAGGGAGAATGGTAGAACACGTCAAGGGGAACAAAAACCGTGAAGGTTGAAGACTTTTTACTTAGGAAAAGTAAATCAAAGGAGCAGAGAGAAGGTGGCAGCTCCATGGGCATCCATGGCTGCTTCAGGTCATGCAAGGACAGTGGGGAAAATGAAAAATAAAATATTTCACCCCCTTTTATAGAAATCTCGAAAAGTGCCCCGAACGGGCCCCGTCGGGTCCGGAAAAGTGGAATTTGAGCAAACGCACTCAAATGGAAAAACTCTGTGAATGAAAAAGATTTAAAATAAGAAATATGAACAACAGAAGAAACAGCATCGAAAACCGAGTCCTGAGCAGAAAGTTATGCCCCGAACAAGTTCGGCGGCAACTGGGTCTAGAAACTCTGAAACTGTCGAAAAACGACCAAAAAGAAATTCTATGAATTTACGAGTCAATGAAAAGTGAAAATGAATCCCGTACGAGGATCTAGGCTCCAGACAAGATATTTTGTAATAACTTTCGTTAATTGCACAATGGCGCCCCTATAAAAAGGGTTAACTACTAAACTGTCCCAGAATGAAAATATCTTCCAAAAGATATTTTCTTAGATACCCCTGAAATAAAATATCTTTAAAAGATATTTACGAAAAATACCCCAAGAAAAGAAAAAGATTCTGAAGAATTGTGCATCCACGCCTCAATGGACACCGGGAGCAACCAGAGTACTTTCTTGCAAAAGTGAAGATACGTATTTCAAGGAAACCACTCAAGATGAAGGCACGTGAAGTCAAGAACCAACTCCGATCATGAGAAGTGAGGCTGTGCCAACAATGTGACAAATGGGGAAAAGACAGAATAGGGAAAAAGACGAAACAGGGAAAAGGACGAAAGTCGTATTGTGTCCGAAAAGTAAAAATGCGAAAATGACTCGGTCCTCAAAGGAAGTTGTCAATTCACATGAAAGAGTCTCAGAAACTAATTCCGAGCACTCGAGATGACACTAAGCGACACGAAACAGAGCTTAGAAAAGAAAATTAAACGAAAAAAATTCATTCCTAAAATTTCAAGAAAAAGGAAAGCGAGGCAAATGACCGGGTCGTTACACCACCTAACGTCTATGTCAAAGTAAGACTCAGGGATCATCCTAAGCTATCATGGAGTATAAACAACAAGAATCAAAATGTATATACATATGTGAAACAAATTAAGATTGGAATAATCTAATTAATACAACAAGTTTATAGTTAACATGAATCACATTTTCAATGTAATTGAACTAGGTCTAGAGTAATCCATACAACATGACAAAAGCATATTTGAATACAAGTTAACAAAAATCACATTATCCATGCAATTCAACAACCTAAGAGCAAGTTATACAATGCAACAAAGTATAAACTCTTAAAGCCTTCAACTTAAAATCTAAAGCATGAAATTAACGGAAGTAAGTCATGCCAACTAACGTCTATGTTCACAATGTATCTATAGGATCACTCCAAAGCTATATTAGAACATCAAAACACAATTTACAATGCTTATGCAATTTAACTAACATTGGAACTTCTAATGCAATGCATAAAGCACAATTTCGCAAAGTTAACATCATGTAACTTAAAATGGAAAGACAAATAAGGAATAAGAAATTACAACATCATCTAGTTATCAACTTGAAAATGAAATGCGAAATCAAACAAAGTCGATACTCGGACATCAGTCGGATCAGGCTGACACCTTGGTTACTTTAGGGTTACTAGCCCATGGTAAATCTCCCTATGTGCGCATTAGACTACATAGAGGGACTATCCCCCGTACTAGAATCACGTCCTAGCCATAGCCAAACAACGACATCCCCAAGTTTCCAAAATCAACAAATTGTGCAACAACGTATATATCAGCATATATATACAGGATAATCAACTATCTACCATGCATAACCGAATTTGGAAACCTATACAATACATGCTCTAAGTCCACAACTAATATGATATGATGAATGTCGAATCTTCAGTGTGCGATTTGTTACACTCTATGTATGAAAGATGTTAAATACGAAGTGTGCAAATCATTATACAAGGTAACAATATATTCAATAAGGAAAACATATTATCATGAGTATAAACATAGCAGCTATATTATCCAATGCTCAAAATATAACCAAATGAATATACAACAAGTCCATGTCCAGGATTTTGATATAGAAACGACTTTCAAACACAATTAAATCCATGGCTCAATTAGATAGAATTTAATTCAATAAAAATAATTAAATTCCCTAAATTCTAATTCAATTCCAAATAACCTCAAATTAATACATATTAAAAAACATGGCATGGTCATCACCTATATCCATTCTAAAACTCAATTAGGTTATTGGAAAAAAAAAAGTAGAACTCTAATTAAATCATGCTAATTTAATTACCAAGGTTCTAAAGCAACTTCAAATGGTCCACAATTAATATATACTAGTAAACAAATCATGGCCAATACAAATATCAAGTTAAAATCTTAATTAAGTTAATGGGACCACAAAATAGATTTTAATTAATTCTTTTAATTAAAATCTCTAGATTTTCAAACTTAACCAAATGCTCTCAATTTGACATATCTTAGAAAACATGCCAAAGACTAATGTAATATCACATTATAAGCTTATTCCATTCAATTTATACCTATGTAAATTAAACTTTCACTAAAGTTAAATATAAAATAAAGGTTGCAATTCTCATGCAATTAATCCCAATTTTATATATGTGAATAATCATACCAAAGCTTAGTTTTCTAGCATGCCACAATTCAATTCCAAGTTATATATCTCTACGAGGATTAAATCTTAAACAAGGAAATTAATTAAATGAAAGGTTTCAAAACCTCACAAAATATTTTAAATCAAATATATGTGAAGTTATATGGCATGTAAATCAAGAATATTAAGTCGGAATTCAAATGGAGTGAATAGTGCATTCGGGGCAAATTAATTAAAAATTACTAATTTTCAAAATACCTCCAATTACTTTCAAATTTAACTATGTTGAAGAGCATGCTAAGGCCAAATATAATATGCTATCACACATTGATTTCAAGCTAGTTAAGGCCACATGAATTAATATTTCATTCAAGACAAATATTAAATGAAATCTTCATTTCTTATCCAAATGCTCCAATTTTAATATATGTCAATCAACATATCAAGGTGTAATATAATGTCAAGCCACAAGTTTAAAACATGCTATAACTCACCGAAAAAATTAAATTTCATACTAGAAAATAAATAATCAAAACTTCTAGATTTAATATCCAAGCATGTAATTGAGTTAAATAAGCATCACAAGCATGTAATAGAGCAAGAAAGTAAATTATAACACCCCCTACCTCAATTTGAGATAAAAACATCAAATCCCCACTGAAAAAAAAGTGTTCCGAATCCGCCGAAATCAAAGGGTTTTGTCGGGGACTACACGATCTACATGAATCCCCAAGAAGCCCCATGAAAATCCAAACTTGGCCTCAAACCCAAACTAAAATTTTGGTCAAAAATGAATTCTAATAAGGGGCAATAGTGCGCGGCATCGAGGGGAACGATAAACGTAAAGGCCGAGGGATTTCTACCAAGGGAATCAAGTGGAGGAGAAGGAGAAAGAGTGGCAGCCAAGGAGCTCCCATGACTACCGGCCAAGAGGTGGAGAAGATGAGTGAAAATCTAATTTTTCACTTAAGGGCATCCTATTTATAGTAAGTCTCAAAAACTGCC
The DNA here is from genome assembly GCF_030987335.1 of Cornus florida. Taxonomy (NCBI): domain Eukaryota; kingdom Viridiplantae; phylum Streptophyta; class Magnoliopsida; order Cornales; family Cornaceae; genus Cornus; species Cornus florida. The sequence continues at coordinate 77,016,382 of NW_026775573.1, read as the reverse complement.
CCGAAAGGGCCCCGCCGGGTCTGGAAAAGTGGAATTTGAGTAAACGCACTGATATGGAAAAACTCCATGAATAAAAAGATTTAAAATGAAAAAATATGAATAACGGAAGAAACGGTGTCAAAAACCGAGTCCCGAGTAGAAAGTTATGTCCCGAACAAATTCGGCGGCAACCGGGTCCAAAAACTCTGAAACTGGAGAAAAATTACCAGAACGGATTTCTAATGGTCCACGACTTGACGAAATGTGAAAATGAATCCCGTATGAGGATCCAGGCTCCAGACGAGATATTTTGTAATAACTTTAGTTATAGCCCCTACAAAAAGGGTTAACTCCCAAACTGCCCCAAAATGAAAATATCTTCCAAAAGATATTTTCTTAGATACCCCTGAAATAAAATATCTTCAAAAGATATTTATGAAAAACATCCCAAGAAATGAAAAAGATTCTGAAGAATTGTGCATCCATGCCCCTATGGACACCGGGAGCAACTAGAGTACTTTCTTGCAAAAGTAACGATACGTATTTCGAAGAAACCACTCAAGATGAAGGCACGTGAAGTCAAAAACCAACTCCGAGCATGAGAAGTGAGGTTGTGCCAATAATGTTACAAACGGGGAAAAGATAGAATATGAAAAAGGATGAAACAGGGAAAATGACGAAAGGCGCATAGTGTCGAAAAACGAAAAATGCGAAAATGACTCGGTCCTCAAAGGAAGTTGTCAATCCATGGAAAATAATCTCAGGAACCAATTCCAAGCACTCGAGATGACACTAAGAGGCACGAAACAGAGCTTAGAGAAGAAAATTAAACGAAAAAAATTCATTCGTAAAATTTCAGGAAAAAGGAAAGGGAGGCAAATGACCGGGTCGTTACACAACTGCATCTTCCAAGGTCTGTATATGCTCTCCTAGGCCAGGTGTTTATGCTGGAGCGTTAGGGATAACTAGGTCAGGAGAATGATGCTCAGCCTGACTATGCTCCAAAAAATGTAATGGCGACCCTGCCTGAGAGTGATGTGGTGACTCGGTTGGAGGCTTTTGCTCCAATTTTATATCCATATGCACGTTCGCAGTCACCGGTGGGTCTGCTGGATCATGCTCTGCCACTACTGCTGCCATCTTCTTTAACTCTACCTTCTCAGCTGCCAAGACAACCTCTTGCTCTAGGCTACGAATAAGAGCATTATAGCTCTTATTCTAATCCTTCTTGCCATAGTGGCAAGCCCCTGTCTCGGTACGCTCCTGTGGATAGAAAGGGTAGTGTTGGTCCCTGAGGATCTGCGTAATGAAATGCCCGAAGGGGAGAAAGGTGGCCCGCTTGGGCTTAGCCTTGCTGAGGAAGCTCGCATATAATCTCATCATAACACTCCAGATGAGTGTAGGAATAGAGAACCAGTGCCCTGTATAGAAAGCGTAGAGGGCTGCAAGAAAGTCGAAACGCCTCTGGATCTTGTGGCCCACCATAAATACATTCTGGAAGAGAACGGAATCAAAGAACCATAAGTCATCGGGTAGATAAGTCCGGGTGGCGAAAGTCTCGCCTTTTGCATAGTGGCCAGTAAGGGCAATGGTCATGTCTGCATTAGACGACCTCCTCAAAATAGGATACTGAAGGTCAGAAGGGCAGATATGCGGGCATCGGGAGGATATGGCCAGTGACTCCATAGTGATGCTGATGGGGTGGCCATCGATAGTGTCCGCAACTCCGATAGGTTACTTGGGGGAGGCCGAAGGTTTTGGAAGAACACTCGGATGAGCCTCGGATAAACAGGATAGGTAACTGGAGCAAAAATAGCAGATATGCCCCACCGGTCAATGTCGTCAAATGCCGCCCGGGTCAGAACTGACTGGGAAAAGAAGGCAATGTCGAATATCGACTCATGCGCCACCTAAATGAGTCTATATCTCCTACTAGGCCTATCTCGGGTCTGGACTAGCAAAGCTGGTGGTGGTGCTTGCTCATCCTCATCGGAAGAAGATGATGCAAAAGCCGAAGACTAAAGTCTGGTGTCGGAGGATGAAGACTGAGCTGTAGCTAGCTCTGGATGTGGGTCGTGAACATAAGAAGGTCCCGCCTGCTCCTCTGGAGGCTCTATATGTTGTCTAACTCTAGGCACATACTACCGGTTGGTAAGTGTCTTTACCCTAACCATGAACTGCAAAAGAAAGAAACACTTGTAACTGGAGTCAGTAACAGGTAATTGAAGAACTGAAGCACAAAATATAAAAGCATGTGTGTCAAGCAGGATAGACAACTCAGAATGAAGTACATGAATCTATGAAAGTGATGATGCAGCCAAATAAACAGTGACTAAGTGAAACATGCTAAACAGTATAAGTATAGAATGCATCCAATGTGGAAAACACAAGCATTGGGCATAAATAAGATAGCATGGAACACAAAAGATAGTATGTGAGATGTATATGCAAAATCTGTGAAGTTTGATCGATCAGGAAAATATGAGATCAATCCAACTTGGATCGATCAAGAAGTTGGATCGATCAGGACTAAGTGAGATCGATCTTTCTCTGATCGATCAAAGAAAAATTCGATTGATTGAACTGCTATGAAAAATTGGAAAGGCACAGATCTATGACGGGGATGACACGGGGGCCTCCCGAGCAAGCTCGTGGGCCCTCTCACACATCAACAACACAATTTTGGTCACTTGAATAGGCACGTGACCCCTAAAATCGAATTCAAAATCAAATATATATATACAAATATATACATATATATACATATGCTTGAAAATGTCAAATATGGCAAGAAATCAACATTGAAACTCAGATCTAACATGGCAAGTGCAAAGAACATAAGATTAAAGCACAAAACCTAAAAATGGAATCCAACTTACCAAATCGAACGAGAGAAGTGAAGAACGAGAGAGATGTGAGTGAGATGTGAGGAGAAAACGAGTTTGGAAGCTTGTGGAAGCTCACCAGACACTTGCCGGAGGTGGGAGAGATGATTTGCAGTGATGGGGGAGAAGCTGGGGTCTTGGATTGATCCAAATGACCCTTGGCCTCTATTTTAAAAACTGCTTCCGACATGTTCGATCGATCACTAAGAAATACGATCGATCGAATATAGATCGATCTTGAAGGAACACAGATCGATCTAAGCTTCAAAACGACACAGTATTTTTGAAATTTTTGAAAATTAAAATATATTTTTAGGTTTTTGGAATAAAATAAAAGAAAATAAAATAAAATTTTGAATTTTGAAATTTGAAATTTTTTTTTTAAATAAAATAAAATTAAAAATTAAAATAAAATAAAAAAATCTTTTTGGAATTTTTGAGAATAAAGTAAAATAAAATAAAATAACATTAAAAATATTTTTATTATTTTTGAAAATATATTTTGGATTTTGAATTTTTATTAATTTTGAAATTTTAAAAATCAAAATGCAGTCAAAGTCAAAGTCAACAAAGGAATACAGATCGATCAATCTAAGATCGATCTAAAAGAGACTTTGATCGATCGAACGGGTGAAAACCTGCAGACAAGTTCGATCAATGCACAAAGAGGCCTTTTTCATGGATTCAAATTTTTTTCTAAGTGTTGGAACTGAAGATCGATCTAAGAAGAAGTTGGATCGATCTTGAAATTTCAGATCGATTGAAAAATAACTTCGCACGATACACGGAGGGCTGAAATATGCAGGGAATTCTTGATCGATGGAACTGAGAGATGATTGGATGCAGGAATGGAGGTTCGATCAATCAAACCTCTTTTGGGATCGATCGAACAGGCACAAAATGCCTATTTTCAGAATGAAAGTGCATGCATTATCAATCAGAGTTCCTAGCCATGTGTATGAACCCAAAATATATCTAGACGATGCAAGAAATGAAAGGTAAAATAGAAATAAGGGAGGAATAGGGTTGTAAACCCTACAAAGCATTGCTAGTCTTTAACGTCTCTAGTAAGACGTTGGGCTCTTTCAGCCTGGATCAAATATCTTGTTATGTATCCCCTCCTTGACGGGGTGAAAAGTACTTTGAACCCTACCTAACAAATGGTTCTTTAAAGAACTTGTTGGATGTGATTCAAAAGACATTGATGGTCTTTTATCAAAGTAATCCTTGGGCTTCCATGCCCTTTCAACACAAGGTTTAGAAACAACATTCTTTAAAATCATTTTAGAAGATGAACTCTTAGAACTTCCACTTCCAAGCAAAGACTCAATTCTATCAAGTTCATTTTCAAGACACCTTTCTACAACACACACTTCTTCATGTTTGTCCATTGAATTCGGGTTGGATTGAAAATATTCAACTTCACTTTCATGTGGCCAAATGAGATTTTTAGTATCCCCGTCCTATAATTGATGTTGGCATTTACAGTTGCCAAGAAGGGACGGCCAAGGATAACGGGAATTTGGCTCTTGGATTTGAAACCGGTTCTGTGTCAATGACAATGAAATCAACGGGGAAGAAGAACTTATCAATCATAATCAAAACATCCTTAATGATACCCCGGGGCTTTTTGATGGATCGATCAGCAAGTTGCAAAACTACCGACGTCGGTTTTAAATCTCCTAAGCCCAATTTAACATATATCGAGCATGGAAGAAGGTTAACACTTACTCCTAAGTCTAGAAGAGCCCAATTAATGACATGGTCACCAATGATGCAAGATGTGGTAGGTGAACCGGGGTCCCTAAACTTTGGGAGAGTGTTATGTTGCAAAATGGAGCTCACTTGTTCGGATAAGACCACTTTTCTTAGTGTTTGGCTCTTGTTCTTCCTCTTTTGAGTGCAAAGATCTTTTAAGAACTTGGCATAAGCCAGAATTTGTTTGATTGCATCCAAAAGTGGAAGATTAATCTTTACTTGCCTAAACACATCAATGATTTCATTGGTCGTTGTCTTTTACTTTTCAAGAGAAATGGACACTTTCAAAGCATCCAGAAATGGAGCTTTAGGCTCAAAAGCTTTTTCAAAATTTTTCTTTAAAGCCTTTTCAACACAGACTTTTTCAAATCATTGTTTAAATCATTGTTCAATTGATCTTTCAAATCATTTTTGACAACTTTCTCAACAAGATGATCATGCATGTGCAATGAAGGAGGAATAAAATGTGGAATGGGACAGGAGTCAACTTTTGGTTGCACCGGTTCACTTTCTTCATTGGACATACTCACTTGGTTGTCAACAATTCTCCCATTTCTCAAAGCTGTCACCGCATTAACATATTCAATTGTGTGACCTTCCGATGAGGAATGAGTCTCCACAACACATTGTTGCTTTGGTGGTGCATTCAAAGGCATTTTCCCCTTCTCTCTAGCATTCAAAGTACTAGCTATTTGCCCGACTTAGGTTTCTAGCTTAGCAATGGATTGAGAATGAGAATGAAACAATTGAGTGTTCGCCTCTAGAGTGCCTAGAGCGGTCAACACTTTCTCCTAAAAAACGGGACTCCTAGAATTTACTTGAGAATATGATGATTGGGTAGGAAAATGAGAATTAGAGAATTGATTTCCATGCGATTGAAATGATAATAATCTAAAACCTTGGGAACCTTGGCCTTGCATTGGAGGTGGAACATACTTTTCTTGAAAACCACCTTAGGGAGGGTTTAAGCCTTCCCCTTTGCTTTTCCAAGAGAAGCTTGGATGGTTCCTCTAACTTGAATTATAATGAGTACCATAGGGATTATTCCCTTAGTTGACAAAAACAACATTTGCTTGTTCATGATTCTCGCTTTGCATATGTCCATAGGGACAATTGGAAATAGAATGCAAGACACTTGAACAAGTCATGCAAGATTCGTTAGATGCATGATGATGAACATGATTAGGGGGGGAAGACACTTGATTCGCCGAAGTTTGGTTGATCAAGAATTGATCAAACCTTTGAGATAAGGATTTCATCTCGGTGGCTATGTCATTGGAATTGTCAACTTGATATAAGCCAACATTCTACCTTCCACCAAGATTTCTACCATTTTTAGAGGATAAAGATCTATGCATGGAATTTTCACTCATACTTTCATACAATTGCCACACATCATCCTCATGCTTATCAAGATAAGAACCACCCATAGATACACAACCATACCCTTGTAACTATCCAACAAACTTTAAAAGAAATATTGAACTAATTGCCACTTAGGTATGTCATGATGTGGGCACTTCCTAAGCAAGTCATTAAACATTTTCCATGCCTCATGAAACATTTCCCCATCCTCTTGAGAAAATTCACGAATAGAAGTTCTCATAGCATTAGTCTTTGAAACCGGGTAGTATTTCTCAAGAACTCTTGTTGGATTTCTGCCCAAGAAGTTATCGAAAAAGGCCTAAGATTACTGAACCAATATTTTGCCTTATCTTTAAGGGTAAAAGGAAAAAGTTTAAGTCCTAACACTTTTTCTAGCATATCCGTGTATTTCACGGTGGATCACACTTCAAGAAACTCATCCAAATGCTTGTAAGGTTCTTCACTTGGAAGTCTATGATAGTTAGGAAGCATCTGAATGGTTTACGATTTAATCTCATAGTGATGTGCTCTAAATGGGGGCAATTGAATGCAAGTGGGTCTCTTAAAGCAATGGGAGGATTCACAACCGGCGATGCCACACAAACACCTTGGTTGCCTTGTGTTAGCCCCTTGACGGTTGTCCAAGGGAAGACATGGGCATTTCAAGGCCATGCCATGTCTTGGGAATACTTTGGCTTTGGTTAGACAGCTATGAGGATGCTTAGTGGGTTGTCAGCGTGCATAAGATGCTCAGCGTGCACATAGAATGCTTAAAAGGATGCTCGGCGTGCACTAGGGGTGCCCAGTGGCACTTTCGTAAATATGGTGAAAAATGAAACTTGGAGTTTTGACTCAGGATCTTTATGGGAGGTACCTTGAGTCCATAGAAGCTAGTTGGCGTAGACGGCACTCAATTTGGATGTCGGGAAAGGCCTGAAAGGCCATTATGACTCCTCAAGCAAAGGTGATGTTTACTCTTGTCAGAGTGCTGGATTTCCTTAAGGCTATACTAGGGAGGGGTCTGTTGAGCACATCGGTTGGGCTATGGCATGGCTTGCTTAGAGGGCTTAGCCAACGTGCATGGGCACGTGTTGCACCACTCCTAGATGGTTGCACAACTGGGGAGCATCCAAGATATTGAAGGGCAAACAAGTAGGCACCGACATGCACGCTGGTGTGCAGCGGCGCGTGTGCGGGCGTGCAGGTGGGTGCGTGGGCAGGCATCCAACCTAGTGTGCGCGAGCGTCTAGCTCGGCGTGCGCACGGGCATCCAGGTGGGCGTACAGCCACGGGCGCATGAGGGTTCAAACATGGCGTGTGAAGAAGGGCACTAGTGTATGCGCCGGCGTGCACTTTGGTGTGCACCCGAGTGTGCGCACGGGTGCGCATGGCTTGGCACGCCGTGCACTCAGAGACATATGTATGTGGGTGCAGATTGGTGGACTTAGCTTGGGCTAGGTTCACAAGGTTGACTCAGATGTGGCTAGAGCATAGACAACACAAAGTCATGGCTTGCGGTTATAAGAGGTGTTGGCTTAGTGAGCTCGGTCGGTTGGGAGAAGTTACTAGCACTTTCCACTCATCATGGTGATAAGCGCCGAATATTGCATATTTAAGCGCCCTTAATTGCATTATTTAAGTCCATTATTTTCTTATTTTATGTAGATTATCCCCATTTGTGTGTTTGTATATATTTTCAGGTCCTTTTGCCAAAAAGGAGTACAAATAAGACTTTGTGGATTTTAGACCATCAAAAGGCACAAGGCTGAATTTCTGGCAGCAGTGGAGTTAGGAATTTGCTCGCCATTTTGACCTAGAAAACTCAATAACTGGACTTCCCTCATAACATGAAAGATTTAGAGGTCTTAATCAGCTTCCCAAATCTTCAAACGGTTTGTCATTCGGAGCTCGGAGTAGAGAGTTATGGCCTTGTTACCAGAGGTGCGCAGAAGTGCCTGGCAGCAATGAAATTCTGCCTTGATCTTCATTTTCGACCAACCATCCTCGAGAATTGAATCTCCACCAAAACATAAAGTATTTAAAACTCTGAATTAGCTCTCTAAATCTTCAAACGGTTTGTCATTTGGAGTTTCGATCGCAAAGTTATGGCCATTTCATCAATGTAGGGCTGGGCCGAGCAAGTGAAGCATGGAGCTTTTTACACTAAATTCGAGTGCTCGAGGCCTTGCTTAGAGTGCTCGAATTTTGGGTAGTATGCCCTTCGGAAATGGCTCATTTCAGCCCACTTGCACCTTGGTTTCTTCATTTTGTTTTCTTCTTTAATGAAGTGGTTGGAGATGTTGGTTGGTAGCCTCTTGGAGTGGATAAGTTATCTAATAAAGGGAAGCAAGGCCACACAAAATCATTAAGCTTCATTCTACAAGATTAGAGGAGGGAGAAGAGAGCAAAGAGGAGGAGTTCTTGAAGCTTCAAGGAGGAAGCTCAAAAATGGAGGGGAAAGCCTTGCTTCTTCCTTCATCTAGGGCCACCATGGGTAACTAAACCTCCTCTAGGGAGGTGATGAAGCTCCATTTTGTAAGCTTTGCTTTGTTTTGATTTATATTTGGGGGTTAATATATGTATGTAATCCTTCCATGAACTAGAGCTCTTCATTTGATGTAATGAATTTCAATACCTATACATAATCATCTTGAGTTAAATATCTTGTCTTAGATGGTTTTTCTCCTATGATTATAATGCTAGATTTTCATAGTGACAATGGAATGGAGTTTATGGAAGTGTTGTTAATGGCATGATATTTAGGAGATTTGATAATCTATTGCTTAGGATCTTCCTTTGATAGATTATTCTTGGATTCTATGTCATGTGCTTCTACTATGTGATTAAGGGCTTGATAACTCTATGCTTAGTGAGTATGTCTAAGGTTACAACCTAGTTTCGGTAACCAAAACATGCAATGCTTTGATAGGTTATTCTTACCTATTGATTTCATAAATTTCTTGAAGGGAATGTAATAATTTGTGTTGTTGCATCCGATGGTTATACAGATATGTTATTCCCCTAAGTAAATCATATCCTAGCATGCTTATTGATGGTTGTGGAGTCTCTTCCCTAGTCTCTTCTCTATTGTTCTATCTCATCTAATTCTTGCAAGTCACTATTGTTTTATGTACATTTGAATTCCTAGTTTAGTGACAAACAAAACAAACCCTCTATGAACACCCCTTATCATTCTAGAAAGATTCTAGACACTGAGGTTACCGTAAGACTAGCGCAGTCCCAGTGGTTCGACTTACCCGACTAATAGCCCTATTTTACAATGATTCGTGCTATTGCGAAGAGGGTTGATTTATAATTGATTCCGACCGTCGATCAATTTGTTGGCATTATTTTGTTTTCCATTTTAAACTTGTGGCTATTGTGTGCCTTTGTGTTTTGTTTGGACTTTTACCTTGCCATAACATTCATCTTAGTGTTTTTATTTATGTTTTGGTTTTTCTTAAAAGACTTGTGCTTTTGCCTGTGCACGTTAGTTATGTTTGGATAGGTCGTCATGTCCAAGTTTGGGGGACGCTTCTGCACATTCACATCGATGGATATCTTTTGTCTTCGTCACTCCACTTGGTATTATTATTCTTTTACCTTCTTTGCTCTTATTTTGTTTCACTTGTCTTCACACATTGAGGACAATGTGACATTCAAGTTTGGGGGTGCATTAGGACATTTTTGGTTTTGTATTTTTGTTAAGCAATGATAGTATAACTTGACACTTGTCGGAGACGAAGCATATGTTTAATACCTTTTGTATAGAAGCAATTGACATTTTTGAAAATAAAGAAAAATTTGAGTTGAAATGATCATGTGGATTCAAATTAGTCTGTATAAATGTCTCAATTAGATTCTCACTGGATTTGACACTCTTTTAAGCTTCACAATGCACAGATGCACATTGGAAACTTAATTGTGAGGCATGCAACTTGATCAACCTTGACTTTGGCCTAGTTAACCTGATTTGATAAACCTGATAGATGAATATCTTTGGCATGATTTAAGTTGAAAAAAAAAAAAAATGAGAAAGAAAGAAAAAAAAATGACTAGTTGACGTTCGTAGCCTTTCCAACTCGAGTTATTAAGCCCTAGGAGTGTCTCTACACTTAGCACCCTAAAGCCATCTGGTTTGGAAGTTGTTGGCCTAACGCTTGCTACAAGGTTGGTTAGAAAGCTTAAAGGACTTAAACATTGCACGGTCATTCAAAAAAAATTGTAATAAACATGGTTTGCTGGAGTTCGTAGCCTTTCCAACTTGAACTATTAAGCCCTTTGGAGTGTCTCTACACTTAACAACCTAAAGCCATCTGGTTTGGGAGCTGTTGGCCTAACGCTTGCTACATAGGTTGGTTAGAAAGCTTAAGGGACTTCAGCATTGCACAACCATTCTATGTTTCGCTTATGAGTTAAAATAAATTGTTAACAGGCAACAAAAGTTGTCTTGAAAATAAAATCATGCCTTAGGGACTTCATGTAAAGGGGAATTCATTGATTTGAAAACTTGTGCCTTGGAATTGGAAAAGAAAGTAAAAGCCGCATGTTGAGAATTCAATTCACTTTCACTGGAGTTTGAGTTATTTCCATTTAAGAGATGACAATTGAATTATGTATATGGACTATGATGTTGATGCATGCATGTTGAAATGTGTTTAGAATCAATGTTTCATATATCCAAGGTAGTCTTCCCAATGACCCCATCTCCAGCTCTTTTTCTGTTTCAAGTTATTTTTGAGCTATGTATATATCTCATTTTACCATGGATGATATTTTTGTAGTAGCATGCCCATGGTTGTCTTTTCATTAAGTTTTTTATTCTAGTTTTGCTAAGGGACTAGCAAAATGTAAGCTTGGGGGTCTGATAAGCGCCGAATATTGCATATTCAGGCGCCCTTAATTGCATTATTTAAGTCCATTGTTTACTTATTTTATATAAATTATCCCCATTTGTGTGTTTGTATATATTTTCAGGTCCTTTTGCCAAAAAGGAGTACAAATAAGACTTTGTGGATTTTAGACCATCAAAAGGCACAAGGCTGAATTTCTGGCAGCAGTGGAGTCAGGACTTTCCTCGCCATTTCGACCTAGCAAACTCAAGAACTGGACTTCCCTCATAACATGAAAGATTTAGTACTCTGAATCAGCTTTCCAAATCTTCAAACGGTTTGTCATTTGGAGCTCGGAGCATAGAGTTATGGCCTTGTTACCAGAGGTGCGCAGAACTGCCTGGCAGCAATGAAATTCTGCCTTGATCTTCATTTTCGACCAACTATCCTTGAGAATTGGATCTCCACCAAAACATGAAGTATTTAAAAATCTGAATTAGCTCTCCAAATCTTCAAACGGTTCATCATTCAAAGTTTGGAGCGCAAAGTTATGGTCATTTCATCAAAGTAGGTCTGGGTGGAGCAAGTGAAGCATGGAGCCTTTTACACTAAATTCGAGTGCTCGAGGCCTTGCTTAGAGTGCTCGAATTTTGGGTAGAATGCCCTTCGGAAATGGCTCATTTCAGCCCACTTGCACCTTGGTTTCTTCATTTTGTTTTCCTCTTTAATGAAGTGGTTGGAGATGTTGGTTGGTAGCCTCTTGGAGTGGATAAGATATCTAATAAAGGGAAGCAAGGCCACACAAAATCATTAAGCTTCATTCTACAAGATTAGAGGAGGGAGAAGAGAGCAAAGAGGAAGAGTTCTTGAAGCTTCAAGGAGGAAGCTAAAAAATGGAGGGGAAAGCCTTGCTTCTTCCTTTATCTAGGGCCACCATGGGTAACTAAACCTCCTCTAGGGAGGTGATGAAGCTCCATTTTGTAAGCTTTGCTTTGTTTTGATTTACATTTGGGGGTTAATATATGTATGTAATCCTTCCATGAACTAGAGCTCTTCATTTGATGTAATGAATTTCAATACCTATACATAATCATCTTGAGTTAAATATCTTGTCTTAGATGGTTTTTCTCCTATGATTATATTGCTAGATTTTCATAGTGACAATGGAATGGAGTTTATGGAAGTGTTGTTAATGGCATGATATTTAGGAGATTTGATAATCTATTGCTTAGGATCTTCCTTTGATAGATTATTCTTGGATTCTATGTCATGTGCTTCTACTATGTGATTAAGGGCTTGATAACTCTATTCTTAGTGAGTATGTCTAAGGTTACAACCTAGTTTAGGTAACCAAAACATGCAATGCTTTGATAGGTTATTCTTACCTATTGATTTCATAAATTTCTTAAAGGGAATATAATAATTTGTGTTGTTGCATCCCATGGTTATACATATATGTTATTCCCCTAAGTAAATCATATCCTAGTATGCTTATTGATGGTTGTGGAGTCTCTTCCCTAGTCTCTTCTCTATTGTTCTATCTCATCTAATTCTTGCAAGTCACTATTGTTTTATGCACATTTGAATTCCTAGTTTAGTGACAAATAAAACAAACCCTCTATGAACACCCCTCATCATTCTAGAAAGATTCTAGACACTAAGGTTGCCGTAAGACTAGCGCAGTCCCAGTGGTTCGACTTACCCGACCAATAGCCCAATTTTACAATGATTCGTGCTATTGCGAAGAGGGTTGATTTATAATTGATTTCGACCGTCGATCACATGGGAAGTGGGGGAGTGCTGAGTAACCTCCCAAGCATGTGGCACAATTCTGAGAGGACCAACACACAGGCGGTTAAGGGTGGTTTCTTCCACTATGCAGAATGTAACTTCTTGTGGTTATGTGACATGAGCAGAACATGCCAACAAGTCTAACAGTTGGGCTTGTCAACTGCATTATAGTGCTGGCATATTTGGAAGGTGCCAACACAACCCTAGGTGAATGGGGGTGTCATCCATCATCTTAGTGGGCAGTTATGGGTGGTTTTGAGAGTGGCCTATATAATGCTAAGGTGGGCTTTGTAGAGGGAACAGAGAGGAGGGTGTGAGCCTTGGTTCCTTGTATAAACTCATGTTCCTTTGTAATATGTTTAATATGAGCAAAGGTTAGGGCTTGTCCCTGTAAACTGTGTGTGCCTTATTTACATTTTTATACTGTGTGTATTGTGTTGTTGTGTTGGCTGAGACTTGGTGGCCCCAAGTGCCATTACAGAGGCAAAAATTTGTGGTTTAATTTAGCCCTATAACAATTGGTATCAGAGCCCCGTTCTACGATGGCTGGAGGTAATACTCATGAGAGAGTTTCCCGTTTGGAAGAGTTTGTGGGTTTTCCTACAGAAACAGAGGTACAAGATGGTGCAGAGAGCCTTGTTGTTCGAATTGAAAACTTCGCTTCTGAAGTGGAGATCTTGAAGACTAATCCTGATGGGTTTGGTGACTTCATGCAAGCCACCAAAGAGCAATTGACCCGTATCTCTGAAGATGTTGAGTCGTTGACTGATGTCTTCAAGAAGAACCTAAAAGACCTTGAAGATGAAGAGTCCTTGGTGAAGAGGGCCATTCATGGGAGTTCTAGAGGCAGTGGTGATCCTCTTTCATAGAAGATCAAGGTGCCGGATCCCAAGTTTTTCAGTGGTACCCAAAATGCCAAAGAGTTGGAGAATTTCCTATGGGACATGGAGCAGTACTTTAAGGCTGCTCGAATCCCCGATGGCGAGAAGGTGACCATTACAAGCATGTATCTATCTGGTGATGCAAAACTATGGTGGCGCACACGGACAGAGAACGATGCTTCTGCTAGTAGGCCTCAGATTGAAATTTGGGAGACCCTTAAGAAGGAATTGAAGGACCAGTTCTTGCCTCAGAACACTGCATGGATTGCAAGGGAATCTCTGAAGAAATTGAAGCACACAGGCACCATTCGTGACTATGTGAAGGACTTTAGTTCCTTGATGCTGGACATTCGAAATATGTCAGAGGAGGACAAGCTGTTCAATTTCATGTCCGGATTGCAACCATGGGCTCAGGCAGAACTCCGTAGGCAAGGTGTGAGGGACCTTCCTACTGCCATGACAGTGGCAGATTGTCTTGTAGATTTCAAGATGACTGGGTCTACTACACAAGACAAGAAGAAGTCTAAGGAGGGGAAGAAAGACAAAGGCCAGTCCTTCAGGTTCAAGGATAAGAATCAAAAGAAGGATAAAGGTGGTGGCTTTGTCAAGGCCAAGGCAGATTACAATAACAAAGGGAGTAGTAGTGGGACTAAGCCCAACTACGGTTGTTTCATCTGCAATGGTCCCCATCGTGTTAGGGACTGCCCCAAGAGGGAGAAGCTGAGTGCTATTGTCGCTGATTCAAAAGGAGACTCAGACTCGGAAAGTGGTCCAACCCGAGTCAATCCTCTGCAAATGCTGAATGCTCTTACTGAAGAACAGTCCATAGAGTTGAAAGGGTTCATGTTCATTCAGGTGACGCTGAACAGTAAGGAAGTTTTGGCAATGGTGGACACGGGAGCCACTCATAACTTCATTGCGCAGAGGGAAGTAAGTAACTTTAATTTAAAGTTAATTCCACACGCTAATAAGATGAAAGCTGTGAATTCTAAAGCCAAGCCTGTCTTAGGCATGGCCACCACTTCTATGAAAGTTGGTTGTTGGGAGGGCGTAGTTAGTCTTATGGCTGTACCCTTAGATGATTTTGATCTAATTCTTGGAATTGAGTTCCTTACGAAAACCAGAGTGGTAGTTGTGCCATATTTGGGAGGAGTTTTTATTTGGGACAGGAGTTATCCATGTTTTATTCCCTCAGTGGCTCTTTATGGGCACCAAAAGAAGGAAGATCGTAAATATGGCTGCATCGAAATAATCTCTGCATTGCAAGTGAAAACAAGTTTAAAGAGGGGAGACTCTACCTTTCTTACAGCTATGATAGAGATCAAATCGGACCAGCTTGCTGAAGTTTCGGATTCTGTTGCTGAAATTCTAGAGGAATTTGCAGAAGTGATGCCACCAGAACTACCTAAGCAATTGCCCCCTCGACGTGCTGTTGATCACAAGATAGAGTTGGAGCCGGGTGCAAGGGCTCCTACTCAGGCCCGATACCGGATGGCGCCTTCAGAACTGGTTGAACTGCGTAGACAGTTGGATGAGTTGCTGGAGTTTGGCTATATTCAACCATCCAAGGCACCGTATGGCGTGCCAGTGTTGTTCCAAAAGAAGCAGGATGGCTTAATGCGGATGTGTGTGGACTATAGGGCTCTGAATAAGGTGACTATGAAGAACAAGTATCCAGTGCCCAATGCCGCTGATTTATTTAACAGGTTGTCAAGGGCATCCTACTTTACTAACCTGGATTTACGTGCAGGCTACTGGCAAGTGCGTATAGCAAAAGGAGATGAACCCAAAACTGCATGTGTAACTCGTTATAGGTCATATGAATTTCTTG
This sequence comes from Cornus florida, assembly GCF_030987335.1. Lineage (NCBI taxonomy): Eukaryota > Viridiplantae > Streptophyta > Magnoliopsida > Cornales > Cornaceae > Cornus > Cornus florida. The sequence continues at coordinate 77,001,060 of NW_026775573.1, read as the reverse complement.
TAATGCCATTTGGGCTAACTAATGCCCCGACAACCTTCTGCAACTTAATGAATAATGTGTTTTATGACTACGTCAATCGCTTTGTTGTTATTTATTTGGATGACATTGTAGTCTATAGTGAGTCATTGAAAGATCACTTAAAACACTTGAGATTAGTTTTCTCAAAACTAAAGGAGTTTCAATTATATGTCAAAAAGGAGAAGTGTGAGTTTTGTCGCCAAGAAGTGATGTTTTTGGGGCATTGGATCAGTAAGGGCCATGTCAGAATGGATGAGAGAAAGGTGAAAGCCATCCTTGATTGGTCTGCACCTACCAAAGTGATAGAGTTGAGATCTTTTCTAGGGTTAGCAAACTACTACAGAAAGTTTTTAAAGGTATATTCCAAGAAGGTTAGTCCTTTAATGGACTTGCTGAAGAAGGACAAACAGTTGGTTTGGTCTGAGGAGTGCCAGAATGCTTTTGAGATGCTTAAGCAGGTGGTGTCTACAGAACCGGTCTTGAGACTGCCTGACTTTGGTTTGCCATTTGAAGTGTATACTGATGCCTCTGATAGAGCAATTGGTGGGGTCCTAGTCCAAGAAGGACACCCATGTGCCTTTGAAAGCAGGAAGCTTAAGGATGCTGAACAGAGGTATACAACTCACGAGAAGGAGATGACTGCAGTGATACATTGTCTTGACACATGGAAGCACTATCTGTTGGGTACCAAGTTTACAGTGGTGACTGATAATGTGGCCAATACCTACTTCAAGACACAGAAAAATCTTACTCTAAAGCAAGCTCGTTGGCAAGAGTTTCTTGGGGAGTTCAATTTTGTGTGGGTTCACAGACCTGGAAAGCAGAATCAGGTTGCTGATGCCTTGAGTAGGAAAGAAGTGCAGGAGTATGTGAAGTCGTTGACAATGGTGTATACTAATTTCCTTGACAAAATCAAAGAGCAATCTCAGTCCGACAATGCCTATCAGAAACTTAAGCAACAGGTTGCTGATGGTGAAGTCAGAAAGTACTGGATTGAAGATAATCTACTCTACGCCAGAGGAGGTAGATTATATGTTCTTGTTGGAGGTTTGAGACTGGAACTAAAGCGGGAAATGCATGATCCTCAGTGAACTGGACATCCAGGGGTGGATAGAATGCTGGCGTTGATATCCAGATCATATTACTGGCCCAAGATGGAGGATGACATAGAGTTATATGTTAAGACTTGCTTGGTCTGTCAGAAAGACAAGCATGAGAGGAAGAAGGAGGCAGGGCTACTGCAACCCTTGCCTATACCAGGGCATCCATGGCAGTCAGTTTTAATAGACTTCATTTCTGGTTTTTCTAAGGTGGAAGGTATGAGATCTATTTTTGTGGTTGTAGATAGATTCTCTAAGTATGCAATTTTTATTGCTGCACCACATGCATGCCCAGCGGAAGTTGCTGCTGGTTTATTTCATAAGTTTGTGGTGAAATATTTTGGCTTGCCTGAAGATATTGTTAGTGATCGTGACACCAGATTTACGGGAAGGTTCTGGACAGTGTTATTTGGCTTGATGGGTTCTGAACTGAAGTTCTCCACAGCAAACCATCCTTAAACTGACGGAAAGACTGAAAGGATGAACCAGTTATTGGAAGAATATCTGAGGCACTATGTTACTGCAAGTCAGAAAAATTGGCTGGAGTTGCTAGACACTGCACAATTCTCTTATAATTTGCATAGGTCTTTAGCAACAGGAATGAGTCCCTTTGAGTTGGCAACAGGGCAACAACCTCGCACACCACAGGAGGTGGCAGTGTAGAGGACTGGGGGAAGATGCCCTGCAGCATACCGATATGCTCGTTCCATGCAAGAGATGGTGGAAGAGGCACAGGACGGCCTTGCCAAGGCTGTGAGAAGGATGAAAAAGTATGCAGATAAAGGGAGAAGGCCATTAGAGTTCCAAGTGGGAGACAAGGTTCTGTTGAAGTTGACTCCCCAGATTTAGAAGAAGATAAGCAGCAAGACTGTTCACAGAGGGCTGATTCAGAAGTATGATGGTTTATTTGAAGTTGTGAAGAAAGTGGGGAATGTTGCTTACAGATTACAGTTACCTAAGAAACTGAAGGTCCATCCTACTTTTCATGTGAGTTTCCTCAAGACTTTTCATGAGGACACTACAGATACATCAAGACAGCAGGCTAAGAGAGCCCCACCTGTTATTCGGTTGCAGTTTAACAAGGAGGTGGAGAAGATTTTGTCTCACCGGACCCAGGGTCAGAGTAAGAAAAATCGCAGAACTGATTACTTGGTGCAGTGGAAAGGATGCAGTGAAGCAGAGGCGAGTTGGGAAAGGGATGTGACATTATGGCAGTTTGAGAAACAGGTAAGGGAGTACTTGGACAAGTTGACGAGGGCGTCAACTTCTTCTGGTGGGGGTGGTTTGTTAGCCCCTTGACGGTTGTCCAAGGGAAGATATGGGCATTTCAAGGCCATGCCATGTCTTGGGAATACTTTGTCTTTGGTTAGATAGCCATGAGGATGCTCAGTGGGTTGTCAACGTGCACAAGATGCTCAGTGTGCATACAGGATGCTTAAAAGGATGCTCGGCGTGCACTGGGGGTGCCCAGTGGCACTTTCGTAAATATGGTGAAAAATGAAACTTGGAGTTTTAACTCGGGATCTTTATGGGAGGTACCTTGAGTCCATAGAAGCTGGTTGGCATAGACAGCACTTAATTTGGATGTCGGGAAAGGCCTGAAAGGCCATTATGACTCCTCAAGCATGGGTGATGTTTACTCTTGTCTGAGTGCTGGATTTCCTTAAAACTATACTAGGGAGGGGTCTGTTGAGCACATCGGTTGGGCTATGGCATGGCTTGCTTAGAGGGCTTAGCCAACGTGCATGGGCACGTGTTGCATCACTCCAAGATGGTTGCACAAGTGGGGAGCATCCAAGATATTGCAGGGCAAACAAGTGGGCACCGACACGCGCGCTGGTATGCAGCAGCGCGCCTGCAGGCTTGCAGGTGGGCGCGCGGGCAGACGTCCAACCTAGTGTGTGCAAGCATCTAGCTCGGCGTGCGCACGAGCATCCAGGTGGGCGTACAGCCACGGGCACTTGAGGGTTCAAACATGGTGCGCGAAGAAGGGCACTAGTGTGTGCGCCGGCGTGCACTTTGGTGTGCACGTGGGCGTGCATGGCTTGGTACGCCGTACACTCAGAGACATATATATGTAGGTGCAGATTGGTGGACTTGGCTTGGGCTAGGTTCACAAGGTTGACTCAGATGTGGCTAGAGCATAGACAACATAAAGTCATAGCTTGCGGTTACAAGAGGTGGTGGCTAAGTGGGCTCGGTCAGTTGGGAGAAGTTACTAGCACTTCCCACTCATCATAGGAAGTGGGGGAGTGCTGAGTAACCTCCCAAGCATGTTGCACAATTCTGAGAGGACCAACACACATGCGGTTAAGGGTGGTTTCTTCCACTATGCAGAATGTAACTTCTTGTGGTTATGTGGCATGAGCAGAACATGCCAACAAGTCTAGCAGTTGGGCTTGTCAACTGCATTATAGTGCTGGCACATTTGGAGGGTGCCAGCACGACCCTAGGTGGATGGGGGTGTCATCCATCATCTTAGTGGGCAGTTATGGGTGATTTTGAGAGTGGCCTATATAATGCTAAGGTGGGCTTTGTAGAGGGAACAGAGAGGAGGGTGTGAGCCTTGGTTCCTTGTACGAACTCATGTTCCTTTGTAATATGTTTAATATGAGTAAAGGTTGGGGCTTGTCCCTGTAAACTGTGTGTGCCTTCTTTACATTTTTATACTATGTGTATTGTGTTGTTGTGTTGGCTGAGACTTGGTGGCCCCAAGTGCCATTACAGAGGCAAAAATTCGTGGTGTAATTTAGCCCTATAACACCTTGCATAATGGGAGGTTGTGGAGCAAAAATTGGCCGAGGCATTCCCAATGGAACTTGGCCTTGTTGTTGTGGGTGAAGGAATGGTCTTGGCATTCCTAATGGTACTTGGATGTTATCATGATGCACATTAGGGTGGAGGATGTCTTGTTGGTCTATGTGACCAAAGTCCTCCACATGGTCGTCATGTTACTCCTCCATTGATGAAATGGAGTGTTGTGAACTACCTCTTCCCCTTGGATTACCAACAACCGATTCAAGATGCAAATTAGGTGGGACAAGAGTAGGATTTAATGATCTATGACCATGCATGCACTAGCAAAACAAATAATAAGAAATAATTAAATAGCAATCACTTCGCCCCCACAACAAATCAATCAACAAGCATTCTCTACATACATTGGCCCCATACTCCCATGTTTGAACAATATGCAAAGAAAAAGTAAATTGCCTCCACGTGGGCTCACGATCTATCTAAGAATTTAAGAACTTGCCACCATGTGGGCCGACGATTTAACTAGAGATTGAGTTATAAAGATCTCACAAAGGGTCCTTAAGCAACTTCAATTCATTTTCAAGTTTCAAGCCTTGCTATGCTTTGTAACTTTTTAGATTTTAATCCTTTTTTTGCTTTTGCTTAGCTTCACTTGGCTTCCTTACTTCCTTTGCTCGATTTCCTTACTCAATGCATCTAATCAAATAAGAACAAACATAATAAGTAACTAAAAAGAAAATAAAGTAAAGACACGATTAAAAGAGTACTAATTCCTATTTGTTTCCAAAGAAATACGGCGTTGCCAATTCAATCCTAGGAAACGGCGCCAAAAACTTAGTGTGCCGTCGAGCACCAACGTCTAAAGATGTGTAAAAGATAGTGAATGTGCAATGTGGCCAAGTTTTAAATTTATAAATGCCACTACTACCTCTAACTAAAAATATAGCTAGGGTGAGTAGGGATCGTCCCAAGGGATTGTGGGCATATTTGGAATGGAAACAAGATATAGGGTTAGTAGGTCGAATAATCAAAAGGTTGTTTGTTTGGTTGATTAAACTATAATGCAATTGAAATTAAAGCAAGTAAAAGGTAACAATTTAGAAAATAGAGAAAAAGATATGAAGGAGAGGACTTGAAGTCAAGCTCACCACTAAGCTTGACTTCACTAGACACTAGCAATTGTATATCAGTGGAGAAATTGAATTATAACTTGTGTGTGTGTATGACATTAATTGAAACTAGGCATGGATGACAAATAAGTATAGATTGTCTAGCCAATTCAAATGGAAAGCACAATCTATCAAATGAGACCAAAATCTATTTAATGAAACCACAATTTATACACGCACAACTATCTAAAAACGTACACCATTTGCATTCATAAGTATGGAATACCAAGGAATAACAAAAGATTGTCCACCTATCTATGAATCTAAAGCAAATACACTACATATACACTAAAGACATGGAAATTAAACTAAGTAAGCTAAAGGTGTGGCACAATCCATCAAGAAACAAGTGTGAACCATCAAATAAATTGCAAGAGTGTTCAATTAAGCACTATGTTTGATCATCACTAGATTAATTTTATCCATACACATAGACATGCATAAATTCCATTAAATCTAGAGAAAAGCACATGAATCATCCATTCTAGTATACATAGACATATGATTAGAAATAGATAATCAATTGGAAGCATTAATCCATACACATCAAGTAGAAACCACAAAATATATATATAAATCAAAGATCAAAACATTTATTACGAGTAAATCCCCAAAAATATATAAAGCACTAGGTCTATGAAGCAAACTTAGGGGCTACTTTAGCCCCAAGTAGATGTCTAGCCACTCATTAATGTAGTCATCCAACCCTCAAGGGCTATCTCCATGGTAGGAATGACCTCCTTCTTGATGGAAACCCTAGAAGAATGGAAGAACTCCCAAAATGTGTAAAGCTCTCTCCAGTCTCTAGCCTCCTCTCCAAGATAGATGATGAATAATATTCTTCTTAAATGATGTGAAGATGTTAAAGATATGAAGAGATGCTCTTAAAATGGCTCCAAATCCTTATATAGGAGGCTCAAGTGTCACACCCAATGGTCTGGATTTGTGCACTAGGGTTCTTGCAATGATTGCACCACGAGCTAACTTTTAATGAGCTGGAATTTGTTTTAATTCGGACTTTGATCGATCGAACTTAGGTGAGATCCATCGAATGCTGTAGAGATCGATCATGCTTGGTGGCACCTTTTTGACTAAAGACAAATCTTTAAGATATTTTGGGAAAGAGACAAAAGTGGTAGGTGGGGTGGTAAGTGAGGATAAGATCGAATATTTTCGATCGATCGAAGAGAAGTTGGATCGATCGAACATGGTGGAATCTTTTGGATAAGGACAAGGGCTTGGATCCATCTTGAAGTGTCCAGATCGATCACATCTAGATCAATTGAAGAAAAGTTAAGATCGATCGAACTTGTTGACTTTCCGCATTTTGCTTCATTTTGCTTCCACTTTGCTCTTTTCTTCCATTCAGCTTGAGATAACTTCTTTAATGCTCTTATTTGGTTGAATTAACTTATTTTTGGGATAAGCACCTGAAAAGGGCAATAACATGAAATTAGTCTAAAACGGGAAAGTAAGATAGATAAAGGTCCTAAAATACTCGAGCTTAAGGGGTTTAAATGCGCACTTTTCAGCACTCATCAACATATAACCCTTAAATCTAGCGTAAAATTCACAAATGCAATCTGAAAACTAAAAACACTTCAAATAACAAATCCACATAAAACCCTAAATTTACTCAATATTATCACCAGAATAACAACAATCTTAGGTACAGTGATCTACACAGGTAATCAAAATCAAAAGGCGAACAATTACTAACCTAAAATTCTTTTGCTCTGATTTGTTAGTGTAGATGAGGTTTTGGAAACCCCCCACGACGACTCTTTCTCTCTCTGTGTGTTCAATAGCAATGACTTTGTCTCTCTAAACCAAGCCACCAGTGTTAGAGCATTGGTTTCTGATTAAAATTCAGGTTTTGGAACGCTGACTGATGGAAGGGGAGAGAGCTGTGATGACCGGTGATGGAAGGAGAGAGAGCTGTGATGGAAAACAAAACGGATTACAAGATCGGGCGAGACCGGTGATGGAAGGAGAGAGAGCTGTGATGGAAGGAGAGAGAGCGGCTGAAGGAGAGAGAGCATTAGGGCTTGCAAAATGAAATGGGAAAGTGAATACAATGTTAATGGCTCAAAAAAAAATGATGTAGTAAAAGGCCCCAAATATTCTACAGCGGAGGGAAAAAGTGGAGGGAAGGGAAAAATTAAAGGGGCGGGAAAAAGTGGAAGGTCTATTACCAGCGTTTTTTAAAAGAGCGCTGGTAGTATTAGTATTAGACCTATACCAGCACTCTTAAAAAAGGGCAAGAGTGCTAGTAATAGTACACCTAATAGAAAAAGCCTAATCTGTTGTAGTGGATTATGCTTAATCTTGATGAGTTACACTAGCTACACCATTAGATTAATTATAGTTAGGTAGACAATTCATGCTTAAATTTGATAGTCCATACTTATTATTGCAATTTGTATTATTCTCTTAACATTGATGTGTACTTGTAGCCACATTTTCATTACAATAAGTTTTCCCCATTAATTGAATGCAAGTGGTTTAGTGCATGAGCTTAGTAGTGAATCATATACCCTAAGTCTCTCTTTCTATCTTTAAACCCTATTTACTTTAATGTTAATTTCTATTGCATATTCATTTAATTCAATATTAGTTTAATCAACCAATCAAACTTCCTTTCAATCTCACGTTCGCTACGTTAAGTTAGATTCCAAGCCATGTATCCCAATGGACGATCCCTTCTCACTATACTAACGTATATGTGTTAAGTGGCTTTTATAAATGTAAAAGCTAACATATCAAATATAACACATTTTTGTAGTACACACCAAAGTCGCATCAACTTTCAAAGATATAGCTAATATATTTAGAACTTCTAATTCATTATTCTGCTAATATATTCATAATTAAAGTGAATTAGTGAGCACCTTTAGAACTGCTAATAGCCTAATACATTTTTAGAACTACTAATTCAACAACAAACATCTTAGTTCAGAAAATTAACCAACAATATTTAGCCACTATAGAATTATATATATTACTCTATATTATATGTATAATTTGATACATATACATATATATAACTCAACGGTTTGATTTGGTCGAGTTTGATTTTAAAGGACCTCAAACCCTGAACATATTGTATTATATATATATATATATATATATATATTCTCTTATTTAAATTTTAATATGAATTATACAATGCAAATTACCCTTTAACTTTATTATTAGAATTAATTTATCATTAAAAAATATATATAGAATTACCATTTTATAAAATGATTAACTTATTATTAGAACATTGGGGCATTTTTGGCAATAGGTAGTATTAGACACAAAATATAATTTAAGGGGGTTATTTGCAAATTCAAACATAATTCAGGGAGTTTTTTGCACTTTACCATAGATTTATATATATATATATACACACACACTTTTATATATTAAAAACACACCTTATGGTAAGTTCTAATTTTTCTTATTATTTCCCAAACAAGTATATGATGACAGAAGGCTAATTTGTGACAAGAATTTACTCTTTTGTGACAAAATATCCTTTATCGCTAAAAGATAAAAATTGGCGACAAATAATTTGTCACTAAAAATCTATCAATTATGACAAAGCTATATTTGTCACAATAACACTCAATCTTTTGCGACAATGCATCATTTGTCATTAGAAGATTGTTTGTAGCGACAATAATTTTTGTCGTTAAAATGCTATCAATTGTGACAAAGATATATTTGTCATAATAACTCAATCTTTTGCGACAATGCATCATTTGTCGCTAGAAGATTTTTTGTAGCGACAACAATTTTTGTCGTTAAAATGTCATTAATTGTGACAAAACTATATTTGTCACAATAAGTCAATCTTTTGCGACAATGATCATTTGTCACTAGAAGATTGTTTGTAGCGACAACAATTTTTGTTGTTAAAATGCCATCAATTGTGACAAAACTATATTTGTCACAATAAGTCAATCTTTTGCGACAATAATCATTTGTCACTAGAAGATTGTTTGTAGCTTCAATAATTTTTGTTGTTAAAATGCCATCAATTGTGACAAAGCTATATTTGTCGCAATAACTCAATCTTTTGCGACAATTATCATTTGTCACTAGAAGGTTTTTGTAGTGACAACAATTTTTGTTGTTAAAATGCCATTAATTGTGACAAAGCTATATTTGTCATAATAACTCAATCTTTTGCGACAATGCATAATTTGTCGCTAAAAAGTTATTTATAGCGACAACAATTTTTGTCGTTAAAGTAGTGACAACAATTTTTGTCATTAAAATGCCATCAATTGTGACAAAGCTATATTTGTCACTAAAATCTAGTTAATCGAGACAAAGGTATATTGGTCACTATATTGTAATTAGTTGCGACAATATATTTGTCATTAAAATCAATTTTGTCGCCATACCCTTTCCCTTTCTCACCATATGACTAGGCATGAGGAGATTTCTGGGGTAGATATTGCGACAACTTTTTGTGACAAATTTGATTTTTATCGAATAAAGTTAGCTTCAGGCGATAAAGTTATTTTTTGTCACAAAAGGTCATTTTATTGCGACAAATTCATCATGTCGCTATAGTTTTTATCGCTAAAGACCAAATTTGTTGTAGTGATAAATGGTAAATTCCTCCCATCAAGGCTCCTCAATTCTGATAGCATATGCCAAAAAATTTAAATATTGTGTACCAATGAAAATTCAAAACTCTTGCATGAAAATAAATGATTGGATATCCATTGTGGTACGTACTCCCACAATAAAAGGAATGATTTTAGGTTTCCTGAACAAGGATGAGCGCTTGCTATGTATAGTAGATTGCTTTGAGTTCTTCTTTGGCCCCATCGTCCTTCTATGGTTGCAGTTGGCGCTTCCTCATTTTTTTTTTCCAGATATCTTTCATTGTGGTAAGCAAATCTGAGCCTATGGAGCCATGGTGATGCGAAGTATGCCGCTGGTGACTGAAATGGTATGCTAGTGTCGCCATCTCCACAATCTGGTACGATTTCTTCTATTTATATTCCGTGCAAATGACTCTGCTTGACGGCTCATATACATGCGAATATTGAAATTGATCATGAAAAAAAATCTCTATCTTCATTCGCACTCATGATCCACGTGGACATTTTTTTTTTGAACTTTGGAATTCTACCACTTCCATGACAACAGTGGTGTCATCCACCAAAGATGACTGCCATAGAAGACCAGGGAATGATCCAAAAGACACCCAACTTTTAGCCATAGAAGATCAGCGAATGATCCAAAAGAGACCCCAACTTTTAGCCACCGTTATCAATGACCAGAAACTTTTGTAATATGCCAAGTTATCCAGACGCCAAATTGCACCAACATTAAACTCTTTGAAACTGATTCAATCAAGATGCTCGCTCACAAGTCGATCACAAATCTCATAGCCGAATTCGATCGGTATCAATGGCTTGTCAATGTTTGTCAATGTTCTAATGTATTGTAGGTTTTTTTATTTTTATTTTTTACTTATATATATATATATATATTTCTGCGGTTCTCAGAAAATTAACATGGACATGCCACCACAAATCATTCAGCGCGTAATTGGAGTTAACATATGTTTTATCGTAGTCAGGAGCAACATCAGAGAGTTTTTTGAGAGAGGCTCAGGGCAACATCAGAGAGTTTTTTACCATAAGCACCAACGACGTAGTCAGCCTGCAGCAACAGTGTCAACATCGTTACCACAAGAAACAACAGTGTCAACATCGTCAGCCACCAGCAACAACAGCGCCGTCCGTGAGTCAAACAGCTGATAATTAAAAGAGTGACAACAGATGTGGAAAAAGGTTTTACCACCAGCACTGCGAGCGTTGTCAGCAGTCACCAAACAACCCGCATACAATTTATAGAGCAGATGTCGGCCAATCTTACCATCAGCATATACAACCTCCTCGATCACCGAGGCAAGAATGTCGTCCTTAGCCGCGAATTAGCCAGCAAGCCATTGTGAGACCAACAACAGACCCGAGGTGTTTTACCACAAGCACAGACAGCATCGTTAGCTAACATCTTAAACAGCCGCGACAACAAGAATCTTTGGGATATTAACAACGGCTCCTAAGTGATAAAAGAAAGAAGATGAGGACGCTGTACGAGTTTGAGTGGGGTGAACCAGACTGCCATTCCCCGCATCACCTTCTGTCCATTGTGTCTTCTGTTGGTGGCCATGACAACCGCAAAGTAATGCCGTATCTTTCACACGGCCAAAATGATGGTTACTTAAAATGATAATCTTTAATTAACTTCACTTATTATTATTTTTAATTTTATTTTTTTGGAAGGAAACACATTGTGAGACAAGCACTCAAACAAGTAAAATACATCACCCATGCATGTAGGCCGAGAAAATCAATATAAACATTTTGAACTCTTTTATTTATTTATTTTTTATTTTTTAATTTTTCCAGATAAGCATGGACTTGAAATGCTTGTTTGCGGACTCCATGACCCAATCAACAGATTTACTTCCTTTAAATGCCCAGTCGTTGCATGTTTGACAAGCAATGGTAGAACGACTTGGGCTTTTAGCCAATTTTGACAATTTCTATGACAAAGTACACCAGCAATGACAGCCATAGAGGACCATGGAAGGATCTAACAAATACTTATACTTTTAGCCATCGTCATTAATGACTAGGAACACACCAAGTTGTTCAGATTCCAGATTGCACCAATAGCAAACTCCAGCAAAATGACTCACTTTAAGACGTTCGCTCACAGTTGGCAATGTCATAAGGTATTGCAATTTTTTTTTTTTTTTTTTTTTTTGACAGATGATAAAGAACCCACTTTTATGGAAGTACGGAGTGAATTAAAGGGTGAAGGCAATCAGATTTTGACCAAGATCCCAAATGAACATGTGTTGAACATTTCAATAAAGACCGGACTAAAGACTCGAGTGTAATTTGAAATGTTGAACAAGTATGTTTGTGCAAGACAAAGCTCCACCGGAACTTGACTTTGTGTACGTGTGCTTTTGTGCACTAGACACCACTCTTGAAGATGAAACTTGACTGGAAGTTAACGGCTTACACAACTGTGCTTGTGCATATCTATCTCGAAGATGGAACTTTACCTTTTTCCATGTGGCAAAGTCTTGATGCAGTTTGAGTGTAATACCTCTAAATTTAAAAGGATAGTTCTGGTATTTTAATAAATTGTTTAATTGCATTTTTAGTTGGTTTAATTGTTTAATTTTGTATTATTTGAATTATTTGACTTAATTGATTTAATTATATTTTTTCATTATTTGACTTTAATTGAATTATTGTAATTGTTTAATTATTTGAATAAGTTAAAAGTGTTAGTTGTAAATTAGGGTTTTATTTTCTTTTATGATTCACATTGTAGCCGACTTATAGTTGGAGTAGAATTAGAATTAGGTTTTGTTTTAAGTGAAGCCTATAAATACAATATGATACGTCTCCATAGGGTTACAAATAAATCCGATTCACGTATTGAGAGACAAACAGAAACAGAGAATGAACTTGAGAGATTAATAGAGAGGTTCAAGGAGGAATGAACGGATTTGCATCTGGGTTGAACCAAGAGTACCGGAGGTGTAGAACGGTAGTCTAAGACATTGACGGAAAACTCAGAGATGGTGGTTTAGAGTTTCAAAACTGAAACTGAAGGCACGTCTCTGTTCTACTCTTTCCCTTAAACCTGTGTTCTGTGCATGCCTAGGTAGTCTCCAGGACTTTAATGGAAGTTAATATGGATCATTTAAGCATGTTTGAATTAAAACTAAATCATTGCATAAAACTGTTTTGTGGTTAGATGTTGTTCTCGCTTAAAAATCTATTTGCATTGATTTTAAACGTGCTTAACTTTCTTGTCGTTGATATATGATGCATGCTTATAATTAATCTGGGACATAAATTAAACCCTAGGTATTTAAATAAAATAGTACAGAGACTCTGAACTTCGCCGGAGACAAAAAAGATGAACAGGTTAGGCGTTACGGCTCTCAAAGGAGGAGAGCCGGCTCACCAAATGAGGGAGTCGGCTATAGGGATGAGAGAGCTGGCTCCATAAGGGGGTGGACCCAGCTCTACAAGGGGTAGAGCCGGCTCCCACAAGGGTAGAGCCGGCTCCACCAAGGGGAGAGCAGGCTCCCTTGTTTTGGGAGGCGGCTCCTTCTCCAATTTTTGATTTTTCGATGGTTTGGGGTCTTGTTTGGCCATCTGGATTAATTTTAAGTTGTTTAGATTGCAAGCTATGGTCTAAATAATTGTTTTGAGCATGTAGAAATACTGGGAAGCATGATTTCAATAATATGCCAAGGAATGTAACAATATCTAGTGGAACAATAAACTTGCATGTTTAGTATGAGCAATTAATTTAAATTGCTTATTGGTTTTTAGAAATTTTATTTCTCTGCATGATTGAAAAAGGTTAATCATGTTACAGCACTGTAATGAGCATAGTTGATCATCTGAAATATTTACGCTTAAATTGGAGCACTTCATGTTGTAATTTATATAAACTACATCAAGCTATGGACTGGTTGGAGGAGTTAAATGCTTTGTCTTACTTTATCAATTTAAAAGACTATAATAGGATTTTTAAATCTTATATTAGATGCATAATTTGGTCATACACATGTTGGACTTTGTTTATGCTTATTTTGGAGTAGGGTTGATTAGTATTTATTACTATCTTGTCAACTATGTTGAATGAAGGATTGTATGCGTTGGTATGGGATGGTGGCATACTGGATATAGATTAGTTCAAACACTTATTCCTACCTAAACTGGATTGAGGCATGGATTAACCATAAAGGTTACGTCCTACTCATATTTGTGTCATATCAATAAAGAATTGATCGACCTACTTTGGTTTTTAGATGGATTGTTATACATATATCAGGCCATTATGCTAGATGGATGATATTTTGTATTGGGAGAATACGGACTTTATATTTAATGATTTAAATGTTTGTCCTAAATTGGAGCACTTGATGCAGTTTATATAAATTACAACATCAAGTGTTCCAATTTAAGCATAAATATTTCAAATGATCAACTATGCTTATTACAGTGTTGCAATATGATTAATCTTTTTAAATCATGCAGAGAAACAAAATTTCTAAAAACCAATAAGTAATTTAAATTAACTGCTTATACTAAACATGCAGGTTTATTGTTCCACTACATATTGTTACATTCCTTAGCATATTATTGAAATCATGCTTCCCAGTATTTCTACATGCTCAGAACAATTGTTTAGACCATAGACTGTAATCTAAACAACTTAAAATTAATCCAGATGGCCAAACAAGACCCTAAACCATCGAAAAACCAAAAATTGGAGAAGGAGCCGCCTCCCAAAACAAGGGAGCCGGCTCTCCCTTTGGTGGAGCCGGCTCCACCCTTGTGGGAGCCAGCTCTACCCCTTGTAGAGCCGGCTCCACCCCCTTGTGGAGCCGGCTCTCTCATCCCTAAAGTTGGCTCCCTCCTTTAGTGAGCCGGCTCTCTTCCTCTGAGAGCTATAACACCTAACCTGTTCATCTTCTTCGCCTCTGGCGAAGTTCAGAGCCTCTGTATTGTTTTATTTAAATACCTAGGGTTCAATTTATGTCCTAGATTAATTATAAGCATGCATCATATATCAACGACAAGAAAGTTAAGCACGTTTAAAATCAATGCAAACAGATTTTTAAGCGAAAACAACATCTAACCACAAAACAGTTTTATGCAATGATTTAGTTTTAATTCAGACATGCTTAAATGATCCATATTAACTTCCATTAAAGTCCTAGAGACTGCCTAGGCATGCACAGAACACAAGTTTAAGGGAAAGAGTAGAATAGAGACTTGCCTTCAGTTTTAGTTTTGAAACTCTAAACCACCGTCTCTGAGTTTTCCATCAACGTCCTAGACTGCCGTTCTACACCTTTGGTGCTCTTGGTTCAACCTAGAAGCAAATCCGTTCCTTCCTCCTTGAACCTCTCTGTTAATCTCTCAAGTTAACTCTCTGTTTCTCTTTGTCTCTCAATACGTGAATAGGATTTATTTGTAACCCTATGCAAATATATCATATTGTATTTCTAGGCTTCACTTAAAACAAAACCTAATTCTAATTCTACTCCAACTATAAGTCGACTACAATGTGAATCATAAAAGAAAATAAAACCCTAATTTACAATTAACACTTTTAACTTATTCAAATAATTAAACAATTACAATAATTCAATTAAAGTCAAATAATGAAAAAATAATAATAATTAAATCAATTAAGTCAAATACTTGAAATAATACAAATAATACAATTTATTCAAATAATAAGAAATTAAACAATTAAACCAACTAAAAAAGTAATTAAATAATTTATTAAAATACCAGGACTATCCTTTTAAATTTAGGGGTATTACATTCTTCCCCCCTAACAAAAGGAATTCCGTCCTCGGAATTCGTTCTTACCTTTTCCCAAAAATTTCTGGAAACTGCGAGCGAATCATATCCTCCCATTCCCAACTAGACTCAGCCTCATTGTGATGACTCCACTGAACACGCACTAATGGGATAACCTTATTACGAAGGATTTGATCTCGACGGTCGACAAAACAACACGGTGGCTCCAAATATGTTGCATCCGGCTGCAACTCAATCTCCCCAACATCGATATGTTGATACCGATCCTCATCTCACAGAAATTTTCGCAATATAGAAACATGGAACACATTGTGTACGCAATCCAAATTATCCGGAAGTGCCAACCGATAAGCTATAGCGCCAACTCGTTCCGTAATCATGAATGGACCGACAAACCATGATAACAACTTCCCTTTCTTCCCAAAGCGTATTACTCCTTTCACAGGAGACACTTTGAGCAAAACCTGATCCCTAACCTAAAACTCCAAAGCATGTGTGCGATGATCCACATAACTCTTCTGCCTACTTTGGGTAGTGCGCATGCGATCCCTAATAAGAGCAATCTTCTTAGAAGTATCCTTGATGAACTCAGGACCCAAGAATCTGCTCTCACCAACCTCTATCCAACAAATAGGCGATCGACACGGTCGGCCGTACAATGCCTCAATTAGCGCCATCCCAATCGTCTTCTGGAAACTATTATTATATGCAAACTCCACAACTGGCAAATAATCCTCCCAGTGGCCCTTAAAATCAAGAACACACGACCGAAGCATATCTTCCATGATCTGATTAACCCTCTCAGTTTGTCCATCGGTCTGAGGATGATAAGCAGTGCTAAGATACAACTCTGTACCCAAAGCCTGCTGAAAACTCTTCCAAAATCCTGACACAAAGCTCGAATCCTTGTCTGATATAATAGACAACGGAATTCCATACAGCTTTACAATCTCAAAAATGTAAAGTCTCGCCACTGCTCCGAAGAGAAGTCAGTGCGAATCGGCAAGAAATGAGCTGATTTAGTCAATCAGTCCACAATGACCCAAATGGAATTGTGATCCTTAAAGGAATTAGGCAATCCTTCCACAAAATCCATAGAAATGCTCTCCCATTTCCACTCCGGTATAGGTGGTGGCTGTAGAGCTCCTGGCGGCCTCTGATGATCAATCTTAACCATCTGACAAGTACTACGTTGAGAAACAAAAAGAGTAGTGTCCCTTTTCATACCTGCCCACCAAAACTACCGCTTCATATCCTAATACATCTTGTGTCCTCCTAGATGAACAGAAAACTCAGAATGATGAGTCTCAGTCATCACATCCTTCCTTAAATCATCAGCAGAAGGTACTACTAACAGTCCCTTGTATCTCAAACCTCCATCAGCCCTAATATAGTAAAATGGAACCTCCCCGGAAGCTATCTCTGTAACTCTGTCAATGCACTGCTGATCCATAAGTTGTGCCTTCAAAACCTTGTGAATGATAGAAGGTGTAACTACCATGCAAGCCATGAAAGCATCCGACAATTCATCCACCGTCTTCAAAGCATTCCACTCAGTAGTGAATAGAGCGGAAAGACTACCAACAGGTTGGCGAGTGCATTTGCCACCATGTTCACTTTCCCTAGATGGTACTGTATAGAGAAATGATAGTCTTTCACAAACTCTAACCATCTGCGCTGTCTTATATTCATCTCTCGCTGAGTGAACAAATACTGCAGACTCTTGTGATCGCTAAATAATCTGAAGAACTCACCCAACAGATAATACCTCCAAATACGTAAGGCAAAGACCACAGCTGCCAACTCCAAATCATGTGTTGGATAATTAAGCTCGTGAGGCTTAAGCTTACGAGATCCATACGAAATCGGTCACTCTTAATGCATCAAAACACATCTAAGACCCTGCAAAGAAGCATCTGTGTAGACAAGATACTCTATCCTGCTCTGTGGGGTAGAAAAAACTGGTGCAAAAGTCAACTTAATCTTTAGCTCATCAAAAGCTTTTTGACAGTGCTCATCCCACACGAACCGTACACCCTTTTTAGTCAAATGAGTAAGTGGTCCCGCTATCTTTGAAAACCCCTAGATGAACCTCCGATAATATCCTGCCAATCCTAGAAAACTCAGAATCTCGGTAGGTAAAGTAAGCTATCCCCACTTAACCATTGCTGAAACCTGGACTGGATCTACCGCTATTCCCTTTTCTGACACCACGTGACCCAGAAACTTCACTTCCCACTGCCAAAAATTCACACTTCTCAAATTTGGCAAATAACTGGTGCTCACAAAGCATCTGCAATACTATACGAAGGTATCTAGCATGATTGTCCTCTAACTTAGAATAGATCAAAATATCATCAATGAAGACAATGATAAATTGATCCAAATAACCCTGGAAAACTTTATTCATTAAGTCCATGAAAATCACAGGTACGTTAGTCAGTCCGAAAGGCATGACACAAAACTCATAAGAACCATATCTAGTGAGAAACGTTGTCCTCAGAACATCCTACTCCCTAACCCGAAGTTGATGATATCCAGAACGAAGATCAATTTTAGAGAAGTATGTAGCTCCCTTCAACTAATCAAAAAGATCATCAATCCTAGGTAAAGGGTACTTGTTACGAATAGTAACCTTGTTCAACTCCCTGTAATCTATACATAGGCGAAATGAACCATCCTTCTTCTTCACAAATAGTACCGGTGCTCCCCAGGGTGAAGTACACCTACTAATAAATTCGTGGCTGAGTAATTGCTGAATCTGATCCCTCAGCTCTCGTATCTCCATTGGTGCCATCCTATATAGTGCCCTAGCAATAGGCATAGTGCCTGGGGCTAAGTCAATCACAAAGTTGATCTCTCAACTAGGTGGCAACCCTGGAATCTCTTGAAAAACATCGGGGAAATCCTGTACAATTGGTATGCTATCCAATGATACAGTAATCCCCTCCTCCGTTTTCTCCTCCATGTGGAACAAATAAGTGCTAGTGACCCCATTAGAACGAGGTATAGCAACGACGTACATATCCTGACCAGGTATAGTGAAAACAACAGACCTATCATAACAATCAACTTGGGCATGGTAATGCGATAACCAATCTATCCCAAGTATCACATCATAAGTGTACATGTCCAGGACTAAAAGATTGACTAGAAATCTAAGTCTACCAATATCTAGTGTCACAGGCCCATCACGCTCATGTATTGCTTAACGGTATAGAAATACCCTGTATTGCTTAACGGTATAGAAATACCCTGAGGTCTACTGCATACCCGTGTCGTCATCCCAGATAAAGCAACAAAATATCTAGCTACAAATAAGTGTGTAGCACCCGTATCAAATAATACACGATCTTTTAAACCATGAACAAGAAACATACCCTTAACAGCCTGGGTTGCCTGAACGTTGTGTGGCATGGGGTTGTACACCCTACCATAATGCAACTGTTGTGGTGCCTGTTCTTGAGGCTATGGCGGTGCCGGTAATGCCAGATATGTCTGTCCTTGAATCCGTGGAACCTGTGGAGTTGGTAAAGGCACTGGCGCCCTCTACCCTTGCTGTACATGCTGTCCTTGTCCCTGTCCTACTTTAAGGCACTACCTGGAAGTATGACCATACTCTCCACAAGTGTAGCAACTACCCGAGAAAGTACCAAATGGCCTCCTCAGTCGGTTAGCCTGTGGTTGACCCTGTCTTGCCTGTGGTCCCCCATTCTGCTGCCTCTGAATAGGTGCACCATTCCTGTTAGCATCTGAACAACCCTTGTGCTTCTTCCAAGGCTGTTGTCCCTGGAATTTGCCTTTGTTATTTTGTTGGTGTCCATTGCCATTCCCTTTTTCAGCTGATCGATTAGCAGAGTCTCTATCACCCCGCTTCTCACCCCTAGCCTGTCTAAAGTCTACGGTCAACTGATACTGCTGCAAAGTAGTGTCTACTACCTGAGTATAGGTAGTGTAGGTTGGACTACCTATAATAGCTCGCTTAATAGACCACATCAGTCCCTTAATGAAACTGTTGGACTTCTTCTCCTCTGTATCCACCTCCTCTGGCGCAAAAAGAGATAAGCGCGTGAACTGCTACTCATACTCTGCCACTATCATGTTCCCTTGATCCAGATTAAGGAACTCTATCTTTATAGCTACCCTGACTGCATAAGGAAAGTACTTCTCATCAAAGCAAGTACTGAACTGTACATAAGTCAATGTCATCCTCTCCTCTGCGGTGGTAACTGACTCCCACCACTGTAGTACATCTCCCACTAGCTTGAAGGTAACAAGTATCTACTTCTGAACCTCTATGCACTGAACAAGACGAAGATGTCGCTCAATATCCTGTTTCCACTAGTGAGCTGCTTTCGCATCGGTGGAGCCTAAGAGCTCAGGTGGACTCCCCTTTGTGAAAGAACTCCTAGCCTTCTCCCAAGTATCAACCTGAACCACTGGTGCTGGTATAGGTGCCTGCTGAACCTGTGGTTGATTCCGAAGTGCAGCTGTTACCCTTGGATCTATAGCCCGGGCAATAAGATCATTGAGATGAGGAGAATACTCTGGATCTCTGACCTGATCTCGAGTTTGCTGAACCTCTTCCTGAAACTGACGATCATCATCTTAAAACCCAGGTATTTGCTGCTCTTCCTCTATTTGCTGACACCGCAGGTGTTCCTGCTGCCTACGTGCCACTCTCCTCTGTCGACTGTTCATCTGTCCTCTTCTAGCGTTAACCATGTTGTTAACATAAAAAGACATACATCAGTACGATTTAAACAAACTGTATAGGAATACAATGAATCCTAAATTTAAGCTCTAATTAAGAGAAAACGCTACACGGAAGTCCTAATACGAAACATCCTAGAGACACTTGAACCTGGAGTGCTCTGATATAAACATTTAAATCAATTAAGTCAAATAATTTAAATAATACAAATAATACAATTTATTCAAATAATACGAAATTAAACAATTAAACCAACTAAAAATGTAATTAAACAATTTATTAAAATACCAGGACTATCCTTTTAAATTTAGGGGTATTATATTGAGCTTGAGTTTGGTGTGGATTGTCTTGAAATTTGAAGATAGTTTGAGCTCGTATCAAGGAACAGTGTTGATTTGAGCTCGTATCAAGGAACGGTGTTGATTTTACCTTCTCTAATTTTGTGAAGTCTTAGAAGTAGTCCAAGTTGGAGTTTGATATGGACCGATTTGAAATTTGAAGATAGTTTATGCTTTTATCAAAAAGCGTTATAAATTTTTTTTGGTTGACTGAACTCGGATCAAACCCCTAAGTTGCATACGTACCCTGAATAGGGATCAATTCAAATACGTAGCTCGAGAGCATTTTTTTTCGAGCCGTACATAATTTTAACAAATGCAGGCCAGGAGCATAATGTAGTTTAGGCTCATGCAATCAGGAGCATTGTAGACAGTTTAGGCTTGTGCCAAGGAGCATTGTTCATTTTTTTAATTGGAGACATGAAGCTTGCCTTCAGTAGCGAACTGGCTTGCTGTATAGTCTAAGAGTAGACTTTCTTTCTTCTTTAGTTTGGGAATCTTGCAAGGGGCCTAAGAGCCCATTTTTCTGGGAGTTCACGCTTCCTATTTCCTGTTTTACTTGTAAGTGTGTCATTGAATGATGTTGTTTGGCCATTTATTTTCTTTTCCTTTCTTTATAAATTTTTTTTTGTTCCTATTGTTATGGTTTGGAGACACATACTCTACATTTTGATTATTTATCATAATTTTATCTTCTTGTATTTCTATATAATTTGTTGACTACCTTTTTATTACTTATAAATTATAGAGACACTAGCATGGATGATAGTATTTGTTGTGAATCTAATATTTGTTTGTTTTCTTATAAAGATTGCTTTTTATATGTTTTACATGAATTTTTAGTAACTATTCTCTTCATTTTTTATTTGGCAGCTGAACTTTAAAATTTTTAGTAAACTGTTCTCTTCATTTTTTATTTGGCACTATGTGAAAACAAGACTAATTAGTTAAACAAAGAATTTCAGACTGAACGAAACACTCAAACAAGAGAGAGAAAAAGTTTCACAATTAAAGTTCATATTAAGCCACCCCAATGCCTTCACAATATTTGGCAGCTAAACTTTAAAATACAAGCAAGAGAGAGAGAAAAATAAATAAAAAATAAAAATAGAAACTAAATGTTGGTGGCATTATATTGATTTTGTTGCTCCTGCTGATCATCTTGATCCACATTAATCTCCACATTAACTTGCTCCTCAATGTTGACATTGAACTTAGTTCCCTGTGGTGGCGTGCCATCGGGTCTATTATGCATACCATTTGCCCCTACAACGATCAATACACAATTAGACTAATGTAATACATCAAAACTCAGAATTGAAAAAAGCTAAGCACATTATATATAGTAGTTAATACATAGATGACACAAATCACTTATAATTAAGTGTGTGTGTGTGTGTGTGTGTATATATATATATATATATTTATAGTTCAAGGAGACATTAATAGCTATAAAAAGGCTACTACTTTTTTAGTAAACTGTTCTCTTCATTTTTTATTTTGTGTAATATATTTATTATTCAGGTTTGTAATTGTTAGATACTTTATATATTTTTATGTTTTTGCAGCAAGCATTTCTTGAAGATGTCAAACATAAAAGAAAGTGGATTTGAAACCCAACCAACTTCAAACTCATCAACTTGTTTTGAGGTAAATCGTAAAAAAAAGGAAAAAACCCTATAAGACTACATCTTTTGTTTGGGACCATTTTACAAGAGAATTGTTAGAGGATGGATCATACATGCAAGCCACATGTAATTATTGTCACAAACTATATAATTGTCCGAGTAGTCATGGTACTACTACCCTTAGTAGGCACCTTAATAGGTGTTGTGATTATCCTTATAATAAGGATAAAGTTGGAAAATTTTCAGCATCAACCCAAAACCAGGATCCCAATTGGACATTTGACCAAGATGTGCTTCGAGAAGAACTTGCTAAGATGATTATTGTTGATGGATTGCCATTTAGTTTTGTGGAAAATGAGGGTTTTAAAAGGTTTATGAGTTATGCAGAACCAAGATTCCATATGATTTCACGAACCACAATTACAAAGGATTGTATTGAATTATATTTAAGTGAAAGAAATAAGTTGAAGACACTTTTTGAACTTTCTGCTTCACGTATGTGTCTCACTACCGATTTATGGACTTCTATTCAAAACCTTGGGTACATTTGCCTTACGGCTCATTTTATTGATAGAGATTAGAAGTTACACAAGAAAATTATAAATTTTTGTGTGCTTCCAACTCCACATCGTGGTGAGGCTATTGCACAAGCCATGGATACATGTTTATTAAGTTAGGGTCTTGGAAAAGTGTGCACTATCACCGTAGATAATGCAAGTTCAAATGACATGACAGCAGCAAAGTTGGCACAGAAGTTAAATAAAAGAAATGGATTGTTGCTGAATGGGGAATTATTTCATGTAAGGTGTTTTGCACATATTTTGAACCTTATTGTGAATGATGGAATATATGAGGTAAAAACGTCCATCCTTTGTATTCGTGAGTTTGTGAAATATGTAAGGAGTTCTCCTTCAAGATTGCAAGCATTCAAAAAATGCGTTGAGGAGGAAAGAATTTGGAGTTTAAAGTCTTTATGTTTGGATGTTCCTACTAGATGGAACTCAACATATCTAATGTTAATCAGCCATTGATTTTCAAAAGGCATTTGAACGTTTGGCAGAGCAAAATCCTAGTTTGGGATTACGTTTGGTGTAACAAGATACAAGTTTGGAAGTTTCTGAGGAGCCGATGAGTGAGGAAGATTGGTTGAAGATAAGGGATCTTTCTAAATTTTTAGAGTATTTCTACAATGTCACAAAGCGCATATCAGGGTCCAAATATATTACTTGCAATAAATACTTTCGTGAAGTGTTTGGAGTGCAAACTATCCTCTTAAGATGGACAAAAAGTGAGGATTTGCATTTTAGAGAAATGGCTATTAAGATTAATGCCAAATTTGAGAAGTATTGTAATATTTGAAAGTTGAATTTGATCTTGATTATTGCTGTGGTTTTAGATCTATGTTTTAAGATGAAGTGTGTGAAGTTTTGTTAGAAGAAATTATATTCATCGAAAGAAGTGGATGAGATCATTGGAAAGGTGAAGAGTTTGATGGAGAGGCTTTTCAGACACTACAAATCATTGGAAATAACTTCCCCTACAGGCTTAGGTGCTCATTTAGCTCAAAACCTTGAAGATGTTTATATGCCCAATGAAAAAGAAGATGGTTTAGAAGAAGATAGAGATTGGAAAAAATTTTTGAGAGAGGAGGAAAATGAGGTGTCTAAATCTAAGTTGGATAGATACTTGGAAGATGGTGTGGAAGAAGATCAATCAAATTTTGACATTTTAAGTTGGTGGAAGGGAAAATCTTCTACATATCATGTACTCTCTCTTATGGCCTGGGATATTTTGGCCATTCCCTTGTCAACAGTTGCTTCTGAATCTGCTTTTAGTACGGGAGGTAGATTGCTTGATAGATTTCGAAGTTCTTTAACTCCAAAAATTGTAGAAAGTTTGATTTGTGCTCAAGATTGGCTAAGAGCTTCACCTAATCCAGTTGAGATTGAAGAGACATTGGAGGCTCTTGAGGTTGTCGAACAAGATATTGAATACTTAATTTGTCCCCTTTCTGTTTAGATTGTATAATTACCCTTTTACTTGTCCATATATGTATAAATTATACAGTATAATAGGAGAATCTTACATATTTTTAATTTGAATTTTGTAGGAATTGAAGAGACGTTAGAGGTTCAAAATTTCCTCTGATCTTTTTCATCTATGGATGACAAGTAGTCATGATGCTTGATCAACCAGAGTGCTGCTCATATATTGAGAAGGAAACTGAGAGTAGAGAGACTGTTTGAGGAAGAGTTGCCTGTTAGTAATGAACTAGCCTTTTTTGTTTTTAATGTTTGAAATTTTAATTCTAAAAAGGAGAAAGTATTCAGTAGTAGAATATAATAGTCCATTTCATATCAATGGTATTAATTTTGACATTGTTAACTTTTATCTTGTTATTTTGCTGTTCACAAGAGTATGCCCTTGGTTGCTCTCTGTACATTATTGTCCGATCCTTGTTTTTCTTTGTTGCTGAATGACAAGAACAATGCATTAGATTATTCTCATATCTTTATTTATTTATTTATAATTAATCCTCCTTATTATGGTTATACAAGTATTCAACTTTCAAGCTGTCTGATGGAATTGTTATGTCCCCTTAGGTACTCCCTTTGTTTACTAGTGTCTCACCTTCTTATTTTATTTTATTTATTTATTTATTTTTATTTATTTTGTCTTTTATCCTTGGAAATAGCAATGGAAGATTGAGGTGAAGCTGGTCTAGGTTGCAATTTATTAGGAGAAACGTCAATGTGGATTTTGGGTTTGAGTATTCTAGCTGTTAACAATTTCTTGAGACTTCTTCAGCTGCAAGACTGATCAAGTTTAAAACCTAATGTTTAAAGAAATTGATAGCACTATACAATTTTTTTAATTAGAACTGCTTCAGTAAAAATGACCTTTGGATTCTCCTTGAGTTCAAAGTGCCTGCGAAATTCATGAATGGCAACTTTTACTACAACCTGATAAGAAATTGCTTTGTCTTTCATCTTTGAAACTGAAATATATGGGTTTTGATTTTTTGAACACTCTGAAATGGTATGATGGGTTTTGAACTTTTGATTCTTGCAGAAAGATGGATAAACTAAAAATATAATCATATATATATAAATAAATAAATAATTTTTAAAAAATAAAAATAAAAATAATCAACCCGTGAACTCGACCCGACCGAACATATTTGGTTCGGGTTATAACCCAACCCATGTTGGGTGCAATTCGGGTTGGCCCAACCCAATCAGATTCGGGTTGAGGTTGGGTTGGGGCTGGTTGGGTTGGGGCTGGACGGGTTGGGCCAGCCCAAGTTGCACCCCTACTCTATACCCCCAACTCTAGTAGCGTCTGGGCCCAGTAGTTCGAGCGCAACCAACTCCACCCCGTCCTTTATGGATAATTAAGATGGAGAATGGGAAGTCCTACTCCTTTTGGAATGACACTTGGCTTCTTGTAGGGCCATTGCTTCCAAGTTTTCGCTCTTTGCTCCCTCATGCCAAGAAATTTGCTTTACATTCCAAAAAGTTAGGAAAAAAAAAAAAAAAAAAAACAACGAAAAAATAAAAAAACAGAGATAGTACAATTGGTGAAATATTTTATGCTGCTTAAAATGAGTATTTTTAGTCAATCCCACGTAAGCTTATTTAGCTTAATTTGAAGGAAAAACGGATGAAATATAACCTAGGAACCCTCTCTTATTTTTACCTAGCCCATGTAATGATAAGAGAGGGTTCCTTGATCACTATCTGTCTGTAGTTTGTACTACCATGAACAATTAGAACAAGAAAATTCTGAATTTAGATCGGTTATAATTTTACTGCAGCCATAAATTAAGAATATTCAACCAATTTCAAACACATCATTTTCAAAATTGAGAGAAGTTTCTTTTAATACTTTTATTAATTCATAAAAAAATTTATATCAGGATCCTCTCTATTGTTATTATTGTTTTTTAAAAGTTAAAGCGACTAACATATATGGTATGGGGACTCAAACATGGGTCTTCGGCCACAAGCACCAACATCTTATAATTGGGTTATCACACCACACACTCCATTGTTATTTTTTTTGGAGTATTTCTTGATGCTTGATCCTATGGTTTAGAGTGTACTACATTAGCGAATCTTTCATCATGCAGCACCCCCTTACTTTGGAGAAACTCTACATTACTCTAGGGTACATGTGGTACTTTTCCAAATGAATGTTCCCTATTTTCATTGATAATAGAGAGAAATTTTAAAGATAAATAGAGAGCATTAATTGGGAAGAATACCGCTTGTTAATGTAGCTCCCTAGTATTATAGACTTTCTCCTAATTTTGAAAGGTTTGATATGTGTAGTCTTCTTAGCTCGTATCTCTAGAGAGACTAGTTTTATATTTGCCTCCAAGTTATAATATAATAATCTTATCGCTGCGATGTTTATGTTTTAATTGATTGTAATTCCTCTTTGATTTAATTAGTATTTCCTTTGTCTTTGCCATGAGATATTAAAAATAATTTTCCAAAAAAAAAAAAAAAAACTAGTCAAGGCCCCCTGAAAGCTATTTGGGGTTGATAACACCCACTTGGTTAG
Organism: Cornus florida; assembly: GCF_030987335.1. NCBI lineage: Eukaryota > Viridiplantae > Streptophyta > Magnoliopsida > Cornales > Cornaceae > Cornus > Cornus florida. The sequence goes on along the minus strand of NW_026775573.1, from coordinate 76,974,373 downwards.
AAAAACTCAATCACATATGCTTGTGCTACGTAGCAAAACAATTTTTTTTTTTGGTTCAAATAAAAGGTTAGTGTTACATAATTTGAAGTATAAAAACGTATTTGGCATAGTTCGGCGATTAAAAAACAGTTCAGATGGAGTTGTAATTTTTCATATATTTGAGTCTCCAATTTTAGTTCAACAAAGAACAACATTTAGTCAAAGTATATTTGAAGTTGGATAAGAATGCCTAGGGAAACATCGAAAGTCCAACCAATTATATTTAAGAATAGACCCGTTAAAGTTTCTGCATAAAATAACACTCAGCTAAAATCCAATCGGTTGAATTCTTTACAATAAAACTGCACTCGAAAAAGTCCAATCGGTTGAACTTTGAAATAGAATCGGTAGAACTTGTCTAGTCAGTAATGGAAAGTTTGTATTTAACGACTTTAAGTACCTTTTCCAAGTTTGAATTAGAGGAATGTTTTTGTTTACTCCATTATTTTTGGCTCAATGGAAATGCGACATGTGGCAAGTTCCAATGGAACTTACCACGCTGGATCGCAACTCTAATAAATTATTATTGGAAGCTATGTAATATTACATACTAATTAGACAAGTGGGTCAGTATAATCCTACCATGTGGAGTTTTGTATTTTAAAAGGAAAGAAGTGAGTCCTATTAGGACTTGCTATCTTTAAAGCAAGGGTCCACATATTCTTATTCAGAAAATGATTATTTCATGGAAAAACAACCATACATGCAACCTCATGCAATTATTCAAGACAATTTCAACCAATTAGTTCTCAACACATGGCGAGTTCTATGTAACTTACCATAGTATATCAATTCTTTCAAAGAATTGTTGTTATGGAAGGTTTGTGGGTAAAAATCATGTATCCCTAAGTAATTGAAGGTTTCCCATTATGGCAAGACCAAAGTTGACTAAGCAAGGAAGAGGAGAACGTGGTGCCAAAAATCTCTCCTACATTGTAGGGATTTTTGGCAGATATTCAGTTACTAAACTTGCTAAGTCAAAATACAAGCTTGCAAGAGAAAAGGAACGTGGGATAATTTGTATATATATATATATTTGTGTTAAAATACAACCACGATGAGGAGTTGCTAAAATAAAGGAGTACATAACGCCATGAATTCCAAACTCAGAAGGAAAGTCTCAAGAAGGGGAATTACCAAAAATCCAAGGAACGTGGTCTACTGAAGGAAAGGGACGTGGGAATAAGTTGTAATTATGGAAATATATATATACTGAAAACCCACGATGAAGCAGTCGTTGAAATTATGGAGTCCATGACATCATGAATTTCAAGCCCAGAAAGGAAGGTTTGGTTGAGAGAAGTTGCAGAAAATCAAGGAGACGTGGTTTGCACAAAAGAAGGAACGTGGGATGACACATATTTATGGATATATATATATATATATGTGTGTGTGTGTATGTATATATATATATATATATATATATATATTTGTATTATATGCAGCCCACGATGAAGAAGTTGCAAGAAAGAATGAGCCACAATGCCATTAAAGGAAAAATCAAACTGGAAGGAAGTTACCCAGGTTAAGGGTAACGTGGGTCTGCAAGTAACTTCTTTATTTATGCATGATATATATGGAGTTGTATGGGGAAAGAACGAGTCTGCAGATGGAAGGGATTATAAAAATCGTGGGACACCTGGCCAAGTAAGAATACATTGGTTGAAAGTGGTAGAGCTTCATAGGGGAACTGTGAAGACCCTGGTTTTTAGGCCAGCGTGTCCTATGATGAACTGCAAGGATGATCCGATAACGAATCTGAATACGGAAGCAAAAACGGAAAACAAGACTCTAAGAAGTCAAAGTGACCTTTCATGAGGTCATGGAACTTAACAAGAACTGATGCGGAAGCAAAAGATCGAAAACATGACAAATAAACCCCCAGGGGCAAAATAGTCATTTCTGAAAACTGTAGATTCGGGTGCCACCGAGCACACCACTGGAAGGACAATGAAAAACTAATCAAGATGGACTCAAGAATCGCATGATTCGGAGTCCGGACGAAGGAGAAACGACATGACGAAGAAAAACGAGCACTTAAGGCAAAAAGGGTAAACTGGTAATTATCCAGAAATATCCGGGTGTAACCGAGCACACCGTTGGATAGATGACGAAAAATTAATTAAGTTAAAAAAAAAAATTCACTTGAATCGGAGTCCGAACGAAGGAGAAAAGCCCAAAAGAAGAATTGACATCGCGGCGGCCTGACGAGGGGCCATGGCAGCCCCATGCGCATGCCCATGCGCGCCCCCATGCACGCCGCACGCACGCTGGGTGCACCATGGCTGGTAGCAGCAGCCCATAAAGCTGTTATGGGGTTATTTTTCAGAAAAGTCCAGAACAGAGGCTGAATTTAGAGGCCTAGATGAACTTTTTTGCAAAAACACAAAGAAGAAACCCCCCTCAAAATTGAGTTTTCTACATGATACGTAGAGAATTAAAAAAAAAAAACTCAATATAGAATGCCCGAAATGCCCCTCCATGAAATCTGGTCATGGAGGTCCAAAAAGCTGCTATGTTGAAAAACAGAGAGCTGAACTTCGTAAGCGATTTCTGATATCAAGACGACATTTTCTGGAAAAACACGGAAAAGAAACCCCCCCTAAAATCATGTTTTCTATTTAGCCATGTTGAAAGAAGAAAATAAAAACTGATGTGAAAGGTCCATAATGCCCCTAGATCAAAATATGCAAAAAAAAATGCGAAATGAATTCACAAGAGGCTCAAAACACAAACGATAAGGTTTTGCCCAGAAACGACCATGCATGCAAACGTAACTTACCTATTTGGATGTGCTATAATGGTCAATGACTTAAAAATACCACCGACACAAAATCCGACCTCCCAACGGGCAAAAAGGCAAAAATGGAACTTGGAATGAAAACTCGGAATCGAAAAATACAAAACGGGATCAAATGACCGTTTGGCCCTTGGCCACACTTCAAACATGATTTATGAGACCCTATAAAAGAATGAGAATGGAATTCCCACACCCGATGCAACCATGGTGAAGCAATAACTTGAGATTTTTCAAGATTTTCACAATATTTCATGAAGTTAAAAAGTACATAGAATACAATATAATGGTCATTGGCCTCCGGCCTCATCTTATACATATCAAATACATTGAAAGGAGTGTACTTAAGTATACATAACATATATGGAATGAAATATACATATTTTAACATATAAGTCTACAAAATGACATTTCATGCTAACATTTGCATGAAATGGAAACTTGAAAGCTACACGACATCCAAGGAATGCTAGGCGTCACGAACCAAGTCTTCGTACCTGAAATATGCCCCAGTATCGTAGGGGTGAGTAACATAAAGCTACTCGTAGGAGATGAGCATGCATCGACCTAGCATTTTACAAATTTATCACCTTAAGGTGAAACATGTTAAAGGGGTTCATGCCACCTAACGTCTATATCGAAATGAGACTCAGGGAGCATCCTAAGCTACCTTAAAGTGTTTCTAGCATAAATCAGGAAGCACATTATACAAAGCAACAAGATATAGGTTCTTAAAGGTATTAACTTGCAATCTCAAATACAGAAACAGCTAAAGTGATCATGTCACCTAACGTTTATGTTCTACATAAGTCTAAGGAATCGTCCTAGGCCATGCTGAACAATCAAAATGCAAATTACAACTTCAATGCAATCTAACCATATAAAAGTATATTATACAAGGCAACAAAATACAATTTCTTAAAGCTATCAGCTTGAAATCTAAAGCATGAAAACAACAGAAGTGGGTCATGCCACCCAACATCTAAGTTATAAATGAATCAATAGGATCAATCCTAAGCTTTGTTAGAACGTCAAAACACAATTTTCAATATCGATGCAATTTAACCAACATTGGAACTTCCAATAAAACGCATAAAGCACAATTTTGCAAAGTTAACATCATGTAACTTAAAATGGAACAACAAATAAGAAACAACAAGTTACAACATCATCTAGTTATCAACTTGAAAATGAAATGCGAAATCAAACAAAGTGGATACTCGGACATCACGCCGGATTAGACCGACAATATAGTTACTTTAGGGTTACTAGCCCATAGGTAACCTCCCTATGTGCGCACTAGACTATATATAGAGGGACTATCCCCCGTACTAGAACCACGTCCTAGCCATAGTCAAACAACGACATCCCCAAGTTTCCAAAATCAACAAGTTATGCAACAATGCATATATCAACAGGAATATGCAAGATAATCAACTATCTACCAAGCACAACCAAATTTGGAAACCTATACAATATATGCTCTAAATCCACAACTAATATGATATGATGAATGTCGAATCTTCAGTGTGCGATTCGTTACACGCTATGCATGAAAGATGTTAAACACGAAGTGTGCAAATCATTACACAAGGCAACAATATATTCAATAAGGAAAACATATTCTCATGAATACACACATAGCAACTATGTTATCCAATGTTCAAAATATAACCAAATGAATATACAACAAGTCTAAGTCCATGATTTGAATATAAAAACCACTTCTAAAATTGATAGAATTTAAATAGATAAACACAATTAAATTCTCTAGATTTCCGATTCAATTTCAATTAACCTCAATTTAATACATGTTAAAGGGCATGGCAAGGTCATCACCTATATCCATTCTAAAACTCAATTAGGTTGTTAGAACAACAAAGTAGAACTTTAATTAAATCATGCTACTTTAAATCCCAAGGTTCTAAAACAGTTTCAAATAGTCCCAAATTAATATATACTAGTAAACAAGTCAAGACCAATACAACATCAAGTTAAAACCTTAATTAAGCTAATGGGACCACAAAATAGATTTTTAATTAATTCTTTTAATTAAAATCTCTAGCTTTTCAAACTTAACCAAATGCTTTCAATTTAACATATCTTAGAGAATATGCCAAGGACTAATGTAATATCACATTACAAGTTTATTTCATTCAATTTAAGACCATGTGACTTAACCTTTCACTAAAGTTAAATATAAATTAAAAGTTGCAATTCTCATGCAATTAATCCCAATTTAATATATGTTAACAACTATACCTAAGCTTAATTTTCTAGCATGCCACAATACAATCCCAAGTTGTATATCACCATGGGGATTAAATCTTAAACATGGAATTTAATTAAATAAAAGGTTTTAAAACCTAACCGTATATTCTAAATCAAATATATGTGAAACTATATGGCATGTAAATCAAGAATATCAAGTCGGAATTTAAATAGAGTGAATAGTGCACTCGGGGCAAATTAATTAATAATTACTAATTTTCAAAACACCTCCAATCACTTTCAAATTCAACTATGTTGGAGAGCATGCTAAGGCCTAATTTAATATGCTAACACATATTGATTTTAAGCTAGTTAAGGCCATGTGAATTAATCTTTCACCTAAGATAAATATTAAATAAAATCTTTAATACTTATTCAAATGTTCCAATTTTAATACACGACAATGAGCATATCAAGGGGCAATATAAAATCATGCTACATGTTTAAACCAAGTCATGAGTAACCGGGAAAATTAGATCCCGTACAAGAAAAATAAATAATAAAATCTCTAGATTTTATATTTAATCATACAAACAAGTAGTATAAGCATCACAAGCATGCCATATAACAAGAATTTAAACCTAAAACATCTCCTACCTCAATTTGAGATAAAAATCCCAAAGGCCCACCAAAATGGAACGGCTCCGAATCCGACGAAACTACTAGGTTTTGTCGGGGACAACGCCGTGAACATAACCCCCCCATCAAAATCATAACTTGACCTCAAAGCCAAACTCAAGCAATGGTCAAAACTGAATTCTAATAAGGGAGAAAGGTAGAGCACGGCGAGGGGAACAACAAACGTTAAGGCCGAAGACTTTCCATCAAGGAAAAGTGAACCAAAAGAGTAGAGAAAAGATGGCAGCACCCCTTGGGCTGCCATGGGAGCTCTAGGTCTTGCATGAAGAGGGGAGAAGATGAAAAATGAAATATCTCACCCCCCTTTTATAGAAATCTCAAAAAGTGCTCCGAACGGGCCCCGTCGGGTTCGAAAAAGTAAAATTTAAGCAGACGTACTCAAATGGCAAAACTTGGTGAACAAAAAAGATTCAAAATGATAAAATATGAACAACGGAAGAAACGGCGTCGAAAACTGAGTCCCGAGAAGAAAGTTATGTCCAAAACAAGTTTGGCGCAAATTGGGGCCAGAAACCCTGAAATTGGAAAACATCGACCAGGAGGAAATTCTAAGAGTACACAACTCGACGAAATGTGAAAATGAATCCCATACGAGGATCCAGGCTCAAACAAGACATTTTGCAACAACTTTCATTAATTGCACAATGGCCTTTCAAAAAGTGAAAACTGCATTTATGGCCCAGAATAAAAATATCTTCCAAAAATATTTTCTTAAAAACCCCTGAAATAAAATATCTTCAAAAGATATTTACGAAAAACACCATAAGAAAAGAAAATAATTTCAAAGAACTTTGCATCCATGCCCCTATGGACACCGGGAGCAACCAAAGTACTTTCTTGCAAAAGTAAAGATACGTATTTTGTGGAAACCACTCAAGATGGAGATACATGAAGTCAAAAACCAACTCCGAACACAAGAAGTGTGGTTACGCCAACAAAGTGTCAAACAGGGAAAAGGCAAAATAGGGAAAAGGACGAAATAGGGAAAATGACGAAAAGTGAATAGTGTCGTAAAACGAAAAATGTGAAAATGACTCGGTCCTCAAAGGAAGTTGTCAATCCACAGAAAAGAGTCTCAGGAACCAATTTCGAGCACTCGAGATGACACTAAGCGACACGAAACAGAGCTCAGAAAAGAAAATTAAATGAAAAAAATTTCATTCGTAAAATTTCAGGAAAAAGGAAAGGAAGGCAAATGACTGGGTGGTTACAGGAACTACCACTAACTGAAGGAAGTTACCAAGGATCATGGATAACGAGACTAAAATTGATAAAATCATGTCTGAAATTAAGGAAAGAAGTCGACAACATGAGGAAGAATAATAAAAACGTGGGACATCTGTCAATTGATAAAAATGACAAGTGGGAATTCACTTTAAAACTACACACGACACAAGTTCATTGAAGACTAAAGAGAACATGGCTGAAGTCTGTAACAGAGGAGGGAGAAGATGGAAGGAAGAAGTTACAACTGCTGTGACGGCCCTGGTTTTTCAAGCTAGTGTGTCCTATGATGAACCGAAGATTGACCCGATAACAAATTCGAATGCGGAAGTGAAAATAGAAAACAAGACTCTAAGAAGTCAAAGTGACCTTCCATGAGGTCGTGAAACTCAATGAGAACTGATGCGGGAACAAATGATCCGAAAAAGACCGAATAGGCCCCCAAGGGTAAAATGGTCATTTCTGAAAATATAAAATCAGGTGCTATTGAGCAAACCACTAGGAAGATAACAAAAATTTAATCAAATTAGAACCAAGAATCACTTGATTCGGAGTCCGGATGAAGAAGATAAGAAACTCCAAAGTTTCATAAAAATCACATTTTTGGGTTTGAAATCAATGCAGTAAAGGCACTTCGCAAGGGGTAAAATGATCTTTTTAGACAAAACTGGATGTAAATGAGTATACTGTTAGATAGACCAGGAAAAATTCATAAATCTAGACTCAAGAATCACTTGATTCGGAGTCCGGACGAAGAAGATATGAAACGTCAAAGTTTCATAAAAACCAACTTTTGGGTTTAAAATCAGTGCGGCAAGGGTACTTTACAAGGGGTAAAATGGTCTTTTTAGATATAATTTGATGCAACTGTGCATACCCTTATATAGACCAGCAAAAACTAATAAACTTAGACTCAAAAATCACTTGATTTGGAGTCCAGATGATAAAGATATGAAGCCTCAACGTTTCAAAAAAATCAATTTATTTTCCGGGTAAGAAATCTGGGCAGGAATAGTGTTTTTACAGCAAACAACATTTGATTTTTTTCTCGGAATTGAGGCGAAAAACGAACCCTTAAACGAGTTTTTCTAGAAAAATACGAAGAAAAAACCCCCCTTAAAATCACATTTTTCACCCGACATCGCTGAAGGAACGGAGAAAAACATGCTGTAAGATCCTTATAATGCCCCTAGATCAGCCTAGGTTAAGAGGGACCCAAAAAGCTGCTACAAGATTTGTTTTCAGAATCTGCCCGCAACTGAGAGCAAAAACGGGCTAGAAGATGAATTTTTCTGGAAAAACACGAAAAAGAAACCCCTCCCGAAATCAAGTTTTCTATGTGATTTATAAGAGAATAAAAAAAAAAAACTCAATGTAGAATACCCAAAATACCCCTCCATGAAATCTGGTCATGAGGGTCATAAAGCTGCTAAATGTAAAACTGGAAGCTAAACTTTGCAATGGATTTCCGGTATCAAAACGATATTTTCTGGAAAAACACGAAGAAAAACCCCCCCGCTAGAATCACATTTTCGAAGCGACCATGTTGAAAGAAGAAAATAAAACTGATGTGAAAGGTCTAGAAAGCCCCTAGATCAGATTATGCAACAAAGTTTCAAAATGAGTCCATAGGAGGCTCATTTCACCAAAGAAGAAGGTTTGCCCGGAAACAACCATGTACGCAAATGTAACTTACCTATTAGAATGTACTACAATGGTCTATGGCTTAAAAATACCACCGATGCAAAATCCGACCCCCTAACGAGCAAAAAGGCAAAAATGAACCAGAAAAGGGAAATTTGAAACCAAAAATTAACAAATGATTTCAATTTACAGTTTGGCCCTTGGCTACACTTCAAACATGATTTATAAGACCCTATGAAAGAATAAAAATGGAATTCCCACACCCGATACAAGCATAGTGAAGCAATGACTCGGCATTTTTTAATATTTTCATAATATTTCATGAAGTTAAAAGTTACATAGGATACAAATTAGATGTCATTGGTCTATGGCCTCATCTCATACATGTCAAATACATTGTAAAGAGTGTACTTATGTACACATTACAAAATAGAATCAAATTTACACATTTTGACACAGTTTGACATATAAATCTATAAATGGCATTTCAAGCCAACATTTACAAGAAATGAGAACTTCAAGTCTACAAATCATCCAAGCATAATGTGAATCCCGAATCTTGATCCCGGTACTCGAAAAATGTCCCCACTACGTGGGTGAGTAACATAAAGCTACTCGTAGGAGATGAGCATGCATCGACCTAGCATTTTACAATTCTATCACCTTAAGGTGAAACATGTCAAAGCGCTCATGCCACCTAACGTCTATGTCAAGTGAGACTCAGGGATCATCTTAAGCTACTCATGTAATTTAAAGTGAACAACGGCACACAAGGATATATGCTCAAGTATACTAAGCATTGTTTAAACATGCTACACAACATACAAGCATACATTTCCAAGTATACTAAACCATATTAAGACAAGTCATGCAATGTCTAAGCACATGTACACAAGTATACATTTTATATGGAAATCTCGTAAATCAAGTATACGAACACAAGTATACTAAGCTAAAAGAGGTACACCTAAAACAAGTATACACGGCACAAGCATACTAAATGAAATTTAAACTCACGGAGCAAGTATACAAGTTCAAGTATACTAAATAGGATTCAAATATCCAAAGCAAGCATCAATTCTCAAGCTACAAGTAATCCATGATTAACAACTTGAAATTCAATGTGAAATCAAATAGTGGAAAGACTAGGACATGCGGTTACTAGACCAAGCAAGTGTTTCCGGGCAATTACGACCCACAAGGCACTACCTAGTGCGCACATGCATAAGTTATTTTGGGCAATTACGACCTACAAGGTACTACCTAGTGCGCACTTATGACTTAGAAGACTCTTGTCTCAGTACTAGAGCCAAACCCTAGCCATCACGTGAAATATGTCCTTACAAACTTCCCAAAATCAATAAGTTCAAAAATTATACTAAAATCAATAAGTTAGACCAAACTTATATCAAAATCAATAATGCATAAAACCATATTCCATGCACAAATAAGGTTAAATCCACATAAACCATGTCTAATGATTCAAGTCTAAATAGCATATGACATGTCAAGTCTCCAATATGCAATTATACACAAAGTAAGAATATTTTACAACAATTGAGTCGCATTACTCTCCTAAGCCACAAGTAGTAACTAAACTTCAATTTAGTAACAAGCTTTCAAGGTAAATAATTGTAATATTCTAACAAACTATATACCTACACAAGATATATTTAAGCAAACTTTACAAGTCAATGATATTCTATATCATGCTAAGTCCAATTACCATTTTAAGAGGCCCCAATTACTAATTCTACATCTAATTAGTAATATGCTCACAAGGTAATTAATTTCACTACATTAAAAGGGATTTTCAACCTAACATGAAAAGTCTCTAGATTTCATATTAATCCCAAATAAACTCAAATTAATATATGTTAAGGAACATAACATAGTCTTCACATATATTATACCCAAAATCAATTTAAGTGACTACAACACTTAAAAATAAAATTAATTAAGCTAATTAATTAATTTTCTCTAGATTTTCAAACATATCTAAATGTCATCAATTTAATATATGTTAAAGAACTCACCAAGGCCTACATTAATATCATGTTACAAGTTGATTCCATGCTTGATACAACTAGGTGAATTAAACTTTCACAAAAGATAAATATTAAATAAAATTTGCAATTCTTATTTAAATAACCCCAATTTAATATATATCAACCACCATACCAAGGCCTAAATTTCTAGCCTGCCACAATTTAATTCGAAGTTGCCTAGCATCATGAGAATTAAATCTTAAACAAAGAAATAATTAAATTAAATTCTATAACTTGAACAAGGCATGCTCACAAGTTGTATATGCTCATATAACAATCAATACAACATTAATATAACCCTAAAACATCCCCTATCTCAATTTGAGATGAAAATCTCAAAAGCCCACCGAAAAAAAGGTGCTCCGAATCCGACGATACTGAAGAGTTTCGTCGGGGACAACACGATCTACATGAACCCACAAGAAGCCCCATCAAAATCACAACTTGACTTCAAACCCGAACTCAAAATTTGGCCAAAAATGGGTTCTAATAAGGGGAAAAGATGCGCGTGGTCAAGATAAATACAAAACGCGAAGACACTTCGACTTTTTAACAAAGGGAAGAAGGTTCAAATGAAAGAAGAAGGGTGGCCACCCCCTTGGGCTTCCATAGCAGGTTCTGGTCGTGCATGGAGAGGGGAGAAGATGACTTTTTAATTTTAAGTCCCCCTATTTATAGAAAATCTCAAAAAGTGCCCTGAACGGCTCCCGCCGGGTCCGGAAAAGTGAATTTTGAGTAAATGCGCTCAAACGGAAAAACTCCGTGAACAAAAAAGGTTCAAAATTAGAAAATAGGAATAACGGAAAAAACAACGTCAAAAACTGAGTCCCAAGTATAAAGATATGTCCCGAACAAGTTCAGCAGCAACTAGGGCCAGAAACCCTGAAACTGGAGAAAAACGACCAGAAGGAATTTCTAAGAGTACATGACTCGACAAAATGTGAAAATGAATCCCGTACGGGGATCCAGGCTCCAGACGAGGTATTTTGCAATAACTTTCATTAATTGCACAATGGCCCTTCCAAAAAGTAAAAATTACACTAATGACCCAGAATGAAAATATCTTCCAAAAATATTTGCTTAAAAACTCTTAAAATAAAATATCTTCAAAAGATATTTATGAAAAACACCCCAAGAAAAGAAAAAGATTATGAAAAACTTTGCGTCCATGCCCCTATGGACACCGGGAGCAACTAGAGTAATTCTTGCAAAAGTAAAGATACATATTTTGTGGAAACCACTTAGAATGAAGATACGTGAAGTCAAAAACCAACTCCAAACATAAAGAGTGAGGTTACGCTAACAAAGTGACAAACGGGGAAAAGACAAAATAGGGAAAAGGACGAAATAGGGAAAAGGACGAAAAGTGAATAGTGTCCAAAAACGAAAAATGTAGAAATGACTCGGTCCTCAAAGGAAGTTGTCAATCCAAAGAAAAGAGTCTCAGAAACCATTTTCGAGCACTCGAAGATGACATTAAGCTACGAGAAACTGAACTCAGAAAAGAAATTTCAACGAAAAAAATTCATCCGTAAAATTCTGAGGAAAAAGGAAAGGAAGGAAATGACCGGGTCATTACAACTGCCAAGAGATCATGGGGCACTTTGCAGCCCAAAATTTTGCCACATGGAAATCGCTGGAGCTGCCACTTCAAGCTGCTGCATGCATGGAAAGCTCTATAAATAAAGCACTTAAAGCTAGTTTGCAAACCTTGTTCAACACACACAACCAACAACACTTTAATTTCTTTACATTCATATATCTTTACATTCTTGTAATGCAATTTCAATATGTTTAATTCAAGTCTCGCACTTACTATTCCTACTTTCCTGCACTTTACTTTGAAGTCCTACACTTTCAATATCGCTTTCCTTTCCACTTGCCATAGTTTAGTCCGAAAGTCCTTTTTCAAGGTAAAAAGAACCTTTGAAGGTGGTAATTCCAGTCTTTCATTCAATCGCCTGATCCCTACAATCTCCTACTGGATAGTTGTTCGGATATCCATTTTGGAACGACAGTAGTTCCTGGCACGCCCGACATTTACCCCTACTTTCCGCTCACCTGGAAAGCGAAACTAGTGCTTTTTCGCGAGTCGAACATATTGGCACGCCTGGCGGGACATTCTAGTCAGACTGTTCAATGGCTGGTGGAAGAAGGTAAGGCAAGTCTATCCAAGACCCTGCCAAACTAGAAGAGATGCAAGTCAGTGAACTTCCAGTGGAAAGTTCATGATTCACACCTGATGAGAATGATATGGTGGAAAAGTTTGCTCAAACAATGGCAAATGGACCCATCATGGACAACATCCACATGATGGCAATGCAGCAAGATAGGTTTGTGCAAGACCAAGCAAAAGTCGCTCAAGACTTAGTCAGAGTTGCTCAAGACCAATTTAAAGCCGTTATTTCTCAAGAGCGGAATTTAGTAGAAATGATGGACCAAATCTCTCGTAGGTTTGAGTCCATGTTGGAACGAACCCTTAGAAGCTTAAACCAAGGTTTGGCCCCTCGGCCAAACAATTCTTAAGGGTCTCAATAGTCAACCTTCCAAGCTAGTAGGCCGGCCACATTTGTTGATGGGAGTTCCTCAAAACAATATACAGAGCCGTTCGCAGGTGCAGTCCCTTCCAATGGCACAAACTTACACTCCAACTGCACCTGTGACTGCTCCAGTGGCACAGATGACTGTTCCACAAGCTGCGCCCATGCCAACCATCCAGCAAGTTCAGAATCCTTCACCTGTAGCATTTCTACAGCAGAATTGGCGTGATCAGCCTGGCCAACCAACCCTCAAGCACAACAGAATGTTCCACCTGTGAACATTCAGCCAGCCGCATCTGTTCCAGCAAGGCCACCCATGGTCATTCCTATGGCGGTTGGGGGGCAACCTTTTCTAAGGGAGCCATTTCTTGACCGAGGAGGAAGGAACTGTGGCAGGAACAACTATGCAGGTGCCAACCCCCTTGCTTATGGCTGGTGGGGGGCATCAAGTGGCCAATCAACCTCAAGGTTGGCTAGACAACAACCTTCCACAGCCTGTGGTACTTGATAGAGGCCAATTTGTAGAATTCCTTCAACAGGAATTTGGCCAAACTCGAAGGGGTGGAAGGCCAACTTACAGAAAGCGCTATCCAGAGTTCATTGATGAAGTTGAATTTTCAAGGAATTTCAGAATTCCAGAGTTTGCAACGTTCAATGGAGAGGGCGAACAATCCACATTGGAATATGTCAGCCTGTTTACTGTTCAGTGTGGAGAAGCAGCAGCCAAGCCATGGCTGAAGGTATGTTTGTTTCCAAATACACTGGCTAGGTATGCTTTCAGGTGGTATTCCAACTTACCAGCCAACTTTATCCAAAGTTGGCAGCAATTTGAGGAATCATTCCAGACTCAGTTCTATAGAGCTGAGCCTGAAGTGTCCATGGCAGACCTTTCCAGACTTCATCAACTACCTGGAGAGTCTGTGATAAGCTTCATATCCAGATTCAGGCGGGCCAAGTTTAAGTGTAATTTGTCTTTGCCCCCAGAAGAATATGTGAAGATGGCTGTGAATGGCCTATAATTTGAACTTCGTAAGAAGTTCGAAGGTGTACAATTCCATAACTTATTTGACTTGGCTGGCAGAGCGGCTAAGTATGAAGAGCTCCTTCGTGAGGAGCAAGACTGGAAAAGCTCTTCCAAAGGCATTTACTATCGTGATCTTAATTATGAGGTGTATACCATTAAAATTGAAGGGGAGTTTGAAGTAAATGTAGCCGAGCTTAACATAAAGAAGACCTATACTTGTGAGGCTTTGATAAAACCAAAATCAGCCACGGCCAACTGGCAGGCCGCCTTTGGTTCCAACTGGAAGGGGGTAGACCTTTCCAGAAGTTACTCTTTTGACATCTCTGAAGCTGAGCAAATTTTTGATTTGCTCATGGCTGACAAGCAACTGATTTTCATAACAGGCCACAAGATGCCATCGGCCTCAGAAATGGCTGAGAAAGAGTATTGCAAATTTCACAATAGGCATTCCACTAATAATTGTGTGATTTTCCGTAACATAGTGCAAAAGGCGATTGAAGATGGCAGGTTGAAGTTCCCAGAAAAAATAGAAGTCATGGGTGTTGATGAAAATCCTTTCCCCAAGGTTGCTGCCACAAATGTTACTTCCATTGCCGCGGAACACCCTAAGAAGGAAGTGCACTTGGCAGATTCAAGAGCTAGTGGAAAACTTGAAAGTCCTGAAGCTATAGTGTCCTTGGAGAAAATAGTAGCCGAGTTGGAAAAGCAACTCCGTGAGGCTCAATTAGCCTTAATCCAACAAGGTTGTTGCCCTAAGTGTAAAATTCAAAATGAAGGCTGTCATAGAGATGTTCCAAAGGAGAAGCTGTCTAATGATGACCGAGGCCAAAAAAGGAAGGTCTATGATCGGCTGACTTTCTAAAAGGTGGAAAACACAGTTACTGTAACCATTCCAGAGAAGGAAAGTTGGGTCCATCCAGAAAGAAGGGTAGCAGAGAGAGGATCAGAATTCCTTCCAAGGAATCTGGAAAGGAATAAAATTTTGTATCAGGCAGGGCCTCTTCCTAGCAAAAAGTTTGAAAAGAGTAGATGGCAAGACAGAAGTTCTAAAGGTGACAGGCCTTTTAGGCCAAAAATGGCCTCGGAGGTATGGGTTAGAAGGGGAGTTGAGTATCTCCGACCAAGAATGGTTAGACCTCCTACCTATCAAGATGAGGGGTGGAGAAGGCTTGATAATCCCAATTTCTCTATTCATGATGACTCTTATACGACCCGCACACGAAAGCGAAGGTAGCAAAGGAAGAGGGCTGATAGAAGGTGACCGGTCCTTTACAAGGGTCACGATACCAAGTCAAGCTTGAAGAGTTGTGAATTTAGGAGGTGGCCAAGTTTTACATTTATAGAAAGCCACTACTACCTTTCTCTATATAAAATATAGATAGGGCGAGTAGGGATCGTCCCAAGGGATTTGATGGTGTATCGAATTGTGAAACTATGGTAATTAGGGTTAGTAGGTCGAGTGATCACACAATTGATTGGTTGGTTGATTATATTAAATGAGCTAAACTATAATAAAGCAATACAATAAGATAAAGAGTAAGTAAGAAGGAATGGTCTTGGGGTGTAGAGATCACCACCAAACAATACTATTCCAAACCATAATCAAGTGACTAATGAGGGAAATGAATGTGTTACAACAATGTTGTGTGTGTAAAAGACATTCAACTGGTAAGGGTGACTCAACAAGTGCAAATTGTCTCAATCAACATGTGTGAGGCCACAATACATCTATTGGTAGAGGAATATATTGTCTAAACATCATGTGAAGATAACAAAATAACAATTCAAGTCATTGAACCTTTCATTAAGCTCATAGTCCAAGCAATCCATAAGGATGATTTAGTTAAACATGCATTATCTAAACATCATGTGAGAGGTACAAAATATCTATTAGGAGAGGAATAAATTGTCTAAACACATGTGAAAGATACAACATATCATAACTAGTCATTAATCCTTCATTAAGCTCAAAATTCCATTACACCACAATATTAGAGCATATGCTTCTTGCATTCAAAAGCATGGAACATCAAAGAACAAGCATGAATTGTTTACCCAACTAACACTACACTACTTAAAAGAGAAGCACAATCCATCAAGGAATAAGTATGAACCATCTAGAGACATAACAAGAGCATTACATTAAGAACTTCATATTTTGACAATCTCAAGATTAAAGGCATTAATACACATAGACATGCATCAATAACATTAAATCTAGAGGTGAGCATCTACTCTAGCATACATAGACATATAGATAGAGAAAATGATCAATTAGAAGCATTAATCCATAAAACTCAATGAATAATCAAGATCTTCATAAGTTCAAGAGTCAAAATATGCATTACAACACAAATCCCTCAAAATTACACAAGATTAGGTAAAGAAAGCATGTTTGGGGCTAACTCTAACCCCGAAAGGATGTCTAGCCACTCATGATGATGAAGCTCCAACCCTCAAGGGCTAAATCCATGGTGAAAATCTGCTCCTTGATGATGAAGGTCTCCTCCAAAGGTTGCTCTAGCTTCCTCCCTTCTTCCTCTCCAAGAATAGCCTCCAAGATGATTTTCAATGTGTGACAAGAGACTCCCTCAAAAAGTGTATCATATTCCTTATATAGGTAGGTCAAATACACCCCATGATGAGCTGTGGTCGTGCAAGGCATATTTTCTAATCATTGGATGAAGGACGGAATAAATGAGCTAGACTTTAACTTTTTCTCACTGGAGGAAGTTCTATCGATCGAACCTTAACTTGGATCGATCGAAAATGGGTTCGATCGATCGAACTGCATCTTGGATCGATCGAAGTGGTCTGACTCCTCCAGATAATGACAAGGCTGGGATATTTTCAAGATATTTATGGGGAAAAAGACAAAAGTGGTTGGTAGGCGTACAACTGTGGATAAGATCAATCATTTGAATAGGATAAAATAGGGTTCGATCGATCGAAAGCGATGTTCGATTGATCGAACTTGGAATTTCAGCAAAGGCCAAGGTTGGATTTATCGAAAAGTGCTGTGATCGATCATAGATGTTCGATCGATCGAACTCTAAGTTGGATCGATCGAACTTTTCAGCTGCACAACTTGATTCCTTTTTGCTCCTTTCGTTCTCCACTTTGCTCCCTCCTTTGGTTTATCTCAGGATTGCTTCAATTAAGCTCTTATTTGGCTGAGTTAGCTAAATTTTGGGATTAGTGCCTGAAAATATAAATGACACGTAATAAGTCTAAAACGGCAAAGTAAGATAGATAAAGGTACTAGAATGCTTAAGCTTAACGGGTTTAAATGCGCACTTTTCAGTGCTCATCACACCCCCAAACTTAAATATTGCTAGTCCCTAGCAATGAACTAAGAAGTAAAGGAATGAAATAAACAACTATACAAGTATAAACTAGAAAGCAAGTAAAATGATAACACCATTTTCGTAGGGAACACGATTGCATTTAACATATGCAACAAGCCTTTTAAACCCCTAGGTTACCCCTAGTGGACGAGTAAAGTCTCATGAGGGTTTCCAGAAATGGTACCCACAAACATTAAGCTCATTCTTTCAAAAGAGGCACCAATATTGCAAACAAGCATTGGGAGAAAATTACCTCAAGTATGCAATTTTTCAACCGTTTCTAAGCAATCTTCCAAAATTTCAATATCAAGCAAGCAAGTATGGTCCTCCACATATCAAGAAAATAATCATGAAAATCGAAACAAGTCTAGAATCCATGTGAGAGGTCCGGCATCAAGTGTGTTGCTATCTTAGCCAACTAGAGAAGTAATCACATCCTTACCCTCAAACTAGCACACAAATCTAGTACCGATTATCAAGATAAGAGAGTGGACCTTTTATTAAAGCTTTATTGTTCTAGGTGCGCTTATTCTTTTTACTCTTTTTCTTTTTTATTTATTTATTTTTTTTTATTGAGGATCAAAGATGGAAATATTGTACAATGTGTTGATCTCTTAAGCTTTCTTGAAGATTCATGTAGCAAGCTTTAGGTCAATGACTCCCAAACCAGATGGCTTTAGGGCATTAGGTGTTAAGACACCCCAACGGACTTACAAACTCAAATCAACTAGGCTACAAATCAAGACAACAACCATCTAATCGTTTCCCACTTCTCGCCTTTTGGGAGAAGTCCTCACTTTTATTGCTTTTTGCAACTTCTTCTTTTTTTCTTTTTTTTTTTTTTTTTTTTTTTCAATTATTAACCTAGAGTTTGGGCCCTCCACCTTTCGGCGCGAGAAGTTCACTGCTTAATGAGGCAAGAATCCCGGCTACTCAATGAAAAGGGGTTTTTATCCACCTTTATCAAGAATGAAAGCTTTCAATGCACTACTAGCCCAATTGGGATATAACCAATTCAATAATCAACAAAGCATGTACCCCATAATTGAATGCTAGCGTGCACCGGTGCTAGTGTAAAATCCTAGAATGAATCTCAAAATAATCACAGAATCAAGATGATGTGGACCACAAGTGCAAGCATGATATTAATTTAATTTTATTTTATTTTATTTTATTTTATTTTTTTTTTATTTTTTTTTGAAAAATTTACTCTAAATGGCATTCAAAAGGCATACAAGGAATATTGGACTCTCAAGTCATGCAATTTTTAAATTTTAAGCAATATAGTCCTCAAAAGATCAAAATCATAGCTAGAAATGGACCAAGTATAGAAATATCCCTCAAATACACAAAACATGCTCAAAATTTGAATTTTAAAGCAACACTGAAACATACACCAATACCCCCAAACTTAAACTGCACATTTTCCTCAATGTGTGAAGAGAACAAAGGAAAGAGTATACCAGTGCTGTAGACATGAATGATCGGGATAGAAGTATCCAAAGTGGGTGGCATGGCCCCCCCAAACTTGGGATAAACTGTGGTCCTGAAAAGTTTGCACTCGGATAAACTCATTAGATAACAAAGTAGGATAATCAGTGCACAGTGGACATGCAAGTGTAAATGGGATGAAAGATAGAGAATAGAGAGAGGTGTAAGGTGGTCCTGAAAAATTGGGTGGTACTCTCTCACTGAAGCGATTGGGATGCACCTGATGGATCAAACAGTGATAGATCAAGATAAAATCATAAGACATCCATCATAGATAAGAAATGATAATAAAGTGCAATACATCCAGAGTCAAAGCCGACAGGTCTAGCTGCAAAAATAAAAGTATCACAAATGTGGCAGAGGCATATCAGAGATATAGAGTATAGAAAGATATCAGATAGAGGGAGCGGGATGCGTAGGGTGGACTGTGCGGATTTCGCTGGTGAGGCCCTCAATAGCAATCAATATCTCTCCGTGTAGGCAAGCAATTTCATTCCTGATGGCAACCACTAGAGTCAGACGAAGGGTAGCAAAGTTAGCTCTAAGGGCAACTAGCATATCCTTAAGAATCTGAATCGCTCTTCAAAGCGAGGCATCGGATCATGAGGCTCAGAAATGGCAGAAGCAGAAGAAGTGGCATTTGTATCCATGGTCTGCAAATAGAAAAACTTGCAATCGAAATCAGTACTAGAATAAATAATTTGAAGCATAATATAGAAATATTCATGTCAAATAAGATAGACAAAATATGGATGACATGAATCTATGACAGTAATTAAATGTGAATCATGCTAAGCAATGTAGGTATGAAATGCATCCAATGTGGAATATCACAGGCATTGTACATATAAAGATAGCATGAAGACGACACAAGATTGGATCGATCGAAGGTAGTGAAATGAAGTTCACTACTTCGATCGATCGAAGCACAAGTTCGATCGCTCGAACTGTGCGAATGCCGAATTTGAAAAGTCGCAGATCTGTGAGATCTAGAGTACGGGGCCCACACAAACGTGTTTGTGGGCCCATTTACACACCATTCAAACAATCAACAACAGCCAAACACTCCCCAACTTCAAATCAAATCAAAAACCCCCAATTTTGGTTCGGCCGAATGCATGTGTGTATATATAGCATGTAATCATGAAATTGAAGCTTCAACAATGAATGATTCATACATATTGAACATGATTTAACATAAATAATCAATAACATGCATTAATTTAAGCTTGGAATCAAGAAAATTGCATTTGGTTTACCTCTAAACTGAGAGAGATGAGATGAGAGAGAAGGGGCAAAGCCGCGATGAAAATGGAGCTTATCCTTGGCGGAATTGGTTCGCCGGAGATGGGGAAGATGATTGGGATGGAGGTTGGCCGGATTGAGCTTGAGATTGAGAGAAAGGGAGACTTAGGGTTAGGGTTTGTTTCGAGGTTGGATCGATCCAAGTGTATCGATCCAACTCGGTTTTATTTTAAAAACACGATATGCAGAGTTCGATCGATCGAACATTAAGTTCAATCGATCGAACCTAGGTCTCCACTCTAAAATTTTATTTTATTTATTTATTTATTTTTTTAATTTTGAATTTGAATTTTGAACTTTGAGATGCAAATTAAATTAATGAGATGCAAATTTCGATCGATCGAAGAAAGATTTCGATCGATCGAAGAGGATAAAGAATGTACAAGTTTAAGGGCTCAAGAGTTGACACGTGTTGGAACCTTGGATCGATCGAACTTGGAATTCGATCGATCGAACATGAAAATTTTTGAAAAGTCCCGAGAGCATACATTTTTGAAAAATGGATGAGGCCTGAAAATTTTTCTAAGTGTTGAGACTCATGATCGATCGAACCACATGTTGGATCGATCGAAAGGTAGTTCGATCGATCGAAATGGTTTATGATCGATCGAACTTTTGAAAATTTAGAGATCCCGAGAGCATGCATTTTGGAATTTGGATGCAGGTCCAAAATTTTTCTAAGTGTTGGGTGCAAAATGAGAGCTGGATCGATCGAGTCCATAGTTGGATCGATCGAACCAAAACTTAGATCGATCAAAATTATGCCTAAATGCTCAAAATGACTTGAATGC
The DNA here is from genome assembly GCF_030987335.1 of Cornus florida. Taxonomy (NCBI): domain Eukaryota; kingdom Viridiplantae; phylum Streptophyta; class Magnoliopsida; order Cornales; family Cornaceae; genus Cornus; species Cornus florida. The sequence continues at coordinate 76,953,213 of NW_026775573.1, read as the reverse complement.
TCATGCAATCCCTTACTCAGTTCCTTCCAATGTATATGAACCACAAAAACAGTATCTAGACTTCGCAAGAATCAAAATGCAAGATAGAAATGAGGGAGGAATAGGGTTTTGACATCCTACGAGTTTCGGTGCTAGTTTTTAACGTCTCTAGCAAGACCTTGGGCTCTTTCAGCCTGGATCAAAGATTTTGTGATGCATCCCCTCCTTTTTGGGTTGACAAATGTTTTGAGTTCCACCCAACAAATGGTTTTTGGAAGAACTTGTTGGATTTAACTCAAAAGATGTTTTTAAGTTCTTATCAAAATCTTCATCAATATGTTCATACACCGGGTCAATAAGATTTGCAGCCTCTAAATGTCTTTGAAAGACTTGACCCTCTATGTATGGTTTCAATCTTTGCCCATTCACCTTGAAGATGTTCCCCTTCTTCAAGTCTTGTATCTCTACCGCTCCATGCGGTGCAACCGAGATAATTTCATAGGGACCTTCCCCCTTGGTTCTCAATTTGCCGGGAAAGAGTTTTAACCTAGAGTTGAAAAGCCAAGCTTTTTGACCGGGTTTTAAGGACTTCTTCACAATATGCTTATCATGGAAGGCTTTGATTCTTTCTTTGTAGAGCTTGGCATTATCATAAGCATTATGCCTTAGCTCTTCCAATTCACTCAATTGAAGTAGCCTATTCTCTCCGGCTTTGGCTAGGTCAAAATTGAGCTTTTTAACTGCCCGAAAGGCTTTGTGTTCTAGCTCAACCGGAAGATGGCAAGGCTTCCCATAAACAATTCTATAAGGGGACATGCCAATGGGAGTCTTATATGCCGTCCGGTAAGCCCACAAAGCATCATTTAGCTTTCTTGACCAATCTTTTCGGGTGGTGTTAACCGTTTTCTCAAGGATATGCTTAATTTCCCGGTTAGACACTTCAACTTGTCCACTTGTTTGAGGATGGTAGGGAGTGGCTACTTTGTGAGTGACGGAGTACTTAAGAAATAATTGCCTCAAGAATTGATTGTAAAAATGCTTTCCTCCATCACTTATCATAGCCCTTGGCATACCAAAATGAGCAAAGATATTGGATTTAATGAAATGAATGACCACAGAGTGATCATTCGTTTTGGTAGCACAAGCCTTAACCCACTTAGAAATATAATCAACGGCAAGAAGAATGTATTGATAACCATATGACATGGGAAATGGACCCATGAAATCAATGCCCCAAATATCAAAATTTTCAACAACCAATATATTGGTTAATGGCATCATATCTCTTTTAGACATTGTTCCCATCTTTTGACACCTCTCACACGACTTGCAAAAGTTGTAGGCATCTCTATGAATAGTGGGCCAAAAGTGCCTACTTTGAAGAACCTTTAGGGCAGTCTTCTTTGCACTAAAATGCCCACCACATGCAAGTGTGTGGCAAAACACTAGGACACTTGGGATTTCACTCTCCGGAATGCATCTTCTCACAATTTGATCGGGACAATAGCGGTATAAAACAGGGTCTTCCCAATAGTAATTCCGGATGTTGGCAAAGAAACGATTTTTGTCGTTCTTTGACCAAGAGGTTGGAAGCTTGCCTATTGCCAAATAATTCAAAATATTAGCAAACCAAGGCATTATTCCATTTGAGACTTGAAAAAGTTGTTCATCCGGGAAGGAATCATGAATTGGAGGACTAGGGAAAGGCTCTATTTGTAATCTAGAAAGATGATCAGCAACCACATTTTCGGTGCCCTTTTTCTCCTTGATTTCAAAATCGAATTCCTGGAGGAGTAAAATCCATCTAATTAATCTAGGTTTTGTTTCCCTCTTTGTTAAAAGATGTCTCAATACAGCATGATCAGAGTAAACAACAACCTTAGATCCTAGCAAATAAGAGCGGAACTTATCAAGAGCATATACTACAGCAAGTAATTCTTTCTCGGTAGTGGAGTAATTCAATTGAGGTCCTGAGAAGGTTTTGCTTGCATAGTATATAGCACAAGGGAGCTTACCTACTCGTTGGCCCAAAACTGCCCCCATGGCATAGTCAGAAGCATCACACATAATTTCAAAGGGCAAAGACCAATTAGGAGGTTGCATGATAGGAGCAGATGACAATGAAGTGCGCAATTTATGAAAGGCGTCTAGGCATGCTTGATCAAAGATGAAAGGAGTATCCTTGGCAAGAAGATTGCACAAAGGTCTAGCGATTTTGCTAAAGTCCTTGATGAAGCGGCGATAGAAGCCAGCATGACCTAGAAAAGAGCGAACTTCCCTCACCGTTGAAGGTGGGGGTAGTTCAGAGATGATTTCAACTTTTGCCTTATCTACCTCAATTCCTCTTCTAGATATGACGTGACCCAAAACAATTCCCTCTTGAACCATGAAATGGCTCTTTTCCCAACTAAGAACAAGGTTTGTTTCACGGCATCTTTTAAGCACTGAGTCCAAATTTTTGAGGCAAGCATCAAAGGAAGACCCAAAAATAGAAAAATCGTCCATGAAGACCTCAAGATACTCTTCCACCATATCCGTAAAGATAGACATCATACACCTTTGGAATGTAGCAGGAGCATTGCACAAACCAAAAGGCATCCGTCTATAAGCAAATGTGCCAAATGGACATGTAAAAGTGGTTTTCTCTTGGTCTAATGGGTCAAGGGCCACTTGGTTGTAACCGGAATATCCATCTAGGAAGCAATAGTATTGTTGCCCCGCCAATCTCTCTAAGATTTGATCAATGAAGGGCAAAGGGAAATGATCCTTTCTAGTGGCAGCATTCAATTTTCGGTAATCAATGCACACACGCCATGAGTTAGCGGTGCGCTTAGAGATTTCCTCACCTTTAGCATTTTCAACCATGGTAATTCCCGACTTCTTGGGAACTACTTGTGTAGGACTCACCCATTTGCTATCGGAGATTGGGTAGATGATTGCGGCATCCAAAAGCTTCACTACTTCTTTCTTAACTACCTCTTTCATATTAGGATTCAATCTCCTTTGGGCATCCCTAAAGGGTTTTGTATCCTCTTCCATGAGTATACGATGCATACAAATGGAAGGATCAATTCCCTTAAGGTCCGCCACACTCCACCCTATAGCTTCTTTGTTTTCTTTAAGTGCATTAAGAAGAGCATTTTCTTGGTCCTCATCTAGGCTTGAAGAGATGATAACCGGAAAAGTGTCGTGAGGACCTAGAAATGTATACTTAAGATTAGAAGGCAAAGTTTTTAGCTCAAGAGTTGGTGGACATACCAAAGATGGAGCCGGAGGAGTACTAGAAAGTGAAGGAAGAGGCTCAATTGGAGTTTTCCATGGTGGACAATTCAAACTTGCTATGGATTCCATTATATTGCTTACTTCATTGATTGAATTTTCATTATCAAACCCACAACTCTCATACATTTTAAGAAGACATGAGGCAAGAAGATCATCGGATAAAAGAGATGAGAGATCATCCTCAAGAGGTTGTTTCATGATCATTGTGGGAATTGATTCCTCAACAACCTCATCTAACACATCAATCACATAACACTCATATTCATCTATGGGATGTCGACTTGCATTGAAAACATTGAGTTTGACCAACATGTTGCCAAAAGAAAGATCCATGATTCTGGACCTATAATTGATAGTGGCATTGGCAGTGGCAAGGAATGGTTTTCCCAAGATGATTGGGATTTGGGTAGTGGGATTAGCAACCGGTTCGGTGTCTAACACTACAAAATCAACCGGAAAGTAGAATTTATCTACTTTGACAAAGATGTCCTCAACCATACCCCTAGGTGTTTTGACGGATCTATCGGCCATTTGAAGCACCACCGAGGTTGGTTTTAACTCATTTAACCCCAATTGGATATACACAGAATAAGGAATCAAGTTAACACTTGAACCTAAGTCAAGAAGAGCTCTACGGATCTCGTGATTTCCAATTACACATGAAATGGTTGGAGCACCGGGGTCTTTGCATTTGAGTGGAGTATTTTGTTGAAGAATGGAGCTCACTTGCTCCGTGATGAACACTTGCTTAGGACCTTGTCCTTTGTTCTTCCTCTTTTGTGTGCAAAGATCTTTCAAGAATTTGGCATAAGGCGGCATTTGCCTAATTGCATCTAATAGGGGAAGATTTATGTTCACTTTCTTGAAAACATCCATCATGTCAAGTATTTTCCCATCTTGCCTCTCTTGAGGCGAGGTTTCTCTCAAAGCATAAGGGAAATGAGCTTTTGGCTCATGACATTTTGTGAACCTACACTTGTTACCAATCCATGGCTCCTTCCTAGGCTTAATCCCACACCTACACTTGTCAACCATCCAAGCTAACAAGTGCACTAATCCTAGACCAACAAGTGGGTGAATCCTCACCCTCCAAATGTCATCATCTAATGCATTAAAGTGTTTCCACACAAATGTCAACAAGTGGACCAATGAGAGTGGGACATTTGTCACACTTTTCAAAAATTGCAAAAAGGTCCTTTTTGAAAATATCTTCCAAATTTAATTACAAAATGGTCCCCAAGATGAAAAATAATTACTTTATTTAATTACACTAAAACCCCACAAGTTAAGAATAATTACACTAAAGTATGCATTAATGCCCCTTTATGAAAGAAGTAAGCAATCAACATGCTTTTCTAGAAATGTAAAAATACCACTATCATGGAAAACAAATATCATGAATGCATGCAAAACTGGAATCAAATCCAAGCACAAAAAGTGAGGTTGTGCAAGGAAAAAGGATAAACGAGAAAAAGACAAAATGTGAATAATGTTCGAAAAAATAAAATATGAAAATGACAAAATCCCCAAAGGAAGTTGTCAATCCAAGGAAAAGAGTCTCAGAAATCATTCTAGAGCACTCGAGATGACATCAAGTGATGAAAAATCGAACCCAAAAAGGAAAAGACAACGGGAAAAAAAAATATTCGTTAAAATCTGAGAAAAAGAAAACAAAGAAAAATGACCGAGTCATTACATTGTAAGTAGTGATCTTGGTTTATTGCATGAAACTAAAAATTATCTCTCTAAGAATTTTGAAATGAAATATATGGGTGAGGCATCCTACATGATAGGAATAGAAATATTCTGTGACAAGTCACGTGGATTGTTGGGATTGTCTCAGAAAACATATATTGAGAGAATTTTAGAGAGATTTGGTATGTAACATTATTCAGCTAGTATTGTTCCAATACAAAAGGGGGATAAATTTAGTTTGATGCAATACCGAAAGAATGAATTAGAACATAAAGAAATGCAAAATATTCCTTATGCATCTATTATGGGAAGTTTGATATATATACAGGTTTGGACTTGACCAGATATTAGTTTTGCAATTAGAATGCTAGGCAGATACCAAAGCAATCCAGGAATGCATCACTGGAAAGCTGCTCTAACGACCTGGTCATTTGCCTCCCTTTCCTTTTTCTTGAAATTTTACGAATGAATTTTTTTCGTTTAATTTTCTTCTCTGAGCTCTGTTTCGTGTCGCTTAGTGTCATCTCGAGTGCTCAAAATTGGTTTCTGAGACTCTTTCATGTGAATTGACAACTTCCTTTGAGGACCGAGTCATTTTCGCATTTTTCGTTTTTCAGACACTATGCGTTATTTCGTCTTTTCCCTATTCTGTCATTTTCTCTATTTCGTCTTATCTCTGTTTGTCAGTTTTTGGCACAACCTCACTTCTCATGCTCGGAGTTGGTTTTTGACTTCACGTGCCTTCATCTTGAGTGGTTTCTACGAAATACGTATCTTTACTTTTGCAAGAAAGTACTTTGGTTGCTCCCGGTGTCCATAGGGGCATGGATGCAAAGTTCTTTGAAATTATTTTCTTTTCTTGGGGTATTTTTTGTAAATATCTTTTGAAGATATTTTATTTCAGTGGTTTTTAAGAAAATATTTTAGGAAGATATTTTCATTCTGGGCCATAAGTGCAGTTTTCACTTTTTGGAGGGGCCACTGTGCAATTAATGAAAGTTATTGCAAAATGTCTTGTTTTGAGCCTGGATCCTCGTACGGGATTCATTTTCACATTTCGTCGAGTTGCATACTCTTGGAATTTCCTCCTGGTTGATGTTTTCCAGTTTCAGGGTTTTTGGCCCTAGTTTTCGCCAAACTTGTTTTGGGCATAACTTTTTGTTCGGGACTCGGTTTTTGAAGCTGTTTCTTCTGTTGTTCATATTTTATCATTTTAAATCTTTTTCGTTCACAAAGTTTTTCCATTTGAGCGCGTCTGCTCAAATTTTACTTTTTCGGACCCGGCGGGGCCCGTTTGGGACACTTTTTGAGATTTCTATAAAAGGGGGGTGAGATATTTCATTTTTTATCTTCTCCCCTCTTCATGCTCGTTTTTCTTCGTCATGCCGTTTCTCCTTCGTCTGGACTCCGAATCATGTGATTCTTGAGTCCATCTTGATTAGTTTTTCGTTGTCCTTCCAGCGGTGTGCTCGGTGGCACCCGAATCTACAGTTTTCAGAAATGACTATTTTGCCCCCGGGGGCTTATTTGTCATGTTTTCAATCTTTTGCTTCCGCATCAGTTCTTGTTGAGTTCCACGACCTCATGGAAGGTCACTTTGACGTCTTAGAGTCTTGTTTTCTATTTTCGCTTCCGCATTCGGATCCGTTATCGGATCATCCTTACGGTTCATCATAGGACACGCTGGCCTAAAAACCAGGGTCGTCACAGGTGGTATCAGAGTGTTCGGGTTCGAATACCTTGGACGACGGGTTTTGGGTGCATATCATACTCATGTTGTTTTACTTTGATTTGTCATTTGTATCTTGATAACATGTCTTGTATGATAACATGTTCACATGTTCAGGTGTTTTGAGACATCTATCATTGGTTGAGCATGCTTTTGTGTATATATGCTTCCTGATAACATGTTGTGTGTCACTATCATGTTCTGGTGTGATAACATGTCTGCGTGCTTCTTGATAACATGTTTGATTTGATAACATGCCTATTTGCTTATGCGGCAACTTGTTTACTACTTGTGTGAGTAGATAGTTATGCTATGTTACATGCTACTTGTTTACTTTATGTCAGGTTTTTGCATTGTCTCTTAGGATTTGTCGTATCCCTTGGATGCATTCTTGTTTCACGAGTTTCTTCCTTGGATAGGAGAAATTCATTTTGTGAGGACCCATGTAGGAAACTTCTTGTCTGTTCTGTTGGTTGATGCGAGTAAGGCTCATGTGAGCATAGACGACTGTGATTCATTTCCTTTTCCTTGTCTGGTGGAGTGAGACGTGGGCTAGGGAGGCACCATTTCACTTCCTTTTCCATTATGGCTTTTAGATCTAAGGCCTTAAGTATAATGGTGCCAGTGTCATTGTTGTCAGAGTTTTGGGATTAGCTACCCCAACTCTCTCAGATGCCTGGTTCCCGCGGTGCTTCTAGTAATGATCATTTTCGACATTGATGTCATCCGTATCAATAGATTTCTTAGAGTTGACCTAGTTGGGGCATGTTATGAACTAGTGCCATATACCGTCATGCTACCTTACTGACGAGTAAGTGTGGGCGGGTTCTGGCCACTATTCGTATTGCCTTGTCACTCTCTTCTTCTATCATGCTTCAACGTTTCGTTGTCTTGGGATTCTCTCGGTAGTTGCCTCAGTTCTTGGTTTCGCGTTCCTTCAATTGATCTGTAGACTTCAAAATTTGTCCTTTAGTGCGTTGTGAGCTGTCCTTTGATTTAACCTTTTGTTTGGTCATTATTCTGTTCTCTCTGGTATGTTCCTAATTTCGGGGACGAAATTCCATTAAGGAGGGTAGGTTGTAACGACCCGGTCATTTGCCTCCCTTTCCTTTTTCTTGAAATTTTACGAATGAATTTTTTTCATTTAATTTTCTTTTCTGAGCTCTGTTTTGTGTCGCTTAGTGTCATCTCGAGTGCTTAGAATTGGTTTCTGAGACTCTTTCATGTGAATTGACAACTTCCTTTGAGGACCGAGTCATTTTCGCATTTTTCGTTTTTCGGACACTATGCGCTATTTCGTCTTTTCCCTATTATGTCATTTTCCCTATTTCGTCTTATCTCTGTTTGTAAGATTTTGGTACAACCTCACTTCTCATGCTCGGAGTTGGTTTTTGACTTCACGTGCCTTCATCTTGAGTGGTTTCTACGAAATATGTATCTTTACTTTTGCAAGAAAGTACTTTGGTTGCTCTCGATGTCCATAGGGGCATGGATGCAAAGTTCTTTGAAATTATTTTATTTTCTTGGGGTATTTTTCGTAAATATCTTTTGAAGATATTTTATTTCAGGGGTTTTTAAGAAAATATTTTAGAAAAATATTTTCATTCTGGGCCATAAGTTCAGTTTTCACTTTTTGGAGGGGCCATTGTGCAATTAATGAAAGTTATTGCAAAATGTCTTGTTTTGAGCCTGGATCCTCGTACAGGATTCATTTTCACATTTCGTCGAGTTGTGTACTCTTGGAATTTCCTCCTGGTTGATGTTTTCCAGTTTCAGGGTTTTTGGCCCCAGTTTTCGCCAAACTTATTTTGGGCATAACTTTCTGTTCGGGATTCAGTTTTTGATACTATTTCTTCCGTTGTTCATATTTTATCATTTTGAATCTTTTTCGTTCACAAAGTTTTTCCATTTGAGCGCGTCTGCTCAAATTTTACTTTTTCGGACCCGGCGGGGCCTGTTCAGGGCACTTTTTGAGATTTCTATAAAAAGGGGGTGAGATATTTCATTTTTCATCTTCTCCCCTCTTTATGCACGACCTGGAGCTCCCATGGCAGCCTAAGGGGTGCTACCATCTTCTCTCTCCTCTTTTGGTTCACTTTTCTTGGATGGAAAGTCTTCAGCCTTAACGTTTGTTATTCCCCTCGCCGTGCTCTACCTTTCCCCCTTATTAGAATTCAGTTTTGACCATTTCTTGAGTTTGGTTTTGAGGTCAAGTTATGATTTTCATGGGGCTTCTTGCGGATTCTTGTTCACGGTGTTGTCCCCGACAAAACCTCTCGGTATCGTCGAATTCGGAGCACTTTTATTTTGGTGGGCCTTTGGGATTTTCATCTCAAATTGAGGTAGGAGATGTTTTAGGTTTAAATTCTTGTTATATACCATGCTTGTGATGCTTATACTACTTGTTTGCATGATTAAATATAAAATTTAGAGATTTTATTATTTATTTTTCTTGTACGGGATCTAATTTTCCCAGTTGCTCATGACTTGGTTTAAATATGTAGCATGATTTTATATTGCCCCTTGATATGTTTATTGTCGTGTATTAAAATTGGAACATTTGAATAAGTATTAAAGATTTTATTTAATATTTATCTTAGGTGAAAGATTAATTCACATGGCCTTAACTAGCTTAAAATTAATATGTGGTAGCATATTATATTAGGCCTTAGCATGCTCTTCAATATAGTTAAATTTGAAAGTAATTGGAGGTGTTTTGAAAATTAGTAATTATTAATTAATTTGCCCCGAGTGCACTATTCACTCCATTCGAATTCTGACTTGATATTCTTGATATACATGCCATATAGCTTCACATATATTTGATTTAGAATATTCGGTGAGGTTTTGAAACCTTTTATTTAATTAATTTCCTTGTTTAAAATTTAATCTTCATGGTGATATACAACTTGGAATTGAATTGTGGCATGCTAGAAAATTAAGCTTTAGTGTGGTTGTTCACATGTATTAAATTGGGATTAATTGCATGAGAATTATAACTTTTAATTTATATTTAACTTTAGTGAAAGGTTAAGTCACATGGTCTTAAATTGAATGAAATAAACTTGTAATGTGATATTGCATTAGTCCTTGGCATATTCTCTAAGATATGTTAAATTGAGAGCATTTGGTTAAGTTTGAAAATCTAGAGATCTTAATTAAAAGAATTAATTAAAATCTATTTTGTGGTCCCAATAGCTTAATTAAGGTTTTAACTTGATATTTGTATTGGCCATGACTTGTTTACTAGTATAAATTAAATTAGGACTATCTGAAGTTGTTTTAGAACCTTGGGATTTAAATTAGCAAGATTTAATTAAAGTTCTACTTTGTTGTTCTAACAACCTAATTGAGTTTTAAAATTGATAGAGGTGATGACCTTGCCATGCCCTTTAACATGTATTAAATTGAGGTTAATTGAAATTGAATCGGAAATCTAGAGAATTTAATTGTATTTATCTATTTAAATTCTATTAATTTGCTCCATGATCTAGTTGTGTTTTAGAAGTGGTTTCTATATTCAAATCATGGACTTGGACTTGTTGTATATTCATTTGGTTATGTTTTGAACATTGGATAACATAGTTGCTATGTTTGTATTCATGAGAATATGTTTTCCCTATTGAATATATTGTTGCCGTATGTAATGATTTGCACACTTCGTGTTTAACATCTTTCATGCATAGCGTGTAATGAATCGCCACTAAAGATTCGACATTCATCATATTATATTAGTTGTGGATTTAGAGCATGTATTGTATAGGTTTCCAAATTTGGTTGTGCTTAGTAGATAGTTGATTATCTTGCATATTCCTGTTGATATATGCGTTGTTGCACAACTTGTTGATTTTGGAAACTTGGGGATGTCGTTGTTTGACTATGGCTAGGACGTGATTCTAGTACAGGTGATAGTCCCTCTATATATAGTCTAGTGCACACATAGGGAGGTTACCCATGAGCTAGTAACCCTAAAGTAACTATGTTGTCGGTCTGATCCAGCGTGACGTCCGAGTATCCACTTTGTTTGATTTCGCATTTCATTTTCAAGTTGATAACTAGATGATGTTGTAACTTGTTATTTCTTATTTGTCGTTCCATTTTAAGTTACAGGATGTTAACTTTGCGAAATTGTGCTTTATGCGTTGTATTGGAAGTTCCAATGCTGGTTAAATTGCATCGATATTGAAAATCGTATTTTGACGTTCTAATAAAGCTTAGGATTGATCCTATTGATTCATTTATAACATAGACGTTAGGTGGCATGAACCACTACTGTTATTTTGTGCTTTAGATTCTAAGTTGATGGCTTTGAGAACTTAAACCTTGTTACATTGTATAACATGCTCTTTTGTTGTGGAATTGTATGAATAATGTGATTCTTGTTAACTTGTATTCAAATATGCTTTTGTCATGTTGTATGGATTACTCTAGACCTAGTTCAATTGTATTGAAAATGCAATTCATGTTAATCTATGCTCAAACATTCTTCTTGTCGTGTTCTTTGGATTATCCCAACCATGATTCGTTTCATACACGTATGTATATCATGATTCTTGTTGCTTAGACTCTAAGGTAGCTTAGGATGCTCCCCGAGTCTCACTTGGACATAGACGTTAGGTGGCATGAGCCCCTTTAATATGTTTCACCTTAAGGTGATAAATTTGTAAAATGCTAGGTCGATGCATGCTCATCTCCTACGAGTAGCTTTATGTTACTCACCCCTACGATACTGGGGCATATTTCAGGTACGAAGACTTGGTTCGTGTAGCCTAGCATTCCTTGGATGTCGTGTAGCTTTCAAGTTTCCATTTCATACAAATGTTAGCGTGAAATGTCATTTTGTAGACTTATATGTCAAAATATGTATATTTGATTCCATGTATGTAATGTGTACATAAGTGCACTCCTTTCAATGTATTTGACATGTATGAGATGAGGCCGAAGGCCAATGACATGTGTATTGTATTCTATACAACTTTTTAACTTCATGAAATATTATGAAAACCTTGAAAAATCGCAAGTCATTGCTTCACCATGGTTGCATCGAGTGTAGAAATTCCATTTTCATTCTTTCATAGGGTCTTATTAATCTTGTATGAAGTGTGGCCAAGGGCCAAATAGTCATTTGACTCCATTTTACATTTTTGGATTCCATGTTTTCCGTTCCAAGTCCATTTTCGCCTTTTTGCCCGTTGGGGGGTTGGATTTTGCATCGGCTATATTTTTAAGCCATGGACCATTGTAGCACGTCTAAATAAGTAAGTTACGTTTGTGTGCATGGTTGTGTCTGGGCAAAACCTTATCGTTTGTGTTTTGAGCCTCTTGTGAATTCATTTCGCATTTTTTTTTGCATATTTTGATCTAGGGGCATTATGGACCTTTCACCTTAGTTTTATTTTCTTCTTTCGACATAGTCGCTTAGAAAACGTGATTTTAGGGGGGGTTTCTTCTTCGTGTTTTTCCAGAAAATGTCATCTTGGTATCGGAAATCCCTCGTGAAGTTTCAGCTTCCAGTTTTCATTTAGCAGCTTTATGACCCTCTTGTTCAGTTCTGATCTAGGGGCATTTTGGGGATTTTACAGTGAGTTTTTTTCGATTCCGTCCACATTGTCGGGTAGAAAACTCGATTTTAGAGGGGGTTTCTTCTTCATATTTTTCCAGAAAAACTCGTCTTGACCTCCGTTTCAAGCCTCAATTTTGGGCAGATCAAAAAAAATGTAGCAGCAGCCAAGGGTTATCACCAGCCATGTCTTTGGGCGCCGGCATGCACGCCGGTGGGCTTGCGCATGGGCGCCGTGTGCGCCATGGCCCCTCGACGGGCCGCCGCGACGTCATTTCTTCTTTTGGGCTTTTATCCTTCGTCCGGACTCCGATTCAAGTGAATTTTTTTTTGAACTTGACTAATTTTTCGCTGTCTTTCCAATGGTGTGCTCGGTTGCACTCAGTTCTTCCTAGATAATTACCAGTTTACCCTTTTGCCTTAAGTGCTCGTTTTTCTTCGTTATGCCATTTCTCCTTCGTTTGGACTCCGAATCATACGATTCTTGAGTCCATCTTGATTAATTTTTCGTTGTCCTTCCAGCGGTGTGCTCGGTGGCACCCAAATCTATAGTTTTTAGAAATGACTATTTTGCCCCCGGGGGCTTATTTGTCATGTTTTCGATCTTTTGCTTCCGCATCAGTTCTTGTTGAGTTCCACGACCTCATGGAAGGTCACTTTGACTTCTTAGAGTCTTGTTTTCTGTTTTCGCTTCCGCATTCGGATCCGTTATCGGATCATCCTTATGGTTCATCACAGGACACGCTGGCCTAAAAACCAAGGTCATCACAGCTACAAAGAATATCATGAGATACTTACAAGGAACAAAGAATTATATGCTCATATTTAGAAGAACTGGTGATTTAGAGGTTACTGGTTACTCAGACTTAGATTTTGTGGGATGTATGGATAGTAGAATATCCACTTTTGGTTATTTGTTCCCATTTAGCTGGAGGGGCAATATGATGGAAAAGCACAAAATAGTCTATTATTGCTTCATCTACTATAGAGGCTGAGTTTGCAGCATGCTTTGAGGCTACAAATCATAGTTTGTGGTTGCGGAACTTTATTTCGAGATTTGGTGTTATGGATTCAATTTTCAGACCACTGAAAATTTATTGTGATAATACCGCAACTGTCTTCTTTACTAAAAATGATAGGTACTCTAATGGCGTTAAGCATATGGAGCTGAAATATCTTATCATTAAAGAAGAAGTTCAGAAGCAATGAGTGTCTTTTGAAAATATAAACACACAACTTATGGTTGCAGATCTATTAACAAAAGGATTACCACCCAAGACATTCATAAGGGATGTTGAAAGAATGGGTTTTGAATTTAATTATTATTTTTGTTGTGGATTGTTTAACTGTGCTTATATATATATTTGACATTTTGAGCTCATTAAAATATGTTTATGATATTTCCTGTTAATTTATGTATGTACATGCATGTATTACTTTAAATGATGAAAACAGGAATAGTCTTAAAAAAGACATTATTGCTAGACAATTATTGATACTTCTCACTTATAGACTATGTTAAATGGATTACTAGTGTTATGGTACATGGAACACATTGGTAGTTTGTTTACCATAGTATTTATGATGACCAACTTAATACATTAATATGATTTATAGTGCACACTAATGACTATTTTACTAAACCATTACAGAAGTTATCATACGTGCAAGTGGGAGAATGTAATATTATTTATTTAATTTTGCCCCACATGATTTAGTCATGTGACATATTACTTGGTGGCTAAGTAAATAGATATCAATTAATATTATTTATTTTTGGTCAACTTATAATTACCTTTTTGGTAATTACTTATTGGAGAAGTGTTTTCCTTTCTTGCTCCTTACTTTGATGGAAAGTGAAATTATGTTATTAATAAGGAAAACTAATCCTCTCTCTACCTTTATAAAAGTGCATATACTCCATCAATGATGTACAATTAATGATACAACACGTAAAAGTTTTATGTGTGCAAAAGGTTAAGAGAGAAAAACCAGTTTTCACGCTTTGCTTATTGATCAGAGTTGCAGCTTAGGTCGTGGTTAAAGGATCTGGGCGTTGGACTTAATCTCAACAAGGTTTGATATCATGAATCGAGGTATGCATATCTAACTATATATATTTATGCATTATAAGGATGTAAAATTAATTGAAGTTATAAGATCTAGGAATTTATGATTATTTGTAATTAATGTCTAACACAAATTAATTAGAGTTTATATGCTCAGGGCACTGGCCTTGTAAATTGTTCATACATAAATATATGATTGCTTAACCATTCGAAAAAAGAAAAAAAGAAAAAAATTCAGCTCTTTTAGAGCTGGGATAGTAAATTTGAAATTGAAAACTAAAAATGGTCTTAGTACACAAAAATGTAACCCCTTTTCTAATCAAAGAACAAATAAACTTCATTTTTTACATTTCCATGCCTAGGCTTTGAGATATCAGTTATTGATTTGGCAAATTGTGGTGTAAAAACTTGTTAATTGAGTTTTTATCCTTGTTTTATCTTAAGTCTCGGTCTCCATGGATAGTTCCTTTTACTCTTGGATTAGATGAAACATCAGTTAGGACGGGTATGTTAGTGAGGATACTTTATATTTCATGCTTTATGTGGTGGACTTGGAAAAATGGCTTTTTATTGAAAAATTTGGAGTCTTAAAAGTCCAACTGATTGCACTTTATTTAAAACCAGTTGCACTTTTATCAGAATGAGATTCTATGAATTTTTCTCTAGTATACCTAAGTGCAACCTAACACACTTTACTCCAACCTGCTACACTTGTCAATATTCTCGTTCTTCAAGTTTGGCCAAGTGCAACCGCTCGCACTTTACATCCATCTGCTCGCACTTTGCAGACATAATGTGGGATTTTAGATTTTATTAACTTTATTGTTTCGTTTTTTGTACCAAACACCTTAGGATGTCTTAGCACAATATTTTTTTAAAAAAATTCCTAAATATTTTGAGGACTCTTTTCGATATAAATACCTCTAACTGCATAGAGAAAAAATTTCTTTAACAAATCAATGATTAAAATCCGATTAGAAAATATTAATAGAGAAAAATAGAGATATGGTTTGACATTAACCAAACAAAGACCCATTTAACATTTACAAGAGAGATAAAGAAAGATAAGGGAAGAAAAGTGGGCTTGATTCTCAAGTGTGCTCAAAATAGCCCCCTTTCATGCCCTTAAACATCTACAAAATCATTCATTGACATTTCGAAACCAAAGCGGAAGCATACCGTCACATTACATAAAACAAGTCTTAGGTTTATCATGAAAGGAAAATGAATAAAACAAAATGAGAGAAAAGTAAACTTAAGTGCCAAAACCCCCCTTTTAACACCCTTATTGAAGTTCTAAAATAACCCTTTAAAGAACTTCTGTAGTTGTCCATACAAGTCCCTCAAAAGTCCTATGCAAAAATGTTCAAAACGTGTCGAGGAAACTAGTACCAGCCCATTTAGGCCAGTCTTGTGGCAACCTTGTGTGTGGCTGTGTGTAGGTGAGTGTGAGGCACTGGCAGGCTACCATACTGGCTTACTATGGGTGCACAATCCTACATCTCTTGGGTATAAAAAGGAAAAGTGTTATAAAAGTTGTTGTTAGTCTCATTTTACTGAGAATGAAATCACTTTCGAATTAAGCGAAACATAAGTCGTTTGGTTTAATTTCTACTGTCATACCAAACAAACCATAGTTCAATACTATTCTAGACCTGTTAATAGATTCGGATTTTGATCCGATTATTCGGATATGAATTGAACAAAAAAATCCAATAACTCGATTACGATCCAAATCTGATTTATTAACAAATTGAATATGGATTTATGTTGATCCGATCTAATTAAATTTATATATAATAATAACAATAATAATAATAATAATAATAATAATAATAATATATTATATTATATATATACAATATTCCTATCAGATTTATATTAAAGCTAGCCAAAAATAAATAAAATATGTAACCTTAATGTTATATGTACAATAGTGTGGTGTTTTCACCCACATACTAATAAATCTCCTAATATACATATTAATAATGTCATAATATTTATTCACTAGCAAAGAGTAAGTGATCTATTTTTATTTCTTTTTATTTTTTATTTTTCATTTCCTTCCTTCTATATTTTATAAATTGATAAGCGTCGAATATTGCATATTTAAGCACCCTTATTTGCATTAGTTAAGTCCATTATTTGATTATTTTATATAGATTAGCTTCATTTGCATGCTTTTGTTTATTTTCAGGTTGGTTCCCCAAAGAGAGTTAAAAGAGATGCTTTGACGAGTTCCTAAAGAATTAAAGCACGCCATTGCTAGGGACCTTCATTTTGGCCAAGATTAATGATCCATGGGACTCATGACGCTCTATACAAAAATTTCTAGGAAGAATTGCTGCATCTTCGGGCCGAGCCAAATCATTTCAGGTTGCAAGTAGCAAATTAGTGCAAGGTTATAACAGCGCTGGCGCCGGTTCAATTTCCATCAGACTTTGGCCTCCAATTATAACCCTTTGTATATGCGAATTTGGTCTTTAGTAAAACATCAAATATAAAGGGCTATGAGTCAGCTTTCCATAGACATAAAGTTTGCCTCATTTGGAGTTCGGAGAAAAGAGTTATGTCATTTTTACCAAAGGTGCGCAGAACAGCCTGGCAGCAGTGAAGTTCGACTTTGCTCTTCATTTTAGACCCACCAAACTTGAGAACTGGACTTCCATTAAAACATGGCGTACTTAGAGCTTTGAATTAACTTTCCAAATCTTCAAACATTTCATCATTTGGAGTTCGGAGCAGAAAGTTATGGCTATTTTACCAAAGCATCTCAAAGCTGAGTAAGTTGACTTCGAGCGCTCGAAATGCTTAGTTCGAGCGCTCGAACTATGGGCAGAATACTCTCCGGGAACCATCACTTCAGCCCACTTGCACCTTGTTTCCCTCATTTCTGATTTCTATCTTTAAGGGTTGGTTGCAGATGTCTTTTGGTGGAGAGTTGAGCCTTGTTTGGTGGGAGAGGATGTCTACAAAGGAGGGGAACCACACAAACAAGATCATATCTCATCTTTGCAAGATTTTTGGAGAGAGAAAGAGGAGAAAAAGATAGAGTTCTTGAAGCTAAAATGGAGGTTCCAACCAAGCTTCTCCCTTCTTCTAAGGCTCCCATGGGTAACTAAACCTCCTTCTAGGGAGGTGATGAAGCCCCTCCCTTGTAAGCATGTCGTAGTATAGTTCTATTTTGGGGATTGCAATGTATAATCTTTGGTCTTTTCATGGTCTAGAGCATCTTGCCTTTTGTAATGGATCTTCATGTTTGTAAATGATTAATGTTGAGTCAATTATCTATCTTTGATGGTTTATTCTTTTAATCATGTTGCTTGCACTCTCATGGTGACAATGGTAGTGAGATCATGAAATAGTTTAATGGCATGTTGATAAGGACTTTGATAGATCATTGCTTAGGTGAAACCTTTGATGATTTATGCTTATTTCTTGCCTTCATGTGCTTCATCATTTTATCTAGGGCTTGATAGTTTTTCATTCAAGTAAATGTGGTTAAGCTACACCTTAGTTAGGTAGTCTAAACATGTTAACCTTTGATGGATTATGCTTGCTTCAGATTTAATGAATTTCTTGAAGATATTATAGCAACCAAGTGTGCTATGTATCATGACCATATATATATATTGTTTTCCCCCAATTTAGCTCTAATCTAGCATGTGTATAGGGATGGAGGCGGATTCACTTCCCTAGTCCTCTTTACTTGTATTTCATCTCCTTTAAACTCTTGCAAACTTTTACTTTATGCACTTTAGTTCCATAGCTTAAGTGACAACCAACAAATCCTCTATGAATACCTCTATCATTCTAAAAAGACTCTAGACATTTAGGTTGCCATAGATTAGCGCAGTCCCTGTGGTTCGACTTACCCGACCAATAGCCCTATTTTACAATGATTCGTGCTATTGCGAAGGTTGATTTATAATTGTAATTGACTCAACCGATCAATTTTTGGCGCCGTTGCCGGGGAATGCAAACGGTTTAGCAACCGAAGTTTTAGGGTTAATTTTAGTGTGATTGTTAATATTGTGTTTTGTGAATATTTCCTTGTGTGGTTTTGACAACTCTATTTTTGTAAGTGTGTGAGATTCTAGGAACTCGGGGCTCACTGAGGGAACACTAGCAAATTTGTAAGTCTAGGGGACTCCAGGTAAGTTTCTTGACCTTCTAGTTTCGAATTTGTAATATATTGTGCATGTATTAACCCTAGTAATAATTTAGTTTTAAAGCCCTTGTTGAGGCTTTTATCTTGTTTAAATTTCGTGTACAAGCATCGGTCCTTGTCGTGGCCATTTAAATTATGTCTTGATAATTGAGGAGAAAGGGATCATTGCATGTGGATGTTTTGGTGAAGGGTTGTTGTATATCTGGTTTGTGTTGTATATATTTTGTGTGAATTTATCTTAATGTATCTAAACAAGTGGCTGAATTAGTCCTAGATGGAGGGTCATTATCTTCCAACTCAATTCTACACACCACATGAGTTTTGTGCATTTTGCTTTAGTCATACACATCATACAAGAGATTGTCCTCCACCGGGACAATTTTCAGATTTTTATCTAGAGCAACCCAATGCAAATTTCTTTGAACTGGGTAATGATCCATACTTCAATGGTTATGACTCGGGTTGGGGAGATCATCAAAACCTCTTATGGCATGACATGGGAAATTCAGCCCCACAATCTCATGGGCAACATTTTCACTCCAACTTTCTAGCCCTCTTCTCTTTTTCCACCATCTCAATTGGATGAGTTCATTGTTGCAAACAAACAAATGATGGAGTCTATCAAATAAGCAAATGATGGATTCCAACAAGCAAATGTTGGATGATATTGTTAGCATGCATGATAAGCGCTGAATACTGTATATTCAAGTGCCCTAAATTACATTAACAAAGTCCAGTTATTAGTTATTTTATGTAGATTAACTCCATTTGCATGTTTTTATGCATTTTCAGGTTAAAGTGCAAAAAGGAAGCAAAAATGATGCCTTGTGGAATTTTGAACAAAAAGGATGCCATTTCTGAATTTCTGGCAGCAGTGATCCTGACTTTTTTCGCCATTTTCGACCTAGCAAACTCAAGAACTAGACTTCCATCATAACATGAAAGATTTAGATCTCTGAATTAACTTTCCAAATCTTCAAGTGGTTCATCATTCGGAGTTCGGAGCAGAGAGTTATGATCTTCGTAACAGAGGTGCGCAGAACTGCCTGGCAGCACTGAAGTACTGCCTTTCTCCCCATTTTCGACCAACCAGACTTGAGAATTGGGTCTTCATCAAAACATGAAGTTTTTAAAGCACTGAATCAGCTCTCCAAATATTCAAACAGATCATCATTTGGAGTTCGGGGCACAAAGTTATAGCAGTTTTACCAAAGTGGGTCAGTGCTAAGCAAGAAGAGCATGTTGCACATTGCACTAATTTAGAGTGCTCGAGACCACTTTTCGAGTGCTCGAAAATCAGGCAGATTGCACTCGGAAATGGCTCAATTTCAGCCACTTGCACATTGGTTTCCTCAATGCCATCTTCCTTCTTTATGAAATGGTTGGAGGTGTTCCTTGGAGGAGGGAGAGGGTTTTTGTTGGAAAATAAAAAGCTACCAAAGGCCACACATTGGCTATCCTACATTTTCTACAAGATAGAGGAGAGAGAAGAGAGCAAGAAAAGGGAGTTCTTCAAGCTAACAAAGGGAAGCTCAAAAATTGGAGATGGAGGAGGTCTTCAAGCTTCTTCCTTCTTCCATTGCTCCTATGGGTAACTAAACCTCTTCTAGGGAGGTGATGAAGCCTCCCATTTTGTTCATGTTCTAGATTAGGTTCTATTTTGGGGATTATAATGTATAAACTTTGGTCTTTTCATAGTTTAAGAGCTTATTACTTCTTGTAATGAATATTCATGTTTAAATGATTGATGTGAGTTATTTAGCTTGTCTTGATGATTCTTACATTAGTCTTAGTGCTTTTATTTTCATAGTGAGAATGAAGATATTAACTATGAATGGTTTTCAAGGCATGTTGATTTCGAAACTTGATATTCCATTGCTTAGGTACCTCCTTTGATGGACTATGCTTGATTCTTACCTTCATGTGCTTCATCATTTGATTGAATGCTTGATGGTCTTTTGCTTAAGTTAATGTATTTGATACTACACCCTAGTCTAGGTAGTCCAAATGTGTCATCTTTTGATAGACCATTCTTGTTTTAATCTCATGAACTTTTTATTGGTTATGAAGCAACTGTGTGTTGCTACATAATTCTTGATCATTGCTTATATAGTGTTTATCCCCAATTTAGTCTTGATTTAGCATGTATTTAGGGCGTAGGTGGATTCACTTCCCTAGTTTCCCCTTTTATTATCTCTAACTCTCATTTACTAGCACTATTGTTTTATGCACATTTGAATTCCTAGTTTAGTGACAAACAAAACAAACCCTCTATGAACACCCCTTATCACTCTAAAATGACTCTAGACACTTAGGTTGCCATAGATTAGCGCAGTCCCAGTGGATCGACTTACCCGACCAATAGCCCTATGTTACAATGATTCGTGCTATTGCGAAGGTTGATGTTTAGTTGATCAACCGATCAATGCAATCCACCACCTATTCTCATTCCCAATCTAGAGTTGAGTTAGATGACCAAATTGCCCAAATTCAACAAATGGTTAATGCTCTAAATCATGAAAAGGAAGAAGAATTTCCCATTGAACTTGTGGCAAATCCAAAAGAAAATTCTATGAATGATGAGATTACTCCTAGTAACTTTCATCATGAGATTGATCAAATGGTTACCACATGTGAAAATGAAGAAATTATGGTTGAAGATCAAATTGTTGCCACACAAAAAATTGAAGAATTTGTGGTTCAAAATGAGGAAAATAATGATAAAGAGATTGTCTCCTTTAAAAATCCAAAACAGCCCCTAAAGAATCCTTCATGTGATACACCTCCTTCAACGGAGGATTCTCTAAAAACTTGCTTGGCTCATTTCAATTGTGAGGATTTTGATGTTGACAATTCTATTTGGGAGGTAAATTCTTTGCTTGATATTCCTTCCCCCATTCATTCTCTTCCTTGGGCAACATCAAATGTGTCTCTTTCTTGGGAGCTTACATTTCCTCCCATTCCCTCTCTTGAGTTATCACAAACTGTTGAGCCCGAACCGCCGGATAAGTGTGAAGAGGATGTTGAATATCTGAAGGATAATTTGTCAAGCATTCCCATGCTCAATATGACCCTTCACAATTCTTTGCTTGATGTGCTCTCACTTGATCTACCTTTCCATCATCCAAAACAGCCCCTAAATAATCCAAAGTTCTTCATTGAGGAAGAAGAGTGGGTTGAGGTCTTTCCTTTACCCTTTTTCAATTTCTTTCTTCAAGCTCTTTTTCCTCCGCTTTTAAAAAAACTTTCTTATTTAGAGAAGTATAACTCTCTAGAAAGACTTGGTGTAGGGTAAACCCTACTTTGAGATTCGTCTAGCTATCGACAATAAATTTAGCATCCAAGGGAAGCAATTCTTTCTACTCCCAAGCTTCCCTCTTCTCAACTGCCTGAGCCTTGAATTTTCGAGGAATTCGCTAAGAAAAGCCAAAAATTTGACCTTCTTCGGAACTATCTTAAATTGTGTCCAAAAATTCAAACTAGTTTTCTTAGGCCTTCTACAACCCTTGTTTTCATACTTAGAAATTTTCAGCTCCATCCGGCAATTTTATCGGATCTTTGGAATGCTTCACATGTGTGTAACCTCTAATTTTTAATTCATTGTTGGATCATAATTCCTCAATTTTCATCCATGCATTGGAGTGTTGAAAATTTTGAAAATTTTCCACAAATTCCATCCATGCATTGAAGAGATGTTAAAAAAAAAAAAAAAAAAATTTGCACTTTCAGTCATTTTCACCCAGGCTTTTACTTACTGGTCCAATTTTGAGCACTCAAAGTCCAAGCTTCGAGTGCTCGAAGCTTTCATTTTTCGTTCAACCAGCTACTGCCTCAAGTTCGAGCGCTCGAAGACAACCTTCGAGCGCTCGAAATCCCATCCATGCCCACTGTCCAAACTTCGAGCGCTCGAAGTGTCACTTTCGAGCGCTCGAAGCCTACTGTCCATACTTCGAGCACTCGAACTCCCCCATTCTTTTTAAAAACTGACTTTTCCACTTCCATTTATTCTGTTTCACTCATCCATTCCCCTTGCTCCCACGACATCCTTGATTCATTTCACCTCCTTAACTTCTCCACCTCTTCCTCTTCCTCATTTCTTCATCTCCAACCTTCTCCCATCTCCATCACTCTCTCATCCACATCACCACCACTTACCACCAAGCACAAGGGGCCTTTGGTTCTCTATTTTTGGGTGAGTTTCTTCTTTCTCTTTCTGTTTCACATTTTTGGTATAAATGGTGGATGGGATTGATTGTGTAGAGGTGTAGTATGTGTTTGGGGCTTGTATATTGTCAATTACAGGTAAAATTTTTTGGGTTTGCAAGAACCATTCACTGTCTTTTCCTCTAATTTTTGCAAAGTGCACACCACCTGCTCGACAAAATTCCTGAACCAACTTTATCTCTCTAAATGGCATTGTTTTTGGGGCATTATTTTGTTATCTGTTTTAAACTTGTGGCTAATGTGTGCATATTTGTGTTTTGTTTGGATTTTTATCTTTCAATAAAATTCATGTTAATGTTATTGTTTCTGTTTTGGTTTTTCTTAAGAGACCTATGCTTTTACAAGTGTATATTAGTTGTGTTTTGACAGGTCTTCATGTCCAAGTTTGGGGGAAACAGTTGCGCATTCACATAGATGGAAACCTTTGTGTTTGTCACTCCACTTGGTATTATTGTTCCTCTCACCCCCTATGCTCTTTATTTATACATCTTTGTCTTCACACATTGAGGACAATGTGTCATTCAAGTTTGGGGGTATAGTGTAGGGTATTGTGTATTGTATAGTGTTTGCATTTACTATTTTGTTCAAATAGATTGGTATAAAACTGAAAATTTAAAAAAAAATGGAAGAAATGATTTTGTAGTCTTGGAACTTGTTGGCGATTGAAGCATGTGTTGAATACTTTGTGTATAGGGGTAAATAATAGTTATGAAATGAGGAAAATTTGAAATGAACATGTGGATTCAAAATGGTTTGTATAAATACTTCAATTAGATTATTTTCGAGTATCACTCTTTTCTATGCTTCACACTTCACATATGCACACCAGAAACTTAATTGTGAGGCATGCAATCCGATTTACCTTGATCATGACTTTGTTGATTTGAATTGATGACCCTAATGAATGGATATCTTTGGCATTGAAAAAAATATATATATATATATATATATATATAGTTAGATAAAGATAATGGCCAGTTTAAGTTCGTAGCCTTGCTAACTCGAGTTATTAAGCCTTAGGAGTGTTTTTACACTTAGCACCCTAAAGCCATCTGGTTTGGGAGTTGTTGGCCTAACACTTGCTACATGGATTAGTTAGAAAGCTTAAAGGACTTAGGCATTGCACGGTCATTCACGAAATAAAAATAATTAAATATGGTTCGTTGGAGTTTGCAGCCTTTCCAACTCGAGTTATTAAGCCCTTGGAGTGTCCTTACACTTAGCACCCTAAACCCATCAGGTTTGGGAGTTGCTGGCTTAACACTTGCTACATGGGTCGGTTAGAAAGCTTAAGGGACTTCGGCATTGCACGACCATAATATGTATCATCTTAAAAAAAAAAAAAAAAAAAAAAAAAAAAAAAAAAAAAAGAAAAGAAAAGCAACAAAAAGTTGTATGGTAAATAAATTCATGCCTTAGAGACCTCATTCAAAAGGGAAATTCAATGATTTGAAGACTTGTGTTATGAAATTGGAAAAAGAAGGTAAAAGCCACATGTTAGGAATCCGGTTCACTTTCACTGAAGCTGAGTTGATTTTTATTATAGATATGACAATTGAAGTATTTATATGGACCATGATGTTGATGCATGAGAATTGAAAGATGTTTTTCCATTTTGTATATCAAGGCCTCATATACACACGGTAGTCTTCATAATGATTCCATCTCCAACGTTCTCTATGTTCCAAGTTTGAAGATGAACTTTGTGCAACTTTATGCACCATGTTTAATGTTTGTGGTTAACATTTCTGTTAAACTCTCACGAGACTTCACTCGTCCTCTAGGATTGCCTAGGGGTTTAAAAGGCTTGTTGCATATGCTAAATGCAACCGTCACTTCCAAGAAAGAGGAGATTTGTTGTCATTTCATTAAGTATTTTCATTCTAGTTTTGCTAAGGGACTAGCAAAATGTAAGTTTGGGGGTGTGATAAGCGCCGAATATTGCATATTGAAGCACCCTTATTTGCATTAGTTAAGTCCATTATTTGATTATTTTATATAGATTAGCTTCATTTGCATGCTTTTGTTTATTTTTAGGTTGGTTCCCCAAAGAGAGTTAAAAGAGATGCTTTGACGAGTTCTTAAAGAATTAAAGCACGCCGTTGCCAGGGACCTTCATTTTGGCCAAGATTAATGATCCATGGGACTCATGACGCTCTATACAAAATGTTCTAGGAAGAATTGCTGCGTCTTCGGGCCGAGCCAAATCATTTCAGGTTACAAGTAGCAAATTGGTGCAAGGTTATAACAGCGCTGGTGCCGGTTTAATTTCCATCAGACTTTGGCCTCCAATTATGACCCTTTGTATATGCGAATTTGGTCTTTAATAAAACATGAAATATAAAGGGCTATGAGTCAGCTTTCCATAGACATAAAGTTTGCCTCATTTGGAGTTCGGAGCAAAGAGTTATGTCATTTTTACCAAAGGTGCGCAGAATAGCCTGGCAACAGTGAAGTTTGACTTTGCTCTTCATTTTAGACCCACCAAACTTGAGAACTGGACTTCCATTAAAACATGTCGTACTTACAGCTTTGAATTAGCTTTCCAAATCTTCAAACAGTTTGTCATTTGAAGTTTAGATCAGAAAGTTATGACCATTTTACCAAAGCATCTCAAAGCTGAGTAAGTTGACTTCGAGCGCTCGAAGTGCTTAGTTCGAGCGCTCGAACTATGGGCAGAATACTCTCCGGGAACCATCACTTCAGCCCACTTGCAGCTTGTTTCCCTCATTTCTGATTTCTATCTTTATGGGTTGGTTGCAGATGTCTTTTGGTGGAGAGTTGAGCCTTGTTTGGTGGGAGAGGATGTCTACAAAGGAGGGGAACCACACAAACAAGATCATATCTCATCTTTGCAAGATTTTTGGAGAGAGAAAGAGGAGAAAAAGATAGAGTTCTTGAAGCCAAGGAAAGGGAGCTCGAAAATGGAGGTTCCAACCAAGCTTCTTCCTTCTTCTAAGGCTCCTATGGGTAACTAAACCTCCTTCTAGGGAGGTGATGAAGCCCCTCCCTTGTAAGCATGTCTTAGTATAGTTCTATTTTGGGGATTGCAATGTATAATCTTTGGTCTTGTCATGGTCTAGAGCATCTTGCCTTTTGTAATGGATCTTCATGTATGTAAATGATTAATGTTGAGTCAATTATCTATCTTTGATGGTTTATTCTTTTAATCATGTTGCTTGCACTCTCATGGTGACAATGGTAGTGAGATCAAGAAATGGTTTAATGGCATGTTGATAAGGACTTTGATAGATCATTGCTTAGGTGAAACCTTTGATGATTTATGCTTATTTCTTGCCTTCATGTGCTTCATCATTTTATCTAGGGCTTGATAGTTTTTCATTCAAGTAAATGTGGTTAAGCTACACCTTAGTTAGGTAGTCTAAACAAGTTAACCTTTGATGGATTATGCTTGCTTCAGATTTAATGAATTTCTTGAGGATATTATAGTAACCAAGTGTGCTATGTATCATGACCATATATATATATTGTTTTCCCCCAATTTAGCTTTAATCTAGCATGTGTATAGGGATGGAGGCGGATTCACTTCCCTAGTCCTCTTTACTTGTATTTCATCTCCTTTAAACTCTTGCAAACTTTTACTTTATGCACTTTAATTCCATAGCTTAAGTGATGACCAACAAATCCTCTATGAACACCTCTATCATTCTAAAAAGACTCTAGACATTTAGGTTGCCATAGATTAGCGCAGTCCCAGTGGTTTGACTTACCCGACCAATAGCCCTATTTTACAATGATTCGTGCTATTGTGAAGGTTGATTTATAATTGTAATCGACTTAACCGATCATATATCTTTTATTTTCTATCATTTTTTTCTAATAATTGTTTTTAATTCTCTTTTGACATCAATTTTTTTTCTTTTTTCTTTTTTTTTTTAATTAAAAAAAATTACACTTTTATCAGATCGGATATCCGTTTATTTAGAAATCGAATATGGATTTACTTACAAATAATCTGTCAAATTTCTGGATTGGATCGAAAAGAATAAAATGCTTATTGGATTCAGATCGGATCAGGCCAGATCTGATCTGAATCTGACCCGTTAACTAGTCTATACTATTATACACCTTCACCCTCTCTTAGTCTTAGTTTTTGAGAAGTGTTTGGGATGACATTTTTTAAAAATAAAAAGGGACTAAGAAAATATTCATATTCTCTTCCAAAAAAAAAAAAAGAAGTGAAAAGTGTCCCTTGTATATAGTAGATTTGAGATTTTCAATCGGTGCATACTTGTACTGTTTATGTGGTTTTTGCCTTTGTTCGATGATATGAAAAATGAAAGAAAAAAATAAAAGGTCTCTTTGAGATATTTTGAAGACACCTCATTCTTGGAAACACTTCATGTACTGTTAGGAAAATGGATATTTTCAAAAATTATAGGACGGCTATTCATCAAATGATCTTGATCTATTTCTAGGAGCTATTTTAATGTACGATGAAGTTGATGATAAATTCATTAGAATTAGTAAACTTACTTAAGAGGGTTGAGTAAGCCTCCAAACCATCCACAAATGGAATGTTCTCCTTTATGAAGATGACGATAAATTCATTAGAATTAGTAAACTTACTTAAGAGGGTTGAGTAAGCCTCCCAACCATTCACAAATGGAATGTTCTCCTTTATGAAGATTACTTTAGCTCATTCTTCCTTATTAGATCACCACCTTCACCATGGTATATAGTCTTGTCTTTAGGAATCACCTATATGCCTCCATGAATACCTTAGATGCATAGCTTGTGGCAGCCTCCATTAGAAGCGAACACAAAATCCTAAAATTATAGAGAGAGAAGTTTTATCTTCATACACTAATGATGCTTAAAAACCTACTAATCAATACATAGTCACATGTATATATAGTCACGTGGTGTGTCAAAAGTAATTTTCAATCTCTACAATTAAAGTGCTATCTCCAATTTAATGGTCCACTAATATCAAATGTGTCATTTGTATATATAATAATTACTGAACTCCAATTAGAAAAAGGTTAAACCGTTTTTTTAATTTACATAATAACAACCCCCCCACGCTTAATAAGAAAATGATTTATAAATTGTCATAATTTCAAATTCATAATTAATACCTTAATCTTACTGGTTGATAATTTCCATTTAATCACAGAAAAAAATCACTAAGGCTTCATTTGGATTGAGAGATTTAGAGGGTTTTGGAGAGAAAAGAAAGGGAAGAATAATGATTAGGGTATTTGGATGGGAAGAATAAGAGAGAAAATAAAGGATTGGGAGGGATTTGGAGGGATAGCTCATTTGGAATCCCTCCAAAATTGATAAGATTTGGAGGGATTTGGAGAGAAATAGAACAAATTACAGAAAGGGCAGTTGAGAGACAGCCTGCTGAAGCTTTGCGAACGGCGACCAAACTAGAACAACGGGTGATGGAAATTGATAGATATGGGTTTTGATTTTTTTAACAATCTAAAATGATATGCGGATATGGGTTTTGAGTTTTGAGTTTTTTTAATAGACTGATTCTTATAGATTTTGTAGTTTGCAGTTGCAGAGAGAGAGAGAGAGAGAGGAATACATATGGGTTTTGATCTTTTGATTCTTGTTTTGAACTTCTGATTCTTGTATATGGGTTTTGAAAAATGGAATATATATTTATATATATATATAGAGAGAGAGAGAGGGAAAGAGGAATACATAAAATAGCAGATATATATATATAGTTTACAGTTGTAGAGAGAGAGGGAGGTTGAGAATGAGATGGAGACTATTGGGGAGGCTGAAATATATATATATGTAGTTTACAGTTGCACACAGAGAGAGAGAGAGAGAGAGAGTTACAAAACAACAATTACAGACCTTGATTAGTTGATTTTAGAAAAAAATTTAAAACAAAACCTGTACATACAAGTTAGCAGTTGCAGAGAGAGAAGGGGGCAAGCTTGAAAGATATGGGTTTTGAATTTTGGAACAATCTTGTTGCCCAAGGATTGACTCTAGAGGGGGGGTGAATAGAGTCAATGCCCAAATTTTGTAATTTAGAGATTTACAATTTCTAATCAACCACTTAAGCAATTATGCAATATTCAAGATATGAAATTAAACAATTAATAGCACAATTGTAAAAGAGATAAGGGAAGAGAAATTACAAACAATGACTCTGCGATTTTAGCGAGGTTCGGAAACTCCTACTCCTCAGCTCAAGACCCCTCTTGACACTTCCCAATGTACTATGGCTTCTCTTTATGGGTGAAGAGCAAACCTTTACATGAAGCAACCCCTTACTTCACCTTGTTTAGAGAACAACCTTCCCTTAGTCTTCCTTTGGGTCACACTAACCTGGTGGGTCAAACCAACCCCTTACAATTGATAGTAACAAAAACAACGAAGTACAAGAAATATCTCTCAACTATAGTATATATGAATATCAATAAAGCTCAAACTCTATGAATGAAATGAATGAGAGAAGATGAACTATGTGAAGAATATAAGCTCTTATGAATTCAATAGAATCTCTCAAGTGAATAATAGAGCAAAAACTCTATGAAGATTCAAACAAGAACAAAAGCCCTTTGAATCCTTACTAGAATCTCTCAAGATTAGTATATGAAAGAATGGCTAATGAGGTCTCTCAAGTGTTGGCTCTCTTGCATACCCACAATGTCCTTACATTGTGTATTTATAAGCCCTTGGAAGAATATAGCCATTTGGGGGCATTATGGTAAGTTCCCAGGAAGTCAGATGGTCAAAATAACCATTGAGAAGCTTCTGCTCATTCATCTAACTGGTTACAAGGCTTAAACTACTCGAGTAGATGAGATTCAAATCTCATCTAATAGGTTACAAGTTGTTCTCTAATCGGTTACTTGAATACAAATGATTAAAGACATTATTCTGGCTTAGTTCAACTAAACGGTTACAAGCTTTGTCCTAACCGGTTACAAGATGTGATTGTTTAGGACTTGCTCTCTGTTTCGTTTATTTACCCGGTTAGAGGATGTTTCCTAACTGGTTAGAAGGTGGTTTTCATAAGATGTGTATTCTTTCCAAGTGAAGGTAAACGGTTACATAGGTTCTCATAACCGATTATGAGTGGTCTCCATTCATCTACTCGGTTAGAGGAATTCTCCTAATCGGTTACATGGTCATCAGATTTGGGGGATAGTGTTCTAGATTGTTTAACTGGACAGTTTTTCTGATAGTTTTCATTGAAAACATTTAAGTAAATGTCTTTACAGTATTTATATGTCCATTTACTTTAAGTTTACAAAGTAAATAAGGAAGTACCCCCCATTTGAATTCAATAAAAAATATAAGAAAATTGAAATCCAACTAAATCAAAATTTAGAAATTCAGTTTTAGTACAAATTTGAATTTCTGACAGTTTTAGTAAAGATGAATCCTCATGTAGACTAATATAGAATGGATGAAAATATCCCATAAAATCAGTTTAGGCTATTTGAAGTATAAAGAGTTATTACCGGGAAAAATTATTTTGAAATAATCATTATTTCAAAAATCCATTTTTCACATTTAGAAATTTTTTATACTTAGCCAAAAAGACAGTTTTTCATTAGGCAGATATTGGGTCCTAAAGTCCATTACCAAGTCATTGTAATGAGGCTTTATAGATGAGCAAATATGTTCTAAGTCTTAGCATTTACTTTCTAGAGACCAAAGTGAATCATGTAATTGATGTGCATGGTCTTAACATTTCTAACACAAGTGATGTTCTTTCAAAGCTTAAGCAAGCTTTAACTAACTCATTCTTTAGCAATGACTTTATGTGCAAATATATATATATGAAGTGCATAGTCTATTGCAAATGAATATAGGAACATGTGAATGATAATGATGATATGCATAATCCTATAGAGATGAGTTTCAAATAGATTCATAAATACCTTCACATTGAATCCTAAACACTCACCAACCTATCTGCCCCTTTCTTCATGCTTTGTCCATGATCGTTTAAGCTTTGAGGTACTTTTGCTTTCTTCCTTTCTTTAAGTTGCTTGCTTCGTTATTATAGTCCAAGCTATCTTTGGATAAACTTTGCATTTGGCTCCTTGGAACTTTTAACTCTTCTTTGTATCCATTTATTTCATTGATGTGATCTTGAATAATGGAATACTTGGAATGATCTTTATAACTTCATTGAGGTCATTCTTTGAATGTGAATAATCTATATAACACTCAATGTAAACATTAGTCCTTAAACACCATTAATGGTTTGTTATCATCAAAACATCTAGATTGTAATTGGATGAAATTCTTAAGGTCAACAATCTCCCCATTTTTGATGATGACAAAACATTGGTGTGTTCATAAGTAAGTGAGTGGCATTTGAAAAATGCTCCCCCTATCAAGGTGCATATAATGAATGTAATGTCGTAAAATAGCATGCTTGTACATTTTACATTCAGTTTAGATATTTACATGCATTTAAGATCATTTTAAGCTCTAAGAAATTTCTATAAAGTCTCCCCCTGTTAATATGCTTCCATTAAAAGATTTATATCATTCATTTGACATGTAAGCACAATGAGATAATGATATATATAACATGAAGCATTTGAATCACATCACACATATTTATCCCCCTTTGTCATCTCAAACAGGTGGGAGGCCTAAGCAACTTCATTTAGCATAGTGAAATCGAGAAATGGCAATGATAGTGCTTTGGAATGAAACATATAAGTAATTATATCATAAGAAGCCAATTTCATGATAACATGAGTTCAATAGATAATTAAGGTTCATGTCATATACAAAAGTGTACATAAGGCATAAACCAAGGATGAAAGATAAACTCAATTAGGCAGAAGTATACATAGTAAAACGTAACCAAAATATAAAAATAAAGCATGGACTAGAATAAACCAAAAGGCAAAAATATTGTAAGGCAAATCTAGGAATTTAAGTGTTCTTCAATCCTAATATATTTTTTCCATTTGATATTTTCAAGAAGAAGGGAAAAATCATCAAAACCATGAAAGCTCATGAGTATGAATATGATGATCAACAAGTCATTTTGTAGCATGCTTGACAATTTCCAAAATAAGTCAATTAATTATAATAAGTCATGCAATAAACATTAATAAGAGATTATTAATAATCTCCTCCTATGAGTGTGCATATATCATTTAATGGATTCACCTCATTAAAAGTAATGATATATAAGTTAAGTCTTTTATACCAAAAGATCCTCTTTTACAAGCATATGGTTGAATCATAAAATTCACATATGGCATGTAAAGCATAAAACATATGCAAGTAGTATTATTATTTAAGTTATATGCAATGAATTTCCAATTATGCAAAAGCATATTGTCTTAGATAAATATGATTAAAGACAATTGGCTACATGATTGTCCATGTAGATGAGCCAATATTTCTCTTATACATATTTTTCAAGGTGTCATATCAAAGCATCTTATGGAATCCTAAGGTGCTAAGAATAATATATAGAGTGTGGCCTTAAAACCAAAATATCTTCTTTAAAGGATGTGGTGAGAGATTTGTTATATGAATTTCCATATAGATGAGCTAACTATCTCTTTTAGACACATTCTTTAAGAATTAATGTAGAAACATCGCATATAGTTCTAAAGTGCTGAAAATGGATATATCAAATAAATTAGCACTTGCGATATCTCATTAGTCATCTAAGGTAGAACAAAGTGTTCTTTGAATGACATATTCCCAAGACTAAAGTGTCAAATATATATATCTAAATTAATTTTCATGACACTAAAGAAATTTTAGTCCTTAGAAGAAGTTAAGTTTACTTATCATGCTAATTTCAATTTATTTTGCAAACTTGAGGCACTTCTTTGTACAAAACATATATGTTGATTTAGAGACAATATCATCCATGTAAGTGTAATCAACATAATGTCAACAATGGATTTGAAATTGATGAGATACAAAAATATCAAGTTTATCAAAAACCATCATTCTTGAGAGAACCACAAAGCCTTTTTGAAAAGAGCTCTTCGGAGCTTATTTTAAACACATAAGGCTATAGATCATTTTAAACATGTAACTCAAAATATATGCATTTCAATTATGGGTGGTTTATCTTTAAAGGCCTTTGAATGTGAAGTCAATTAAAAACGCAGTTGATAAAAATCATTTAATGCAAAAACATATAGCATTTTTATTGCTTCAATTCAAGTAATATATGCAAGGTCATTCATTGAATTTCTTCTTATTAGTTGAAGACTTGGGGATATATTCTATCTTAGTTACCAATAATGAAACATGTTGCCTATCATGATGTGAATGTAAAGGAACAAGGATAAAAATATAACAACTTTTAAGAAAGAATTAGTTCCTTTATCCAAAACATATAGAATGTTCACTAATGAATGATCAATTGGATGGTGGTGAATACATCAACTCTTAGGAAGGTATTTGAAATTTTCATTCTTATTTTTCATGAGATGGCTCTTCCAATGAGATTTCTTCCTTTAGGTTTTCAAGTAAGGACTTATTTGATTTTTCATTACCTTAAGTCCATCTAAACCTTTTTCAAGATGAATAACCTCGTTTTCTATATGTATGGAAGTGACCCAATAAAGTGGATTAAGTATTTAAGATTACAAAAGCATATAGATGAATTTGTAGACATTGCTACTTTGATAGATTTGATAAGGTTCAAATGAAATAACATTGATGATCTACATGAGATAGTGTATGCTTTCCTTTGATGACATATCTTCCAAAAAGCAAATCTTTCACAAAGATTGGGCATAGTTAATCTAAAGATCATTTGAAAGATAGAAAATCATTTCGTGTTAGCATGTTCATAACCCATATGCCAAAACAAACTATTTCATACAAAAATATCAAAATCTATGATATAAACATTTTTACAACAAGTAGCATTTATGTCAAGATCACAAACCACGTTAATTATGCTATGTAAATAATCAAGTACTACTTTTTATCTAGCACAATCAAGTCAGATTTAAGCTTATCAACTAAAAGAACATTTGTGATGAAGAATGAGATATTAACCGAAGCAATTAATTGTATTAGCTTTGGCATGTTTTCTCAATGTAGTGCATACTTCATTCTTTTGTTGGCAATGGTCAATCATGACTTAATTTCTCTTCACGTGCTTTAGCCATCCATAGTTGTGAATCCACTTGTTCTTGAAGAAAGATGTCTTTAACCTACAAAGCATACTCAAGTGACATTCTTTGGTACCCAATTCTTTTAGGGTCCTCACTAGTTAGTACACATTGATATGGTTCCTTTTGGAACTTAATTCAATAAAGTGCAAATGTGATACTCTCATTAATTAACATGCTTCAAGAAAAATTATAATTTTAAATGTCTCTAGCATGCTAATGCATTTGTTAATTCAATAAGTATGTATGTTTATGGCAAAATACAACCCAATGAACCAATATGGAATGAGTAATAATTGAGTGGAAAACATAATTTTATATATAGATCATAATGTAATTCCATGTGTATTATTCATGATCAAGTTCAAGAATTGATATGAAGAATAAGATTTTTCTTAAGTGGGCAAAAATGAATTAAGTGCCTCATTTTTGAAATCCTTGAAGAATTCAACAATTAAGGAAAAGCTTTCCTTTTTAAAAATAAATTTCATTTTCAAATAATGTTAGCTCATTGGAAAGTAAGTTCCTTCTCAAGACTTACACTTTTTAGAGCAATTTTCCTCTAATTCAAGTGAAAATCTTCAAATGCAATTTCAAGTAATGTAATACATGAAGAATTATTTTACAATCAATGAAGGCATGTATTTAAACAAATTACATAAACAATGAAAAATTGTACCAAGAAGAAACAAAAAAATCTACAATGTATATCATCTTCAATGGTCTAGTATAATTCTTATTTTAAGGATTCTTCATATATAATTATCATTGGCATGAGAATACATTTTCATTTTTGATGCTCATAGATGATTTCAACATATCATGGAAGTATATAGTCAAGCAATTTTGAGCATGAAAATATCCTTTAGCATTTACCGATTACCTTGCCCTTGGAGTTATTCCAAGGTGTGATGTTTCCTTCATAATCCTTGAATAAAGAGGATGCCATCAAGCAACCCTACAAGGAATACTTAGAAAATCTTCTTTTGGTACCCAAATTTTCTTAGGTCCATGGGAGTTAGATAATGGTTCATAAGTTCCTTTTGGAACCCAAATTCTCTTTGTCCTTATTGTCTTTCTAAATGGACAATTTTGAATTATGCGTCCCAACTTTTTACAATAATTGCATTTAGAATATTGAAAAGAACTATTGTCAAATGAATCATTTAAGAACTTTCTCTTTTTCAATAAACATGCATCTTTATTGTAAGAATCATATCTTATCCCATTTTTGAAAAAGACATTTCTTTGCTCACGAAGCATAATACTCAAGTTCTCTTTTTCTTTGGTAAACTTTACTAAAATGTCATTTTGATCATCAATGATTTTCTTTAAAGACTCATTTTCGGAAATAAGATCAATTGATGAAGACTCTTTAGAGAATAAACATGTCATTTCATTTTTCAATGAAGCATTTTCAATTTGAATCTTTTCT
Organism: Cornus florida; assembly: GCF_030987335.1. Lineage (NCBI taxonomy): Eukaryota > Viridiplantae > Streptophyta > Magnoliopsida > Cornales > Cornaceae > Cornus > Cornus florida. The sequence goes on along the minus strand of NW_026775573.1, from coordinate 76,917,943 downwards.
AATTTTTGCATAAGATAATAATCTTCCTTTTTCAAAGAGTCATTTTCCATTTGAATTTTTTTATGTCTTTGAAGGAGATCATGGTTTTCCTTTTTAAAGGAAGCATATTTCACAAGCATGTTTTCTAGCACACCTTGTAACTCATTATAGGAAGTTTCTAAATCAAAAGATTTATGATTAGAATTTACCTCATCTTCATTAGCCATGAGACAAAGATTAACCACCTCTTTGATGTTACTTGCTTCTTTGCTAGAAGCTTGGAGAGCTACACTCTTCTTTTGCTTTTCGTCAGTTTCTTCACTATAGGTGGATGAGTTGGTTCTATCAATAACATTCAAATGATTAGTAATGTTAGTAAAACTAAAATGCATATCATTTATGCTAGAGGGTTCATTTATATTTGAATCCTTATCATTACTTGATCCAACATAGGCTAATTCAAGCAAGTCCCAAATTTCTTTAGCCGCTTTATAAAAGATAACTTTATTAAACTCATTTTTGCTTAATGCATAATAAAGATAACATAAGGCTAAATCATTACATTTAATTAATCGATGGTCATTTTCATCCCATTCCTCTTTTAATTTAGGAAATTTATTTCCTTCAATAACTTTAGTTGGAATATGATCACCATTTTCTATAACTTTCCATAAATCAATATCAATACTTTTTAGGAAGGCCCTCATTCTAATTTTCCAATATATATAATCATTTCCATCAAAACAAGGAGGTTTATCAATGGGTTATCCTTCTAAGTATGTGATACTACCATTGTTGGCCATGATCGTACTCTAAGACGGTTACGTGCTTTAATAGAGTTTAGCTCTGATACCAATTGTTGCCCAACGATTGACTCTAGAAGGAGGGGAGAATAGAGTCAATGGCCAATTTTCGCAATTTATAGATTTACAATTTCTAATCAACCACTTAAGCAATTACGCAATATTCAAGATATGAAAGTAAAACAATTAATAGCACAATTGTAAAAGAGATAAGGGAAGAGAAATTGCAGACAATGACTCGGCGATTTTAGCGAGGTTCGGAAACTCCTATTCCTCGGCTCAAGACCCCTCTTGAGACTTCCCAATGCACTATGGCTTCTCCTTATGGGTGGAGAGCAAACCTTTACATGAAGCAACTCCTTACTTCACTTTGCTAAGAGAACAACCTTCCCTTAGTCTTCTTTTGGGTCACACCAACCCGGTGGGTCAAACCAACCCCTTACAATTGATAAAAATAAGAGCAATGAAGTATAAGAAATATCTCTCAAAGATTGATGTACAAATTTAGCTCTCAACTAGAGTATATATGAATATCAATGAAGCTCAAACTCTATGAATGAAATGAATGAGAGAAAATGAACTATGTGAAGAATATAAGCTCTTGTGAATTCAATAGAATCTCTCAAGTGAATAATAGAGCAAAAACTCTATGATGATTCAAACAAGAACAAAAGCCCTTTGAATCCTTACTAGAATCTCTCAAGATTAGTATATAAAAGAATGAGAGAGATGAAGAAAAAAAAAATATAAGAACAAAAGCTCTCTTTGATGCCTAAAGAGGTCTCTCAAGTGTTGGCTCTCTTGCATACCCACAATGTCCTTACATTGTGTATTTATAGGCCCTTGGAAGAATATAGCCATTTGGGGGCATTATGGTAAGTTCCCAGGAAGTCAGATGGTCAAAATAGCCGTTTAGAAGCTTCTGCCCATTCATCTAACCAGTTACAAGGCTTAAACTACTCAAGTAGATGAGATTCAAATCTCATCTAACCGGTTACAAGTTGTTATTTAACCGGTTACTTGAATGCAAATGATTGAAGCCATTATTCTGACTTAGTTCAACTAAACGGTTACAAGGTTTGTCCTAACCGGTTACAAGATGTGATTGTTTAGGACATGCTCTCTATTTCGTTCATTTACCCGGTTAGAGGATGTTTCTTAACCGGTTAGAAGATGGTTTTTATAAGATATGTATTCTTTCCAAGTGAAGGTAAACGGTTACATAGGTTCTCATAACCGGTTATGAGTGGTCTCCATTCATCTACTCGGCTAGAGGAATTCTCCTAACCGGTTACATGGTCATCAAATTTGGGGAACAGTGTTCCAAATTCTTTAACTGGATAGTTTTTCTACTGGGTTTCATTGAAAACATCTAAGTAAATGTCTTTACAGTATTTATATATCCATTTACTTTAAGTTTACAATGTAAATAAGGAAGTACTCCCCATTTGAAAATAAAAAATATAAGAAAATTGAAATCCAACTAAATCAAAATGTAGAAATTCAGTTTTAGTACAAATTTGGATTTCCGACAGTTGTGGTAAAGATGAATCCTCATGTAGACCAATATAGAATGGATGAAAATATCCTATAAAATCAGTTTAGGCTATTTGAAGTATAAAGAGTTATTACCGGGAAAAATTATTTTGAAATAATCATTATTTCAAAAATCCATTTTTCACACTTAGCCATTTTTTATACTTGGCCAAAAAGACAGTTTTTCATCAGGCAGATATTGGGTCCTAAAGTCCATTACCAAGTCATTATAATAAAGCCTTTATAGATGAGAAAATATGTTCTAAGCCTTATCATTTACTTTCTGGAGACTAAAGTGAATCATGTAATTGATGTGCATGGTCTTAACATTTCTAGCACAAGTGATGAGTTCTTTCAAAGCTTAAGCAAGCTTGAACTAACTCATTCTTTAGCAATGACTTTATGTGCAAATATATATGTATGAAGTGCATAGTCTATTGCAAATGAATATAGGAACATGTGAATGATAATGATGATATGCATGATCCTATAGAGATGAGCTTCAAATAGATTCATAAATACCTTCACATTGAATCCTAAAATCACATTGAATCCTAAAATCTCACCAACCTATCTGACCCTTTCTTAATGCTTTGTCCATGATCGTTTAAGCTTTTAGGTACTTTTGCTTTCTTCCTTTCTTTAAGTTACTTACTTCCTCATTACAGTCCAAGCTATCTTTGGATGGACTTTGCATTTGGCTCCTTGGAACTTCAACTCTTCTTTGTATCCATTTATTTAATTTATGTGATCTTGAATAATGGAATACTTGGAATGATCTTTATAGCTTCATTGAGGTCATTCTTTGCGTGTGAATAATCTTTATAACACTCAATGTAAACATTTGTCCTTAAACACCATTAATGGTTTGTTACCATCAAAATATCTAGATTGTAATTGGATGAAATCCTTAAGGTCAGCAAATCTGAAATGATAAGCCGATATGAGTTTTGATCTTCTAATTTTTGTAGATTTTGTAGCTTGCAGTTGGAGAGAGAGAGAGATGATCTCTAAGAACGAGAATAGAGAGATGGAGGCGGTTAGGGACGCTAAAATGATTTCGCCCTACTGACCCTCCCTAAAAGGGTAAGATGGTAATTTCATTATTATTCTTTCCCTTCTTTTCTCTCCTTTGTGTTATCCAAACAACAATATTGGCAATTCCTTTCTTTTTTCTCCTATTTATCCAAACATGAATATAAATTATAGCTATCCTTTCCTTTCTTTTCTTTTCTTTTCTCTCATAATCCTTTCCTTTCTTTTTTCTCCTGTGTATCCAAATGAAGCCTAAGTGCTTAGATATATCGTGATTAAAATAATCCTAGTAAAATTACAGCATAGATGTAATCTTCAGTATATTCTAAAGTCAATGATTTAACAACCACCCAAAGTATCCAGATTGTTAGACCCTAAAGTCTTCCGAATAAATCAAAGCAATTATTAAACCAAGACAGGAGTCCATAGCTCTTTCGTACTTGAGAGTTACCATTCCAAAACAATGATGATGGATAAATAACTATGATGATAGTAGCAATTTTTCAGCATATCGTTGATCCATTCCAATTCTTCGCCAATAGAGAATCGATCCTCCATTATCGAATTACAACAAATGATAATACCGTTCATCCCTGATTCATTTGAACCTACCTATGAACACCCATCATATACATAAATTAACTCGCCCATTAACACCCATCATATACATAAATCAACTCGTGTAATCATTGGAAACCTAAATCCATCACATGAATTTTAAATATATAAATGAGGAAGCATTACAAGAAACATTCAACTGATGTAGAGCAACTTACAGATTGTGATAATTGAGTTCTGGCATAGCAGTGGTCTTACCTAATTCAATTTTGGAACTTAGACAAAGGACAGGTGTAAATCACGCAATCCTTTTTTATAGGTGACGGATTGATGTTAGAGTAAATGTTTGATTTCTCTTATCTTTCTCTAAATAATTCTTTAACATGCTTTTCTTATTTTTAGGAAAGTATCAATACTAATACCATTAGTCATTCTACGCAAAAATATACTCATGGGTTAAAAAGCTTTACGCGAATACGTGAAGAAGAGGTAAGTTATTTTTGTGTTTTATGCTTATATGAGAATATTTTGGTAATCTAATTTCCAAATAATTATTTTGAACTTTAGTGTTAATTATTTATTTGAGGATAATGTAAGAAGAGGACTAATGGAGAGGAACCAACCCGAGCAGAGATGTATATACTAACGCACACGCGGAAGAATGGATGTCCAATGGATGAAGCATTTGCAAAAATTATTGTAAGATATGTTCATGGAATTTGGACTTTTTAGTGGACTCTTTTTCCAGAATAGTACACATAAGATAAAATTGTCCCTTACTTTATGTAATGATCCGGTCATTTTCTTCCTTTCCTTTTTCCTCAAATTTTATGGATAAATTTTTTTCGTTGTCTTTTCTATTCTGTGTTTGGTTTCTCGTCACTTAGTGTCACCTCGAGTGCTCAAAAATGGTTTCTAAGACTCTTTCCCCTGGATTGACAACTTTCTTTAAGGACCAAGTCATTTTCACATTTTTCGTTTTTCGACACTATTCAGTTTTTATCCATTTTCCTATTTTTTTTTTTCCCCATTTGTCACTTTGTTGGCATAACCTCACTTTTTGTGTTCGGAGTTGGTTTTTGACTTCATGTATCTTCATTCCAAGTGATTTCCATGAAATACGTATATTTACTTTTGCAGTAAAGTACTCTGGTTGCTCCCAGTGTCCATAGGGGCATAGACGCATAGTTTTTCAGAATCTTTTTATTTCCTTGGGGTGTTTTTTATAAATATATTTTGAAGATATTTTATTTCAGGGGTTTTTAAGAAAATATTTTTGGAAGATATTTTCATTCTGGGCCATTAGTGTAGTTTTCACTTTTTGGAGGGGCCATTGTGCAATTAATGAAAGTTATTGCTAAATGCCTTGTTTTGAGCCTAGATCCTCGTATGGGATTCATTTTCACTTTTCGTTGAGTCGCATACTCTTTGAATTCCCTTCTGGTTGTTTTTCTCCAGTTTCAGGGTTTTTGGCACCGGTTGCTGCCGAACTTGTTCGGGGCATATCTTTCTGCTCGGGACTCAGTTTTCGATTCCGTTTCTTCCATTGTCAATATTTTCTCATTTTGGTTCTTTTTTGTTCATAGATTTTTGCCGTTTGAGTGCGTCTGCTCAAATTTCACTTTTCCTGACCCGGCAAGGCCCTTCCGAGGCACTTTTAGGGGTTCCCTATAAATAGGGGGTTATAAAATTAAAAAGTTATCTTCCCCTCTCTTCATGTATGACCAGAAGCTGCCATGGCAGCCCAAGAGGGGCTGCCACCCTTCTTTTCTCAATTAAACTTTCTTCCTTTTGTTAGAAAGTCATAGCGCCTTTGAGTTTTGTATTCGTCTTGACTACGTGCATCTTTCCCCCTTATTAGAACCCACTTTTGGCCAATTTTTGAGTTTGGGTTTGAGGTGAAGTTAGGATTTTGGTAGGTCCTCTTTGGAGTCTAATGTTCACGGCGTTGTCCCCGACAAAACCCCGAAGTATTGTCGGATTCCGAGCTGTTTCATTTTGGTGGCTTTTTAGATTTCCATCTCAAATTGAGGTAGGGGATGTTTTAGGATTATGTATGTGTTGTATTGAGTATTTTCCATGATTATACAACTTGTTTGCATACCTTGTATCAAATTTAGAAAATTAGTAATATTTATTTCTCTATATAAGATTTAATTTACAAGGATGTATATAGCTTAGAATTGAATTGTGGCATGATGATAAATTAGGCCTTAATATGTTTGTTAACATATATTAAATTGGGATTAATTGAATAAGAATTGCATTTTTTATTTAATAATTATATTTGGTAAAAGTTTAATTCTCATGGACGTACCTTGCATGAAATTAACTTATGATATGCTTTTAAATTGAGTCTTAGCATGTTCTTTAACATACTTTAATTTGAGAGCATTTGGATAAGTTTAAAAATCTAGAGATTTTAATTAAAAAAATTAATTAAAATCTATTTAAGGTTCCATTAGCTTAATTGAGTTTTTAACTTGGTATTTGTGATGACTAGGACTTGTATACTAGCGTATGTTAATTTGGGACCATTTGATGTTGTTTTAGAAATTAGAGATTTGATTACCATGATTTAATTAAATTTTATTTTATTGTTTCAATGGCCTAATTAAGTTTTTGAATTGATATATGTAATAATCAAGTTATGTTGTATAACATGTGTTAATTAGGGACCATTTGGTTGAGAATTGAAACTTATATAAATTAATTAGTTTACTTGATTAATTTCCATTTCTATCGCATTATTGATTTAATCATAAGTTTGACATTGGTGGTATGTTTAAAGCACGATTTTAGACTTATGTTAGATTCTTCAGTTTATGCTTTCAATATTGAATTATTACAGCATGTAACGAATCGCACACTGAAGATTCGACATGTGATGTTATTATAGCGCGTAACGAATCGCGCTCTGAAGATTCGACATTTGTCATCCTATAGTAGTTGTGGAATTAGAGCATGAGCTGTGTGGTTACAACCTACTTGTGTATGGAATGTAGTTTCATGCTTTATATATATTTTGTATATAAGTTGTTCACTTATTTATTTTGGAGTCACTTGAGACATTGTTACAGAGACATGGCTAAAGTTTGGCTCTAGTGCAGGTGATGCGCAAGCATGTGCACAAAATAATACACAACATTTTAGTTTTGGAAATGGTATCAAACGGACATCGTACTTTAAATTATATATATATATAAGCCGCTTAACACTTATACCGTCAAGTATGAAGTAAGAAGGGATCGTTCCTAAGGGTTTGAACACGTGTTGGGGTTAAACTTGATTTTAGTGCTAATGAGATTGCACAAGAAAGAGAGAAAGAGAGAGAGAGAGAGAGAAAAAAAAAATTTTTTTTGGTGAATTGATTAAACTAGAATTCAATTGAAAGCAAGGAAATAGAAATGACAATGCAACTAAATTAAAATAAGAATTAAAGAGATAAGAAGAGAGTCTTAGGGTTAGGATTCACCACTAAGCTCATATAATTAACCATTTGCTTTCAATTAATGGGGAAATCATTAGTGTAATTATAGATGTAGCCACATTATCATCATAAATCACAATTGTAAGCATAGATTATCAACATCAAGAATGAGTTGTCTACTTAATGACAATTAAACTAAAGTGTAGAACCCATTCAATACTACGTCATAACCCACCATACACATTCACAAATGTATCCAATAAGAGCACACATCAATCAAGAGAATAATACTAATTATAATTAGAAGCATGGATTAACATAATCTAGCACAAATTGCCTACTTAACTACAATTAACTAATAACAAGTAAGCTAATTTGTAAAACAACTCATCAAGATTAAGCATTTATCCATCAAATTAATTGACAATTGTATCACGTAAGTATTATGCCATGGCCATCACTAAACACAACTACAAGAAGTATCTAGTGTAGAGTATAATTCTAAATCAATCACACATAGACATGCAATTTACATATAGAATCAATGGAAGAATTAATTTTCAATCATCTAATGAAGAATAAAATCCCTAATTAATCAGACATAGACATATAATCAACTAGAGATTTCAAGGGAAGAATTTATCAATACAAGCCCTAATTTGTCAAATCAAGCATGTATATATAAAGAAATCACAAGGCCATACATTTAATTATAACATATTAATTCCCCAAGAAAAGAAATACATAGGTTTAGGTTACATGAACTTAGGGCTCGTCCAAGCCCTAAGTCAAGAACTAGCTCATGGAAGAGATGATCATGGTGTCAACAAACTCAATCCCCATCTTTGGCTCCTTCTTCTTCTTCCTTGAATATTTCTCAAAACCCTAACTTTTTCTTTCTTTCTCCTTTTCCAGAGAGAACAATTTATCTTACAGAAAAATAAAATGTAAAAAAAATTAAATAATAAAAACTAACTCCCCAACTAATGGGTCCTTCTTTCCCTTAAGTACAAACCCTATTGGAGGCCAATAGTTCACAAAACAAGCCCAAACAAGAAAATTCCGTAGCCAAGTAAGCAATAAATCCCACAATGCTGCCAGAGGCTTGGGGATCGATCCCTAGTGGGTATTTTTTTGCACCTTTCTGCCAATAGTGGGGGATGGATCCCCCACTCTGGGGGATCGATCCCCCAGTTCTAGAAATCTCTTTAAGCCCTGTTTAACTCATTTTGGCCCCAGGCTAATCGGTTTGCTTCTTAATCATTGGGAACATCATCAAAGGCTTGGAAAAAGGTATAATTGACCGCTTTTGAAGGATGAGCGCACTATATGAACAATGGGCTGCGGCATCTTTTTGCCATTTTCTAAGCTTTTTCCAATTGTTTTTGCTTGACTCCAAAAATTGCGGTAATGGACTGATTTAAACCCGTTTGAACTTTATTGCCCTAAAATACACATAAACATAAATTAGGACTAAAATGGTTAATTAAAGATAGATGTAAGGACTAAACTACCCTAGCTTAGATGCTAAAATGTGCAATATTTAAGTACTTATCACACCCCTAAACTTAGATATTGCTAGTCCCTAGCAATGAACTACAGTATGAAAATGAAACAAACATAAATACAACTATGAACTAATAAAGCAAATAAAGATAACACCACTTTCGTAGGGATCACGGTTGCATTTAGCATATGCAACAAGCCTTTTAAACCCCTAGGTTACCCCTAGTGGATGAGTGAAGTCTCATGAGGGTTTCCAGAAATGGTATCCACAAACATCAACAGCTCTTTCTTTCTTAAGAAACAACGACAAGTATCAAATAAGTGTTGAAAGTAGACTACTTCAAGTATGCAAATTTCTGCCATTTCTAAGCTATTCTACACATTTCAACATTATGTAAGCAAAAATGGTGCTCCACACATCAAGCAATTAATCATGCAAATTGAATCAATTTTATCCTTCTTTTTTAGTGAACCGGCATCAAAATGTGTTGCTATCCTAGCAAATCAAAGTAAGGGCATAACCTTACCCTCAAACTAGCATACAGATATAGTACCAATCCTTAAGACATTGAATGAACCATGTTATTCAATCAAACATTCTTTTTCTTTTTCTTTTTTTTATTGATTTCATTTTTTTTTTTTTTTTTATACGTGTATGACCATGTGCAATGTCCAAGCTCCTTAAGCTCTTTAATCACCCCATGTAACCAGCGTTGAGCCAACGACTCCCAAACCAGATAGTCTTAGGGTGTTAAGTGTAAAGACACTCCTAAGGGCATAATGACTCGGAATGGCTAGGCTACGAACTCAAACTAATCGTACATCTTACATTATTTCCTTGTCTTCCTTTTTAATCAATTGACATGTTAAAAAAAGTAGTTTTCTTTTTTTAGTTTTTATTTATTTATTTATTTTTGTTCCTCACCTTTGATGAATGCTTTTATTTCTTTTTTTTTACAAGGTCATTTTATCAAGAATGAAAGCTTTCAAAACATACTAGCTCAATTGGGATAAACCAAAACAATAATCAACTAAACATGTACCCCACAAATTGAATGCTAGTGTGCACAAGTGCAAGTGTAGAATTCTAGAATCAACTCTCACAAGAGCAAACATGATATCAAAAATTAAAAATTTACCCGTAAATGGCATATCCTAGAGCATACAAGAAGTATTAGACTCTGACAACTTATTTTTCAATGGCACTATGCTTCAAAAGTTCAAAATCATTGCCAAATATATCTCAAATCTCAATCATGTATTTAAAAGCTCAAATTAAAGTAGAATGAATCATGATGACCTTACCCCCAAACTTAAACTGTACATTGTCCTTAATGTGCAATGACATCAATGAAAAATGATGGAAAGAGTATACCATGATGGCAAAGACTATGAAGTCTGGCAGTGATCCATTAGGAAAGATGTCTCCCCCAAGCTTAGATGCAAAAACCTACTGGAATAGCCACACTAGCAACTCACATCAAATATCAACATGGGAGAAGAATCAAACATTCCAAAACAATATAAAATATAATGTAAAGAGATATGAGATCAAGCCTATGGTAAAAGATGAAAACATGCATAACCAAGCAGAAAGGCATAACGGTAACACATATTTTTGAATTTTTTTTGGTTTTTTTTGGTTTTTTTTTTTTTTTTTAATTTATGAATGCATAAATGTACAAAAGGAAAAGAAAAGAAAATAATAATAAAAAGCAAATTTTGTTTTGTTTTTGTTTTTTTTGTTTTTTTTTTTTTTCAAAACTCTAAGAAAAACTAGTGTTTCATGTCTCTAGCAAGGCGTTGGGGCGATTCACTAGTCGAAAGAATAAAAAACCGGATATGAGACATCCTTATTTATCCGTTTATCTATTTTTCCCAATGGATCTTCTCTCGCAACAATGAATACATCTCCCAAAAGAATGATTTGGAAAGAAATGATGGAAGATGCAATTTATTTCCTTTCATCCACGGTCTTAAAAATAAAGTTCATAATGAGCGGCCTTGCACTTGGCAATGTAATGTCTTTCAAAGACTCGATTGGATTATTTGGAAACTCAATCTCTTCATCCTTTTTGTCAACTTCTATATTGATCACTCTTTCCTCATTCACCAAGGTAGCCTCAATGACTTCATGCTCAATATTACAAGGAATGTCCTCATAAATTGGATTGTCCATTGGTGAACTTGCCACTTCTTCCTCTTCTTGATAAGAAAGAGTACTTGCAATTGGAGGAAGAGGTTCTTTTGAGTTTTTCCATGGTGGGAAGTCTAAGATGGCCATGGAGTCCATTAGAGAATTTACTTCATATATGGAGCTTTCAATGTTAAATGCATTCATATTGAAGTTAGAGAGGCATGCCTTAAGAGGATCCTCAGAAGGAATGGAAGGAATGGCTTCTTTAACAATTTCATCCAAGACATTCACCATGAGACACTCGCCTTCATCGATGGGATATTGGCTTAAGATGAAAACATTAAGCTTAACCATCATATTGCCAAAAGAGATGTCTATAATGCCTAACCTACAATTGATTGTCGCATTAGCAGTGGCAAGGAATGGTCTTCCTAAGATGATGGGAATGTAAGTGGTAGGATTTGGTACCGGTTCGGTGTCGAGTACAACAAAATCAACTGGGAAATAGAATTTGTCAACTTTGATGAGGATGTCCTCAACAATTCCCCTTGGTTATTTTGTAGACCTATCGGTGAGTTGAATAACTACTGAAGTTGGCTTAAGGTTTCCCAAACCTAATTGAAGATACACGGAGTAAAGAATAACGTTAACACTAGCTCCTAAGTCAAGAAGAGCCCTTTTGACCTCATGGTTCCCTATAGTACAAGAGAAGGTTGGCGCTCTGGGGTCTTTGAACTTAGGTGGGGTGTTAAGCTTAATGATAGAGCTCACTTGATCCATGAGGAGCACTTTCTTTGGGCTTGGTCCCTTATTCTTCCTCTTTTGAGTATACAAGTCCTTCAAGAACTTGGCATATGGTGGAATTTGTCGAATAGCATCAAGAAGAGGAAGGTTGATTTCAACTTGTTTAAAAACTTCCACCATGCCATGGATTTTTTCTTCTTGCCTCAAAAATGGAGTAGAGTTTAAAGCTTGAGGAAATGGAGCTTTTGGCTCATAAGACTTCTCTACATGGGAGGAAGATGATGATAATGGAATTTGCTCCTTAATGTAACCATTTATCCTTAGTGAAGTAGGAATGGAATTGGGAATGGTAAATGGGCTAACACTTGGTTGCATCGGAACACTAACTTCACTAGGTCTCTCAATTTTGTTATCAATGTTTCTCCCACTCCTCAAGGTGGAAATGGAGTATGCCTTTTGATTAAGCTTGGGTTGCATAGGCCCTTTCCCTTTCATTGATTGAGCCATTTGCCCAATTTGGGCTCCAAGTTTTGCAATTGATTGAGAATGCGAATGAAACATTTGATTTTCCTTTCGAAGATCACCCAAAGCTTCCAAAACCTTGTCCTCAAAAGTGGAATTTCTAGGAGGCTCTTGAGGTGGATAAGAGTAAGATGGATGATTTAAAGATTGAGGATTGGGGTATCGATTCACATTTGGAGGAGGATAAAATGGAGAATGGTATGCTTGAGACTTTGCATTTTGGAGGTAGGGAGGCACATACTTTTCTTGGGAATTTTTATGAAGAGGAGGAATGATACCTCCTCCTTGATTTCTGCAAGAAAAGTTAGGATCATTCCATCCAGAATTATAGGAATTAGAATTTGGATTACTTCCCAAATGAATGAAAGTGGCATTGATTTGTTCTTGATACTCACTCGGAAAAACTTGTCCAAGAGGATAATTGGAAGTATTGTGAGTATAACTAGAGCAAGTTATACATGTCACACGTTGAGAATGGAAGGAGTTGGATGATTGAATTGCTGGGTTTTGGCTCAAAAAGAATTTATCAAACCTTTGAGTAAGAATGTCAACCTTGGTGGTAATCTCCATGGAACTCTCAACTTGAGAAAGACTGGAGCTTTTCTTCCCTCCTCTATTCAAATTTTGGCTAAATTGGGATAATGAAGAATGATGCATTGAATTTTTGCTCATGCGATCTAAAAGATGCCAAATATCATCTTCATTTTTGTCCAAATAGTCGCCTTCACATGAAACATCAACCATACCTTTTTGCGTATCGAGTAAGCTTTCATAGAAGCCGCGAACTAGTTGCCACTTAGGAATGTCGTGATGTGGGCACTTCCGTAGCAAATCATTCAAACGCTCCCATGCTTCATGCAAAGGTTCTCCCTCACTTTGGGAGAATTCACGGATAGAAGCTCTCATAGCATCGATTCTACTTGCGAGGTAAATTTTTTTTAGGAATTCATATTGTAGTTGAGTCTAAGATGTGAATGAATTTGCCCTCAAGTTGTTGAACCAATATTTAGCTTTTTCCTGAAAAGTAAAAGAGAAAAACTTCATTTTTAAGACTTTTTCTGGAAGATCCGTGATTTTCACGGTTGAACAAACTTCCAATAACCTATCTAAATGTTTATGTGGTTCATCATTGCTCACCACATTAGAAAATAGGGCACATTTGGATGGTTGCGGGTGTGACGACCCTGATTTTTAGGCCAGCGTGTCCTGTGATGAACCGAAGATGGACCAAATAACGGATCCAATATGCAGAAGCGAAAATAGAAAATAAGATTATAAGAAGTCAAAGTGACCTTCCATGAGGTCGTGGAACTCAACAAGAACTGATGCGGAAGCAACAGATCGAAAATATGACAAATAAGCCTCCAGGGGCAAAATAGTCATTTATGAAAACTATGGATGCGGGTGTCACTGAGCACACTGCTGGAAAGACAACGAAAAACTAATCAAGATGGACTCAAGAATCGCATGATTCGGAGTCCGGACGAAGGAGAAACGGCATGACGAAGAAAAACGAGCACTTAAGGCTAAAAGGGTAAACTGGTAATTATTCAGGAAGATCCGGATGCAACTGAGCACCCCTTTGGAAAGATAGCAAAAAATTAATCAAGTTCAAAAAAAAGTTCACTCGATTTGGAGTCCGGACGAGGGAGAATCGAGTGTTTGAAGTTTTGACGTCGCGGTGACCCGACGAAGGCCTTGACATGCCCCATGCGCGCCTGGGGCCTATGCCGACGCGCGCGCTGGCGCCCAATGGCATGCCCATGCTAACAGCAAGGGTCCAAAGCAGGTTTTCCAGATCTGAGGCTTGAAATGGAGGTCAAGACGAGTTTTTTTAGAAAAACACGAAGAAGAAACCTCTCCTAAAATCAAGTTTTCTACGTGACACGCGAGAGAATTAAAAAAAAAAAACCTCACTATAAAATGCCCAAAATTCCCCTCCATGAAATCTGGTCATGAAGGCCAAAAAGCTGCTAAAATGTAAACTGAAAGCTAAAACTTCACGAGGGATTTCCGGTACCAAGGCGACATTTTTTGGAAAAACACGAAGAAGAAACCCCCCCTAAAATCACATTTTCTATTCAACTATGTTGAAAGAAGAAATTAAAACTGATGTCAAAGGTCTAGAATGCCCCTAGATCAGATTATGCAACAAAATTTCAAAATGAGTCCATAGGAGACTCATTTCACCAAAGAAGAAGGTTTGCTCGGAAACAACCATGCACACAAACGTAACTTACTTATTTGGACGTGCTACAATGGTCCACGACTTAAAAATACCACCGATATAAAATCCGACCCCCAAATGGGCAAAAAGGCAAAAATGAACAAGAAAAGGAAAATTTGAAAACCAAAATTATCAAATGATTTCAAATTACCGTTTGGCCCTTGACCACACTTCAAACATGATTTATAAGACCCTATGAAAGAATAAGAATGGAATTACCACACCCGATGCAAAAGTTATGAAGCAATGACGTAGCATTTTTCAATATTTTCATAATATTTCATAAAGTTAAAGTTGCATACAATACAAGATATATGTCATTGGCCTCCGGTCTCATCTCATACATGTCAAATACATTGCATAGAATGTACTTATGTACACATTACATAATTGGAATCAAATATACACATTTTGACATATAAGGCTACAAATGGCATTTCAAGCCAACTTTTACAAGAATTGAAACCTTCAAGGCTACAAATCATCCAAGCAATATGAGAATCTCGAATCTTAATTCCTGTACCTGAAAAATGTCCCCACTACGTGAGTGAGTAACATAAAGCTACTCGTAGGAGATGAGCATGCATCGACCTAGCATTTTACAATAAGATCACCTTATGGTGAAATATGTTAAAAGGGCTCATGCCACCTAACGTCTATATCAAAATGAGACTCAGGGAGCATCCTAAGCTACTCATGCAATTGAAATGAACTACGGTATACAAGTATACATGCCAAAGTACACTAAACCATATTAAAACATGATACACGACATTCAAGTACACATGCTCACAAGTATACTAAATCATGTTAAATGGGATAAGCAATATCTAGCATACAAACACAAGTATAAGATATATGTATAGAGTACTCATAAATCAAGTATACAAACACAAGTATACTAAGCTAAACACATACGTACAAGAAAAGTATACATGGCACAAGTATACAAAAATGAAATCCGCACACACAAGATATGCATACTAAGCGTAAATACACTAGATAGAGTTTAGATACACCAACAAGGATACAAGTTCAAGTATACAGCTTCAAGTATACTAAATGAGATCAAAATACATAGGCAAGCACCAATTCTCAAGTTATAAGTAATCCATGATTAACAACTTGAAATTAAATGCGAAATCAAAGTAGAAAGACTAGGACATGTGGTCACCAGACCAAGCAAGTGTTTCCGGGTAATTACGACCCACAAGGCACTACCTAGTGCGCACATGCATAAGTAATTCTGGGTAATTACAACCCACAAGGTACTACCTAGTGCGCACTTATGACTTAGAAGACTCTTGTGTTCGTACTAGAGCCAAACCCTAGCCGTCACGTGAAATATGTCCTTACAAGCTTTCCAAAATCAATAAGTCCAAAACTTATAAAAAAATCAATAAGTTAGACCAAACTTATACCAAATCCACTAATGCATAAAACCATCTTCCATGCACAAATAAGGTTGAATCCACACAAACCATGTCCTATAATTCCAGTCTAGATAGCATATGACATGTCAAGCCTCCAATTTGTAATTTATACACCAAAACAAGAATATTTTACAACAATTGAACCACATTACCACACTAAGACACAAGTACTAAATAAGTCCCAATTTAGTAACTAGCTTCCAAGGTAAACAATTATAATATTCTAACAAGCTATACTCCTACACAAGATATATCTAAACAAGCTATGCAAGTCAATGATATTCTATATCATGCTAAGTCCAATTACCATTTCAAGAGGTATCAAGTACTAATTCTACATCAAATTAGTGGCATGCTCACAAGGTGATTAAACAGACTACATTTCAAGGGATTATCAACCCATTACCTCCAATATCAATTTAAGTGACCAACACACTTAAAATAAAATTAATTAAGCTCATTAATTAAAATTTTCTCTAGATTTTCAAGCATATCCAAATGTCCTCAATTTAATATATGTTAAGGAACTCACCAAGGCCTACTATAATATCACATTACAAGTTGGTTTCATACTTGATACAACTATGTGAATTAGTCTTGCACAAAAGTTAAATATTAAATAAGTTTTGCAATTCTTACTCAAATGTACCAAATTTGATATATGTTACGCAACTCACCAAGGCCTAATTTAGTAGCAAGCCACAATTTAATTCTAAACTATATATCATCATTCGAATTAAATCCTAAACAAAGAAAATAAATAAATTAAATTCTAAAAACTTGAACAAGGCATGCTCACAAGTTCTATATGCTTATAAAACTATCAATACAACAATAATATAAACATAAGACATCCCCTACCTAAATTTGAGATGAAAATCTCAAAAGCCCAAAGAAAAAAAAGTGCTCTGAATCCGACGATACCGAAGGGTTTTGTCGAGGACAACACGATCTACATGAACCCACAAGAAGCCCCATCAAAATCATAACTTGACTTTAAACCCAAACTCAAAATTTAGCCAAAAACGGGTTCTAATAATGGTGAAAGAAGCGCATAGTCAACACAAACACAAAACGCAAATGCCATACTATGTTCTGACAAAGAAATGAAGTTCAAATGAGGAGAGAGAAGGTGGAAGCCTCCCTTGGGCTACCATGGAAGCTTCAAGTCATGCAAGAGAGTGGGGAAGATGAAAAAATAATACATGTCATCCCCCTTTTATAGCAATCTCAAAAAGTACCCCGAACGAGCCCCGCCTGGTCCGGAAAAGTGAAATTTGAGCAGACGAGCTCAAATAATGAAACTCTATGAATGAAAAAGATTCACAATGAGAAAATAAGAATAACGGAAGAAACGGCATCAAAAACTGAGTCTCGAGCAGAAAGTTATGCCACAAACAAGTTTAGCGCAAACCGAGGCCAAAAATCCTGAAACTACAAAACATCGACCAGAAGGGACTTCTAAGAGTTTATGACTCGCTGAAAAGTGAAAATGAATCCCGTACGAGGATCCAGGCTCAAAATAAGATAATTTGCAATAACTTTCATTAATTACACAATGGCCCCCACAAAAAGGGTTAACTGTAAAACTGCCCCAGAATGAAAATATCTTCCAAAAGATTTTTTCTTAGATACCACTGAAATAAAATATCTTCAAAAGATATTTATGGAAAACACCCCAAGAAAAGAAGTTAATTTCAAAGAATTATGCATCCATGCCCCTATGGACACCGGGAGCAACCAGAGTACTTTCTTACAAAAGTAAAGATACGTATTTCATGGAAACCACTCACGATAAAGATACGTAAAATCAAAAACCACTCTCCGAGCACAAGAAGTGAGGTTTTGCCAATAAAGTGACAAATGGGGAAAAGACGAAATAGGGAAAAGGACGAAATAGGAATAAGGATAAAAAAGTGAATAGTGTCGAAAAATAAAAATTATGGAAATGACTCGGTCGTCAAAAGAAGTTGTCAATCCAAAGGAAAAAGTCTCAGAAACCATTTTCGAGCACTCGAGACGACACGAAGCGACGAGAAACTGAAGTCAAAAGAAATTTCAACGAAAAAAATTCATCCGTAAAATTCTAAGGAAAAAGGAAAGGAAGGAAATAACCAGGTCATTACAACCTACCCTCCTTAAAGAGATTTCGTCCCTGAAATCAGGAACATTCCTAGAAGAACCAAAGAAGGACCGTACACAAGGTCATACCAAGGAATAGATCATAAAGTACCCAAGGACAACTCCAAAGGTCTCGAGATTAACGAAGAGATACGAAACCGTGAATAGTGAGACACCTCTCCAACGAATTGACACACTAACCTAATGTCAACCACCCAAAGGAGATTAAGGAAACTACACATCAAAATAAGGGACACAATTAGAAGCAACATGGCAGCACGAATACCGACTAGAACCCGCCCACAACATACCCAAGGTGTGGTAGCATCCACAGTGTCCAGTGCCCGCCCACACTCACATTACTAGCTAGGTAATACAAAGTAGCATCGACGGCAACTAGTACTCGCCCACACATAACTTGTACAGTAGCATGACAGTATAAAGCCCTAATTCATCACCTGCCCCCAACAAGCTCACCCGTGAAACCTATCGATACAAATGACATTAATGTCAAACAATCATTACCAAAAGCATCACGAAAACCGGACCATTCTGGCAAATCCAAAACCCTGACAACAATGTCATAGGCATCGCTACACTTAAGGCCTTAAATCCTCAATACTGGAAAAACTGACAACCACAAGTCTCAAAACACTGTTGTCAACCACACCAGTCATGAATCCAAAGCCTGACAAGTCTATGCCTTCAAGCCAATAGATCGGACCTTATAAATCAAACAACATCATCTTCGCCCTAGTCATAATGACTCCTAACAAAATAATGAACCCAAAATCTTCCACGTCATCCTAAAGCTGACCTACTATAAGGCTACGACTTGGAATCAAGACATCGGATCAAGCTCACTGATCGGTCGATCAACTAACATCAACCTTCGCAATAGCACGAATCATTGTAAAATAGGGCTATTGGTCGGGTAAGTCGAACCACTGGGACTGCGCTAGTTTAAGGCAACCTAAGCGTCTAGAATCATTTTAGAATGATAAGGGGGAATAGGGTGTTTGCTTGGTTTGTCACTAAAGCTATGAAATTAAGATGCATAAAATAGAACTTGCAAGAATTTAAAAGAGATAAAATGTCGGTAAAAGAGACTAGGGAAGTAACTTCACCACCTACAATATAAACATGCTAGAATATGATTCATTTGGGAAAAACAACATAAATATGTGGCTATGATAAGTAGTTACTCATGGTTACTACATTACCTTCAAAGGATTCATGGAATCAATAGGCAAGAACAATTTATCAAAGATTTTACATGCTTAATTACCTAAACTAAAGTGTAATTTAAGACATGTTCACTAAGCTAGAAATTGTCAAACCATCAATCACATGATAAGAGCACATGAAGCTAAGAATTAAGAATAAGCCATCAAAGGAAGAACCTAAGCTATGGCCTATCAAATCTCTCAACAACATGCCATTAAAACCATTCCAAAAATCTCATCTTCATTGTCACCATGAAAATGTAAACCATACAACCATGAAAACATACATTCTAAGACAAGAAAGTAGGTCCAACATGATCATTAAATCAAAATCAATTCATTACATCAAGTAAGAGTTCTAGATTATGGAATCACCACAAAAATACATTATTTTTCCCAAACTAGAATAAAAAATAAAGCATGCTTACAATGAGGGGTTCCATTACCTCCCTAGAGGAGGAGTTAGTTACACATGGGAGCCTTAGAATGAAGAAGAACCATGGATCCTCCTTCCATTTTCGAGCTCCCCTTTCTTGCTCCAAGAACTCTCCTTCCCTTGCTCTCTTCTCTCTCCTCTAATCTTGTAGAATGAAGCTCTCCCCTATTGTGTGGCTCATATCCCTCTTATCTACCACCAAAAGGCCACCAACCAACATCTCCAACCACTTCATTAAAGAGGAAAGCAAAATGAAGAAACCAAGGTGCAAGTGGGCTGAAATGAGCCATTTCCGAAGGGCATTCTGCCCAAAATTCGAGCACTCTAAGCAAGGCCTCGAGCACTCGAATTTAGTGTAAAAAGCTCCATGCTTCACTTGCTCCGCCCAGACCTACTTTGGTTAAACAGCCATAACTTTGCGCTCCGAACTCCGAATGATGAACCGTTTGAAGATTTGGAAAGCTAATTCAGAGTTCTAAATATTTTATGTTTTGGTGGAGATCCAATTCTCAAGGATGGTTGGTCGAAAATGAAGATCAAGGCAGAATTTCATTGCTGCCAGGCAGTTCTGCGCACCTCTGGTAACAAGGCCATAACTCTCTGCTCCAAGCTCTGAATGACAAACCGTTTGAAGATTTGGAAAGCTGATTCAGAGCTCTAAATCTTTCATGTTATGAGGGAAGTCCAGTTCTCGAGTTTGGAAGGTCAAAATGGCGAGGAAAGTCCAGGTTCTACTGCTGCCAGAATTCAGCATTGGCACCTTTTGTTGCTCAAGATTCCACAAGGCCTTATTCTTGTTCCATTTTGGCCAATGAACCTGAAAATGCATAAAAACATAGAAATGAAGATAATCTACATAAATTAACATACAACGGACTTTACTAATGCAATTTAGGGCGCTTGAATATACAATATTCGGCGCTTATCACACCCCCAAACTTACATTTTGCTAGTCCCTTAGCAAAACTACAATGAAAAACTTAATAAAAAGACAACCATGGGCTTGCTACTACAAAAATATCATCCATGGTAAAATAAGATATATACATTGCTCAAAAATAACTTGAAATAGAAAAAGAGCTGGAGATGGGGTCATTGGGAAGACTACCTTGCATATATGAAGCATTGATACAAAAATTGGCTAAATACATTTCCACATACATGCATCAACATCAAAGTCTATATAAATAACTCAATTATCATCTCTTGAATGGAAATCAACTCTAGCTTCAGTGAAAGTGAATTGGATTCTCAACATGCGGCTTTTACTTTCTTTTCCAATTCCAAAGCATAAGTTTTCAAATCATTGAATTCCCCTTTAAATGAGGTCCCTAAGGCATGATTTTATTTACAAGACAACTTTTGTTGCTTGTTGACAATTTATTGTAACTCATAAGCGAAACATAGAATGGTTGTGCAATGCTGAAGTCCCTTAAGCTTTCTAACCAACCTATGTAGCAAGCGTTAGGCCAACAACTCCCAAACCAGATGGCTTTAGGGTGTTAAGTGTAGAGACACTCCATAGGGCTTAATAGCTCAAGTTGGAAAGGCTACGAACTCCAACGAACCATGTTTATTTCCAGTTTATTTTTTGAATGACCATGCAATGTTTAAGTCCCTTAAGCTTTCTAACCAACCCCTATAGCAAGCGTTAGGCCAACAACTCCCAAACCAGACGGTTTTAGGGTGCTAAGTGTAGAGACACTCCTAGGGCTTAATAACTCGAGTTGGAAAGGCTACGAACGTCAACTGATCATTATTTTCTTTCCTTTTCAGTTTTTTTTTTTTTTTTTTTTTAGACAACTTAAATCATGCCAAAGATATTCATCTATCAGGTTCATCAAATCAAATTAACTAGGCCAAGGTCAAGGTCGATCAAGTTGCATGCCTCACAGTTAAGTTTCCAATGTGCATCTGTGCATTGTGAAGCTTAAAAGAGTGTCAAATCCAGCGAGAATTTAATTGAGACATTTATACAGGCTAATTTGAATCTACATGATCATTTCAACTCAAATTTTTCTTTTTTCTTTATTTTCAAAAATGTCAATTGCTTCTATACACAAGGTATTAAACATATGCTTCGTCTCCGACAAGTTCCAAGTTATACTATCATTGCTTAGCAAAAATACAAAACCAAAAATGTCCTATTGCACCCCCAAACTTGAATGTCACATTGTCCTCAATGTGTGAAGACAAGTTAAACAAAATAAGAGCAAAGAAGGTAAAAGAACAATATTACCAAGTGGAGTGACGAATGCAAAAATATCCATCGATGTGAATGCGCAAACGCGTCCCCCAAACTTGGACAGGGAGACCTGTCAAAACAGCACTAATAGACACAGGTAAAAGCATAGGACTCTTAAGAAAAATCAAAACAAAAATGAAAACACTAAGACGAATGTTATTGCAAGGTAAAAATCCGTACAAAATACAAATTGGCACACATGAGTCATAAGTTTAAAATGGAAAACAAAAAAGTGCCAAAAGCCGTGCATTTAGAGAGATGAAGTTGGCTTAGGCAATTCGTCAAACACGTGGTGTGCAAGACAAAAAGGAAGAGGGCCAAAGGTTGATTAGAGATGAGAAAATCCAAAAATTTGGCCCTGCAAATGCAATACACAACTCCCAAACAATCACAAATCCTTCACACAAGCAATCCCATCCTCCATTGATCAAAAATTGAAAGAAAAAGAGGGTTAGACACTTACCCAACAATGGAGAACACAAGGCCCATTATTTGTGGTTAATGGAAGATGTGGATGAGAGATTGATGGATGGGTGGGTAAGCATGCATAGGGAGTGGAAGAAAATGGATAAGCATGTATGGAGAGGTGCATGCATGCATGCATGGTGGGAAATGTGGGGTGGAAGTGGTGGTGCATGCATGAATGCATTTCCTTGTGTGGTGGTTTGGTTATGGAGGGATGGAGTGGTTGAGTTGCAGAGAGGGAAAGATAGGTTGTGTGTGGGTTGGTTGGTTTGTATGGATGTTGGTGAGGCTCAGTTAAGAGGGATGAGTGGTTGGTGTTGAGGCTGAGGGTTTATAGCCATGAGGTGAGGTTGATGCGTTTGTGATGAAAGTTGTGCATGCATGGTTGAGGGTTGATGTGGGTTGGTTGAGGAGGTGCCGAGAGGGAGGAGGGTGGTGTGTGGGGTTGAGGTTGAGTTGGTGGTTTGCAGGTGAGGGAGATGGGGAAGATGGTTGATGCCGAGAGGTGGTAAGGGTGATGGTTTGGTGAGGTGAGTTGTGAGAGATGAGGGCTCGGGTGAGGGAGGAAGAGGTATAGAGGACTGAGAGTGGTTGGTGGTTTGTTTGCTGTGATGCATGGTTGGCTGAGTGGTGTGAGGAAGAGGGTTTGTGGAAGGATGAGAGTGGAGGGTGGTGTGAGGGAAGATGGGTTTGTATGGTGGATGAGAGAGAATTGGTTTGGTGGTGCAGAGAGGAGATGATGTTGGTTAGGGTGGGAAGGTTGGTTATGCATGTGGAGGTTGAAGGTTGTGGATGGAGGAGTGCCGAGATAGAGTGATGCATGAGGTGAGAGAAGGTGATTGCTGGGATGTTGGTTGTTGGAGTTGGGTTTCTTGGTTGAGAGAAGTGGTCGAGCACTCTAAGCATGGAAGTAGAGTGCTCGAATTGGGACCAGTAGCCTCAGCAGCTTTGGGGTTTAAAATTCAAGCAAGGTCGAGCACTCCAAATTGGAGTTTAGATTGCTCGAAATGAAGCCAGAGAGTTCGGGTTTGCTGGGATGTGGCTGCGAGCACTCCAAAGGAACTTGAGAGGGCTCGAAAATGAGGCAGTGGCTGCAAATGAAGGGCTGAAATTGGAGGGCATCAGCGAGCACTCGAACTTGGATTTTGAATGCTCGAAATTGGATCAGTAGGCTTGAAAATGAATTCATTGCAATGGAATGTGTAATGTGAGCAACATGGAAATGGAAGCTGTTCAAAATGGAGTCCATGCATGGAAAGTCAGTGGCTTGGAGATGAAAGAATGCATGCAATCTAAATACATTATCAGTGGTTGCTGTTGCATGCATTGGATGCAATTTGATTCATGTGCAACATCATTCCATGCATTTGCATTTGCAATCTCATTCTATGGAAGACAGTGAGCACTATTGCATGCATTTTCATGCATTTTGATGCATTTGCAACATCATTCCAATTTTAATGTAGGGAAAATTTTTGAAGCCTTGCAAGAGAATTCCAATCCAATGCATGGATGGAAAATTTTTGAAACTTAGCACTTTATCTCTAAAGCATGGAAAAAATTTTAAAATTTGCAAATTCAGTCCATTCCACTGCATGGATGGAAAATTTTTGGAAAAATTGTCAAATTGCTCAACATTTCTAATGCCTAGATGAAAAATTTTCAAACTTTGCATTTCATCTCCAATGCATGGAAAATTTTGGGGAACCATGATCCAACAATGCGTTGAAAATGAGAGGTTGTGCACATGAGTTGCATGCCAAAGATCCTATGAACTTGCTCGAAAGCGATGGAAATTTCCGGGAATGAAAATTAGAGCTGAGAAGGTCTAAGAGGCCAGTCTAAAATTGCGGAACGCAACTGAAGACCATTTCAGAAAAATCAAATTTTTGGCTTTTCTAAACCATTTCCCAGAAAATTTCAAGGCACGAGCAATTTGAGAAGGTAGGGAAGCTTGGAACATCGAAAGAATTTCTTCCCTTGCTTTGCTAAATTTAATGTCGATAGCTAGACGAACCAGGATCAGGATCCATTGGAGAGATGGATCCTTAACGCTCCGTATGCAACTTGCCTCCTTCATATGGTCTCAAACTTGGATCAATGAATGGTGAGGGATATTGATCCTTCCGAAGAGAAACAAGTTTGGCCTTAGAGGATTTGAGCATCGCTTTTAATCTCACTTCTTTTATTTTCAGATTTAAGCAAAGGTGTTACTTGTTCGAGATTATGGAGGCTCGTTGAATGTCATTGTTTTGACCAACAATGGTAGGATCATGACCTTTCATATTTGCAATCTCCAAGTCATATACCTCATTGTACTCAAATGGTTTGTTCACAGGTTGAGTATCATGGACAATGATTCTAGATTGGGCTGGAATGATTGGAAGAATTTTCAGCAACTTGTCAACATTCTCCTTACCTTTGTCCGGTGGTTCACCCTCAAAATGTTGAGGTAACTCCGGTGAAGAAATGGAAGGAGATGGACAATCCCATGATAGAGATGGATTTGGTGCTTCCCATAAAGGAGAGGAAAATGGTGATGGAATATCAAGCAAGGAGTTGACTTCTCGAATGGATTTGTCCACACCAAAATCCTCAAAATCAAAAGGGACCAAGAAAGCATGTAGGGGATCCTCCGTTGAAGGAGGTGGGATTGAATTTTGAATGTGTTCATCAGCAATAGTGGTTTCAAAACACTCATTGTCATCTGAAGGAAGTTGCCCAGCATTGAAGATATTGAGCTTAACATTCATATTCCCAAAAGAGATATCCATCAATCCGGATCTACAGTTAATGGAAGCATTAGCTGTAGCTAGAAAAGGACGTCCGAGAATTATGGGAATGTGTTTTCTTGGATCATGGACTGGTTCCGTATCAAGAACCACGAAGTCTACCGGGAAGTAGAATTTGTCCACTTTTATGATCACATCTTCAATAATTCCCCGTGGTTGCTTAATAGATCGATCAGCAAATTGCAACACTATCGGAGTTGGCTTTAGATCTCCCAAACCAAGTTGTAGGTAAACCGAATATGGAATCAAATTCACACTAGCTCCTAAGTCAATGAGGGCCCTCTCGATTTTATTGTCACCAATGACACAAGAGATTGTGGGGGCACCCGGATCCTTATACTTCGGAGGAGTGCTGTGCTGAATGATCACACTAACATTTTCGGTTAACCTCACTTTCTTTGGTAAATGACTTCTGGAAGTGCGCTTTTGAGTGCACAAATCCTTAAGGAATTTTGCATAGGGAAGAATTTGCTTGATAGCATCCAAGAGAGGAAGATTGATCTTTACTTGCCTAAAGACCTCCCACATGTCTTGAATTTTGCAATTCTTATTCCCAAAATGTGTCGACTCTTGAAGACGTTGAGGGAACGGAGCTTTTGGCTCATAAGTAGTTTCCACATTTGGGGTGACATGCGTGGGACTTCCGTGAATGGTATTTGGACAAGAAGAACATGGATTTGGACTTGAAGAGCTTGAATTTGGATTTTTCAACGGAGGGTTTTTCTCACTTGTGTCTCCATCAACCTTGTTGTCAACCACTCTACCACTCTGAAGGGTGGTGATAGCTTGAACTTGTTCATGAGTCGGCCCACTCGGAGGAGGGGTTTCATCAATCACATGCATTCCTCTAGGATTTTCAAATGGTTGAGCGGGAAGCTTACCCTTATCTTTTTGAAGAAGTTGGTTCACTTGGTTAGCTATTTGTCCCATTTGATTTTCGAGCCTAGCTATGGATTGAGTATGGGAGTGAACCATTTGGAGAGTAGGTTGCAAGGATGTCAAGAGATGCTTATTGGAATCTATGATTTGCTTGTTTAATGATTCCATCATTTGCACATTTAATGATTCCATCATTTGCTTGTTTGCAGCCACTATCTCATCAATTGGATTCACAGGAGGTTGAGTGGAGACATTTGGATTGTAAGGAGGTTGGTAGCTTGAAGAGGCTTGGAAAGGCCTACCTTGATATTGAGAAGAGGGCTGATTTTGAGGCCCTTGATTTTGAAGTTGGGAATTTTGTGGGGCTTGTTGCCTCCACGAAAAATTCGGATGGTCTCGCCAACCCGGATTGTAGGTGTTGGAATATGGATTGTTCCCGGGCTGTAAGAACATGGCATTAGCTTGCTCTTGGTTGGGATTGGGAAATTGCTCCGGTGTGGGGCAATCTTCCGAGAGATGAAATGGACTATTACATGAGGCACAAACCGAACTTGCCGAATTTTAAGACAATGAAGGAGGAAGATGTGGTGCCATCAATTGGTAGAATTTATGAGCGATGGCATCCACTTGAGATGATTCCTCCCTTATTGACTTTGGTTGACAAGGGTTGGTGTTGTTTGGAGTGGTTGCGGTCGGAGCCCTACGAGAATTGTGTTGAAGTGAATTTTCACTCAAATTCTCAAGTAAGGTCCAAGCCTCATCCGCATTCTTGGACATGAACATCCCACCACAAGAAGAATCAACCATGAATCTATGGGTTTCGGTCAAGCCGGCATAGAAAGCTTGCACTAATTGCCATTTTGGGATCAAATGATGAGGACATTTCCGAAGAAGATCTTGTAGCCTTTCCCAAGTCTCATGGAGTTGTTCTCCATCAATTTGAGAAAAGCTTAGAATGGAACGCCTCATTTGGTTGGTTTTACTCACCGGATAATACTTCTTAAGGAATTCTTGTTGCAATTGAGCCCAAGAAGTAATGGAATTGGGAGCAAGGGAGTTCAACCAATATTTTGCCCTATCCTTTAGGGAGAATGGGAAAAGATGGAGATGAAGTGCATTGTCCGGAAAACCTCTCAACTGGATGGTCGAACAGATTTCAAGGAACTCATCAAGATGCTTATATGGATCTTCATTATCAAAGCCATGAAATGATGGAAGCATTTGGATGGTGCTTGATTTGATCTCATATTGAGCTGCATCTACGTTTGGCATTACTATGCAAGAAGGAGAAGCATAGGTGGTAGGAATGAAATGATCTCTAAGAGTCATTGGTTCTACATTAGGAATTTCAGCCCTTTCATTCCCCGAATTTCCTACGTTATCCCCCATGATATTGAATTCAGTTTCAAGGTCCCTTATAAGAGTGGGTTCCCTAAGGTTCCGTCTAAGGGTTCTTTCAAGTGAATTTATATCAATAGGCGAGTCAAGTGTGGGTAGAGAGAGTGACCTACGGCCAAACATCAACAACAAAGCATATATTCAACAACACAATTCATCATCAATACTCCACATACGATGTTCCCTTTCTCCTCAAATATCAAGACAGAAAATAAATGGCCACGACAAGGACCGATGCTTGTACACGAAATTAAACAAGATAATAGCCTCTACAAGGGCTTCACAACTAAATTAAACACATACACAATATTCACAATGCGAAACTAGAAGTCAAGAGACTTACCTGGGGTCCTCTAGACTTACAATTTGCTAGCAATCCCACGGCGAGCTCCGAGTCCCTAGAATCTTACAACACGAAGATGATCAAACACACAAGGAATATTCACAAGACACAATATTCACAATCAAACTAAAATTAACCCTAAACTTTGGTTGCTAAACCGTTTGCAGTCCCCGGCAACGGCGCCAAAAATTGATCGGTCGATCAACTAACATCAACCTTCGCAATAGCACGAATCATTGTAAAATAGGGCTATTGGTCGGGTAAGTCGAACCACTGGGACTGCGCTAGTTTAAGGCAACCTAAGCGTCTAGAATCGTTTTAGAATGATAAGGGGGAATAGGGTGTTTGCTTGGTTTGTCACTAAAGCTATGAAATTAAGATGCATAAAATAGAACTTGCAAGAATTTAAAAGAGATAAAATGTCGGTAAAAGAGACTAGGGAAGTAACTTCACCACCTACAATATAAACATGCTAGAATATGATTCATTCGGGGAAAAACAACATAAATATGTGGCTATGATAAGTAGTTACTCATGGTTACTACATTACCTTCAAAGGATTCATGGAATCAATAGGCAAGAACAATTTATCAAAGATTTTACATGCTCAATTACCTAAACTAAAGTGTAATTTAAGACATGTTCACTAAGCTAGAAATTGTCAAACCATCAATCACATGATAAGAGCACATGAAGCTAAGAATTAAGAATAAGCCATCAAAGGAAGAACCTAAGCTATGGCCTATCAAATCTCTCAACAACATGCCATTAAAACCATTCCAAAAATCTCATCTTCATTGTCACCATGAAAATGTAAACCATACAACCATGAAAACATACATTCTAAGACAAGAAAGTAGGTCCAACATGATCATTAAATCAAAATCAATTCATTACATCAAGTAAGAGTTCTAGATTATGGAATCACCACAAAAATACATTATTTTTCCCAAACTAGAATAAAAAATAAAGCATGCTTACAATGAGGGGTTCCATTACCTCCCTAGAGGAGGAGTTAGTTACACATGGGAGCCTTAGAATGAAGAAGAACCATGGATCCTCCTTCCATTTTCGAGCTCCCCTTTCTTGCTCCAAGAACTCTCCTTCCCTTGCTCTCTTCTCTCTCCTCTAATCTTGTAGAATGAAGCTCTCCCCTATTGTGTGGCTCATATCCCTCTTATCTACCACCAAAAGGCCACCAACCAACATCTCCAACCACTTCATTAAAGAGGAAAGCAAAATGAAGAAACCAAGGTGCAAGTGGGCTGAAATGAGCCATTTCCGAAGGGCATTCTGCCCAAAATTCGAGCACTCTAAGCAAGGCCTCGAGCACTCGAATTTAGTGTAAAAAGCTCCATGCTTCACTTGCTCCGCCCAGACCTACTTTGGTTAAACAGCCATAACTTTGCGCTCCGAACTCTGAATGATGAACCGTTTGAAGATTTAGAAAGCTAATTCAGAGCTCTAAATATTTTATGTTTTGGTGGAGATCCAATTCTCAAGGATGGTTGGTCGAAAATGAAGATCAAGGCAGAATTTCATTGCTGCCAGGCAGTTCTGCGCACCTCTGGTAACAAGGCCATAACTCTCTGCTCCAAGCTCCGAATGACAAACCGTTTGAAGATTTGGAAAGCTGATTCAGAGTTCTAAATCTTTCATGTTATGAGGGAAGTCCAGTTCTCGAGTTTGGAAGGTCAAAATGGCGAGCAAAGTCCAGGTTCTACTGCTGCCAGAATTCAGCATTGGCACCTTTTGTTGCTCAAGATTCCACAAGGCCTTATTCTTGTTCCATTTTGGCCAATGAACCTAAAAATGCATAAAAACATAGAAATGAAGATAATCTACATAAATTAACATACAACGGACTTTACTAATGCAATTTAGGGCGCTTGAATATACAATATTCGGCGCTTATCACTCACACACACAATCCTGACGACCAAGGTCATACAACCCCAAGCACAATGCGGAATGGTAAAAAGGAATAAACTAATAAAACAATTAGTTATGAAACGTATATACACATATGCAAGTATACACACACAAGTATACTAAGAAATATCGAAATGGAAATATATATATATATATATATATATATATATATAAGTATAAATATATATATATGTACAAGTATACATTCGCAAGTATACTAAGCAGTACTAAATCCATGCTAGACAAGTATACAGGGTCAAGTATACTATACCCAAAACGAACTTAAATAAACAACGCGCAAGCATGTTAGGTACAAGTATACTAAACGTAAATGAAATTCCACGAACAATTTCACAGAAACAATATCGCACCATACAATTAAACACATAGTGTACAAGGGCAATCAAATATGCTATCTATCACATAGGGGTCAAGTATCAGAGACACGCTACACATCACCTATAACGCTAGCATGACAAGCAGATATAGTAAATGAAAAACACATCATCTATATCATCACATAACCACCAAATAGTAACATCCCCTAAAATGTTTCTAAGGCATGCTCAAAACAACAAGGCATATAAACACGTAGGAATCACTACGCAAATAACAATCCTGCAAAATCAGAAGCAAGAAGGGATGAAATGCCTCTCAGAAGGACAAACTCACAGAAAGTGAATCCCAAAAACTCGGATGAGTCTGATCTCTCTCCATGAGGATAGGAGTCATCTCCTAGAATGAACACTAAGGTTCCCAAAACAAAGAGTCTACAAGTCTTTCCCAAGACTGGCCCAAACATAAAGTGGAATCCTAAGAGCTAAGCCAAGGCAAGACAAGAAGAATCCTAGGTCAACGCACCTATCAAATCTCCAACCATCACTCTAAGAAGAAGAAATGCGAGGACCTCGCCATTGAGGCTCACGAAAATGAATCTCCCAATCCCCAAGGAAGGACTCTAGTCAATCCAACTCGTCGTCCTGTGGCTTTAGAAATAAGACCCCAATGATGTCGTTACATCAAGGTCACCACGAAACTCCAAGAGATGATGCCCTAGCATCAATCTCAACCAACCAAGCTAGGACAACCCGCAATGCCTAAACAAGACATAAAATAAGTAGTTGTCACGTAATATAACAATGGACTATGTACTCACACAAGTAGAAAATTATCACAAAAGGCATATCTATGTAAGCATCATATAATCATGTTAAGAATAACAAGCACATGTAACACGCCAAGGCAAATAAGCATAACCCACATGCTAAGCGGACAAACGTAAATCAACATGCTGAAACGGATAAGCATATACAATGTACCCAGACAACCAGCACATATAACATGCTAAGACCCACAAATATATACTATATGCTAAAGTAACAAGTATATATATATCATGCTAAGACAGTTAAGTAAACTTATAAACATATGTCCACATAAGCACGTAAACATGTTACTAAGAAGCCACTAAACACATAGATCATGGCAACACAAGTATGATATGCACCAAAAACCCATCGTCCTAAGGTTTTCGAACCTAGGAGCTCTGATACCACCTGTGACGACCCTAGTTTTTAGGCCAGCGTGTCCTGTGATGAACCGAAGATTAACCCGATAACGGATCAGATATGCAGAAGCGAAAACAGAAAATAAGACTCTAAGAAGTAAAAGTGACCTTCCATGACGTCGTGGAACTCAACAAGAACTGATGCAGAAGCAAAAGATCGAAAGTATGACAAATAAGCCCCAGGGGCAAAATAGTCATTTCTGAAAACTATGGCCTCGGGTGCCACCGAGCATACCGCTGCAAGGACAACGATAAATTAACCAATATGGACTCAAGAATCGCATGATTTGGAGTCCGGACGAAGGAGAAACGGCATGATAAAGAAAAACGAGCACTTAAGGCTAAAAGGGTAAACTAGTAGTTATCCAGGAAGATGTAGGTGCAACCAAGCACACCGTTGGAAAGACATTGAAAAATTAATCAGTTCAAAAAAAAGTTCACTCGATTTGGAGTCCGGACGAGGGAGAAACGAGTGTTTAAAGTTTTGACGTTGCGGCGGCCCAACGAAGGGCAAGACATACTCCATGCGCGCCCGGCGCCCAATGGCATGCCCATGCTGACAGCAAGGGTCTAAAGCAGATTTTCTAGAACTGAATCTAGAAACGGAGGTCAAGACGAGTTTTTCTGGAAAAACACGAAGAAGAAACCCCCTCTAAAATCGAGTTTTCTACGTGACTTGTGTGAGAATTAAAAAAAAAAAACTCAATGTAAAATGCCCAAAATTCCCCTCCATGAAATCTGGTCATGAAGGCCAAAAGCTGCTAAAATGCACACTGGAAGCTGAAACTTCACGAGGGATTTCCGGTACCAAGACGACATTTTCTGAAAAAACACAAAGATAAAAGCTGCCCTAAAATCAAATTTTCTATTCAACCATGTCGAAACAAGAAATTGAACTGATGTGAAAGGTCTAGAATGCCCCTAGATCAGATTATGCAACAAAATTTCAAAATGAGTCCATAGGAGGCTCATTTCACCAAAGAAGAAGGTTTGCCCAGAAATGACCATGCACGCAAACGTAACTTACCTATTTGGACGGGCTACAATGGTCCACGGCTTAAAAATACCAGCGATACAAAATTCGACCCCCCCCCCCCCCGGCCCCCAACGGGCAAAAAGGCAAAAATGAACAAGAAAATGGAAATTTCAAAGCCAAAAATATCAAATGATTTCAAATTACCGTTTGACCCTTGGCCACACATCAAACATGATTTATTAGACCCTATGAAAGAATAAGAATGAAATTCCCACACCCTATGCAAAAGTTATGAAGCAATGACGTAGCATTTTTCAATATTTTCATAATATTTCATAAAGTTAAATTTGCATAGAATACAAGATACATGTGATTGGCCTCCGACCTCATCTTATATATGTCAAATACATTGCATAGAGTGTACTTATGTACACATTACATAATTGGAATCAAATATACACATTTTGACATATAAGGCTACAAATGGCATTTCAAGCCAAATTTTACAAGAATTGAAAGCTTCAGGGCTACAAATCATCCAAGCAATATGAGAATCTCGAATCTTGATTCCTGTACCAGAAAAATGTCCCCACTACATGGGTGAGTAACATAAAGCTACTTATAGGAGATGAGCATGCATCGACCTAGCATTTTACAATAAGATCACCTTATGGTGAAACATGTTAAAAGGGCTCATGCCACCTAACGTCTATATCAAAATGAGAATCAGGGAGCATCCTAAGCTACTTATGCAATTGAAATGAACTACGGCATACAAGTATACAGCCAAAGTACACTAAATCGTATTAAAACATGATACACGACATTCAAGTACACATTGTCACAAGTATACTAAATTATGTTAAACGGGATAAGCAATATCTAGCATACATACACAACTATAAGATATATGTATAGAGTACTCATAAATCAAGTATACAAACACAAATATACTAAGCTAAACACATACGCACAAGACAAGTATACATGGCATAAGTATACAAAAATGAAATCCGCACATATAAGACAAGCATACAAAGCGTAAATACACTAGATAGAGTTTAGATACACCAACAAGGATACAAGTTCAAGTATACAATTTCAAGTATACTAAATGAGATCAAAATACATAGGCAAGCACCAATTATCAACTTACAAGTAATCCATGATTAACAACTTGAAATTGAATGCGAAATCAAAGTAGAAAGACTAGGACATGTGGTTACTAGACCAAGCAAGTGTTTCCGGGTAATTACGACCCACAAGGCCCTACCTAGTGCGCATATGCATAAGTTATTCCGGGCAATTACGACCCACAAGGTACTACCTAGTGCGCACTTATGACTTAGAAGACTCTTGTCTCCGTACTAGAGTCAAACCCTAGCCATCACGTGAAATATATCTTTACAAGCTTTCCAAAATCAATAAGTCCAAAACTTATACAAAAATCAATAAGTTAGACCAAACATATAGCAAATCCACTATTGCATAAAACCATATTGCATGCACAAATAAGGTTGAATCCACACAAACCATGTCCTATAATTCAAGTATAGATAGCATATGACATGTCAAGCCTCCAATATGCAATTTATACACCAAAACAAGAATATTTTACAACAATTGAACCACATTACAACACTAAGCCACAAGTACTAAATAAGTCCCAATTTAGTAACTAGCTTCCAACGCAAACAATTGTAATATTCTAACAAGCTATACACCTACACAAGATATATCTAAACAAGCTATGCAAGTCAATGATATTCTATGTCATGCTAAGTCCAATTACCATTTCAAGAGGTCTCAAGTACTAATTCTACATCAAATTAGTAACATGCTCAGAAGGTGATTAAACAGACTACATTTCAAGGGATCATCAACCCATTATCTCCAATATCAATTTAAGTGACCAACACACTTAAAATAAAATTAATTAAGCTCATTAATTAATTTTTCTCTAGATTTTCAAACATATCCAAATGTCCTCAATTTAATATATGTTAAAGAACTCACCAAGGCCTACTTTAATATCATATTACAAGTTGGTTTCATATTTGATAAAACTATGTGAATTAATCTTTCACGAAAGATAAATATTAAATAAGTTTTGCAATTCTTACGCAAATGCTCCAAATTTAATATATGTTACACAACTCACCAATGCCTAATTTATTAGCATGCCACAATTTAATTCTAAACTACATATCATCATTAGAGTTAAATCCTAAACAAAGAAAATAAATAAATTAAATTCTAAAAACTTGAACAAGGCATGCTCACAAGTTGTATATGCTTATAAAACAATTAATACAACAATAATATAAACCTAGGACATCCCCTACCTCAATTTGAGATGAAAATCTCAAAAGCCCACCAAAAAAAAAAATGTTCCGAATCCGACGATACTCAAGGGTTTTGTCGGGGAGAACACGATCTACATGAACCCACTAGAAGCCCCATCAAAATCAAAACTTGACTTCAAACCCAACTCAAAATTTGGCCAAAAATAGGTTCTAAAAAGGGTGAAAGAAGCGCATAGTCAACACGAACACAAAACGCAAAGGCCCTATTATGTTCTGACAAAGAAATGAAGTTCAAATGAGGAAAGAGAAGGTGGCGGCCTCCCTTGGGCTGCCATGGAAGCCTCAGGTCGTGCAAGAGAGTGGGAAAGATGAAAAGATAAAATATCTCATCCCCTTTTATAGCAATCTCAAAAAGTGCCCCGAACGGACCCCGCCGGGTCCAGAAAATTGACATTTGGGCAGACGAGCTCAAATGATGAAACTCTACGAACGAAAAAGACTCCAAATGAGAAAATAAGAATAACGGAAGAAACAACGTCAAAAACTGAGTCACGAGCAGAAAGTTATGCCCCAAACAAGTTTGATGCAAATTGGGGCCAAAAACCCTGAAACTGGAAAACATTGACCAGAAGGGACTTCTAAGAGTTTACGACAAGATAAAAAGTGAAAATGAATCCTGTACGAGGATCCAGGCTCAAAACATGATAATTTGCAACAACTTTCATTAATTGCACAATGGCCCCCACAAAAAGAGTTAACTATAAAACAGCCCCAAAATAAAAATATCTTCCAAAAGATATTTTCCTAGATACCCCTGAAATAAAATATCTTCAAAAGATATTTACTAAAAACACCCCAAGAAAAGAAATTAATTTCAAATAAATATGCATCCAGGCCCCTATGGACACCGAGAGCAACCAGAGTACTTTCTTGCAAAAGTAAAGATATGTATTTCGTGGAAACCACTCACGATAAAGATACGTGAAGTCAAAAACCATCTCCGAGCACAAGAAGTGAGGTTTCGCCAACAAAGTGACAAACGGGGAAAAGGACGAAATAGGAATAAGGATAAAAAAGTGAATAGTGTCGAAAAACGAAAATTATGGATATGACTCGGTCTTCAAAGGAACTTGTCAATCTAAAGGAAAGAGTCTCAGAAACCATTTTCAAGCACTCGAGACGACACGAAGTGATGAGAAACTGAACTCAGAAAAGAAATTTCAACGAAAAAAATTCATCCGAAAAATTATAAGGAAAAAGGAAAGGAAGGAAATGACCAGGTCAATACAACCTACCCTCCTTAAAGAGATTTCGTCCCCGAAATCAGGAACATTCCCAAAAGAACCGAAGAAGGACCGTACACAAGGTCACACCAAGGAATAGATCATAAAGTACCCAAGGACAACTCCAAAGGTCTCTAGCTTAACGAAGAGATACGAAACCGTGAATAGTGAGACACCTCTCCAACGAATTGATATACTAACCCAATGTCAACCACCCAAAGGAGATCAAGGAAACTACACATTGAAACAAGGAACACAATCAGAAGCAACATGGCAGCACGAATATTGACTAGAACCTGCCCACAACGTACCCAAGGTGTGGTAGCATCCACAGTGTCAAGTGCCCGCTCACACTCACATTACTAGGTAGGTAATGCAAAGTAGCATTGACGACAACTAGTACTCGTCCACACACAACTTGTACGGTAGCATGACAGTATAAAGCCCTAATTCATCACCTGCCCTCAACAAGCTCACCCTCTAAACCTATCGATACAAATGACATCAATGTCAAACAATCATTACCGAAAGCACCACGGAAACCAGGCCTTCTGTGACAGTTGCAATGTGGTCCAAAATGTCCGGTCAGACCATTCTGGCCAATCCAAAACCCTGACAACAATGTCATAGGCACCGCTACGATTAAGGCCTTAAATCCTCAATACTAGAAAAACTGACAACCACAAGTCTCAAAACACTGTTGTCAACCACACCATTCACGAATCCAAAGCCTGCCAAGTCTATACCTTCAAGCCAATGGATCGGACCTTACAAATCAAACAACATCATCATCGCCCTAGTTACAATGACTCCTAACAAAACAATGCACCCAAAATCTTCCACGTCATCCTAAAGCTGACCTACTATAAGGCTATGCCTAGGAATAGAGACATTGGATCAAACTCACACACACAATCCCGACAGCCAAGGTCATACAACCCCAAGCACAATGCGGAATGATAAAAAGGAATAAACTAATAAAGCAATTAGTTATGAAACATATATATACATATGCAAGTATACACTCATAAGTATACTAAGAAATATCGAAATGGAAATACTATATATATATATATATATATAAATATGTATGTTTAAGTATACATTCGCCAGTATACTAAGAAGTACTAAATCCATGCAAGACAAGTATACAGGCTCAAGTATACTATACCCAAAATGAACTGAAATAAACAACGCGCAAGCGTGCTATGTACAAGTATACTAAAGGTAAATGAAATTCCGCGAACAATTTCACAGAAACAATGTCGCACCACACAACTAAACACATAGTGTACAAGGGCAATCAAATATGCTACCTATCACATAGGGGTCAAGCATCAGAGTCACGCTACACATCACCTATGACACAGACATGACAAGCAGATGTAGTAAATGAAAAACACATCATCTATATCATCACATAACCACCAAATAGCCATATCCCCTAACATGTTTCTAAGGCATGCTAAAAACAACAAGGCATATAAACATATAGGAATCACTATGCAAATAACAATCTTACAAAATTACAAGCAAGAAGGGATAAAATGCCTCTCAGAAGGATAAACTCACAGAAAGTGAATCCCAAAAACCCGGATGAGTCTGATCTCTCTCCGTAAAGAAAAGAATCATCTCCTAGAATGAACACTAAGCCTCTCAGAAGGAGAAACTCACAGAAAGTGAATCCCAAAAATCAAGATGAGTGTGATCTCTCTCCATGAGGAAATGACTCATCTCCTAGAATGAACACTAAGGTTCCCGAAACAAAGAGTTTACAAGTCTTTCCCAAGACTGGCCCAAACACAAGGTGGAATCCTAACGCCACACAAAGCAAACAACGATGTAATGGATAGTCCCAATACAAACCATTACGAGACACTAACGAGAGAACTTAACTCAAGATGCCAATGAGTTCGATGAGAACTTTACAGAATCCTATCCATATAAAATCCCATGTCTCCAAGGACGAGGGAGAATAATTAATTGCACCAATGCAATTAATTACGTGTAACCACTTACACCCCAACCTTAGCTCGTAGGACCTGTCCAAGGCAAGACAAGAAGAATCCTAGGTCAACGCACCTATCAAATCTCCAACCATCACTCTAAGAAGAAGAAACGCGAGGACCTCGCCATTGAGGCTCACGAAAACGAATCTCCCAATCCCCAAGGAAGGACTCGAGTCAATCCGACTCGTCGTCCCGTGGATTTAGAAACAAGACCCCAATGACATCATCACATTAAGGTTGCCACGAAACTCCAAGAGATGATGCCCTAGCATCAATCTCAACCAACCAAGCTTGGACAACCCGCAATGCCTAAACAAGACATAAAATAAGTAGTTGTCACGTAATTTAACAATGGACTACATACTCACACAAGTAGAAAATAATCACATAAGGCATATCAATGTAAGCATCATACAATCATGCAAAGAATAACAAGCACATGTAACATGCCAAGGCAAATAAGCATAACCCACATGCTAAGCAGACAAGCGTAAATCAACATGCTGAAACAGACAAGCATATACAATGTACCCAGACAACAAGCACATATAACATGCTAAGACCCACAAATATATTATATGCTAAAGCAACAAGTATATATATATCATGCTAAGACAGTTAAGTAAACTTCTAAACATACGTCCACATAAGCACGTAAACTTGCTACCAATAAGCCACTAAACACATAGATCATGGCAACACAAGTATGATATGCACCCAAAACCCGTCGTCCTAAGGTTTTCGAACCTAGGAGCTCTGATACCACCTGTGACAACCCTGATTTTTAGGCCAGCATGTCCTGTGATGAACCGAAGATTGACCCGATAACAGATCCGATATGCGGAAGCGAAAACAGAAAATAAGACTCTAAGAAGTCAAAGTGACCTTCCATGAGGTCATGGAACTCAACAAGAACTGATGCGGAAGCAAAAGATCAAAAATATGACAAATAAGCCCCTAGGGGCAAAATAGTCATTTCTGAAAACTATGGACTCGGATGCCACCGAGCACACCGCTGCAAGGAAAATGAAAAATTAGTCAATATGGACTCAAGAATCGCATGATTTGGAGTCGGGACGAAGGAGAAACGGCATGATAAAGAAAAACGAGCACTTAAGGCTAAAAGGGTAAACTAGTAATTATCTAGGAAGATCCAGGTGTAACCGAGCACACCGTTGGAAAGACAACGAAATATTAATCAGTTAAAAAAAAAGTTCACTCGATTTGGAGTCCGGACGAGGGAGAAACGAGTGTTTGAAGTTTTGACGTTGCGGCGGCCCAA
Organism: Cornus florida; assembly: GCF_030987335.1. Classification (NCBI taxonomy): domain Eukaryota; kingdom Viridiplantae; phylum Streptophyta; class Magnoliopsida; order Cornales; family Cornaceae; genus Cornus; species Cornus florida. Next base: position 76,878,773 of record NW_026775573.1, on the reverse strand, counting down.
CGAAGGCCATGACATACTCCATGCGTGCCCGGTGCCCACTGGCATGCCCATGCTGACAGCAAGGGTCTAAAGCAGGTTTTCCAAAACTGATGCTAGAAACGGAGGTCAAGACGAGTTTTTCTGGAAAAACACGAAGAAGAAACCCCTTCAAAAATCGAGTTTTCTACGTGACATGCAAGAGAATTAAAAAAATACTTGCTGTAAAATGCCCAAAATGCCCCTCCATGAAATCTGGTCATGAAGGCCAAAAGCTGCTAAAATGCAAACTGGAAGCTGAAACTTCACGATGGATTTCCGGTACCAAGACGACATTTTCTGGAAAAACACAAAGAAGAAACCCCCCCTAAAATAAAATTTTCTATTCAACCATGTCAAAAGAAGAAATTAAACTGATGTGAAAGGTCTAGAATACCCCTAGATCAGATTATGCAACAAAATTTCAAAATGAGTCCATAGGAGGCTCATTTCACCAAAGAAGAAAGTTTGCCCGGAAATAACCATGCACGCAAACGTAACTTACCTATTTGGACGCGCTACAATGGTCTACGGCTTAAAAATACCACCGATACAAAATCCGACCCCCCAACGGGCAAAAAGGCAAAAATGAACAAGAAAATGGAAATTTGAAAGCCAAAATTATCAAATGATTTCAAATTACGGTTTGGCCCTTGGCCTTACTTCAAACATGATTTATAAGACCCTATAAAAGAATAAGAATGGAATTCCCACCCCCTATGCAAAAGTTATGAAGCAATGACGTAGCACAATATTTTCATAATATTTCATAAAGTTAAAGTTGCATAGAATACAAGATACATGTCATTGGCCTCCGGCTTCATCTCATACATGTCAAATACATTGCATAGAGTGTACTTATGTACACATTACATAATTAGACTCAAATATACACATTTTGACATATAAGGCTACAAGTGGCATTTCAAGCCAACTTTTACAAGAATTGAAACCTTCAGGGCTACAAATCATCCAAGCAATATGAGAATCTCGAATCTTGATTCCTGTACCTGAAAAATATCCCCACTACATGGGTGAGTAACATAAAGTTACTCGTAGGAGATAAGCATGCATCGACCTAGCATTTTACAATAAGATCACCTTATGGTGAAACATGTTAAAAGGGCTCATGCCACCTAACGTCTATATCAAAATAAGAATCAGTGAGCATCTTAAGCTACTTATGCAATTGAAATGAACTACGGCATAGAAGTATACATGCCAAAGTACACTAAATCATATTAAAACATGATACACGACATTCAAGTACACATTGTCCCAAGCATACATGATATATGTATACATGCACAACTATAAGATATATGTATAGAGTACTCATAAATCAAGTATATAAACACAAGTATACTAAGCTAAACACATATGCACAAGACAAGTATACATGGCACAAGTATACAAAAATGAAATCCGTACACACAAGACAAGCATACAAAGCGTAAATACACTAGATAGAGTTTAGATACACCAACAACGATACAAGTTCAAGTATACAGTTTCAAGTATACTAAATGAGATCAAAATAAGTAGGCAAGCACCAATTCTCAACTTACAAGTAATCCATGATTAACAACTTGAAATTGAATGTGAAATCAAAGTAGAAACACTAGGACATGTGGCCACTAGACCAAGCAAGTGTTTCTGGGTAATTACGACCCACAAGGCACTACCTAGTGCGCGCATGCATAAGTTATTCCGGGCAATTATGACCCACAACGTACTACCTAGTGCGCACTTATGACTTAGAAGACTCTTATCTCCATACTAGAGTCAAACCCTAGCCATCACGTGAAATATATCCTTACAAGCTTTCCAAAATCAACAAGTCCAAAACTTATACAAAAATCAATAAGTTAGACCAAACTTATACCAAATCCATTAATGCATAAAACCATCTTGCATGAATAAATAAGGTTGAATCCACACAAACCGTATCCTATAATTCAAGTCTAGATAGTATATGACATGTCAAGCCTCCAATATGCAATTTATACACCAAAACAAGAATATTTTACAACAATTGAACCACATTACCACACTAAGCCACAAGTACTAAATAAGTCCCAATTTAGTAACTAGCTTCCAACGTAAACAATTGTAATATTTTGACAAGATATACACCTACACAGGATATATCTAAACAAGTTATGCAAGTTAATGATATTCTATATCATGCTAAGTCCAATTACCATTTTAAGAGGTCTCAAGTACTAATTCTACATCAAATTAGTAACATGCTCAGAAGGTGATTAAACAGACTACATTTCAAGGGATTATCAACCTATTACCTCCAATATCAATTTAAGTGACCAACACACTTAAAATAAAATTAATTAAGCTCATTAATTAATTTTTCTCTAGATTTTCAAACATTTCCAAATGTCCTCAATTTAATATATGTTAAACAACTCACCAAGGCCAACTTTAATATCACATTACAAGTTGGTTTCATATTTGATACAACTATGTGAATTAATCTTTCACAGAAGATAAATATTAAACAAGTTTTGCAATTCTTACGCAAATGCTCCAAATTTAATATATGTTACACAACGCACCAATGCCTAATTTATTTGCATGCCACAATTTAATTCTAAACTATATATCATCATTAGAATTAAATCCTAAACAAAGAAAATAAATAAATTAAATTCTAAAAAATTGAACAAGGCATGCTCACAAGTTGTATATGCTTATAAAACAATTAATACAACAATAATATAAACCTAAGACATCCCCTACCTCAATTTGAGATGAAAATCTCAAAAGCCCACCGAAAAAAAAGTGCTCCGAATCCGACGATACTCAAGGGTTTTGTCGAGGAGAACAAGATCTACGTGAACCCACTCGAAGCCCCATCAAAATCAAAACTTGACTTCAAACCCGAACTCAAAATTTGGCCAAAAACGGGTTATAATAAGGGTGAAAGATGCGCATAGTCAACACGAACACAAAACGCAAAGGCCCTACTATGTTCTGACAAAGAAATGAAGTACAAATGAGGCGAGAGAAGGCGGCAGCCTCGGGCTGCCATGGAAGCTTCAGGTCGTGCAAGAGAGTGAGGAAGATGAAAAAATAAAATATCTCATCCCCTTTTATAGCAATCTCAAAAAGTTCCCCAAACGAGCCCCGCCGGGTCCGGAAAAGTGACATTTAGGTAGACGAGCTCAAATGATGAAACTCTACGAATGAAAAAGACTCCAAATGAGAAAATAAGAATAACGAAAGAAACTGCGTCAAAAACTGAATCACGAGCAGAAAGTTATGCCCCAAACAAGTTTGGCGCAAACTGGGGCCAGAAACCCTGAAACTGGAAAACATCGACCAGAAGGGACTTCTAAGAGTCTACAACTCGATGAAAAGTGAAAAAGAATCCCGTACGAGGATCCAGGCTCAAAACATGATAATTTGTAACAACTTTCATTAATTGCACAATGGCCCCCACAAAAAGGGTTGACTGTAAAACTGCCCCAGAATAATTTTCTTAGAAACCCCTGAAATAAAATATCTTCAAAAGATATTTACTAAAAACACCCCAAGAAAAGAAATTAATTTCAAAGAATTATGCATCCATGCCCCTATAGACACCGAGAGCAACCAGAGTACTTTCTTGCAATAGTAAAGATATGTATTTCATGGAAACCACTCACGATAAAGATACGTGAAGTCAAAAACCAACTCCGAGCACAAGAAGTGAGGTTTCGCCAACAAAGTGACAAACGGGGAAAAGGACGAAATAGGAATAAGGATAAAAAAGTGAATAGTATCGCAAAACGAAAATTGTGGAAATGACTCGGTCTTCAAAGGAAATTGTCAATCTAAAGGAAAGAGTCTCAGAAACCATTTTTGAGTACTCGAGACGACACGAAGCGACGAGAAACTGAACTCAGAAAAGAAATTTCAACGAAAAAAATTCATCCAAAAAATTATGAGGAAAAAGGAAAGGAAGGAAATGACCGGGTCATTGCAACCTACCTTCCTTAAAGAGATTTCGTCCCTGAAATTAGGAACATTCACAGAAGAACTGAAGAAGGACCGTACATAAGGTCACACCAAGGAATTGATCATAAAGTACCCAAGGATAACTCCAAAGGTCTCGAGATTAACGAAGAGATACGAAACCGTGAATAGTGAGACACCTCTCCAACAAATTGACATACTAACCCAATGTCAACCACCCAAAAGAGATCAAGGAAACTACACATCGAAACAAGGAACACAATCAGAAGCAACATGGCAGCACGAATATCGACTAGAACCCGCCCACAACGTACCCAAGGTGTGGTAGCATCCACAGTGTCAAGTTCCCGCTCACACTTACATTACTAGCTAGGTAATGCAAAGCAGCATTGACGGCAACTAGTACTCTCCCACACATAACTTGTACGGTAGCATTATAGTATAAAGCCCAAATTCATCACCTGCCCTCAACAAGCTCACCCTCGAAACCTATCGATACAAATGACATCAATGTTAAACAATCATTACCAAAAGCACCACAGAAACTAGGCATTCTATGAGAGTTGCAATGTGGTCCAAAATGTCCGGCCGGACCATTCTAGCCAATCCAAAACCCTGACAACAATGTCATAGGCATCGCTACGTTTAAGGCCTTAAATCCTCAATACTGGAAAAACTGACAACCATAAGTCTCAAAACACTGTTGTCAACCACACAATTCACGAATCCAAAGCCTGACAAGTCTATACCTTCAAGCCATTGGATCGGACCTTACAAATCAAACAACATCATCATCGCCCAAGTCACAATGACTCCTAACAAAACAATGCACCCAAAATCTTCCACGTCATCCTAAAGCTAACCTACTATAAGGCTACGCCTAGGAATAGAGACATTGGATCAAGCTCACACACACAATCCCGACACCCAAGGTCATACAACCCTAAGCACAATACGGAATGATAAAAAGGAATAAACTAATAAAGCAATTAGTTATGAAACATATATATATATATATGCAAGTATACACTCACAAGTATACTAAGAAATATCGAAATGCAAATACTATATATATATATATATATATATATATATATGTATAAGTATACATTCGCAAGTATACTAAGTGATAAGCGCCGAATATTGTATATTCAAGCGCCCTAAATTGCATTAGTTAAATTCTTTATTTGTGTATTTTATATAGATTATCTCCAATTGTATGTTTTTGCACATTTTCAGGTTAAATTGCAAAAAGGAAGCAAAAATGATGCTTTGTGGAGTTTTGAACATAGGAAGGTGCAATGCTGAATTATGGCAGCAGTGAAATCCGGATTTGCTCACCATTTTTGACCTACCAAACTCGAGAACTGGACTTCCATCATAACATGAAAGATTTAGAGCTCTGAATCAGCTTTCTAAATATTCAAGCAGTTCATCATTCGATGTTCGGAGCAGAGAGTTATGATCTTCTTATTAGAGGTGCTCAGAACTGCCTGGCAGCAATGAAAGTCTGCCTTGTTCTTCAATTTCGACCAACCAGACCTGAGAATTGGATCTCCACCAAAACATAAAGTTTTTATAGCTCTGAATTATCTTTCCAACTCTTCAAACAGTTTATCATTCGGAGTTGAGAGCACAAAGTTATGGCCATTTTACCAAAGTAGGTCCAGGCGGAGCAAACCAAGCATAGGGCATTCTGCCCAATTTTTGAGTGCTCGAGGCCCTATTTCGAGCACTCGAAATTAGGGCAGAATTCTACACGACTCAGCCCACTTGTGCTCAGATTTTAGCCCTTTTGGATTGCCTCCTTTATGAAGTGGTTGGAGATGTTGGTTGGTAGCTTTTGGGGTGGATAAGTGATCTAGATAAGGGAAGCAAAGCCACTCATTATCTCTTAAGCTTCATTTTGAGAAGATAGAGGGGAGGGAAGAGAGAAAGAAGGAAGTGTTCTTCAAGCAAAAAGAAGGGAGCTCGAAAATGGAAGGAGGATCCATGCTTCTTCCTCCACCTAGGGCCACCATGGGTAACTAAACCCTCTTCTAGGGAGGTGATGAAACTCCTTCTTATAAGCATGTCTTGTTTTTGATTTACATTTGGGGATGTAATGTATATATATGACCTCTCCATGAACTAGAGTTTTATTTGATGTGAAGAGCTTTAATGTCTATTAATGATCATTTTGAGTTTAAGATCTTGTCTTAAGATTGTTTCCTCTTATGATTATTTTGCTTCCATTTTCATAGTGACAATGAAGATGAGTTTATGGAAATGTTTTTATTGGCATGATGCTTGGGAAATTTGATAGTCTATAGCTTAGGGTTCTCTTTTGATAGATTATTCTTGATTCCTAATGTCATGTGCTTCTACTATGTGATTAAGGGCTTGATAACTCTATGCTTAGTGAGTATGTCTAAGGTTGCAACCTAGTTTAGCTAACCAAAACATGCAATACTTTGATAAGTTATTCTTGCCTATTGATTTCATAAAAAATTCTTGAAGGTAATGTAGCAATTTTATGTTGTTGCATTTCGTGGTTATGTGTATATATTATTCCCGAAGTAAATCATGTATTAACATGCTTATGGATAGGTAGTGGATTCACTTCCCTAGCCCTCTCTACCTAGATCTCCTTCCTTTACATTTCTTGCATTCTTGTTTTATGCATCTTTTTAACCCTCTTTCTTGGAGGGGCATTTTGGCCAATTTATAGCGAGTTTTTTTCATTTTTTTCCACATTTCCGGGTAGAAAATTTAATTTCGGGAAGGGTTTCTTTTTTATGTTTTTCCAGAAAAAATTCGTTTGGTTGCCCGTTTTTTATCTCAGATGTGGACAGTAACTGTAGCAGCTTTTTGCCCTCTTGTCCAGTTCTGATCTAGGGGCATTTTGGGGATTTTGTAGTGAGTTTTTTTCATTTCCTTCCACATTATCGGGTAGAAAACTTGATTTTTTTTGGGGGGGGGGGGTTCTTCTTCGTGTTTTTCCAAAAAAAACTCGTTTCGACCTTTGTTTCAAGCCTCAGTTCTAGAAACTAACTTTTTTTTTTTTTTTTCTTGCTGTCAACATGTGCATGCCATTGGGCGCCGGTGGCTCGCGCATGGGTGCTAGGCACACCATGGCCTTCGTTAGGCCGCCGCAATGTCTCAACTTCAAACCCTCATTTCTCCCTCGTCCGGACTCCAATTCGAGTGAACTTTTTTTTTAACTTCTCTAATTTTTCTGTGTCTTTCCAACAGTGTGCTTGGTTGCACCCGGATCTTCCTGAATAATTACCAGTTTACCCTTTTTGCCTTAAGTGCTCTTTTTTCTTCGTCATGCCATTTCTCCTTCTTTCAGACTCCGAATCATGCGATTCTTGAGTCCATCTTGATTAATTTTTCATTGTCTTCCCAGCGGTGTGCTCGGTGGCACCTGAGTTCATATTTTTAGAAAATTACCATTTTGACTCTGGGGGCTTATTTGTTATATTTTCAATCTTTTGCTTCCACATCAGTTCTTATTGAGTTCCACGACCTCATGGAAGGTCACTTTGACTTCTTTGAGTCTTGTTTTCTATTTTGGCTTCCGCATTCGAATCCGTTATCAGGTCAATCTTTGGTTCATCATACGACGCATTGGCTTGAAAAACCAGGGCCGTCACACTTTATACTGTGGTTGTATAATGCAAACATTTGCCTTTTTTATGTAGAATAAGCTTAAAGAATATGCAACTCAGCAACCAGAAACTTAACAATGTGGTGTTGTTAGAGATGACATCTTTTCCCAAGTACGTAGTTGGCAAAGATAGACATAGCCTGGTTCTCATGTATGGCTTGGGTCCCTCTCTATCGCATAACACCTAGTCATGTGAAGTTAATGAAGATGGCTTTAGTTCCTAGAAGAGCTTATGAAGAAGAAGTGCATGATTTAAAAGAAGAAACACAAAAAATGAAACAACTAATAATTGGATTACAGGGCCGGATGGATGCTAGAGATAACCAAAATCAACTAGATGCACATACTGAACAATATACCCCTTAAACTACCCCACCAATACTTGTCAAGTAACTTCATAGCAAGATGATAAATTTCAAAAGCTTCCTTATCTTTTTACCATTTAACTAAACCTCTTTCTTTTTTAAGGCCAGAAGGATAATGGGTATAACCCATACCAACAAACTGCTCCAACTCAACAATTTGCTACTTATTCTCAGCCTATGAAAAGATAGCAGGTAATGAAAACATCTTATATAATAAAGCAATGGATAATGCTCTTCACTGATGTACATTATTATCAATCAATTGTCATAATACATTAGGGCTTCAAATAAAATGATACAACTAATAATTGGAATGCAGATCCAGATGGATGGTAGAGATAGTGAAAACCAACCCGTTGCTTATACTGAACAATATTCATATACCACTCAAACTGACCCTATCAATACTCATTAGGTAACTTCATAGCAAAATGATAAATTTCAAAAGTTTTCTTATCTTTTTATAATTTTACTGAACCTCATTTTTGTGCAGGGCTGGATGGATAGTGGGTATAACCCACACCAACAAACTACTCCAACTGAATAATTTGCTGATTGTTCTCAGCCAATGAAAAGGCGACAGGTAATGAATACTTCCCATATAATATAGTAAGTGTTTGGCTCCTAAAAACCGGGGATCCACCTTCCAAATGAGTGGAAAGTAGGAGTGGATGTCTGGCGTGCCAGGAACTGCTGTCGTTCCAAAGTGGATATCCAAACAACTATCCAGTAAGAGACTGTAGGGATCAAATGATTGTATGAAGGACTAGAATTACCATATTCAAAGGTTCTTTTTGCCTTGAAAGAGGACTTTTGGACTGAATTATGGCTAGTGGAAAGGAAAGTTGTATTGAAAGTGCAGGACCTCAAAGTAAGTACTGGAAAGTAAGAATAATAAGCGCAGGACTTGAATTAAACATATTAAAAGTGCATTACATGAATGTAAAGAAATTGAAGTGCTGTTGGGTTGTGTGATTTGAAAAAGGTTTAGCTCTAAGTGCTCTATTTATAAAGCTTTCCATGCATGTAACAGCTTGATATGGTAACTCCAGCGATTTCCACGTGACCAGATTTTGGACTGCCAAATGCCACATGATCTCTTGGCAGTTGTAACTTCTTTCTTCCATCTTTTCCCTTCTCTATTGCAGACTTCAGCCATGTTCTCCATGATCTCAGTTTATGGGTAGTTCTTCTAATATATTTTCTACTTGGTTTCTGCATATGGTTTCTCCATAGGTTTACATGTGTCCCACGTCTTCATGTTCTTCTTATCTCTGCCGTAAATTTTGTATAACTTCTATATGTATCATGCATGTATGTAAAAATTAGTTGTAGACCCACATTGTCCTTTATTTGGCTAACCTCCTTCAACCAGACCTCTCTTTTCATAACGCCATGGCCTCATAAATTTCAGCATCTTTTTATAGTGGGCTGGCATCCTCAATTCCTGTAACTTCCCATCTCGAGACTCTCCTTCTAGGTTTAGAGTTCATGGCGTCATGGGTTTCCAAAATTACAGCAGCTTTTTCTCATTGTGGGTGTCTATCTAGTATACTGAATATACATATATATATATATTTCCATAAATATAAATCATTGCCCACGTTCCTTTGATTTTTTGCAACTTCCCTCAACCAAACCTTCCTATCTGGGCTTGAAATTTATGACACCGTGGCTTCCAAAATTACAGTGACTGCTTTATCGTGGGATTTTAGTATAATATATATATATATATATATATATATATATATATATATATATTTCCATAATTATAACTTATTCCCATGTCCCTTTCTTTCAGCAAACCACGTTCCTTGGATTTTTGGGAATTCTATATATATATATATATATATATTTCCATAATTATAACTTATTCCCATGTCCCTTTCTTTCAGCAAACCACGTTCCTTGGATTTTTGGTAATTCCCCTTCTTGAGACTTTCCTTCCGAGTTTGTAGTTCATGGCGCCATAGACTCCTTGATTTTAGTAGCTTTCTCATCGTGGGTAGTATTCCAAAATATAAATATCTATTTGCACACACACACACACACACACACATATATATATATATATCCAGAAATATATACTTGCTATTTTAAACCATCACCCACTTCCCTTTTCTTCTGTAATGTTGCCAACTTAGCTGAAGTAGTTGTTTGGATTCTCCTAAAAACAAGGAGAAAATCTAGCCCCACGTTCTCTTAGTCAACTTTTACCTTGACGTAATTGAAAACCTTTCTTTTAAGATTCTTTGAAAGCACGATCTTTTCATAAACCTTCCATAATAACAACTCTTAAAAGAATTGATCCAACGTGGTTAACACCATGGTAAGCTCAGTAAAACTCGCTATGTATGAAAAAAAACAATTGGTTGGATGAACTTTGACTTGGATAAGTGTATGAGGTTGAATATAGTATAATATTTCCATGTAATCTCTTTATTCAATATAGGAAGATGTGGGCCCTTGTTTTAAAGATGGAAAGTCCTAATAGGACTCACCTCTTTCCTTTAAAAATAGAAAACCCCACATGGTAGCATTGTATTGGCCCACTTGTCTTTGATTTCAATTACTACATAATATTACATAGCTTCCAATAATAATTTATTAGAGTTGTGATTCAGTGTGGTAAGTTCTATTGGAACTCGCCACATGTCAAATTTCCATTGGGCCAAAAATAATAGAGTAAACATATGCCCCCCAAATTCCATGCCTTGTGGAATAACTTGATGATAAGGCATGGGATTTAAATTCTACCATCATGAAGAAGAAGAAAAATAAATTGAAGAAGAAGAATTGGAGGTATTGGATTTGCTAACATGGAAATGCATGTATATACAAGCAACTTGAGTAATTTCCAGTATGAATGGAACCTAAACCATGTAATATAGCCTCTTCTCAATGAAATGCTCTATACTTAGGAAATCAGCTGATCTTGGAAATTCAGCTAAGTCTGCTTCATAAATTTAGCCAATGTACTTTTCCAAGTACTTAGCTTTTCTTTCTTGGAATGGCCGAAGTATTGCCATTACGCTTCCTTTCCAACTTTTCGGTTTACTTGGAAAGGAAGATACCAGCCATTCTAAATGGCCAGTTGAATGATTGTGGATTTCCAGTTTTCATAGATGGAAGGATGATACTCTTTTAAATACACCCCATTCATAGGATGCTTGTGGGATTCTCTATCTATGTCCATTAAACCTATAAGCCCCTTTTCCAGGGACTTGTTCCACCAAGTAAGGACCTTTCCAATTAGGGGTCCACTTTCCATATTCCCTGTCTTTGACTCCTGGGGAAATCTAACTTGCAATACCAGGTCTCCTTCAACAAATGTCTTTACCTTAACCTTCTTGTTGTACGCCCGCATGACTTTCTTCTTTTGAGCAATAATATGGTCCAAGGCATTAAGACAGATTTGATCAAGGTCTTCCAATTCCACCAACATGGTGTGGTTGTAATCTGCTGGTGTCAAATTATTTTGGAAAGCCACTCTTGTAGACCTGACAGTCATCTCCATTAAAAGAATGGCATCATATCTGTATGTAAGCATATATAGAATGACGCCCGTACTTGATCTTTTTGAATTTCTGTAAGCCCAAAGAGCCTCAGAAAGTAAGTGATGCCACTCCTTTGGATGATTCTCAATCATCTTTTCAAGGATATTGAGAATTACTTTGTTGGAAGCCTCAGCCTGTCCATTTGATTGGGCGAAATATGGAGTGGAACGGATCACTTGGACACCACACTCAGCACAATAATCAAGAACTTTATTTCCAATGAAGGAAAGTCCTCTGTTAGTGGTAATAGTCTCTAGAATTCCAAACCTATGAATAATGTGCTTCTTGATAAAATCAATCACTGGTAGCTGCTCACACGTCTTTAATGAAATAGCCTCCACCCATTTTATAAAGTAGTCCGTTGCTACCACAATATGAGTATGTCCATCTACAGATGGTGGTGTTAACTTTCCAATAAAGTCCAAAGCCCACCCTCTGAATGGCCATATTTTTACTACCGGCTGCATGTTGATAGCTGGAATTCTTTGAACCGGGCTATGTTCCTGACATGTAGTACAAGTCTTTGCAAACTCTATGCAATCCTTTAGTATACCCTTCCAATAATAAGCGTACCTTCTTAAAAGCCACATCATTTTGATCTAGCTTAATGTGCTCCACATATTCCAAGGTGTGATTCTGCCATCACTCTCATGGACTCACTCCTGCCAAGACATCTTAGCAAAAGCCCATCTTTTTTACTTTTCCTGTATAGATCTCCATCAATTAAAGTATACTAAGGTGCCAAAATTTGAATTCTTTTGTCCGCATTGGTACTAGGCTCCTGCAAGAAATGAATAATTGGTGTTCTCCAATATTCCAAGTCTAGGCCATCTATATCAACATTGAAAATCTCCCATGTTTTCTTGGTATGTTTGATCTTTTCTAGCTCATCAGCTTGGAAATAACATACCATCTTATACCGTGACTCTATAGAAGGGAGAGTCTTTCTTTTGATTGTGATCAAAGTTTCTTATACACCCGGTGGGACTTTCACTCGGGAGGCTAGCTGTGCTAAATCATCAGCCTCCGTATTCAAATGTCTTGGCCAATATTTGAGTTGGAAATCATCAAACTGGCAAAGTAATTCCAAGGCCAAAGAATGGAAAGGCTTCAAATGCCAGTTAAGACATCTATATTCTTCAGAAAGTTGACTAAGTATCAAATTTGAATCTCCAATAATTTGGACCTTCTCCACCTTTAGCTCTAGCAGGATTTCCAGCCCAATAATTAGTGCCTCATACTCAGCTTGGTTATTTGTACACATAAAATCCAAGAAGAAAGAAAATGTGGTTTTTTTTCCCTTTGGTGAAATGATGACTATTCCAGCTCTTCCTCCATCATGAGTGCTTGATTCATCAAACATGAGAGTCCAAGGTGTATAGTCAAGGTAGAGATTATCCACCTTGTCACATATTTCTGAATCAATCTTGGTGGAAGGATGGTCTGCTAGAAATTCTGCCACCGCCCATCCTTTGACTGCCTTTTGTGGAATATACTTGAAGGAAAACTCCATTAAGGCCAATGACCACTTTCCAATATGTCTAGTGATCAAAGGCCTCGAAAGCATATACTTAATCAAATCTGTTTGAGAAATGATATACACGGCCACTGGCAACATATAGGTTTTCAACTTCATAGTCACATAGTATAAGGAAAGGCATAACTTTTCAATGGAAGTATACCTACATTCCACTGGAGTGAACACCGTACTTAGATAATAGATGGCTTGCTCCTTTCCCTATTCATTATTTTGAGCTAGAAGAGTTCCAATGGATTCATCAGCGGCCGATAAGTATAATCTTAAAGGCCACTTCTTGATTGGAGGCATCATAACTGGCGGGTTGGCCAAGTAGCTTTTCAAACCTTCAAAGGCTTGTTGGTGCTGGTCCATCCACTTAAATTCCTCAGCACCTTTCAATTTCAACAATGGGGAGAAAGCATGAGTCTTTCCAGCATAGTTGGCAATGAATCTCCTCAAATATCCAACCTGGCCAAGAAATCTTTGTAGTTCTTTCTTAATGGCCGGTGGCTTTGTTTCAATAATTGCCTTTGCTTTATTTTATTCTATTTCAATACCTCTTTGGTGGATGAGAAAACCCAGGAAGTTTCCAGCTGAAACCCCAAAGGCACACTTCAAAGGATTCATCTTCAACTTGTGCTGCCTCATTCTTCCAAAGCCATCTTTAAATTATGGAAATGTTGAGCCTTAGCCGAGGATTTGATTACTACATCATCAATGTAGACTTCCAAGAAATGGCCCTTTGATATGTTGCTCCAGTATTCTTCAATCCAAATGGCATGACAACCCATTCAAAGGTTCCAACGGATCTTAGACATCTAAAAGCCATCTTGGCAATGTCTTCTTCCGCAATATAAATCTGGTTGTACCTAGAATGCCCATCCATGAATGAAAGAATTTCATTCTTAGCAGTATAATCTACTAATTGGTCAGTAACAGGCATGGGGTATTCATCTTTTGGAGTTGCAAGATTGATATTATGGAAATCCACACATACCTTTAGCTTGCCATTTTTCTTAATAACTGGAACTATATTGGAAATCCAGTTAACATACCTGGTGGTTCTTATAAAACCAGCCTTTTATAGCCTTTCTATCTCTTCTTTGACCTTTAGAACAACTTCTTGGGACATCCTTCTTGGAGGCTGCTTGAAAGGCTTGAAACCTTCCTTAATTGGTAACTTATGCTCTACTAGCTCTCTGGAAAGTCCTGGCATTTCCTCATATGTCCATGCAAAGCAATCTTTGTATTCTTCAAGTAAGGAAATCAATTCTTCTCTAAAGGTTGGTTCCCAAAGCTTACTGATATAGGTAGGCGGAGGGTCCTGTTCCGTTCCAAGATTAACTTCCAAAAGTGGATCTTGTACTTTGGCCTTAAGATCGTCTAACTTCATTGGCGCTGCCTTCAAGTCTGTTAGCTAGATAACATCCAACTTATCTTCAGTGTCTTCTATAATCTCTAAAACATTGGTTGAAAATGAAGTACCAACAATAGCAGCCCTTTCAGCCGTAGTTCGGCTAGATATGCTTTCAACCTAGCAAGGCAACAATTAACCGCCTGGCCAAGCACTTTATTTTCTTTAGGTTTCTCTTCCATAAAAACTTTTGTTTAAAATGTAATGCTGAACACCGGCCTTAGGTAGAATTATTGGCCTTTGTGTTTCTTGGAAAAGCTCCCTTACATCTTCCATGAGAGTTCTTTTCATGGTGGCCTTCCTTGGACGGCCCTTGCTATTCTTTCCAATAAATCTTATTAGAACGAATTCTTCACTATAAAACTCAGCATCTACATGGTAAACCATTGCCATAAATGGCTAGCTATCAACCTCCACCACTTTTACCTCATCTCCATCCCAAAATATTAGCATTTGATGGAGTGAAGATGGAATGCAAAAATTTGGGTGAATCCATTCGCGGCCCAAAAGCAAGTTATAGGCCACTATAGATTCAATAACAAAGAAGGCTGTGATGGAAGTTCTATCTCACACCGTTAATTCCAACGGTAGAATTCCTTATGTATTCACTATTCCTCCTATGAATCCACTAATGGATACATCAGTTGGAATGATATCTTCAGGAGGCTTTCCAAGTATATGCACGACATTGGCTGGAATAACATTCAACACTAAACCATTATCCACCAGAACTCTTGCCAAAGGCCTCCCTTCCACCAGTACCTTGATATATAAAGGTTTGAGCTGCTAAGTCATGCCATATGGTGGCTTTTCCAACACAATTTTTTTGGTCTCATGGGGCTGTTTTCTTCAATCACAACTCCCTTCAATTTCTAGATATGCTCAGTTTTTTCTTCGAAAACTTCTTCTATATAGATACCATTATTCGGTTCGATTATGATTGGCCCAGAACTAGACTGTGATACCCCTCGATTCTAGAGCCACGGGTGATTAAGTCCGAGCACAGATCCGAGGGATATCAGACAATTAATATGTAAACAAGCAGAAATAAAAATTGAATTAAAATTAAAATAACAAAACGCTGAAAGAATTCTAAAATAAATAAAAAATTCTCAACTTAAGATAATAAAATTAATAACATTTAAATCCTTCAAATCTGTACAACTCGGGAATCCACCTAGGGGACCCCTAATCCCAAATCCTTGAATAAATTTACAGTATTAAAATCCAAAACCAAAATAGAAAGGAAATCCTATGCAACCGGAAGAGTGAGTGTCCGTATCTGCATCAACACGATCAGTCTCTAAGCAAGGTACTGGAGAATACCTGAAAAATAAAGGAGTGGGTCAGGCCCACATGCAAGTCCTGATCTACTACGATCCAAACAGGAATTCGATACGTAGATACATCTTAGATAGACTCAACAATATCTAGAATAGTCCATATATGTATATATTACACACTATAGGATGCTCACTAGTCCAATAGGTATGTCTCAGCCTGAGTAGAAATACCATGCAAATCGCACGTAATGTGGTCATGTGTACCTAGACCTACCAGGGAACAAAACCACTGTCCAGTTATCCATCCTAGGCGATATACGCACCCTAACCATGGTCCTGAGACTCAAGCTCATACCATGGCACCATAACATAAATATATAAAGTCCGTTCAAAGTGTGTCATTCAAAAAAGCTTATTGACCTGACACAAAGTTATAAGTAGGACTTAACTTTTGTAGTTAATCCATCTTATTTCAAAATAGGTAGGTCTTAGTATTTTTTTTAAACTAAGCCATCCCTAATATGCCACCGTCCCACACCGGTGCATATACATCCATACAAGTAGAACTTAACTTTTATAGTTAATTCAACTTATTCCAAAATAGGTAGCAGTTAGTATTTTAACTAATCCGTCCCTAATATGCCACCGTCCCATACCGGTGCATACAACCCTCCAAATAGCATAGTTTACAAATAACACAATGTATTCAACAACCATTCTCCAAAATATGCATCATTATAATCTAAATACATATATATCAATATTAGGCATTCATTATAAGGCCTAACTATAACACTCCAATAATGTAAACTGCCAAAATAATCTAAGCATTCACATTCCTTAACTTGTACATAAATTGATACAATTCCGTAACAAGGTGTATATAAATTTGGTCAAACATAAATATAGTTAAACATGGGTGTAACTAAGTCATGCCTCCACTGAAAGACTTAGAACCCAAGTTTCAGTCCATTAAATTGATATAACAGGTTTATGCAACTTCCTTCTCCAAACAGTACTATAATTGTGCATTTATGTACTAAATTAAGCATCAGACTATTCCAAACACACATACACATAATTGAATAACAACCTGCTTATAACAGAGCTGCCAACTATGCTTCAAAACCTAAGAACATGTAAAGAAATCAAATCTCTTCCATACAGTGTTGTAGCAAATGAGATATATAATAGATTTAAGCTATCAGTCAATCCCAACCAAGCATACATGTATTTAAATAACATAATGTTCATAACTCAACTACAGATCATGATTCAAAACTTAAGACCATGCAAAGAAAACAAATTGCACATCAGTCTGCAACACAAGCCAGTTGTTCCCTTAACTATATTTAGACCTTTGATCAAACTGATGTTAATTATGTCCCAGATTCATAATGTAAGCTTGGTTCTTAATTATTTCATACATCAGAAGCAGTGTATTACCTCACCTAACAGCTTTTAAACCATTCCAGAAACCCAGACTTAGTCAAACAGAACATAAAATTTCAGTTTTACGCACATTTAAGAGAAAGAGAAGGCTCTAAGTTTCTCAGAGCCTTCTCCACTTTAGGAGAGCCGGCTCCCCTTCCTTGGGAGCCAGCTCTAGATGGGTAGGAGCCTGCTCTCACCCCGATAGAGCCGGCTCTAGTGTTTTGGGAGCAGGCTCCCTCCATTTTTGAGCCTGCTCTCACTCCTAAGAGCCCTGGCTTGATCTGCATCTATCATCTTCGACTCCGGCGGTTTCAGTCTTTAAAAATAGTCTTATTACAGATTTTTAAGTCCTATCCTCATCCCAGATTAATCACAAGATAGAGTTATATAAACAAGAATGGAGAAAAACATCAGTTTATGGAACCACGACAATCAGAGTTTCAAACTGAACTTGCAAACTACTGCTAAACAGATTAAATTCAATGATGTTAGAAACTATTTCAACATGTATTAACAATGTAATTAAGTCTTACTTTAATTCCTGGAGTGTAACTAAGCATGCACAGAACACAAATTCCTGGGAAAGAGAAGATCAGAAACTTGCCTTGGAGTTTCAGATTTGAAACTCTAATTCCACAGTTTCTGTAAGATATGTTTGTGTCCTAACAGCAAGTCTGCTCCTCCAGTGCTTTAGTTCAACCTAGAAACACCCCATGCCTTCCTCTTTGAACTGCTTTAATAATCAACCAAGGATACTCTGCGTTTCTCTCTAACTCCTCCCTCTGTTTCTCCGAGAAATTTATTTGTTTGCAACCCTAGGTAGAATGTACATATGTATATTTATAGACTTATAAACCCTAAACCCTAATTCTAGTTGTATTCTGAGAATAAAACATCTTAATAGGCAAAATAACAAGGCGGCTACATCTTGACACCTAAAACCCTAAGTCACGATATACCAACTCCCATAAACCGTGAATTAACTATATTAAACAATTATGTAATTACAGTAATTAATAACAGCCAATTAATACATGTAAATAAATAAATCAAATACACCAATTAACTAAAAGAAAATTTAACAAATAATACAACACTTAATTCAAATAAGGAAACTAAACAATTAAAATCATTTAAGCAACCACAATTAATCACTTTAAAAACAAAACAACTAAGTCACATAACTAAATTAATTAATCAATGAAAAACAAAATTAAATTTCCAATTCTATCCTTTTGAAAACTAGGGGTATTACATTCTTCCCCCCTAACAAAAGGAATTCCGTCCTCGGAATTCACGAAACTCTGAATTAATGACTTTACCAAACTCATTTTTGTTTTCGTGGGGCACAGCTTCATTAGATGAGCTCCACCAAATTCTAACATATCTAACAATATACCACGTATAAGAAATAGCATATTTGGACAACTCCCAAATTGTATCTATCAACGATCCAATCGTACCCAATATTTAGCGAAGGGTAATGATCACTATTCCTCTATATTCCATAGAACAGACGCATAGAATTCTTATACATGCAGCACTTTAACAAGTTAGTAACGCTATAGTATAAGCAATTGCCTAACTCGATTATCCAAATCTGTGAAAAGGCAGTGTAGTACAGAAAACTAACCTTTCTCCAAAACAACCATTTCCTGATAGAGAATTCTTATGTACGAGTTCAACTATCTACAAAATCCGATTAGCGCCTCCAAACCGTACACACTCATTACCACAACAGAGTATGTTTCTCTGCTGTATCCTTACATAAAGTCAAGGTCTTACCATATAACCTCGCTTCCAGGCCGGACCAACCAGTGAGAGATCGGCACCACCTACTATCCAAAATCCCAGACATTGTCGTACAAACCCTCTTGTGCTAACAATAGCACAGATAATATCTGAAAGGCTAAGTAACGCGTCCAATTACCCATGCTAACCTAGAATATATCCTAAGCATATTTGCCGTGATTTAAATATAATATCACGATCCCATTTCCCGTCTAGAGATGTGAAGCATAGTTGTTGCTCCAACACCTTCAGAAAACTCCTTAGACACAGCACCGGTTATCTTCTATATTGAATAACCACATGCTATAACTCCGTTATCAACGCAATGGAGAACGGATAAGAAGCGTCAAAGTAAACACCACTAAAGTGTAGTCCTTAAGCGAACTTGCTCTACCCACTATTCTTAAACCATATGGAATTAAAATTCCAACTAATGTTGGTAACTTCTACCAACCATCCCCTCCTGTTTAGTCCTACTCCCATCTCGATATAGGAAGTGGCTAAAACCTCCAGTGATATCCAAGTATTAATTTTTCACCTTGTTAGCAGATGATACATTTAGAAACAGTGATATACCTATCTCTATCCGTATCGGCTCACCAAGACGAACCTGATAAGTCGTACTATACTCCTATCCATTTAACTATAATGTATAATTTATGAATTTTACACCTCAGTTACTCTGACCTTACTAGAATCAGAAAGACAACTACTACACCTCCTTCAGTACCCTAAACTCATCGGATTAAGGTACTACCTCCTATGGGGTCAGCCCAAACATTTAAAGTTGATCGCCTCCATTTTCCTGATAATGGCAAGTGTTATTATTTGCTCATGCGAAAACTTAACTGAATTTCCAAAATAATCCACTGAAGGTTTAATTACCATAACGGTTGATAAAATCAGCCTTCTCCCCAGCACCTCCACTAGACACAACTTAATGCAAAGTGTGAATCACCACACCTGTCCATCTAAGCCATCTTGTGATCTGTACTATTCGTAGGAATTGATATCTTACCAGTTTTGAAATAGTCAACACAAAGCTGATTTAATTTTATCAGTCACCCAGAATCCTGACCCCTGTGTAGAATCAGCAATCTCTCATCTAGATCTGTGGAAACTACTCTGTCAGGCCCGCTCTAGCACGAGAAATGGCCACAAGGATCTAATGATTTCTGACGGTCCATCTAGATTATTTACTAGATATCAAACTTTGCGACAAAGCATTATGTCCCTCCTCCTACTTGCCTCCCAATTTGTCTAACGACAGTATCCCTAGTCTGGTAACACCAGCTCCCATATTTAGATGTTCGATCACACCCTTAGGAACCAAATTCTTGATTAAGGATAAACTGACGAATAGTTAATCCCGTCTATTATCCTCAATTGGTGACGTTCCTACAAGTACCTAAACCAGTACCAAAATCCTCTTGCTGACTTGGGAACACCCGCTTAAAGTTTCCGAGAAGATATTCAGCCAAGTCATTTCTTCCGACAAACGTTACAGCCTATCAAATGATTCTTTATCGTTTGACTCGAACCACTAGGTTACCTATCCCA
Source organism: Cornus florida (assembly GCF_030987335.1). Taxonomy (NCBI): domain Eukaryota; kingdom Viridiplantae; phylum Streptophyta; class Magnoliopsida; order Cornales; family Cornaceae; genus Cornus; species Cornus florida. Next base: position 76,858,208 of record NW_026775573.1, on the reverse strand, counting down.
TCCCGAAAACGTATTATAACTACACATGACTAGGTTCATTAAATTGTCTCAGGGTAGATACATTTACCAACTTCTATGACTATATGCCCAAAACCCTAGCGTACTCAACATTATTCCTCCAAAATGGTAGTTGACTGATCATTCACTTGTGTCCCCAACTAAACCGTAATCTCGATCCTGAATTATTAACGAGAAGGAAACACATAAAGCACACACAATAAAACACAATAGAAGCCTACATAAAACATCATTCCTCCTAGCAAAGAAAATCTCCTTTTAGTAATCAACTTTACCTGATTGGTTCACAATCTCCCTTTTACAGTTTTAGAGAAAATCATCCAACCTCGAAACATAAGCTCCAATCATAGCTCAACACAATCCATTTACCGCAGCAAATTCCAAAGGCTTGACCGTCAACCCCCTTATATACGGAATACAACCCGTCAATGTGGCTGTATAAAGCAACTTAGATCGTCCCAACCTAATCCCCCTACTCCCCGAAACGTGCTATATAATCTTTGCTGCGTTCCGATAAGAACTCCATTCGATCCTAAACTCCTGAAGAGTTCACTTTATCTACCTTTTCTAAAGATAATCCCTAAGGTTAACTATCTATAGGTCGATCCATGCCAACTCTACCAGTATCGTTCACTATACTATTAGCGAACAAGATCACTCTCGCGTGATCCTTGCTTTTCAACATTCAAGTCCCTCTTTCTTTGATATGTTGAAATCTCCTCTACTAGAATCCTCTTTGGACTCCTATTCCTCGGTTGTCCCCTTTACGAGAATAACTGAAATCATGTTGGTCTTGTTATGCAGTGACCTAAAACGTACTCATATATCCCTCTTTGGCTTATACTTCTAAAAGTAGCGCCAACTGAAACTAAACCTTCAATCCCAAGTTCTGCTTCTGATCGAGAACTTGATAACGTACTCCTCTACTCCTTTGGGTCTGATTCGCTGTCGCCGCGGATCCCATCCTTCTTCTAGTGTCAACCATTTCATAAGGATGAAAAATAATTGACATCAGCTCCTCTTAACGAACCGTAAAAGAGTACAACGACTCCTAATATGGCTCTAAGTTTTTCTAAGAGATGCAATGCGGAAGACTTCTAACAAAAGACACTCCCAAGGACACTAGAACCTGGAGTGCTCTGATACCAACTGTGATACCCCTCGATTCTAGAGCCACGGGTGATTAAGTCCGAGCACAGATCCGAGGGATATCAGACAATTAATATGTAAACAAGCAGAAATAAAAATTGAATTAAAATAAAAATAACAAAATGCTAAAAGAATTCTAAAATAAAAAAAAATCCTCAACTTAAGATAATAAAATTAATAACATTTAAATCCTTCAAATCTGTACAACTCGGGAATCCACCTAGTGGACCCCTAATCCCAAATCCTTGAATAAATTTACAGTATTAAAATCCAAAACCAAAATAGAAAGGAAATCCTATGTAACCGGAAGAGTGAGTGTCCGTATCTGCATCAACACGATCAGTCTTTAAGCCTGGTACCGGAGAATACCTGAAAAATAAAGGAGTGGGTCAGGCCCACATGCAAGTCCTGATCTACTACGATCCAAACAGGAATTCGATACGTAGATACATCTTAGATAGACTCAAAAATATCTAGAATAGTCCATATATGTATATATTACACACTATAGGAGGCTCACTAGTCCAATAGGTATGTCTCAGCCTGAGTAGAGATACCATGCAAATCGCACATAATATGGTCATGTGTACCTAGACCTACCAGGGAACAAAACCACTGTCCAGTTATCCATCCTAGGCGATATACGCACCCTAACCATAGTCCTGAGACTCAAGCTCATACCATGGCACCATAACATAAATATATAAAGTCTGTTCAAAGTGTGTCATTCAAAAAAGCTTATTGACCTTCAACAAAGTTATAAGTAGGACTTAACTTTTGTAGTTAATCCATCTTATTTCAGAATAGGTAGGTCTTAGTATTTTTTTTAAACTAAGCCATCCCTAATATGCCACCGTCCCATACCGGTGCATATACATCTATACAAGTAGAACTTAACTTTTATAGTTAATTCAACTTATTCCAAAATAGGTAGGAGTTAGTATTTTAACTAATCCGTCCCTAATATGCCACCGTCCCATACCGGTGCATACAACCCTCCAAATAGCATAGTTTATAAATAATACAATGTATTCAACAACCATTCTCCAAAATATGCATCATTATAATCTAAATACATATATATCAATATTAGGCATTCATTATAAGGCCTAACTATAACACTCCAATAATGTAAATTGCCAAAATAATCTAAGCATTCACATTCCTCAACTTGTACATAAATTGATACAGTTCCGTAACAAGGTGTATATAAATTTGGCCCAACATAAATATAATTAAACATGGGTGTAACTAAGTCATGCCTCCACTGAAAGACTTAGAACCCAAGTTTCAGTCCATTAAATTGATATAACAGGTTTATGCAACTTTCTTCTCCAAACAGTACTATAATTGTGCATTTATGTACTAAATTAAGCATAAGACTATTCCAAACACACATACACATAATTAAATAACAACCTGCTTATAACAAAGCTGCCAACCATGCTTCAAAACCTAAGAACATGTAAAGAAATCAAATCTCTTCCAGACAGTGTTGTAGCAAATGATATATATAATAGATTTAAGCTATCAGTCAATCCCAACCAAGCATACATGTATTTAAATAACATAATGTTCATAACTCAACTACAGATCATGATTCAAAACTTAAGACCATGCAAAGAAAACAAATTGCACATCAGTCTGCAACACAAGCCAGTTGCTCCCTTAACTATATTTAGACCTTTGATCAAACTGATGTTAATTCTGTCCCAGAGTCAGAATGTAAGCTTGGTTCTTAATTATTTCATACATCATAAGCAGTGTATTACCTCGCTCAACAGCCTTTAAACCATTCCAGAAACCCAGACTTAGCCAAACAGAACATAAAATTTCAGTTTTACGCACCTTTAAGAGAAAGAGAAGACTCTAAGTTTCTCAGTGCCTTCTCTACTTTAGGAGAGCCGGCTCCCCTTCCCTGGGAGCCGGATCTCACCCCTAGAGAGCCGGATCTAGTGTTTTGGGAGCAGGCTCCCTCCATTTTTGGAGCCTGCTCTCACCCCTAAGAGCCCTGGCTTGATCTGCATCTATCATCTCCGACTTCGGCGGTTTCAGTCTTTAAAAACAGTCTTTTTACAGATTTTTAAGTCCTATCCTCATCCCAGATTAATCACAAGACAGAGTTATATAAACAAGAATGGAGAAAAACATCAGTTTATGGAACCACGACAATCAGAGTTTCAAACTGAACTTGCAAACTATTGCTAAACAGATTAAATTCAATGATGTTAGAAACTATTTCAACATGTATTAATAATGTAATTAAGTCTTACTGTAATTCCTGGAGTGTAACTAAGCATGAACATAACACAAATTCCTGGGAAAGAGAAGATCAGAAACTTGCCTTGGAGTTTCAGATTTGAAACTCTAATTCCACAGTTTCTGTAAGATACGTTTGTGTCCTAACAGCAAGTCTGCTCCTCCAGTGCTTTAGTTCAACCTAAAAATACCCCATGCCTTTCTCTTTAAACTGCTTTAATAATCAACCAAGGATACTCTGCGTTTCTTTCTAACTCCTCCCTCTGTTTCTCCGAGAAATTTATTTATTTACAACCCTAGGTAGAATGTACATATGTATATTTATAGACTTATAAACCCTAAACCCTAATTCTAGTTGTATTCCGAGAATAAAACATCTTAATAGGCAAAATAACAAGGCGGCTACATCTTGACACCTAAAACCCTAAGTCATGATATACTAGCTCCCATAAATCGTGAATTAACTATATTAAACAATTATGTAATTACAGTAATTAATAACAGCCAATTAATACATGTAAATAAATAAATCAAATACACCAATTAACTAAAAGAAAATTTAACAAATAATACAACACTTAATTCAAATAAGGAAACTAAACAATTAAAATCATTTAAGCAACCACAATTAATCACTTTAAAAACAAAACAACTAAGTCACATAACTAAATTAATTAATCAATGAAAAACAAAATTAAATTTCCACTTCTATCCTTTTGAAAACTAGGGGTATTACATAGACTGTCCAGGGCTTTCCATGGGAGGACTTGTATCTACCACATCTCCTTCCATTGAATTGGGCTAATTTGGCTGTGGTTCAAAAAATAAGGGAAGAACCACTACCATATTGCAAGTAAATTAACCCGGAAGGCTCCCAAAACAGATTTTCTTGTTGCTGCTGGAACTGTTGGGGATTTCAAAGTTTATTCTATCTTTTGTAGGAGGGTCGTCTGCAGTCAAGGAATTTCCAACCTCTGAAACTAAATCCAATAAATCATCCGGATCTCTAACCCCTCTTTTAGTTGGAAGTTCAAATAAATCTGATGGTTTAGCCATCTTCTTTGGCCAGTTGGACCAACCATGGTCTTTCTCTCATAATTTCCTTTTATCATCCCTCTTCCTTTGCTACCTTCGCTTTTGTACACGGGTCATATAAGAGTCATCATGAATAGGGAACTTGGGATGATCAAGTCTTCTCCACCCCTCATCTTACGAGGTAGGAGGTCTAACCATTCTTGGTCAGAGATGCTCACTCCCCCTTCCAACCCATACTTCTGAGGCCATTTTTGGCCTGGAATGCCTGTCACCTTCAGAATTTCTATCTTGCCATCTACTACTTTCAAACTTTCTACTAGGATGAGGCCCTACTTGGTAGGAAATTCTATTCCTTTCCAAACTCCTTGGAAGGAATTCTGATCTCCTTTCTGCTGCCCTTCTTTCTGGATAGACTCGGCTTTCCTTCTCTGGAATGGTTACAGTAACTGTGTTTGCCACTTTTTAGAAAGTTAGCCGGTCATAGGCCTTCCTTTTTTGGCCTCGGTCATCATTGGATAGCTTCTCCTTTGGAATATCTCTATAACAGTCTTCATTCTGAATTTTACACTTAAGGCAACAACCTTGCTGGATTAAGGCTATTTGAGCCTTATGGAGTTGCTTTTCTAACTCAGCCACTGTTTTCTCCAGGGATGCTGCAGCTTCAGGACTTTCAAGTTTTCTACTAGCTCTTGAATCTGCCAAGTCCACCTTCTTCTTAGCATGTTCCACGGCAAGGGAAGTAACATTTGTTGCAACAACCTTGGGGAAAGGATTTTCATCAACACCCATGACTTTTTTTTTTTTGGAAACTTTAACCTGCCATCTTCAATCGCCTTTTGCACTATGTTACGAAAAATCACACAATTATTAGTGGAATGCCTCCATGAATTGTGAAATTTGCAATACTCTTTCTCGGCCATTTCTAAAGCCAATGGCATCTTATGGCCTGTTGTGAAAATCAGTTGCTTGTCAGCCATAAGCAAATAAAAATTTGCTCGTCTTTAGAGATGTCAAAAGAATAACTTCTGGAAGGGTCTACCCCCTTCCACTTGGAACCAGAGGTGGCCTACAAGTTGGCCGTGGCTGACTTTGGTTTTGTCAAGGCCTCACAAGTATAGGTCTTCTTTATGTTGAGCTCGGCTACATTTACTTCAAACTCCCCTTTCGTTTCAGTGGTATACACTTTATAATTAGGATCACGATAGTAAGTGCCCTTGGAAGAGCACTTCCGGTCTTGCTCCTCATGAAGGAGCTCTTCATACTTAGCCACTCTACCGGCCAAGTCAAATAAGTCATGAAATTGTATGCCTTCAAACTTCTTATAAAGTTCAAATTCTAGGCCATTCACAGCCATCTTCACATATTCTTCCAATGGCAAAGACAAATTACATTTGAACTGTAACGGCCCAAGTTTTTCAACCTGGTGTGTCAGTGATGACTCGAAAGTTGACCCGATAACGGATCCAAAAAGCGGAAGAAAAAGATGAAACCATAGTACTTTGACATATAAATCATCTCCAAGACACCAATGTAACATTCCATAAGGTCACGGAAGTTAAAGAAAGCAAAAAAGGAAACTAGAGTTAAAACGGGTAAAATCCATCAATGAAGGGCAAAATGGTTAATTCACAATGAGAAGAGAAAATTGACTCTAAACAATTCAAACAGGGTGAATACAACCTAATCTAATCATTTCACAACATTTCAAGAGGTTCTACGAACTTTAGACCAGAATCCCACAAAATACCCTTTCCTGGTTTAAATAAAAACTGACACTACCTTACTAAAGCATGAATAACTCCCACTGTGATTAGAATTTGAGAATGATATTGGTACCATTGGAAATTAGACTCAAAATCCATGAATTTAGGCTCAAATATTAACCCATTTGGGTTAGAAATGAACGAGTTATGACCCTTTGAATTTGGAACTGTTGTGCTGAAACATAATAGAGAAGCTACATGCAAACAAGCTATTTTGGTCAACTGAAATAGAGTTTTGGTCGGCCGAACTGGATAGAAACTTTTCTAAAATCATTATTTTAAGGATTCTTTGGTTTGGTAGACCGAATTGAACCATAGGTCGACCAAAATAGGCCATCGGTCGACCAAAAGGGCCCTGAAAGCTGAAAATGGCTAGTGGAATTAATGAATTATTGTGCAATGAAGCTACCAAAAGCTATCGGTTGACTGAAATAGAGTTTTGGTTGACCAAAACACCTCAAAATACTTCTATATGACCTACTATATACCAAAGGTGTTAAGGTTCGACCTAAGCTTTGAATCCCATGATGATTTGGTTCAAAATGAAAGTTTAAAACAGAATTTCAATGAAGTACGGATATGTGGACATGCCAACAACCTTAAAATTGATAATTGAATACAAAACAATAGCCCATGGCCTCATACATGTCCTTTACAAGATTTTCACATGCCAAACCTCTAAGGTAGTTAAAAATACATTTTTTTTAAAAAAAAGTTGGTACCAATTGGATACAAGTCCTAAAGAAAACATGCTTGGCCCTTGGCCTCTATACATACATGTTTCTGATATCAAAAGTAAGTACTTGGGTATCATTACACATCAAGGTAGCTATATTAGCCTCAATAATACCATACATCTATGGTATACAAAATATAACTTAAAAAGTAAAGCATGTAAGACACTTGCATGTCAATGTACGAAAATGTTCCAAATTACTCATTCGCCTCTAAGGATGATGAGCATCAAAGAACATAGTCTCCTTACCTGAAAAACAACCCAAACCACTAGGGTGAGTAATCAAGTTACTCGTAGGAAGAAGCATATGCGTATACCCTAAAGTTTTAATATCATTGTAAGATCAATATAGATGAATACAAGGGAGCATTCTACTTAACGTCTATATTTAAGGTATTCTAAGGGATCACCTTAAGCTAATACAACGATTCCATCATAATATAATAACAATATCAATGTATTTAACAACATTAATTCGCCAATAACCAAATCACAAGTCACAATTAAACATTGGTTGACAACTTGGGAAAAGAATGCGAAATCAATTAGTGGAATACTTGGACATCAAATCTTGGATAAAGCCAAGACCTAAATGGTTATTCCTGGCATTAACGCGCTGGGAATACCACCCAAAGTGCACACTATAAATGGGGAGAACTAATACCTGCCGCACTAGAGCCAAACTCTAGCCATATCACTTGTACTAACAATGTCCCAAGATAATCCAAAATATAGCAAGTTCAAAACTCATACATAATTATTAAGGCATAAATATCATTTTCCATGCACAAGTATTTTGAAACCACACAAACCTTGTCTTAGGGCTTCCAAGTCTAGAATGGCATAATAAATGACAAGTATTCATCATGATATATTGTGTAAAATGACATCACCAACTTATCAATTTAAACCATGCCTTAACAATAAGCTTTATATACTAGATTACAACATTATAGTATTAAGCTCCTAAAATAATTACAGTTACCAATAGTAATTCACTAGAATGTAGGATTGACATCACAATAGTATAGTAATTCAAATCAATAAGAGTTCTATACAACATTAATATTCCTACTCAAGATACATACACAAAATACATGCTTAATCAATGAATCCTAAGTCAATCATAAGGATTTACTATAGTATGCAATACTACAATTCTAAAAGCATGTATACAATATAAATTAAACCCCAAAGGATTTTAAAATACTTAAAATATAAACATGCTACCACCCCTACCTCAATAGAGAATTGAATATCTATAATCCAAGCTACCAAGCTCAAAATGGAAAACAAGTCTAGGGTTAAATTTAGAGGAGAATGAGGGGAAACTTTTGTGTTCCAAGGTTTTAAGTCTACGGTGAATGGAAGGAGGCCAAAAGTGAGGTCAAAGCTCTAAGCCAAGCTTTTCCTTTAATGGTGGCTATGTTAGGGTTCTTAGAGAACAAGTGTAAATGAAAGGGATAAAGTGAAAAAGGTGAGTGGAGGATCTAGTATTCTTCCACTCACTATGTGCTCTTACACTACCTCTCACACACACACAATGCAAGACTTGTTTTGGCGCCTACACTTGTCACAAATCAATGGTTCCTTCCTAGGCTTAATCTTAAGCCTACACTTGTCAACCATATAAGCCAATAAGTGCTCTTATCCTAGGCCAACAAGTGGGTGAATCTCCACCCTCCAAATGTCAAGAGATCATGCTCCCAAGTCACTCCACCCCAATGCCAACAAGTGGTTCCATAAGAATGTGACACTTGCCACATTTTCTAAAAATTGCAAAAAGGTCCTTTTTAAAAATATCTTACAAATTAAATTGCAAAAAGGTCCCTAAGACGAAAAATAATTACTTTACATAATTACACTAAAGCCCCAAAAACAAAGAATAATTACAATAATGTATGCATCCATGCCCTTTATGAAAAAGTAAGCAACTAGAATGTATTTTCTACAAAAGTAAAAATACAAATGTTATGGAAATCAATTAACATGAATGCATGCAAAACCGGAATCAAATCCGAGTACAAAAAGTGAGGTTATGCAAGGAAAAATGATAAACGGGAAAAAGACAAAATAGGAAAAGGACAAAAAAAAAATCACTGAAAAAAGGAAAAAGGGGGAAAAGGACCGGATCATTATAACCTACCCTCCTTAAAAGGATTTCGTCCCCAAAATCGTGTCGTACCTAAAAGAGAGATCTAATTGGGATACCGAAAGCGAACCTCTTGTTTGAGCTCCCAGGTAGCCTCCTCAACGCCGCGATGTCTCTATAAGACGTTAACCAATGGAATGGTCTTGGTCCATAAGACTTGCTCCCATGAATCAAGAATCTGGACTGGACCCTCCTCGTAGGTCACATCCTCAGCAATAACAACATCTGTCCACCATAAAATATGCGATGGATCCGGCTCGTACTTCCTCGACATAGATATGTGAAAGACGTCGTGAACCCTATCCAGGTTGTAACGACCCGAAAAATTTCCTTCCTTTCCTTTTTCTGAAATTTTACGGATGAATTTTTTTCGTTTAATTCTCTTTTCTGAGATCTGTTTCTCATCGTTTAGTGTCATCTCGAGTACTCAGAATTGGCTTCTGAGACTCGTTCGTGTGGATTATCAACTTCCTTTGAGGACCGAGCCATTTTCGAATTTTCACTTTTCGGGACACTATTTACTTTTGTCATTTTCCCTATTTCGTCCTTTTCCCTATTCTGTCTTTTCCCCGTTTGCCAGTCTTTGGCACAACCTCACTTTTTGTTCCCAAAGTTGGTTTTTGACTTCACGGGTCTTCATCTTTAGTGGTTTCTTCGAAATACGTATCTTTACTTTTGCAAGGAAGTACTCTGGTTGCTCCTGGTGTCCATAGGGGCATGGATGCACAATTCTTAAGAATCTTTTTCTTTTCTTGGGGTGTTTTTCATAAATATCTTTTGAAGATATTTTATTTCAGGGGTATCTAAGAAAATTTATTTTGGAAGATATTTTCATTCTAAGGCAGTTTCGCGGTTAACCCTTTTTGTAAGGGCCATTGTGCAATTAATGAAAGTTATTGCAAAATGTCTCGTCTAGAGCCTGGATCCTCGTATGGGATTCATTTTCACATTTTGTCAAGTCGTAGACTCTTAAAATTCTGTTCTGGTCATTTTTCTCCAGTTTCAGAGTTTTTGGACCCGGTTGCCTTCGAACTTGTTCGGGGCATAACTCTCTGCTCGGGACTTAGTTTTGACGTTGTTTTTTTCTTTTGTTCATATTTTCTCATTTTGAATCTTTTCTGTTCACAGAGTTTTGCCATTTGAGCGCGTTTGCTCAAAATTCACTTTTCCGAACCCGGCGGGGCCCTTTCGGAGCAATTTTTGAGACTTACTATAAATAGGATGCCCTAAAGTGAAAAATCAGATTTTCACTCATCTTCTCAACTCTCTTGGCCTGCAGCCATGGGAGCTCCTTGGCTGCCACCCTTTGTCCTTCTCCTCCACTTGATTTCCTTGGTAGAAATCCTTCGGCCTTTACATTTATTGTTCCCCTCAACGTGTTCTATCATTCCCCCTTATTAGAATTCATTTCTGACCATTTCTTGAGTTTGGGTTTGAGGTCAAGTTGTGATTTTCATGGGGCTTCCTTCGGATTCATGTAGATCGTGTTGTCCCCGACAAAACCCTTCGGTTTCGGCGAATTCGGGACACTTTTTTTTGAGTGGAGATTTGAGGTTTTCATCTCAAATTGAGGTAAGGGGTGTTATGATTTACTTTCTTGCTATATTACATGCTTGTGATGCTTATACAACTTGATTGCATGCTTGAATCACAAAATCTAGAGATTTTATTATTTATTTTTCTTGTGAATGATTTAATTTTCCCAGTTGTCCATAGCTTTGTTTAATTATATGGTATGATAGAATATTACCCCTTGATATGTAGATTGACATGTATTAAATCTAGATTATTTGGACAAGTAATGAAGATTTTATTTAATATTTATCTTGAATAAAATATTAAATCATATGGCCTTATCTAGCTTTAAATCAACATGTGATAGCATATTATATTAGGCCCTAGCATGCTCTTCAACATAGATTAAATTGAGAGTAATTGGAGAAGTTTTGAAATCTAGTAATATTTAATTTATTAGATTAATTAATTTGCTCCAAGTGTACTATTCATCCCGTTGGATTTTTGACTTAAAATTCTTGATGTGCATGCAATATAGTTTCACATATATTAAATCTATAATATTTGATTTGGTTTTAAAGCCTTTCATTTATTATTTTTCTCGTATTAAAGTTTAATACACATGGCCGTAACTTGTATAGAATGTACTTGTATCATGCTCTTAAATCAAGTCTTGATATGTTTAATAACATATATTAATTTGAAATCATTTGGATGAGTTTCAAAATCTAGAGATTTTAATTTAATGAATTAATCAAAATCCATTCAATAGTTCCATGAGCTAGATTAAGTTTCTAACCTTGTATTCATGATTTCCTTGGTAAGTTCCCTCACGTGTATTAAATCAAGGATAATCGGATAAGTCTTCAAACTTAGATTTAATTAATTCCCTCACATGGTTGCATCTTGTATGTAATGGACTTGTAACTTGACAATGAACTTGGCTTTGACATGACCCTTGAAATAACTTGTTCGTAGAACATTTGGACTTGCCACGTAACCTTGATAATCTAATCCCTTAAGTAGATTAAATTTCCTTTTATGTCTCCCTCGAGTTAATCATGCCTTGATATCATGCATCTAGACTTCTTGTATGTTGGTTTCATTAATGTGCTTAATGAACATGCTCATTTGTTTCGGAATGGTTTATTCACACATATGTTGTTTAGTATACAATTGAATCATGTATCTTATACTTATGGTATATTTGCTTCGATGGATTCTATGTGCTATTTATCTTGGTTGTGGTCTATATAAATGCACACATTGATTTCTTGACATTTCACATGCCATCATAGTTGAGAACTTAGGACATGACTTGTGTGTTCCAAAATCTTGGTTGTGCATGATATGTGGTTAATGCATTTCTTGTATTTTGATACAATCTTGAATTGCACAACTTGTTAATTTTGGGACTTGGGATATCAATCAAGAATTGTCATGGCTAAGAGTTGGTTCTAGTACGGGGGATTGTCCTCCTACACTATAGTGCGCACTAGGGGAAAGGTACCCATAGGTTAGTAGCCCTAAAGTGATCTCAAGAGTACTGTTTTAATCCGAGCGATATCCAAGTTTCCACATTGGTTGATTTCACTCTTTAAATTTCAAGTTGTTATTCCTTGAAGATTTAAACTTGTCGTGTATGTGAAATGCTCCAATCTTGTCTCATTGCATAGATTTTATGCTTCATTCATGATTTAACTCCTTAAATTTCAAGTGTTGTATTCCTTGAAGATTTAAGACTCTTTTCGTGTTATGTAGAGTATTCAATCCTTGTTTAAATGCATAGACACTATGCCTTGTTCTTGATTTCATGTATAACTCTTTTCGTGTTTCATGGAATGTTCCATCCTTGTTTAGTTGCATAAATATTATGCCATGTCATTGATTTCTTGTATTACTTCCATCGTGTTAATTAGAATGCTCCAATCTTGTTAATTGCATAGATATTATGCCTTGTTCTTGATTTCATGTATCACTCCCAATCATGTTAATTGCATTTGATAATGTGATCCTCGTATTCTAGCATCCTTCTTATTGTGTTCTTGGATTATCCTAACCTTGACTTGTTTCATATATGTATATATATCATGATTCTTGTTGTTTATACTCTATGGTAGCTTAGGATGATCCTTGAGTCTAATCTTTGACATTGACGTTAGGTGGCATGATCCCTTTTGAACTATATCATGTTAGTCCTAAAAATCTCTAAAGAAATTGAGTCGATACACGCTCATTCTCTACGAGTAAACTTGTTAGTCTTGTTTACTCACCCCGAAGTCACTGGAGGTTTTGACAGGTACAAAGACTTGGTTCAAGATGTTCATCATTCATTGGGATGGCTTATAGCTTTTATGTTTCCATTTCACGCAAGTGTTAGCATAAAATACCATTTCATAGCCTAATGTATGTAACTTATATTCTTTGATTCTAAATATGTAAAGTTTGCATAAGTACACTCTTTTCATTGTATTCAACATGTATAAGATGAGGCCGGAGGCCAATAACATGTATTATGTATTCTATGCACTTTACTTTCATAGTTATTATGAAAACATTGAAAATTCATAAGTCTTTTCTTCTTAACTTTTGCATTGGGCATGGGAATTCTATTCTTTCTTTTTCATAGGGATTCTATATTCTTGTATGAAGTGTGTCCAAGGGCCAAATGGTCATTTGAAACCATTTCCTAATTTTGGTTTCCAGATTTTCTAATTCAAGTCCATTTTTGCCTTTTTGGCTGTTGGGGGGTCGAATTTTGCGTCGGCGGTATTTTTAAGCCGTGGACCATTGTAGCGCGTCCAAATAGGTAAGTTACGTTTGTGTGCATGGTTGTTTCCGGTAAAACCCTCACATTTGGTGAAATGAGCCTCCTATGGATTCATTTTGCATTATTGTTGCATAATCTATTCTAGGGGCATTCTAGACCTTTCACATCAATTTTATTTTATTCTTTTGACATGGTCACATAGAAAAAGTGATTTTAGGGGGGTTTCTTTTTTGTGTTTTTTCAGAAAACAACGTCTTGGTATCAGAAATCGTTCGCAAAGTTCAGCTTTCTGTTTTTTTTATTTAGCAGCTTTTTAGACCTCCATGACCAAATTTTATGGAGGGGCATTTCGGGCATTCTACATTGCATTTTTTTTTAATTCTTTCACGAGCCACATAGAAAACTATATTTTGAGGGGGGTTTCTTCTTTGTGTTTTTCTAGAAAAATTCATCTTCTTGCCCATTTTTGATCTCAGATGTAGACAGATCTTGTAGCAGCTTTTTGCCCTCTTGTCCAGTTCTGATCTAGGGGCATTTTGGGGATTTCACAGTGAGCTTTTCTCAATTTCATTCATAAAGTCAGGTAGAAAACTTGATTTTAGGGGGGGCTTCTTCTTCGTGTTTTTCCAGAAAAACTCGTCTTGACCTCCTTTTCAAGCCTCAGTTCTGGTAGCTCATTTTTTTTCTCTTGCTGTAAGCATGTGCATGCCACTGGGCACCGGCATGGGCGTCGGTGGGCTCGTGCATGGGCGTCGTGTGCGCCATGGCCTTCGTTAGGCCGTCGCGACATCTCAACTTCAAACCCTCACTTCTCCCTCGTCCGGACTCCAAATCGAGTGAAATTTTTTTTGTACTTGACTAATTTTTCACTGTCTTTGCAACGGTGTACTCAGTTGCACCCGAATCTTCTTGGATAATTATCAGTTTACCCTTTTAGCCCCAAGTGCTAATTTTTCTTCGTCATGCCATTTCTCCTTCGTCCGGACTCTGAATCATGCAATTCCTGAGTCTATCTTGATTATTTTTTTGTTATCTTTCCAGCGGTGTGCTCGGTGGCACCCGAATCCACAGTTTTCAGAAATGACTATTTTGCCCCTAGGGGCTTATTTGTCATATTTTCGATCTTTTACTTCCGCGTCAGTTTTCTTTGAGTTCCGTGACCTCATGAAAAGGTCATCTTTGGGTCTTAGAGGTGTGTTGTGCCTTGGAAGACCATTTTCTTGTTTCTTGCTTCTGCATTTGGATCCGTTACCAGGTCAACTTTTGGGTCACCATTGACGCACCGGGTTGAATAAAACCTGGGTCGTCACACAGAACTGGCGGCAATGCCAAATGATAAGCAACTTCACTAACGCGCTCCAAAATCTGAAATGGTCCAATAAACCTAGGAGACAACTTGCCCGTCTGCCGAAATCTCAAAAGTCCCTTCCATGGAGAAATCTTGAGAAAGACGACGTCCCTTACCTCAAAAGATAAGGATCTCCTCCTCTTATCAGTGTAACTCTTCTGCCTACTCTGAGCTGTAGCCAAGTGCTGCCTAATCAACTTAATTTTCTCTGTAGTCTCAAAGACAATATCAGGACCCAAGGCGACTGTATCACCTACCTCGGTCCAACAAACTGGAGATCTGCAAGGTCTACCATACAACACCTTAAAAGGTGCCATTCCAATACTGGTCTGGTAACTGTTGTTGTAGGTAAACTCCACCAAAGGTAAGTAGTTTTCTCAACTACCCCTAAAATCCAAAATGTAAGCCCGTAGCATATCCTCCAATATCTGAATGGTACGCTCCAACTGACCATCAGTCTGAGGATGGAATGCCGTACTGAAATGAAGCCCCGTGTCAAGAGCCTCCTAAAAACTCTGCCAAAAGTGAAACGTGAACCTGGGAACCTTATCTGAAACAATGGATACCGGAACCCCGTGAAGCCTAATAATTTGCCCCACATACAGTCCACTAAGCCTCTCTGCGTCATCTGTCACTACCATAGGTAAAAAGTGAACCGTCTTAGTCAATCTGTCAATAATGACCCAAATGGCATCATTCCCTGCCTTGGATCTCGGAAGTCCCGTCACGAAATCCATAGTGATGTGCTCCCACTTTCACTCTGCCACTAGTAGTGGTTGCAACAACCCTACCGGTCTCTAATGCTCTGCCTTCACTTGCTGACAAGTAAGGCATTTAGCCATGAGTTGAGAAACATCCCGTTTCTTACCTTTCCACCAAAACAGTCTCCGCAAATTGTGATACATCTTCGTACCACCAGGATGAACTACGAGTCGAGAATGGTGAAAATCTCGAAGAACAACGTCACGGCAAGACAAAGGAACAACCATCTTCCCTTTGTACCTAAGACCACTATCTGAATGCAAGATCCAACCCTCTACATTCTCGCCACCTGAAATTCGATCGTAGATGGACTTCATCTCCCCATCCTCCTGCTATGCCTCAATAACTCTGCTAACAAGAGCCGATTGAGCCACAAGGCTAAATAAGATAGCAAGTGAAACATCTTCATACAACTGTAAACCAAGATCTGCAAGCTCTTCTAGCATCTTCCATCTATGGACGGAAATGCTGGCAAGAGTACCCCGTGACTTCATACTCAATTCATCGGCCACCACATTGGCCTTCCCCGGATGATACTACAACTCAAAGTCATAGTCCTTATGACGGCCCAAGTTTTATAAACCCGGTGCGTCAATGATGACCAAAAGATGACCCGATAACGGATCCGAAATGTGGAAGCGAAAGGTGAAAAAATGGTCTCTAGAGATACAATGCATCTCTAAGACACCAATGTGACCCTCAATGAGGTCATGGAACCCAAAGGAAAACCAATGCGGAAGAGTCATTTCAAAAACAGACAAAAAGAAACCTAAGGGCAAAATGGTCATTTTACAAAAAAAATGGATTCAAGTGCTATCGAGCACACCACTGGGAAGACAATGAAAAATTAATCAATTTAAGGAAAAAAAAAAAAAAACTCACTTGATTTGGAGTCCGGATGAGGGAGAAAGGTCAAAAACAAAATCGACGTCGCGGCGGCCCAACGAAGGCCGTGACAGCTACAGTGCCGTCACCCACTACTGCTGCAACTTAGAGTAAAAACGGGCATCTAAACGGACTTTTCTAGAAAAAATCAAAGAAGAAACCCCACCTAAAATCAAGTTTTCTACCCAACACAAAGACGGAAACCAAAAAAATGCATTGCAAAAGGTCCAAAATACCCTCAAGAAAATCAGGTCTAGAGGACAAAAATCGTTTCAAGGTACTGCCCAAAGAAAGGAATTGGGGCTTTGGAAGGTTTTTAAATTGCCTAAATTGAAAATGCAATCTTAAAATACACCCACAAGACCCCCGAAAGTTTCGGATAGGTCGTCACGCTTTTCAAAAAAAAGTCGTTGAATAGTACTAAGTATATTTGCACTAAAGTCGGCAAAAACCTGGCAGCAATGATTTTTCGGAAAAAAATCAATTTTTGAGGGCCAAGATGGCAGTTTCTGGAAAAACACAAAGAAGAAACCACCCTCAAAATTTAGTTTCTATGTGACTCGCAAGGAAAAATGAAAAAAACGCATTTTGAAATACCGAAATTCCCCTAGAACAGAATAGGGTAAAACTCCCTAAAAATGCTACTTAGAGTCTTTGTTTCATCAAGGATGGTTTTGTTTGCCAAAGTGAGCATGCAAGCATATGTAATGTGATAAAATAGATGTGTTGCAATGGCCTATGGCCTCATGGCATGTCATATGCAAAATAGAACCCTTCAATGCATTAATCCACATTTCTTCCATAGGCAACAATGAAGTTCAAAGTTAGCATACATTTCACATAAGTGTATTTGGCCCTTGGCCTCATTACAACCACATTCTAAGAGTGTCAAAAGGTGCACTTAAGTGCATATTACATAACTTAGACAATAAGTACAAGTAGTAGGACAAGATATGCTAACATATGCATATTCTATGTCATCAAAATATACTTCAAGGACTCTAGTGAGTCTAAGAATGCTGTGCATCCCACACTAAGGCTTCTTTACCTGCAAAACACCCATTAACTTAGGGGTGAGTAAACAAGTTTACTCGTAGGGAATGCATGGGTTTATCTTTGTACCAGGTTACAATCCAATACCATTTAATTTATGCTATCAAGTGACAATAGAACTTTCAACATAACACAATGAGATGTAATTTTACTAAGTTAACAACTTGCAATTTAAATGCAAAATCAAACCAAAGTGGATACTTGGACGTCACGCCGGATCAAACCGACAATGTGGTTACTTTAGGGTTACTAACCCATGGGTAACCTCCCTATGTGCGCACTAGACTTGTAGAGGGACTTTCCCCCGTACTAGAACCATGCCCTAGCCATAGTCATAACAACGACATCCCCAAGTTTCCAAAATCAACAATTTGTGCACATTACATATATGTATCAACATAACATATATATATACAATGTAAAGCCATCAACATGCACAAATCAATTTTGGAAACACAATACATGCCCTAAGTTCTCAACTAAAATGGCATGAAGAACATTGAATGATCATTATGCTATTTACCACAACTTACAACAATATCATTCAACAACAAGAACATAACCTCACAAGTATGATATAAGTTAAAAATCATAATTTAAACAATTTAATAAAACAACTAAATTCCCTAGATTTCACTTCTCATCCAAACATGCTCAATTTAATATATGTTGTAGTACATGTCATGGTTATTATATAAATCACTTCAAAACTTGATTTAAGTCATGGGAGCATATAAATAAAAATTAATTAAATTAATTCATTAATCCCTCTAGATTTTAAAATAACTCTAAATGACCTCAAATTAACATAAGTTATGAATCAAGCCATGGTCATGTTATTTATCAAGTCTAAAGTAAATTACATACAAGTCACAATTAATCATTTATTTCTCATTTTAATACAAGACAAACATATAACTTAGATATCACTATAGGAACAAATAAAATCACTTGGAAGATAAATGATAACACCCCCTACCTCAATAGAGAATTGAATCTCTATAATCCAAGCAACCAAGCTCAAAATGGAAAACAAGTTTAGGGTTAATGAAGAGGGGAGTGAAAGGAAGCTTTTGTCTTCCAAGGTTTTATGTCTAAGGTGAGTGGAAGGAGGCTAAAATGAAGAAAAAAGCTATTAACCAAGCTTTTCTCCAATGGTGGCTAGGTTATGGTTCTTGAAGACAAGTGAAAATGAAAATGATAAAGTGTAAAATGGTGAGTGGAAGGGCTAGAAATCCTCCACTCACTATGTGCTCTTACACTACCTCTCTCACACACATAATGCAAGACTAAATGGTGAACCTACACTTGTCATGAATCTATGGTTCATTCCTAGGCTTAATCTTAAGCCTACACTTGTCACCATCCTATGTAAACTTCCAAGACTTAATATTGAACCTACATTTGTCAACCATCCATGCCAACAAGTGTACCAATCCTAGGCCAACAAGTGGGTGAATCTCCACCCTCCACATGTCATCATCCAATGCATCAAAGTGTTTCCACACAAATGTCAACAAGTAGACCAATGAGAGTGTGACACTTGTTACACTTTCAGGAAATTCCAAACAAGTCCTTTTTGAAAATATCTTCCAAATTAAATTGTAAAATGGTCCCTAAGACGAAAAAAGAAAATCGCCAAAAATGGAAAAGGAGGAAAAAGGCCGGGTCATTACAACCTACCCTCCTTAAAAGGATTTCGTCCCCGAAATCGAGTCATACCTGAAAAGGAGAACAAATGGGGATACCGTGAGCGAACCTCCTGTTCGAGCTCCCAGGTAGCCTCCTCAACACCGTGATGTCTCCACAAGACCTTAACCAATGGAATGGTCTTGGTCCGCATGACCTGCGCCAGTGAATCAAGAATCTGGACCAGACCGTTACATCCTCATCAACAACCACATCAGTCCACCGCAGAACATGCTTCCTCAACATAGAGACAAGAAAGACATCGTGAACCCTATCTACTTCTAGCGGCAATGCCAAATGATAAGCAACTTCACCGACGCACTCCAAAATCTCAAATGGTCCGATGAACCTAGGCGACAACTTGCCAGTCTGCCGAAATCTCAGGAGCCCCTTACGCGGAGAAATCTTAAGAAAGACATGATCCCCTACCTTAAAAGACAATGATCGCCTCCTCCTATCAGCGCAACTCTTCTGTCTACTCTGTGCGGTAGGCAACCGCTACCGAATCAACTTGATCTTCTCTGTAGTCTCAATAACAATGTCGGGACCCAAGGCAACAGTATCACCGACCTCGGTCCCGCAAACTGGAGATCTGCAAGGTCTGCCATACAACGCCTCAAAAGGTGCCATGCCAATACTGGCCTGGTAACTGTTGTTGTAGGCAAACTCAACCAAATGCAAGTTGTCCTCCCAACTACCCCCAAAATCCAAGATACAAGCCCGCAACATATCCTTCAATACCTGAATGGTGCATTCCGACTGTCCATCAGTCTGAGGATGGAATGTCGTACTAAAATGAAGCCCCGTGTCAAGAGCCTCCTAAAAACTTTACCAAAAGTAAGAGGTGAACCGCGGATCCTTATCCAAAACAATGGATACAGGAACCACGTGAAGCTTGACAATCTGTCTCACATATAGTCCACTCAGTCTCTCTGCACTATCTGTCATTACCATTGGTAAGAAGTGAGCCGTCTTAGTCAACCTGTCAACTATGACCCAAACGGCATCATTCCCTGCCTGAGACCTCGGAAGTCCCGTCATGAAATCCATAGTGATATGCTCCCATTTCCACTCAGCTACTGGTTATAGTTGCAACAATCCTACCGGTCGTTGATGCTCTGCCTTCACTTGTTGACAAGTAAGGCATTGAGCCACGAATTGTGAAACATCCCGTTTCATGCCCTGCCACCAAAACTGTCGTCGCAGATTGTGATACATCTTTGTACCACCAGGATGAACTGCAAGCCTAGAGTGGTGGAAATCCCGAAGAACGTCCTCACGACAAGACAATGGAATAAACATCATCCCCTTGTACCTGAGACCACCGTCTGAATGTAAGGTCCAACCCTCTACATTCTCTCCGCCTGAAATCCGAACATGGATGGCCTTCATCTCCCCATCCTCCAACTGTGCCTCAATAACTCTGCTAACAAGTGTCAGTTGAGCCACAAGGCTAAACAAAATAGCCGGTGAAACATCCTCATAACACTGTAAACCAAGATCTGCAAGCTCTTCTAGCATCTTCCATCTATGAAGGGAAATGCTAGCAAGAGTTCCCCGTGACTTCCTACTCAATGCATCGGCCACTACATTGGCCTTACCCGGGTGATACAGTAATTCAAAATCGTAATCCTCCATAAACTCAACCCATCTGCACTGTCTCAAGTTTAAATCCTTCTGAGAGAAGAGATACTTGAGACTCTTGTGGTCAGAGAAAACTTTAAACTTCTCCCCGTACAAATAGTGTCCCCACCCTTCAGTGCAAAGATAACTACTGCTAACTCCAAATCATGTGTTAGATAGTTCAACTCGTGAGTCTTCAACTGTCAAGACCCATAAGCAACCACTCGCTCTGTCTGCATCAAGACACAACCCAAACCTTCTCGTGAAGCATCACAAAAGATCACATAACCTAAACTATGTTCAGGAATGATCAAAACTGGAGCCGATGTCAACCTGACCTTCAACTCCTAAAAAGCAAACTCACATGCCTCGTTCCATACGAACTTCACCCCCTTGCGGGTAAGTCGAGTCATAGGTGCTGCTAAACGAGTGAAATCCCGAACAAATCTCTGGTAATAGCCGGCTAGGCCAAAAAAACTCCGAATCTAAAACACTGTCTTGGGACGCTCCCAATCCATCACTGACTCAATCTTTGTTGGATCCACTGCAACACCGCCCCTTGACACAACATGATTAAGGAACTTCACTTCTGGTAGCCAAAATTCGCATTTCTCGAACTTGGCGTACAACCGATTATCCCTAAGGATCTGCAACACTGTCCTCAAATGATACTCATGCTCCTCCACCGAAGCTGAGTATACAAGAATGTCATCAACAAAGACTACAATGAACTGATCAAGATGGTCACTAAATACACGGTTCATTAAGTCCATAAAAGCTACTGGAGCATTGGTCAAACCAAATGGCATCACTAGAAACTCATAATGGCCATACCGTGTGCGGAAAGTGGTCTTGGATACATCCTCATCCTTAACCCTCAACTGATAGTAACCCGATCTCAGATCAATCTTCAAAAATCATGTCGCTCCCTTCAACTGATCAAACAATTCATCAATCCTAGGCAAAGGATACCTGTTCTTGATTGTGACATAGTTCAGCTTGCGATAATCAATGCAAAGTCTCAAAGACCCATCCTTCTTCTTTGCAAAAAGAACCGGTGCTCCCCAGGGTGAAGCACTAGGACAAATAAAGCCCTTAGCTTTCAAATCATCCAATTGAGCTTTTAGCTCATCAAGCTCTGTCGGTGCCATACGGTACGGTGCCATAGAAATAGGTGCAGTACCGGGAATGACACCGATGGCAAAGACAACCTCCCGAAGAGGAGGGAGTTCTGTCAACTCCTCCGGGAAGACATCCAGAAACTCATCTACAACTGTCAGAAAAACACGGCCCAGACTGCTACCCTCGTCAACTAACAGGCTAGCCAAGTGGGACCTATGGCGACTTCAGTCACCGATACTGAAAATCATCGTCAGGTGGGAATCGCTCTGATCTCCCACGAAGTGAAAACAATCCCCCGTGGGAGTGCAAACAGACACTCGCCCACGGAAGCAATCAATCTTGGCACGAAAGAAAGACAACCAGTCCATCCCAAGAATGACGTCAAAACCCGTCATGTCGAAAACAACAAAATCAAACTCCAACGTCCGTCTAGCTATCTCGATAGCACAACCCCGACAAACACGGTCCAAAAACACTGGACCACCAACTGGTGTGTCAACACAAAGGAAACCATCCCGCTGCGTGACCTCCAGACCCAAAGAATGTGCAAATAATGTAGATATGAATGAATGTGATGCACCTGTGTCAACAAGAACTCTAGCCCAAGAACTGAAAATTGGAAAGATACCTCGAACTATAGAAGTCCCTGCGGAGGTATCGGCCTGTGGCAGTGCATAAGCTCATCCCTGAGCCCCTGATTGCTGTGAACTGCCCTACTGAGCTGACTAATGTCAGGAAGCAGTAGGTGTAGGGTTACTACCCGGATACGAACTGACTGGTGTAACTGGCTGTGGTGCTTGAGGCACCCTGAAACCTGACTGTGCAACTCTCGATTGTGCCGGTGTAGCCTGTGGGCCTGCGCCACTCTGTGCCCTATTCTGTAGGTGTGGACACTCCCTCTTGAAATGTCCAGGCTGCTTGCAGTAATTACAAACCCCCTGAAGTCCCTGCGTCGAAGTTGAAGACTTACTAGTCTAAAAACGACTGCCCTGAGACTGCAACTGTGGGCGACGAGGCTTGATATGCCCCGGCTGCTAACAGTGGTGACAAATGACTCCCCGGGCTGACCCCAAAGATACTAGACCTACAGATGTAGACTGAGCCTACTGTGACTATCCCTGAGTGCGTGAACTGTCCCCAGCCTTAGCCTTTTTCCACTGACCCCCAACGGATACTGATGAAGACTCTCCACGTGGCTGCTTATATGAACCCTTGATCCTAAGCTGATCTCGGTCCTCTACCTCAACTAGCATAGCCTTCTGTACTACCTCCCCATAAGTCCTCAGATCCAACACTGAAATTCGTGGCCTAATATCAAGATGTAACCCATCCTGAAACTTTTTCGCCCTGAGCTCATCAGTGGCTACCATCTCTGGTGCATAGCGGGAAAGAGAAGTGAAGCGTGTCTCATACTCAATGACATTCATCCTGCCCTAATAGAGACCTGTAAACTGCACTCTCATATCATGCCTCAAAGGCCTTGGAAAGAAGCGGTCAAAGAACAATGTCCTGAACTCCTCCCAAGTCATCACCTCCACATCGTGGATATTGGTCATAGACCTCCACCAGATATCGGCATCTCCCATGAACATAGAGGCTGTCAAGGAGATCCTCAATTGGTCTGTAGGTACTGCCATGCTATCGAGCTTGCGTACCATGAGATCAAGCCATGCCTCTGAAGCAAGCAGATCCATACTCCCTGCAAATTGGTCGATCTTAACCCTCTGTAACTTCATAAAGTAGTCTAATGCCTCATTAGCAACTGGTGCCGGTGCTGGTGCCGGTACTGGAATCTGTATCCCCACCATTTGCTGGCGAAACATAGCCTGAATGGACTCTGACATCCCCAGAGCCACTCCTTGTGCAATCTGCTCCTCGTAAGTCGGAGCTCGTGGTAGATTTGGACCCGTGCCACGAACTGGAATCCTAGGCCTCTCTGGACCCCTCGTAAACTCGGTGTCATCCACCTGCTCCTCAACGCCCTGACACGAAGACTCCCCACGTGTGATAACCATGATGCTAAACATATGCAATGAAAGAGGTCAACAATAACACAAGTTATTATGACCGAATGCAACTCGTACTATGAAAGTAAGAAATACAAAGCAAGATGAGGTATGTAACATACGGTCATGAAAAGGCAATCAAGGAAGGTTGTTTAAACAGTTAAGCACTTAAGCAATATGTTAAACAAGGATGCTTCTTAAACATATAAGCATACGAACATAGAGATATATCATAATAACAAGTATATCACCAAGAAACATGTAATCATGTTATAATGCCAAAAACATATTATCAAATCTATGCTAATAAATCAAAGTACATTAACAAAAGCATGCTATGCACCCAAAACCCATCATCCTAAGGCTTTCAAACCTAGGAGCTCTGATACCACTTGTGACGGCCCAAGTTTTGTAAACCCGGTGCGTTAGTGATGACCAAAAGATGACCCGATAACGGATCCGAAATGCGGAAGCGAAAGGTGAAACAACGGTCTCTAGAGATACAATACATCTCTAAGACACCAATGTGACCCTCAATGAGGTCATGGAACCCAAAGGTAAACCAATGCGCAAGAGTCGTTTCAAAAATGGACAAAAAGGAACCTAGGGGCAAAATGGTCATTTTGTAAAAAAATGGATTCAAGTGTTATCGAGCACACCACTGGGAAGACAATGAAAAATTAATCAATTTAAAAAAAACACTCACTTGATTTGGAGTCCGGATGAGGGAGAAAGGTCAAAAACAAAATCGACGTCGCGGCGGCCCGACGAAGGCCGTGACAGCTACAGTGCCGTCACCCACTACTGCTGCAACTGAGAGTAAAAACGGGCATCTAAACGGACTTTTCTGCAAAAACTCAAAGAAAAAACCCCCCCTAAAATCAAGTTTTCTACCCAACTTAAAGATGGAAACCAAAAAAATGCATTGCAAAAGGTCCAAAATACCCTCAAGAAAATCAGGTTTAGAGGTCAAAAATCGTTCCAAGCTACTGCCCAAAGAAAGGAAATGGGGCTTCGGAAGGTTTGTAAATTGCCTAAATTGAAAATACAATCTTAAAATACACCCACAAGACCCCCAGAAGTTTCAGATCGGTCGTCATGCTTTTCAAAAAAAAGTCGATGAATAGTACCAAGTATATTTGCACTAAAGTCGGCAAAAACTTGGCAGCAATGATTTTCCAGAAAAAAATCGATTTTTGAGGGTCAAGATGGTAGTTTCTGGAAAAACACAAAGAAGAAACCCCCCTCAAAATTGAGTTTTCTATGTGACTCGCAAGGAAAAATGAAAAAAACGCATTTTGAAATACCCGAAATTTCCTTAGAACAGAATAGGGTAAAACTCCCTAAAAATGCTACTTAGAGTCTTTGTTTCATCAAGGATGGTTTTGTTTGCCAAAGTGAGCTTGCAAGCATATGTAATGTGATAAAATAGATGTGTTGCAATGGCCTATGGCCTCATGGCATGTCATATGCAAAATAGAACCCTTCAATGCATTAATCCACATTTCTTCCATAGGCAACAATGAAGTTCAAAGTTAGCATACATTTCACATAAGTGTATTTGGCCCTTGGCCTCATTACAACCATATTCTAAGAGTGTCAAAAGGTGCACTTAAGTGCATATTACATAACTTAGACAATAAGTACAAGTTTTATCAAAGTAAACAAAAGTAGGACAAGATATGCTAACATATGCATATTCTTGTCATCAAAATATACTTCAAGAACTCTAGTGAGTCTAAGAATGATGTGCATCCCATACTAAGGCTTCTTTACCTACAAAACACCCATTAACTTAGGGGTGAGTACATAAGTTTACTCGTAGGGAATGCATGGGTTTATCTTTGTACCAAGTTACAATCCAATACCATTTAATTTATGCTATCAAGTGACAATAGAACTTTCAACATAACACAATGAGATGTAATTTTACAAAGTTAACAACTTGAAATTTAAATGCAAAATCAAACCAAAGTGGATACTTGGACGTCACGGCTGATCAAACCGACAATGTGGTTACTTTAGGGTTACTAGCCCATGGGTAACCTCCCTATGTGCGCACTAGACTTGTAGAAGGACTTTCCCCCGTACTAGAACCATGCCCTAGCCATAGTCATAACAACAGCATCCCCAAGTTTCCAAAATCAACATTTTGTGCACATTAAATATATGTATCAACATAACATATATATATACAATGTAAAGCCATCAACATGCACAAATCAATTTTGAAAACACAATACATGCCCTAAGTTCTCAACTACAATGGCATGAAGAACATTGAATGATCATTATGCTATTTGTCACTAATTACAACAATATCATTCAACAACAAGAACATAACCTCACAAGTGTGATATAAGTTAAAAATCATAATTTAAACAATTTAATAAAACAATTAAATTCCCTAGATTTCACTTCTCATCCAAACATGCTCAATTTAATATATGTTGTAGTACATGTCATGGTTATTATATAAATCACTTCAAAACTTGATTTAAGTCATGGGAGCATATAAATAAAAATTAATTAAATTAATTCATTAATCCCTCTAGATTTTAAAACAACTCTAAATGACCTCAAATTAACATAAGTTATGAATCAAGCCATGGTCATGTTATTTATCAAGTCTAAAGTGAATTATATACAAGTCACAATTAATCATTTATTTCTCATTTTAATACAAGACAAACATATAACTTAGATATCACTATAGGAACAAATAAAATCACTTGGAAGATAAATGATAACACCCCCTACGTCAATAGAGAATTGAATCTCTATAATCCAAGCAACCAAGCTTAAAATGGAAAACAGGTTTAGGGTTAATGAAGAGGGGAGTGAGAGGAAGCTTTTGTCTTCCAAGGTTTTATGTCTAAGGTGAGTGGAAGGAGGCCAAAATGAAGAAAAAAACTATTAACCAAGCTTTTCTCCAATGGTGGCTAGGTTATGGTTCTTAAAGACAAGTGAAAATGAAAATTATAAAGTGTAAAATGGTGAGTGGAAGGGCTAGAAATCCTCTACTCACTCTGTGCTCTTACACTACCTCTCTCACACACATAATGCAAGACTAAATGGTGAACCTACACTTTTCATGAATCTATGATTCATTCCTAAGCTTAATCTCAAGCCTACACTTGTCACCATCCTATGTAAACTTCCAAGACTTAATATTAAACCTACATTTTTCAACCATCCATGCCAACAAGTGTACCAATCCTAGGCCAACAAGTGGGTGAATCTCCACCCTCCACATGTCATCATCTAACGCATCAAAGTGTTTCCACACAAATGTCAACAAGTGGACCAATGAGAGTGTGACACTTGTTACACTTTCCAGAAATTGCAAACAAGTCCTTTTTGAAAATATCTTCCAAATTAAATTGTAAAATGGTCCCTAAGACGAAAAAAGAAAATCGCCAAAAATGGAAAAGGAAGAAAAAGTCCGGGTCATTACAGTCCTCCATGAACTTAACCCATCTGCGCTGTCTCAAATTCAAATCCTTCTGAGAGAAGAGATATTTGAGACTCTTCCGATCGGAGAAAACCACAAACTTCTCCCCGTACAAATAATGTCTCCACCTTTTTAGGGCAAAGATAACTACTGCCAATTCCAAATCATGAGTCGGATAGTTCAACTCATGAGTCTTCAACTGTCGAGACCCATAAGCAACCACTCGCTCTATCTACATCAAGGCACAACCAAAACCTTCTCGCGAAGCATCGTAATAGACCACGTTACCCAAACTACGTTCAGGTATGATCAAAATCGGAGCTGATGTCAATCTAGCCTTCAACTCCTGAAAAGTGAAATCACAAGCCTCATTTCATATGAACTTGACTCCCTTGCGAGTAAGTCGAGTCATAGGTGCCACTAGACGAGAGAAATCCCGAACAAATCTCCCGTAGTAGCCGGTTAGGCTAAGAAAGCTCCAAACCTCAAACACTATCTTCAGACGCTCCCAATCCATCACAGACTCAATCTTTGACGGATCCACTGTAACACTGCTACTTGACACAACGTGTCTAAGGAACTTCACCTCCGGTAGCCAAAATTCGCATTTCTCGAACTTGGTGTACAACTGATTATCTCTAAGGAGCTGCAACACTGTCCTCAAACGATACTCATGCTCCTGTACTGAAGCTGAGTATACGAGAATGTCATCAATGAACACCACCACAAATCTGTCAAGATAGTCACTAAATATACGGTTCATCAAATCCATGAAAGCTATTGGAGCATTAGTCAAACCAAAAGCATCACTAGAAACTCATAATGGCCATACCGTATGCAAAAAGTGATCTTGGATATATCCTCATCCTTAACCCTCAACTGATAGTAACCTGATCTCAAATCAATCTTCGAAAAGCATGTCGCTCCTTTTAACTGATCAAATAAGTCATCAATCCTAGGCAAAGGATACCTGTTCTTGATCGTAGCGTGATTCAACTTACGATAATCGATGCAAAGTCTTAAAAACCCATCCTTTTTCTTCACAAAAAGAACTGGTGCTCCCCGTGGTAAAGCACTAGAACGAATAAAGCCCTTAGCTTTCAAATCATCCAACTGACTTTTCAGCTCATCAAGCTCTACCGGTGCCATGCGGTACGGTGCCATAGAGATGGGCGCTATACAGGGAATGACATCAGTGGCAAAAATAACTTCCAGAGGTAACTCTATCAGTTCCTCTGGAAAGACGTCAACAAACTCCTCAATAACTGCCGGAAGAACACGGCCCAAACTGCTATCCTCATCAACTAGCAAACTAGCCAAGTAGGATATGTGGCGACTCCAATCACCAATGCTGAAAACCATTGCCGGGTGGGAATCACTCCGATCTCCCACAAAATGGAAATAATCTCCCTTGGGAGTGCAAATGGACCCTCTTCCGTGGAAGCAATTGATCGTAACCCGAAAGAATGACAACCAATCCATCTCGAGAATGACGTCAAAGCTCATCATGTTAAGAATAATGAAATCAAACTCTAAGGTCCGCCCAGCTATCTCAGTAGTACAACCCCAACAAACACGATCCAAAGACACTGGACCCCCAACTAGTGTGTCAACATAGAGAAGACTATCCCGAAGTGTGACCTCCAGACCCAATGAATGTGCAAATGATACAGAAATGAAAGAATGTGATGCACCTGTGTCAACAAGAACTCGTGCCCAAGAACTGAAAACTGGAAACATACCTCGAACTAAAGAGGTGCCTGCGGAAGCATCCACCTGTGGAAGAGCGTAGGCTCGTCCCTGAGTCCTTGAGCCCTACTGTGAACTGCCTTGATAGCCTGACTGATGTGACGAAATAGTTGGTGTAGAACCCCTTGCTGGATAAGTGCCAACTGGCACCACTAGCTGTGGTGCCTGAGGAACTCTGAACCTATACTGAACCACTGCAGACTGTGCTGGTACAATTTATGAATCTGTGCCACCACATGACTGATTAAACAACTTTGGACAATCCTTCTTGAGATGGCCTGGTTGCCTGCAATAGAAGCAAGATCCCTGCCCTACTCTCGTAGGAACTGATGTCTGACTGACCTGTGGTCAAAGTTGTGGGTAACGAGGCTTGATGTGCCCCGGCTGCTGACAATGGTGACAAATCACAGCTCGGGCTAACCCGAAGATACAGGAACTGTGGGTGCAGAACGATTCTGCTGCAGTGCCCCCTGTGAGTGTGTACTGTTCCCTGCCTTAGCTTTCTTCCACTGACTCCCGGAAGATGATGGATTGTCCTCGCGAGGCTGCTTATGTGAACCCCTGATCCGTATCTGATCCCGTTCCTCTGCCTCAGCTAGTATAGCCCTTTGGACCACTTCTCTATAAGTCCTCAAATCAAGAATTGAGATCCGTGGCCTGATGTCAAGATTTAACCCATCCTGAAACTTCATTACCCTAGCCTCTTCTGTCGCTACCATATCCTTGGCACAACGAAAGAGAGAAGTAAATCATGTCTCATACTCAAGGACAGTCATAGTGCCCTGATAAAGACTTATGAACTGTATCCTCATCTCCCGCCTTATAGTCCTCAGAAAAAAGCGCTTAAAAAACAAATCTCTGAACTCATTTCAAGTCATCAACTCAACATTGTGGACATTGGTCATAGACCTCCACCAAATATCTGTATCTCCCATGAACATAGAAGCTGTCAAAGAAATCATCAACTTGTATGTAGGTACCGCCATACTGTCTAACTTGCGAACCATAAGGTCTAGCCAAGCTTCTAAGACTAGCGGATCTGAACTCCCTGCAAATGCATCAATCTTGACCCTCTATAGTCGCATAAAGTACTCTATTGCCTCATTGACTATCGGTGCCGATGTCGGTGCTGGAATCTGTATCCCTGCCACCTGCTTGCATATCAACTCCTGTACGGATTTAGCGATCCCCTGATTGATTCCCTGAGCCACTCGCTCATCATAAGTCAGTGCCCGTGGCGGATTAGCATCCACGCCACGAACTAGAATTCTGGGCCTTCCCGGACCCCTTGTAAACTCGGTGTCAGCCACTTGCTCCTCAGTGCCCTGACGAGAAGACTTTCCACGCGTAACAACCATGGTGCTAAACATACAAAAGAAGAGAGGTCAACAATAACATAAGTTATTATGACCGAGTGCAACTCACACTATGAATGCAAGAAACACAAAGTAAGACAAGGTATGCAACATACAGTCATGCTAAAGTAATCAAATAAAGCCATGTAAACAGTTAAGCACTTAAGCAAATAAGCATACATGTCAAATAAGGATGCTTTTAAACATATAAGCATATAAGCCTAAAGACATGTCATACTACCAAGCGTGTTATAACGAAACACATAAACATGTTATAAAGCCAAAACATGTTATCAAAAGCATGTGAATATATCAAAGTAAATCAACAAAAGCATGATATGCACCCAAAACCCATCATCCTAAGGTATTAAAACCTAGGAGCTCTGATACCACTTGTGACAGCCCAAGTTTTTTAACCCAGTGCGTTAGTGATGACCCGAAAGTTGACCCGATAACGGACCCGAAATGCGGAAGCAAAAGATGAAACCATAGTCCTTTGAGATATAAATCATCTCTAAGACACCAATGTGACATTCCATGAGGTCACGGAAGTTAAAGAAAGCAAAAGAGGAAACTTGAGTTAAAACGGGTAAAATCCCTCAATGAAGGGCAAAATGGTCAATTCATAAAGAGAAGAGAAAATTGACTCTAAAAAAGTCAAATAGGGTGAATACAACCTAATCTAATCATTTCACAACATTCCAAGAGGTTCTAAGAACTTTGAACAAGAATCCCATAAAGTGCCCTTTCCCGGTTTAAATGAAAACTGACACTACCTTACTAAAACATGAATAACTCCCACAATGATTGGAATCTGAGAATGGCATTTATACCATTGAAAATTTAACTCAAAATCCATTAATTTAGGCTTAAGAATCAACCCATTTGTGTTAGAAATGAAGGAGTTATGACCCTTTAAAGTTGGAACTTTAGTGTTGAAACATAACAGAGAAGCTGCATGCAAACAAGCTATTTTGGTCGACCGAACTGGATAGAAAATTTTCTAAAATCATGATTTTAAGGACTCTTTGGTTCGGTAGATCGAATTGAATCATCGGTCAATCGAAATAGGCCATCGGTCGACCGAAATGGCCTTGAAAGCTGAAAATGGCTGCTGGAATTGATGAATTATTGTGCAATGAAGCTACCAAAAGCTATCGGTCGACCAAAATAGAGTTTTGGTCGACCGAAACACCTCGAAATGCTATTATATAACCTGCTATATACCAAAGGTGTTAAGGATCGACCCAAACTTTGAATCCCATGTTGATTTGGTTAAAAAATGAAAGTTTAAAACTGATTTTCAATGAAGTACGGATATGTAGACATGCCAACAACCTTAAAATGGATAATTGAATACAAAACAATAGCACATGGCCTCATACATGTCCTTTACAATATTTTCACATGCCAAACCTCCAAGGTAGTTAAAAATACATTTTTTTTAAAAAAGAGTTGGTACCAAATGGATACAAGTGCTAAAGAAAACATGTTTGGCCCTTGGCCTCAATACATACATGCTTCTAATATCAAAAGTAAGTACGTGGGTATCATTACACATCAAGGTAGCTACATTAGCCTCAAAAATACCATACATCCATTGTATACAAAATATAACTTCAAAAGTAAAGCATGCTAAACACTTGCATGTCAATGTACAAAAATGTTCCAAATTGCTCATTAGCCTCTAAGGATGATGAGCATCAAAGAACATAATCTCCTTACCTGAAAAACAATCTAAACCACTAGGGTGAGTAATCAAGTTACTCGTAGGAAGAAGCATATGCGTATACCTTAAAGTTTTAATATCATTGTAAGATCAATATAAACAAATACAAGGGAGCATTCCACTTAACGTCTATGTTCAAGGTATTCTAAGGGATCACCTTAAGCTAATGCAATGATTCCATCATAACATAATAACAATATCAATGTACTTAATAGCATTAATTCACCAATAACCAAATCAAAAGTCACAATTAAACATTGGTTGACAACTTGGGAAAAGAATACGAAATCAATTAGTGGAATACGTGGACATCAAATCTTGGATAAAGCCAAGACCTAAATGGTTATTCTGGGCGTTAACCCACTGGGATTACCACCCTAAGTGCGCATTATAAATGGGGAGAACTCATACCTCCCGCACTAGAGCCAAACTCTAGCCATATCACTTGTAACAACAATGTCCCAAGAGAATCCAAAATATAGCAAGTTCAAAACTCATACATAATTATTAAGGCATATATATCACCTTCCATGCACAAGTATTTTGAAACAACACAAACCATGTCTTAGGGTTCCAAGTCTAGAATGACATAATAAATGACAAGTATTCAATATGATATATTGTGTAAAATGATATCACCAACTTATCAATTTAAAGCATGCCTCAACAATAAACTTTATCTACTAGATTACAACATTATAGTATTAAGCTCCTAAAATAATTACAATTACCAATAGTAATTCACTAGAATGTAGGATTGACATCACAATAGTATAGTAATTCAAATCAATAAGAGTTCTATACAACATTAATAATCCTACTCAAGATACATACACAATATACATGCTTAATCAATGAATCCTAAGTCAATCATAAGGATTTCCTATAGTATGCAATACTACAATTCTAAAAGTATGTATACAATATATATTAAACCCTAAAGGATTTTAAAACACTTAAAATATAAACATACTACCACCCCTACCTCAAGAGAGAATTGAATCTCTATAATCCAAGCTACCAAGCTCAAAATGGAAAACAAGTCCAGGGTTAATGAAGAGGAGAGTGAGGGGAAACTTTTTTGTTCCAAGGTTTTAAGTCTAGGGTGAATGGAAGGAGGCTAAAAGTGAGGTCAAAGCTCTAAGCCAAGTTTTTCCTTCAATGGTTGCTAGGTTAGGGTTCTTAGAGAATAAGTGCAAATGAAAGGGATAAAGTGAAAATGGTGAGTGGAGGATCTAGTATTCTTCCACTTACTATATGTTCTTACATTACTTCTCTCTCACACACACAATGCAAGACTTATTTTGGCCCCTACACTTGTCACAAATCAATGGCTCCTTCCTAGGCTTAATCTTAAGCCTACACTTGTGAACCATCTAAGCTGACAAGTGCTCATATCCTAGGCCAACAGGTGGGTGAATCTCCACCCTCCAAATGTTAGGAGATCATGCTCCTAAGTCATTCCACCCCAATGCCAACAAGTGGCTCCATGAGAATGTGACACTTGTCACATTTTCCAAAAATTGTAAACAGGTCCTTTTTTAAAATATCTTACAAATTAAATTACAAAAAGGTCCCTAAGATGAAAAATAATTACTTTACATAATTATACTAAAACCCCAAAAACCAAGAATAATTACAATAACGTATGCATCCATGCCCTTTATGAAAAAGTAAGCAACTAGAATGTATTTTCTACAAAAGTAAAAATACAAATGTCATGGAAATCAAATATCATGAATGCATGCAAAACTGGAATCAAATCCGAGCACAAAAAGTGAGGTTATGTAAGGAAAAATGATAAACGGGAAAAAGATGAAATAGGGGAAAGACAAAATAGGAAAAGGATGAAAAAAAAAATCACCAAAAAAAGGAAAAAGGAGTCATTACATGAACTTGGCCCGCTTGAATCTAGAAAGGAAGCTCATCACAGACTCTCCAGGTAGTTGATGAAGTCTGAAAAGGTCTGCCATGGACACTTCGGGTTCAGCTCTTTAAAATTAAGTATGGAATGAGTCCTCAAATTGCTGCCAACTTTGGATGGAGTTGGCTGGCAAGTTTGAATACCTGAAAGTATATCCAGTCAGTGTGTTTGGAAACAAGTATACTTTCAGCCATAGATTGGCTGCTACTTCTCCATATTGGACAGTGAACCGACTAATATGTTCCAAAGTAGACTGTTCACCCTCTCCATTGAACATTGCAAACTCTAGAATTCTAAAATTCCATGGAAATTCAACTTTATCAATGAACTCTAGATAAGGCTTTCTATAAGTTGACCTTCCACCCCTTTGAGTTAGGCCAAATTCCTATTGAAGGAATTTTGCAAATTGGCCTCTATCAAGTGCCATAGGTAATGGAGGGTTGTTGTCTGGCCAACCTTGAGGTTGATTAGCCACTTGATGCCCCCCACCCGCCCAAAGCAAGGGGTTGGTATCTACATAGTTATTTCTACCACGGTTCCTTCCTCCTTGGTCAAGAAGTGGCTCCCTTAGAAAATGTTGTCCCCCAACCGCCATAGGAATGACCAGGGGTGGCGTTGTTGGAACAGGTGCGACTGGCTAAATGTTCACAGGTGGAACATTCTGTTGTGCTTGAGGGTTGTGGTATGGCCATGGTTGGCCAGGAAGATCATGCCAAGTCTGTTGTGGAAATGCCACAGGTGGAGGATTCTGAACTTACTGGATGGTTAGCATAGGCACAGCTTGTAGAATAGTCATCTATGCCGCTAGAGTAGTCACAGGTGGAATTGGAATATAAGTTTGTGCCATTCGAAAGGACTGCACCTGCTGTTGAGTTGGAGGGAACAGCCCTACATGTTGCTGAGAGGAACTTCCTTCAACAAATGTGGCTGACCTACTAGCTTGGAAGGCCTACTGTTGAGACCCTTCAGAGTGGTTTGGTCGAGGGGCTAAACCTTGGTTTGAGCTTCCAAGGGTCCATTCTAACATAGACTCGAACCTTTTAGAGATTCGGTCTACAATTCTTTAAACTTTCGGTCTTGAGAAAGAACAGCTTTAGATTGGTCTTGAGCAACTCTGGCTAAGTCTTGAGCAACTTTAGCTTGGTCTTGCACAAACCTATCTTACTGCATTGCCATCATGCGGATGTTGTCCATAATGGGTCCATTTGCCATTATTTGAGCAAATTTTTCCACCATATCATTTTCATGAGGTGCAAATTGTGAACTTTCTACTGGAAGTTCACTAGCTTGCATCTCTCCTAGTTCCGCAGGGTCTTAGACAGACTTGCCTTGCCTTCTTCCACCGGCCATTCAACAATCTGTCTAGAATGTCCTGCCGAGCATGCCAATTATGTTCGGCTCCTAAAAATCGGGGTTCTACCTTCCAGGTGAGTGGAAAGTAGGAGTGGATGTCGGGCATTATAGGAACTGCTGTCATTCCAAAGTGGATATCCGAACAACTATCCAGTAGGAGATTGTAGAGATCAGGCAATTGTACGAAGGACTGGAATTACTACCTTCAAATGTTTTTTTTTGCTTTGAAAAGGGAATTTTGGATTGAACTATGGCTAGTGGAAAGGAAAGCCGTATTGAAAGTGCAGGACTTCAAAGTAAGGTGCTGGAAAGTAAGAATAATAAGTGCAGGTTTTGAATAAAACATATTGAAAGTGCATTATATGAATGTAAAGATACATAAATATAAAGAAATTGAAGTGCTGTTAGGCTGTGTGATTTGAACAGGGTTTGCAAACTAGCTCTAGGTTCTCTATTTATAAAGCTTTCCATGCATACAGCAGCTTGATGTGGCAACTCCAGCGATTTCCACGTGGCCAAATTTTGGACTGCCAAATGCCCCATGATCTCTTGGCAATTGTAACTTCTTTCTTCCATCTTTTCCCTTCTCTGTTGCAGACTTCAGCTATGTTCTCCACGATCTCAGTTTATGGGTAGTTCTTGTAATATATTTTCCACTTGGTTTCTCCATATGGTTTCTCCATAGGTTTACATATGTCCCACGTCTTCATGTACTTCTTCTTTTTGTCGTAAATTTTGTATAACTTCTATATGTATCATGCATGTATATAGAAGTTAGTTGTAGACCCACGTTGTCCTCAATTTTGGTAACCTCCTTCAACCAGACCTCTCTTTTCATAACACCATGGCCTCCTAAATTTCAGTATCTTTTCATAGTGGGCTGGCATCCTCAATTCCTGTAACTTCCTATCTCGAGACTCTCCTTCTAGGTTTAGAGTTCATGGCGTCATAGGTTTCCAAAATTACAGCAGCTTTTTCTCATCGTGGGTGTGTATCTAATATAATGAATATACATATATATATATATATGTCCATAAATATAAATCATTGCCCACGTTCCCTTGATTTTCTGCAACTTCCCTCAACCAACCCTTCCTTTCTGGGCTTGAAATTTATGACGCCGTGGCTTCCAAAATTACAGCGACTGCTTCATTATGGGATTTTAGTATTATATATATATATATATATATATATATATATATATATATATATTCATAATTATAACTTATTCCCACGTCCCTTTCTTTTAGCAGACCACGTTCCTTGTATTTTTGGTAATTTCCCTTTTTGAGACTTTCCTTCCGAGTTTGGAGTTCATGGCGCCATGGACTCCTTGATTTTAGTAGCTTTCTCATAGTGGGTAGTATTCCAGAATATAAATATATATTTGTACACACACACACACACACACATATATATATATATATCCAGAAATATATACTTGCTATTTTAAACCATCACCCACTTCCCTTTTCTTCTGTAATGTTGCCGACTTAGCTGAAGTAGTTGTTTGGATTCTCCTAAAAACAAGGAGAAAATTCAGCCCCGCGTTCTCTTGGTTAACTCTTGCCTTGACGTAATTGAAAACATTTCTTTTAAGATTCTTTGAAAGCACGATCTTTTCATAAACCTTCCATAATAACAACTCTTAAAAGAATTGATCCAACATGGTCAACACCGTGGTAAGCTTAGTAAAACTTGCCATGTATGAAAAAAAACAATTGGTTTGATGAACTTTGACTTAGATAAGTGTATGAGGTTGAATATAGTATAGTATTCCATGTAATCTCTTCATTCCATATAGGTAGATGTGGGCCCTTGTTTTGAAGATGGCAAGTCCTAATACGACTCACCTCTTTCCTTTAAAAATAGAAAACCCCACATGGTAGGATTGTATTGGCCCACTTATCTTTGATTTCAATTACTACGTAATATTACATAGCTTCCAATAATAATTTATTAGAGTTGCGATTCAGCGTGGTAAGTTCCATTGGAACTCGCCACATGTCGAATTTCCATTAGGCTAAAAATAATTGAGTAAATAGTAAGGGATAATGCCCTTTTGTCTAATTCATTCTTAAAGATAATGTGCATATTGTTTTATAATATAACATATGAGTTGTGGAATGTTAACAAGATGGAAGTTATATTCTTTTTGATACCTCTCATATACTAGGTGATTGTGCTCTCTTCTTTTGTGCATTAATTGTACTATTGGATCCTAAGGTTAATTTTTCTATTTTCAAAATAAAAATGTACTCTATTTCTCCTTATACAATATTGTTGCCTAATGACTATTAAATAAAATCTGCACTAATTGAAATAGTTTCTGTCAAATGTGACATGCTGTTGTGAAATTTATATGTACCACTCGCAAGTGCACGAATCTTTGCAG
Source organism: Cornus florida (assembly GCF_030987335.1). Lineage (NCBI taxonomy): Eukaryota > Viridiplantae > Streptophyta > Magnoliopsida > Cornales > Cornaceae > Cornus > Cornus florida. The sequence continues at coordinate 76,820,364 of NW_026775573.1, read as the reverse complement.
ATAGAGCTTACTTGTAAGGGTGTCGTACCCAAGGGACTTGTGTAAATTAAGTTTGTCAAAAGATTTCTTAAATTCCAAATTAACTTGAAAGTAGGATAATCAGATTGTGATGATTTATTCTAAATTAACTAAGTCGAAAAATAAAATAAACTAAAGAACAATGATTGAATAGGATGTAGACAATAGAAAGAGAGAACTAGGGATATGATTTCACCACTAATGTCACAACACCAATCAGTTGCATTAATTTATTGGAGATATATCATATAATATGCACAGGGAATTAATCATGGCTACCAGCAGATATTAATTCAGCTAGAAAATAATATAACTTAATGCTAAGCATGGATTATCTTCGATTGGTATAAACCATCTACCTAACTACTTTACTCTAGGGTGTAGCATGGTCTATCTTTTCTAGGCATATTCCATCAAAACTCTAACATTATATTCAGAGAAAAACTATTGTGTAATCATCTCATTCACAACTATAAGAAGTAAATGAGTTATGTTCAATTACAAGATTAAAATATCTAAGACAAAATAGAAAAATATTTGTAATTGAATTAAAACTCTAAAACCGATTCTTATTGAAAAGTTAATTAAAAATCCTATAGATTACACAATCGTGCATGATAAAAATTATTTCTCTAATAATTAAACACAATCAAACCAGTGTGCTAAGCTAGGGCTACATCACAACCCTAGCAAAACATTTAGTCAAGCATGACTGGAGTAGAATTTTTCATGGCTGAGGAAGACATCTTCACCGCCATGGATCGATCTCTTCTTTTTTCTGAGTGCTCCTCTCTGATCTCAGCCTCAAGCTCCTCTGTATCATCCTTCAATGTTGTAGAGGACCCCCTTTAAATAATAAAAGATCAACCCTAAAGTTCCCTTTTTCACATAAGAGACATACATAGAAATTCTGTCAAATAAGGACTCCAAAATTTGTACAGACTTCTAGGCCAATTTTGACAAGGTAAACAGCTATTTTAGGGAATCCTCGTGAAATATAAAATTGTAGCTCTTCGAATTTCCTTTCAACGAAAGTGAGAATTTAGCCGTTTTGACACTTGAGAAGAGAGATACAGCCAGATTATCAAAACGGGTTCAAGTTACCAACTTCAGTGAAAGTTTCCTTTTCGGAGAAAGATTTTTCCTTTTCTTCTTCTTTCGATTCTCATTAACTTGTGACTTCTTTTGGACTATTTTTTAAATATAATTAGACTTGAATCTTCAACATTGCTCGCTTCCACGGATTGTCATCTTTTAAAGCTCAGAATCACTGGTCTTGACTGATTTTACAATTAAAGCCTTGAAATAAATAAAAACAATAAAACAATGTAAAATCACAAATAAATTACTATTAAGATAATAAAACATACAGGTAAAGGGGATAAAATATATAACATTCAGCGCCTAACACATGTATTTGATTTATCTTGATTTATTTTTATCCATCACATTAGCTATATCCATCAAGAACTACATTTATTTATCTCACCTTTAATAGATCTGTGTTTTCTCTTTATAACTTTGTTTATTTACTAAATTTTTGATTGAAAGTCTTGATTGAGTTTTGTGTACATTTGATGGAGAAGTTTGTGAAACTGTGTTGTATGGGTCGTCTGTTTCTAATTTTTGGGCTTGTTCCATTGGCTTTTATTGGGCATGACTATAGCTAAGCTCTGAACAAGAACATTCTCTTCTTTGAAGCTCAGAGATCTGGTTACCTTCCCAGTAGCCAGAGAGTCCAATGGAGAGGTTATTCTGGTCTCAATGATGACAAGGCTAGTGAAGTAAGTTATAATTTGCTCTAATACTTCAAATTTTCCTTTTGTTACCAAAATAATTCTTTGGTTTTTTTGTTGTTTGGTTTTGAATTCAAACCAAAATAATTATTAGGTTTGATTTGGTAGTTGAAATACCACCTAAATGAGATATTTCATTACAATAATAGAGTATATAGATATCAATTACATATGTTGTGAATATTGGTATAGGTGGATCTAGTAAGAGGGTACTATGATGCAGGGAACACTGTGAAGTTCGGGCTACCCATGGCATTCACCATTCTATCCCATTCTAATATACCTATCCTTGATGGATATAGCTAACGAGAAATATATTTGATTTATCTTGAATTATTTTTATTAATTTAAAATTTTGTTTTATTTTAATAGGGCATGAGTGAAGTTTTTTTTGTTCAGTCTAAAAAAGCCAGATGTTATAGTAACTCGAGGAATTCCTTTGAGTAATAACCCATGTTCAAAAGTAAGAGGCATAGAATTGAAACATCATAATGTGGAAGTAAGTGTTACCATTCCAATCATGCGTGAAGAACCATTACCTATAGCTTCCACACATTTCAAAACTATTGGAGATATAGCTGGAGCTAGCGTTTCTCCGCCTTCTGTTTATGTAAGTATAACTTCAATTATCTTATTTTAGTAAAATTAAGTAATAAGGATTTTCTTGCTAAATGGGGTATCATATTAGATACAGTGTGTTGTAGAATGCAGATTACCAAAATTTGGATAAAAGCTTGGTTTTGAATTCTTTTGCTTTACCAAATTCTGGTGCTGTGTGTACAGATCATCAAAACTTTTAGTTCTTCAACTTTGTGCCGGTCGAAGTGACTGGCCATGTATGTGTATCAAAAGGAAAAATTAGTTGGGCCAACTTACTAGCACTAGGAATGGTTAACATGCCACAGGCCCATAACACAACCCATAAGACTACTATAGACTTGTAATTTTAAAGGTTAATTGGTTGCCACAAAAATGGCTGAGATCTTAAATATTGTCTTGGTGGCCTTCTATGGCCTGGTGATGCATCACTGTACAGATTTTTATTTCATCTATAAAACTACCCTTAACCAAATATATATATATATATAGGTTATGGAGATCAATGCCAACATTCTATCAATATATACCTTAATGAATTTTTCAGGAAATGTTCAGCAACTAGTGTATGTCCAAAAGTTTCTTTCGGAGGATGCCACCAAACATGAAATTTCAACCATCGTGATTAAGGTTTTTCGGTTAAGTACTAGTCATGGAATGTAGCATTTGATTTTTTGTACTTATGATAAGCTGAATCAAACCCATTATAGAGCTAATAATGATCCCAATATTTGATATAAATAGTGACTGGATATGATTTGATAAGATTTTACAAGTACTATCCATAGTTTACACCATGTTTGACAACTTAATGGAAACCCCTCGAAAAAACTTTTCCACATCAATCTGATTTTGATTGGTAATGTTATGATAAGAACATATGACAAAAATAAAACCTCTCTTTATTTTATTTTATTTATCTTTTAGTTCACATTAGTTTGTTTGGATAATAGATAGAGGAAAACCAAGAAATGCATCCATCATGTGCAATTGATTAGGTCAAATCCAACTCTTCTATAATTTCAAGTTATTAATCCCTCACCAATGAGCAAAATTATAATGCTGCGTTTGGTGTGCTACAATGAAATAGAATACAAGTGGGAGTAAAATGAGAATGGGAATGGAATGGAATGACCATTCGCATCTATTATTTGGTTGTAAATATGAAATGTGTAGGAATGGAATGATAATAACCATTCTACTATTTGGTTGGATTAATTTAAAATTTAGAATGGAATAAATTTCAAATTGAATTATTCAAAATATCCCTCTTAGTAAAAAATAAATTAAATTAACAAAATAACATTCTCTAATAAATTTTTAAAAATAAATGGTGGTAGTGGAGATGGAAAATGGTAGTGGTGTTGGAAGGTGGTAGTGGTGTTGGTGGAAGGTGGTGGCAGTAGTGTAGTGGTTGTTGTCAAAGGAAATAGTAGTGTAGGTGGTGGTGGTGGAAGCCAATGGAGGTGATTGTGGTAGTGGTGGCGGTGGAAGGTAGTGAAGGTGGCGGTAGTGGAAGGTGGTAGTGGTGGAAAGTGGTGACGATGGTGGTGGTGGAAGGTGGTGGATGGTGGTAGTGGTGGTGGAAGGCGATGGTGGTGGTGGTGGTGGAAAGAGATGGTAGTGATGGTGGTGGAAGGTGATGGCGGTGGTGGTCGCAGCGGCGGCAGTGGTGGTGGAATGCGGCTACAACGGTGGCGGCAGCGGTGAAAGGTGATTGTGGAATGCGGCTGCGGCGGTGGCAGTAGCGGTGAAAGGTGGTTGTGGAAGGCGATGGTGTAAGGTTGGTAGTGGTGTTGAAAGATAGTGGAAGTCGGTGGCTATGGTGAAAGGCGGCATTGGTGGTGGAAGGTGGTGGCGGCGTTGGTGGTGGAAGGTGGTGGTGGTGGTGTTGAAAGGCAATATAGCGGTGGTGGTGGTTGCAACAAACGAAAGCAATGTCGGTGGTGAAATGAGGTGGCGGTGGTGGTGGTGGAAGCGGTGTGTGGTGGTGGAAGGCGGTGGTAGTGGTGGTGGTGGTGAAAGACGGATGTGGTTGTGGTGGAAGGTAGTGGTGGTTTTTGGACTTGGATGAGAGTTTTTTGAGAAGTTGATTTTTAAAAAAAATTTACTTGGGAATGGAATGGCCATTCCATAAGCCTAGTTGTGGAATGGATTTTCATTCCCAAGAATGAATTTTCATTCCAATAGAATGACCATTCTCAATTTAAATTGCATACCAAACAAATGAATGGTTGGAATGGGCATTGCATTCTATTCCATTGCACACCAACGTAGCATAAGTTTAATAAATCATGCACACCATTCGATTCACATTTTGGACAGGTTTTATTGATTTATTGAGAAATCAAAAAGACAATCTTATAATCAATGACAATTGTTACGTACATTTGTTTCCATTGGTTTTGAATTGAAAGTTAGAACCAAGCTGGATGGGGAGTATTTAAGTTGAAAGGAGAAACATTTTGTTCTGAAATTGGACCCTTTGAAGAGTTGTAGACTGTGTAGAAGTGTACAGAAAGCTGGATGGGCTATGTGGACTGTAAAAAAATAAAGCAAAATCATTTTGGTTATTATCTCTAACCACCCTCTCTCTCCATTGGCTATTTATTACATATCCCACCAAATTTGAAATTTTATATTTTTGTTTTCCGAAATGGGTTGGTAGTATATATATCTCAAAATAAGAATGATAACATAAGGACAAAACAGAGAGGCATACCCCACACTGAAATGGAAAAAAGCCCATTTCCAATAAAAACCAAAAATCAAATTCAACAAATTACAAAACATCAAAAATTTCAATCAGCTCAGCAAGCCCAATTGAGAAAGCACTTCCCACACAATTGCATTGGCATCAGTAGAAGCATTGTCTTATGGAGTGAAGAATTTTTTTCCATCCAAATCTTTCAAATGAAGACAAAAAAGAGACCTGTTAGAACCTTGGACTTAAGATCCTTAGTCTGTGATATCTGTAGCCATTCCACGAACTGATTTAAACCTTGAAACCTCCTATCTGGAATATGCAACATATGAGCCACCTGCTTCCATACTTCAATAGCACAAGAACAAGTGCAAAACAAATGATCACTTGTGTTTTCTTCCTTAAAACAATTATGACACATAGCCGGCCCAGAAAATCCTCTCCTTTGCAAATTAACAAATGACAAATTTTTGTTATGCATAATGATTGTAAACATGACAGCTACCCTTGGTCTACAAAATTTCCAACAAAGGTCCTTCCACCAAATTTGAATTGACCAGAGAAAGTTTGATGAGCTCATTTGACAAGGGTATGTTAATTGATAGCTTTGAGTTTTAGGAGTCTTATTGCACACTGGGTTTTAGGTAGGTCTGGAGGGAAAAATCTCCCTACCAATGAGAACTAACCACGTTAACAAATGAATTTCAACTCATTTATTTTTGGGCCATATGACTTTCGAAGCCCAGTTCAATCAAGCCGAAAGGAGCCCTCGTCAACCCATCACAGGATAAGCCTAATCTATTCTCGGTCAAAGATACAGCTTGGACAAACATTATCCTTGATTCAGATCAGATCAATCATAGCATAAAATGGGCCTCACATGGAAGGAATTATCTGAAGAAAGAGCCCTGTATAGAAGAAAAACTCCATATGGAACAAAATGTAAAAGATAATGATGATTAAAATCGTGAGAGACAAGCAAGGCGAGTCTTACCATAATTTTATCATCTAATCTTGTATAAATTGGGGCATGAGCCAGCAATAAAGATCATTGAAAATTCTCAATCTCTATTACACTTTATTTTTATTGTTTTCATTAAGTGTTTTGTTTTCATCCTTCGACTCATTAGAGTTGATGAATTTTTACACCTACAGTAGGGTTTAAGGGTATGTTAAGGGGAGAGAAAGAAGTCGGATGGAAGGAGATGTGTGAAAAGAAAATCTAAAGAATGTTGTTGTTGTTGTTGTCTTCTTCTTTTTTTAATTATTATTATTATTATTACATACATAGATATAGATATACATAGATTCCTATGGAATGCAGGGGTGCTTCCCACCATTGCTTGCTGGAATTTATTCTTTTTGTTTAGTTTAAAGGAACTAACTTTGTTCTCTTGAGTGAGAGTGAGTGAGAGTGTGTGTGGGGACTGAGAGGAAGGGTTGCATAGATAGGAGAGAGTTTGATTGGCTCTTGGGATAATATTTCTTCATGAGTTCTGCAACTAAGACTACATAAAACCAATAGGGGGTGGTAGGAAAGATATTTCTTTTGAAATGATCAATTTATTTGTTACCCAATTGATTGAGTTTTCTTAAAACATAAAACATAGTTTCTAATACGTTAAATGTTTTATTTCAGGTTGTACGAAAAGAATGATGATACTTGGAGGATAACAAGGATGATACATGGAGTCATTATTTATTTTTATTTTTTTACAATTTGATGCAAATACTAAGGATTTGAGACATTAAAAAATCTTTTATTTCCCTTGTTATTGAGACAGTTACACTCATAAATGTTTTGTCATTCTTTATTTTATTATTATTATTATATTTTTTTACATTGTTGTGGATTGGGTTTATTTGGATAGAAAATTTGGTTTATCAATGGGTTGACCTAGATTATAGGAACTTTTTTTTTAAAAAAAAAATTGCTTCATTTAAATATATTGTTATAACCTTTTAAAAAAAGTATCATTTTTCACACCATTTTTATATATAAATACTACCAAGTGGCTATGGCAGCATTTTTTTTTTTTTTTTTTTTTACTTTTAACATCAAATAGAATTGTTGTTAGAGACCATAATTGTTGTAGAGTATATAAAAACATTCAAGCACGGACCCTATTAAGACAAAATGTTAATAAGATACATAAAAATTTTCTTTGTTGTGTTGTACAAAATCCCAATAAGTTGTTATTTCTTTGTTTCGAACTTGTAAGGTCCAAACTACGATGAAGCAACTTTTACTAATGTGACGTTGACGTTGAAGGTTCTAGCTAATTGTAATATCTCTTTTCACTTGATCAATATTTTCTTCCTCTTTGTCAAGAAATTAATATAAAATAAAATAAAATAAGGATCCTGAAAGCTTTTTAGGGTTGGTTGAGAGTACCCACTTCCTCATAAAAGCTCAATAAATTCAACACGGTGTCAACATATTCCTGTACTACATAGCTGGCTTAACAAAGGAAAATAGCATTCAAAAATCAGTTCAAGATCGGAGAAAAGTGGAAACTCCTAGACCTGTGACGCAATACCTATCATAACTTCTAATAATGGATAGCTACAACATTCACCTCGATAATAGCATTACCCTTAGTACGATTATATAAATAAGTATTCAATGCAACAACTCCACGTGCCAACCGGAAAATGCCAGAGCCACCAAACAATGGACAGTTCACGGTACTGATGCAACAGTGGGTTGCTGCCCATGACAGCGAGAGTGCTACCATTGTAATCTCCATCTGTGAAGAAAAAGTTCACAGCCATGATTAGGCTAAATTCGGAAAGGGATGCTGTACCATAAAGCCCCTCGAATCGGCCCACGGGTTTGGAAGATGGCTCCGGCCCAACCGTTAATAGGTCATCCATCATATAAACCTCGCCGAACAAGGTGGGTGAGGTATTGGATGTGTTGGCTTGGGCCACTTGTATAGCGGTTGGGCTCTTCCCATTTGACAAGTCATGGAAGTAGAAATGAAGCTTGGTCACCTTTTCCTTTGCATGGCTGAGCTTTCCGAACCACTCTTCCACTGCTTCCGGCCATTGAGCAATGCTACAAACCACCGGTGTGACTATGAACATTGAGTAAATCAATAGGGTCATGGGTAGCTTTTCCATCTCTCGCTTTCTCCTTGTTCACTTTATTTCTCTCTCTCTATATTGCAAGGGTAGACTAAAGAGGCCATATATTTATAGATATATGTAGGCTATTCAATAAATTAATTCTAATGATTCCTTGCACACACACTAAAAAAAATAAAAATAAAAAATAAAACTTGGAAACAACTGGTTCCAAAGGAAAAACTTATGGAAAAAATAAATTGGTCCCACCCTTCAAAAAATAAAAATAAATTAGTACTAACGGTTAAAATGCTTCGGTCGTTGGTAAAGAGAATCAGGTCCGCATGACCATATTCCAAATTTGAACTTCAACAGTAAAGGGCATTGCTCAATATTACAATGACATGTGACTCTCCTCGTGTAGTACAATGATACATTCCCCCTTATTGATAGTTGATACTATATATATATATAAATATATATATGTTTCTCAGGGTTTGAGCTCGATCAGTGGAGCAATATGCGTACTTATGGTCTGATTACTATACCCCTCTGCTTAGTGACAAAGTTATGCTTGTCCTCTTTTGGGTACATATTATGCTTGGTGTTCGGCTGGCAAAAAAGCGTTGGTTTCGCTTTTTGGATTGCGTGGATAGCAGATAGAATATAATAGTGTGTTTGTGCGGGCGTATCAGGAACTGCTGTTGTTTCAAAGTGAATATCCGAATAATAATCCAGTTGGAGATTTGTAGGGATCAGGTAATTGTACGAAGGTCTGGAATGACCACCTTCGCAGGGTTTTTTTTGCCTTTGAAAAATGATTTCGGGACTATTCTATGGCTAATGAAAATGAAGACTGTATTGAAGGTGTAAGGTTGGAAATTAAATTAACGGTAAAGTACAGCCACACCCCCTGAGGTTTGACAAAAGGACACTCAAAGGAAACTTATCTGTTTTTTAGATAAAGACACCCCCTGAAGGTTGAAAAATGAACAAAGACACCCCTTTACATAAAAAATTAACCAAATTACCATTTGACCGTTTAGGAGACTTTTTTAACTTTACAATTTAATAAATTGGACCAATCTACCCCCATGAATAATTTATGCATAAAAAAAAGTTATATTGTTCATTTTTTTTTTTTTTTTTTTTTCTTTTGGTTATTTACTTTATAAATATCCCAACTTTTTAAAAATATAGACGTCTAAAATGATATTTTGATTCAATACATATATTTCAAATAAATGATATTTTGTTATTACTTCTTTTCTTTTTCTTTTTTTTATTTTTAAATCAAAATGCTTAATTCTTTCATCTAAAAAAATTAAACCAATCTTTTTTCTTTAAAAATAAAAATATGTTACCAGTATAACTTTATGCATCTTAAATTATATATTAAATATTATGCATTTCCCAACATAAAAGAAAATAGGTACTAGTATAACTTTATGCATCTTAACTTTATGCATGCTTTTGTTTTGTTTTGTTTTTTTTTTTTTTTTTTTTTTTTTTTTTCCTTTGTTTTATTATTATTTTTTTTCTCTTTTATGTTGGGAAATGTATAATATTTAATATATAATTTAAGATGCATAAAGTTATATTCGTACCATATTTTTTATTTTTTAGGAAAAGAGATTAGTTTAATTTTTTTAGATGAAAGAATTAAGCATCTTAATTTAAAAATAAAAAAGAAAAAGAAAAGAAGTAATAACAAAATATCATATATTTGAAATATATGTATTGGATCAAAAAATCATTTACATTTTTAAGAAGTTGGGACATTTATAAAGTAAATAACAATTTTTTTTTTTTTTGTTAATTTTTTTTTTTTATGCATAAATTGTTCATGAGAGTAGATTGGTCCAATTTATTAAATTGTAAAGTAAAAAAAAGTCCCCTAAACGGTCAAAGGGTAATTTGGTCAATTTCTCGTGTAAAGGAGTGTCTTTGTCCATTTTTTAACCTTCAGGGGGTGTTTTGTCCAAAAAGTAGGTAAGTTTCATCTGGGTGTCCTTTTGCCAAACCTTAGGGGGTGTGGGTGTACTTTACCCTTAAATTAATTAAAGTGCAAGACTGAAAATTAAAGATATGGAAATGCAATGCTCGGCAGGAAGTAACAAAAGGAGTGATGGACTTAACTCAAGCGTTATAAGAATTCATCACTGGAATGAATGCTATACGAAATAGCAAAGTACTGGATTCAACTTAAAATGATGTACATTCATTGCCGAAATGAGAAATACATGAACTAGCAAAGTGCAAAGTTTAGACATTATGTAAATTCATTGTTCAAATGAGAGATACATGAAATAACAAAGATGCTTTGTTGTGTGTGTTGAGTAGGCAGGGCTTTGAGCAGCGTTTGATTAGGATTTGTATTCTAGCCCTCAGTACTTTATTTATACAACTCTTCATGTATGCAGCAGCTTGATGTGGCAGCCTTGGCAGCTTCCACTTGGCTAGGCTTGAAGCTGCCAAGTGTCCCATGATCCTTTGGTGGTTGAAACCACCTTCTTCCATTTTGTTCTTCCTCTTCCTTTCTTCTAAGCATGATTTCAGACACGTTCTCCATGATTTCAAGCTTGTGTATACTTCTGAAGTTAACTTTCCACTTGTCTTCTTTACAAACTGACATATGCCCCACGTCTTGCTTGGTCTTCCTCTTTTGTCGTCGACTTCTTTCTCTTTCAGACACGATTTTATTAGCCTTGTCATCCACAATTTTTGATGACTACCCTCTGTTAGTGGTAATAGTTACATGTAATACTACCACTTTCAACTGATGCATTTTGTTTGGCCAATTATACCACGTTCTTTGTAGTCCCTTCCTTTTATAGAATCCTTCTATCCCTATAATTCCATATATACCTGCATATATATTTGTAATTTTGAAGAGCCACATCTCCTTGATTTTAGGTAACCTCTACTGGTTTGGACTTCCTTTTTTGATTATATCGTCGTGGCTTCTTTCAGAATCTCAACAACTTCTCTTATTCATCGTGGGCTATATCTGACACACACACACACACACACACACACACACACACATATATATATATATATGTAAATCCACATTCTCTTGGGTTTTTGGTAACTAAGACTTTCCTTTTGAGTTTGGAGTTCATAGCGCCATGGACTCTTTAATTTAGCAACTTTGATAATATTCCAGTATATATATATATATATATATATATATATCTAGAAATATATTTACCATTTTGAACCATCACCGCACTTTTCTTTTAATAGCCATGTCATTTGATTTAGCTAGAAGTACCTGTTGAAGCCTCTTTGAATGTACTCTTGCTTTGTTGTAATTGAAAACCTTCCATAATACCAACTCTTTGAAAGAATTAATCTATTGTGGTCAGTACCGTGGTAAGCTCAGTAGAACTCACCATGTGTTGATAAACAATTGGTTGGATGAGCCTTGACTTGGATAATTGTATGAGGTGCATTCATGGTAGTGACTCCTTGCCACCTTTCTATCCTTTTAGGACATTGTGCGTATTTATTTAAAGTTGGTAAGTCCTAGCAGGACTCACCACTTCCCTTTTTAATCAATAACTCCATATGGTGGAATTTGACTGCACCAATTATTCATTACTTCCATATGAAATTAATTACGTAGTTTTAATATTCTGAATGGAATTTTACTAGAGTTATGATCAGGCGTGGCCAGTTCCATTGGAACTCGCCACATACCTCTTCGTTATTGGTGGATCACATCAATAATTCCACATCATACCTTCTTTTTTTAGATACTTAAAACATTAATTCAATGTGGCAAGCTTATTGAAACTTGCCACATTTCGCCTTTCCATTGGACCAAAAATAATAGAATAAACATATGCCCCCCAAATTCCACGCCTTGTGGAACAATATGATGACAAGGCATGGGATTTTTATTTGAATTTCAAACAATCATAATCAATTGGATTTTTTGAGGCAATCATTACGGCTATACCACTTCCATCACTTCATGCGGCTGACTCATTGGTTCCTTCTATATGAATCTCTTCTGCCGCCAATTTCAAAAGTGTTGTGTATCTCAAGAAGATCTTATCTATTTATGGTTCACAACCAAAAATCTCATTACTTCCTTCTTTTGAATTTTAACTTTCCAACTAACCCCCCTTTAAAAAATGTCCTTGGATTTTTGGAAACTCAAAGTAATCATTAGGGGAAGGGTTTCTGCATAACACGCGGCTGTTTGCTCGGTTTCCTCTATATCAATCTCAACTGTCGTCGATTTTAAAATGCATTCCGTATCCTTATAGGAGTCTTATCCATTTAAGACTTAAAATTGTCAGACTTCCTAATCCTCATTACTTCCCTTTTTGAATTTTAAAAACTTTACAACCACCAACCCTCAAAGACACCCTCTCCTTCTTATTCCCTCATTGCTTCTATACAAATATGCATATATATCTTATGTCCTTATCATACTCTTCACAAAGTTTCTCTCTCTCTTCCTTTCTTCTCTCCATCTTCTTTAACCAAACCTTAAAGGAGAAAACCCTAATTTATGAAGAAACTGATCCATAACACCTACTAAAGTAAAGAAACTTTCCAAGCAAACCACTAACTCTTCTCTTCCACCCCCTTCAGTTCAACCTAAAGCCAAACCCCGAAGCCATAGCCATCATGTTCAATTACTTTTGATGTCCTAAAATCTTGCTAGACTTTATCTCGAGCCTCTGGTTCACTTTGAAGATTTTTCAGTTGGACTTGGTCCAGCTTTCACTGATGTAGCTCCTTCTGAGTTAGCCGAGTTCTACCTTTCTGGTAAGACGTCTCTTCCCTTTGATTCAGAGTTTCCTCTTATTTCAAAGAAAGGGAAGAAAGTGAAACCTTCCTTTAGTATAAAAAATTGGCTGACATATCGTTCCTTATGGACCTCATGGGTGATCCGCCTTTCTAAAGATGAGAAAATTTCTTTACAATGGAAAAGACAAGGCATCTATGACATTATTCAGATTAGCAAGGCTCCAATTACCCTTGATCCAAACCTCCTCTTTCCAGCCCTCTTCTTCTGGTCTTCGATCACCAATGCTTTTCACCTTAAATGTGGAATGATGTCTTCCAACTTGAGAGATATTTGTTGTATTACTGGTATGGAGATGATGTTAGTGCCACTCTCTTCATTGATCAATTCCTTTTCCCTACCAAAATAATTAGCAATAAGAAATTTATCTCTTCCCATCTCCCTTTCATCAAGCACTACAAGAAAACTGGACCAGTCCAAGAGGATGAGCATATTGCTTTCCTGATCTATTAGCTTTCTGGCCATTTACTGTGTGGTCCATCTTGCCAAGTCACCAAAGACTTTGTTTAAGTTGTAATTTCCTTAGCCAGAAATGGAGATTTAGTACTGGCTCCATTTGTTCTTTCTCATCTATACAGAGGTTTAAATGACCTCCTTACTTCCAGATTTTCAAGATTTCAAGGCCCCTTCTGGCTATTCCAGATGTAGCTTAAGGTATACTTTCAAGACAAAACTTCTCCACTTGCCATGCAGACAGAAAAATCCCTTCTGTACTACCCTTTAGCAACAACAATTCCTTCCATCTTCAACTTTGCTGAGAACTTTTAGTACTTCTACAATCAATGTGAGACTGGAGATGACAAATTCTTTGATCCTTTTACTTCCTTTGGTCGCATGCCATCATGGCTAGTCCCTTCTCTTGGTGTTTCCACCCAGAAGCATTCTGAAGATTAGAAAAATATTTGGGCAAGCTTTCTACTTGCTCGTGATCTTCATTACAGCATTGCTCAACCAACTCTAAGGAATAGTTTCTGTGGTGTGGAGTTCTACAATCCAGCTCAACTGCCTAGGCAATTGGGGTTCACCCAACTCATTCCTTTGCCACCCTATAAATCACATAATAGATTCTTCAATCAATGGGTTCAAGCTCACGGATGTTGATAAATTTGTAGCAATTATGCAATAGACAGAGCAACTTTTAACTTTCAAGGCCATACTAGTAAGCCTCGCTCTACCAATGAGTTTAATGTATGGTGGACAACTTATCTCTCTTCCACTCGGACAAAGAATTATAAGGATGTGTGTGACACTATATTAGCCTCTTTCAAGCCCTTATCTCCAGGTATAAATAAGTTTCACTTCAAGATTTTCCTTTTTCCTTCCATATTCTGAAAGTTGATCTGTTGAATTCTAGATGGAAAAGAAAAAATACCTGAGGAAAGTAATGAAGATGAAGCTGGAGAAAAAACCACTACAATGCCCAATAAGGTTGAACGTGTCGCTGAAAATGGTGATGTGAGTATTGAAAGTCTTTCCTCAAGTGATGATGAAGAGGAAGAAGAAGAATTTGAAGAAGAAGATGTGGAAGTAGCAGAAGAAGGAGAATATGTTTTGGATAAAGCAAAGGGAAAAGAAAAAATTCCTCAGGTATTCTTAACGTGGTTAGACTTAACTTTTCTAATGTTTGAACTTTACTTATATGCCTTTATGTAGGGACTGGCTATTGTTAAGAAAGAATTTCAACCTCAATTATCCTTTTTTGATGATGAAGAATCCTCTGGTGGAGAGGATAGTGCTTCCAAAGGGCAACCCACTACTTAGCATTCTAGCAAAGGCCTCAAAATGCGTAGCCCTTCTTGAAAGAATATTGGAAAAGCCAAGAGGAAAATCATTTCAGATTAGGAAAAGGATGAAGACTTCAAACAACCCAAAGACTCTCCAAAAGTAAAGAAGCTAAAGCCATCCAAGGGGATTGTTTTGGTAAGTCTCTATGTCTGTTTCTTTCCAACCTTTCATTACGTGAACTATTTATAATTTCCTTTGATACTTGACTAATAGGGCTCTTCCATGGGACATAACCTTCTTAATATCAATATGGACCAACAAATTGCGCAAGGAAAGGATTTAGCCCTTCAAGCTTCAATTATGGAGAGTTTGGCCAGCAAAACTGAAAAAAGTCTGCCTATTCCAACTCCTACTATTGGAACATCAATTTATTCTGTTACTGGTGGAACTTCTACAGGCCCTCATCCTTCCATCCCAAAGGCAAGTCTTTATACTTCTAAACTTTGCCTCCTTTCTTTCTTTCTGTCTAATAAAAATTTATCTTCCCTTCAGGCTACCCCTACCTTGTCTACATCAACATCCTTCATGGTGCAAAGAAGAGCCCTTCCAAAGTGATCAATATAAAGTAATCAAGGCCACCAAGTCTTCCAGCACTTCCACCTCAAGTGCTTGTATTGTTTCCAAATTTTATCATTTTCCATTTTCTGGAATTTTTTGATTTTTTGAGGTTATTTTCATCTTTTCTCATTTTACGTGCTGAACATCGAGGGGTGTGCCGGGTGTCTCTGAGAGATTGGTTGGGATATTCTATGAGTTCAAGACTTTTGAAAATACACCAGTTGCCATTTCGGCATTTTTCTGTTTTCGGGCTGGACGGTCCCGTGTGGGATCCGTCACCGGAATTGTCGAGTACGGGGGTTAAGGTTAGGTCCCTTTTTCATCATATGTATTTTTATTTAATATGTTTTATATGGTTGTGGATTGATACATGTATGTGTGTATTTGTGGTTTAAATTAATAAAGAAAAGAAAATTTTTATTTAAAAGAGGTGGGACCCACATTTTGTTAAAAATGGTCAAAGAGACATTTTGGCCTCATTTCCTTCTTCTTTCTTTCTCTCCCTACTGGTTTCTCTCTCACCCTTTCAATTTCCTTTTTCCTTTTTCTTTTTACTTCAAAGCTTTAAACCTTGATTTCTCCCTCATCCTTGGGAAATTTTTGATGCCGTTTGCGGCAAATTAAAGATCACGGTGAGATCTACTAATTGATAGGAGCAAATCCTTGTTTGGCGCACTTTGAAAATTTGAAATCTGGGGCACAAATTTGGGGGTTTTTGCATATCGTGAGGTAGAGGTTTCTAATTCCCAATTTCTTGTTCCGTGGTGAATTTTCTTTCAGTATTTGTTGTCAAGCATGTTTAATCTAAGTTGATTGTCTTAGAAGTGATGTTATTATTGTAGATAAAATCTATGATTATGTGTATTAATTGAAAGGTATAAAAAACATGCCTAGATATTGTTAAACCAAGAGGGGGGGTGAATTGGTTAATCTCTTCCCAACAACAACAATAAGAATATTCAGCAAGCAAACAATGAGAACATAAAACAGGATTTACAAGGAAACCCTTTCAACTAGGGAAAACCTTGGTTCTTGGCCATGGCCAATGAAGATCACTACTAGCTGTATGTACCTTGTTACACACTCAGCTATCTCACCCTTTGCACACACCCAAACACAAGAATGGACACTAGCTTTCACAACCAATACACACACTAGCTGATTTTAGTGCACACACACACTCCCCCTGTCCTAAGCACCCTTGCTTAGACCAACAAAGCTTATATAGCTCACCACATACATCATTACAAATGATAAACAAGATAATAAAACTTCTTCCTCAAGTGGAACAGTTTAAGCAATACAAAACACCAAATTACTGCCTTAAGATCACTAAACTACTGCAGCAAGTGTTTGAAGGGTAAAATTGGAATTTCCTTCGAGAATAGTTCACCTGTACCTTCCACAGTCTTAATTTACTGCAATACTCATGTTAACATCCTTAAGCAAGTCAACACAGCATGAGTCTATATCAAAGTTCAATCTCAGTTCAGAAATAAGCATAGCTCAACTCAGTTTTAGAGGTTTTGTAAGGTCATAACCACAGTCTGTTAAAGTTTTGCCCCACAGCCAATTTAAATAGCTTTAATTCATCCAAATAGACTTGTTAACACATAGATAGTTCATAGAATAGCTAGCCTTAAACATTTTGCACTTGAATCACAATTTATGCAGGAAAACAGGCTTATCAACTGATCTAAGAGCTCAAAATTCATTTCAGCATGTTTCAGTTCAAAGCAAATTATTGAGCAAGTGTAAATAGCATAGTTATACTTGTGACAACCCTCAGAAATGACCAAAACAACTTGGAGCTCAGATTCACTACTTAATCCAGCCCCTTCTTCAGCAATTTGAACAGCAACAGCATCTCAGCACATTAATCACACACAAGGCTTGAGTCAGTGGGTTTTTCTAGCATAGATCATCATATCAAATCACAGAAAAACTTTTTCAATAATGGGAGCTCGAGATTTCTTTTCTGCAGCTAGCTCTTGGTCTCAATAAATGGCCATAAAACCTAAAAATCACTTATAGCGGCATATATATATCCAAGTGACAATGCTTGACTGCACCACCATTAATTTAATACTGTCACCTTTCAGCCAATGATTGCATAGGAACAATTCTGACATTCCCTAAGTGAAAAGACAATGTTGTCCTTGAAAACTCACCAAATAGGGACACCTTGTGCATCATTAGGAACAATTCATACAGATGAGAACACATTGATATTTTTCTTTGCTTAACCACTAAGATCTGCAACACCATTGGAGGACAGAATATACCTGGATCACAGCCACGTGTCACACTACTGAGAGTACTTAAAAAGTTGTAAAAACAAGCCTTATACTAGTTGTATATTACATTCATCATAACCTGTTGCTAAGGCTGCATAAGACACAATGCAGGCTTACCACAGCAGTTCAGTGCAATGCAGTGCAATGTAGCTAGCCAGCCATACGAGAAACCATAGAATACATCAAAGAAAGTACTAAAATACCCCTAAAAGCACCTGTGACAAATTCCTTATATGCTGATCCTGACTGAAACCATTTAATTTAGCTGAACCAAATGTACAAGCTGTGATGAATTAATTCATGCTAATATAAAAGGACTATCACTACACTATAAATAACAATGCTGCCCAAGTGACATATGTTAAACCATAATGCAAATAGAATAAGCACTTAAGCTCACTGGACCAAAGCTTTTTGACATTAATCAGGCAAATAGGACTTATAGAACCGTAGGACTAATAGTCTCCCCCTTTTGCCTTTAATGACAAAAGCTTTGATATGAAATAAGGCCTCAAGAAAACAACCCAACACTCATCAAATGATAAGAATAGCATGTGACACTATCTTTATTTCAGTCCTTCTCTCCCCCTTTTTGACATTGAAGGTCAAAAGGGAGCAGGACTAACAATTACAAAGTCATAGAGATGGGGGAACAACCCTTAGAAGATCTCGAAGGGTTGAAAATCTATGAGGAAGAAGAGGTTTAGTCATGATATCTGCAATTTGATCTTCTGTTGGGAGGTAAGTAATGTCAATCAGCCCTTTTTAAACCTTGTCTCTGAGAAAATGATACCTGATATCTATATCCTTGCTTTTCCAATGCAATGTGAGATTTCTACTGATTACAATAGCACTTTGATTGTCACAAAAGAGCTTGGGAGGCATGGAGAATTGAAGGCCAAGATCTGTCAGAGTAGACTGTATCCAAAGTAGTTAAGAGGCAGCTTGAGAAGCAGCAATATACTCAGCTTCTGAAGTAGAGAAAGAGACTGTGCCTTAGTTTTTGCTAAGCCAAGATACTACGTTAGAGCCAAGAATGTAACAGCAACCAGAAGTGCTCTTTCCTGTCAGGTAAGGATCCACCCCAATCAGCATCTGAAAATGTAGCTATAGTCATTTTTGGAGAAAAAATGTAATGGAAACCATAAGAGATTGTGCCCTTAACATATCTGAGAATGCGTTTGGCAGCCTGGAGATGAGACACTTTGGGATTACTTTGAAATCTGGCTACTAATCCTACTGAGTACATGATGTCAGGTATGGAAGCTGTGAGATAGAGTAGGCTGCCAATGATAGACCTATAAAGTGTGGATGGAACTGCTTCTGAGGTACAATCAAGTGATAGTTTAGTATTTGGACACAATGGTGTTGAAACTGGCTTGCTATCATTCATGTGGAACTTCTTGAGTAATTCTGAGGCATACTTCTGTTGTGAAATAAAAATTCCTTTGGATGTTTAAGCAATTTGAAGTCCCAAGAAATACCTGAGGGTTCCCAAGAGTGACATTTCAAACCTTGTTTTCATAAGATTGGCAAACTCTGATGCCAATGAAGTGTTTGAGCCACAAAAAATGATGTCATCTACGTAGGTTTGAAGAATTAGAAACTGGTCTTGATGAATCCTGACATATAGGGTGCTGTCAACTTTGCCTCTATGAAAACCTTATTCAATTAAAAACTGATGCAACTTTTCATACCAAGCCCTGGGAGCTTGCTTAAGACTATACAAGGCTTTGCTGAGTTTAAAAATATGAGAGGGAGTTTCAGAATCTTCAAAACCTTCAGGCTGCTCTAGATAAACTTCCTCACTTAGGTCTACATTTAGAAAAGCAGACTTGACATCCATTTGGTACACCTTGACTTGTTTGTGACATGCAGAGGATAATAGCATTCTTATAGACTCCATTCTAGCCATAGGAGCAAAAGTTTCATTATAGTCTGTAACGACCCGGTCATTTGCCTTCCTTTCCTTTTTTCTTGAAATTTTACGAATGAATTTTTTTCGTTTAATTTTCTTTTCTGAGTTCTGTTTCATGTCACTTAGTGTCATCTCGAGTGCTCGGAATTGGTTCCTGAGACTCTTTTCCATGAATTGACAACTTCCTTTGAGGACCGAGTCATTTTCACATTTTTCGTTTTTCGACACTATACGCTATTTCGTCTTTTTCCCTATTCTGTCTTATCTCCATTTGTCAGTTTTTGGCACAACCTCACTTCTCATGCTCGGAGTTGGTTTTTGACTTCACGTGCCATCATATTGAGTGGTTTCCACGAAATACGTATCTTTACTTTTGTAAGAAAGTACTCTGGTTGCTCCCGGTGTCCATAGGGGCATGGATGCAAAGTTCTTTGAAATTATTTTCTTTTCTTGGGGTGCTTTTCGTAAATATCTTTTGAAGATATTTTATTTCAGGGGTTTTTAAGAAAATATTTTTGGAAGATATTTTCATTCTGGGCCATAAGTGCAGTTTTCACTTTTTGGAGGGGCCATTGTGCAATTAATGAAAGTTATTGCAAAATGTCTTGTTTTGAGCCTGGATCCTTATACGGGATTCATTTTCACATTTCGTCGAGTTGTGTACTCTTGGAATTTCCTCTTGGTCGATGTTTTCCAGTTTCAGGGTTTCTAGCCTCGGTTTTCGCCAAACTTGTTTTTGGAATAACTTTCTGTTCGGGACTCAATTTTTGACACCGTTTCTTCCGTTGTTCATATTTTATCATTTTGAATCTTTTTCATTCACAAATTTTTTCCATTTGAGTGCGTCTGCTCAAATTTTACTTTTTCGGACCCGGCGGGGCCCATTCGGGGCGCTTTTTGAGATTTCTATAAAAGGGGGGTGAGATATTTCATTTTTTATCTTCTCCCCTCTTCATGCATGATCTAGAGCTCCCATGGCAGCCCAAGGGGTGCTGCCATCTTCTCTCTCCTCTTTTGGTTGACTTTTCCTTGATGGAAAGTCTTCGGCCTTAACGTTTGTTGTTCCCCTCGCCGTGCTCTACCTTTCCCCCTTATTAGAATTCAGTTTTGACCATTTCTTGAGTTTGGTTTTAAGGTCAAGTTATGATTTTGATGGGGCTTTCATGGGGGTTATGTTCACGGCGTTGTCCCTAACAAAACCTAGTAGTATCGTCGAATTCGGAGCACTTTTATTTTGGTGGGCCTTTGGGATTTTCATCTCAAATTGAGGTAGGAGATGTTCTAGGTTTAAATTCTTGTTATATAGCATGCTTGTGATGCTTATACTACTTGTTTGCATGATTAAAAATAAAATCTAGAGATTTTATTATTTATTTTTCTTGTACGGGATCTAATTTTCCCGGTTGCTCATAACTTGGTTTAAACATGTAGCATGATTTTATATTGCCCCTTGATATGCTCATTGTCGTGTATTAAAATTGGAACATTTGAATAAGTATTAAAGATTTTATTTAATATTTATCTTAGGTGAAAGATTAATTCACATGGCCTTAACTAACTTGAAATTAATATGTGTTAGCATATTATATTAGGCCTTAACATGCTCTTCAACATAGTTGAATTTGAAAGTAATTGGAGGTGTTTTGAAAATTAGTAATTATTAATTAATTTGATTAATTAATTTGCCCCGAGTGCACTATTCACTCCATTTGAATTCCGACTTGATATTCTTGATCTACATGCCATATAGCTTCACATATATTTGATTTAGAATATTCGGTGAGGTTTTGAAACCTTTCATTTAATTAATTTCCTTGTTTAAGATTTAATCCTCATGGTGATATACAACTTGGAATTGAATTGTGGTATGCTAGAAAATTAAGCTTAGGTATAGTTGTTCACATATATTAAATTGGGATTAATTACATGAGAATTGCAACTTTTAATTTATATTTAACTTTAGTGAAAGTTTAATTGACATGGTCTCAAATTGAATGAAATAAACTTGGAATGTGATATTACATTAGTTCTTGGCATGCTTTCCAACATAGGTTAATTTGAGAACATTTGGTTAAGTTTGAAAATCTAGAGATTTTAATTAAAATCTATTTTGTGGTCCCATTAGCTTAATTAAGGTTTTAACTTGATATTTGTATTGCCCATGACTTGTTTACTTGTATATATTAATTGTGGACCATTTGAAGTTGCTTTAGAACCTTGGTAATTAAATTAGCATGATTTAATTAGAGTTCTACTTTGTTGTTCCAATAACCTAATTGAGTTTTATAATGGATATAGGTGATGACCATGCCATGTTCCTTAATATGTATTAATTTGAGGTTATTTGGAATTGAATTAGAATCTAGGGAATTTAGTTATTTTTATTTAATTAAATTCTATCGAATTGAGCCATGGATTTAATTGTGTTTCAAAGTCGTTTCTATATCAAAATCCTGGACATGGACTTGTTGTATATTCATTTGGTTATGTTTTGAGCATTGGATAACATAGTTGTTATGTTTATACTCATAAGAATATGCTTTCCTTATTGAATATACTGTTGCCTTGTGTAATGATTTGCACATTTTGTATTTAACATCATTCATGCATAGTGTGTAACGAATCGCACACTGAAGATTCGACATTCATCACATCATATTAGTTGTGGACTTAGAGCATGTACTGTATAGGTTTCCAAATTTGGTTGTGCTTGGTAGATAGTTGATTATCTTGCATATTCCTATTAATATATGCGTTGTTGCATAACTTGTTGATTTTGGAAACTTGGGGATGTCGTTGTTTGACTATGGCTAGGATGTGGTTCTAGTACGGGGGATAGTCCCTTTATATGGTCTAGTGCGCACATAGGGAGGTTACCCATGGGCTAGTAACCCTAAAGTAACTATGTTATCGGTCTGATCCGGTGTGACGTCCGAGTATCCACTTTGTTTGATTTCGCATTTCATTTTCAAGTTGATAACTAGATGATGTTGTAACTTGTTGTTTCTTATTTGTCGTTCCATTTTAAGTTACAGGATGTTAACTTTGCGAAATTATGCTTTATGCGTTGTATTGGAAGTTCCAATGTTAGTTAAATTGCATCGATATTGAAAATCGTGTTTTAACGTTCTAATAAAGCTTAGGATTGATCCTATTGATTCATTTATAACATAGACGTTAGGTGGCATGAACCACTACTGTTATTTTATGCTTTAGATTCTAAGTTGATGGCTTTGAGAACTTAAACCTTGTTGCATTGTATAACATGCTCTTTTGTTGTTGAATTGCATGGATAATGTGATTCTTGTTAACTTGTATTCAAATATGCTTTTGTTATGTTGTATGGATTACTCTAGACCTAGTTCAATTATATTGAAAATGCAATTCATGTTAATATATGCTCAAGCATTCTTCTTGTCGTGTTCTTTAGATTATCCCAACCATGATTCGTTTCATACACGTAGAGCCCCTTTAACATGTTTCACCTTAAGGTGATAAATTTGTAAAATGATAGGTCGATGCATGTTCATCTCCTATGAGTAGCTTTATGTTACTCACCCCTACGATACTGGGGCATATTTTAGGTACGAAGACTTGGTTCGTGAAGCCTAGCATTCCTTGGATGTCGAGTAACTTTCAAGTTTCCATTTCATGCAAATATTAGCATGAAATGTCGTTTTGTAGACTTATATGTCAAAATATGCATGTTTGATTCCATGTATGTAATGTGTATTTAAGTACACTCCTTTCAATGTATTTGATATGTATGAGATGAGGCCGGAGGCCAATGACATGTATATTGTATTTTATGCAACTTTTTAACTTCATGAAATGTTATGAAAAACTTGAAAAATCGCAAGTCATTCCTTCACCACGGTTGCATCGGGTGTGGGAATTCCATTTTCATTCTTTTATAGGGTCTTGTTAATCTTGTATGAAGTGTGGCCAAGGGCCAAACGGTCATTTGGTCCCGTTTTGCATTTTTGGATTCCATGTTTTCCATTTCAAGTCCATTTTTGCCTTTTTGCCCGTAGGGGGTTCGAATTTTGCATCGGCTATATTTTTAAGCCATGGACCATTGTAGCGCATCTAAATAGGTAAGTTATGTTTGCGTGCATAGTCGTTTCTGGGCAAAACCTCATCGTTTGTGTTTTGAGCCTCTTGTGAATTCATTTCGCATTTTTTTTGCATATTCCGATCTAGGGGCATTATGGACCTTTTAGATCAGTTTTGTTTTCTTCTTTTGATATGGTTGAATAGAAAACATGATTTTAAGGGGGGTTTCTTCTTCGTGTTTTTCCAGAAAAATGTCGTCTTGGTACCGGAAATCCCTCGTGAAGTTTCAGCTTCCAGTTTTCATTTAGCAGCTTTATGACCCTCTTGTTCAGTTCTGATCTAGGGGCATTTTGGGGATTTCACAGTGAGTGTTTTTCGATTCCGTCGGCTTTGTCTCGTAGAAAACTTGATTTTAGGGGGGGTTTCTTTTTTGTGTTTTTCTAGAAAAACTCGTCTTGACCTCCGTTTTAAGCCTCAGTTCTGGGTATATCAAAAAAAAAATGTAGTAGCAGCCATGGGTTGCCACCAGCCATGTCTTTGGGCGCCGGCATGCATGCCGGTGGGCTCGCGCATGGGTGCCGTGTGCGCCATGGCCCCTCGTCGGGCCGCCGCGACGTCAATTCTTCTTTTGGGCGTTTCTCCTTCGTCCGGACTCCGATTCAAGTGATTTTTTTTTTTAAACTTAACTAATTTTTCGCTGTCTTTGCAACGGTGTGCTCAGTTGCACCCGGTTTTTCCTGGATAATTACCAGTTTACCCTTTTTGCCTTAAGTGCTCATTTTTCTTCGTTATGCCGTTTCTCCTTCGTCCGGACTCCGAATCATGCGATTTTTGAATCCATCTTGATTAGTTTTTCGTTGTCCTTCCAGCGGTGTGCTTGGTGGCACCCGAATCTACAATTTTTAGAAATGACTATTTTGCCCCTGGGGGCTTATTTGTCATATTTTTGATCTTTTGCTTCCGTATCAGTTCTTGTTGAGTTCCACGACCTCATGGAAGGTCACTTTGACTTCTTAGAGTCTTGTTTTCTGTTTTTGCTTCCGCATTCGGATCCGTTATCGGATCATCCTTACGGTTCATCACAGGATACGCTAGCCTAAAAACCAGGGTCGTCACATAGTCAATTCCAGTTTGTTGTGAATAGCCTTTACACACCAACCTTGCTTTATTCCTGATCACAACTCCTTTTTCATTCATCTTATTTCTGTAAATCCATTTAGAGCCAATAACATTTTTGTTTGCAGGTCTAGGTACCAATGTCCAAGTATCATTCTTGTTAATTTGATCCAGCTCTTCTTGCATGGCTACAACCCAATCCTCAATCTTCTTAGCCTCATAGTAGGATTTAGGTTCAATAGATGATAACATTGCAAGGTGGCTGTATTCTTTGTTATCTTCAGCTTCCAACTCAGTTAGCTTCTTCCTATTCCTTATTTGAACTCCAGCTTGAGATGAACCAATAATGTTTTCAGCTTGAACCTGCTTCTGCAACACTGGGTAAGTAGTTTCTTTTGAACTCTCAGGTTCAGTCACTAAAGAGCTGACTTCATTTGAACCAATTGTAGTATTGCTGTTTTTAGGCAGAATCACTTGAGGATTTTCATTAAATTTTACATGGATTGACTCAACCATTTCGAGGATCTAAGATTGTAGCATCTATAAGCCTTGCTCTTTGTAGAATACCCCAAAAATATACCTTCATCAGATTTTGAATCAAACTTCCCCAAACTGTCAATGTGATTAAGTATATAACACTTGCTGCCAAATATTCTGAAATAGTGTATTGTTGCAGGTCTTCCATACTATAATTCAAATGGTGTATTGGTTGAATTTGGTCTAAGAAGAACTCTATTGATGATGTACACAACAATACTAATAGCTTCAGCCCAAAATCCTTTTGCTGAACCTTTTTCAAGCAGCATTGTTCTTCCCATTTCTTAAACTGTTCTGTTCTTTCTCTCCACAACTCCATTCTGTTGAGGTGTAGCAACAGCTAAGAATTCTTTTTTGATTCCCTTGTCATCACAGTAGTGCTCAAATTCTTTCATGGTAAACTCAGAACCAAAATCAGACCTGAGTTTCTTCACAGTGCAGCTCCTTTCATTTTCAACAAGGTTGACAAACTTAATAAAGTGTGTAATAGCCTCAGACTTTTCTTTCAGAAAGTAAACCCACACCATTCTGCTGAAGTCATCAATAAGTAGCATAAAATACTTACTGCCACCAATACTTGTGGTTCTGGTAGGTCCACAAAGATCCATGTGTATCAGGTTAAGTGCCTTAGAGGAGTTAATTTCCTTGGAATGGAATGAAACTTTAGTTTGTTTTCCTTGTTGACATGCTTTACAAAGATTATTATCCTTAAAATAAATGTCAGGCAGACCTTTAACAACATTCAGCTTCAATATCTTGGACATGTTCCTTGAATGAAGATGGCTTAACCTCTTATGCCACAACTTAGCTTCATTACAAGTTGTTAAGTTGCATTGGGTGACCTGACTTTCTTCAGTGACTGTGTAGACATTTCTTGCGGATCTACTTGTTGAGAATATAACTTGTTTTGATTCCAGATCAATCACATTGCATCTTTCTTTGTTAAAGCAAACTTCCTTCCCACTATCACACAATTGACTTACACTTAGGAGATTATGTCTGAGCCCTTTAACCAATATAACTTCTTGAATCTCTGGCAACTCTTCAGACTTACTCACAGTGCCAATTCTAACAATCTTAGCTCTTTGATTGTCCCCAAATATAACATTTCCACCATCAAACTGCTATAAGGAGTTAAATTTTGAGCCATCACCTGTCATGTGTCTTGAACAACCATTGTCAACATACCATTTATCCTGAGTATTACAGGCTTTAAAAGCTGTATACACAAGAAGACTTATAAAGTTCAGCTTCTTGGGGATCCACATCATCTTAGATTTCACCACTAACCCTTTGTCTTTAACTTTCACTCGTTGAGTTAGGTCTGACTTCTTCATATACATCTTAGTGATCTTGAAGTTCCTTGCAACTGATGTAACAAAGTCTCTCTGATTGAAACTCAGAGGATATTGAATGTTATTAAAAATATCAAACCTTGATCTCAGAGGTTTCACAATGGGATATCTTGCATATACTTATCCAGTGGTGGCCTTCACAAATGTTGAGTGTTTCTGACTAATCTTAGCAGCTGAATCACATACATATCCAATTCCAGTCTTCCCAATTTGCTTAGTAGATTGTTTCCAAATTTTAGCCATTTTCAGAGATCTCTCCTCAAGTATAGTAGATAGTTCTTCCTTGCATCTTTTAGTAGACTACTGAAAGTTACTTTGAATCTTGAGTATGCTTAAGAGAATAAGGGAAATTGAACACATAGTTGACAATTTGAGTTTTAAGTGTTTGGTGAGAATTTGTCTAGACCTTAATAGTTCTGAATTTAGCTTTCTGATCTGAGATTTTTGTTCATTGCACTTCACAACAAGTCTTTCACATTCTTCCAGAATTTCCTCAATCTCTGTGTCAGTATCTTCTTTAGTTTCAACAGACTCTTTTGATGGTTCTAGAATGGCCATGAATAAACATTCATCTTCTTGATCTTATTTAAGTTTCTCTTCTTCTTCAATGGTTGTTTCCCAGTCTGAGAGTAAGGCTTTTCTTCCAAACTTTCCTTTGTTGTTAAGTCCTTCAAACTTTCTCTGAGTTTGCCTTTTAGAGTTAGGACTGTTGGATACAATATGACTAGGCTTTCAACACCCATAGCATGTTAAATTCTATAGCTGAGATTTCCTTTCAAACCTGAATTTTCTGAATTTCTTAGCAAGGTAAGCCACTTCATCCTCTTCAAGATCATCTTCTGACTTAGACTTATCTTCTTTAACATTCTCTTTGGCTTTCAGTGCTGTTTATCTTCTATGCAAAGTAGGAGGACCAACTCTCATCTCATAAGCTGTGAGAGATGCTTGAAGTTCATCAATCTTCATGTTGGACAAATCTTTGTCTTCTAGAATAGTGACCTTGGCATTGAATCTAGAAGTGAGAGATCAAAGAATTTTCTTACACACATCAGAGTTTTTAATATCTTCAGCATGAGCTCTCATATTATTTACAAGATCATTGATTTTGAACATGTATTCTGCAATAGTTTCTCTTTCTTCCATTTTATAAACTTCATATTGAACCTTGAATAGCTGAATTTTGTTTTCCTTTATGACCTTGTTTCCCTCATGAGCTGCCTGAAGGGAATCCCACATTTCTTTGGCTGTCTTACAATTCTTCACTCTGGTAAATTCTTGCTACTTCAAGGCACAAAAAAGAACATGTTTGGCCTTTCCATCATTAGCAACAGCTATCTTATCTTCAGCAGATGGATTTTCAGGATTGAGAATCACAACACCATGTATGGCAGCATACCAAACATCATAGGATTGAGACATCAAAAAGGCTTCCATTCTAGCTTTCTAAGAATCATAGTTAGAGCCTTCAAAACTAGGAGCTTTGTTAATAACTTGACCTTCATCCATAGCTAGGACCAACTGCCAGCTTGTTAGAACCTTTCAATGCAGACCCAAGCTCTGATACCAATTGTTGAACCAAGTGGGGGGGGGGGGGGTGAATTGGTTAATCTCTTCCCAACAACAACAATAAGAATATTCAGCAAGCAAACAATGAGAATATAAAACAGGATTTACAAGGAAACCCTTTCCACTAGGGAAAACCTTGGTTCTTGGCCATGAACAATGAAGATCACTACTAGATGTATGTACCTTGTTACACACTCAGCTGTCTCACCCTCTGCACACACCTAAGCATAAGAATGAACACTAGCTTTCACAACCAATACACACACTATCTAATTTCAGTGCACACACACACTCCCCCTGTCCTAAGCACCGTTGCTTGGACCAACAAAGCTTATATAGCTCACCACATCCATCATTACAAATCATTAACAAGATAATAAAACTTCTTCTTCAAGTGGAATAGTTTAAGCAATACAAAACACCAAATTACTGCCTCAAGATCACTAAACTGCTGCAGCAAGTTATTGAAGGGTAAAATTGGAATTTCCTTCGAGATTAGTTCACCTGTAGCTTCCACAGTCTTAATTTACTGCAATACTCATGTTAACATCCTTAAGCAAGTTAACACAGCATCAGTCTATATCAAAGTTCAATCTCAGTTCAGAAATAAGCATAGCTCAACTCAGTTTTAGAGGTTTTGCAACGTCACAACCACAGTCTGTCAAAGTTTTGCCCCACAACCAATTTCAATAGCTTTAATTCATCCAAATAGACTTGCTAGCACATAGATAGTTCATAGAATAGCTAGCCTTAAACATTTTGCACTTGAATCACAATTTATGCAGGAAAACAGGCTTATCAACTGATCTAAGAGCTCAAAATTCATTTCAGCATGTTTCAGTTCAAAGCAAATTATTGAGCAAGTGTAAATAGCATAGTTATACTTGTGACAACCCTCAGAAATGACCACAGCAACTTGGAGCTCAGATTCACTACTCAATCCAACCCTTTCTTCAGCAATTTCAACAGCAGCAACATCTCAGCACATTGATCACACACAAGGCTTGAGTCAGTGGGTTTTTCTAGCATAGATCATCATCTCAAATCACAGAAAAACTTTTTCAATAATGGGAGCTCGAGAGTTCTTTTCTACAGCTAGCTCTTGGTCTCAATAAATGGCCATAAAACCTAAAAATCACTTATAGCAGCATAGATATATCCAAGTGACAATGATTGACTGCACCACCATTAATTTAATGCTGTCACCTTTCAGCCAATGATTACAAAGGAACAATTTTGACATTCCCTGAGTGAAAATGTAACGACCCTAGATTTTTCAACTCAGTGTGTCCTGTGATGACCCGAACTGCATCCAAGATGCGGAAACTAGAAACAAGACAATGGTCTCTGAAGGTACAACACACCTCTAAGACCCTAATATGACCTTTCATGAGGTCACAGAACCCAAAGGAATAAGTACGGAAGCAAGAGATTGGAAGGATAACAATTAAGCCCCAAGGGGCAAAATAGTCATTTCTGAAATATAAATTTTAGTGCCAAAAGGTAAAACAATGGTTTCTAGGGATACTACATGTCTATAAGACACCAAGGTGACCCTCAATGAGGTTACGAAACCCATAAGGAACAAGTGCGGAAGTGACGTTCCAAAAATGGATAAGAACAAACCTAGGGATAAAATGGTCATTTCATAGAGAAATGGATGCTACCAAGCATACTATTGGAAAAACAACGAAAAATTCATGAATTTAGACTCAAGAATCACCTAATTCGGAGTCCGGATGGCAAAGATATCAAGTCCCGAAGTCGAAGAAGGGAAACCCTATCCCGGTTCGAACCGAATCCTGACACTACTTCACTAAAACTTGAATAACTTGAGCTACAAATAGAATCTGAATCTCTAACTGGTACCGTTTGAAATTTTATTTCGACGCGGTCATTTTAGACTCAAGAACGGACCAATTTTGCATTAAAACAAGTGAGATATGGCCTGTTGAAGAAAAGTGTCCAGTACAGGAACAGTATCAGCGGGGGCCCGCCAAAAACCTGCAGGGGCCCACCAAATATGGCAAAAAGTCATGGGCACCCACCAAATGACTGTGGGGGCCCGCCAAATGGGGCAATGGCATGGGCTGGAACCTGAAAAATTGCAGGAACAGTGCTTTTAGCAGCAAAATGAACTTGCCACGAAGTTTTTGTGGTCTAGATGACATTTTTCGGAAACACACAAAGAAGAAACTCCCCCTAAAATCACATTTTCCATATAACAGAGTCAAGAATGGAATTTATTTCCCAAAGGAAATACCCAAAACGTCCTTAAGAAAGATCTTTCAACAAAAGGTGAAATGAAACCGTAGGAGGCTCAAAACGCAAACAAAAAGGTTTTTCATGAAAACGATCATGCACACAAACGTATTATATCTATTTAGACATGCGCCAATGGTTCACGGCCTTCGCAAACACTCAATGCAAAAAGTGACCCTTCAAACCTCCATTTCACAAGAATTTGTCTAAAAACATAAAATATGGAGACTAAGAGCATATGCAAAATTTAGAAAGGTGTTTGGCCCTTGGCCACACTTCAAATAAAGTAAATAGACCTCAAATGAAAACTCATAACCTAAAAATCCCTCCCAATGCAAAAAAAAATGATACCTAAAAACCTTAGGTTTCTCTGTTGTCCCATTTAAAAACAATTTTTCATGAATAATGCATAAAGGTGAATCTATATATAAATTGGCTCTTGGCCACATATTACATATTCAAAATAAGTATCAAAAGGTGTACTTAAGTGCACATTACATGACTTGAACGTTAAACACAAGTGTTTGACATAGTAAGCAAAATGGAACAAGATTTGCTAACATGTGCATATTCTAACATAGCAAAAAAATACTCCAAGTAGTCTAGCAAGTCTAAGATTGTTGTGCATCCCACATTATGGCTTCTTTACCTGCAAAACACCTATTAACTTAGGGGTGAGTAAACAAGTTTACTCGTAGGGAATGCATGGGTTTATTTTTGTACCAAGTTACAATCCAATACCATTTAATTCATGCTATCAAGTGACAATAGAACTTTCAACATAACACAATGAGATATAATTTCACAAAGTTAACAACTTGGAATTTAAATGCGAAATCAAACCAAAGTGGATACTTAGACGTCACGCCGGATTAAACCGACAATATGATTACTTTAGGGTTACTAGCCCATGGGTAACCTCCCTATGTGTGCACTAGACTATATAGAGGGACAATCCCCCGTACTAGAACTAAGTCCTAACCATAGCCAAACAACCACATCTCCAAGTTTCCAAAATCAACAAATTGTGCAACAACGTATATATATCAACATGTATATACAAGATATCAACTATTTACCAAGCACAATCCAATTTTGGAAACTTATACAATACATGCTCAAAGTTTACAACTACTATGGCATGAAAGATGTCAAATACAAAGTGTGCAATTCCATACACATAACAACAATATATTCAATAAGAAAAAACATATTCTCATGAATATAAAAGTAACAACTATGTTATCCAATGCTCAAAAGTAATCAAGTGAACATACACCAAATCCAAATCCATGATTTAAATATAAAAATAACTTCCAAAATGCAATTAAATCCATGGAGTAATAAATAGAATTTAATTAAACATAAATACTTAAATTCTCTAAATTCCAAGTTAATCCTAAATAACCTCAATATAATATATATTGAAGGACATGTCATGGTCATCACATATATAACATCAAATGACAATTTAAGTGATTAAAACACTTAAAACAAAATTAATCAAGCTAATTAATTAATTTCCCCTAGATTTTGAAACAATTCCAAATGCCCTCAATTTAATCTATGTTAGAGAACATGCCAAGGCCTATCCAAATACCACATTATATCATGATTTCATGCTTGCTATCACCATGTGAATTAAACTTTCGCAAAAGATATATATTAAATAAATTTTGCAATTCTTATCCAAATGCCCCAAATTTAATATATGTTGTAGTACATGCCATGGTTATTATATAAATCGCTTCAAAATTTGATTTAAGTCATAGGAACATATAAATAAAAATTAATTAAATTAATTCATTAATCCCTCTAGATTTTAAAACAACTCTAAATAACCTCAAATTAACATAAGTTATAAATCAAGCCATGGTCATGTTATTTATCAAGTCTAAAGTGAATTACATACAAGTTACAATTAATCATTTATTTTTCATTTTAATACAATACAAACATATAACTTAGATATCACTATAGGAACAAATGAAATCACTTGGAAGATAAATGATAACACCCCCTACCTCACTAGAGAAGTGTCTATCTAGAATCCAAGGCAAATCAACTCAAAATGGCAAACCCTTCAAGAGTTATGTAGAGGAGGATGAGGGAAACAAAAAGTGTTCCAAGCTTCATGGTTTAAGGTGAGTGGAAGGCCATCAAAAATCAAGGTCAAGGCCAAAGGTTTCAAGCTCCATCCATGGAGTCTAGGGTTTTTGGTGAGGAAGGAATGAAATAATGTGAAAATGTGTGAGTGGAGGAAATAGAAATCCTCCACTCACTATGTGCTCTTACACCATGGTCAAGACACACTAGTTTGGTCAATTGCTCAAAAACCCCTCTTTAAAACCATAATCCCAAAGTGGCCTAAAAGTATTTTGCAAGACTTAATTTGGAGCATACACTTGTCACAAATCCAAGGCTCCATCCTAAGCTTAATCTCAAGCCTACACTTGTCAACTATCCAAGCCAACAAGTGGACCAATCATAGGCGAACAAGTGGGTGAATCTCCACCCTCCACACGTCCTCATCCAAGGCCTCAAAGTGTTTCCACACATATGTCAATAAGTGGACCAATGAGAGTGTGACACTTGTCACACTTACCCTAAATTGCAAAAAGGTCCTTTTTGAAAATATCTTCCAAATTAAATTACAAAATGGTCCCTAAGACGAAAAATAATTACTTTACTTAATTACCCAAAAACCCCTCAAGTTATGGATAATTATAAAAAGTCTTGTTTTCATAACTTTTACAAAGAAAGTAAGCATTTAATATGCATTTCTACAAAAGTAAAAATGCAGATGTCATGGAATTTAAATATCATAGACGTATGCAAAACCGGAATCAAATCCGAGCACAAAAAAATGAGGTTATGTAAGTAAAAGTGAAAAACGAGAAGAGTACGAAATAAGGAAAAGACGAAAAAAATTAATAGTGTAAAAAAAAACAAAAAATGTAGAAATGACTCGGTCCTCAAAGGAAGTCGTCAATCCAAAGGAAAAAGTCTCAGAAACCATTTCCGAGCACTTGAGACGACACTAAGAGGCCGGAAATCGAACCCGAAAAGGAAAAGACAATGAAAAAAAAAATTATCTGTAAAATTTGAAGAAAGGGAAAGAAATGAAAATGACCGGGTCATCACAACCTTCTCACCTTAAAGGGATTTTGTTCTCGAAATCTAGCCCCAAGAAACTAAAGGTGAATCCAGGATAACCACGGAGTACATCTCCGAGTACCCCACACAACGTGCTACAAAAGCAATCCCAAAGCTGAAAGACAACATACAAACCAATGTCATTCGCACCCACGTGCTTACGACAGGACAACCTCTCAAAAGGAAATTGACCACACGGTCACACGATAAGTCAAAAGTCACACACGAAGAACCCAAGGTTGGACAAAGGAATGGAAGACAACAACCATAAGCATTCCTCCTGATGAACCATCATACCGATCCAAAAACAACCACCAAAAGAACTCCAAGATAACCACGTATCAAATCAGGGTACAGAACAAAGACAATGTGGCAGTACGAAGAGCGACCATAACCTGCCCACACTTACTCGTTAGTAAGGTAGCATGACGGTACTGGGTACTAATTCATGACCTTCCTCCCACTAGGTCTACCCATGAAACCTGTCGATACAAATGACATTAATGTCGGGAAAAGATCATCACCAAATGCACTACGGAAACCAGGCATTGTGTGAGAGTTGGGGTAGCTAATCTCAAAACTCTGACAACAATGTCATAGGCACCACTACGCTTAAGGTCTTAAATCCTTAATACAACAAAGCTAACAACTCCAATGTTTTAAAATACTTCCATAACAACATCAATCAAGAGTCCTAATCCTGAAAACAAGTCAAAACATCCAGAAACCAAAATGAATCTCATTACAAGACATTTCATCGAAAGTTTTACATATCTCCCTAAAACAGATCAACTATAAGACTACACCGAAGTCAAACATCGGATTCACAACCTTATCACGGATAACTTGATCCTCGAAACACAAGTCCACTAAGTGGTACAGATATCAAAATTCTGACAACAATCAAAATCACAAAATGAGTCTCTCAAAACCGTACTTGGCCACACTAAGTTAAGTCAAAATTCCTCAATTTCTATCCATAAACAATTACTGGAACTACGATTCCTCAAAACTATACCTAGTCACAACTAGGATGAGACGACTCCACAAACAAGCCATATCCAACAACGATCCTTCAAAACTCCTCATAAGAGTTAACCACATTAAGATTTCCAAAACTGAAACAAGTCTCAAAAAGACATCCTCAAAAGAGCATCGAGCTCACCTCACGAATAAAAAAAAAATCCTCAATAATTTGGACACAAGTCCTCGTAAAATGATTTCACATAAACCAACTCACCCTGAGCACCATAACTCTGTCAACAAACACGGTAAAAACTCCCTAAGGGAAGACACGAAAGAAAGAAAACCACTAGTCCTAAGAAGGACAACACCATGACTTCACCTCTGAAACAAAAGACAACAAGGTCAAAGACTTCACCCCCTACTTGGAAGTAAGTCGACCAAAATCCACTAACCCCTCACCAAGGACTCAAGACAACCACGGTGATCCTCATGGACCAACCAACCCCAAAACTGTGCATGAGGCGACGAAGAGAAGAGACAACCAAGAGGAACCCTATCCCCCCACGAGTGTTAACACAACGAACACAAAAATAGAGCATTCTTCCCACCTTAGGGAAGCGGACAGCTCAAAATAAAACAAATGTGAAAACTCCTCCACAAGGAATCTCACAATGGAACCATTACAAAAACTCACATACGCACTAAGTGCAACCGGAGGAAACAAAAGGGGAAACTAAACATGAAAGTCATGCATATGATAAGGAATGTAACTACCAAGTAAGCAAATCTACTTACATAGATAAAATCAAGGTCACATGCAGCACGTCTCCACGTAAGCACAAAATCATGTCACTAAGTATAGTAACAACATGGCATCTCTAAGTATATAAATAAGGCATGCTAATGCCACACAACAAGAAAGTAATGTGGACACACTTCCACCTACTTATGCATCACAATATCATAATTTATACTACTAACATGGTAGTAAACAAACCTACAAAAGATAAAAATGATGCAATAATGAACCCTATGGACATCATGTCCTAGAATGTCTAGGTAAAAAGAAAGACCAATCCTAGCCATAAACTGTCTCCAAAAACCCAATGCGACAACAACCCGTCTCAAAACAAACGTGAGCCCTTACCACAATGGTAAGACTCTCACAATCCAACTCTGAATCTAGAGGTGACACTACAAGTGACACTAGCAGTGCAATGCTCTCACTACCCAAAACATCAATCAATCGACTTGACCCCAAAAGCATCATCACACAAAGAGAACTCAAAGAAAAGGGCAACTATAGCCATGCTAACAACAACCAAATCAATCACTACAACTGATCTCCAAAATAAACATCATTATCATTGTTCAAAAGGACAACACCTATCACAACAAAACCAACACTGATTCCATCCGAACTGCACTTGTAGATAGCCAGTACGGTAGCATGACAATGCCATGCACCCGCCCACAAACGTACCCGCCCACGAAAATCACAATCCTAGAGGAATTATCCTAAACAACCAAGGATCCTAAGAGGTCCATAACCTCATCATGGCCCAAAACCAATAAATCCAGCACTACGGCAACACCAAATGACTCACCTCACGAGAGCCTAAACAAAAGGTGTCTCACCACCTACCTCAAAGTCGATCCTAGGTCAACAACAACCTATACTACCACGAGATTGTGACTTCAATCACCATAAACCTCAACTCGTGCCTCAATGATCAATCCCGTGTCATGCCGAATATGCAACATAGTTATGCATATACAATTCTAATCTAGCACACATCACATTTCATGCTCTTTACATTAGAATAAAAATCATGCTTAAACAAACGGCATACTGCATATACCACATAAGCACATAAGCATATAAACATGTTATCAAACCAAAACATGTTACCCTGAAGCATAGAAGCACATGGAGCATGGCAACATAGCATGATATACACCCAAAACCTGTCGTCTAAGGTATTCAAACCTAGGAGCTCTGATACCACCTGTAAAGACCCTGGATTTTCAACCCAGTGTGTCCTGTGATGACCCGAACTAGATCCAAGATGCGGAAGTTAGAAACAAGACAATGGTCTTCGAAGGCACAACATACCTCTAAGACCCTAAAATGACCTTTCATGAGGTCACAGAACCCAAAGGAATAAGTACGGAAGCAAGAGATCGGAAGGATAACAATTAAGCCCCCAGGGACAAAATAGTCATTTATGAGAATATAGATTCAAGTGCCAAAAGGTAAAACAATGGTTTCTAGGGATACTACATGTCTATAAGACACCAAGGTGACCCTCAATGAGGTCACGGAACCCATAGGGAACAAGTGCGGAAGCACCGTTTCAAAAATGGACAAGAACAAACCTAGGGATAAAATGGTCATTTCATAGAGAAATGGATGCTACCAAGCATAACATTGGAAAAACAACAAAAAATTAATGAATTTAGACTCAAGAATCACCTAATTCGGAGTCCGGATAACAAAGATATCAAGTCCCGAAGTCGAAGGAAGGGAAACCCTATCCCGGTTCGAACAGAATCCTAGTACTACTTCACTAAAAGAAATACCCAAAATGCCTTTAAGAAAGATTTTTCAATAAAAAGGTGAAATGAATCCGTAGGAGGCTCAAAACATAAACGAAAGGTTTTTTAAATGATCATGCACGTAAACGTATTATATCTATTTAGACATGCGCCAATGGTTCACGGCTTCCGTGAACACTCAACGCAAAAAGTGACCCTCCAAACCTCCATTTCACAAGAATTTGTCTAAAAACATAAAATATGGAGACTAAGAGCATATGCAAAATTTGGAAAGGTGTTTGGCCCTTGGCCACACCTCGAATAAAGTAAATAGACCTCAAATGAAAACTCATAACCTAAAAATACCACCCAATGCAAAAAAAAAAATGATACCTAAAAACCTTAGGTTTCTCTATTGTCCCATTTAAAAGCAATTTTCCATGAATAATGCATAAAGGTGAATCTAAATATAAATTGGCTCTTGGCCACATATTACACATTCAAAATAAGTATCAAAAGGTGCACTTAAGTGCACATTACATGACTTGAACAATAAACACAAGTGTTTGACATAGTAAGAAAAATGGAACAAGATATGCTAACATGTGCATATTCTAACATAGCAAAAAAATACTCCAAGTAGTCTAGCATGTCTAAGATTGTTGTGCATCCCACATTATGGCTTCTTTACTTACAAAACAGCTATTAACTTAGGGGTGAGTAAACAAGTTTACTCGTAGGGGATGCATGGGTTTATCTTTGTACCAAGTTACAATCCAATACAATTTAATTCATGCTATCAAGTGACAATAGAACTTTCAACATAACACAATGAGAAGTAATTTCACAAAGTTAACAACTTGGAATTTAAATGCGAAATCAAACCAAAGTGGACACTTGGATGTCATGACGGATTAAACCGACAATGTGATTAATTTAGGGTTACTAGCCCATGGGTAACCTCCCTATGTGTGTACTAGACTATATAGAGGGACAATCCCCCGTACTAGAACCAAGTCCTAGCCATAGCCAAACAATGACATCCCCAAGTTTCCAAAATCAACAAATTGTGCAACAACGTATATATATCAACATGTATATACAAGATATCAACTATTTACCAAGCACAATCCAATTTTGGAAACTTATACAATACATGCTCAAAGTCTACAACTACTATGGAATGAAATATGTCAAATACAAAGTGTGCAATTCCTTACACATAGCAACAATATATTCAATAAGAAAAAACATATTCTCATGAATATAAAAGTAACAACTATGTTATCCAATGCTCAAAAGTAATCAAGTGAACATACACCAAATTCAAATCCATGATTTAAATATAAAAACAACTTCCAAAATGCAATTAAATCCATGGAGTAATAAAATAGAATTTAATTAAACATAAATAGTTAAATTCTCTAAATTCCAAGTTAATCCCAAATAACCTTAATTTAATATATATTGAAGGACATGTCATGGTCATCACATATATAACATCAAATGACAATTTAAATGATTAAAACACTTAAAACAAAATTAATCAAGCTAATTAATTAATTTCTCCTAGATTTGAAAACAATTCCAAATGCCCTTAATTTAATCTATGTTAGAGAACATGCCAAAGCCTATTCAAATATCACATTATATCATGATTTCATACTTGCTATCACCATGTGAATTAAACTTTCACAAAAGAGAAATATTAAATAAATTTTGTAATTCTTTATCCAAATGCCCCATATTTAATATATGTTGTAGTACATGTCATGGTTATTATATAAATCACTTTAAAACTTGATTTAAGTCATAGGAGCATATAAATAAAAATTAATTAAATTAATTCATTAATCCCTCTAGATTTTAAAACAACTCTAAATGACCTCAAATTAACATAAGTTATGAATCAAGCCATGGTCATGTTATTTATCAAGTTTAAAGTGAATTACATACAAGTTACAATTAATCATTTATTTCTCATTTTAATACAAGACAAACATATAACTTAGATATCACTATAGGAACAAATAAAATCACTTGGAAGATAAATGATAACACCCCTTACTTCACTAGAGAAGTGTCTCTCTAGAATCCAAGGCAAATCAACACAAAATGGCAAACCCTTCAAGGGTTATGTAGAGGAGAATGAGGGGAACAAAAAGTGTTCCAAACTTCATGGTCTAAGGTGAGTGGAAGGCCATCAAAAATCAAGGTCAAGGTCAAAGGTTTCAAGCTCCATCCATAGAGGCTAGGGTTTTTGGTGAGGAAGGAATGAAATAATGTGAAAATGTGTGAGTGGAGGAAATAGAAATCCTCCACTCACTATATGCTCTTACACCATGGTCAACACACACTAGTTTGGTCAATTGCTCAAAAACCCTTCTTTAAAACCATAATCCCAAAGTGGTCCAAAAGTAATTTGCAAGACTTAATTTGGAGCATACACTTGTCATAAATCCAAGGCTCCATCCTAAGCTTAATCTCAAGCCTACACTTGTCAACCATCCAAGCCAACAAGTGCACCAATCCTAGGCTAACAAGTGGGTGAATCTCCACCCTCCATATGTCCTCATCCAAGGCCTCAAAGTGTTTCCACACACATGTCAACAAGTGGACCAATGAGAGTGTGATACTTGTCACACTTTCCGGAAATTGCAAAAAGGTGCTTTTTGAAAATATCTTCCAAATTGAATTATAAAATGGTCTCTAAGATGAAAAATAATTACTTTACTTAATTATCCAAAAACCCCTCAAGTTATGGATAATTACAAAAAGTCTTGTTTTCATGGCTTTTACAAAGAAAGTAAGCATTTAATATTCATTTCTACAAAAGTAAAAATGTAGATGTCATGGAATTTAAATATCATGGATGTATACAAAACCAGAATCAAATCCGAGTACAAAAAAAATGAGAAGAGAACGAAATAAGGAAAAGACGAAAAAAATGAATAGTGTCAAAAAAAACAAAAAATGTTGAAATGACTCGATCCTCAAAGGAAGTTGTTAATCCAAAGGAAAGAGTCTTAGAAACCATTTCCGAGCACTCGAGACAACACTAAGAGGCGGGAAATTGAACCCGAAAAGGAAAAGACAGTGAAAAAAAAAATTATTCGCAAAATTTGAAGAAAGGGAAAGAAATGAAAATGACCGGGTCATTACAGAAAAGACAATACTGTCCTTGAAAACTCACCAAATAGAGGCACCTTGTGCATCAATAGGAACAGTTCATAAAGATGAGAACACATTGATATTCTTCTTTGCTTAACCACTATGATCTCTAACACCATTGGGGGACAGAATGTACCTGGACCACAGCCACGTGTCACACTGCTGAGAGTACTTAAAAAGTAGTGAAAACAAGCCTTATACCAGCTGTAAATTACATTCAGCATAACCTATTGCTGAGGCTGCATAAGACACAATGCAGGTTTACCACAGCAGTTCAGTGCAATGCAGCTATCCAGCCATACGAGATACCATAGAATACATCAGAGAAAGTACTAAAATACCCTTGAAAGCACCTGTGACAAATTCCTTATATGCTGATCCTGACTAAAACCATTCAATTTAGCGAAACCAAATGTACAAGCTGTGATGAATTAATTCATACCAATGTAAAAGGACTGTCACTACACTATAAATAACAATGCTGCCCAAGAGACATATGTTAAACCACAATGCAGATAGAATAAGCACTTAAGCTCACTGGACCAAAGCTTTTTGGCATGAATCAGGTAAATAGGACTTATAGAACCTTAGGACCAACATATATTAATTTTCATGCCTATAGTGTTGATTATCTTGCTAGAAATTGCGATATGGAAGCATGTTAAATTGTGTAGTAGAAATTTCTTAATTTCAATAGAATTACAAAGTATGTGACATGCATTCATAGCATTGGGCACGAAAAAGGGCAAAGTTATTTGAAATGAAAGAGAAACAAATTTTTAGGAAGAAATTTGATAAAATGGTTTTGAGAAAACCCGGTCGTCGCGGGGTTACCAAAGGGCCGTGGTGTTAATATAACCTAGAGGGAACTAGGGAAATCACCCTAGTGTGGTTGAGCTAGCTGGGCCCAAAATGACACCACGTGGGTACCAAGGGTCAGGGACAGTAGCCAATCCTTCTCTTGTGCCGTCGCAGGGTCACCAAGGGACGGGTTATATTGATAGTTTGAAAAGTGAAGGATGATTTTGCAAATGGGGAGTAACATAGCATGCCATTGCATTCCATTGCACTACATCATTTATTTTAGACTTGGAATTGATGTTGTATTTCCCTGGTAACGTATGATTCCATTTT
This sequence comes from Cornus florida, assembly GCF_030987335.1. Lineage (NCBI taxonomy): Eukaryota > Viridiplantae > Streptophyta > Magnoliopsida > Cornales > Cornaceae > Cornus > Cornus florida. The sequence continues at coordinate 76,778,937 of NW_026775573.1, read as the reverse complement.
CTACATCTCTATTCTTTGTTTAAATTCACGGGGTCATAAGAGGTGTGTCTTACGTACCACCTACTCAGCAAATTTTGCTCACACCTCATTTAATATTTTTCAGGGCTGGGAAAGGAAGTTGTGGACGCTGACCCTTCACAAGCATGAGGAGGACTAGAAACCTATTTTGTCACTTTTTGTATCTATCCCATTCTTTTGTAAAGCTGTAAACTGTGGATGTATTCATTTTGCAGTGTAGATAGAATCTCAGAGTAACACTTGTTGTATAATTGGAACTATGTATATATGTTATAACGAATAGGACATGGGGTTATATTTTGAGCTTTTATGGATGTCTAAGTGTTATGTTTTATTGACATGAATTTATGTTTGGCTACACATCAAGTTATTTATCAGGTTTGGCTCACTAAGAGTCCAGGGTTCTGAACTATTAGGCTGCATATAATAGTTATTCAGGGCCTGACGGCCGGCTGATAAGGAGAGTCAACCGACCGATAGAGCCATCCGAGGTCATTCCAAAGAGTTCCATGGTGAGAGGCCTTGTTTTGACCGGCTGAACATCACCATCAACAGACTGAAAGCCCAGGTCAGCCGACCGACCAGGTAGGTTAGCTGAACTATTAACCGTGTCAGACCGACCATTGAATCAGCCGAATGATCAACTGTGTTAGAACGAACAACCATATATGTTAGAATGACCGACCACGCAAGTCAGAAAGACCGACCACGTAGATCAGACCGACCAACCATGTAGGCCAGCCGAACGATTATGCCCTGTCAGCCGACTGACCAAGGGCTATCAGCTGGCCGACCTTTCCTCACAGACTTGCATATTTGACCCTTTTTGTAAGGTTGTGTCTTATAGCATTTTAGACAAATGAATTGACTCGTCTGACATTTATAGACACAGGAAATGGATGGTATGATCTAGTTAACCTCAGGTCCGAGTAAGGACCCGTTAACGGTTTGGACCCATGGGCTCGGGCTGTTACAGTGCCAGTGCACTTATGCTTCCAGGACCTTTAGATGATGCTGTCATGGCAGCCATAGAAAAACTATTGTCTTATCTTGCTCATGATGTGGAAGATGTTATGTTTTTCCATTAGAATCTGGCCAGCACTATAATCACTTCTAAAAAACATTCTGGATTTCCTGAACATGTCCAAGCTTCCTTGAACAAATTGCAACATCAGCTCCAATTCATCGTTGTCTACGTGAGTTCTAGTTTTTCCGCAATTGTTGAGTGTGAAAAGTAAGCTAGGCTTAAAAATAAAGCCTTTGAGGATTTCCACCTTGCATTGGAGCCTTACCTAGAAATTAAGGAGAAAGCTGAGAAGCTCATGGCTAAGAAGGAAGAGTTAAACGAGGAACTAGCTAGGATTCAAAAGGAATTGGAACAGGTGGAACATGAAGAATTTGATTTGGACCAAACAGTTAATGCCATTGTTAATGCATCAAAGTCTTTAAGGAAGGAATGGGAAAGGCTGGTTAACGAATTTCCACAATTTGAAGATGCTAAGGCCAAAGCACTGGCTACTCTTCAAGAATCAAGAAAGCTTTGGTTGGAACTTAGAGGTAGCCTTGCCTCCATTTGATCTCATGTGGTTCTTTTGTGTTTATTGTGGTTGTTTTTTGAAAACTTATGGGTTTTTTGGATAATGGTAGGAAATAAGTAGATAACTTTTGAAATCATTTGCATCACCAGCTTTTGGGGTTAGCAGCCATTTTTGGAGCATTTAATGAAATCAAATATCTAAGTATTGAATGTAAGTAATGTTTATTTCCAATTTCCTTTACATGTGCCTCTTATAAAATTGTATGAAAATTTTCTAAGTCATTAAAACTGAAAATTCCTTCACATATATTAACAATAAGGCCTAGTCATAAAATGACTTTCCATAACAAAGGATTTCAGAGAATAAACGGAATTGCTAACATGAAAAAGCACAAGCAAGATGAGTAATCCCCAGTATGAGTAGAACCTGAACCATGTAGTGTGATAAGTGCTGAAAAGTGCGTATTTAAACCCTTTAATCTTGAATGTCCTGGGACCTTATTCTATCTTATTTTTCAGTTTTAGCCTAATTTCATGTTACTTCCTTTTTCAGGCACCAATCCCCAAAATAAGTCAATTTAGCTGAATTAGAGCATTAAAAGAAGCATTGTCAAGCCTAGTGGAAGAAAGGAGCAAAATGGAAGCAATATGGTAAAAAAGCCCTCTACGATTGATCGGACCGAGCTATGATCGATCACACTATGAGCGTTCCAATCCTGCCATGATAGATCGAGCCCTTTGTCCTTATCCTCAGAAAAATATTCTTTTTGATCGATCCAACCTATCATTTGATTGATCGAACCTTTTGATCTTATCCTTACCTACCACTTTTATCTTTTTCCCAAAAATATCTCAGCTTTGTCCTAATCCAAAAAGTGCGCCGCTATGCTGCGATCGATCAGAGCAACCATATGATCGATCGAACTGCCTCAAATTGTGTGAAAAACATATTTCAAGCTGAATTGAAGGTGTGCTCGTGGTGCAATCATTTGGAGGTCCTAGTGCACAAGGTCTGACCATTGAGTGTGACATTTGAGCTACCTATATAAGGATTTTGGCTATTTTTAGCAAAATGGTTATTTAGATAGGGAGAGAATTGGCTAGAGATTAGAGAAAGAAACATACATTTTGGGAAAGTTCTTCTACTCATCTAGGGTTTCTACCAAGAATACCAAGGGTGAAGGATGAATTCTGCCATGAAGATAGCCCTTGAAGGTTGGATGACAACATCAATGAGTGGCTAAACTACTCTCTTGGGGCTAGAGATAGCCCTAAGCATGTCTTATAGACCATGATGATTTGCAATTAGTGGGATTTGTGTTGTAATTCTTGTTTTAACCTCTTATATATATAAATTTTGTTTCTACATGATTTGTGTAGTTTAATTCTTTCAATTGATCATTTAATTCTATCCATATGTCTATGTATGCTAAAATGAATGTTCATGTATTCTTTTCTAGATTTTGTGGCATTGGTGCATGTCTATATGTGTTGATATTATGAATCTATTGATGGTCAAAGCATGGTGCTTAATGGATTACTCTTGTAATTTATTTAATGGTTCATACTTATTTCTTTATGGATTGTACCACCTCATTAGTTTAAGTAGTTTAATTTTTCATGTTATTTGCATAGTTATAGTATAATTGCTTTAATTTCGTAGATAGGTGGACAATCCATTCTTATTGTTTGATGTTCCATGCTTATGAGTACAAGTAGTATATTTCTCTAATTTATTGAGTGTGCATTAATTGTGGGCTTATGAAAAGAATAATGGCTTAATTTGATATGTTGTGTTATTCACTAGATTGAATAAACAATATATGATTACTTGGCTATCCTTGGTCTGCAAAATTTCCAACAAAGGTCCTTCCACTAAATTTGAATTGACTAGAGAAAGTTTGATGATCTCATTTGACAAGGGTATGTTAATGGATAGTTTTGAGTTTTAGGGGTTCTTATTGCACACTGGGTTTTAGGTAGGTCTGGAGGGAAAAATCTCCTTACCAATGAGAACCAACCACGTCAACAAATGAATTTTAACTTATTTATTTTTGGGCCATATGACTTTCGAAGCCCAGTTCAATCAAGCCCAAATGAGCCTTTGTCAACCCATCACAGGATAAGCCTAATCTATTCTCGGTCAAAGATACAGCTTGGACAAACATTATCCTTGATTCAGATCAGATCAATCACAGCATAAAATGAGCCTCACATGGAAGGAACTATCTGAAGAAAGAGCCTTGTATAGAAGAAAAACTCCATATGGAACAAAATGTAAAAGATAATGATGATTAAAATCGTGAGAGACAAGCAAGGCGAGTCTTACCATAATTTTATTATCTAATCTTGTATAAATTGGGGCATGAGCCAGCAATAAAGATCATTGAAAATTTTCAATCTCTATTACGCTTTATTTTTATTGTTTTCATTAAGTGTTTTGTTTTCATCCTTCAACTCATCAGAGTTGATGAATTTTTGCACCTATAGTAGGGTTTAAGGGTATGTTAATGGGAGAGAAAGAAATCGGATGGAAGGAGATGTGTGAAAAGAAAATCTAAAGAATGTTGCTTTTTTTTTTTTTTTTTTTTTTTTTTAATTACATACATAGATATAGATATACATAGATCCCTATGGAATGCAGGGGTGCTTCCCACCATTGCTTGATGGAATTTATTCTTTTTGTTTAGTTTAAAGGAACTAGCTTTGTTCTCTTGAGTGAGAGTGAGTGAGAGTGGTGTGGGGACTGAGAGGAAGGGTTGCATAGATGGGAGAGAGTTTGATTGGCTCTTGGGATAATATTTCTTCATGATTTCTGCAACTAAGACTACATAAAACCAATAGGGGGTGGTAGGAAAGATATTTCTTTTGAAATGATCAATTTATTTGTTACCCAATTCATTGAGTTTTCTTAAAACATAAAACATAGTTTCTAATACGTTAAATGTTTTATTTCAGGTTGTACGGAAAGAATGATGATACTTGGAGGATAACAAGGATGATACACGGAGTCATCATTTATTTTTATTTTTTTACAATTTGATGCAAATACTAAGGATTTGAGACATTAAAAAATCTTTTATTTCCCTTGTTATTGAGACAGTTACACTCATAAATGTATTGTAATTCTTTATTTTTTTTTTTATTATTATTTTTTACATTGTTGTGGATTGGGTTTATTTGGATAGAAAATTTGGTTTATGAATGGGTTGACCTTGATTATAGGAACTTCTTTTTTAAAAAAAAAAAAAATTGCTTCATTTAAATATATTGTTATAACCTTTTAAAAAAAGTATCATTTTTCACACCATTTATATATATAAATACTACCAAGTGGCTATGGCAGCATTTTTTTTTTTTTTTCTTTTACTTTTAACATCAAATAGAATTGTTGTTAGAGACAATAAGTGTTGTAGAGTATATAAAAACATTCAAGCACAGACTCTATTAAGACAAAATGTTAATAAGAAACCTAAAAATTTTCTTTGTTGTGCTGTACAAAATCCCAATAAGACGTTATTTCTTTGTTTCGAACTCGTAACCTCCAAACTACGATAAAGCAACTTTTACTATTGAAGGTTCTAGCTAATTGTAATCTCTCTTTTCACTTAATCAATATTTTCTTCCTCTTTGTCAAGAAATTAATATTAAATAAAATAAAATAAAATAAAACAAAATAAGGATCCTGAAAGCTTTTTAGGGTTCGTTGAGAGTACCCACTTCCTCATAAAAGCTCAATAAATTCAACAAGGTATCAACATATTCCTGCACTACATAGCTGGCTTAACAAAGGAAAATAGCATTCAAAAATCACTTCAAGATTGGAGAAAAGTGGAAACTCCTAGACCCGTGACACAATACCTATCATAACTTCTAATAATGGATAGCTACAACATTCACCTCGATAATAGCATTACCCTTAGTACGATTATATAAATAAGTATTC